>NC_135817.1:63544494-64880179 GCF_964213995.1 Mustelus asterias
CTCTCCCTCTCCTCCTTCTCCCTCCCTCCCTCCCGACCTCCGTCCGTCTCCAGCTCGCTCCTCCACCTCCTACCTTCCCTCCTCCACCTCCTCCTCCTCCTCCTCCTCCTCCTCCTCCTCCTCCTCTTCCTCCTCCTGCTCCTCCACTCCTCCTCTTCCTCCTCCTCTTCTCCCCTGCTCCTCCTCCTTCCTCCCCTCCTCCCCCTCCTCCCTCCCTCTTCCCTCTCCTCCTCCTCCTCCCTCTCCTCCTCCTCCTCCTCCCATCTCCTCTTCCTCCCTTCCTCCTCCTCTCCTCTCCTCCTCCTCCTCCTCCTTCCTCCTCCTTCTCCTCTCCTCTCCTTCCTCCTCCTCCCTCCTCTCCTCTTCCTCCTCCTCCACCTCCTCCTCTTCCTCCGCTTCCTCCTCCTCCTCTTCCTCCTCCTCCTCTTCCTCCTCCTCCTCCTCTCCTCCTCCTCCTCCTCTTCCTCCTCCTCTCCTTCCTCTCCTCCTCCTCTTCCTCCTCCTCCTCCTCCTCCTCCTTCCTCCCCTCCTCCTCTTCTCTCCTCCTCCACCTCCTCCTCTTCCTCCTTCTCCTTCTCCTCCTCCTCCTCCTCCTCCTCTTCCTCCTCCTCTCCTCCTCTTCCTCCTCCTCTTCCTCCTCCTCCCCTCCTCTTCCTCCTCCTCATCCTGCTCTTCCTCCTCCTCCTCCTCCTCCTCCTCCTTCTCCTCTTCCTCATCCTCCTTCTCTTCCTCATCCTCCTTCTCTTCCTCCTCCTCCCCTTCTCCTCCTCCTCCTCTTCCTCATCCTCCTTCTCTTCCTCCTCCTCCTCCTCTTCCTCCTCCTCCTCCTCTTCCTCCTTCTCCTCTTCCTCCTTCTCTTCCTCCTCCTCCTGCTCTCCTCCTCCTCCTCTCCTCCCTCCTTCTTTCAGCCTTCTCTTCCTCCTCCTCCTGTGGCCTTGGTTCCTTTCTGGACATACCAGCAAGTGAGAAATGGCGGTGCCAGTGACAGCAGCTGCTGCCTCCAAGATGGAGGTGGAGGAGCATTGCACCCCGGATCCCCATTCAATGGGAGCGTCCTTACTTAGTGACGGCAGAGGCTAAGCTCCACATGATCAATGGCTCTGTCCTGCTAGACAGCTGTGAGATCCAAGGCCCTTTTCCCCTACTCACATAGGGGCTTGTGGACCCCCTGCGGTCTTCTCCTGCTCCCTCTCCTTTCTCCCAGTAAAAGAAGACACTGTTTGAGAGAGGCTGCATGTTAGATAGGTTGGATAACTGCATTTCAGTTCAGTCAGCATCCTCTCCTTTGTGAGACAGCCTACCTCAGTGTGAATCGCCAAGATGGGTGTTAATTGGACAAAGGTTGTGGACCAGCTCCCTCCAGAATGCAGAGCACATCCACATGCAAGGGGCTGGTTGACTCTTGCCTGTGATATGGAGGCTGCTCATTCCCTCTGTGCCAATACCAGGTCGCCCTCTGTGCCAACACCAGGTCTCCCTCTACCACCCCCCCCCCCATTCCCCCACTCCCCTCCCCCCGCAACCAAACCCCAACGCCACTGCAATGCAGTATGCCATGTCTGTTGAAGGGTGAAGTAGACACTCCACCACAGCATGGGTACACTGAGGTGGGGCTGTGAGATAGGACATGCCATTGCCACTGCTCCTTAGACCCTGGCATTTTGGATGGTGCGACCATGGATGGGACTTACCCTGGTGGAGTGGATGAGGTCATTTATCCTCTTTAGACATTGAGTTGCTGACCTTCTCTGCAGTCCATGGGGGCTGGTGGCATTGGCCAGCTATGCCCAGGCTGGCTTTGCCTTCCTGCTGGGCCTTGATATGACAGCGGGTTACATGCCATCAGGCCTGCCCCACCACTGAAGATGCCGCAAAACATCCAGCTGGATAACTATTGAGGCCAGAAGATTTGGCATGTTTTCCTGCCAGCGCAGCAGTGGGAAACACTCCACATTCCCAACCCCACCTCGGCACTCCGTCTGAAAATGGGAGAATTCCACCCATCAATTCTGCCTGGTCATTCCAGTGCAAGATTGGCAAATTGGACTGAGTTTTATAGCATCTACCGTACGATCGAAACTGGGTTGAAATGGCAACGGAATGACTTGGATGCTAATGGCAAAACTCGGGTATGCCGGTCCTTGGGGGATGCAATGGCCTAGTGGTATTATCGCTCGACTATTAATACAGAAACTCATCTAATATTCTGGTGGAATTTGAATTCAATTAAAAAAATCTGGAGTTAAGAATCTGCTGATGACCACGAAACCGTTGTTGATTGTCGGAAAAACCCATCTGGTTCACTAATGTCCTTTTGGGAAGGAGATCTGCCATCCTCACCTGGTCTGGCCTACATGTGACTCCAGAGCCACAGCAATGTGGTTGACTCTCAACAATTAGGGATGGGCAATAAATGCTGACCAACCAGCGACGCCCATGGCCCACAAATGAATAAATTAATAAATAAAATAAATAAAAGAATAAAACACACTCAAGAACAGGTACTCGCCTCAAATTGGTACCAGTACAAGTGAAGAATTCAGCGAATACACAAACAATTCAGCATATACATCGTCCGGAATTTTACCATCCTGCCTGCCATGGGAATCGTAGCGGGCGGGACACGGACCATGCAAAGTTCCGTTGACCTGGGGCAGGATTTTCCAGTCCTGGGGTGAGCAGGCTGGAAAATTCCACCCATCATCTCCATACTTGCCCCAGTCAAAATGGAAAGGCTGAGCAGGCCGTGAAAATCGGCAATGGACTTGTCAAGAAATCAAGCAAATCCAACACAGATGTAGGCAAGGCAATCCTTGAGTACAGAAACGCACCAACTGAAGGCTTAGAAAGTAGTCCTGTCCAGAGATTGATGTGATGCTGCATGCAAACTACTCTTCCAATCACAAAAAAATCTACTGGAAACAGGAATAGTAACAGGCATGAGGGAAAAGATCAAAATTAAAGAGCAGAAAGCCAGAATTTGGTTTGACAAGGCTGCCAAACCATTCGCAGAGCAGATCACTGAAGAGCCACTTCAGGATGGCACCTCCACTGAAACAAGAGGGAGTAGAATTTGCGGCCATGCATTAAGTATAACTCCATGTCATTTCAGGGTCCGATTTGAGAATGGAGAGGGGCAGAGAATGGATGTCAGAGATGCAATTTGTATCATGTTACAATTTGTAGCAAGCTATTAAAGAGACAAACTTGCTGTTGCGCATCATGGTTTATTTATTTTGACATTTCCAGCTGAAAGTCTTTCACAAGTTCTTTCTGTCAATTACAAAATAGTAAGAGTTTTAACAACACCAGGTTAAAGTCCGACAGGTTTATTTGGTAGCAAATACCATTAGCTTTTGGAGCGCTGCTCCTTCGTCAGATGGAGTGGAAATGTGCTCTCAAACAGGGCACAGAGACACAAAATCAAGTTACAGAATACTGATTAGAATGCGAATCCCTACTGTTGTGTTCACCCCAGTCCAACGCCGGCATCTCCACATCATAATTACAAAATAGACAGTCCAAAGATGTGCGGGTTAGGTGGATTGGCCATGCTAAATTGCCCCTTCGTGTCCCAGGATTGGGGGGATTAACGGATTAAATATGTATGGTAAGCCTGGGTAAGAGTCGGTGCAGGCTCGATGGGCCGAATGGCCTTCTTCTGCGGTGTAGGGATTCCATGATTCTATGATTCTATGACATATTGAGATTAAGAACCACAGGAGAAAAAGTCAACTGATTCCCAGCATCTGCAGTATTCTGCTTTTGAAAAGATTATTCGCTTTGTGACTTGTGACTTCCAGGCGCATTAGCACTTGAACTGTGATACATCTGTTCGAATAAATCGGAAATAATAACTAGGCAGAAAATAATAATCAGCCAAGAAATGGTGACAAGTTGGAAAATAATGACTAGCTAGGAAATAATGATGAGTTTGGAAATAGTGACTAAGTGAGAGTTATGACAAGGCAGTGATCCAAGTCACTAAGTTGGAGCCGACAAGAAGAGTTCAAGACTTTTATTCTGCCTTCTAAGTGCCAATATGCTTTGGCAGACAGACATGGCACTGGCATCTTTTTATTATCGCTGCTAACTTAAACATGATCTGACCAGATGCATTTCTCAGTCATTTACTCATTGGCAACTCTCCTTCAATCGTAACCACAAAAGAAACTTCTTGGTTAGTCCAGTACTTAATCACAGCACGTGCTGTTGTATTTTCAGAATGATTATGGGACTTGTAACAGGACTCAGAACAAAATGAAATCAAATGTGTTAAGCCTCATCTTCAGCGCTGAGTCATATATCTCATCTTTAATTTGCATTGAATGTGATAGCAGTTTTAACCTAGAATTAGTTGAACTGTGGTTATGTTCAAACTATAAAAATGTGCTGTGACTTATCTTTAAATGTCAGGATATCATCTTCTCAGTCTGATCTTTATGAGCATTGTTTCCATGATTATGATGAAACTGCCCTATTAATGAGCTGTAGACCAGTTATGTTATGTAATATTTGGTGGGTAGGAATGCGGCAAAGAGTTTCCCGGTAAGTTAATTTGTAATTTAATCCCGGTAATTTGTCAGGGGGATGGGAAAACGAGCTGTAGTCCAGAAGCCAGTGTTGAGTGTAGTGAGGTACTGAGGAGGGTATCAAGATCGCAGGAGTGTACCGGCAGACAGGAAGGTGGGTTGAAGTGTGTCTACTTCAATGCAAGGAGCATCCGGAATAAGATAGGTGAACTTGGAACGTGGATTGGTACTTGGGACTACGATGCTGTGGCCATGACGGAGACATGGTTAGAACAGGGACAGGAATGGTTGTTGGAAGTTCCGGGGTATAGATGTTTCAGTAAGAGTAGGGAAGATGGTAAAAGAGATGGAGGAGTAGCATTGTTAATCAAGGATAGTTTAACGGCTGCAGAAAGGCAGTTCGAGGGGGATCTGCCTACTGAGGTAATATGGGCTGAAGTTAGAAAGAGGAAAGGAGCGGTCACGTTGTTAGGAGTTTACTATAGGCCCCCAAATAGTAATAGAGATGTGGAGGAAGAAATTGCAAAGCAGATTATGGATAGGTGTGGAGGTCACAGGGTAGTTGTCATGGGTGACTTTAACTTTCCAAATATTGATTGGAACCTTTATAGGTCGAATAGTTCGGATGGGGCAGTTTTTGTACAGTGTGTGCAGGAGGGTTTCCTGACACAATATGTGGATAGGCCAACAAGAGGTGGGGCAACATTGGACTTGGTACTGGATAATGAACCAGGCCAAGTGTTAGATTTGCTTGTGGGAGAGCACTTTGGAGATATTGACCACAATTCGGTGTCTTTCATTATTGCAATGGAGAGGGATAGGGCCATACGGCAGAGCAAAGTTTTTAATTGGTGGAGGGCTAATTATGATGCGATTAGGCAAGAATTAGGGAGCATAAGATGGGAACAGAAACTGTCAGGGAAAGGCACTAATGAAAAGTGGAGCTTGTTCAAGGAACAAATACTGCGTGTCCTTGATAGGTATGTCCCTGTCAGGCAGGGAGGAAATGGCCGAGTGAGGGAACCATGGTTCACAAAAGAGGTTGAATGTCTTGTCAAGAGGAAAAAGGGAGCGTATGTAAGGATGAGAAAAGATTCAGTTGGGTCGCTTGAGGGTTACAAGGTAGCAAGGAATGAGCTAAAAAAAGGGCTTAGGAGAGCTAGGAGGGGGCATGAGAAGTCCTTGGCGGGTCGGACCAAGGAAACCTGAAGGCTTATTACTCTTATGTGAGAAATAAAAGAATGACCAGGGTGACGTTAGGGCTGGTCAAGGACAGTAGTGAGAACTTGTGCATGGAGTCAGAAGAGATAGGAGAGGCGATGAATGAATACTTTTCTTCAGTGTTCACCAAGGAGAGGGGCCATATTTTTGAGGATGAGAGTGTGATACAGGCTGATAGGCTGGAGGAGGAAGATGTTCGGAGGGAAGATATATTAGCAATTTTGAAAAACCTGAAGGTCGATAAGTCCCCTGGGCCAGATGGGATATATCCTAGGATTCTTTGGGAGGCAAGGGATGAGATTGCAGAGCCTTTGGCGTTGATCTTTGGGTCCTCACTGTCCATGGGGATAGTTCCAGAGGACTCGAGAGTGGCGAATGTTGTTCCTCTGTTCAAGAAAGGAAATAGGAATGACCCCTGGTAATTATAGGCCGGTTAGTCTTACTTCGGTGGTCGGTAAGTTAATGGAAAAGGTCCTGAGGGATGGGATTTATGACCATTTGGAAAGATGCAGCTTAATCCGGGATAGTCAACACGGATTTGTGAAGGGTAAGTCTTGCCTCACAAATTTGATTGAATTGTTTGAGGAGGTAACTAAGTGTGTAGATGAAGGTAGAGTAGTTGATGCCGTATACATGGATTTTAGTAAGGCGTTGATAAGGTTCCCCATGGTCGGCTCATGATGAAAGTAAGGAGGTGTGGGATAGAGAGAAATTTGGCCGTTTGGATAAGTAACTGGCTATCTGATCGAAGACAGAGGGTGGCGGTGGATGGAAAATTTTCAGACTGGAGACCAGTTACCAGCGGTGTACCACAGGGATCAGTGCTGGGTCCTCTATTTGTGATTTTTATCAATGATTTGGAGGAGGGGGCTGAAGGGTGGGTCAGTAAATTTGCTGATGACACCAAGATTGGTGGAGTAGTGGATGAGGTGGAGGGCTGTTGTAGGCTGCAAAGAGACATTGATAGGGTGCAGAGCTGGGCCGCAAAATGGCAGATGGAGTTTAACCCTGATAAGTGCGAGGTGTTTCATTTTGGTAGGACAAATTTGAATGCAGATTATAGGGTCAACGGCAGGGTTCTGAGGAATGTGGAGAAGCAGAGGGATCTTGGAGTTCATATCCACGGATCTCTGAAGGTTGCCACTCAAGTGGATAGAGCAGTGAAGAAGGCCTATAGTGTGTTAGCGTTTATTAACAGGGGGTTTGAGTTTAAGAGCCGTGGGGTTATGCTGCAACTGTACAGGACCTTGGTGAGACCACATTTGGAATATTGTGTGCAGTTCTGGTCACCTCACAAAAGAAGGATGTGGAAGCATTGGAGAGAGTGCAGAGGAGATTTACCAAGATGCTGTCTGGTTTGGAGGGTAGGTCTTATGAGGAAAGGTTGAGGGAGCTAGGGCTTTTCTCTTTAGAGCAGAGGAGGATGAGAGGCAACTTAATAGAGGTTTATAAGACGATGAGGGGGATAGATAGAGTGGACGTTCAGAGACTATTTCCTCGGGTGGTTGTAGCTGTTACGAAGGGGCATAACTATAAGGTTCATGGTGGGAGATATAGGAGGGATGTCCGAGGTAGGTTCTTTACTCAGAGAGTGGTTGGGGTGTGGAATGGACTGCCTGCTGTGATAGTGGAGTCAGACACTTTAGGAACTTTCAAGCGGTTATTGGATAGGCACATGGAGCACACCAGAATGATAGGGAGTGGGAGAGCTTTCGGACAAGGCTCGGCACAACATCGAGGGCCAAAGGGCCTGTACTGTGCTGTACTGTTCTATGTTCTAATTTCCCTGTAACCAACTGATAATTATTTCTCAATAAAATTGCAGTCACAACGGGACTAAGTCCTATGGCGCAGGCGGGGATGGGGAATATTTCCTACTGCAGAGGGTGATGGAAAACCATGCCACATCTTTTGACACCAACCTCATTAATTATGCATCTGGGGTTTAGCGTCATGTTCCGTGGTGGGCAGAGCTTGATTGCGCATGCCCCGCTGTCATATCTGGGTGCCATATTGAAAAGGTGTTCAACATCACTGACCCACTGTTGAAGAAAGAAGATGGATTTCCAGGAAGATGGGGCTGCCTCAATGACATTGAAGCTGAAAGATCCATCTGAAAGATGAACCCTTTGCCAACTGTTGTGGTGTTCCAGGATCCAGGATCACTGATTGTGTCAACATCTGCACACCATGTTATTCCAGGTGTACTAGAAGAGAAAAAGATTGTAGGGACAGAAGGAAACAGTGGGGAAGTGGGACTTGCTTGTTGACCTGTAATGGCTAAGTGGCGTGGAGTGTCCGGGGTTGAGTGTGGCTGCAGAAGCTCACGTCCATTGTCTTTGCATTGCGGACGCAATTGTGGCAGCGTTGGACCTAATGCTTATTGCCAGACTAGGCAAAGCAACTTGTAGGCCAGGTGGGGAAAATTCCAAGTCGCTAATCCTAAATGAAGAACTAACTGGTTTAAACCATAGACCCAGTGGGAGTACTGACAGAAAGAGGTTTACACTGTCTACACTCTGTCTACACTTCCCGCTGCCTCAGCAAAGCAGCCAGCATAATTAGGGACCCCACGCACCCTGGACATTCTCTCTTCCACCTTTTTCCGTCGGGAAAAAGATACAAAAGTCTGAGGTCACGTACCAACCGACTCAAGAACAGCTTCTTCCCTGCTGCCATCAGATTCTTGAATGGACCTACTTGCATTAAGTTGATCTTTCTCTACACCCTCACTATGACTGTAACACTACATTCTGCACCCTTGTTTCTATCTCTATGAACGGTATGCTTTGTCGGTATTTCACGCAAGAAACAGTACTTTTCACTGTATGCTAATACATGTGACGATAATAAATCAAATCAAATCAAATCAGGTTATTTGCACTGTTGTGTCTGTTTCTTGATGAGGATATGCTTGTTAGGATTTATGACATGTTAGGTGTTGAGGTGCCAAAAGTTGTCACTTTGTGATATTTTGTTTAATTTCATCACACTCAATAACTTAATATCTCTTTGTAGAAACCTATAGGATAAACATCATTGCTACAAGTTTAATATGTATCTTTTCTTTTTGAAAGGAAGGATGAATGGATGGAGGATGGGCAGCATGGTGGCACATTGGTTAGCACTGCTGCCTCACAGCGCCAGGGGCACGGGTTCGATTCCCAGCTTGGGTCACTGTCTGCGTGGAGTTTGCATGTTCTCCCTGTGTCTGCGTGGGTTTTGTCCCACAGTCCAAAGACGTGCTGGCTAGGTGCACTGGCCACGCTAAATTCTCCGTCAGTGTACCAAAACAGGCGTCAGAGTGTGGCGACTAGGAGATTTTCACAGTAACTACATTGCAGTGTTAATGCAAGCCTTACTTGTGACACTAATAAACAAACTTTACTGAATATCCATCCTGACAAATTGCATTACAGATTCTGATTCTGGTAGTGTGGATTGAAGTGGTCCTGGTGCGTTGACCAGAAGGGAAGCCAATAACTTGAACAGAGATACTTTGCTATTCAGCATGAACATATAGTATAGATACGAGTCAGGCTGAAGGGAATGCTCTCTGGTGGGACCTGGAGGGTCTCTACATCTTTTCACCAGATTCCTCAATGACATGAATGAAGGAACAGAGAGATTGAGTGTTGCTGAAGAAAGAGACATACTGTCGAAGTTTTTCACCTTGCACTCATCAGGACATGTGCAGAAATATCAAATTTCAATGAGAGCAACAACTTATTTAGCATGAGGATGGGGATGCTGATTGGTAAGTCAGCTGTAATTGCGCACAGCATTATATATTCATATGCTGAAACCTGCAGGCAAAAGGAATAAGTCCAGACATTGACCCTTTTCTGACTAAAAAGAAAGCTTGGGGGACAATACCTGCCTGGTGCATTCACCATGGCAATGCCTTGCCCAATCAGAGCCAACTTCTCAACCAATCACCACTCCTATGCAGTATTAATTGTAGCTCTCCTTGAGATTTGGCATTCTTGCATCTGTCCTGATGAGTGCAAGATGAAAAACGTTGACAGTGAGGGCAGAATTTTCCCGTCCCGTCTGCCACAAGAATTGTAGTGAGTGAGTGTTGAACATGCAAAGTTTTGTTGACCTTGGGCTTACTGAATATGGAGAAGGCTAGGGTTGGAAAATGATGTCAGTCACCATGCACTTCATGATTGTGATTGTGTTTGGCAGGGAAGGGTGTTCCTGACCACAGTTGGGTGACCAGTTGGTTCAACTGCAGGGACCTTCTGTTGTATCTGTAATGGATTCATATGAAGTGATGGACCAAGTTCTAAATGTTTTTATGTTGATTTATTAATGTCACAAGTAGGCTTACATTAACACTGCAATGAAGTTACTGTGAACATCCCAGTCACCACACTCCGGCGCCTCTTCGGGTACACTGAGGGAGAATTTAACATGGCCAATACAACTAGCCAGCACGTCTTTCGGACTGGGGGAGGAAACCGGAGCACCTGGAGGAAACCCGAGCACCCGGAGGAAACCCATGCAGACACGGGGCAAACGTGCAGACTACCCACAGACAGTGACGCATGCCGGGAATTAAACCCAGGTCCCTGGCGCTGTGAGGCACCAGTGCTAACCACTCTGCCACTATGACACATTGGTACCTTGCATAACTTAATAGATTTCCGAGAAGTGGTGTGGGATCTCTGGCCGGGTGTACTTCATAAAGAAACTCCATTTTAAGCACTGTGAGGGGGATGAAAAGTAAACTTCTTAAATATAAAAATTTGATGCCTCAAAAGTTTCAATGCAATTTATTTTAGTAAAAGAGGGGGAGGTAATACAAAGTACAAAGCTCAGGCAGTTTGAAAATGACTGGGAATTCATTTCCCCCTTTAGCACATCTCAAAAAGAGAATGATGATACATTTTGATTATCATTTTACAAAAATGTGTCACTTTAATCTCTGGTTTGCAAATTCCACTCTACTGGACGGAAGCGGCAGTCAGATTTCAGAGGTACGGAGAAATGCTGAGCACTGTGTTGTTGGAACATTTCTGCAAAACTTTTAACTGGCTGCTTTAGTTTTTTTTATTGGCTACTGCACTTCTGCAATGTTACATTTTTGAAATCTAAAGTTAGTCGCTGCCTGTTGTATCAGTAACAAGAAACCTGGACCAACTCCAGTCATGTCCTACATAGAAGGGGACAGGGCATCTCATTTAAAAAAAAATTCACTCGTGGGACAAGGGCATCCCTGGCTGGTCAGCATTTATTGCCCATCCCTAGTTGCGCTTGGAGGGCAGTTGAGAGTCAACCACATTTGCTGTAGCTCTGGAGTCACATGTAGGCCAGACCAAGTAAGGATGGCAGATTTCAGCTGACTTCAGGAAGTGGAGTGGAGGACATGCCCCTGTCTACATCGATGGGACAAATTGGAAATGGTCGAGAGGTTCAAGTTCCTAGGTGTCTAGATCACCATCAACCTGTCCTGGTCCCTCCACGCCGACGCTATAGTTAAGAAAGACCACCAACGCCTCTACTTCCTCAGGAGACTGAGGAAATTTGGCATCTCCACTGTGACTCTCACCAGACTTTACAGATGCACCACAGAAAACATTCTTTCTGGTTGTATCACAGCTTGGTATGGCTCCTACTCTGTTGAAGACCGCAAAAAACTACAAAGGGTCGTGAAAGAAGCCCAGTCCATTGCGCAAATCAGCCTCCCACCCATTGATTCTGTCTACACTTTCCGCTGCCTCAGAAAAGTAGCCAGTATAATCAAGGACCCCATGCACCCCGGACAGAGTCTCTTCCATCTTCTTCTGTCGGGAAAAAGATACAAAAGTTTGAGGCCACGTACCAACCGACTTAAGAACAGCTTCTTCCCTGCTGCCATCAGACTTCTGAATGCACTGACCTCGTATAACTGTAACTGTAACATTACATTCTGCAACCTTTCCTTTCCTTCTCTATGAATGGTATGCTTTGTCTGTGTAGCACGCAAGAAACAATACTTTTCGCTGTATACTAATACATGTGACAATAATAAATCAAATCAACTAAAGGACATTCGTAAACCAGATGGGTTTTTCCAACAATCGACAATGGTTATCAATAGATTCTTAATTCCAGCCATTTTTTTAGTGAATTCAAATTCCACCATCTGCCATGGTGGGATTCGAACACGGATCCCCAAATTATTAGCTGAGCTTCTGGATTACTAATCTAGTGACAACACCATTAGGCCATCGCCAGCCCATTTGGTCTGATCTAACATTGCTGTGGGCATTGGGCTATGCGCAACCTGGGGCTGAATAATATGGTGCATTGTTGTCGGCAAGACTCGTAGCCGGAAGGGTGGATTGCCAACTGTTGCCTCTGCCATTGCAGCAGGCAGTAGAAAATGGCAATAACCCAATTAATGGCAGCAAAGCAGGCTTTGAGTCTACGACGTCGCTGGATTGTCATCCCCCTGTCGAATCCGAGCTGTAGGGCAGGATGTCCGATAGCTGTGAACGTTGGCCATGCCCCAGGAGGAGGTCACAGCCACTCTTTTAGAGGGTTTCCTGATAGGAGACAGTGTCAAGTTTAAGTTTTAAGTTTATTTATTAGCGTCACAAGTAGGCTTACATTAACACTCCAAATTAAGCAAAATCCCCTAGTTGCCACACTCTGGCGCCTGTTCAGGTACACTGAGGGAGAATTTAGCATGGCCAATGGACCTAACCAGCACTTCCACACTGTGGGAGGAAACCCGAGCACCTGGAGGAAACACACGCAGACATGGGAAGAATGTGCAGACTCCACACAGACGGTGACCCAAGCCTGGAATCAAACCCGGGTCCCTGGCATTGTGAGGGAACAGTGCTAACCACTATGCCACCATGCCGCCCGTGACCCAACAATTTCCCAAGGGTCAAAACCAGAAGGAAGTGTTTGCTCCCTGAGAGATATGAGGCATTGTTTGAGGTAAGTATTATTCTGAGAAATGTGTCTTTACCTGTTAACACAGATGTCACGAAACCTGATCATCCACAGAACGGTAAGATCTGAAAATTGAGCAGGTGCTTAGCTATAGATTTTCCTCCATAGATGGCGAGATGGTGATATGAGTGCTGTCGGAAACCTGGGGAAAGCAGGAATTGCCACAATGCCTCTGGCTCATTCCAGTTGATTGTTCCAGTCCAGTGAAGCTGCAATATTCTGAGCTGCCCTTCGGAACATTGCATTTGAATGTGGTGTACAGAAAGCTGTGTAATGTCACCGAAGTCTCCACAGGCAGCCTGGAAGGATCCGGTGGCAAAGGAATTCAGCGCATTTGTTATCTCTATGGCCACTGGCATTGGGTGACCACCCACACAGTTAGAAGCTATCTCCCTCACCAGTGTCTCACAGAGAGAGGTCACCGAGGCTCCGGGCAGCCTGAGTCTCCTCCGTCACTGTGCCTCAGACATTTGAATGTAACTCACTCTCTGCCAATCTACTCGAATGGCGGCATGAGTCTTCCCTTTGCATCTCCATTGCTGTAGCATTATGCATGCATCAGCTGCTCGCTCTGGTGCTGGTGCCACCCTCATGCCCCACCAGTGCGTCCTGCCCCTGACCGCCTGGCCTTTCCTCGCCCATCTCCTCTTCCTCCTTGGGGGACGGGTATCCAACAGAGACCACCATCTCCATGTTTATACACCCAAACAAGCTGAGGTACAGTTACGGGTCTAAATGCACCTGTCTGCAGACTTAATGACGCCTCAAAACAGCACAGGAAATGCCTGGAAACACAACTTCCAGTAGCAAGTGCCAGCAGCAGCCAAGGCAGCCTGAACTGCTGAGGTCAAACTGAGGGCCCAGCTGTTGGCTTTAACAATCTTTAAACAATCTTTCAGTGAAAGTCAGGCTCCCAAAGCATTTTATTGCTCCCAACATGTATTATTCCAGTCAACTGTCAAACTTAACTAAGCAATGAAATTGAATTTGAATAAAGTGGAAGGATTCACAATTTCTAGGCCCACATGATTACCATGTTATTGTGTTCAGGAGTGATGACATTGGGAACGCAGCCTGGAGTGGTTGTGTCTTATTTATGTTGATGTGAGCATGGTACAGATTTGTTTTCACTGTATGTTATTCAGTTCATGGAATTCATGTGGGTGTTGGATCCCGCATTGAAAATTTGTCTCCTTCAATAACTATGGAGTTTTTAGAGAGTTTGGACATACAAAGGCATAGATATAGAAATGATTTGATATGACAATACTTCATTTCACTGTGTGTCTACTAATTGGAGGCTCATTGGAGGTTTCCTCACAAAACTACTTGCAAACAACAATACAAACACAGAACTATCCAGCTGTATTGAAGTTTGTCCTCTGTGTGAACAGCTAAGTTTGAGTTTAACTTTATTTATTAGTGTCTCAAGTAGGCTTACATTAACACTGCAATGAAGTTACTGTGAAAATACCCTAGTCGCCACACTCCAGTGCCTGTTTGGGTACACTGAGGGAGAATTTAGCATGGCCATTGCACCTAATCAGCACGTCTTTCAGACTGTGGGAGGAAACCGGAGCACCCAGATAAAACCCACACGGACACAGGGAGAAGTTGCAGACTCCGCACGGACAGTGACCCAAGCCGGGTCCCTGGCGCTGTGAGGCTCAGTAGCTGTCATTCAATCAGCTCACTCAATTCCTGTATCCTTTTACTCGCGTTGCTTCCAGCTACTTCTTCACTTAATGGTAATTACATTGTTCAGACTGCATGATCTAAGAAGTAACTATCAGCAAGTGCTTGGAGGCTGAATAGAAATAGTTTAATTTTCCATTAATATAGCCCAGAATAATGAAGGTTAGACGCATTCCAAACGCCCTGCAGGAACTCACCTCAGCTCCTTTGGCGGCACCTAACATCTAGAAGGACAAATGCATCAGACACATGGGAACACCACCACCTGGAAGTTCCCCTTCCAAGCCACTCAACATCCTGACTTAGAAATGCATCACTGTTCCTTCACCGTCGCTGGGTCAACATCCTGGAATTCCCTCCCTGACAACATTGTGGGTCAACCCACAGCACATGGACTGCAGCGTCCCATCATACTTTGCCATTTAAAAGAAATATTACAGTGAGTTCAATGTATCCAATTTGCACATTGACATTTTGTATTTTGCTTGGTGCCCTGCACCAACAGCTCTTGTTAATTACTTCAGTAAAGTAACACTATATATTGGTATCATGTCCCAAGATCGAGTTAATTCCTTTAAAATAATATAAGCATGGGTCATACAATAAAGAGACAGGTTCAGTTTATTAAATACCAGCTTAGTGTGCATCGAAATCAAAACAATTTAATTGAATTTATACACGAATAGCACAGTTTGATTCAATTGTGTCACATTGGAAAACCCCAAATAAACAAACTGCAATCAGACAGAGTCTGTGACCCACAGGACATTTCTGGCCTCTTGTTAATTTTGTGTACTGGAAGCAAAAATTACAAAGGGAGGGTTTGCTTTGTGTCAGAAGTGTTCAGGTTTTATTGAAAACAAATATGCTAACAAGTGAATAAGAAGTGAAAGATTAGTAAACCAAAAGTGTACATTAAAAAGAAAGGGTGGCACTTTCAATTTCACAAAGGCAAATGTTTTACAGTGTTAGAAAACTCGCAGAATTGGTTAACAAACTTTGCCCTTGAAATTGGGGAATGCATGTTTTAGTATGCAGATACCGAACATATTTGTCTGAAATTCCTTTGTCAACACTTTAACCAAGTCACTAAACAAAAGTCTCCAGCAAAAGAGCTGACAGAAAAATTTCACATCAATGTGTTGTGCATCCAAATACTAATGTCCATAGAGCCTAATTTTAAGGTACTTAAATCTCATGGAATAATTTGATATCAAGGAATAACATTCAGAATCAGAATCACCTCGATGCCCGATCACAAGACTTCTTCAACCAGTTTAACTTAAGTGTGCACAAGTCAAAACATGTATCAGTAAACTTCATCAGTACTCTATATCTGGCTGGTTTAACAAACTTCCTTTTTCATTCAATGTGATGAAAGTATGCAAATACTTGATTATCTTCTATCTTCTCTTGTAGGTATTAAAAACTAGCACAGCAATCAACACTGATCTGAGAATCTGATCTGATCTGTCCTTCCACTAGTCTTGATGTGGAGATGCCGGCGTTGGACTGGGGTAAACACAGTAAGAGTTTTAACAACACCAGGTTAAAGTCCAACAGGTTTATTTGGTAGCAAATACCATCAGTTTTCAGAGTGCTGCTCCTTCGTCTGATAGAGTGGAAATCTGCTCTCAAACAGGGCACAGAGACACAAAATCAAGTTACAGAATACTGTTACAGTATTCTGTAACTTGATTTTGTGTCTCTGTGCCCTGTTTGAGAGCAGATTCCCACTCCATCTGATGAAGGAGCAGCACTCCAAAAGCTAATGGTATTTGCTACCAAATAAACCTGTTGGACTTTAACCTAGTGTTGTTAAAACTCTTCCACTAGCCTACCAGAGATCTCCACCAAAACATTTTGTAAGATTAATGGGCCCTAAAAAAGTTAATGAATGGATACTCAGTTCAAATTCCTCATCCTCTCCACACATTTTGGAATCCTGCTACAAAAACAGAAAAGGCTGGAAAATCCAGACTCGAAACGTTGGCTCTATTCTCTCTCCACAGGTGCTGTCAGACCTGTTGAGATTTTCCAGCATTTTCTGTTTTTGTTTCAGATTCCAAACTTTGCAGTGTGTTGCTTTTATCTTTGCCATCCTGCTGCTGGATCCACCTGTGATGGAAGAAAGATAGGCAAAATATATTCTCTCAGTGCTAACCACAGGCCTCAGTGCTATAGGGGTAAGCACTTGAGGCAGCATGCACTTGCTTCCACAGATATGTCCCTACTAAGGTGTGTAGAGTCGGAAGTTTTATCAATGTACGACCTGTCTGATTAAATGGATCTGCTCGGTGGAGACATGTGAACACAAAGCCAGCTGGTGACTGTATTGTGTAGTGTTAGTTTCAAAAGGGAGGGTGGGGGGGGATATCTTAAACTAACCAGTTTAACCAGGGGTGGCACGGTAACACAGTGATTAGCATTGCTGCCTCACAGCACCAGGGACCCGCGTTCGATCCCTGGCTTGGTCACTGTCTGTGTGGAGTTTGCACATTCTCCTTGTGTCTGTGTGGGTTTCCTCCGGGTGTTCCGGTTTCCTCCCACAGTCCAAAGACGTGCTGGTTAGATGAATAGGCCATGCTAAATTCTCCCTCAGTGTACCCAAACAGGGGACTTGGGGATTTTCACAGTAACTTCATTGCAGTGTGAATGTAAGCCTTACTTGTAGTTAATAAATAAACTTAAATTTTAACCTGTCTGAAGGGAAATTGACTTGATCAGATTAGCCACATCAGACTTTTGAAAAGACCTAACTCGTATTAAGTTGATCTTTCTCTCCACCCTAGCTATGACTGTAACACCACATTCGGCACTCTCTCCTTTCCTTCTCTATGTACGGTGTGCTTTATCTGTATAGTGCGCAAGAAACAATACTTTTCACTGTATATTAATACATGTAACAATAATAAATCAAATCAAATCAAACCTGACTGCTTATCATTAACTTCGAAGCAGTGTGCAAAACGGGCAGTCGATTTGATCGAAATAAAAACAGAAAATACTGGAAAATCTCAACAGGCCTGATAGCACCTGTGGAGAGAGAATAGAGCCAACGTTTCGAGTCTGGCCGACCCTTCGCCAGAGTCAAACCAGTTGATCTGATCACACCAGCTTCCCACTGGGCAGGTTGGGTTTCAATGAACTCCCACGAGTGGCCAGCCCACCAGCCAAGCAGCCCATTAAACGGAAGCCCATTTGAACAGGCAAACTCTATTAATCTCAGAGCTGTGTCTATTTTCAACACCAAATTGCTGAAGGTAAGAATATGATAACACAACTGGGCATCTTTGCGGCTGAGGAGGTCCACGTTTGAGATGCATTTGTCATCATTTTTTAAGGACTGTGATGGTTCCACCAGCAGGTGGCTGCGAGGCCATTTTTGACCTGGTATTTTAGCTGTTTCCATGTGGCATCCATCCTTGTGATGAATAAAGAAGGCGTGTAACAGGAGTGCAGATGATTGAGGTTCCACTGTACGTTTTTAAATAACCTATAGACAAGTTTATCAAACACATTGGGGCACAGCAAAGCTCTGGTCATGTTTGATCCAGAGGACTTGTTTGACATGACTTCCCATAATTAGGAAATGTACCGACATAAGTTGAATAAACGACCATTGGAACGTTGCTATTTAAATTCTCGTTGTTCTTCATCCCTGGAATTGCTGTAATAAAAATGAGGAAAGTAGTGATTTCATTGCCACTTATTCTGTTCATAATCTCTACAACAACCAGATAACAAATTGATAAGAAATTCTTCTTCTATTGACTGCACAAATTATTTAACAATTTAGGAAAGTTTAGAACTAGGAAAATTAATTTAGATCAAGTCCACATCTGTTTGATTGATCTTAACCCAACTTTTTCACCACATAATTATTGTGCCATGTACTCATACTACATATGGCATACTACGGGAGGGCACAGTGATTAGCACTGCTGCCTCACAGCGCCAAGGGCCTGGGTTTGATTCCCAGCTTGGGTCTGTATGGAGTTTGCATGTTCTCCCTGTACCTGCATGAGTTTCCCCTCGGTGCTTTGGTTTCCTCCCACAGTCCAAAGATGCACAGGTTATGTTCATTGGCCATGTTAAAATTCTCCCTCACTCTACCCGAACAGGCGCCGGAGTGTGGCGACTAAGAGATTTTCACAGTAACTTCATTACACTGTGAATGTAAGCCTATTTGTGACGAATAAATAGCTTTACTTTAACTTTTTATTGTTTTCACTGGCTTTTCGTGGTAACTTGTTGCACATCTCTATTACCATTCTGGATGAATTTCCTAAATGGGCTGATTTTGACTTACAGTAGAGGCTGGAAGTGGCTGGCAGTGGTTCAGTTGTCTGTGTACAATCAACCCAACTATCTTTTCTATTATGGTCCCTGCCATAATTCTGAAACAGTTCTGTCACAAATGACAACCAATGTGACTGTGGTAAAGGTAATCGCCCTCGCCCCCCCCCATGCCTCCCCTAATTCTTCTTGACCTGTCTTCAGCCTTTGACATGATTAACCAGGTCATCTTCCTCCAACACCTCTCCACTGTCAACCAAGTGTGTGGGACGGCTCTCACCTGCTTCCATTTTTTAAATCTATCTATTCATATCCAGGAACACTCTTGCAATGGTTTCTCTTCCTGCTCCTGCATGTTACTTCTGGCATCCCCCAAGGACTGACCCTTGAACTCCCACTTATTTCTCATCTATAGGCAGACCCCTGGTCACATGATCTGAAAGCACAGCATTATTTTCCATGTGTATGCTGACGTCACCCCGGCCTCACCATCACCTCTCTCGACTCCTCCAATGTAAAATTGGGAAGAATCAATCCCTTTTCAGTCCCCACTCAAAACTCCGTTTCCCTTGCTGACAATTCCGTCCTCTCCCCGGCAACAGTCTGAGACTCAACCAGCCTGTTTTCAACCTTGGTTGACCCTGAGTTGAGCTTCCAACTTCACATTCATACCATTGCTAGTTCCACCTCTTGCATAATGTCTGACTTCTTCACTCTCTCTGTTAATCCACTGGTGAGATCCTTATTCATGCCTTTATCATCTCGAGACCTCACTCTTCCAATGCACTCCTGGCTAGTCTTTACCTCTGTAAGCATCAGCTCAGCCAAAGCTCTGCCTCCTGTGCCCTAACTGCTGCTAACTCCCACTTACCTATCACCACCATGATCACATCTTGATTCTTAAATTCCTCATCCTAGTTTTCAAATTCCTCCATAGCCTTCTGAAAGACGTGCTGGTTTGGTGCATTGACCCGAACAGGCGCCGGACTGTGGCGACTAGGGGAATTTCACAGTAACTTCATTGTGGTGTTAATGTAAGCCTTACTTGTGACCAATAAATAAACTTAACTTTTACGTTACTTGATTTTACCTACCTCTCCCACTCTCTTCTGGCCCTAACTCTCCGAGATATCCTCTGATTCATGCCTCCTATGCACTTATGATTTCAATTGTTCCACTATTAGTCGCCGTGCCTTCAGCTGCTGAGGCCCCAAGCTCTGGAATTGAATCCCTACACCTCTCCCCACTCTCTACCTGGCTTTCTCCTTTATCAGTGGATTCCTTAAAAACGATCTCTTTGATTAATGTTCACCCGTATTAATATCTCATATTTCCTTTTCAATGATCGTAACGATTTTATAGGGTGGGATTCTCCGGCTGTTCACGCCAGCGGGATTCTCTGGTCCTGCTGCCGTGAACAGAGATTTGGCTGAGTGTCAAACTCTCCGTCCTCGCTGGCAGTGATAGCAGGTCGTGAACGGCTGGAGAATTCCAGGTGTAATGATGATAATGATTAAAGGCTTGAGAGTGAATATAATATACACCGACATGCATAATGAGCAGCCACAATCAAAAAGGTAAAACCAGCCCTCATCTCAATTGAATGGGCAATATCTTTGTTAGGTAATTGAACTATTCGTGTTCTGTAACCAGCTTGGCCAAATGTATAACAGTGAATCTCAAAGCCTGTGAATATAGTTAGGAAAAATCCTCCGGCACTGTTCATATCCAATCGGGGCAATCTGCCTCTTTGCATTCAAAAGTTATGGCTTGAATTGTTGTACTGTTGCAATTTCTATTGAAATACTGTTACAGTATTTATTGGTCTGTTGTATTGTCTGCAATTTTATCACCTTTTGTTTCCTCAAAACATCTCTTACAAAAATTGAGAATTCATTTTTGCCTTTTGAATTTATGCAGTATTTTTTTGTTGTGTCTTCTCTCTCTTTGATGTTCTCATTCCTGCTGGAGCACAGTGCCCCCTAACATCTTATGTGAATGGCCCGGGCAGACAAAGCCAATGGACTATTTAACTACAAAAGGATTCACAACCAAGTTAGACTCTGTTCTCACCTGATTCCTCCAGATAAGCATTTTCCATTTGGGGGTCATTTGTAGAAGCAAGAAAGCTGATTGATTTCACCTCCTGCTCCCACTTGACTGTGCAGCTGAATAATTCAGCCCCTAGTGTATTTACTCAGCGAGACATCATTGTGTTACAATGCTTTCCTCCAAAACATTTTTTTACCGACTTTAGGAACCCACAACGTGAATTCAAAAGTCTGCTGCCTCATTTTACACGTAATGATCGCAAAAAGAGGTTTGCAAAATTCAGGAAGGGATATCTGAATGTATCTGGGGATGGCGGTGGCATAGTGGTATTGTCACTGGACTAGTAGTCCAGAGACCCAGGGTAATGCTCTGGGGACCCGGGTTCAAATCCCACCATGGCAGATGGTGACATTTGAATTCAATATAAATCTGGAATTAAAATTCTACTGATGACAATGAAACCATTGCCAATTGTCATAAAAACCCACCTGGTTCACTAATGTCGTTTAAGGAAGGAAATCTGCCATCTGGCCTACATGTGGCTGTAGACCCACAGCAATGTGGTTGACTCTTAAATGCTCTCAGGGATGGGTAATAAATGCTGGCTCAGCTAGGGATGCACATATCCCATGAATCAATAAGCAAGGGTAAATGAGCCATGTTTCAAACTGTAACATGCATTCATATGCAGGGCCCCATCCTCTGCAAACAAATGAATACATCTAAGCCTTGGGCCCTTTTTGTCAATTAGCTAGGTGCTTGGGGAGCCTAAAGTTCCTCGTTACTTTCTCCATGGCAACACTTTGGAGTTGTCTTGCCAACTAATCAGCATTCATTTCTTTGCAGTATAAATTGTTGTGATTGTTTGAAATTTGGCCTGCTTGTGTTTGTCCTGATGAGTGCAAGATGAAAAGCTTCAGCAACATGTCTCCCCTTTCAGAGATGTTCAAATGCTGTGCTGCTGAATGACTGAGTTAAAAAGAATTCTTTAACCATCAGTGTGACCAAATGGATTTCATTAAAAGTGAATTGATGTATCAAAGCATCTTTCTATTAATATGCCTTCGGAAGGACAAATATCTCACTTACCAGCTTCTGTACTTTCCTGCTTCCTTCTCCTGAGGAAATATATAACAACCGCACAGATTCCAACCACAGGGACGCCAGTCAAAATGCCTATGTGAGGGAAGGGGGGGGGGGGGGGGGCGGGGGGGCGGGGGTGGGGGCGGTGGTGGGGAAAAGAAATGCAAACTCAATGTAAAGAAAGTTGGTAGAGAATGAAGTGCCTCAGTCATTTCGGGGCACGGTGTATTACTAAGATTGAAACTCCAGCAATGCTTTTCCAGCAATCTGTACTAATTTTACACCAGTTTCAAGTCTCAGCAAGTCCCATTCAACAACATTCAAGGAACGAAGTAGGACAGTTATTAATAGCAGCAAAATGGAAATAGTGAGCAAAGATGTTTAAGTGTCACGCTTGCTCACTAATTTCTATACTGAAACATAATGCATAACTATTAACACACGTATTTATTGTACCCATGAAATGTTTTTAAAAACTCATTTAAATTATTTCATGTGTTCAAGAACATAATCATGAACTCCAAACCTGAGCAAAATGGAGCTGAGGCCAGTTCTAGTGGTTTGAAAGACATATTAGGCCATTCCGATATGAATATTAACACAATGTTAGAAAGCTGCTGTTACATTCACTGATAATAGGGAATTTAACATTTTCATTGTATCCAATGCTGTGTGGTTGATGGCCTAAAAATGTTTAGGTTTTGCACTAAGATGCTTAGGTGGTGTTTTAATTTGAAGCAATGATGAACCAGGCTAGTATCCTTACAGTGCAGAAGGAGGCCACTCAGCCCATCGAGTCTGCACCGACCACAATCCCATCCAGGCCCTATTCCTGTAATCCCATGCATTTACCTGATCTAGTCCCCTTGACACTAAGGGGCAATTCAGCATGGCCAATCCACCTAACCTGCACATCTTCAGACTGTGGGAGGAAACCAGAGCACCCGGAGGAAACCCACGCAGACACGGGGAGAACGTGCAAGCTCCACACAGACAGTGACCCAAGCCAGGAATCAAACCCTGGTCCCTGGCGCGGTGAGGCAGCAGTGCTAACCACTGTGTCACCGTGCTGCCATCCTGGCATTGTTTTTCCTGGGTAGGGTGGCGGAGTCCGGATGCACTTAGGGAGGCTGGAAGTCGTGCTGGCTGAAGGTTGGATCTCAAGAAGAAGGAACTGGACTGATTCTATGGTCTTGCTCATCCAAACTTAAACTTGGTGGTTTATGCTCGCTCAAAGGTGAACGTGGTACAGGATCAAACTGTGATAATGGGTGTTTGTTTGTGGAACAAGACTTACAACACACAAGTAATTGTTTTTATTTTCGGCCTCATCTTGTGGAGAAAACAATCAATGAAATGAGACCTCTGCTCCTGCACCTTTGACCCCCAAATCTCCCCATGTTGTAAATCCTGGGTGTATTGTGACTTTGTATGATCGTGTCTGTGGTGAACCATCGTTGGTTTCCACTAGATAGTACTGAGCCAGGGTCTGGCCAGTACTACAAGTATGTATATATGTTGCTGTTGGGGTTAGGGATGGGTTGTTCTACTTGTTGCTGTTGGGGTTAGGGTTGGGCTGTTACACCTTGTATTATAGTTATCGTGGTACATCCCAGTCGGGTTCCGCCTCCTGGGAGAGGTATAAAGGTCTCTGCTCTGTCTGGGACCCCTCAGTCTGGGATCGTGTATATAATTAGTAGCTTCGTTGTACAGCAAATAAAAGCCTTTATTTCCTGAGCATCTCAAGCCTCATGTGTGATAACGCGCATCAGTGTCAAAGTGGTAATAGCGAATCTGAAGCTTGTATTCCATCTCTCCCAATGTTTGTTTCCCAAGCATGAAGAAAACTGGGAGAGATGCAGAACGGGATGTGGATACACTCTCACTGCTGTTATACTATCGCACAATGTCAGATTCACCCCTCACTCTCATTATTCTCCAAATACATACAGCCTCTGCACTTGTGTGAAATTATAGGGCTGATTTAGTCTGAAGAGGGATGTTTTACTGCAATTGTATAGGGCATTGGTGAGGCCACACCTGGTGTATTATGTGCAGTTTTGTGTTCTTATCTGAGGAAGGATGTCCTTGCTATAGTGGGAGTACAGTGAAGGTTTGCCAGGCTGATTCCTTGGATGACAGGTCTGTCATATGAGGAGAGACTAAGTTGGTTAGAATTATATTCACTGGAGTTTAGAAGAGTGAGAATGGATCTCATTGAAACCTATAAAATTCTAACAGGATTAGACAGGGTAGATTCAGAAAGAATGTGCCCAATGGTGGAGGAGTCCAGAACTAGGGGTCTTATTTGAGGATAAGGGGTAAACCTTTTAGAACTGAGGTAAGGAGAAATCTTTTCATCCAGAGGGTGGTGAATGTGCAGAATTCAGTACCACCGGAAGTAGTTGAGGCCAAAACGCTGTCTGATTTCAAAAATAAATTAGATATAGCTCTTTAGGGCTAAAGAGGTCAAGGGATATGGGGGAAGGGGGATCAGGATATTGAATTTGATGATCAGCCATGATCATAATGAATGGTGGAGCAGGCTCGAAGGGCCAAAAGGCCTTCTCCAGCCTCTAGTTTCTATGTTTCAATGAATGGAGTCTTCAGATAAAATTCTGTAACACCGACCCAACCAATATGAATGAGAACAAGTCACATTTAATCTGCTCCTGTGTTTTTATTAAACTATTAGATAATCCTGCAGTTTTGCCTTTATGAATTTTGGAGCTTTGTTGAATTCTCCTAGGCCAGAAATTCAACAGAAGAAATCACTAACTGGACCCACTCAAATGCCTATCATTTTTTGTGCCTAATTTCTATGCCCAATTATTTGCAATTTGATTTTTTTAGGCAGAGCCGCTTACTTTGAACTATCAGGACTCTGCTGCATACTTTGCTGTGTTATTAGTCATTCCTTTCAAACAGTCCTCTTGCCCCAAATTACCAATTTGTTCATTTAATTTAAATATCTTTGACTCTCAGTACAGTAGAGAGAAGAAAATTTTTATGTGGAAAAATAGTGTAAAATTGTCCAATTTTTTTGAAGGAAGATCTTCAATAACGTATAGATTTTAAAAATGATGGGTTTTTAAAAATCCAGTTCATGTGGATAGATATAAGCTTACTTTAAAGCAACAATGGACTTAAATGGTGACAAATGAAGAAGATTCATTGTAGCAATGTTGTAAGTTCATTATTGACGATCTGTTCAGGACTTCTAATATAATCACAATCTTTTTCTGGTCCAATTTTGTTGGAAATTCTGAGGGGACAACATTTCCACAAATGCAGTGATGTTTTGTCTACAAATTGTCAACTGTAGTAATTGGTTCCCCCACAGAGAGTCCCATATTCTTCTACCTGCTCCTTTCAAATTTTGCACAGTATAATAATTTTCTTTCCAAACACAGTATTGCTATGCCTTCCTCACCAGCGAAATTAATTCTCCCTTCAGTGGTTCCCCTATTGATTACAATCTGTACATGAAATTTAAAAAAAATACTTAGAATTCATTAATCGCTTAGAAATCCTGAGTGACTGTAAACATGTTACTCTGAAATATGAAAACACATGCTTTGTGTATTGATGATCATTGGTGGCTATTTTACACATAAATGCATTGAGTTCCATATAGAATTTAATATAATTGGATCTCTAGCTCAACCTTATCTTTTAGCATTTTTGGAGAATTCCTCTACAATATTTCAACTGATTGCCTCAGTAGAAAGCCAAAGAAAACTGAAGACAGTTTTCCATAATATCCTAAGAAAGAACCACTAAGCAGAGAAGGTAGGTTACATTGGATGAAACCTACACTTCATTTGTTGTAATAAATTATTGGGGTCAAAGAATTTTTTTGGTATCTTCTACTGGCTTTTAATAAAGCTTCTGGCAGGATTAGGCAACTTCTTATAATGGGAAATGTGTCCATTTATTTAGAAATGTATTTGCAACAGCATATGTAAAATTATTTAATTTGTTTATCTGTATTTCTAAAGATATATAGCTGCCTAGATGAGCACTTGGCATGTCATAACATTCAAGTGCTGGTAAATGGGATTAGGTGGGAGGTCAGGCGCTTCTCGTGCGTCGGCACGGACTCGATGGGTTGAGGGGCCTCTTCTGCACTGTATGTTTCTACGGTTCTATTCTATAGACCCAGATTTATAATGTCAGGGAAGTCAAGGAAAGGGAAAATGTATTGTCAAATCTTAGCTTAGTATTTTTCCTGTATGAATTCCATTCAATATGGAGTACTCTATTCCAGCCATTTGGAACACTGGACCAAGAAATTCCTTCTGATCCAAATGTAAATTAACAGCCTGTTGTCTTACTGTCCTGCTTTATTTTAAAGAAATATTCAGGAGTTACCTCATCTAAGCCATTTGACATTTTGTGTATTCAATTAAATCTGACCTTATATCTTGCTTATCCAAAGCGTAGCAATGTAACTTTCTTTTAAACCCTATTCTCATAGTTCATTCTCTTTCCATGTATGTTGTTCCTGTCTGCACCTTTTTCTGGGCTTGCAAAGCCTTTCATAGCTTGGTGTCCAGCCAATTTTTTTTTTTATCAACAATATCATTTGAAGCCAATTCCACTTAGCAGTGAGAGAAATGGCGATGAAGAAGAAAAAGCAATTGGCAAGCAATAAATGCAAAACAAATGTCAAAACACATCTACTGAGTACAGGACTTGAAATCATAATTAAAACCTTTCAGTACATTTGAGGCTTACAAAGAGGAGACATAACAATTACTGTAGCATAAAGTAATTTATATCTTTACTTGAGATATTAATGGAAAGAGTGACAGAAAAAAGATGTATATAAATGTGTGCATTTAAGTATATGCGAGTGAGTGTGTATGTGTGTGCGTGTGTGTGTGCGTGTGTGTGTGCGTGTGTGTGTGCGTGTGTGTGTGTGCGTGTGTGTGTGTGTGTGTGCGTGTGCATACATATATGTATATTTATGCAATTTTTCACCCGTTAAAAATATAGGATAGAAATTAAAATTAATTTTCAGGTTTAAAATGAAAGGGGGAATAAATATTTTCCATTAAGATATTACATTTAACACACATTGCCCCATGATTTATTGAATGTTATAAAATTTAACAGGAAAATGGGGTTGTGACATAGAGCAGCTATGGTCCAACTGAGTGGTGGAACAGGCTCGAAAGGCTGAATGGTCACTCCTGTTCCTATGTTCCTACTCCTGTTTCTATTTTCCCAGGTCCAGCTGCTTGGAGTTTATCCTTTCTTTGGGGGGTGGGTGGGTGGTTTGGGGGCAAGATAAGTATGTTTAAGCTACCATGAAACAATACAACAATCACTAAAGGGAAGTCAGACATACAACAGTTACAGTGACGATAAATTACATTTCCAAAATGTCCAACCTTAAAGTAGTGTCGCTTTAAAATGTATGCCCTTTGCCTCTAAACTTTCAAGTGACATCTCAATTAGAATAGAAATAGATAATGATTCGACCTTGATTTTGCATTTTGGTACCACGATCTGATAAGGCTGACCATTCATTCAATATTGTTATTTGGAGATGGGATACCACTCAAAACCTCAATCTCTCTTTGTCTTTGAGATGTGTTCCTGCTACAAGCTGTTATGCACCATTACTAGAATGAGACTGTTTCCTCACAATATCATGTCAGTGCACACTTGCCTCGGATGCTGATTAATCTGAAGCATCTGTCCAGAATGTTCTGTTGTAATTGTTTGAGGCTGCTTTTACCTTTATGTTTCTGACATTGTTGCCACATCCTGGTTGTTGATCTGATGATGTGGAGATGCCGGCGTTGGACTGGGGTAAACACAGTAAGAAGTCTCACTACACCAGGTTAAAGTCCAACAGGTTTATTTGGTAGCACTAGCCACTAGCTTTTGGAGGGCTGCTCCTTCATCAGGTGAATGGGATTTCAGTTCATAAACAGGGCATATAAAGACACAAACTCAATTTACAAAATAATGGTTTGGAATGCAAGTCTTTACAGGTAATCAAGTCTTAAAGGTACAGGCAATGTGAGTGGAGAGAGGGTTAAGCACAGGTTAAAGAGATGTGTATTGTCTCCTGCCTTTGCTCCGAAAGCTAGTGGCTTTTGCTACCAAATAAACCTGTTGGACTTTAACCTGGTGTTGTGAGACTTCTTACTGTGTTGATCTGATGCCAGAAGTGCAGCAAGAAAAGAGGCAAATGCGCATTGATGTGCTAGTGTGAGGAAATACTCTCACGCTAGTAATGGTACACGATGGTTTCTGGCAGGAAAGCAGCTGGTGTGACGTCTTTCCCCAAAAAAGATGTATTTTTAAAAGTTCAAACCAAACTGTGACAACTTAGCGCAATACCAATGGAAATTTGATGGAATCACACAGCATGCAAGGAAGTCATTCTGCTCAATATTGCAGACTTTTGAACGGACCTATCTTGTATTAAACCAAAAGAGAAAATGCTGGAAAATCTCAACAGGTCTGGCAGCATCTGTAAGGAGTAACTGTAGTATGTCTCTTTCATTTCCTCACCCGACAGTATAAATATTTCCCACTTTCAATGCCTTTTAGCTTTGACAAAGGGTCATCTGGACTCGAAATATCAGTTCTTTTCTCTCCTTACAGATGCTGCCAGACCTGCTGAGATTTTCCAGCGTTTTCTTTTTTGGTTTCAGATTCCAGCATCCGCAGTAATTTGCTTCTATCTTATATTAAGTTGATCTTTCTCTATACCCTAGCTATAACTGTAACACTACATTCTGCACCCTCTCCTTTCCTCCTCTATGACCAGTGTGATTTGTCTGTATAGCGCGTGAGAAACAATGCTTTTCATTGTATGCTAATACATGTGACAATAATAAATCAAATCAAATCAAAGTGCCTTTGTCTTCACTTTGAAAGAGCAAACTAATTAGCCTCACTCCCCTGCTATTTTCCCCACACTTCTGCAACTCTTCCCTTTTCAATCATACAATCAATTCCCTTTTGAAAGCTCCTATTGAACCAGCTTCTGATATCCTTCCAGATCCTAACAGCCCTGTGTTGGAAAAGAGATGGAATTGTCCTCATTTCCATTCTGATTCCTTCCTAATTAATAATTAGGAAATCAATAATAAAGTCCCACCATCACAGTTTGAAAAGTTCAAATGAAGTCATTCCATTGCAGATGCTGGGGTTGATCGCTTTAGACAAGAGAAAAGCTGAGAGAAGATTTGTAATGCTGTTCCAAATTCTGAGGGAGCTGGACAGAATAGATACGGAGAAACAGTTTAGCGTTGGTGGGCAGGTCGAGTGTCAGTGGGGAGTGGCTCAAAAAAAGACCAAAGGCGACATGTGGTAAACATTTTTAATGCAATGAGTGGTTAGGATCTGGAATGTTCTGCCTCAGAGTGTGGTGAAAGCAGATTTGATTGTGGT
This sequence comes from Mustelus asterias, assembly GCF_964213995.1. Lineage (NCBI taxonomy): Eukaryota > Metazoa > Chordata > Chondrichthyes > Carcharhiniformes > Triakidae > Mustelus > Mustelus asterias. The sequence goes on from NC_135817.1 coordinate 63,573,750, forward strand.
TTTCAAAAGAGAATTGGATAATTCCAGTTGGAGGGTGGGAGGGGAGGCAGAAGAGTGGACCTCGCTGACAAAATGGGCTGAGCGGCCTTCTTTTAGGCTATGATTATTATATGATCCTATGACCAACTGGAGCATAATGTTTGAAACCATTTTTTATATTTAACCAACTAAACAAAATTAAAAAACACAGTTTGAGGAATGCCAAATATCAGCTGAGGCTCAGTCAGTAGTACACTTGAATCACTGCATCATAGAATCCCTACAGTGCCGAAGGAGGCCATTCAGCCCATTGAGCCTGCACCAACAACAGCCTCACCCAGGCCCTATCCCCGTAATCCAGCGTATTTCCCCTGCTAGTCCCCCGACAGTAAGGGATAATTTAGCACGGCCAAACAGCCTAACCCACACATCTTTGGGCTGGGGGTGGAAACCAGATCACCCAGAGGAAACCACGCACACAGGGGGAGAACGTGCAACCTCCACACAGTCATCCAGAGCTGGAACTGAACCCGGGTCCCTGGTGCTGTGAGGGAGCGGTGCTAATTACTGTGCCACCTTGTTGCCCCTCTAGATATGAAGGTTGTGGGTTCTACATTGGGACGTGAGCACAAGGATAAGAAGACTGACACTGGAGTGCAGTACTGAGGGTGTGTTAAGCTGTTGAGGGGGTTATCGTTTGGATGAGATGTTAAAGAGGGACCTTGTCTGCCAGCCCTCCCGGGTAGATGCTAAAAGTGCCTCTCACTATTTTAAAGAAGAAAGGGGAGTTATCCCTGGTGGCCTGACCAGTATTTACCCTCAACCAACAACATGAAACCAGATGATCTAATTGTTATCACACTGCTCTTTGTATAATCTTACTGGGCGTAAATTGTTACAGCTTTGCCTTCATTGCAAGAGTGACTACACTTGAAAATAACTTTATTGTCTGTCAAACACTAGGTGCCATCTAAATGCAGTCTTTTTCTTTTGTTTCCTATGAATTCAGGCTGTAAAAGGTTGTTTGATATTAAACCTCGGCGTAGAAATCATTGAACTATTATTTGACAATAGCTTGGTTTGATGAAAGCATTAATCCTATTTATAGCTGTTATTTTTTTTATACTTATTGCGTTACATTATTATTTCCTCAGAACTTACTACATGCAGTGCACCCCTTTGAAGACCTGAATGTTTCCTACTATCATTAATAAACTTTAAATGGATTCAGTTTTGTGATATAATTGCTTGGAATAATCAAATGGCCAAAACAGTAAAGATGTTGAGGCGACACGGTGGCGCAGTGGTGAGCACTGCTGCTTCACAGTGCCAGGGTCCCAGGTTCAATTCTAGCCTTCGGTCACTGTCTGTGTGGAGTTTGCATGTTGTCTGCGTGGGTTCCCTCCGAGTGCCCTGGTTTTCTCCCACCGTCCAAGGATGTGCAGGTTAGGTTGATTGGCCATGCTAAATTGACCCTAGTGTCAGGGGGATCAACAGGGTAAATATGTGTGGTGACAGGGATAGGGCTTGCATGGGATTGTGGCCGGTACAGACACGATGGGCTGAATGGCCTCCTTGTGTACGTTAGAGATTCTATGATTAGAGGCATTTAGCACACATTAAAAACAGGCCTTGGTGATGCAAATAGCCTTCATCCATCATTATGTTGCTATCACTAGGGAAATTTTGTGCTGGCCCTAAGAAGGATTCCATTTACATTTTTCCCTGGGATCTACATGGAAATGTACCCAATAAACTTTAAAATTCTCCTCCACCCTCTTAGGGGTTGCATTCATGGTTTCAAATCCACCATTCTGTAAAAGAGCAATTTTATCGAAGGCTTCACACTGCATCAGTTAATTATGTTAGATTTGATGTCATTCTGGGAGCAGATTCATTTGCGTGTGATAAAGATTAACGCTACCACACACAATTCATTTTCTCGAATATCAGGTCCTCCTTTCTGGTGTGTGTGTGTGTGTGTAGTTTATGTGGCTAGTAACATAACAGTGTAGTGGAAACAATGCAGCAATACCATCCAGTCTCTAGATTTATGTGAATTGATTTACATATGAACATGGGATTAAGAGAATGAATAGTATATTCCTATTTCTATTTCACCATCATGGCTTATCTATACTTCAGCTCTTGCTTTCGACTTATATCTGACCAACCTAAGCAATAAAATAAATCTGATGATTGCAGCGTCAAAAAATTAATTTGGATCAGCATCTACTGCCTTCTGGGGAGAGAATTCTAGATTTGCACTACCCATTTGTGTGAAAAGTTGCTTCCTGATCTCACTCCTGGGTGGCTTAAGTTTATTTTTTTATTTATTAGTGTCACAAGTAGTCCTACATTAACATTGCAATGAAGTTACTGTGAAAATCCCCGAAAGCTCTGATTTTAATAATGTTTATTCCCTCATCAGAAGAAATAGCTGCTTTGTATTTACACTATCGTATCATTCTTGTTGTCATTTTAGCAATCACAATTACACCATCCTTTGATTTTTTAAACCAGTAGACAGGTCAAGTTAATACAATCGGTCCTTACAACGTAAACCTTTATCATTCTAGTGAACCTGGTTCAGAACCATTTGCAGCAAGGCCCTGATCAGCCAAATTGAATAATCAATGTCGCAGACTCACCAATGATGTTCCAGGTTCTGCTGTTGCTACTTTTTGTAATATTTACTTCATTATTGGGCTTAGGAGACACAGGTTTATCTGCTTCTAAAATAGGACACAGAATTCTGTCATGAGGAGGATGGCCAGGAGAAACAAAGCTTCCATTTTGATTTCTTTCCAACGTCTGGAAAACTTACCAAAGACCGACAACCTTTTCTGTATTGTTACCTCTCTCCCCGACGTATCTGCCAGTGTCACTGTGTAACATCCTGTATCGTTTAACTCAATGTTTGACAATAAAAATGAGCCATTCTCGTAAACCTGCACACGATCCTTGTAACCTTGGAAGATCTTGAGGTCACGTTCGTTAAAGGCAAACATTACGATACTTTTTTGACTGGTCCCACAATTGTACTTCCATTCTACCGACCGATTCACGGCCGAAGTTGAGTTTGTAGAAAATAACACATCTTCACCAACAGTCGCGTTGATGTGTTCTGTCATTTCAATTTGCTGCGACAGAGTCAACATCTGATCTGCAAAAAGAAACAAAACAATGATATTGGCTGCGTCTTAATTCAGAAGTCATCTGTGTTGCATTGAATAATTATGGTTAAAAGATCAATGTCAGAATAAATTAACACAGTAGTGGATGATACAATCCAAGCATGCTACATTTTGTCTCCATCAGCACAAAGTACAATAGATCTCACATTTGTATCAGGCAGTGGGCTGAAGCTTGGTAAAAGACACACTGTGCCTTGTACCATCTGATAGCACAACTCCAGCCACTCAGAGTAGAATCAAGAAGGGCACTGCTCATTGAAAGAGATAACTAATTCACCCCACTACCCTGCTCATTCCCCACAGTCCTGTAAATGTTTCATTCTCAAGCATGTATACAATTTTCACTTAAAAATTATCATTAAGTCTACTTCCACCATCTTTTCAGGCAGCAAATTCTAGATCAGAATAAAATAATTTCTCTCCATGTCCCCTCTGGTTCCTTTGCTGATTATCACACATCGATGTCCTCTGCCCTCCTTCCAGAGGAAACCGTCCCTTCTAATTTACTCTACCAAAACCGTCCGTGATTTTGAACACCTCCACCAAATCGCCCCATAATCTCTTTTGTCCTTAAGGAAAGAAATTCATTTTTGAGAAAGAAAAGGATCACTTACTTGTGAAAATCAAGAGGCATATCTTCAACATGACCGCTTTAGCTACACAAGTCATACTGATGTGGATTCCGTGGTGTTCTGAAACAGAAAAGTTGGTGAGTTCAGCAAAGTTGACGCATGCATGTGCGGTTAGACTTTAAGATTTAAGTCAATGAAAGCTATCTCACCCACACATATTGAAATTAGATTCTTGCCATTCGTACTCCTCTACAAGCGGAAGTGATCACCCTGCACTTTATAAGCATGTGTTCTGAAAGGAAATAAATAATCTTGCCTATGTGTAGTTTGACTTGGGCTAGAACCTACAGTATCACATTTCTTTTTTGGTAACTCGCATTTCTGAATATCAGAAGTTCAAAAGCTCAAAGGGTTTCTTTTTAAATGGAGTAAGATCTTTATTGTGACTGGGAATGTACATTTGCTGGAAGATATGTTCACATTTAAATTTGGTTCGAGCAGAGCTATCACTGTCGCAATGGGGAAGATAAGCATTTGACATGTTAGGACCAGCTACAGGGAAGGACAATCCCAGCACAATCATTTCTTAAGTAGCAGTACACACCTCAGAACTTACCAACTTCAACAGAAACTATCTAATACACTGGAATGTTTCATTCATGGGTTTAAATCTTGCCCCACCGTCCTGACGTTGAATGAGAGTTCCCAAATTTTAAATAAGCCTCTAACTCTGTCCAAAAACATCTCTACGAAGCTATACAAGTCAGAGTAGAAATGCTTAAAATGTCTTTTCATACTTCTTAGCACATAGGTGCTAAGAATAAGCTTGGTTATTATTTTTATATTCAATTGTATTTGCAGTTGTATTTCAAGCCATTTACTATCAAAGTGCAATAATGCGTTACAACGGGGCGGCACGGTGGCACAGTGGTTAGCACTGCTGCCTCACAGTGCCAGGATCCCAGGTCCAAGTCCTGGCTTGGGTCACTGTTTGTGTGGAGTTTGCACGTTTTCCCCGTGTCTGAGTGGGTTTCCTCCGGGTGGTCCAGCTTCCTCCCACAGTCTGAAAGACATGCTGGTTAGGTGCATTGACCTGAACAGGCGCTGGAGTATGGCGACTAGGAATATTTCACAGTAACTTCATTGCAGTATTAATGTAAGCCTTACTTGTGACACTAATAAATAAACTTTAGCTTTAACTTTAATGCAGATGCTGAAATCTGAAACAAAAACAGATAATGCTGGAAAATCTCAACAGGTCTGACAGCATCTTCTGGGAGAAAATAGAGCCAACATTTCAATTCAGGGTCCAGACTCGAAACATTGGCTTTATTCTCTACCCATGTCAGACCTAGAGTCATGGAGTCAAAGAGTTTTACAGCAAAGACACAGGCCCCTCGGCCCAACATGTCCATGCCACCCCTTTTTTTAACCCTTAAGCTAGTCCCAATTGCCCACCTTTGGCCCATATCTCTCAATACCCATCCTACCCATGTAACTGTCTAAACGTTTTATAAAAGACAAAATTGTACCCTGCAAGAGTGCACCTGCTGAGATTTTCCAGCATTCTCCATTTTGGTACAATAATGTGGTAATCCTCCTGATTAAAAACCCGTGTAAAGGACACATATTTCCCAAAATCCAATTTATATTTGTGGAAATGCATTAATTTTATTCGAGGAATATAAATAATAGTGACATTTTCAATTAAAGAATGGGCAGAATTTTCTGGTCATGCCTGCCCCAAGACTGGAGAATCCTGTCCGAGATCAACAGGACTTTAAATAGTCCGTTAAATATTCCGGTCCAGCTCACCATGCGAAATCCCACAGTGAGCGGAACTGGGAAGGCCTGTGCTCCTTTAATTTGATAGGTTGAGCTTTGGTAAGGGTGCCTAAATCACAGTGACGGACCATTGACAAGACTTGATTCAGGGAACCTTTAGATGGTCCCTACTTGCATGACAAAGAAAAGTTTAAGGTTTATTTATTAGTGTCACAAGTAGGCTTACATTAATATTGCAATGAAGTTACTGTGAAAATCCCCTAGTCGCCACATTCTGTTGCCTGTTCGGGTACACTGAGGGAGAATTTTACATGGCCAATGCCCCTAAACAGCACGTCTTTCGGACTGTGGGAGGAAACCGGAGCACCTGGAAGAAACCCACGCAGACATGGAGAGAACATGCAGACTCCACACAGACAGTGACACGAGCCAGGAATTGAACCCGGGTCCGTGGCGCTGTGAGGCAGCAGTGCTAACCACTGTGCCACCGTGCCGCCCCTTGTGCCACCGTGCTGCCCTTACCCGTGGGCTACACTTACCTTAGCTCATCTACCATCACAACTCTCACTCGTGTCTTTCATACATTGTTTGAATTGGGAACAAGGACAGGCCATTCAGCCCAAACTCAGTCGGCAGGTGACCATCAGAAAGAAATCAATGTCTAGACTTAGTTATCGGTTCTGTATTTTCAAAGCTGAGCCACCTACCTTTATGTAAAGTAATCTCCCCCATTCTTTTCAGGCTGAAAATATGGAGAGCTAACCTCCTCCCTACCATTCTAAGGGGCCACATTGAAAAGAATTGCGGGTGGATGTGCGAACTTCCTACTTAATGAACAGACAGCGGCGTGCACAGTAATAGCAGATTGCCATTGTTCCTCGGAGTACTCAAGTGCTGTAGTCATGTTAAATAACGTCAAACGGTTATGTAAATACCCTCCTGCAAATTCCTTTCACTTTTGTGTTTTAATGCAGCCTTACTGAGACCAATCACATGAGATTTTGATCAGTGGTTTGGCTCTGTGGTTTATTGTATTCAGATGGCCTAACCGTAATCATTGTCACATATTACTACGCACTCAACAGACCACCCTCCGCCCCCCCCCCCCCCCCCAACTTATTACAGTGACTGGCTGACTATCTGTCCACCCACAGTTGATCATTTATCCAATTCGTTCCCCGCCTACATGCACCGAGCTTCTTACTAAATCTCTCATTTGTATCCACCTTTATGTTTCCAGGCTGCGATTTCCACTGGTTCCTTTTTTCCATTTGACTTGACCTCAAAAAGCAGACTCCCAACAAAAAGTAACCAAAGACTTGGCATGATGATGGGAAATCCATTAACCAACGTTTCCTGGCTTGTGAATTATATATGTGTTAGTGGGAGAGGGGGGAGCGGGAGGATGGGGGGTGGGGGGGGGGGGGGGGGCGCGGGTGGGGGGTGGAGTTGGGAAGGGGTTGGAAGCATTCAAAAGCAAGAGGGGGCAGGTGAAATCCTGAGTGTGGCAGTGACTGGGTTACGAGTAGAATGGCCCCCTGATCAATCTTGCATATGCTGGTGGAGAATCACAGAATCCTGACAGTGCAGAAGGAGGCCATTTGGCCCATCGGGTCACTGATAGAGTATCTTACCCCTATCCTATCCCCCCACCCTATCCCCGTAACTTCACACATTTTCCGTAGCTAATCCGCCTAACCTATATATCTTGGGAAGCTAACAATTTAGCATGGCCAATCCACCTAACCTGCACCTCTTTGGACGAGGGGAAATTAAAAATGAAGTTCCTAGTAAGGGGAGAAGACAGAGGGGCGAAGCAGGAACCAATCAAATTGAGAAGTGAAGAAACAGCCTCCAATTAGAGAATGTGTTGCAAGGAGCAGACCTTAAGTGAGTGTGCTCGGGAGAGAGTGGAAAATAGGAGGTGTACATCGAAATGTTTAATAGTATTGAGCTTTGCCGTGATGTATAAAAGGTTGGGAACCACGAGTAAGGGGGGAAAGTGGAGTTGAGGCCACAATCAAAGCAGCAGTGATCTTATCAAACAGGGGCTGAATGGCCTGTCCCTGTTCCCAATTCACACAACGTATGAAAGACATGAGTGAGAGTTCCAGTGATAGATGAGCTGAGGTAAGTGTAGCCCGCGGGTAATATTATAGAGACGGAATTAATTGTGAATGTTACCACCCCCGATAGCAATGAGACTAGAGAGGGTGAGGCCGATGCTTTCTAGTGAGGCCGCCTCGAGGCATGTTTTGAGGTTTGTTTCATTATGTATTCACAGAGGGCACTTGACCCACATTGAACCTGTCTGCGGGCATCAGCAGATGGAGGGAGTGAGAAAGAAAAGAGAATGCAGCTCCAGCCCCTGAGTGCTGCGATTATTACTTCTTAACGATTCAGCTTACCTCCATTTCCAAATGGGAAGCTCTTCAGCAAAGCGTGTGGCAAAAGAGAGGTTAACTGCTCTGTGCCCAAGGCACTCTCTTCACAGAGAATTATACATGTTACCCAGCAGCAGGTGGTGATGCTGTATGAAGAGCCAAAAGATGTGGCTGCAGATAAGAAGATTCATTATCGACCAATTTGTCAAGGTGAGGCTAGCTGGAATATTATTATACAAAATAGATAACGGAATTGTGCATGCCACAATGCCTTTCCTCCTAACCTGTTAAACCGTGACTGAGGCTGCAATCTAGAGCTGCTTTTCCAAGTCTCATGTAAATTGTGATATTTTAGTGTCTTATTATTTAACTGTGTAACAATTGTTCCATAATCATCAGTTAAGCACTCCCACTCACTGACTCATGCACCCACACAATGCATACATTCCAGGTCAACACTGTAAAATGCAGTAAAGTAAAAGTAAAGTTATTTATTAATCACAAGTAAGGCTTACATTAACACTGCAATGAAGTTACTGTGAAATTCCCCTGTTTGCCACACTCCAGCGCCTGTTCGGGTCAATGCACCCAACCAGCACGTCTTTCAGAATGTGGAAGGAAACCGGAGCACCCGGAGGAAACCCACTCAGACACGGGGAGAACGTGCAAACTCCACACGGACAGTGACCCAAGCTGGGAATCGAACCCGGGTCCCTGGTGCTGTGAAGCAGCTGTGCTAACAACTGTGCTACCGTGCCGCACTGGGTGAGGTTGGTAGTGCGGGGGCATTTAATCAGGCAAGGAGGGTGGCAGGGGGAGGGAAATCCTGATGCCTACACACCCCCACCCTGATAGTCCATGGTTGGAAGGCCTGCCACCAATTGAGGCACCATGAGGGTGCCAAAGGAGAGAATGATTTCACTGGACTTGAAGCCTGGAAATAGAGGTGGGCTGCAGAGCTCCTCCTGAAAGGCCTAGGCTTTGGAAACAGTGCTCTGGTCTGCCCTGTAATATTCCTGGTGATTATAGGACTCTCACTGTAGGCATGATCTGTGCCTGTACCTATCTTGCTAAGAGGAGTCATGAGACATGCTTGAAGAGGATAGCCCTTGTTGCCAAGTGGCCAGTCCATGACCTGGCGAACATGGTGGAATTAGAAGTGCACAGAAGACCAGGGCAGCATGAATGTGACATGCCTGCTGCCAAGAAATGGGGCACAGACCCGTGTGATATGCCCCATTTTGTGATTGTAAACAGATGGCAGCTTCAGGGACTAATAGCATAGTCGTGGTATTGTCACTGGACTAGTAATCCTGAAACCCAGGATAATGTTCTGGGTACTCCAGTTCGAATCCCACCATGGCAGATGGTGAAAATTGAATTCAATATAAATCTGGAATTAAAAGTTTAATGATGATCATGAAATCACTGTCGATTGTTGTAAAAACCCATTTGGTTCACTTATGTCCTTTACGGAAGGAAACCTGCTGTCCTTACCTGGTCTGGCCTACATGTGATCTCAGACCCACAACAATGTGGTTAACTCTTAAAATGCCAGTAAGGATGGGCAACAAATGCTGGCCCAGCCAGCGACATCCACATCCCATGAACAAAAGATACTAGGTTGGCCTGTGGACAACACTTGAGTCATTCTTTTCCTCTCCTTTTGCAGTAATACATTTGGGTAAAATGTTTCCAAGACAGTGTATGAACAATCTTCCTTCCAAGGACAGTCCCCACAATGGTACAAGCTGCCAAAGGAGATAGTCATAACCCCATCACTGGAAATCTTCAAGACCCTTTACATTATTTTCAGTTAAAGATTTTCATTGCCAGGTCCACCACCTCAGCAGCCAGTGCCCGGTTTAGCTTGCACTAACCCATTGGAATATGGATGTTAGTCTGTGATAAGAACATAAGAACATAAGAACCAGGAGCAGGAGTAGGCCATCTGGCCCCTCGAGCCTGCTCTGCCATTCAATAAGATCATGGCTGATTTTTTTGTGGACTCAGGTCCACTTACCCGCCCGCTCACCATAACCCTTAATTCCTTTACTGTTCAAAAATTTATTTATCCTTGCCTTAAAAACATTCAGTGAGGTAGCCTCAACTGCTTCACTGGGCAGGGAATTCCACAGATCCACAACCCTTTGTGTGAAGAAGTTTCTCCTCAACTCAGTCCTAAATCTGCTTCCCCTTATTTTGAGGCTATGCCCCCTAGTTCTAGTTTCACCCCCCAGTAGAAACAACTTCCCTGCTTCTATCTTATCTACTCCCTTCATAATCTTATATGTTTCTATAAGATCTCCCCTCATTCTTCTGAATTCCAATGAGTATAGCCTCAGTCTACTCAGTCTCTCCTCATAAGCCAACCCTCTCAACTCCGGAATCAACCTAGTGAATCTCCTCTGCACCCCCTCCAGTGCCAGTATATCCTTTCTCAAGTAAGGAGACCAAAACTGTACACAGTACTCCAGGTGTGGCCTCACCAGCACCTTATACAGCTGCAACATAATCTCGCTGTTTTTAAACTCCATCCCTCTAGCAATGAAGGACAAAATTCCATTTGCCTTCTTAATTACCTGCTGCACCTGCAAACTAACTCCTTGTGATTCTTGCACAAGGACACCCAGGTCCCTCTGCACAGCAGCATGCTGCAAATTTTTACCATTTAAATAATAGTCCATTTTGCTGTTATTCCTACCAAAATGGACGACCTCACATTTACCAACATTGTACTCCATCTGCCAGACCCTGGCCCACTCACTTAGACTATCTATATCCTTTTGCAGACCTTCAGCATCCTCTGCACACTTTCCTCTGCCACCCATCTTAGTGTCATCTGCAAATTTTGACACACTGCACTTGGTCCCCAACTCCAAATCATCTATGTAAATCGTAAACAATTGCGGTCCCAACACTGATCCCTGAGACACACCACTAGTCACTGATCGCCAACCAGAAAAACACCCATTTACCCCCACTCTTTGCTTTCTGTTAGTTAACCAATCCTCTATCCATGCTAATACATTATCTGTAACACCGTGCACCTTTATCTTATGTAGCAGTCTTTGGTGTGGCACCTTGTCAAATGCCTTCTGGAAATCCAGATACACCACACCCACAGGTTCCCCATTGTCCACTGCACATGTAATGTTCTCAAAGAATTCCACCAAATTAATCAAACATGACCTTCCCTTCAAGAACCCATGCTGCGTCTTACCAATGGGACAATTTATATCCAGCACAATGATACCAACACAATGAAGCAGAAACATAGAAACGTAGGAACTAAAAGCAGGAGTAGGCCATTCAGCCCTTCGAACCTGCTCCACCATTCATTTGATCATGGCTGATTATCGAATTCAATATCCTGATTTCCCCCTTCCTCCCATATCCCTTGATCCATTTAACCCCAAGAAAAGAGGCAGGCGCTCAAGGCACAGTTGAGTAAATGGAACAAGCTTTCTTCATAAAGCAAAGATGATCAGTAGAGAATAACAATTTGAGATCCTCTCACTTATTTTGACCCTCCTTTTTATATCCTCATGGCTCACTTCAAAAGTTCATTTCACAGATGGGACATTATGATTTATTTGCTCTTTGAACCTTCCCCAGGACAACTTATTTTCCAAAAACCAGCCTGGTTAATTGATCTCTCTGCCTATGTTTATTACACTAATCACTAGAATTATACATTAATCATGTTTGATGCTGTTCTAAGCATGTATCTGATTGCACAGACATTCTTTGAGGATGATAAGAGAAATTGGGAATGAAGCAGGACTCAGATACCTCTCACAGGTGTTGCAGTGTTCTTCTGTTACCCCTCCAAAGTCTATTGCTCCATGGCTGGTTATAGTTAGTCAGAAGTCTCACAACACCAGGTTAAAGTCCAACAGGTTTATTTGGTAGCAAAATCCACTAGCTTTCGGAGCACTGCTCCTTCGTCAGGTGAGTGGGAGCTCTGTTCACAAACAGGGCATATAAAGACACAAACTCAATTTACAAAATAATGGTTGGAATGCGAGTCTTTACAGGTAATCAAGTCTCAAAGGTACAGACAATGTGAGTGGAGAGAGCATTAAGCACAGGTTAAAGAGATGTGTATTGTCTCCAGACAATAAATTGAGTTTGTGTCTTTATATGCCCTGTTTGTGAACAGAACTCCCACTTACCTGACGAAGGAGCAGCGCTCCGAAAGCGAGTAGCTTTTGCTACCAAATAAACCTGTTGGACTTTAACCTGGTGTTGTGAGACTTCTTACTGTGTTTACCCCAGTCCAACACCGGCATCTCCACATCAGGAAAAAGAGTGGCAGAGCTATAGAGATAGAGGATTCAATTGTAAGGGGAATAGACTGTTGTTTCTGTGGATGCAAACAAGACCCCAGGATGGTATACTGCCTCCCTGGTGCAAGGGTCAAGGATGTCTTGGAGTGGCTGCAGGGCATTCTGGAGGGAGCGGGTGAACACCCAGCTGTGGTGGTGCATATAGGCACCAATGATATAGGTAGAAAATGGGATGAGGTCTGATAAACTGAGTTTAGGGAGTTAGTAGTTAAAATAAAAAGTGGACCTCAAAGCTAGTAATCTCAGGATTGCTACCAGTGCCACGTGCTAGTCAGAGTAGGAATGTCAGGATAGCCTTAGTAAACCTTAGTAAAATATTGTTCTTCGAAGAGTTCATAGGTTCACTCCCACTCCCCACATAGAGGAACAGAAAGTGGCAGAGGTCAAAAAGGGAGAGACCCTGGCTGATGATTGTCAACTAATCTGCAAGGCCTTATCGCAAAGAAAACATTTCCTTAATTATACCCAGCAACCTAAAAAGGATTGGAGATGGGAGAGTGATAGAAAGCTGAGCACCCATCTTCTCTTCGTCTTCTCCTTAGGCAGTCTCTCGGAGTCGAAGGTGACTTGCTTCCACACAGCTGACTGAGGAGCAGGTGAGTGGGGTGCCCGGGTTGCCATGCACTCCTTTCGCTGTTGACGCTTGGCTTCAGCTTACTCTTGGCAATGACACTTGAGGTGTTCAGTTCTTTCCCGGATCCTTTTCCTCCACTTTGGTCAGGGATTCCCAGGTGTCGATGGGTGGACACGTTGCACATTTTCAAGGAGGCTTTAAAGGTGTCCTTGAAGTGCTTCCTCTGTTCTCCTGGGGCTTTCATGCCTCGTCAAATTAGACGATTAGAGTGGTTTTTTAGGAGTCTCGTTTCAGGTATGTGGATGATGTGGTAGGACGGTAGCAGGAAACTGGAACACCCGGAGGAAACCCACGCAGACACAGGGAGAACGTGCAAACTCCACACAGAGAGTCACCCGAAGCTGGAATTGAACCTGGTTCCCTGGTGCTGCGAGGCAGCAGTGCTAACCACTGTGCCACCATGCTGCCCTCTGTCACCCTCAAATTGACAGTCTTCTTGGTCACAGGCACCCCACTGTTCTCATGTTATCCCTAGAAAGCCTGTTGCTCCATGGTCACAGTTCCATTTGATTATTTACTCCTCACTTTTCATTAGGGGGAGGCGATGGCCCAGTGGTATTATCACTAAACCATTAATCCAGAAACTCAGCGAATGTTCTGGGGACCTGGGTTCAAATCCCGCCAGGGCAGATGGTGGAATTTGAATTCAATAAAATATATCTGGAATTAGGAATCTATTGATGACCACGAAACCTTTGTCGATTGTCGGAAAAACCCATCTGGTTCACTAATGTCCTTTAGGGAAGGAAATCTGCCGTCCTTACCTGGTCTGGCCGACATGTGACTCCAGAGCCACAACAATGTGGTTGACTCCCAACTACCCTCTGAACAAGGGAAACTAGGGATGAGCAATAATTGCTGGCCAGCCAACAACGCCCAACTCCCATTAATAAATAATTTTTAAAAACTCTCCAACTCTCTGGCAATTGCAGTCCAGGTATATCAGACCCTGGAGACATCTAAGTGGCCTGATTGTAACTATGCTGCTCTTTTGGTTTGCTTTGCTCTATTCATTGGGAAAGTCATCAAGAGTCTTGGCCACCTTTCTCTCAGAAAGTCATTGGTGTCACTCATTGCTGCCGGGAACGACCCATGGCATAGGCACCAAGGTGACCATAACAACCACAGGCTCAGCTGTCCATGTCCTGCTTTGCATCTCCAGTTGTGGTCACTGCAGGTGACCTCCTTGGTGAAACACAGGCACTTATCCCGCTTCTCGGTCGATGAAGAGCTCCCTGAAGATTCAATGTGGGACAGACTTCCTGCACAGCACTCTCCCCTTCCATCCTTTCCTCTCACCTCTCAGCTATGTTCTGCTAAACATCCACTCATCGTCCAACCTCAAAGACAGACATTCCTGACCACCCGTGTCTGAAATAAATTCATTCTGCCGACAGACAAAAGCATCAGAACAAAGTTGTTTCCAGATCAGTGTTAACTGTTGGACTGCAAAGAAAGTGTAAAGAAAAGGCTCAGATGTTAACCAGAGGACAAACCAGCAGATCAATTGCATGGAAGAGACAAGCCTTTATATGGTGTTTCTACATGTCCATCCAGACTCCGGGCACCATGCGTTGCTTTGTATTTATCCGGCAGGAAGGATACTCCAGGAGCAAGCAATAAAAGAACTAACTTCACAAAGTAAATCATAGTTAAGGTTTAATAAAGACACTTCATTACACCATCACTTGGGCCACCCCTTGGGCCACAAATGCTCCCCACAATCCCCATCTGCTTTCTATTTCTATTGGGTCAGCTGATCACCACATCATTTTGTTATTGGTTACATTGTCTACTGGGTCAACTGGTCAGCTGACCCTCACAGCATTTTATCATTGGTTACGTTGCAACATTGTTTATGACGTGGCAAATCGAGTGCTGGGGCAGAATAATTGCACGAATGGGCCCTATGAAGAGGAACCCTTTCTTAATTAAGTTAATAACATTTTTGAATGCTCCCAGTCTGTGCCTCAGATGCCAATGGAGCACCTCACCTCATAGGGCCACTGCTGCACTTCCGCCATGTTGGATCCTGATTATGTGAATGGCGCTGTACAAATGCAAATTCATTTTGTGATAGTTTATGGCTGTTTCAGGGTGTGATGACTTCGGTCAGGCTAATGAGGTTGGCCTGCTGGAGTATGAACTCCCTGATGGTCCAATCAGGGAGCTTCATGTTCCCTATTTAAAGCAGGTGCGTCAATCTCTCTGCCTGCTGAAGCCGGAGGCAACCGAGAGTGAGAGCTCTGTTGTATAGTATTCCCTTGTAAATAAAGAAACCTTGGTGATGGGACCTTTGCCTCCATGGAGTTATTTCACAGGGGTGTGTGGCAAATGCAGTGCTGGCATGCGGCCTTAGCTGGGCAGATATTCACATTGGCTCCCGTTTACTGGTGCGCGGCTGAATGGTGGCAGTAACTTCCCACAAGTGGTTGAAAAACAGTAATGAAGTTATTATTGAATGGGTGGGTGGACCCAATTAATTCCAGCCACGCTATCTCCCGAACAGTCAATGTGGTATAAAGAAGATGATTAAATGACGTGCATGAGTGATTTACTCAGCTGGAAGATGCCCAGATAATATAAGGAGCAGACTTGGCAGATTAAACGCTTCATTCTTATTACGTGCAAATGAAACAGTGAATTAACAAAACTCATTAATGGAGAATAGCAGAGCTTCTCAAAATGCTAAATGGTTTTTTTTTGTTTCCACCAAGTTTATTTTCTTATTTAAATTTAGCATTTTATTCGATATTGCCCCAGCTGTGAAAATAACTGACCTCATTAATACACCAATCCTTGCTGCTTCAATTAATCTTTGGGAAGGAACTGATGAATGCATAATTAAATCTGCTGGCTGATTTATTTCTTTCATCTTTAATCTGAGTGGCAGGGTCATTTGAGATGTTAGAGGGTGATTCGTCCCTGCCCTTTTCATAGAATCATAGAATCTTACAGCGCAGAAGGAGGCCATTCAGCCCATCGAGTCTGCACTGACCACAATCCCACCCAGGCCCTATCCCCATACATTTACCCTAGCTAGTCCTCCTGACACTAAGGGGCAATTTAGCATGGCCAATCCACCTAACCCGCACGTCTCTTTCGGACTGTGGGAGGAAACCGGAGCACCCGGAGGAAATCCACGCAGACACGGGGAGAATGTGCAAACTTCACACAGACAATGACCCGAGTTGGGAATTGAACCCAGGTCCCTGGCGCTATGAAGCAGCAGTGCTAACTACTGTGCCGCCCATGCATTTTTGTGCGTTGCCCCTGGCCCTGGTGAGCGTCCCATGCTCAAGGTTACCAACTATCGCTGTGGTAGGACCAATGAATTTTGGGTGGTGATGGTGAAAGAGTTCAGGGAACCTCGAGGGACAGCGGCTGTTTACAGGTGAAGAGGATCTCTCAGGAAGAGAGCCCGTGTTTCCTTTAAACACACACGAAGAAGGCAATGAGAAGCCATTTCATACAATGCTTTTCTTTAATCGTATTGCTTATTTAAATTGTAAATGGGAAGCTCATACGAACGACTGAAGAGGAAAGTGCAAGGCTGCGAGACATGGAAAAATGTGCAGGGGACCTTCCCTTGGGAAGATTACTACTGCTACTGTAAGCAGCAGTGGTTGCCAACATTAAAAAACATGGAACTACATGTGTAAATGTTTTCCAAAATAAGGACTGTAATATAAAGGTCAGGTACATACAGGGTTAATGTGGGACTGAGTACTGTGCAGCCCACACAGCGATGTAAGAAGGCACATGACCCAGACCCAGGGTCAACATGGTGTTTAGTATGGAGGAATTGAGACCTAAGCATGGAGATAACTCTGGCCTGTACCCATTATCATATTTTTTAAAAATTTGTTCATGGGATGTGGGTGTTGCTGGCTGGGCCAGCACTTATTGCCCACCTCTCTGGGTATTTAAGAGTCAACCACATTGGTCTAGATCTGGAGTCACATGTAGGTCAGACCAGGTAAGGACGGCAGATTTCCTTCCCTGAAGGACATCAGTGAACCAGATTTGTTTTTACAGAAATTAAAATGATTTCATGGTCATCAGTAGATTAATTCCAGATGTTTATCAAATTCAGATTTCACCATCTGCCATGGTAGGATTTGAACCCAGATCCCCAGAGCTTTACCCTGGGTAGCTGGATTACTAGTCAAGCAACAATACTACTGTGGCACTTCCTCCCCTAGAGGTTTTGCAAATTATTCTACTTGTTAATAAAGTCTTACAGCTACCCTACTGAGGACTACAAAGACACCTTTAAGAGATACCATTCCGTAACCAACACCGTCCCACCAAGCACCAATAAAGCTCCACAATTAGGCAACTGTTAATGACGCAAGGAATTTGCTATTGGATAGCAGAGATCTGTTTACTGCTCCTGTTACTGTTCATTTTCTGTTCCTATTCCTAGCTCCTCATTTCTTGTGAGACTGATGATGCTTCCATTGTATTAGCCTCACCTCTCCCTTGCTCTGTAACTTCCTCCAGCACTGGAACCCACCCAAGATCCCTCTGTTCCTCCAGATCTGGCCCCTCCTGCATCCTGATTTGAATTGTTCTGCTATTGGCAACCATGCCTACTGCTGCCTAGCCCTAAGCTCTGGAATTTCGTTTGGTGGCACAGTGGTTAGTACTGCTGCCTCACAGCGTTAGGGACCCGGGTTCGAATCCTGGTTTGGGTCTGTCTGTGTGGAGTTTGCACATTCTCCCTGTGTCTGCGTGGGTTTCCTCCAGGTTCTCCGGTTTTCTCCCACAGACTGAAAGACGTGCTGGTTAGGTCCATTGACCCAACCAGGCGCCGAATTGTGACGACTAGAGGAATTTCACAGTAACTTCATTGCCAGTTAATGTAAGCCTTATTTGTTACTAATAAATAAACTTTAACTTTTTCCTCCCTAAGCCTCTCCATCTCTGTACCTCTCACTCCTCTTTAAAGTTGCTCCTTAAAACCCAACTCTTTGACCTCCTGTCCTAATATATCTCTTTAAGTTGTTCGGTGTCAAATGTGTTCTGATAATGCTCTTGTGAAATACCTTGGGAAGGTTACTATGTTAAAGGTGCTATATTAATGCAGGTAGTAGTTATTGTTATACAAATGAAGTATTGGAAATAAGAAGCATCTCAATAATATCATCAAGTAAATCTGAATGAAGTAAGTGGGAAAACAAGTTATAACCCGAACTTAATCTTGCACCGATGGAATTTGCTTGATCACTTTGTTTAAAATTTAGTTGAAGGGGCTCTTTCTGTGTTAATTATGTTCTATCTCCAAGCTCAGTGAATAACTGCATTGCCTGTATGGTACTGAGATGTAACAGCCAGGAGGATCTTGAGTTTGATCTCTGCTTTATCTTAGATTTAACTGGGATAACAGTGGCAATACTATATTTGTTCCTACTACAAGTATTCCTGAGCTAAGGAGGGACAGAAAATTCAATGGTTTATTTCCTGCTACGGGCAGCACGGTGGCGCAGTGGTTAGCACTGCTGCCTCACAGCGCCAGGGATCCAGGTTCGATTCCCGGCTTGGGTCACTGTCTCTGTGAAGTCTGTACATTCTCCCTGTGTTTGCGTGGGTTTCCTCCGGGTGCTACGGTTTCCTTCCACAATCTGAAAGACGTGCTGGTTAGGTGCATTGACCCGAACAGGCACTGGAGTCTGGCGACTAGGGGGATTTCACAGTAACTTGATTGTAGTGTTAATGTAAGCCTTACTTGTGACTAATAAGTAAAGTTGAACTTGATCATTGCCTACTCTTGAGTTGGAAAGTGTATCTGTGTACTTTGAGGATTGGGCTCCACCGCCCTGCTCCCCATGGCTCATTAACACACCAGCACTCACTTGATAAACCAGCTCACCAAACATAACTTTCCTGATTGTTTTGCTAGCCTACTGCACCCGCTCCACCCATGATGGAACATGTGACTATAGGGTTATTTTCCTCTCTAGCATGGAAGCGAAGCCTGCAGTGGACATGAGGAAGGAGCAGCAGACTTGTACTGAAGCTGGGAAAAGATTGCACTTGTTGGGTTGAGTGTGGTTGTGTGAATGACTGGGAGATATGGGCAGCTTGTGGGCATGACTTTGGTGCTGTGTGGACAGAGACCCATTGGTTCTTTAATGCTTAAACACTTGGTGGCCTGTTGCATACACAGTATTGGCAGCAAATCTCTTTCAGAGAAATCCAAATTTGGACCTTTCTTTAGGTGTAAGTTGAAGACACAACGTTCGACACCTGATTAAACGGCACGGTGGCGTAGTGGTTAGCAATACTGCCTCAGAGACCTGGGTTCGATTCCCAGCTTGGGTCACTGTCTGTATGGAGTTTGCACATTCTCCCCGTGTCTGTGTAGGTTTCCTTCGGGTGGTCCGGTTTCCTCCCACAGTCCAAAAAAAAAAGTGCTGTTTAGGTGGATTGGCCATGCTAAATTCTCCCTCAGTGTACCCGAACAGGTGCCAGAGTGTGGCGACTAGGGAATTTTCACAGTAACTTCATTGCAGTATGAATATCAGCCTTACTTGTGACTAATAAATAACCTTTAACATACCTAATTAGGATTGATAGGAATACTGAAAGGAAGCGGGATAAGAAATTGGGGTCCATTTCAACAAGATAAAGAAGTATTGCTGAAAAAAAAAGAAATACCGTTGAAACTTTCTGTCTTGCACTCATCAGGATAGATGTAAGAATGCCAAATTTCAAAGGGAGCAATAATGTATACCGCAGGAGAAAAGGGGGCTGTTTGGTTGGCAATTTGACTCTGATTGAGGTGTTGCCGTACAGAATGCATCAGATGACTATTTCCCTCAGGCTATTGTTAAATTCAAAAAAAGTAGAATTCCTGGATATGTTTTGTTTTTGTCTGCAGAGGACCGGCCCCTGTGTGTAACTCCAAGCAGGTGTTCCCTTTTGTGTTGTAATTAAACAAACTGAGGGACAAATTAAGGAGCAGTCCCTCAAAGGGATTCTGGTACAAATAAAAACAAATGGCACAGAAAATGGAAAACATTAAATCAAAATGTGATGAAAGGGGTCAAGAAAGCAACCCAGTCCCTGTGGTGCCCATTGGGTACAGAAGGTCTTGATCGTGCTAGCAGACATCGTGTGCATTCTACAAGTGTAAGTGAGCCACAATGTGAGCCCAATTGATAACCATAAAGAGGTTGTTCCGAGCACACACTGCATCATTCAACCAATGCTGTCCCATCGCTATGCCTTGATGCAGTGGTGTGCAGCAGACTCTCTCTTGATCTAATGGATTTTGATTTGATTTATTATTGTCACATGTATTGGTACACACTGAAAAGTATTGTTTCTTGCGGGCTATACAGTTAAAGCATCCCGTTCATAGGGAAGGAAAGGAGAGAGTGCCGAATGTAATGTTACAGTCATAGCTAGGGTGTATAGAGAAAGATCAACTTAATGCGATGTAGGCCAATTCAAAAGTCTGATGGCAGCAGGGAAGAAGCTGTTCTTGAGTCAGTTGATACGTGTCCTCAGACTTTTGTATCTTTTTCCCAATGGAAGAAGGTGGAAGGGAGAATGTCCGGAGTGCGTGGGGCCCGAGATTATGCTGGCTACTTTGCTGAGGCAGCGGGAAGTGTAGACAGAGTCAATGGACGGAAGTGATGGACTAGGCTTCATTCACGACACTTTGTAGTTTATTGTGGTCTCAGACAGAGCAGGAACCATACCAAGCTGTGATGGAACTGGAAAGAATGCTTTCTGTGAGAATTGTAGCGGACATGCCAAATTTCCTTAGTTTCCTGAGAAAGTAGAGATGTTGGTGGGCTTCCTTAACTATAGCGTCCGCATGGAGGGACCAGGACAGGTTGTTGGTGATCTGGATACCTAAACACTTGACGCTCTCGACCATTTCTACTTTATCCACATTGATGTAGACAGTGGCATGCCTCCGCTACACTTCCTGAAGTCGATGACTATCTTCTTTGTTTTGCGAACATTGAGGGAGAGATTATTGTCGCCGCTCCAGATCACCAGGTTCTCTATCTCATTCCTGTACTCTGTCTTGTCATTGTTTGAGATCCGACTCACAATGGTGGTGTCATCAGCAAACTTGAAAATCGAGTTGGAGGGGAATTAGACCATACAGTCAGAGGTGTATAAGGAGTATAGTAAGGGGTTGAGGGCACAGCTTTGTGGGGAGAACTGTTATGGAGGATGATTGTGGAGGAGGTGTTCTTGCCTATCCTTACTGACTGTGGTGTGTGGATTAGGAAGTCTAGGATCCAGTTGCAGAAGGAGGAACCAAGTCCTTTGACATGGAGTTTGGAAATGAATCTCACAGGAACAATGGTGTTAAAGGCTGAACTGTCGTCAATAAATAGGAGTCTGACATAGGTAACTTTGTTATCTAGGTGTTCCAGGGTTGAGTGTAGGACCAGGGAGATGGTGTCTGCTGTGGACCTGTTGTGGTGGTAGGTGAACTGTAGTAGATCCAGGCAGTCTGGGAGGCAGGAATTGATTTGTGCCATGATTAACCTTTCGAAGCACTTCATAATGATGGATGTCAGAGCCACCAGATGATAGTCATTAAGGCATGCTGCCTGGCTTTTCTTTGGTACCGGGATGAGGTCATCTTCTTGAAGCAGGTAGGGACCTCAGATTGGTTAAAGAAAGGTTGAGGATATCTGCGAATACCCCCGCCAGCTGGTTCATGCAGGACCTGAGTTCTCGTCCAGGTACTCCATTTTGGGCCAGTTGCTTTCCATGGGTTGACTTTTGAGAAGGCTGCTCTGACGTCGACAATGGTGACCTCAGTCCGAGGCTTCCAGGATGGAGGGCGTGCTCTCACTGATCTCTTGTTCAAAACGGGCATAGAATGCATTGAGCACATCGGGCAGGGTGCATTGGCGCCAGTGATTTAGCCTCCCTTCATCTTGTAGCCTGTTATGTCTTGCAGACCTTGCCATAGTTGGAAGGAGTCCGTGTGGCTAGCCTAGGATTCTAGCTTGGTCCAGTACTGTCTTTTGGCATCTTTTGATGGACCTCCTTAGATTGTAAGGAAATGGAGGGATACAAACGATTGGTCTAGTTGGACCAAGGAGTGGCACAGGCTTGGAGGGCCGAAGGGCCTGTTTCCTGTGCTGTATTGTTCTTTGTTCTTTGTATCTGGCTTTCTTGTATAGATTAGGGTCACCTGACTTGAATGCCTCAGACCTGGACTTCAGCAAGCAGTGGATATCCCTGTTCATCCATGGTTTCCGGTTGGGGAACACACGGATTTACTTCTTTGGCATGCAGTCATCTACCCACTCACTAATGAAGTCAATTACTGTAGTGGCGTACTCGTTCAGGCTGGTCGCAGAGTTTTTAAATACTGACCAGTCCACTGACTCCAAGCAGCCCCGTAGGAGATCATTCGATTCCTCAGACCAACATTGCACGACTTTCTTTGACGGATTCTCCTGTTTCAGTTTTTGCTTGTAAATTGGGAGCAGGAGCCTTGTGGTCTGACTTGCCAAAGTGTGGGCGGGCGATAGAGTGGTCAGCATGTTTGAGATTTGTGTAGCAGTGGTCTAGGATGTTTGGGCCTCTGGTGGAGTAGGAGCCGTGTTGGTGGTATCTTGGTAGTACGCTCTTGAGCTTGGCCTGATTGAAGTCCCCGGCCACGATGAACAAGGTCTCGGGATGTTTCGCCTCAAGGTTATTTGTGGTGGCGTATATTTCGTCCAGTGCGATCTTCACATCCGCATGGGGTGGAATGTAAACTGCCAACTGGATAACAGAAGGTAGTAGGGGCGGCATTTTAGCGCCAGGTATTCTAGGTCCGGGGAGCAGAAACTCGCCAGTGTGGCTATGTCTTGGCACCACGAGGTGGTGATTAGAAGGTATAAAAATCACAAGCTGCTATTTTTGGAGTGTAGCAGGCTGTACCTCGAGGCAATGGTGTGCAGTGGTTATTCAGCCCTCTGTCACTAGAGGTGATCTTTTAAAAAAGATTCATAATGCAACTGCATTGGTTTGAAAAAAATAGCAACTCGTGATTTTTATACCACATCTCAATTTTTAAAAGTTAATTGTCTCATGATTTATGAGACAGTTGTGCCACATATCTAACTGACCAGGAACGTGGGTGAGGTAGTTGATGATGTTGATGGAACAGTTGGGTAAATTTTCCAGTGATACGATTGGCTGTAGATGTCAGGGCCCAGCATGAGGGGGAGGGGAAGGTTTTGAAAACAGCCGAGAGGAAACTGTGTGCCTACATTGTGCTGACATTTTCTAAAGACGGATCGCACGGGAGACTTTGTGCTGTAGCCACATACAAGCCTCATTAAGCGTCTGAAAAATATGTTCGTGAGGGGAGGACTGATCCTGCTTTTGGTCTCAAAAGATGTCTGCAATGAAATGGCTGCATTTGTAAACTCCTTTAGGAGTGAGATTTCTGAAGTTGGGTATAGCTGCTAAAACAGAAAGCGTGAGCTGATAGTTGTGTTAGATATGTTGTTTTCTGGGTTGCTTCTGTTACATTTAGTCAGGTGCATTTTCTTATATTTTACATTTATTTTTTGCCTTGAAAAAAATCACCTCCTAGCATGTGGTACAGTCTGATAGCATAAATTGAACTGATAGGAGTAACTCTTTGTACAATTCATCTAACGCTCAGAGTGCCAGGGAATAAGGAATACCAGCAGAGGGATGAATGGATTTTGGATAGAGATTTCCATCCCCACCACCTCGCAATAGTGGTATTGTCACTGGACTAGTAATCCAGAGACCCAGAGCAAGATCTGGGGACCTGGGTTCGAATCTCACCATGGCAGATGATGGAAGTTGAATTCAATAACAATCTGGAATTAAAAGTTGACTGATGACCATAAAACCATTATCCATTGTCAGAGCTTCATTAATGCTCTTTCGGGAAGGAAATCTTCCGTCCTTACCTGGTCTGACCTGCATGTGACTCCAGAGCCTCAGCAATATGATTGCCTCTCATCTGCCTTCTGAAATGACCTAGCTCAGGGCAACTAGGTTGAGGATTTTAAAACTGAGGTGAGGAGAAATTTCTTCACCCAGAGGGTGGTGAATGTGTGGAATTCTCTACCCGAGAATGTGGTTGAAGCTAAAAAGTTGTCTGATTTCAAAGAAGCAATGAAATATAGCTCTAGGGACTAGATAAACATAAATATGAGTTTTAAAAAAGATGGTGAAATTTGAAATCAATGAAATTTAATTAATTAAAACTCTAATGGTGACCATGAAACCATTGCCGATTGTTGTAAAAACTAATGTCCTTTAGGGAAGGCGATCTGCTGTCCTTACCTGGTTTGGCCTACATGTGACTCCAGATCCACTGGAGATTTGGGACTGAAGGAAGTTTCAATTCAAGCTGGTGGATAAGAGATATTTTTTACCGCTGGATTATTTATTCTCAAGGGCAAATAGGGATGGGCAATGAATGCTGGTCTTTCTCCACTCTTCCCGTTCTGGAGCCCTTGAACTTTGGACTCATCCTCTGCATCCTCTTAAACTTCCACTCCTGTCCACTGCAGTGCTGTTGATGCAGGGACTGGAGAACTGGCAGCCAAGTGGTTTGGCCGGCTGTTCTCTAAAATGGGGCTGCGGGGCAGTCAGAGTTGGCGGGATGTGTACCCCCCCCACCCCTCGACTCTTTGGGTGGTGGGAAGGGTAACCCCGCCATCTGAAAAATTTAGGCCAATGAAAGAGGTGGAGAAACTCCTAGAAAGGGAAGATGATGATCAGTCAGCAGTCACGTCAGACTCAATGATTTAGGAATATACAATAATGGCTTGAGGGTATGATTAGAAACATGAATATGATTTTGGTACTGATTGTGGGGGGGGGGGGGGGGGCGGGGGGCGGGGGGGCGGCGGGTAGCAGATGGACAGTGATATCTGGGGTACTGGGACAAATTGGAAAAGCAGAAGGGACACTCTTCACCTGCACTGAAATTGGAGGAGGATATATATATTTATATATAAAACTGATGCAGCCACACAAAAGCTAATTTTACACTAAAGGTGCGGATGTTTTTTTTATGCATTCATGGAAGTCGCTGGCTAGCCAGCATTTATTGCCCATCCCTAGTTGCCCTTGAACTGAGTGGCTTGCTAGGCCATTTCAGGCAGTTGAGAGTCAACCACATTGCTGTGGGGTTGGAGTCACATGTAGGCCAGACCAGGTAAGGACGGCAGATTTCCTTCCCTAAAGCAGATTAATGAACCAGATGGGTTTTTCTGACAATCGACAATGGTTTATTGGTCATGAGTAGATTCTCCATCTGCCATGGCAAGATTCGAACCCGGGCTCCCAGAACATTAGCTGAGTTTCTGGATTAATAATCTAGTGATAATACCACTAGGTCATCGCCTCCCCCTCTGATCATTCCAATAATTATTCAGTTCACTCACTGAGGACGGGACCAGGTATGAGGCATGCAGGCCATGTGGGTGGGATATCAGCAAATTACAAGATGTTAAGAGCCACTACCGTGCATTCAAGCAGCAGGCACCAACCGTACCTCCTGATTCCCCAAAGCCTGTCCACCATCTGCAAGGCACAAGTCAGGAGTGTGATGGTATCCTCTCCATTTGCCTGGATGAGTGCAGCTCCAACAACACTCAATAAGCTCAACACCTTCCAGGACAAAGCAGCCAGCTTGATTGGCAGCACATCCACAAGCCCCCACTTGCTCCACCGATGCACAGTGGCAGCAGTGTGTACCAACTATAAGATGCACTGCAGCTACTCATGAAAGATTCCTTGGCAATTAACTCCCAAACCCCTGATCTGTACCTAGAAAGATAAGATGGGAGGGGCATGGGCACACCAGGGCCTGCAAATTCCCCTCCAACCCACACAACATCCTGACTTGGAATTATATCACCCATTCCTTTGCTGTTGCTGGGTCAAAGACTGGAATTCCCTCCCTTGCAGGATGGTGGATGTACCGACACCATCTAGGCTGCAGCAGCTCAGGAAGGCAGCTCACTACACATTTCATAGAATCATAGAATCCCTACAGTACAGACGGAGGCCACTTGGCCCATCGAGTATGCACTGACCACAACCCCACCCAGGGCTCTATCCTCACAACCCTTACCCTGCTAATCCCCCGACACCAGGGTCAATTTAGCATGGCCAATCGACCTAACCCGCACATCTTTGGAGTGTGTGAGGAAACTGGAGCACCCAGAGGAAACCCACGCAGACACAAGGGAGAAAGTGCAAACTCCACACAGACAGTGATTCAAGGCTGGAATTGAACCTGGCTCCCTGGCACAGTGCGGCAACAGTGTTAACCACCGTGCCACCGTGCTGCCCAAAGGCATTGAGGGACAGTCAATAAATTTTGGTAAGCAACTCTACATTCTGTAAATGAATAACTTTTTAAAAAAGCTCTTTGAAACACAAGAGGAACAAGCATTGTAATGATAACAGCAAAATATTCCTTGTAAGTGACTTGCCGATGTACACTGTGATGAGCATACACAGTGGTGCTTGCTGAGTCTGATACAAAGCTAATAACCCTCCGCTGTTTCACCTCTCTCAGCATCACCACAAGTCTCCAAGAAGCAGATCTTCGGGCGACACAGTGGCACAGTGATTAGCACTGCTGTCTCACAGAACCAGGGACCCAAGTTCAATTCTGGCCTCGGGTGACCGTCTGTGTGGGGGTTGCACATTCTCCCCGTGTCTGCGTGGGTTTCCTCCGGGTGCCCCGGTTCCTCCCACAGTCCAAAGATGTGCGGGTTAGGTGGATTGGCCATGGTAAATTACTCCTTCGTATCTGGGGGACTAGCTCGGGTAAATGTGTAGGGTTATGGAGATAGGCCCTGGGTGGGCTTGTGGTTGATGCAGCCTCGATGGGCCGAATGGTCTCCTTCTGCACTGTAGGGTTCTATGATTCCTCCTCTTCTAGGCCCCTAATCCAGTCTCAACAACCTGTTTACATGACGTTCATTCAGCTTTTCCTGCTGCCAACTTCAACTCTGGAAATCATATTTCCTCTTTGGTGGTAGAACTCTCGCTCCTTAAATCTGAAGTGTAACTCTCCTGCGTGCTGTGTGATCCTCCCCAGCAGTGTAAGCTGGACAAGATCTAGATCCTCCAGATGCACATGTACTGCTCCTGTTTAATAAAACTGGTCATGTATGGAAAGGAAAGTGTTAAGATATTCACCAGTCAACTCAGCAATATTCAAGCTGTGAGAACCTAGAGAGATGCAGCTGTGTGTTGCACCATGTGATAGCATCACTGTAATCACAGGTGGGGTTGACCTTCCAATGTTATCTTTGTATATTGTTTCCCAGGTCTGTCTGTTTTTTTTATTTATTAGTCACAAGTAAGGCTTACTTTAACACTGCCATGAAGTTCCTGTGAAAATCCCCTAGTCGCCACATTCTGGCGCCTGTTCGGGTCAATGCACCGAACCAGCACGTCTTTCAGACTGCGGGAGGAAACCGGAGCACCCGGCGGAAACCTACGCAGACACGGGGAGAATGTGCAAACTCCGCACAGAGACCCGAGCCGGGAATTGAACCTGGGTCCCTGGTGCTGTGAGGCAGCAGTGCCAACCACTGTGTCACCATGCTGCCCCAAATTTATACCAAGTCTCACACAGAAGTTGTTTGTGCTACACTAGAAAAGATGGGGGGGGGGGGGGGGGGGGGGAGCTGGAGGTGGGGGGATGGGGGGGCTTCGATCTGAGTGAGTTGGACTTCGCCTTGGACTGGGAATGTGAAGGGTGCCAGGACCACTCAAGCTCCAGACCAGCCATTCTTACCAGGGTCCCCGACAGGCAGAAGGCAGTGAGACTCGTTGTCTGTATTTCTCTTGTATTATTTACTCCTTTGTAATAAACCATTATATTAGTTTAGTGATTATAATTCTAGCCCGTCTCTTATTTAACATTCTCCCGGATCATTAAAAGAACAAAATAGAAGTGGTTATTTTATCACTGCTCGAGTCGCCACCTTTTGGAGCTGAGAGGGACAGGGTACAAGAGGGAAGAGAAAGGAATCATCAGTTTCATGTGACAATCTCACCAATTTTTGGTGACGATAATCTGGTTAGAAATTGGAGTAAAAATATAAAGAAATGGAAATCAAGCATGAATTATAACAAAAAAAAGGAATGATTGTAAAGAAAGAAACACTTGCATTGGGGAGGCACGGTGGCACAGTAGTTAGCACTGCAGCCTCACAGCGCCAGGGACCCGGGTTCGATTCCCAGCTTGGGTTACTGTCTGTGTGGAGTTTGCACATTCTCCCCATGTCTGCGTGGGTTTCCTCTGGGTGCTCTGGTTTCCTCCCACAGTCCAAAGATGTGCGGGTTAGTGGATTGGCCATGCTAAATTGCCCCTTTGTGTCAGGGGGACTAGCTAGGGTAAATGCATGGGGTTATGGGAATAAGGCCTGGGTAGGATTGTGGTCGGTGCAGACTCGATGGCCCGAATGGCCTCCTTCTGCACTGTAGGATTCGATGATCAAATAGCACCGGTTGATACCTTGGCTGCGTAGCTAAAAGAAATCCAAGGGAGATGTGGCAGCCAGAAAGACCCACTGAACATCAAGGAGATATCAGGACAAATCCCCTAGCCTTCTTTAAAATTGTGGATTGAATCCTTTATGTTCACGTGAAAGCACAAACAGACCCTCAGTTTAACATCTCATCCAAAAAAACAGAGGCTGGAATTCTCCAACCTCACCCGCGGCTGGGATTCTCCAGGCCCGCTGCTGTGAAGGGAGATTTGGCTGAGTGGCCAAATTCTCCGTTCTCATCGGCAGCAATGTCGGGGCGAACAAGACCGGAGAATTTCAGCCAAAAACACCGTCGGTGCAGCAATCCCTTGGGAGTGTCAGACTTCCTATCCTGCTCAAGTCTCTGGTGTGACACTTGAAACAAAAACCTGCTTACTCAGAAGGCAGAGCAAGCACTGAGTTAATTTAATATAATTTTAAAATTTATTTATTAGTGTCACAAGTTTACACTGCAATGAAGTTACTGTGAAAATCCCCTAGTCGCCACACTCCGGCACCTGTTCGGGTACACTGAAGGAGAATTTAGCATGGCCAATGCATCAAGCTATCACGTCTCTCAGACTGTGGGAGAAACCGGAGCACCCAGAGGAAATCCATGCACGCAAAGAGAGAACATGCAGACTCCACACTGACAGTGACCCAAGCTGGGAATCGAACCCGGGTCCCTGGTGCTGCGTGTGGCAGCAATGCTAACCACTGTGCCGCCATGCCACCCACGGCTTATGTTACATCGTGACGAATAAATATACGTAGAATGGCTATGGTTAATCCTATATTGGTTTTGTTCATGCTTCTTGATGAGAATAAAAAATGTCTTGTGATTATATTTTTTCCTGTCTTGAGAAGTTTTTGATATGAGTACAGTTCATGTTTTCTCATTATGTGACCCTTTGGGTGTGGCTGTACTCAGAATCGGAAAAATCTAAAGTACTTGAAACTGCTGAATGCAATACTTGTACGTATATGCTGTATTCACATCTTCGGTAAGAGGAGATAAACATCAACATCGTTGAGCTATTTGTGACACATTGATGTGAAAATGTGTACTGACCCGCCAATGACTTTTCACTTTGCACATCTTAAAGCTCTATGCATAACTTAATAATGGGAAAAGGAGGATTTATAAGAACTGTATTCAAAGGTGATCATACCAATCACATAGATATCTGTTTTATTCATTGTTGGATCACTTTGTTTAATTTTTTAAAAATTTGTGTTGATGAAAGCAACTCTTGTTTCTTTTTGTGTTCACAATGTCTTCTACCAGGCTGCCCACTTTGCACTTTTACCGTTTGAATCATTCAATGGCGTTACCATTGCTGAATTCCCGACTATCAACAACCTGGGAGTTACAATTGACCAGAAACTCAACTGGACTTGCCACATATACACAGTGGTCACAAGAGCAGGTCAAAGGCTAGGAATACTGCAGCATGTAACTCACCTCCTGACTCCCCAAAGCCTGTCCACCATCTATAAGGCACAAGCCAGGAGTGTGATGGAATACTCCCCACTTGCCTGGATGGGTGCAGCTCCAACATTCAAGAAGCTTGACACCATCCAGGACAAAGCAGCCCGCTTGAGTGGCACCACATTCACAAACATCCACTCCCTCCACCACCGACACTCAGTAGCAGCAGTGTGTATTATCTACAAGATGCATTGCAGCAATTCACCAAAGATCCTTAGACAGCACCTTCCAAACCCACGACTACTTCCATCTAGAAGGACAAGGGCAGCAGGTACATGGGCACACTCCTGCAAGTTTCCCTCCAAGCCACTCACCATCCTGAGTTGGAAATATATCGCCGTTCCTTCGCAGTCGCTGGGTCAAAATCCTGGAATTCCCTCCCTAATGGCATTGTGGTTAACCCACAGCATGTGGACTGCGGCGATTCAAGAAGGCAGCTGACCACCACCTTCTCAAGGGCAACTAGGGATGGGCAATAAATGCTGGTCAGCCAGCGACACCCATGTCCCACGATTGAATAAAATAAACCTTAGATTTTCACGTAGAAATGAGGCTCTAATCTGATTTACCCAATGGAAGATCGCAGGAAACTTAACATCAGGAAAGAGCTGAGCTGAAATGGGACACGAAGGCCGGAATTCTACCGGCACGCCCGCCCTGATTCTGGGGGCAGGCGAGGCTCAGAGAACGGCGTTCTCCATTGGCCTCGGGTGGGATCGTACGAAACCTGGGCGGACATGCCGGTAAAATTCCGCCCAATGTGTAGTATAGCTATTTAGGGTCTATCATCCTGGTTCTATGGAGCAGGTTAAATTAAAAAAGGCCCTTAAAATCTAACTGCAACTTGATTGCAATGATTTCCCTTTAGCGCGATCTCACTTTGTAATCTATCTTGAATTCTACGGTTTCTAGCACACGGTCGGTTATTTGTGCATGATGGAAAAATCGGCTGTAAGATAAGAAGGAAGAGTATTCATAGCTGGAGATTCTTCTCTGGAATGACATTAGACAAGAAGGTAAAATCCTGATTTCCTACTATAATTTCGACAGAAGATTGGTGGAAATCTTCAAGAACAGGTCTAAATGCCTCTTTTTGGTATTTTCATGCAAGAAACCGTGGCCTGACTCACCCCTGGGTAGTATGATTGGCCATAGCGAGATGGTGGCTTGGGCTCTGATATCTGCTACTCTTAACAACTTCAGGAGAGTTAAAAATTAAGGTAGCTAACCCAACAAGAAATCTGGAGTGGAATCCCACTGAGTGATTCCTCAAGTCAGCACGTTCTTGCAACTCCCACTGAGGCAGAAGAAGTATAGACTTTTGGCTTTCTTCTGGATATTAGTCTATGAGGCTCATGAAGGGTACAAAAACTAACCTGTCTCACAACGGTCTAACCTGGGTTTGATTCTGGCCTTGGGTGGCTATTAGTGTGGAATTAGCATGTTCTCCCTGTGTCTGTGTGGGTTTCCTCTGGGTGCTCTGGTTTCCTCCCACAGTCTAAAGATGTGCAGGTTAGGTGGATTGGCCATGCAAAATTGTCCCTTTACGTCCCAAGATATGTAGGTTAGGGGGATTAGTGGGGTAAGTATGTAGGGTTATGGGGATAGTGCCTGGGTCAGATGCTCGTTCGGAGATTTGGTGAAGACTCGATGGGCCGAATGGCGTCCTTCTGCATTGTAGGGATTTTAAAAAACAAACAAAAGGGGGGAGTTCAGGTCGGAACAGGCACGCCTGCACCTCCTAAAACCGTGATTGAGAATTATATCAGTGTACCTAATATTAACAAGGCATTCCTCTCTCCTCTATCACAAAGATGCTGTTTCACAAATCGTGTTTGGCTATTGGAACCATAGAATCATAGATTAATACAGCACAAAATGAGGCCATTTTTCCCATCTTGCCTGTTCTGGCTTTTTGAAAAAGCTATCCAATTGCTCTCACTCATCTGCCCTTTCCGCACGGCCCTGCAAATTTTACTGCTTTCACAAACAGTAATTTCGAGCTTAATATGTAGAATTGAACATTAGCTTCTATTTTCCTATCACAACAGCAATAATCATTTGAAATGTACGGGTCACCGCTGGCATTATCATCACAAGATCTATACCTCCAACTCTACTAATGTCACCCGTACGCAATCATGGCATTTCTTTGCGACAGCCAGAGGGGTCTGTGGTTGAATATTTACCGAGTCATTAAGTTCTTGTGGTTTCACAGGATGCATGTTGATGAAAGATAGATCGCCACGTGGAAACACATCCCCACTAACCGTTCTCCTGCTCCACCAACAAATACACGTATTAGGAGATGGCAATGCCAAACCTCTTGTCTGTTTTCACTTCTGCAAAGAGCTTCAAACGCTCACATATGTTTGACCTTTGTTATAGGGTGATATCAGGGATTGTGTCTTTTATATTTTAGTTCATATGTCCATTCATATTTTATTTAATTTCAGTGTAATACATGCAGGGCTACATAGAGCAAGCCCAGAGAGCCAGGCAATAATAAATCAAATCAAAGACCATAAGAAATAGGAACAGGAGTAGGCCATTCAGCCCCTTGAGCCTTGCTCTGCCATTCAATGGTCGATCCGGCATTGCTCACGTCCGCTTTCCTGCCCTTTCCCCATAACCCTTGATTCTTTTACTGATGAAAAATCTATCTATCTCGCCCCCCCCGTTGAATGCTACTGTAGGATCAAGTACATCCACATGAGAGGGCAGACCGAGACTTGGTTTAGTCTGAAAGATGGCATCTCTGACAGTGCAGCACTCCCTCATTGGTATGCTGAAATGCCAGCTTGCATAATGCAATCAAGTCTGTGATGTGGGACTTGACCTACAATCTTCTGAATCAGAGGTAAGAGTCTGAGTCGGTTCATTCTTTGCACTCAGCTATTCACTCTCACATTACCAGTTTCTCACTAGCCCATTTCTTTCCTTTGTGAGCCACTGCTTCCCTCTGTCTGCCTGCTATCAGCTGATAGAACAACTAAGTGGTATTCCAGTGTGTATATTGCTTATCTCTGACGGAACCTTTTAAAGCAGGAGGAAGTTCTAATTGGGCAGAGAGGCAGAATAGGACAGAGATTACATGGAACCTTTCAAGTAACCTTTCAGACCTTTTGGGGCCTTAAAGCGCACGAGGAATTTGGATGTGGTTGCGGTGACAGAGACTTGGTTGAAAGAGGGACAGGACTGGCAGCTGAATATTCCAGGGTACAAGTGTTTTAGGCGAGACAGAGGAGGGGCCAAAAGAGGTGGGGGAGTAGCGGTATTAGTTGGAGAGCATATTACAGCGGTGCAGAGGGAGGACAATTCAGAGGGGTCGTGTAACGAGTCACTCTGGGTAGAGCTTAGAAACAGGAAAGGCGCAGTCACTATGTTGGGGGTGTACTACAGGCCCCCCAACAGCCCAAGGGATGTGGAAGAATGGATATGTCAGGAGATACTGGATAGGTGCAGGAAAAATAGGGTTGTTGTAGTGGGAGACTTCAATTTCCCTGGTATAGACTGGAAATCGCTGAGGGCAGGGACTCTGGATGGGGAGGAATTTGTAAAATGTGTACAGGAGGGTTCGTTGGAACAATATGTAGACAGCCCGACTAGAGAGGGGGCTATACTGGACCTGGTACTGGGGAATGAGCCCGGTCAGGTCTTCAAAGTTTTGGTAGGGGAACATGTGACAAATAGTGACCACAATTCTGTTAGCTTTAGGATAGTGATGGAAAAGGATGAGTGGTGTCCCAAGGGTAAGGTGTTGGATTGGGGGAAGGCTAACTTTAGTGGGATCAGGCAGAAATTGGCAGCTCTTGATTGGGAGAGGCTGTTTGAGGGTAAATCCACCCAAAAAAGATTCTTAGAGATAGGATGTATGCGCATTTAGAAAGGAATAAACTCATTAACGATAGTCAGCATGGTTTTGTGAGAGGGAGGTCATGCCTCACTAACCTGGTGGTGTTTTTTGAAGAAGTGACCAGAATGGTTGACGAAGGAAGGGCCGTGGATGTTGTCTATATGGACTTTAGTAAAGCGTTTGACAAAGTCCCTCATGGTAGGCTAGTGAAAAAGGTTGGATCTCATGGGATAAAGGGGGAGGTGGCTAGATGGGTGGAGAACTGGCTTGGTCATAGAAGACAGAGGGTGGTAGTGGAAGGGTCTTTTTCCGGCTGGAGGCCTGTGACTAGTGGTGTTCCACAGGGCTCTGTATTGGGACCTCTGCTGTTTGTGATTTATATAAATGATCTGGAAGAAGGAGTAACTGGGGTGATCAGTAAGTTTGCGGACGACACAAAACTGGCAGGACTTGCAGATAGTGAGGAACATTGTCAGAGGCTACAGAAGGATATAGATAGGCTGGAAATTTGGGCAAAGAAATGGCAGATGGAGTTCAATCCTGATAAATGCGAAGTGATGCATTTTGGTGGGAATAATGTAGGGAGGAGCTACACGATAAATGGAAGAACCATAAAGGGTGTAGAGACGCAGAGGGACCTGGGTGTGTAGGTCCACAGATCTTTGAAGGTGACGTCACAGTTGGAGAAGGTGGTGAAGAAGGCATATGGCATGCTTGCCTTTATAGGACGGGGCATAGAGTATAAAAGTTGGGGTCTGATGTTGCAGATGTATAGAACGTTGGTTCGGCTGCATTTGGAATACTGCGTCCAGTTCTGGTCGCCACACTACCAGAAGGACATGGAGGCTTTGGAGAGAGTACAGAGGAGGTTTACCAGGATGTTGCCTGGTATGGAGGGGCTTGGTTATGAGGAGAGATTGGGGAAACTGGGGTTGTTCTCCTTGGAAAGACGGAGGATGAGGGGAGACTTAATAGAGGCGTATAAAATTATGAAAGGCATAGATAGGGTGAACGGTGGGAAGCTTTTCCCCGGGTCGGTGGTGACGTTCACGAGGGGTCATAGGTTCAAGGTGAAGGGGGGGAGGTTTAACACAGATATCAGAAGGACATACTTTACACAGAGGGTGGTGGGGGCCTGGAATGGGTTGCCGGGCAAGGTGGTGGAGGCGGACACACTGGGAACGTTTAAGACTTATCTAGACAGCTATATGAACGGAGTGGGAATGGAGGGATACAAAAGAGTGGTCTAGTTTGGACCAGGGAGCGGCGCGGGCTAATTGTTCTTTGTTTCTCGTTTCAAGGCTTCATTCTATGATCATCTTGCTGGTGCCAGTACAGAGCGAGACTGCGGATAGTTGGGAACCTGTCTCGGGGGCAGGGAATTCAGATGGTGTTCGTAAAGCAGAAGTGGAAATGAATAGGGTTGGGAAGCATTTTCTGATCAGGGCCAGTGTGATCTCCTGGACTCGTTTCGATCGCCTCAGGGGGTCGGAGAGGAATTTCCCAGATTTTTGTTTCCCCATATTGGCCCTGGGGTTTTCACTCTGGGTTTTCGCCTCTCCCTGGAGATCACATGGTCTGGAATGGGGGAGGTGGGGGTGAGTTAATAGGTTGTGATGAACAAAGCATCGTAGCTGTGAGGGACAGCTCGGTGGATAGGATATTAGGATGTAGATAGGCTGGAAAATTGGGCGGGGATCCTGGATTCAGGATTCAATCCTGGACCGGGGGCGGCGCGGGCTTGGAGGGCCGAAGGGCCTGTTCCTGTGCTGTATTGTTCTTTGTTTGTTCTTTGTAAGTGTGTGTATTCCACTGAATCTGCATGAAAATATATTAATTATACAACTAAACAATACATATCACGCAACTCAGTCCAGCTCCACCAGTGTTTCAAGCTGATTTGATTTTATTTGATTTGATTTATTATTGTCACATGCATTAACATACAGTAAAAAGTACTGTTTCTTGCGCACTATACGGACAAAACATGCCATTCATAGAGAAGGAAACGAGAGAGTGCAGAATGTAGTGTTACAGTCATAGCTAGAGTGTAGAGAAAGATCAACTTAATGCAAGGTAAGTCCATTCAAAAGTCTGACAGCAGCAGGGAAAAAGCTGTTCTTGAGTCAGTTGGTACATGACCTCAGACTTTTGTATCTTTTTCCGAAGGAAGAAGGTGGAAGAAAGTATGTCTTTGGATGTCTTTGAAACACTCTGCATTATCTGTTTCATGAGAATGGATGATGTGGAGATGCCGGCATTGGACTTGCGTGGGCACAGTAAGAAGTCTCACAACACCAGGTTAAAGTCCAACAGGTTTATTTGGAATCACGAGCTTTCAGAGCACTGCTCCTTCATCAGGTGAGTGGAGAGGTTTCACAAACACGGCATATATAGACATATACACAGTTGCAAGATAATGGCTGGAATGTGAGTCTTTTCAGGTAATCAAGTCTTTACAGGTACAGACAGTGCGAGTGGAGAGAGGGATAATCACAGGTTAAAGAGATGTGGCTTGTCTCAAGCCAGGACAGTTAGTAGGATTTTGCAAGCCCAAGCCAAATGGTGGGGGTTATACGTGGTGTGACATGAACCCAAGATCCCATTGAGTCTGTCCTCATCCTGCCTGGTGTTGTGGTGCTTCTTAGTGTGAATGGATGCCAGTTTGAGTTACTCATCTTTATAAGTGGAAGACGTTGAATATGATAGGATCAAATTAAAAAGACACAAAGCCCATTCTACTAAATACTCAAGCAAACGTGGAAAGTAAAGAAATGTGTGTATTTGTACAGCCCCTTCCATAACCACCAAGCATCCCAGAAGAGTTTTGCAGCCAATTCAATTCCTTTTTTAAAAAAAAGTGGAACGTTAGCATGACATAGAAAGCACTTGGTCATGCAACCACAAGATGTGTCTATCCTGACGTATGTTCAGAGAGATATATCAGTTTAAACCTGGCTGTAAGTGTTGCGACAGTGAGCTGTGCAAGAGCACAACTACAAGGGGAGGTGATGGCCTAGTAATATTATCGTTAGACTATTCATCCAGCAACTCTGCTCTAGTTCTGGGAACACAGGTTTGAATCCCGTTATGGCAGCTGGTGGAATTTGAATTCAATAAAAATATCTGGAACTAAGAATCTACTGATGACCATGATACCATTGTCGATTGTCGGAAAAAACCCATCTGGTTCTCTCATGTGTTCAGGGAAGGAAATCTGCCGTCTTTGCCTAGTCTGGCCTACATGTGACTCCAGACCCATAGCAATGTGGTTGACTCTCAACTGCCCTCCAATGGTATCTAGGGATGGGCAATAAATGCTGGCCCATGAATGAATTTTAAAAAAGTAGTCTTACCGCAAGAACTCGAGGGAGATCAAAGTGGCAGCACAGTGGCACAATGGTTAGCACTGCTGCCTCACAGTTCCAGGGACCCGGGTTTGATTCCCGGCTTGGGTCACTGTCTCTGTGGAGTTTGCATGTTCTCCCCTTGTTTGTGTGGGTTTCCTCCGTGTGCTCCGGTTTCCTCCCACAGTCTGAAAGATGTGCTGATAAGGTGCATTGAACCAAACAGGTGCTGAAATGTGGCAACTAGGGGAATTTCACAGTAACTTCATTGCAACGTTAATGTAAGCCTTACTTGTGACTAATAAATAAACTTTAATTTGTTGCAGCCAATCCATGGGTTCTACACACCTTGCATTTACATACCTGCAATCGCTTCCCACTGTTTTTGCAGTCAATGTCTGGAGAGTCCTCTATCTCCTAGAAGATAACAGGTGCCCCTATTCTTTCTCACTGTGCGCACTGTGGCTTCCAAGGCAGCGCACAAAAACCGTGAAAACTTTGTGATAGTTCCTTCAGTTACACCTCCCCTTCCAAAGTCATTTTTCTGACCTTTGCCCCCAGAGTGCAGATCCCAATTTAAAGATTAAAAACAGAAAATGCTCAAAATACTCAGCAGGTCTGACAGCCTCTGTAGAGTGAGATATGATTAACATTTCTGCCCGATAATCTGCTGTCAGAATTAGAAAAAAATGGGATAGGGTGAAAGGCAGGACATATTAGATGACTGAAGGGTGAAAGGTGCAAGGCAAAGCAAGGTGCCAATTGGAGAGGTAAAGAAGCAAAATCTATGTCTAGACGGGTGAATGCCAGAGCGGTTGTCTGGAAAGCAAAACAAAAGCCCAAACCAACAATGAGTAGAGGAACAAAATGGTTACAATCTGAAATAGTTGAACTCAGTGCTGAATCTGGAAGGGATAAGTGACGTTTCGCATACTCACATTGAGCTTCATTGGAACTCTGCAGCAGGCCAAGGGCAGCGAGGTCAGGGTGAGAGCAAGATGGAGAATTCAAATGGCAATTCAGATGGTCACATCTGCCACTTGGATGAAGGTGCTCCCCACAGCAGGCTGCTGCTCTGTGTTTCGTCTCCCCAAGGTGGAGGAGACAGCATCACAAGCAGTGAAAACGGCACTGCAAATTGAAAGAGGTAGAAGTAAATCACTGTTTCACTGGACAGAGTGTTTGGGACCTTGTACAGTGAGAAGAGAGGAGGTACAAGGGCAGGTGGTACATCTCCTGCACTTGTACAGAAAGGTGCGGCGGAAAGGGAGGGGTTGTTGGGTGTGATTGAGGAGTAGACCAATGTGTTGCGGAGAAAATGATTCCCCTCAGAATAGTGAGAGAGCAGAGGAAGGGAAGACATGTTTGTTGGTGTTCATTGAGGTCAACAATTTCAGCCCGTGACCTCTGCCCCCATTTTGTTTTTGTTTATCTCGTCATTTTTTGCATTCAGCCATCAGCTGTTCATGACTCTGTCATTCGACCTGCTCTAGACACAGGGTGGGGCTGGGTAAGTTGGGAAGTTGGTGCAGAGTCGATGGGCTGAATGGCAGTGCTATGCTTCTATGGCCTCTGTTTCCACCACCTTTTCAAGAAGAGCGTTCAGTCGGATCATGAGGAGGAATATATGTCGACTGAACTCCACATAGAGATTTGGAAAATGTTATTACAAATACTTATAGAAATAAATTCAAAATAGTGTCAATTAGAAATTGTTCCCATAGGCTGAAGGGAGTTTTTGATATTTATTCACTGATTACTCATGTATTACAGTGTTAATACTATTAAAACAGTTATGGGTACTTAAAAAGAGGGAAATCAGAGGAATATTTTTAAAATCAATGCTAAGTGATCACAATGTTCATGGGATCCCTACAGGAGGCCATTCTGTACTTCCGACTGTACCGACCACAATCCCACCCAGGCCCCTATTCCCGTAACCCCACACATTTACCCTGCTAATCCCTCTGACATTAGGGTCAATTTAGCATGGCCAATCAACCTAATGTGCACACCTTTGGTCTGTGGGAGGAAACCGGAGCACTCAGAGGAAACACACGCAGCCATGGGGAGAATGTGCAAACTCCACACAGACAGTGACCCAAGGCCGGAATCGAACCTGGGACCCTGGTGCTGTGAGGCAGCAGTGCTAACCACTGTGCCACCCGAAATGTTATCGGAACTCTAGAGACCAATTTTAAAAGATGTTTCCAATCAGAAGCTTCATCGTATTTGATTATTCTCAAAAGAGGAAAGCAAAGAAAAATAAGTCAGTTCTCTGAATTATTCGGAGCTCCTAAACTTCGTTACACTGATTACTGAACAGGGAGAAGTGCTTTTTCAGCACCTTATGAATGGCAATCTTGTTACATACAATCTTCTTTGATAGAATCAGCTCTGAGATAACATTATCAAATTGATTTGAACTTCATTAAATAAATTGCCATTTACCTTGTATGAAGCAAATACAACAATATCCGCAATATTACTTACAAGCCCAGAAAGTCAAAGTCATGATTCACCTGGTCATAGTTTTCCAGGGTGTGGGAAGGGGAATTGCATTGTGCACTGAAATAACAACAGAAAGTGCTGGAAAAACTCAACAAGTCTGACAGCATCTGTGGAGAGATGAACGGAGTTGATGTTTCGAGTTCGTACGATTCTTCTTTGGAAGTTTGTCACAACTATATTCCACCCACGTAAGGGACATAGAATCAGAGAATTCCCACAGTCTGTGTTGACACTCCAACAGAGGATCCCACCCAGATCCTAACCCTGTTACCCCACATACTCACCCTGTTAATACCCACAACCTGCACATCCTGCAACACCAAGGGCCAATTTAGCAATCCACCTAATCTGCACATCATTGAACCGTCTGCACCCATAACAGTCCCAATCCAGACCCTATCCCCATTACCCCACATAGTTACCCTGCTACCTCCCTGACACTAAGGGAGAATTTAGCATGGCCAATCAACCTAACCCGCACATCTTCCGGACTGTGGGAAGAAACCGGAGCACCGGGAGGAAACCCACGTAGGCACGAGGAGAACGTGCAGACTCCACAAAGACAGTGACCCAAGGCTGGAATTGAACCCGGGTCCCTGGCGCTGTGAGGCAGCAGTGCTAACCACTGTGCCGCCCAGGAGCAGATGCTGTGACATTTGAAAAATACATTTTCAATACTACGCACCATTCTTCTCTGCTCCAATGAAAACAACACAAGCCTATCCAACCTCTCTTCATCGCGTAAATCATAGAAATCATAGAAACCCTACAGTGCAGAAGGAGGCCATTCGGCCCATCAAGTCTGCACCGACCACAATACCACCCAGGCCCTACCCCCACATATTTACCCGCTAATCCCACTAACCTACGCATCACAGTACTCTAAGGAGCAATTTTTAACCTGGCCAATCAACCTAACCCGCACATCTTTGGACTGTGGGAGGAAACCGGAGCACCCGGAGGAAACCCACGCAGACACGAGGAGAATGTGCAAACTCCACACAGACAGTGACCCGAGCCGGGAATCGAACCCGGGACCCTGGAGCTGTGAAGCAGCAGTGCTAACCACTGTGCTACCATCCCTGGCAATATCCTGGTGAATCTCCAATGCATCCCCTCCCGTGCAATGTCAGGCTGTTGAACCAAATTGTGAAGAATAAGAAAGTGAGTACTTGCTCGCAACCTCTGATGCCACAAAGTTTATTTTTGAAGAGTACTCACTATTATGCAGGAAACCCGGCGGCTAATTTGTGCATAGTAAGCCCCCACCAATGGTGATGAATCATAGATTCCCTACAGTGTAGAAGGGGACCATTTGGCCCATTGAGTTTGCACCAACAATAATCCCACCCAGGCCCTATCCCCATAACCCCACATATTTACCCTGCTAATCCCCCTGAAACTAAGGGAGAATTTAGAATGGTCAGTCAACCTAATGTGCACATCTTTTGGACTGTGGGAGGAAACTGGAGCACCCGGAGGAAACCCACACAGACACGGGGAGAACGTGCAAACTCCACACAGACAATCACCCGAGGCCGGAATTGAACCCGGGTTCCTGGCGCTGTGAGGCAGCAGTGCTAACCACTGTGCCGCCGTGCCACCCGCGATGAGATAATAATCTGATATTTGGTGTTTTTAGTGATGCTGGTTAGGCAGGGATCAAGATTTAGGGGCAAATGTTACCGTCCCGCTGGCCACGGGAATCGGAGCGGGTGAGAGGTGGACCATGGAAAGGTCAGTTGACCTCGGGCGAGATGTTCTGGTTTCAGGGCCAGCAAGGCTGGAAAATACTGGCCTTTAAATATCAAGAAAGGCGCTAATTAAGATTCATAGGTTTAGAGGCCACCTGTGGAGTTTTCTATCTTTATAAATGATCTAAATTTGAAGGAATACGGTTAGCTGGCCTTCACACCACACTTTAATCCTCATTCACTTTTCATGGCTAATTATGGAAGAGTGGAGAGTGACAGATTTTCCTGTCAGTGAATTATGTACGCTCATCAGAGATAGGAAACAAATACTGTGACAGCCATTGGTCACGGCCGCGAATAAATTTGTCATTTCACTTCACCGGTCTGGTATTGAAGTGTGGGCTGTGTGAAAATAAAAGCCCGTAAGCTCTGTTCACCACCCTGATCACGAGCTGAAGGCAAACTGTCGACCTGCCTCAAACAGCCCGAATGTGGAGAATTTGGATTCCGGTGAATCA
Source organism: Mustelus asterias (assembly GCF_964213995.1). Taxonomy (NCBI): domain Eukaryota; kingdom Metazoa; phylum Chordata; class Chondrichthyes; order Carcharhiniformes; family Triakidae; genus Mustelus; species Mustelus asterias. The sequence goes on from NC_135817.1 coordinate 63,615,595, forward strand.
GCTAAGATTGCAGGTGGATAGAATCAGAAGGAGGCCATTCGGCCCACATCGAGCCTGCACCACCCACAATCCCACCCAGGCCCTATCCCTGCTTAGTTACTCTGCTATTCCCTCTAACCTATCACATCCCAGGACACTAAGGGTTAATTTAGCATGCCCAATCCACCTAACCCGCACATCTTTGGACTGTGGGAGGAAACCTCCTGAGCACTCGGAGGAAACCCCCGTAGACACGGGGAGAATGTGTAAACTCCGCACGGTCAGTGAGCCAAGTCGGGAATCGAACCTGGCTCCCTGGCGCTGTGAGGCAGCAGAGCTAACCACTGTGCAACCGTGCCGCCCACCATCACGGCAACAGCAAGCCGCATCAGTAAACAATGCTGTCAATGCCGGGCAGGGATTTCCGGCCTCGCTCACCCCAAAACCGGAAAATCCCGTCCGAGGTCAACGGATCTTTCTATGTTCTGCCCCTCGCCCGCTCTGATTCCCGTGGCAGGCGGGATGGTAAAATTCGCCCCACTGTTCTTAATCGATATGTGGACACAGGGAGGTAACATAGTGGTAAGTTAGAAAAGCCAGAAAATACACCGGAAAACACAGATTGGCAGGGGTTTTTCCGGCCACACTCACCCCAACATCGGAAAATCCCGCTCCAGGTCATCTGACCTTTGCATGGTCCTGACTGTTCGCTATGATTCCCGTGGCAGGCAGGATGGGAAAACTCCCCCCAGAATCTTCAGCCGTTCTGCTCAGTTTATGGGGTATGCTGATCCCCAGATACAGAAATCCAGCAGACAAAGGTTTGCTCCCGCAGCACAGTCGATGTATTTATCAGATAACTGCACATCTCCCAATCTGTGCCCATCCACCTTTACCTATCCACGGACAGTTTATTTCTAAGTTTATTTATTTATTTGTCACAAGTAAGGCTTACATTAACACAGCAATGAAGTTACTGTGAAATTCACTTAGTGGCCACAGTCCTGCGCCTGTTTGGGTCAACACGCCTAACCAGCATGTCTTTCAGACTGTGGGAGGAAACCGGAGCACCCGGAGGAAACCCACGCTGACACGGGGAGAATGTGCAAACTCCACACAGGCAGTGACCCAAGCCAGGAATCGAACCCGGGTCCCTGGTGCTGTGAGGCAGCAGTGCTAGCCACTGTGCCACCATGTAGGTATGATTTGTGATGTGTCCCAGGTCCATGCCAAGATCAGTGCAATGGCATTCTCTCCTCCCACCCCAAATGGGTACTGTGAGCTGGGATCCAGGGCTAGCTGCTGGAAATGTTTAAGGCATCTTGCAATAATCAGTGAAATTTACTCTTCATTCTTCAATTACTCTTCATTTCCCCCAATTTTCTCTCCTCCTCTCTTGAAGGCACCTTTTTTTCTGTGAGTACAGATGTACAGGATGACAACAGTTCTTTAGACTGAAAGGAGACTTAAAGACTTAGGGAGTCACAGTGGTTAGCACTGATGCCTCACAGCGCTGGGGACCTGGGTTCAATTCGAACCACGGGTCGCTGTCTGTGCGGAGTCTGCACATTCTCCCTCTGTCTGTCTGGGTTTCCTCCGGTTGCTCTGGTTTTCTCCCACTGTCTGGATGTCTACATGTGCTGTCAAAACAGTTTAGGAAGCTAAGCTGGGCCTGCTTCTGATCATTATCCAGTGTCCGTATGTGTTTCCAATTACACACTACAAATAAGGATATAGTCGGTCTTTTCTTGGGATGGGGGGATTGTCCTGTCAAGAGAGGCTAAAGAATCTGGGTCTATATTCCTTACAGTTTAGAAGAGTGAGGGGGTGATCTTATTCAAGCATATTGGCTGGAATTCCACTGCCCTACCCACCATGGGAATCGGAGTGGGGGAGGGGCAGGCAATGGAAAGGTCCGTTGACCTCGGGCGGATTTTGGGATGAGAAAATCCTGCCCATAAGATCTTGAGGCGGCTTGACAGGGTAGATGGTGAGATGTTTTCACTTGTGGGAGAGTCTTCAACAAGGGAACAAAGCTACAAGATAAAGGGCTGGTCATTTAAAACTGAGGCGCGCGGAAATGTCTTCTCGCAGAGGGTGGTGAATCTCTGGAATTCTCTGCCCCAAAGGGGGGTGGAGGCTGGATCATTAGAAATATTTAAAGTGGAGGTGGATAAATATTTGATAGTTCGAGGAATGGAGGGCTTTAGGAAAATGACATAGAAAAGGAGGCCGGCATGGATCAGCCATGATCTATGTTGAATGGCGGGTCTGGTGGCCTGCTGCTGTTTCTGTTTCTTGTGGTCTTGTGTTCTCGATGTTCCTTGTGATCGAATAATCTCAGTAAGATGTCTCACAACGCCAGGTTAAAGTCCAAGTTAAAGTAGACTTTAACCTGGTGTTGTCAGACTTCTTACTGTGTTTACCCCAGTCCAAGACCGGCATCTCCACATCATCGAATAATCTGTCGGCGCTCAGGGTCAAAGTTCAGAACAGCCACTTTGACAAGGAACTGGGGGGGGCACCAGCAGGAAGCGTTACCTTCAGGACAGCAAGCTCGGAAAAGAAAGAGTTCACAAAAAAAGATGGAGAGAAAAAATAGATTTGACATTAAATCCACCAAATCTTACAACAAGAGAAACATTCTAACGTGAGTCATTTCTCTTGCTTGAACAATTCTGAGTGCAACCACAAGGTGGCACTCAAAGAAAGCAGAAGTGGAGTGAAAACAAAGTAATCGGCAATCGCCCAAAAAAGCTCCTTTGCCTCTCTGAAGGTAATGGTGATGTATGCGCATCAGGTGTGATATAAGAGGGCTATTTTTTGCTTGCCTTCACATACAGCAATCGTGCTCTTTGTCAAGTTTGCTTGACGTTTCACTAGAGACAAAAAAAGAAAGACTGTGCATACATTTTGAAACCTCTGGCCACAGTGTGTCCTCTCCAGAATACATCATTACTTCTTTTACATGAATTACAATTACTTCTGCTTTCAACACAAGAATGGGATAAGGCCTGTTTAACAAGCTCCCTGTGAAATCGCAAGAATTCTGATGTTTGAACTGTGCAAAATCTCAGATAGCTTACGGTGACAGAGTGGTTAGAGCATGGCTGCCTCACAGTAAGAAGTCTCACAACACCAGGTTAAAGTCCAACAGGTTTATTTGGTAGCACAAGCTTCTAGCTTTTGGAGCGCTGCCCCTTCATCAGGTGAGTGGGATTTCAGTTCATTTCAGTTCCACACACATGAGGACGGCCTCAACCGGGATCCTGGGCCCACATCACACTATCTGTAACCTCACGACTAGGCGCGGAACTGAAGAGAACTGAAATCCCACTCACCTGGCAGCGCTCTGAAAGCTCGTGGCTTTTGCTACCAAATAAACCTGTTGGACTTTAACCTGGTGTTGTGAGACTTCTTACTGCGCCTCACAGTGTCAGGGACCTGGGTTCGATTCCTGGTTTGGGTCACTTTCTGTGTGGAGTTTGTACGTTCTCTCTGTGCCTGCGTGGGTTTCCTCTGGGTGCTTCAGTTTTCTCCCACAGTCTGATGCACGTGCTGGTTAGATGCATTGGCCACGCTAAATTCACCCTCAGTGTACCTGAAAGGGTCGAGAGCTTCAGGTTTTTAGATGTCCAGACCACCAACAACATGTCCTGATCCTCCCATGCCGACACTATAGTTAAGAAAGTCCACCAACGCCTCTACTTTCTCAGAAGACTAAGGAAATTTGGCATGTCAGCTACGACTCTCACCAACTTTACAGATGCACCATAGAAAGCGTCCTTTCTGGTTGTATCACAGCTTGGTATGGCTCCTGCTCTGCCCAAGACTGCAAGAAACTACAAAAGGTCGTGAATGTAGCCCAATCCATCACACAAACCAGCCTCCCATCCATTGACTCTGTTTACACTTCCCGCTGCCTCGGCAAAGCAGCCAGAATAATTGAGGACCTCATGCAACCCGGGCATTCTCTCTTCCACTTTCTTCCGTTGGGAAAAAGATACAAAAGTCTGAGGTCACGTACCAACCGACACAAAAACAACTTCTTCCCTGCTGCCATCAGACTTTTGAATGGACCTACCTCGCATTAAGTTGATCTTTCTCTACACCTTAGCTGTGACCGTAACACTACATTCTGTACTCTCTTGTTTCCTTCTCTATGAACGGTATGCTTTGTCTGTATAGCACACTTAGCAAACAATACTTTTCACTGTATGCTAATACATCTGACAATAATAAATCAAATCAAATAAAATCAAACCTGAACAGGCGCTGGAGTGTGGCGACTGTGGGATTTTTGCAGTAACTTCATTACATTGTTAGGTGCAGATTAGGTGCATTAGCCATGCTAAATTGCCCCTTATGTCCTGGGATGGGTATATTAGAGGGATTAGCGAGGTAAATATGTGGGGTTAAGGGGACAAGGCCTAGGTGGGATTGTTCTTGGTGCAGGCTTGATGGGCAGAATGGCCTCCTTCACTGTAGGATTTCTATGATAATAAATAAACTAAGAAAAAGCTATGAAGTACCTGGTTAGAGAGGGAAGATTCAAAGTAAATTTAAAAAAGCACAAAGAATAAAATATGACATTGACTCCAAGGAAGAGATAGTTGACTGAAGCTTGGTTAAAGAACGGCACAGCACGGGAGAAAATGGGACAGGATGGGAGATTTCAGGAGGGCGGCATGTCGATAAGCTATTTCTGCAGATAATATTGCCATGGCTCAGCATGGTGCTGAGCAAGTGGACAGTCTAATAACCAATCACTGTGTGACTCTCGGAAAATAAGCCATGGCAGAGATTCTTATTGGTAAAAATGGAACCAAATGAGGACACTGAACTGTGAGTGGCTCGAGGATTGGGTATGATTGATCATGTTAAAGGCTGCAAGGAGAACTCATAGAATCCTTACAGTGCAGAAGGAGGCCATTCGGCCCATCGAGTCCACACTGATAACAACCCCTACCCAGGGTCTATTCCTGTAACCCCATATATTTACCCTGCTTGTCCCCCTGACACTAAGGGGTGATTTAACATGGCCCATCAACCCAATCTGTTCATCCTTGGATTGCGGGAGGAAACCGGAGCAACCGAAGGAAACCCACGCCGACACGGGGCGAACGTGCAAACTCCACACAGACAGTGACCAGAGGCTGGAATTGAACCTGGGTCCCTGGTGCTGACCTGTGCTAACCATTGTGCCACCATGTCACCCACACCCGGTGAGATAATGCAAAAAGAGCATCACTCCTGATTCTGCTCAAGGCCATTTCAGTGAAATCGGATGGGAGGAAATCTGATTGGGGACATTCACACCGGGAGTTTCAGGAGAGATGGACATGGATTTAGTAGGTTCTGATACATGTTCCAGGTTCTGTTGATGTGGAATAATGTCATTGTACTTTGCTGATCCATTCAATGGACATGGGGGGAAAAGTTTAACCCTGTTCAGGAAAGGCAGCAAAGGTTTGGGTTGTGTGATCAAATCAGTAAATATGTGAAATATGAAGCCAGACCATTGCGCACATGTCTACCTCCAGTTTAACCACTACTGCTTTGGGTGCATCCAATTAATCCACTCTGGGGAGGCAGATCCATGATGTTAATAAGACTCTGTTCCTCAGATTTTACCAGCCATTTGTGGGCCAGTTTTCCCAGAGTTTATGAAACGCAGCGACCCCAAAGACAAACGGCAAGTTACAGATGCAGCAGCTGCGAGTTCTTTACAGTATTACTATCTGCCAGAAGCTTCATTGGCCCTCAAGCCAATCTTTTGCCACAACTGACCCACAACCTCTGCACTCTCCGCAATCTGCCTGCACCTCTGTACCCTGACAACAATTCCTGTTGCTGGCCCTTCTACCACATGTTTTCCCACCTCGCTTCCCAATCTCGTCATTGGCCAAGCGAGAAACATTGACAGGAATTCTCCCACCTCGCCCGCAGGTGGGATTCTCTGGTCCCGTTGCAGTGAATGGAGTTTTGGCTGAGTGCCAATTTTTCCGTTCTCGCTGACAGCGGGGCTGGGGACGAATGAGATCGGAGAATTCCGACCATCGTGAAAAAACTGATGATGAGGTCCTGCCATTAGCTTTGCACTTCTGAGTTTCCCGACTGTGTATGCACTTCCCTGTAAATACCAGGACTTATGTTTTCGCTGTACCATGGGACGTTGATTTTTACAGGGCCCTGTTGATGGTAGGTGGAGTACACAAAGCTGTGCCAAACAGCTTGTTGGAGACAGTTGGAGACAATTCCTTGTTGGAGACAGATTCTGCTGACAAGCTTGAACCTCATTGGAATGAACCACTCCTGTGATCAAATACATCACTCAGTTTCACAAGGCCGAAAGAGGGACCACCCACAATTCACAACTGGCCAACATAAAATGGGTGCATGACAATAAGCAGGCCGGCTATCGTGATTTCTAGATTGTTTTCTCAGCAGGTTCAAATGCAGTTTATTTCATTGCCGCCATCTTTCTATTTCAGCAGATAAGGCCCAGCACACTCTTTTCATAATTTGTGTTGGACCATTGTTGACAACCCTTTAAATTTCCCAAGCAATGCACTCAAGTCTAGGAAATGTACGTCCCTTTGATATTGTCACTGACCATCCATTCCAGCTCAAGAGGCCAAGTTCAGGATGGGCCAATATCTTAGGTGTCGACAGCTCAAGCTGCAGGTGAAATTCTCTTCATACCCAAGAAAACTAATTCATAGACCATATATATTAATGATCTGGAAGAGGGAACTGAATGTATTATCTCCAAATTTGCGGATGATACAAAGTTGGGTGGGAGGGTGAGCTGTGAGGAGGATGCAGAGATGCTTCAGCGTGATTTAGACAGGTTAAGTGTGTGCACATCTGCATGGCAGATTCAGTGTAATGTGGATAAATGTGAGGTTATTCACTTTGGTAACAATAATAGGAAGACAGATTATTACTTGAATGGGTGTAAATTGAGAGAGGTAGATACTCAGCGAGACCTTGGTGTCCTCATACATCACATTCTGAAACTCAGTGCGCAGGTACAGCAGGCAGTAAAGAAGGCAAATGGTATGTTGGCCTTCATAGTGAGAGTATTTGAGTATAGGGGTAGGGATGTTTTGCTGCAATTGTATAGGGCGTTGGTGAAACCACATCTGGAGTATTGTGTGCAGCTTTGGTGTCTTTATCTGAGGGAGGATGTCCTTGTTATAGAGGGAGTATAGCGAAGGTTTACCAGGCTTATTCCTGGGATCTCAGGTCTGTCATATGAGGAGGGACTAAGTCAGTTAGGATTATATTCACTGGAGTTTAGAAGAGTGAGAAGGAATCGCATAGAAACTTAAAAATTCTAACAGGGTTAGACAAGGTAGAATGTTTCCAAAGGTGGGGGGAGTCCAGAGCTAGGGGTCATAGTTTGAGGATAAAGGGTAAACCTTAGAACTGAGGTGAGGAGAAATTTCTTCACCCAGAGGGTGGTGAATGTGTGGAATTCACCATCACAGCATGCAGTTGAGGCCAAAACGTTGTGTGATTTCAAGAAATTAGATCTAGCTCTAGGAACTAAAGAGTTCAAGGGAAATGGGGGAAAGGGGGGATCAAGATATTGAATTTGATGATCAGCCATGATCAAAATGAATGGCGGAGCAGGCTCGAAGGGCCGAATGGCCTACTCCTGCTTCTGGTTTCTATGTTTCTATGTCAATGCTACCCTGTATTCCCCAACACATCACAAAACTCTCCTATTTATTTCAGGCTGACTGACAGACAACTCTGATCTTCCCAAAATTGCACAGAGAGTTGGATCAGGTGTGAAAAGCTGTGTGAAACTCGCCAGCTTCACAGCCACCTCCTTTATTCGATTACACAGCACTCTGTGCAATTTCAAAGTGCTGGCGAGGATCACACAGCCAGCTGGAGGGGAGGGGCCTACACATGCCGGGAATAGGTTAAATGTAAGTCCCCCTCACACCAACAACGGACTTTTGGACCTTCCCCAACGCACATGGGCACCCACCAATGGATATGGCCACCCCAAACGGACCTCAGGACCCCTCAGTGCAGAAAGAGGCCATTCAGCCTTTCGAGTCTGCACCAACAATAGGCCCTATCCCCGTAACCCCCTGTATTTACCCTGCTAGTCCCCCTGACATAAAAGGTCAATTTAGCATGGCCAATCCACCTAACCCTCATATCTATGGATTGTGAGTGGAAACCGGAGCACCCAGAGGAAACCCACACAGACACAGGGAGAGCATGCAAACCCCACGCAGGCACACACCCTCGACATACTCTCTTCCACCTTCTTCCGTCGGGAAAAAGATACAAAAGTCTGAGGTCACGTACCAACTGACTCAAAAACAGCTTCTTCCCTGCTGCCATCAGACTTTTGAATGGACTTACCCTGCATTAAGCTGATCTTTCTCTACACCCTAGCTATGACTGTAACACTACATTCTGCACTCTCTCCTTTCCTTCTCTATGTACGGTATGCTTTATTTGTAGTGCATGCAGGAAACAATACTTTTCACTGTGTACCAGTACATGTGACAATAATAAATTATGGAATGGTAGCACAGTGGTTAGCACTGCTGTTTCACAGCACCAGGGACCCGTGTTCGATTCCCGCCTTGGGTCACTGTCTGTGTGGATTTTGCACGTTCTCCCCGTGTCTGCGTGGGTTTCCTCCGAGTGCTTCGGTTTCCTCCCATAGTCTGAAAGATGTGCTGGTTGGATACATTGTCCCGGACTGTGGCGACTAGGGGAATTTCACAGTAACTTCATTGCAGTGTTAATGTAAGCCTTACTTGTGACTAATAATAAATAAGCTTTAAGTCAAATCAACCAAGGTCGGAATCAAACCCAAGTCACTGGCGTTGTGAGTCAGCAGTGCTAACCACTGTGCCACAATGCTCTTCAATGCTCTTTCCTGTTGCCATGCTTATTCCATACTAAGGCAGTATGTAAATGCCTTTGAGTGGTTGTAGGTTGTTGCTGGGTTTTCTTTGAATTGTGATGTGCTTGAACTTGTGGGTTGAGAATCAATCACTGTCCTTGCAACAGCAGGGGGAAGGTACAGGATGAGAGCAGTTGCCTGAGTCGACCAGTTTTCTGATCGGTGGCAGGGGATGCTGTGCTCCACTGTGCTCCTGACTCATCTCTCATGTCTCTTCTCTTGCAATGCCGGTGGTGTTCATTGTATTCTTTCTGAATCACCATCAATCTGCTTGCTATCTCTGATGTGGCTTAAGCCCATTTATCCTTGCTCCATCTAAGCGAGCAGTCAGCCTGTTTAAACTGGCATCGACAGAGGCTTGTAAGTGGCTGTCTGCAGTGTTAATGACATCTGTCGCAGCATTTGTGACTGCTCGGCTGCTCTGAGGTTGCTCTGCCTGTGCTTGGGGCACAGTTTGCACATACTCAGGAAGATATGCTGCCTATTCATGGCAATCCAGAGTTTAGAAAATGCCTGATCTACAAGCGCAATGATGGTGGATTGGACTGCTGCACCTTCCCGACCAGCCTGTGATGAGGGCTAAGGATTCGTCCCATTCTTGGCTGAAGTTATGTCTAGTAGGATAGTCCTTTACCCATATCGGTGAAGGCACGGCAGTTAGCACTGCTGCCTCACACGCCAGGGCCCGGGTTTGATTCTGGCCTTGGGTCACTGTCTATGTGGAGTTTGCACTTTCTTCCCGTACCTGCATGGGTTTCCTCCGGGTGCTCCAGTTTCCTCCCACAGTCCAAAGATGTGCGAGTTAGGTGGACTGGCCACGCTAAATTGCCCCTTAGTGTTCCAGGATGTGTGGGTTGGGGGGATTAACAGGGTAAATATGTGTGGCAACATGTTTAGGCTCTGGTTGGGATCCTCTGTTGGAGTGTCACGCAGACTGTGGGAATTCTATGATTCTATGTCTCTTACATGGGTGCAATCTTGTTGTGACGAACTTCCAAATAAGAGTCGTATAAACTCGAAATGTTAACTCCGCTTCTGTTCCGGTTCCCTCCCACAGTCCAAATATGTGCAGGTTAGATGGATTGACCCTTGGTGTCCGAGGATTTGTGGGATAGATGGATGTATAAAGAATCATAGAATCCCCACAGTACAGAAGGAGGTCATTCGGCCCATCAAGTCTGTACCAACCACAATCCCACCCAGGCCTGATTCCCTTAACCCCACACATTTACCCTACTAACACTAGGGTCAATCTACCATGGCCAATCAACCTAACCCGCACATCTTTGGAGATAATGCACAGGGGATAGAGTGGAGGGGAGGGCCTGGGTGGAATCCTCTGTTGGTGAGTCGGTGCAGACTCGTTGAGCCAAATGGCCTCTTTTTATGCTGTAAGGATTCAGTGATTCTAAAGAAACACTTGCATTAATTCTATAGTGCCACTCGTGATCTCAGGGTGTTGCAACACTCCTTCCAGCCAATGAAATACTTTTAAAATGTAGTGTCTGCAATGAAAGAGATATATAAAGTGTGGTGTTATGATCTTCTTATGTTGCAGTTGGCATTACTTCACCACACCCTGGAGGCTCTGTTTTAAGATCCCCCATACCCTGTGATTCTGTTCAAATGTCGGAAGTTACCCTCGGTTTCAACTGATTTCATGAAACCCTTTTGCAGTGTGGATAGATGTGGGTAGATTTGGATTTTTATACTATTTTGCTGTTCACTTAGTGTCCCAAAGAGCTTCATTGTCAATGGATTGTAATTAGACCTTTCTTGTCCGATAGACAAATATGGCTTCCAGTTTGTCTACAGCAAGGATCAACATAGGGTGTATCAACCAATAATCATCGTTTTTTGCTAATATGTTGATTGTGTGAAGAATGCAGGCCCTGCTCTTCTTCAAATGGTGTCGTGGGATCTTTTACATTTACAGCCTGTTGGACAGGTTCTCAATTTGTGCCGTGTGATAAATGGCACCTCTGTCAGTGTGGCTCAGTGCTGTGCTTAGGGAGGCTGTATTGGGAGAAACAGGGAGCCAGAGCAGCGAAAGCAATTGGTGTTCTCCGAGACTCAGAGGTTCTACAGGGAAACAGGCATGATTTGTGCCCCAGGAATCAAATCAGGGGATGTGGCCTTGTCTAAGGTTTGCAGTTTCTCTGATGAACCTATACGCCCCGGACTTGAGCAGTCCGTTGGAGTAATCGTTGAATATCATCCAGTGCCTGGAATACTCAAAGGAAGCAGTCATCTCAATCCCGGGGATTCCAAGAATCCATCAGGGAAAAGTCAGTATTGGTTCTGCAGTCTTGACCACGCATCAAGATAAATATTTATTTCTTTATTATTAGTGTCACAAGTAGGCTTATGTTGACACTGCAATGAAGTTACTGTGAAAACCCCCCAGTCGCCACACTCCGGCGCCTGTTTGGGTACACTGAGGGAGAATTTAGCATGGCCAATGCACCTAATCAGCGCGTCTTTCAGACTGTGGGAGGAAACTGGAGCACCTGGAGGAAACCCACACAGATACGGGGAACATGTGCAGACTCTGCACAGACTGTGGCCCAAGTCGGGAATCGAACCCAGATCCCTGGCGCTGTGAGGCAGCAGTGCCAACCACTGTGCCACCATGCTGCCCTGAATATCTACTGCAAAAGCCTTCAATAGGTTTCTCAATTACTGTGCCACCAGGACTGGTTTATGTAGCTTCCCAATTTGCATCATTCTTGCTGTGGACCTTATTTTTGTAAACAAGCAGGCAATGAATTTAAGCCTGAAACAAATCTTGCTGGTTAACTGTGCAAATACTTTGTAAGTAGTCAAAGATAGCGTGGTAATAGAATTACAGATTGCATGTCAGTTACCAGTCATCCTGATTTCCACTTGATTCCATTGCGGATTTTAGCTTAGTGCGTTCCCTCACTCCACTAACACGCATTTTGTTCTGTTACTGAGTTGTTAGTAGAAAATCAAAATATGTTACACAATGACGTGGTGGAAGCTGTATTTGTTCTTGTTTCTTGGGCAGGGGGAGGCTGCAAGAGTTGATTTCTTTTTTGAGAGGGAGAGGTTAAAGAGATGAATTCAGATTAAACATGGGCTCAGCACTGAGAGAGCCTGATCAGCATGGCCCCGCGGCTGAAGTGTATGAATGCGACAGCATCATTTTGAAAGGATTTCAGTAGATTGACCAAACAAGAAACAATCCTGTCATCAGGGGTTAGCAGAGTGGGATGGCAGTGAAATGGATCCAGGAAATTCATCTTGAATGGGGAGTTCAGCACTAAGTGCAGTTGGCTCAAGATTGTTTGCAGTTATTTGAATCTCAGTCTGTTCATTCCATTTATTAAAGTAAGACTGGGAATTTACACTGAGCAGAAATGACCTGATTTGCAAAATTTGAACTGGTCTCAGCCAATCTACTTTCACCCACACTTTGATGACTCCTGAATTATTCCAGTACTCTTCCTATCTGATCCAGTCTTCCACCTTCTATAGACTTGAGCTCGTGAAAACTCCTGCTGCCCAGTAGTCTAACCCGCGATATATACCATGCAGCCAACTGCGCTCACTGACCTACATTAATTCCTGGCCCACCAAAGCCACAACATGTAATTTTTTAACCCCATGCTCAGATATCCCGCCATCTCTATAACCTTCCACTCTGAGTTCCTCCAGTTCTGGCTTCTCATACATCCCTGTCTTCCTTTACCTTGATGTGGAGGTGCCGGCGTTGGACTGGGGTAAACACTGTAAGAAGTTTAACAACACCAGGTTAAAGTCCAACAGGTTTATTTGGTAGCAAAAGCCACACAAGCTTTCGGAGCTCCAAGCCCCTTCTTCAGGTGAGTGGGAATTCTGTTCACAAACAGGGCATATAAAGACACAGACTCAATTTACATGAATAATGGTTGGAATGCGAATACTTACAACTATTCAAGTCTTTAAGATACAAAACAACGTGAGTGGAGAGAGCATCAAGACAGGCTAAAAAGATGTGTATTGTCTCCAGACAAGACAACCAGTGAAACTCTGCAGGTCCAACTGTGGGGGTTACAAATAGTGTGACATGAACCCAATATCCCGGTTGAGGCCGTCCTCGTGTGTGCGGAACTTGGCTATCAGTTTCTGCTCAGCGACTCTGCGCCGTCGTGTGTCGTGAAGGCCACCTTGGAGAACGCTTACCCGAATATCAGAGGCCGAATGCCCGTGACCGCTGAAGTGCTCCCCAACAGGAAGAGAACAGTCTTGCCTGGTGATTGTCGAGCGGTGTTCATTCATCCGTTGAGATGCCATCATCTCACGTGAGAACACCATCCACCAAGTACACGGTACATACTCTTGCAACTCGGCCAACGTTGTCTACCTGATACGCTGCAGGAAAGGATTTCCCGAGGCATGGTACATTGGGGAAACTATGCAGACGCTGCGACAACGGATGAATGAACACCGCTCGACAATCACCAGGCTAGACTGTTCTCTTCCTGTTGGGGAGCACTTCAGCGGTCACGGGCATTCGGCCTCTGATATTCGGGTAAGCGTTCTCCAAGGCGGCCTTCGCGACACACGACGGCGCAGAGTCGCTGAGCAGAAACTGATAGCCAAGTTCCGCACACACGAGGACAGCCTCAACCGGGATATTGGGTTCATGTCACACTATTTGTAACCCCCACAGTTGCCTGGACCTGCAGAGTTTCACTGGCTGTCTTGTCTGGAGACAATACACATCTTTTTAGCCTGTCTTGATGCTCTCTCCACTCACGTTGTTTTGTTTCTTAAAGACTTGATTAGTTGTAAGTATTCGCATTCCAACCATTATTCATGTAAATTGAGTTTGTGTCTTTATATGCCCTGTTTGTGAACAGAATTCCCACTCACCTGAAGAAGGGGCTTGGAGCTCCGAAAGCTTGTGTGGCTTTTGCTACCAAATAAACCTGTTGGACTTTAACCTGGTGTTGTTAAACTTCTTACTTCCTTTACCTTACCATTGACGATGTTGCCTTCAGCTGATCCTAAACTCTGGAATTTCCTTCCTAAAGCCCTCTGCCTTGGTGTCTTTCTCTCTTGCTTCAAGTGGTCCTTACAAGCCATCTATTCAAACAAAGAGTATCGGAGCATATGCTTGACCTTTTGCTTTGTTGATGGTCTAGAGGCTTTGAGGAGTGGTGAGACCATTTATTGCAGAATACACAGTCTCTGACCTGTAGCCAGACCATCACTTCCGCTGGCATATGACGTCTTTTCTAGCTATGGGCTGACAATGGCCGGAATCCTACTGTCCTGCCCACTATGGGAATTGGAGCAGATGAGGGACAGACCATGGAAAGGTCTGTTGACCTCAGGCAGGATTTTACGGTTTCGGGATGAGTGAGGCCACAAAATCCCACCCAATGTCTTTCAATGTGTGACTTAGAAACCCTTCCTCTTGCCATATAATGTGGTGTCTCCTGTTTCTCAAGCTTTATAACTTGAGTAACTTTGACTGGAGTTTAATACTGACCTTACAACAGAGGGTCAGCTATTGAAGAAGCAGCTGAAGATGGTTGGACTTGGGACACCTTCCCTGAGGTACACATGGGGTGACATCCTGGGGTTGTGATAATTGGCTTCTAAAAACCACAACGATCCTTCTTTGTGCCTGGTACGACTCCAGCCAGTGGAGAGCCTTCCCTCAGATACCCATTGACTTTGATTTTACTTGGGCTTCTTATCACTGGATGAATGCTGCCTTGATGGGCAATCACTCTCACCTCTCAGTCATTTAGTTCATTTTGGGAGTAAGACTGTAACGGGGTCTGGAGTTGAGTCCTGAGGGAATCCAAGAATCCGTGAGTAATTCACATCTATCTTCTATAATCACTCATATTTCTTCTTCTTACATGCTTAATATCCATCACATTAACCAGCCTCCCATCCATTGACTCTGTCTACGCTTCCCGCTGCCTCAGAAAAGCAGCCAGCACAATCAAGGACCCCACACACCCCGGACATTCTCTCTTCCACTGGGAAAAAGATACAAAAGTCTGAGGTCACTTACCAACCGACTCAAGACCAGCTTCTTCCCTGCTGCCATCAGACTTTTGAATGAACCTACCTTGCATTAAGTTGATCTTTCTCTACACCCTAGCTGTGACTGTAACACTACATTCTGCACCCTCTTCTTTCCTCCTCTATGAACGGTATGCTTTGTCTGTATAGTGCGCAAGAAACAATACTTTTCACTGTATACTAATACATATGACAATAATAAATTAACTCAAATCAAATCAATGTATGTGGACAACAATATACCGAGGAGAATGATAATCCAGTTCCCAGTCGCTATCACAAGTCCTTTCGTATTCCCCATTTTGACAGTTGTAAGTTAGTAGGTTGAGTGTAAAACCTAAAAACATAGCAACATATATATTGCATGAAATTAGATTTGTTTGCAGTTGAATGTGCAGTCTAATGCATTGAAATGATGTTATTAACTGTGCAGCTTAAGCCTTAGGTGTATATTTACTTCACAAACTAACATTTCCATTACCGCTTCATATGTCTAATAAGAGATTTTTTTATCGGCACGGGTTTACGGTACTACATCATCATTTCAAAAGCAAATAAATTGTCTCTAAACTATCCTATTATTGTGAGTATGAATGGGTGCCTTCAAAATGAATTTGTTTTCAAGCTGCGTCTTAATTTCTTTGGATTTCTATCAAGTGCATAAGAAGCATGGAGAATCAATTATGCACCATTGTAGTTACTGAGGCCTCCTTCCATTCCTGCAGGCCCTGGCTTAGGCTGGTGGGCGATTCCACAGAAATCAGCTGCGTCTTTGATACCTCAGCCAAGTGACAATCTTTATGCCTGATTACTGGCAGTGCCTGTCGGCAGCCATTTCATCAGAGGAATGTGATATCCACGACCCACATAAACAACTAGATAGCAGCTCTGGGTCTGGCTACGATTTTTGTTTCTTCGGCCCGCAGATGATCCAGTCAAATTACTGCGCTGACCTCTCACCCTGGCTGAGATCAGCTAAATTAACAGAGGTCAACGATGAGTGTTCTTTTGAAAATGCAGATCTCACAGATTGGATCTGTTAAAAAAATAGAAAGACTTTGGGTATGATTTTACGGGCTCGTTCATCCCGAAACCATAAAATCTTGTCCGAGATCAATGGACATTTCCGTTGTCCACCCCCTGCATGCTCCGATTCCTGTGGCAGCGGGCGATAACATTCTGGCCTGCAATTCATATCACATTTTCCAGAACCTCAGGACTTCCCAAAGTACATTCCAGCCAATGAAATAACTTTTGGAGTGTAGTCACTATTGTACTGTCAGATCAGACTGTACATGTAGTTTGGTACAGTAAATAGCTCGATAATTGCTTTAACAGTAGGGCAACATGGTGGCACCGTGGTTAGCACTGCCGCTTCACAGTGCCAGGGACGCAGCTTCATTTCCTGGCTTGGGTCACTGTCTATGTGGAGTTTGCACTTTCTCCCTGTGTCTGCGTGAGTTTCCTCCAGGTGCTCCGGTTTCCTCCCACAGCCTGAAAGACATGCTGGTTAGGTGCATTGGCCACGCTAAATTCTTCCTCAGTGTATCTGAACAGGCAGAGTGTGGCGACTAGGAGATTTTCAGAGGAACTTCATTGCAGTGTTAATGTAAGCCTGCTTGTGACACCAATAAATAAACTGAACTTTAAACTTTTTAGCAGATACTTAAACTGATCATCCTGTCCCGATGCTATTGCCTTACAGAAGAGGAAAACCATCATCAGCAATTGTAGGGATGATCCACATTTCCCTTCCACGGTGGATGTTTGAGTAGTATTTTTGTACCTGAATGTGTCTTGATAGTGCTATAGTTCAGATCAGAAACTCCAGAGTGTTTTATGGAGCCCGCCTGGATCATAAGTTTTGCATCTTGAATTTGGCTAGGATAAGCACGATATGTTTCACTTCAGGTATGATTTAAATGACCCACCAGGGAGTTTTTATCAAACAAAGTTTATTTAAGAATATAGTTAACATGTATGGAAAGAAAATTAACAATAACTTTTACCATTTATAAATAAAAACAAAACAACCAAGGTAATGTATAACCCTTAACAAATATATCTAAAATGTTCCAATCAAACAAAATCCTTGTCATAGACAAAACTCTTTAAACAAGTTTAACGCAGCAAAGTCTAATGCTCCTGTGATACTGGAATTGAGTCCTTTGGATGGAGAATTGAAAACTCTCAGTCTGATAAGTTCTAGTAGTCCTCTTGACACATCCAGAACAGTTTAAAGTCAGAACAGTTTCCGAGAACCCCAGGTAGACTCTACAACCAAAAGCAGATTCTCCCCTTCAGAAAGGCAAGACCTTACTTTCAGATAACCAGCAGAATTTCCAAATAAACTAGGGAGGGGGAGAGAAATGCTTCTCTTCAGCTTGCTGTCCCTTCTAAAAATGAATCTGCAGCTCAGAACTGAAAAAAAACCTTAAACTCCCAAGAAGGAAAAAAGATCTGTACAGAACTCATGACATTTTCTTCTAACAATGCAGGGCAATAGAACTAATCCCAGAGTAAATTTAAACAACCCAATTTAAGCCACTTAACCAGCAATAAAAGGACTCCTCAGAGACAACTCAGCAACAATGACATCAGATGAGGCTGGGAGCTGGGAGAACATGATTTTAAAATAAATCTTTGAAAGGTAAGTTAATGTCACAACAGAAACACACAGAAAACAACCTCACTCAGGGGTTATTTTTATTTAACCAGAAATACAGGGATTCAATAATAAATATGTGCCCCAGATTCTTTAAGTGGCTTGGTAGGCCAGAGCAATGATTACTTAGGCTCTGTTTTTCACAATGGTGCAATCTCGGTCATTGTGAGAATGGCAGAAGAGGCTGGGATACAGATCCTTGAATACAGTCCCACCTTCGAACATGGTACATGTCATTTTCATGGAGGCAGGGATAGGCCCAAGTCAGGATTTGTGCGAGTGTGATTCATGGAATCAAATAAATTAGCTGCTGCCTTCACTGTCCAGATTTGAGGACCCAGGAGTGTGAAACAAGATATGCACAGGTGAGAGCGGGTAAGAGCAGGTCTGAATTTTGTGGTATCATTTGGAGAGGGAGGGTACCCCTTTGGATATGGCCCTTGGACACCTTTTGGGGGAGGTCAGGTGCCCTTTATGGGAAGTCAAGTGTCTCTTGGCATTGTTAAAAGTAAGATTGAATGTGTGTAAACATCTGGCAAGCTTATTGGAACTGTTAGAGCTGTCAAATTGAACTATGAATTATGACCAGGCATCAAGACATTTAAAACCCCTGCCCTTGAAATCTTTGAAAAAATGTCTGGAGTGTTTAAAAAAAATATTGAGTGCTACTTCATTCTGTTGGCATAAGCCGAAGGATTATAATTACTGGGTTAGTGCTTCATTACTGTTTTAACAACCTTCCATTATCATAGTCGGGTTCCTTCCATTTCACAGTTTAACAGCTCCAAGTGGTTATAGAGTCTTGAAATGAGTCTATGGCCGGAATTTTACCGGCATTCCTGCCCGCGGTTCGTAAGATTGCACACGAGGCCAAAGGAGAATGCCGTTCCGAGAGCCTCGCCTGCTCCGAAATCAGGGCGGACATGCCGGAATTCCAATGTTTGTTTTTATAAGGGGTAAGGTACTTGAATTGTTGGTTTAGATGCAATGCAAATGTAATGAGTGTTCTTTTAATGAATGAGCATTTTTTAAAAAAAAATTAAAGCCTGCGAAAGTACATCTAGAACTTTATTTAATTTAATCTCAGCATGGATGCTCAGGTCTGCCCATGGTGGACGCTTGGTGAGTTGGCATGGTATGTGTAAGGCAAAGGGTGATGGCTGAGGCAGGGTGGGTTGGCAAGAATTGGCATAGGTCTATAAAGGGTGGTGTGCTCAGGTTTTGGGTCATGTTAGAGGTCATGGGAGTGGGTGGAGTTGCGATGGAGGGTATGAGAGACTGTGGCAGGGTTGGGGGGGGGTTAGAGGCATGAAATGTCATTGATTGGCATGGGTGGTATGTGCGGGTTGAGGGGGTGTGAGGGCTGGAGGGATGTTTTTTGTTTTATTGATTTTTTTAAAACCTTGGACACAATACTGGAGCACAGAGACAGGCCTTCGTCCCATCCAGCCGTGGCATCTGGCAGCCTCCTCAATGATTCTGAGGGGTGCAGGACCAACTCCCAGAGAACCCTGCCACTCCAGTACGAAATCCAACTTTCTGGGATCCTTTCTCTCGGGTAGGCTTGTCAGAAGCGGGAAAAGTCTCGACTCTGTACTCCTAATCCGGGCGCGAAAATCCCGGATGTTTTACATCCATTACATTTGGGACTGAGTGTCTGAGCTGACTGGTTAATAGAAGACGTTGATATGATCAAGTTCTTATATATTCCTTATAGCCCTTACTTTCTTCGTATTCTTCACAGGCACACTTAGCATCAGGGCCTCTGCCCATGGTAGTTGGAATACTTGTGGTGGTTGAGCTCTGATCCAATCTTTTGCCCTTTCCTCTCCGGTCAGGGACCAGAAAAGCTGACCAATGATTGAATGAAGGTCTGATAGCATTCTGTTAAATTCATTTTGTGGCACGTGGGCATCGCTGGCTGGGCCGGCATTTATAGTCCATCCCTAACTCCCTTCTCAGAGAGCATTTGAGAGTCAACAACATTGCTGTGGCACTGGAATCACATGTAGGCCAGACCAGGTCAGATTTCCTTCCCGAAAGGGCATTGGTGAACCAGATGGATTTTTACAACAATTGACAATGGTTTCATGGTCATCAGTAGACTGTCGATTCTAGACTTTTTATTGAATTCAAATTTCACCATCTACCATGGTGGGATTTAAACCCAGGTCCTTGGGTCTCTGGATTACTAGCCCTGTGACAATATCACTATGCCAGTGCCTCTCACAATAGAGGATTACCCAATAATAAATTGCATTTGTTGACACTGTCTATGACAGGTCTACCGCATTGCGTCAAGATTTGGATGAATGCCAATGGTTGATGTTTAAATGGAGAGGTGCTGAAGTGCATGGAAAGTCAAGACTGGTTACTGCTGAAAGTTAAGTGGGTGTGAGAAGTGATGTGTTGGAGTATACTTAGCAAGTCAGAGTGAAACAGGTGCTTAAACCGCAAGATATGTGAATTAGCAAACACACTTGCTTTTTATGACCTGGTTAAATCATTAAACAGCTTCATGCACTGAATCTAAGGCCAATGAGGCACAATGTTCCTGCTGGTCACCTGCTCATTTACCTCCTATTACCCATTCTTGGGGTGAGTTGAATGTTCCTTCCTCACACGACCATTGGAGAAAAGTATGTCCCTCCTGCTCCTGACAGCATCTGGCAGGAATTCCAATGAGGCACCATTTGGTCTGATCTCTATGCATCCATCATAAACACCACCCCCCCCCCCCCGCCCCCCCACCCCCCCACCCCCGGCTCCTCCAATTTCCTTCTCCCCATTGTGCCTTTAAATGGAATTGAGTCTGTGCCTTGTGGCTGTGCGTCATGAGCGCTGAACGGCATGGAAAGGTAACTCCCAGAACTCAAAATGTCTTGCCTACATCAAGCCAAAACCTGACATATTTGACTTGGTCCAGGTTTTTCCCATGCTATTCTACCCTCCTGCCTGGAAGCCGCTCTCAAATTAATATTGGAATCAAACTCCATTTTATTCTATGGTGAGCATTGGCGTACTGTGATATCAGTGTACCTTTAAGAGTTTGTTTTTAATTCATGCTAACAGCCTTAGGTGATGTCATTGTTGAGAGGAGAAAAAGAAAAACTGCAGCTCAGGTGACAGGGAATTCATTTTCAGTTTGGAGCTGCAGGTTTGAGTTTGAGTTTTAGAAGGGACAGCAAATTAAAAGAAATGTTTTCCCTCTCTCCCTGTTGTTTTGAAAATTCAGTTCATTGGCTGAAAATAAGATCTTGTTTTCTTGAAGGTTGAAAACCTGTTGTTGCTGGGGGCTGGACCAGAGTCTCTTTGGTGTTTTGGGAAGCTGTCTTGTCTTCAAACTCTTTGGAGTGAATCCAGAGCACTGCAGACTTCAACCAAAGGACTCAAATTTCCAGTATCAAGTATGAATTAGCCTGTGCTGTGTTAAACCTGTTAAAAAGGGTTTTTGTTGTCTATGGCTTTTAGTTTTAATTGGAACACATTAGAGATATTCATTATGAGTTATACATTAGAGTGGTTGTTTTGTTTTTTTGTTTGTAATTGATGAATGTTCTTGCTAATTTTCTTACTATACATGTTAACTATATTCGTAGATAAACTTTGATTGATAAAAGCTCCCTAGTGGGTTTTTTGAATCACACCTGAAGTGGAACATATCATGCTTATCCTAGCCAAATTCAAGATGCAAAACTTATGATTCAGGCGGGCTTCATAAAACACTTTGGAGTTTCTGACCTGAACCATAACAGTACCAAATGTAGTTTCATGGAATAAGAAGACTTTTGTTGGGTATCTGTGATCTTCCATTATGAAGGTTCTGCTCTGACGGTGCCAATAGAGAGAAGGTTGAGACAGTGAGGAATTAGAAAGGAGAAGTCAGGTGTGGAGAAATCAGACAATGAGTTGACCTCATCCACATGTCCCACAACCTTTCTCCCCGCTTCCATATAGCTCATAAAGGCGGTGGCATATTGGTATCGTCACTGGATTAGAAATCCAGAGGTCGAGGCTATTGCACTGAGGATGAGGGTTCAAATCCCATCACTGCAGCTGATGGAATTTCAATTCAATTAATAACTCTGGAATTATAAAGCTCGTGTCAGTAATGGTGACCACGAAACTATCATCGGTTGTTGTAAAAGCCCACCTGGTTTACTAATATCGTTGAAGGAAGGAAATCTGCCGTCCTTACCTCATCTGGCTGACATGTGATTCCAGACCCACAACAAGGTGGGGTGACATAGTGGCACAATGTGTAGCACTGCTGCCTCACAGTGCCAAGGACCTGGGTTTGATTCCGGCTTCAGGTGATTGTCTGTGTGCAGTTTGCACATTCTCCCTGTGTCTCCTCCAGGTGCCCCGATTTCCTCCCACGTTCCAAAGTTGTGCAGGTTTGGTGGATTGGCCATACTAAATTTCCCCTTAGTGTCCAAAGATGTGTAGGTTAGGGGGATTAGCCATGGTAAATGGGTGGAATTAAAGTTAAAATTTATTTATTAGTCACAAGTAAGGTTTACCTTCACACTGCAATGAAGTTACTGTGAAATTCCCCTAGTCACCAGTTTTGCGCCTGTTCATGTCGATGCACCTAATTAGCACGTCTTTCAGACTGTGGGAGGAAACCGGGGCACCCGGAGGAAACTCGCGCGGACACGGGGAGAAGGTGCAAACTCCACACAGACAGTGACCCAAGCCGTTAATCGAACCTGGGTCCCTGGCGCTGTGAGGCAGCAGTGCTACAGGAAAAGGGACTGGGTAAGATGCTCTATCAGAGAGTTGGTGCAGACTCGATAGGCCGAATGGTCTCTTCTAGAAGGTAGAGATTCCATGATTCTATGAATCTTAACTGTGCTCTGCAATGGCCTCGCAAGCCATTCAGTTCAAGAGCAATCAGGAATGGGCAATGGCAGGACTGAGCTTGCCAATGTGCCCACATTCCATGAAAAAATAAAGAAAGCAAACTAAAGTATTGTTGTTTACTTTAGGGGAAGTAAATATTTCCAGTCGGTATAAAAATTTAATACATCACTAACTGCTGTTTTTAGGGGAGCTGAAAATTTCTGTTCAAGTAATAAAGATGCAAAAATCATGCAAAGGAAATAATTATCAACTGCTACTTTCAAAGCCGCGTTACTGTACAGATGTCAAACAGAATCATTCCCATAATAGATGTGTTCTAACAGTGCAATTAGCTGGAGTGGGGAAACCAATGATGCTGTTCAACACACCCTTACACACTAATGAGTCCATTTCCCAGATAATACGTACACCAGAAATTATATTTAAAACGAACGGATCATTACCTCGAAATCCAATTCATGTCACTGTTTACAATCGCGATACATTTTACATGAATAATGTTTTATGCTGCTCGGGCATTCACATCTGGATTAGTTGCATTGTAAAGCTTTTAAAAAAGTTTCTCATGGGTGACTGCAGTCATTAAAACTTTGTGGGTTAATGAAAGATTGAAAAAAAAAAGCATCCTCGTAGTTGAAAGGCTTGTTTCGGCTGCGGCAGCTCGCAGTGTAGATGTACTGTTTAATGTCAAATTGAGGCATACAGACACATACTCACAGGTCTAGTCCCCAGTCTGCAAGTCTCAATCAGACTTATTGTTTGGGTGCCACTATTGACCTCCATGCAGCTGGACTGCAAGGGTTGGATTTTACTGCCCCCTCCCAGGTTCTTTTTGGTATGGGGAGGAGGGGGGGATTGGGGGGAGTGTATCAACCACACACTCCAAGGCTCTCCTCCATAAAACACAAAGTAGATAACCGCAGTCATTTTTAAATACATAATTGATAGTGGATTGAGCTTGTTACCTAAACAAACCAATTGACTGGAATATGAGGTTGCCCAGGCTGGCATGGGCAAGAAGGAGTGAGAAATCTATTCGTCGAGCACAAGGGAGGCAGTGGCATAATGGTACTGTCATCAGACTAGTAATCCAGAGGCCCTGGGTTCAAATCCCACTATGGCAGATAGTGAAATTTGAATTCAACACAATATCTGCAATTAAAAGTCTAATGATGACCATGAAACCATTGTCAATTGTTGTAAAAACACACCTCGTTCACTAATGTCCTTTAAGAAGGGAAATCTGCTGTCCTTACCCATGCACAGTAGTGCCCTCAAACCACTGAGTTCAAAGTCAATTAGGGATGAGCAAGATATCCACATCTAATGAATATTTTTTTTTTAATATGTCTTTTTAGAATGACACACTACCTTGGACTTACCTACTGTACAAGACACAAGGCACCAATCACTCATAAGGGATTTTTCATAGTCCCTTTCATTTCTTCCCACCTGATCTCCAAAACCAGACACCCACCCCGCCCTTCCCTAATATTTATTTAAAGTTTATTTATTTATTGGTTATAAGTAAGCTTTACATTAACACTGCAATGAAGTTACTGTGAAAATCTCCGAGTCGCCACACTCTGGCACCTGTTCGGGTACACTGAGGGAGAATTTAGCATGACCAATCCACGCAGACACGGGGAGAATGTGCAGACTCCTCACAGACAGTGACCCAAGCCGGGAATCAAACTCAGGTCCCTGGCCCTTTGAGGCAGCAGTGCTAACCACTGTGCCACCGTGCCGCCCAATGCTGCCTGATCATTCCACACTGAAAAGGGCCCTATTTCCCTGGCTCTGACGTCCATCTTCACTTCATCATAGGCTAGGTTGCAGTCCTGGTAGCTCCCGCTGCCGAGTTCTGATGCTGCTGGGACTGATGGAAGTGCCAATCAATCAGATCGGGGGGCAGCTCCAGAGGGTTGACCTTCCCTCCACTGAGAGGCGGAAGTCCCACTCTCTGGCTGTTCCGCTTGCCAGCTGTGTGTTATGGTGAGGATCCTCATTCTTTTTTTTGTTTCTCTGTTGAGTCTTGTAGGACTGTGTGTATGTGTTTACGTGCATGCGCCTGTGCACATGCATGTCTGAAAATTTCTGGTGATGCCCTCAAAGCTTGTTGACAGTCACTGCCCAGGGAAGCACAATCAGAATAGAGACTCGGACAAGTTATTGAAAGGTGGGACTAGATTTTACTGAGTGCTGCAGTTCCTGCCATGATCCTGATGGCTGCCCTGAAGAATTTAATGCTTTGACTGGAGGAAGTCCCACCTCTGGGAGATGACAAACAATTGGATGCCTGACATCCCTGTTGTCCCATTAGCAGCAGCCGGGAATGGTGGTCACTGCTAGAAGTACAAGCAGTCCCACCACACCATGTAAGCATGGGGTCGAGGGTCTTAGTGAGAGAAGGAAGAATGAGGAAGCTGCGGGGGAGGGGGTGGTGTGGAAGGACCTGGTCTCCAAGGCGGCCTTCACGACACATGACAGCGCAGAATCGCTGAACAGAAACTGATAGCCAAGTTCCGCACACACGAGGACGGTCTCAAACGGGATCTTGGGTTCGTGTCACACTATCTGTAACTCCCACAAATTGCCTGGGCTTGCAAAATCTCACTAACTGTCCTGGCTGGAGACAATACACATCTCTTTAACCTGTGCTTAACCCTCTCTCCACTCACATTGTCTGTACCTTAAAGACTTGATTACCTGTAAAGACTCGCATTCCAACCATTATCTTGTAAATTGAGTTTGTGTCTTTATATGTCCTGTTTGTGAACACAACTCCCACTCACCTGATGAAGGGGCAGCGCTCCGAAAGCTTGTGGCTTGTGCTACCAAATGAACCTGTTGGACTTTAACCTGGTGTTGTGAGGCTTTTTACTGGTTCAAGAGCCCAGAGTGGTGGCATGAAAGAGGAGCTCAGCTGGGGAGGTTTTCTCCATTGGACCTAGGGGACTTACAGAAGACAGCAGCCCATACACCTAGAGCTGCTGGACCTCCCATATTGTGGAGATGCCGGCGTTGGACTGGGGTAAACACAGTAAGAAGTTTAACAACACCAGGTTAAAGTCCAACAGGTTTATTTGGGAGCAAAAGCCACACAAGTTTTCGGAGCTCCAAGCCCCTTCTTCAGGTGAGTGGGAATTCCCATATGACATGGATCTCCTCACCAACCTCTGCTGCAGGTAGAAGACACATGGGGGTGAGACAAGGAATGAGGCCTTTCGAGTAGCGATTAATTGACCACTTAAAGTCCTCAATAGGCATATGGATGGGTGGGTTGGCTAACATCTGCCCCTCACACACCCCTTAAAAATTCAGACGGTTCGAGAATGGACAGATAGGTAGTGGGAAGGCCATCTATCTGTCCACGAATTGAGGTAGCATAATTCCTGAGTTGGAGTAGCATAAAATCCAGTTCATTGTATTATGGAATCACACACTAGCAAGAGTCTTCCAAAGGAGTGTGTGTGTGTGTGTGTGTGTGTGGGGTGGGGGGTGTGGGGTGGGGGGTGGGGGTGGGGTGGGGAGGGCAATCCTGCTGTATTTGAACAGATTGATGTACAGATACACTATTTTGAAAAGTTAATTTCATAATTTTTCCCCACAATTACCAGGAAGACACCATGGTGTTCTCTGCGTGCCTGTGTCTGACAGATTAATTAGCCTGTTAAAGCAATTGTATTTCATTTTGTTACTGACATCCTGCGACATTAAACTATGCGATCAACAGAATAATATAAAAACAAGCTTGGAAAACAAATTTCAAGAAAAGTGGCGAATGAAAAGCCCAATCCAATTTGCCAGCCAACTAATAGTGTGTTCGCGTATCTCACAGGCCATCAAGCTTGTCCGACTGATGATGGTATAAAGCTGTGATAAGATAATGATCAATTAATTCACCAACAATTCAAATGGAAAATTAATATGTATGTAACAAGAATATTAAATTTACTTTAAAAAAAATCAGTTCACAAGTGTCCTTTGCTGACCAATAACTCTCATGGAACACGCAAGGGAGGTGGGTGGCACGGTGGTACAATGGTTAGCACTGCTGCCTCACAGTGCAAGGGACCTGGGTTTGATTCCCAGCTTGGGTCACTGTCTGTGTGGAGTCTACACGTTCTTCCCGTGTCTGTGTAGGTTTCCTGTGTAGGCTCCCTCCACCCACATTGTCTGTACCTTTAAGACCTGGCTGGCTGTAGAGATTTGCATTCTAATTAGTATTCTGTAATTTGATTTCTGTGTCTGTGCACTGTTTGAGAGCACATTTCTACTCCATCTGACGAAGGAGCAGTGCTCCGAAAGCTTATGGTATTTGCTACCAAATAAATCTATTGGACTTTAACCTGGTGTTGTGAGACTTCTTACTAGGTTTCTTCCCACAGTCTGAAAGATGTGCTGGTTAGGTGCATTGACCCGAATAGGTGCTGGAGTGTGGCAATGCGGGGAATTTCACAGTAACTTTATTACAGTGTTAATGTAAGCCTTACTTGTGACTAATAAATAAACTTTAAACTTTCTGTTCATGTTTTTTTTGACAGCAGTTCTGGGATCAGTGGATCAAACCATTGCCTTTGCAAAATGTATATTCATTCTAATCTCTCTCGAGTTTATAAATTACCATTGGGTTTAATTGGAAAAGAATATATTTACTTTTACGCTGAAATTGAAAATAAATAGAATGGAATTTTTGCAACCAGACCCATTTATTACCCTTTATTTCCTTTTTAAAACACAGATGCATATTTTGTTCTGGGATGCTGGGTTCATACATTTTTTCTCCCCCACCTCCTATCTCCTTGTGATTCTTTGACAAAGCACAAAACAGAGGTGAAAAGTGATATTTTTGTTTAAGAAAATTTAGTTAAAAATCAGAGAGATCTTTAACAGATCTTAACCTCAAATTGCCCTAATTTTATCATAGATGCATCAAACCGTTGTGTCATATTCTCTCTATATTTCACTGGATTTCACAATTTACTTCTTGCTCGCACCCTCAGGTAGTCAACACTGTCTGGTGCACAATGAGGGGGGATGTCTTCATAACAAGGAAAGCTGCCCCAGTGGCAAACCAATGAACTGGCTATCACTTGTAAAATGTGGGGATAGCTCTCCCACTCTGCATTTGGGTCACCGGAGGAGACAAATTCTGGACAAAGTAAATGGCCTTACCAATCAAATTATAATTAGCAATGTTAACACATCAAATACTGACAACCTCAAGTTGTTTGAAACTTTGACCTCCAATATTTTCCCTTTTTGCAGTTGCTTCACAAACTGCTGTGTCCTCCATGCAATACATCCTTTCTTCTCATGTGTTTGATTCAATTTCTGTTGATCATTTTAAACAAGAAGGAAAATCTGTTGAGTTAATCAGCACCTGAAAGAGAAAGATAAGATAATGTTTTGGGTGAGGTGGGAAAAGAAGGTGGCCAAAGTTTCCTGGCTGGTCCCTCTGGCGGAATCCCCCCCGGCCTTGCCGTCGAGGACCGCCCCACCACAAGGATTCCCCCCCCCATTCTAGGTAAAAGAAGGTGGCCAAAGTTTTCTGGCTGGTCTCTCCGGCCTTGCCGACGACGACCATCCCATCACAAGGTTTCTCCCCCACGCTAGGTAAAAAGTCCCAGATGACCATAGACTGTTCTCCCCTTTGATGGGGAGAGCTGACTGGTGGTGATTTAACCTGAGGATCACAAGACCTCAGGCAAGGCTGAGAAGGTGGGGTCTTCATGAATAACTTCAACTGGTACGGAAATTGAGCCCACGCTATTGGCATCTCAACGCATCATGAACCAGCTGTCCAGCCAACTGAACTAACCGACAGTCCCCCCTGCCCAACATGGCAGAGGGTGCAAACAATGGAAAAACCCCTTGAGGGCGGCAGGACAGGAAGATCCCGCTGACGGCCAATGGCAGGCCACTTCTGCTACCACAAAACACGCAGCTGGGGGACACGCAGAAAGTCCCACCCAGTGGATTTGAATGTTCCACTATCCTTTGGCATCTCCAATCATTCTGAGTGAATTTCGGTTGCGCCTACATTGTGAACTGAATTAAGAAAAAAACCCCACCTTAAACCTGGTGATACTGCAGCTCTTCTGAATTTTATCATAATCTGATTCTTAAGAGTCATTTCAAAATGTTGCATTCCTGGTGATTTTCACTGTGATCTGGTCCAACCTTGCAAGGACACAGCGATCAATCTCAGTGACGTCTTTATTTATTTTCAGTTGTCACATGTGGTAACAAAAATAGATTGCATTGAAACTCTGCCAGTGCTTGTGAAATAAACCAGTTCATTCCCTTCATTCTGCCACCTCTTGGGTTGGCACAGCTTTCAGAGCACAGTCTGTAATTTTGCTTGTTGAAGAAAGGACGAGGAAAATTATCAGTGAGACGCAACTTCCATTATGAGGACAGACTGAGGAAGTTCAGCTACAAAAGGAAACCAGACTTGCTTGAAGCATTATTGATAATACAGCGCATTGTCATGGTTTAGTTTATTTATTAGTGTCACAAGTAGGCTTACTTTAACACTGCAGTGTAGTTACTATGAAAATCCCCGAGTCGCCACACTCGGTCTGCTGTGGACCTGTTGCGGCGATAGTTCGGGTACACTGAGGGAGAATTTAGCATGGCCAATGCACCTAACCTGCACATCTTTCGGACTGTAGGAGGAAACTGGAGCAGCCAGAGGAAACCCACGCAGACACGGGGAGAACGTGCAAACCCCACATAGACAGTGACCCAAACCAGGAATCGAACCGGATTGTCTGGCATTATGAGGCAGCAATGCTAACCACTGGTCTCCACATTAATAGAAAAGGGTTTCCACACAAAGGGGTACGCATCCAGAATTTGGAAGTTGTAAGAAGAAAATCAGGTAGAGAGGAAAATTGAGGGAGAGGGTTAATAAGTGATAACTATCGCCGCAACAGGTCCACAGCAGATGCCATCTCCCTGGCCCTACACGCAACCCTGAAACACCTAGATAACAAAGACATCTATGTCAGACTCCTATTTATTGACTACAGCTCAGCCTTCAACACCATTATTCCTACAAAACTCATCTCCAAACTCCATGGCCTGGGGCTCGGCTCCTCCCTCTGTGACTGGATCCTGAACTTCCTAACCCACAGATCACAATCAGTAAGGATAGGCAACAACTTCTCCTCCATGATCATCCCCAACACTGGTGCCCCACAAGGCTGTGTCCTCAGCCCCCTACTATACTCCTTATACACCGACGACTGTGCGGCCAAATTCCCTTCCAACTCGATTTTCAAGTTTGCTGATGACACCACCATAGTGGGTCGGATCTCAAACAATGATGAGACAGAGTACAGGAATGAGATAGAGAATCTGGTGAACTGGTGCGATGACAATAATCTCTCTCTCAATGTCAGCAAAATGAAAAAGATTGTCATCAACTTCAGGAAGCATAGTGGAGGACATGCCCCTGTCTACATCAATGGGGTGAAGTGGAAGTGGTTGAGAGCCTCAGGTCCCTAGGTGTTCAGACCACCAACAACCTATCCTGGTCCCTCCACGGCGACGTTATAGTTAAGAAAGCCCACCAACACCGCTACTTTCTCAGAAGACTGAGGAAATTTGGCTTGTCCTCTACGACTCTCACCAACTTTTACAGATGCACCATAGGAAGGATTCTTTCCAGTTGTATTGCAGCTTGGTATAGCTCCTGCTCTGTCCAAGACCAAAAAAAATACAAGAGTCGTGAATGAAGCTCAGTCCACCACACAAACCAGCCTCCCATGCATTGACTCTGTTTACACTTCCTGCTGCCTCAGAAAAGTAGCCAGTATGATCAAGGACCCCACGCACCCCGAACATAGACTCTTCCACCTCCTTCCGTCGGGAAAAAGATACAAAAGTCTGAGGACACGTACCAACTGACTCAAGAACAGCTTCTTCCCTGCTGCCATCAGACTTTGGAACTGACCTACCTCCTATTAAGTTGATCTTCCTCTACACCCTAGCTATGGCTGTAACACTACATTCTGCACCCTCTGCTTTCCTTCTCTATCTACAGTATGCTTTGTCTGTACAGCGTGCAAGAAACAATACTATCCTCCTAATAAAAATGACAACAAATCAAATAAAATCAAATGTAGGATTGAAATCTATCAAAATGGATGGGGGGGGGGGGGGGGGGGTTGTTGAGATGGATGGTCTTCCTTGCATTGTCCTGATCCGATTTTTGACCTTTTAACTTGTGACCTCACAACTTTTCGCAGGAAGATTAAATTAATGTTTCATTCACATTTCTCAGCACGGTGAGTAGACAGACTTACATTGTTTGAAAATAACTGCTGGACTCGAGTTTTCAAGATAAAATTGAAATGCATTAAGAAAACACTGCAAGGCAGAACTGGCCATTTCTTATACAAAGATCAAATAAAATTTGCATCAAGATTTAAAAAGTGCACGTAACTGTAAAATGAACTTGAAGAAGGGACTTTAATGCACTCATCTTAAACACACTCAGATGTCAGATGATTCTAAATGAGTTAAAATATTGCTTTGGTGCAAAGAAAAATAATAATGACTATTAATCATTAAATGGTGTTAAAAAAAATTCCCAGGGTATTATACATCAAATTTGAATATTTATAGTTCAGGTTATTACTTATTCATGCTCACATAAAGTATTCTCTCCAGTATGAGGCATAGTCACGTAATGCTAATTTGGAGATTAACACTGTTGAGAATGTTTGGTTCCTTTAAACTGATTTTTTTGGGGGTTTTCATTGGCATTTCAGATTAACAGCGGAGAAATCCTGAGCACAATCCAGTGCAAGTTTCAGATGTAACATCCCATTTGAGAAATGGAATATTCTCGTCTTGATATTGAGGATGAATATCGCTTCAAGTTTGCATTTCTTTGGAAATTTTACACTTAATTGAAGTAAATGTGGGCACTGTCAATTAATTGTCAGTTTTTTCAAAAACATTGGGTGAAATACTCCAGCATCCTGGCCACATGTTGCCCGCCAGCGAGAGGTGGCACGTTGTTTGGTAGTGGTGGGATTCTCCAGTCCCACCGCGGTAAATGGGAATTCCCATTGGCGTCACCCCACACCAGCAGGAAACTCACAGGCAGGAATGCACTGAACGGCTGGAGAATTCTGGCCATTGGATCATTGCGTGTTTTGAAAATTGAATTATATTGATGTTTCTCTTTTGAGAAATACCCCATTGGTCACCTTGATGGTTTGCTTGCTCAGTATGGTTTGAGCAAATGAGTTATTGAATAAAGGATTCTGATGTTCTTCAAATATTTCGATGTATGATAAATGTTATTTATACTGCTGGATAGTCTACTGCATAGTCTACTGTATAGTCAATGATAATATCAAATAAGGTGCTAAGCGATGGTCTAGTGGTATTATTGCTAGACCATTAATTCAGAAACTCAGCTGATGTTCTGGGGACCCGGGTTTGAATCCCGCCATGGCAGATGGTGGAATTTGAATTCAATAAAAAATATCTGGAATAAAGAATCTACTGATGGCCATGGAACCATTGTCGATTGTCGGAAAAACCCATCTGATTCACTAATGTCCTTTAGGGAAGGAAATCTGCCGTCCTTACCTGGTCTGGGATATTTTGAAAATAGAGTTTGGGATATATTGTGAATTGTTTGAGCATTTTAAAATCAGTGAATTAATATATGCAAGTACATACAGTATATTTCATAATATCAAAGGCACGTTTGGAATTTTACAGATTTTATATTTAGATATTTAATGATTTTTATTCCTAGGGTGATAGGAAATGGATATGCTCTCAATCAGAAGTTGAGCGAATACCTCTGTAAAAAAAATTGGCTTCACTGTGATGCTTTGTCCATACTTTTCTAAAGAACGCTAAAGATTTTAAATTTATTCTTGTGTATTCCAGTTAACAATATTTCCTTTTTGCTCACTATTTCATATGTTAATAATCACGCAGCATTATTTCAGGGCTACCATTTTACTACTACTCAGCTAAATCATTATTCATTTTTATTATTAATAAATCTGAATACAATTTATATCAATTTATGATCTGCAACTTGTTTCAGCTAGTACATAAAAGTAAATGCTTCTTCTGTGAGAACAATTCATCAATATAAGCCACAATTTACTCCACACATGTACAGATCTCTCGCTGGCACAGCCCCAGAAAATCAATACTGGAATTCCACAGAGTAGCATCATAGATTCGACCATTTTCAGCTGTTCTGTCAATGGCTTTCTCTCTACTGTGAGTTTAGGAACTGTTTTCTGATGGTTTTATGGTAATTCAGATCTAGTCAGCGCGCCATATGATAATGCAATAGCCCATGTCAGCCTGAAACACATAGCATCAGGCTTGTGCTGTCAAGAAGCAGGTAACACCTACTGCAAAGAAGTGTTCAAGAAGCGAAGGCTCAATCAAACTTCCCCTGACCTTCAATGCGGCTACAACTGCTTAGTCTTCTGCTGTCAATACCTTGAAGCTCACCAGAAGCTTAAATGGAGCAGATATATCAACACCACAGCTAAACTGCTAGCCAGAGCTCATGTACTCTGTAATAAATGGCTTAGTTCCTGAGTCTTAATGTTGTTTCATCATCTATAAAACTCAAGTGAGGAGTGTAATGGAATACCCATTCAGGATGGAGCAGGGGCAATAATACTAGAGCTTTGACACAGACCTGGACACAACAGTCTACTGAGTCAGCATCTTGCTGCTGCATTCAATATCCACCCTCTGCATGGCAATATCAGGCAACATATTAAGATTTCACTCCCTAAGTTATCAATAGTGATTACGAGGCCATATTTTTTATACTGCTGTTCTCATATAAATGCTTGGTATTTTAATACATGCAAATATCTGTGTTTAAATCACAGAGAGAAGGTTAGTGAGAGCACTTCAAGTAATTGGAAAGTAGATCTTAGTGCCCTAGGAAGTAACCTGTAAGAAAAAAAACATAGAATCCTTACAGTGCAGGAGCAAGCTATTAGGCCCATGGAGGCTGCACCAGCTCTCCATTAGAGCATCTTACCCAGGCCCTATCGCCGTAACTCCACACATTTAGCATGGCCAATCCATCTAACCCACACATCTTGGGACTGTGGATGGAAACGGCAGCACGCGGAGGAAACCCATGCAGACACAGAAAGAATGTGCAAATTCCACACACACAGTCACCCAAGGCCAGAATCGAATCGCGGTCCATGGCGCTTTGAGACAACAGTGTTAACCACTGTGCCACCATGTCAAAAATGGCCAACCAAAATCTCTTCCCCAAATCCAGACAGCGATTGAGTAAAACATCAGTACTGCAAAAATAGATGCATTTCGATATCTTTTCTTATCTTTAAAGACTTCAATATTAGTTAGAAAGACTACGGTAGGGAAATTATGGGAAAAGATTTTTAGGAACAGGAATTATTCACATTCGGAAACAAATGGACTTATTAGTGATAGACAGCATGGTTTTGTGAAGGGGAGGTCATGCCTCACTAACTTGATCGAGTTTTTCGAGGAAGTGACGAAGATGATTGATGAGGGTAGGGCAGTGGATGTTCTCCACTTGAACTTCAGTAAAGTCTTTGACAAGGTACCTCATGGTATACTGGTACAAAAGGTGAAGTCAACGGGATCAGAGGACAGCTGGCAAGATGGATACAGAACTGGCTTGGCCATAGAAGACAGAGCGTAGCAGTAGAGGGGTGCTTTTCTGAATGGAAGGCTCTGACTAGCGGTGTTCCACAGGGATCAGTTCTGGAAAATTTGTTGTTCATAGTATATATCGGTCAGAACATTGAATACAGGAGTTGGGACGTCTTGTCGAAGTTGTACAAGACATTGGTAAGGCCACACTTGGAATACTGTGTGCAGTTCTGGTCACCCTATTATAGAAAGGATATTATTAAACTAGAAAGAGTGCAGAAAAGATTTACTAGGATGCTACCGGGACTTATTGGTTTGAGTTATAAGGAGAGGCTGGATAGACTGGGACTTTTTTCTCTGGAGCGTAGAAGGCTAAGGGTTGATCTTATAGAGGTCTATAAAATAATGAGGGGCACAGATCAGCTGGATAGTCAATATCTTTTCCCAGAGGTCGGGGAGTCTAAAACTAGAGGGCATAGGTTTAAGGTGAGAGATACAAAAGTGTCCAGAGGGGCAATTTTATCATACAGAGGGTGGTGAGTGTCTGGTACAAGCTGCCAGAGGTAGTAGTAGAGGCAGGTACAATTTTGTCTTTTAAAATGCATTTAGATAGTTACATGGGTAAGATGGGTATAGAGGGATATGGGCCAAATGCTGGCAATTGAGATTAGCTTAGGGATTTTTTTTTAAAAGGGGGGGGGGCGTGGACAAGTTGGGCCGAAGGGCCTGTTTCCATGCTGTAAACCTCTATGATTCTATATAAATGATTTGGAGGAAAATGTAGCTGGTTTGATTAATAAGTTCGCAGATGATACACAAATTGGTGTGGATAGTGAAGAGGTTTGTCAACGGATAGAGCAAGATATAGACCGGTTGGAGACTTGGGTGGAGAAATGACAAATGGAGTTTAATCTGGACAAGGGTGAGATAATGCATTTTGGGAGGTCCAATGCATGTAGGAATTATACAGTAAATGGTAGAACACTGAGGAGTATTGACAGGCAGAGAGATTTGGGCGTACATGTCCACGATCACTGAAAATGGCAATGCAAGTGGATAAGGCAGTCAAGAAAGCAAAAGGCATGCTTGCTTTAATCGGTCAGGGCATTGAGTATAAAAATTGGCCAGTCATGTTGCAGCTGTACAGAACCTTAGTTAGGCCTCATTTAGAATATTGTGTACAATTCTGGTCGCCACACTACCAGCTAGATGTGGATGCTTTGGAGAGGGTACAGAAGAAGTTTACCAGGATATTGCCGAGTCTGGAGGGTATTAGCTATGAGGTGATGTTGGATAAACTCGGTTTGTTCTCACTGGAACGATGGAGGTTGAGGGGTGACCTGATAGAGGTCTACAAGATTATGAGTGGCATGGACAGAGTGGATAGTCAGATGCTCTTTTCTAGGGTAGAAAAGTCAAGTACTAGAGGACAGAGGTTTAAGGTGCGTGGGGAAAAGTTTAGAGGAGATGTGCAAGGCAAATCTTTCACACAGAGGGTGGTGAATGTCTGGAATGCGCTGCCTGGGGAGGTGGTGGGAGCAGGTACGATAGCGGCCTTTAAGGGGCAACTAGACAAATCCATGAATAGGATGGGAATAGAGGGACTCCGTAAGTGCATACGGTTTTAGTTTAGGCAGTCATCATGATTGGCGCAGGCTTAGAGGGCCGAAGGGCCTGTTCCTGTGCTGTACTTTCCTTTGTTCTTTGTTCTATAAGATGAATTCATTTGCAAGCCTCATGGGATCGGTAATAATGAGAATGGAGTGCATATTCTGAAAATGCCTGGCGCTCTTAAGGATTAATTAGGGAAAAGACAAACTGAAAAACATTGTAAGGATAAAATATGCTTAAGTATGATAGTTCAGTTTCCCTTGTGGAAAGAATTTCTAAGATATCTGTCAAAAACCATGGGATTTTGTAAACCTGGTAAACTACAATAATCTTGCTTATGCTAAAATAGGACACATCCACCAGTATATTTATAGGTATAGTGCATTTGGGACAATTCAAATGAAGTTATTCTGATGCAAAGATCTTACTGTTAAAATACATTCACTTTCCTGTTCACTGAACCAGCTCAGAGCAGTGCAATGCAGGCATTTAAAAGACACTTGAACAGGTCCATGGATAAGAAAGATTTAGAGGCATATGGGCTAAATGCAGGCAAATGGGACTAATTCAGTTTAGGAAACCTGGTCAGCATGTGTGAGTTGTGCTGAAGGGCCTGTTTCTGCGCTGTATATCTCTATGACTCTATGGGCCCTATTTTACCATTTTGATTCTAAGTGCTGGGCAGACTTGAAACTGGGAATGTTTCAGGTCAGACCTGTTGTGAGGCGCTCCTATTAAAAATAGCAGTGAGTCCAATTTGTGCAGCACAGGCCTGTGGGCGAGGCTTAACTCACCCTAAACCCTGCAGCACCGATTGGCGCCTCCAACTGCGCATGCGCAGAAAAAAAATGATAGAATAACACTCCCCTGCCTCATCTCTTCCGGGCCGGATAATGCCTCCCCCTGGCCCCCACAGACATTGCCCCATCCCCACAACATTACTGACCCCCTTATCCCCACCCCCCCTGCCACCCAGACCACTCGCAGGCCCCTCCCTTCTCCCCACCAATCACAGGCAGAGTGGCAGCGGAAACCCCCTTCCCCCACCGATCTCAAGCAGAGAGCCATCTGATGCTCGGCACCTATCTCCTCACTAACTGGAGCGCCCGAATCGGACTTTTGTAGAGCATGTCTGTTTTGCGCCAAATCTGGATGGGCGAATGCAGTGGCAAAGGGGGAAGTGCTGGTAAGGTTGGGCATGCAGCCCATTAAGTCAATTTGAATGCATACAAATGCATTTAGATGGCCATTGCGCCCGTTTTGGGCGTGGTCCCGATCGCAGCCATTTTCGGGCCTTGGTAAAGGGGGGACTGGCGCGGAGGCGGGTGCGGATTACGCTGCTCGCCTCACGCCCAACTTTACCAAGTTTTCACGCCCAAAAACGGGCGCAACGTGATGGTAAAATCAGGCCCGATGACTCTATGCAGATCTCTTCACAGGTTCAGAAAGGATAACACTCCCACAGGTGGATCCTCTTGCCCTATAATTCAGAGTATATTTCTACCTGCTCCATATGCTCCAAAATGAAGCTGTGTTCACCCTTGATGTAAAGGTACACTGATGTTCTCACTCTGTGAACCATTGGGTGACCATGCTGCATCTTGGTCATGAACTGAATGTAATTATGCTCGGGGATTCCGGTCTGGATACACACTAAACGCATTCTACATAAATACAGTATTAGCTTCTCGTGATGCCAAAACATTCCAGGCAGGACTTTCTCTACAAGGGCTTTCCTTTCCCTCCAGGAGCAAATGAGTGTAAGTATTCTGCTCGATGGGGAACAATCTCAGGGCTGTGACTTTTCCTTGTATTGGCCAATTTGTAACCAAAGGGCACGCTCACCATTCAATTAAGGATAGCAGGTGGGCTCTCAAAGCTTCAGTAGGAGGCCCTACAGCATTGAAGAAGCAGCTAGGTATCCTTGGAGGGAGAGACGACCAGGAGGCACCCTCTCTCCAATGTTTTAACTTTACATTGAAAAAATGGCTTCAGCAACTGGGCAGACAGCTCCACTATTCCTCCACATCTTCAGCACCTTCGGGGACAGGAACATTACAGTCAGCCTCCGACAAAAGGCCTTGAAAGGCTTTTAAAGAGGTCAGTTGGCTATCTTTCGCTTGCAGGTATGCAGCCTCACCACGCCCATCACGCCCGAGGAACCAGTCTACAAACTGGCAGTGTCAATGTAGGTATCCAGCTATCGCCATCACTGCCCAGCTTTTCAATTCTTTATGGGTCACATCTAATGACAGTTTCTTCAGGCCAAAACTAATTAAATAATTGAGTGGCACAGTGGTTAGCAGTGCTGCCTCACAGTGCCGGGGACCTGGGTTTGAGTCTGGCCTCGGGTAACTGTCTGTGTGAAGTTTGCACTCTCCCCCATATCTGGGTGGGTTTCCTCTGGGTGCTCCGGTTTCCTCCCACACTCCAAAGATGTACGGGTTAGGTTGATTAGCCATGCTAAATTGTCCCTTAGTGTCAGGGAGATTAGCAGAGTAAATCCGTGGGGATAGGGCCTGGGTGGAATTGTCAATGCAGGCTTGAAGGGGTGAATGACTTCCTTCTGCACAGTTTTCTATGAAATTTGGGGAGCAAAATGGCCATCCAATTGTAATTGGGAAGAGTATCTGCCAAAAATATATAACTTCAATCAAGAAATATTGTACAGTTTTTGGATAAGTTATTGAAGTAGTCTGGCAAGGGTTTGTAAGGAATCTGATGGAAACCATTGGATGTGATTTTCTCGCCCTTTCACCCAATGGGATCCACCGACTTGTCTGTCGAAGTTGCACCCCCCCCACCCCACGCTGGGTTCCCTGGCATCGGGACGGGCGAGCTATGCAAAATAATATAGGCTTCGGAGGGACTGGAAGATCCTGCTGGTGGCCAATGGCAATCTGCATTCACCGCAGGGTGCGGGGCAGGGGTGGAGGGAGGGGGGG
Organism: Mustelus asterias; assembly: GCF_964213995.1. NCBI lineage: Eukaryota > Metazoa > Chordata > Chondrichthyes > Carcharhiniformes > Triakidae > Mustelus > Mustelus asterias. Next base: position 63,654,329 of record NC_135817.1, read on the forward strand.
TTGTTCTGGAAAAATCCGTGCAGTAACACAGGAGGCCTCACTCTAGTGGAGAAAGTGAAAGGAGTTGAATAGGTTTTACATTGTTCCTGGATGTATGACAGGTGGTTCTGGAAATATAAGAAATAGAAGCAGGAATGGACCATATAGCACTCACGTCTGCTGGATGTAATTTAAGACTATCATGGCTGACATTTGGCTTCGATTCCACTTTCCTGCCCACTCCCCGTAGACCACGGAACCATACTAAAGTTACAGCACCGAGGGAGATCCATTCAGGCCATCTCCTCCATGCCAGAGCAAGGACTTCCAGGTGCCTTTTCTAATCCCACCTTTCTGCACCTGACCCATAGCCCTGTATCTTACATCACTTAAGGTGCAGATTCAAGTACGTTTTAAAAGAGTTTAGGGTCTCTGTCTCCATCACCAACTCTGGCAGTGAATTCTAGACACCCACTATCCTCTGCATAAAAAAGTTCTTCCCCATGTTCCCGTTACACCTTCTGCCATTTATCTTGAATCTATGATCCCTTGTTCTAGAATTCTCCGCCCAGGGAAACAATTTTATCCTGCCCGCTCTATCTCTTCCCCTCATAATTTTGTACACCTCAATCAAGTCACCCCTTGGCCTTCTTTGTTCCAAGGAAAATAACCCTAATTTATCCAATATCTCATAGAAACGTAGAAACATAGAAGATAGGAGCAGGAGGAAGCCATTTGGCCCTTCGAGCCTGTTCCACCATTCATTACGATCATGGCTGATCATCTAACTCAATAACCTAATCCTGCTTTTTCCCCATAACCTTTGATCCCATTCGCCCCAAGTGCTATATCCAGCCGCCTCTTGAAGACATTCAATGTTTTGGTGTCAACTACTTTCTGTGGTAACGAATTCCACAGGCTCACCACTCTTTGGGTGAAGAAATGTCTCCTCACCTCCGCCCTAAATAGTCTACCCTGAATCCTCCGACTGTGACCCCTGGTTCTGGACGACCCCCACCATTGGGAACATCCTCCCTGCATCTACCCTATCGAGTCCTGTTAGAATTTTATAAGTCTCTATGAGATCCCCCCTCATTCGTCTGAACTCCAGCGAAAACAATCCTAACCTAGTCAATCTCTCCTCATACATCAGTCCCGCCATCCCCGGAATCAGCCTGGTAAATCTCCTCATAGCTACACATTTCCAGCCCTGGCAACATTCTTGGAAACCTCCTCTGCAATCACTCCAGAACAATTACGTCCTTCCTGTAAAGTGGCGACCACAATACTCCAGTCATGGGCTTGTCAGTGTTTAATAGAGTATCTCGATTCCCTGAGAGAGATCAAAAATCTGTTTATGTCAGCCTGAAATATATTGAAGTCTAGTGCACCCACAATGCTCTGGGATGAAGAATTCCAAAGCTTCACAACCCTTTGTGTGAAAAGGTTTTCCCTCAGCTCAGTCATAAATGATCACCTCCCTGTCCCAGGGGAATTTCACAGTAACTTCATTGCAGTGATAATGTAAGCCTGACATGTGACTAATAAATAAACTTTACTTATCCTGAGACTGGGACCCCGTGTTCTAGATTCAACAGAGAAATCAATAATGGCTGGTCACTGATCACTGTTGCAACCTGACAGACGGGCACTATTCCTGTGATTCTCTTGTGTTTCTGGTAGATTGCTGTGAGAATAATTAGCTGAAAGAAGTGATTATATATTAAATACCTTTGTATTCAATTCACCAAAGATCCTTAGACAGCACCTTCTAAACACACGACCACTCCCATCTTGAAGGACAAGGGCACCAGATACATGGGAACACCACCACTTACAAGATCCCCCCCCAAGCCACTCAACATCCTGACTTGGAAATACATCGCCGTTCCTTCGCAGTCACTGGGTCAAGATCCTGGAATTCCCTCCCTAACGTCATTGTGGATCAACCCACAGAACATGGACTGCAACGATTCAAGAAAGCAGCTCATCACCATCTTCTCAAGAACAACTAGGGATGGGCGATAAATGCTGGCCAGCCAGTGATGCCCATGTCCTACGAATGAATTTTTAAAAATTCATAGAATCATAGAATTGATTCGATGATTACAGAAGCATTTCAGATGTGACCACTTCTTTCAGCTAATTATTCACATAGCAATCTGTGATATACAAGTGGGCAAAGTTTTGGAAAGGATTATAAGAGATAGGATTTATAATAATCTAGAGAGGAGTAATTTGATTAGGGATAGTCAACACGGTTTTGTGAAGGGTAGGTCGTGCCTCACAAACCTTATTTAGTTCTTTGAGAAGGTGACCAAAGAGGTGGATGAGGGTAAAGCAGTTGATGTGGTGTATATGGATTTCAGTAAAGCGTTTGATAAGGTTCCCCATGGTAAGCTATTGCAGAAGATACGGACACATGGGATTGAGGGTGATTTAGTGGTTTGGATCAGAAATTGGCTAGCTGTAAGAAGACAGAGGGTGGTGGTTGACGGGAAATGTTCATCCTGGAGTTCAGTTACTAGTGGTGTACCGCAAGGATCTGTTTTGGGGCCATTGCTGTTTGTCATTTTTATAAATGACCTGGATGAGGGCGTAGAAGGATGGGTTAGTAAATTTGCGGATGACACTAAAGTCGGTGGAGTTGTAGACAGTGCGGAGGGAAGTGGCAGGTTACAGAGGGACATAGATAAGCTGCAGAGCTGGGCTGAGAGGTGGCAAATGGAGTTTAATGCGGAAAAGTGTGAGGTGATTCACTTTGGAAGGAGTAACAGGATTACAGAGTACTGGGCTAATGGTTAGATACTTGGTAGTGTGGATGAACAGAGAGATCTCGGTGTCCATGTGCATAGATCCCTGAAAGTTGGCACCCAGGTTGACAGGGTTGTTAAGAAGGCGTACGGTGTGTTAGCTTTTATTGGTAGAGGGATTGAGTTTCGGAGCCATGAGGTCATGTTGCAGCTGTACAAAACTCTGGTGCGGCCGCACTTGGAGTATTGCGTACAGTTCTGGTCGCTGCATTATAGGAAGGATATGGAAGCATTGGAAAGGGTGCAGAGGAGATTCACCAGGATGTTGCCTGGTATGGTGGGAAGGTCTTATGAGGAAAGGCTGAGGGGCTTGAGGTTGTTTTTGTTAGAGAGAAGGTTAAGAGGTGACTTAATAGAGGCATTTAAGATGATCAGAGGATTAGATAGGGTGGACAGTGAGAGCCTTTTTCCTTGGATGGTGATGGCTAGCACGAGGGGACATAGCTTTAAATTGAGGGGTGATAGATGTAGGACAGATGTCAGGGGCAGGTTCTTTACTCAGAGTAGTAAGGACGTGGAATGCCCTGCCTGCAATAGTAGTAGACTCGCCAACATTAAGGGCATTTAAATGGTCATTGGATAAACATATGGATGATATTGGAATAGTGTAGGTTAGATGGGCTTTAGATTGGTTTCACAGGTCGGTGCAACACCGAGGGCCGAAGGGACTGCACTGCGCTGTAATGTTCTATGTTCTATATGTTCTATGTATTGGAAACTTGGGATACAGGTGGGTGGAACCTTTAGCAGTTATTTTTGTGGTGTCTGGTTACTCACGCTGGAACAGAATAACATTCTTAAAATCAGCCAAAGACGCAGATGCGTCTATTTGATTTAAATGCCAAACTTAGGAAGTGAATCAACAGGATTGAGATGAAGGCAGTGAATTTCCTTTGAAAGCTGCTAATTAGTTTGCTTCTAATTTGGAAGTAATATTCTTGGTTACATTGAAAAGCTGATCAACAATAATGGCACAATGGTAGAAGTGAATGCAACAATTAGTCTTGTCACATTTGTCACATTCTGTCTTCAATGTTGCACGCAGTGTGTGAGAATGATCAACGTGCAGACATTTTCACCACACTATCGGCTGCAAGCTGCTGAAATCCTCACTTTAGTTGGGTTCCACTTACAGTAAGAATAAGTCTACAACAGATGGGATGGGATTCCACACTCCCCCTTCCCCCAGGAACCAGCTGGCAGGTCGGGTGGGACATAGAAAATTGGTTACCATGGTAGCCCGGGAGGGATGGGGGGAGAGGGGGGATGCCTGTCATCTGCCTCTGTTGCCCTTTTACCAGCAATGGGGAAGAGACGTCAGGTGACTTGTCCACTCTTGGACCAATCGGGGCCTTTAAATGGGCAATTAATGGCAACGTTTGGGCCTCTTCCCAGTGCTGCCATTGTTTTCCCAGCAGCAGGAGGTTATCGTTGACCAGAAACTGAACTAGATTTTATATATATATATATTATATATATATAGTACATATTATATATATAATCACCGTAAGAAGTCTCACAACACCAGGTTAAAGTCCAAGAGGTTTATTTGGTAGCACAAGCTTTCGGAGTGCTGCCCCTTCATCAAGTGAGCCACTCACCTGATGAAGGGGCAGCACTCCAAAAACATGTGCTACCAAATAAACCTGTTGGACTTTAACCTGGTGTTGTGAGACTTCTTACTGTGCTTACCCCAGTCCAACGCTGGCATCTCCACATTATAATTACTGTGGCTACAAGAGTGGGTCAGAGGCAAGGAATCCTGCGGTTAGTAACTCACCTCCTGACTCCCCAAAGCCTGTCCACCAGCTACAAGGCACAAGTATGATGGAATACTCTCCACTTGCCTGGATGAGTTCAGCTCCAACAACCCTCAAGTAGCTTGACAGGACAAAGTAGCTCATCTGACTGGCACCCCATTCAGAAACACACTCACCCCCTTCACCACCGACCCACAGTAGCAGCCATGGTGTACCATCTATAAGATGTACTGCAGGAACTCACCAAGGCTCCTTAGACAGCACCTTCCAAACCCATGATCATTACCATCTAGATGGACAAGGATAGCAGACACATGGGAATACCAGCTGGAAGTTCCCCTCCAAGCTATTCGCCATCCCGACTCAGAAATATATCACCGTCCCTTCACTGTTGCTGGGTCAAAATCCTGGAACTCCCTTCCTAACAGAAGTGGGTGTATCTACAGCTCAGGGACTGCAGTGGTTCAAGAAGGTAGCTCACCACCACCTTCTCAAGGGCAATTAGGAATGGACTCTTAATTTGATTTAATATTGTCACGTGTGCTAGTATGCAGTGAAAAGTATTGTTTCTTGCGCGTTATACAGACAAAGCATACCGTTCATAGAGAAGGAAAGGAGAGGCTGCAGAGTGTTGCGTTACAGTCTTAGTTAGGGTGTAGGGAAAGATCAACTTAATATAACACAAAAACAGAAACAGCTGGTTTGGTGTGCACATCCAACCAATAGAATTAATTTGCATCCTTATCACTTATAGACACAGTTGTGCAGAATCCTTGACATCTTTAACAGGCAATGTTCAGTAAATATCTGGATCTTCTTTAACCACAATCAGCACTTGAAATATTCTATGTTTTCTCAAGGACCCACTCATGCTGCAAAGCAGACTCAGACCCTTCACCTGCTAACGGCTGGTTCCAACTTCCACAAGTTCATGCTCTGAAGTTGTTGAACTCAATGTTCAGTCCAGAAGGCTGTAAAGTGTCTAATCGAAAGATGAGCTGCTGTTCCTCCAGTTTGTGTTGGGGTTCGCTAAAACATTGCAAAAGGCCAAGGACTTTGCTTTTATCACCTTAATATAAGGTAGGTCCATTCAAAAATCTGATGGCAGCAAGGAAGAGGCTGTTCTTGGGTCGGTTGGTACATGTCCTCAGGCTTTAGTATCTTTTTCCCGACGGAAGAAGATGGAGGAACCCGGTCAGTGGGGGCCAGGTGAGTGCAGGCCTCGAAGGTCGGGTTCAGGTCGGTGGGGGCAGGGGAGCGAAGGCCCCTGCTCCAGAGGCGGTTTCCTGGGCAATGGGGGTTGGGGAATGAAGGTCCCAACTCCAGAGGTGGTTTCCTGGGCGATGGGGGCTGGAGGAGCGAAGGCCCAGGCTCCAGAGGTGGTTTCCTGGGCGATGGGGGTTGGGGGAGCGCAGGCCCAGGCTCCAGACGTGGTTTCCTGGGCAATGGGGGCTGGGGGAGTGTGGTGGACCTCAGTTGTGCCTTTGTCCTATATGGACCACCGTTGTGTGTGTTTGTCATACCTGGACACATCCCCTTCCAGTTTGGTTCCTCCCCTCAGCACCTAGTATAAAGGTGGCTGTCTCCTCCCCCTTGTTCAGTCCAGGTCGGCTATTTGTTGGGATCTGCTCTTGATTCTGTTGTGAATAAAAGCCTACACTTATATTGGCATATCGGTAGTCTTTCGCCTTATTGATAGCGCATCAATTTTATTCACAACAGTTACTAGTATGGAGCAGTTTCTAAAACCCGACAAGTTAGCATTAGACCCTCAAGAGGTTGGAGCCTCTGATAAATTTGATCATTGGTTGGACTGCTTCGAAGCATTCGTCGACACCGCTACGGCCATCGACACCGACGCTGCTAAACTCCACGTGCTCCGCGCCCGGGTAAGCGAAACTGTCTATGGAATCTTCCGGGACGCTGCTACTTACGCGGACGCTATTGAACTCCTAAAAGAGCAGTTCCGAAAGAGCCCTAACGTGGTTTACGCCAGACACCTCCTAACTACCCGCAAACAGCAGCCAGGAGAATCGTGCGCCCAATTTCTGCGCGCCCTGCGAGTCCTCGCCCGAGCATGCGACTGTAAGCCTGTTTCAGCAGCTCAGAACACGGAGGATCTGATCCGCGACGCCTACGTTGCGGGCATTGAGTCTACATACATCCAGCAGCGTCTGCTGGAACAAGATGACCTAGACCTCCGGAAAACGGCCACGATGGCTGAAACGTTAGAAGCAGCCTCCCATAATCTCGGGTCTTACCTTGGATCCCGTTCCACCGACGGCTCCACTGCGACGGCTGCTCCAGCAGGGCCCAAATGTTACTTTTGTGGCCTCCCTAAGCACCCTCAGCGTCACTGCCCGGCAAAGGACGCGATTTGCTCCGGATGCGGTAAGCTAGGCCACTTTGTTAAAGTCTGCCGAGCAAAGCCGCTTCTGAAGACTCGTGGAGCCATGTGTGCTCCGAGGGCGCGGCCATCTTTGATGCAGGCGGCGGCTGCGCGCGAATCGCCATCTTTGACGCGGTCACCGGAAGTGCGGGAATCGCCATCTTTGATGCGGTCACCGGAAGTGCGGGAGTCGCCATCTTTGAGACTGGCATCAAGGCAAGCTGAGCAGGAAGCTTCATCCGTGACGTCATCAGACGGCGACGAAGATGGATTCTTCTTTAATTCAACAGTGGCATCGATTTGCCTGGACCAGTCGCAGCCACATCAACTCTCCAAGTCCATAATGGAGATCAAGGTAAATGGTTATGCAGAAAACTGCCTGTTTGACTGTGGGAGCATGGAAAGTTTTATACACCCTCGCACAGTGCGTCAATATGCCCTTCCCGTGCGACCCTGGAGCCAGACCATCTCCATGGCCTCGAATTCTCACTCAGTGGAGGTCCTCGGGTGCTGCTTGGTGACGCTGACGGTACAGGGCACAGTCTACGAGCGTTTTCGGCTCCTCGTGCTGCCGCGACTCTGCGCAGCTGTACTGCTGGGGTTAGATTTCCTCAGCCATCATAGAAGCGTCATCCTGCAGTACGATGGCCCTTATCCCCCGCTCTCTGTCTGCCAGGCGCCGTCACGGCAGCGCCCCTCGCGCACCACCTGCAGTCTCTCGACCCTCAAGATCACCCCCCCCCCCCGTTATTTGATAACCTCACCCCGGATTGTAGGCCTATAGCCACCAAGAGTAGGCGCTATAGTGCGGATGACCGGGCCTTCATTCGGTCCGAGGTACAACGTTTGCTCCAGGAAGGGATTATCCAGGCCAGCACCAGCCCCTGGAGGGCGCAAGTGGTCGTAGTTAAATCGGGGGAGAAACACCGCATGGTGATTGACTACAGCCAGACCATAAACAGGTATGCCCAACTAGATGCATATCCTCTTCCCCGTATCGCGGACATAGTCAACCGCATCGCGCACTATAGGGTTTTTTCAACGATCGATTTGAAATCGGCTTACCACCAGCTCCCTATCCGTTCGGAGGATCGCCCATACACTGCCTTTGAGGCGGATGGCCGCCTCTACCAGTTCCTCCGAGTCCCCTTTGGTGTCACCAATGGGGTCTCAGTCTTCCAACGGGCCATGGATCAAATGGTGGACCAGCACGGACTACGGGCCACTTTCCCGTATCTGGATAACGTCACCATCTGCGGCCATGACCTGCAGGACCATGATGCCAACCTACAAAAATTCCTTCGTACGGCCACTCTCCTGAACCTCACATACAATGAGGCGAAGTGTGTTTTCCGGACACGCCGCCTCGCCATCCTTGGGTACGTGATAGAAAATGGTGTCCTTGGCCCCGACCCAGCCCGTATGCGTCCCCTTATGCAGCTTCCCCTCCCTACTACCCTCAAAGCACTGAGGAGATGCCTGGGCTTCTTCTCCTATTATGCCCAGTGGGTTCCCCGTTACGCAGATAAAGCCCGTCCGCTCCTAAAATCGACCTCTTTTCCCCTGGCGGAGGAGGCCTGTCGGGCCTTCGATGACATCAAAGCGGACATCGCGAAGGCCGCGATGCACGCTGTGGACGAATCCATCCCATTCCAAGTGGAAAGTGATGCGTCTGACTTTGCCCTAGCTGCCACCCTTAACCAGAGGGGCCGTCCGGTGGCCTTCTTTTCCCGGACCTTACAAGGCCCTGAGATTCGACACTCCTCGGTCGAGAAGGAGGCCCAGGCCATCGTGGAAGCCGTCCGGCACTGGCGCCATTATCTCGCGGGCCAACGATTCACCTTAATTACGGACCAGTGGTCAGTTGCCTTCCTGTTTAACACCAGGCAAAAGGGCAAGATTAAGAATGACAAGATCTTGCGGTGGAGGATTGAGCTCTCCACCTACAGGTATGACATCATGTACCGGCCCGGGAAGCTCAACGAGCCCCCAGACGCCCTGTCCCGTGGATCATGTGCCAGTGCCCAACTCGACCAGCTACAGTCCCTCCATAACGACCTCTGTCACCCGGGTGTCACCAGATTTTTCCATTTTGTCAAGTCCCGTAACCTGCCCTTCTCCCTTGAGGAAGTCCGGACGATTACCAGGCAATGCAGGGTCTGCGCTGAGTGCAAACCGCAGTTCTACCGGCCAGGTAGGGTGCACCTTGTAAAGGCCACTCGCGCGTTCGAGCGCCTTAGCGTTGATTTTAAAGGCCCCCTCCCCTCCTCTAACCGCAATGTTTATTTCCTGAATATCATTGACGAATACTCACGTTTCCCTTTTGCCTTCCCCTGCTCGGACATGACCACGGCTACAGTGATTCGGACCCTGAACAAGCTCTTCACCCTGTTCGGCTTCCCAGCCTATATTCATAGCGACCGTGGGTCCTCTTTCATGAGTGATGAGCTGAGGCAGTACCTGCTCGCCAAAGGCGTTGCCTCCAGCCGCACCACTAGCTATAACCCCAGGGGCAATGGTCAAGTAGAGCGGGAGAACGCAACCGTCTGGAAGGCCGTTCTATTAGCGTTACGGTCTAGGGGCCTTCCAGTCAGCCGTTGGCAAGACGTCCTTCCGGACGCATTACATTCCATTAGGTCACTCTTGTGCACAGCGACCAATACGACCCCTCACGAGCGGATGTTTTCATTTCCCAGGAAGTCCTCCTCGGGTACTTCGCTCCCGGATTGGCTGATGTCCCCGGGACCCGTCCTGCTTCGGAAGCATGTCCGGACCCATAAGGCAGATCCCTTGGTCGAGGAGGTCCAACTGCTCCATGCTAATCCCCAATATGCTTATGTAGCGTACCCTGATGGGCGGGAGGACACGGTTTCTGTCCGTGACTTGGCACCCGCGGGTGCCCCGGAGGTCACCACGTCCTTCCGCCCCACGGTCCCTGGTGTCGTCCATTCGGAGACTGCTACGCCTCTTCCTCCCTCAGTCCCTGTCCCCAATGTAGTGTGCCCAGAGCCTGTTGCAGCCCCCCACCCCCCAGCTCCGGTTCCCACTGTTCCCCATATGCCTCCAGGGCCGCTGCTCATTCCCCTCGCCCCTACGTACAGCTCGCTTGAGTCGCCGGAGCCGTCGCCACGCAGTACCCGACGACTGGACGGGACGACGGATCGGTCCGCTTCACACCACCCAGCGCCTTCTCTCGACGCTCACTGTACGGAGCCTGGGCCGACATCGCTCCCTGCTCGGACGACTCTGCGACCTGCACTACGACGATCGCGACGACGGATCAAGCCACCGGTTCGTCTGGACTTGTGATATTGTTTCCGCTTCACCCCCGTGTTGTTTTTTTAAAAAGGAAGGGGTGAATGTGGTGGACCTCAGTTGTGCCTTTGTCCTATATGGACCACCGTTGTGTGTGTTTGTCATACCTGGACACATCCCCTTCCAGTTTGGTTCCTCCCCTCAGCACCTAGTATAAAGGTGGCTGTCTCCTCCCCCTTGTTCAGTCCAGGTCGGCTATTTGTTGGGATCTGCTCCTGATTCTGTTGTGAATAAAAGCCTACACTTATATTGGCATATCGGTAGTCTTTCGCCTTATTGATAGCGCATCAGGGAGCACTGGTCCAGGCTCCAGAGACAGTTTCCTGGGTGATGGGGGTCAGGGGAGCGAAGGCCCCAGCTCCAGAGACAATTTCCTGGGTGATGGGGGCCGGGGGAGTGCTGGCCCAGGCTCCAGAGATGGTTTCCAGGGCGATGGGAGCCGGTGGAGCAAAGGCCCAGGCTCCAAAGGTGGTTTCCTGGGCGATGGGGCCGGGGGACTGCAGCGCCTGCTACAGATCACATGTGGTCGGCTGGTCCAGGTCAGCTCCAGTTCAGGAGTCTTCTGGGTCCTAAGGATCGGCAAATCAGTAAGAGATTGAATTAAAGCTTTCAATAAATGCTGGCCTAACCAGCAATGCCGACATCCCATAAAATGAATAAAAATTGATAACTGCTGATTAAAATTGCGTGCACTTTGTCAGATGTTTGAGTTGGAGATGAAACAATAAATATTTGAAAATAAATGATGGGTGTAGGGAAAGGGCAGTAGAATCAGGTAAGTGGATAGCTCTTGCAGCAGAAGGTGCAATGGAATGAATTCTGTGCTTCTAACCTGTAAAACCCTGGCACAGTGGTTAGCACTGCTGTCTCACAGTGCCAGGGACGTGGGGTTCGATTCCCGGCTTGGGTCATTGTCTGTGTGGAGTTTGCACGTTCTCCCTGTGTCTGTGTGGGTTTCCTCCGGGTGCTCCGGTTTCCTCCCACATTCTGAAAGATGTGCTGGTTATGTGGATTGACCCAAACAGGTGCTGGAATGTTGGGACTAGGAGAATTTCACAGTAACTTCATTGCAGTGTTAATGTAAGCCTTACTAGTGACTAATAAATAAACTTTAATAACAAAACATTATTCTGGGTGTATTCTATTTACTTTTCCCAAATAATTTAAATAGGACAATGCTGCAATTCAGTATTTAAAAGAAAGTAAGTGATGTCACCCTGTGTACTGAAGCAGGGGGCTTTAGGAGCAGTTATTTAGAAGCAGTTTAATTATTTTTATAGTCAGAGCTATGAATGAGTGAGCAAGTCTTTAAAGTAAAAAATTGTGAGAAAAGTAAATAGGGATAAAATATCAAAAAAAATCGCTGAACGGTCACTGGGACTTAAAAGAAAAAGCATCAATGAGTAAAGCATTTAAAAAAATACTTTAAAAATAATGGGCGGCACGCTGGCACAGTGTTTCGCATTGCTTTCTCACAGCGCCATGGACCCAGGTTCGATTCCTGGCTTGGATCATTGTATGATGTGGAGGTGCCGGCGTTGGACTGGGGTCAACACAGTAAGAGTTTTAACAACACCAGGTTAAAGTCCAACAGGTTTATTTGGTAGCAAATACCATTAGCTTTCAGAGCGCTGCTCCTTCGTCAGATGGAGTGGATATCTGCTCTCAAACAGGGCAAGGAGTCTAACAACACCAGGTTAAAGTCCAACAGGTTTATTTGGTAGCAAACTCCACTAGCTTTCGGAGCGCTGCTCCTTCGTCAGATGGAGTGGAGGAAATGGAGCAGCGCTCCGAAAGCTAGTGGCGTTTGCTACCAAATAAACCTGTTGGACTTTAACCTGGTGTTGTTAGACTCCTTACTGTGTTTACCCCAGTCCAACGCCGGCATTTCCACATCATGACAAACAGGGCATACAGAGATACAAAATCAAGTTACAGAATACTGATTAGAATGTGAATCTTTACAGCTAATCAGGTCTTAAAGATACAGACAATCTGAGTGGAGGGAGCATTAGACACAGGTTAAAGAAATGTGTATTGTCTCCAGACAGGACAGCCAGTGAGATTCTGCAAGTCCAGGAAGCAACCTGTGGGGGTTATTGATAGTGTGACATAAATCCAAGATCCCGGTTTAGGTCGTCCTCATGTGTGCGGAACTTGGCTATCAGTTTCTGCTCAGCGACTCTGCGCTGTCATGTGTCATGAAGGCCGCCTTGGAAACGCTTACCCGAAGATCAGAGGCTGAATGCCCGTGACCGCTGAAGTGCTCCCCCACAGGAAGAGAACAGTCTTGCCTGGTGATTGTCGAGCGATGTTCATTCATCCGTTGTCGTACCGTCTGCATGGTTTCCCCAATGCACCATGCCTCGGGACACTTGTCATTGGATCATATTGGATCATTGTACACAGTCTGTACGTTTTCCCTGTGTCTTTGTGGGTTTCCTCCAGTTTCCTCCCACAGTCCAAAACACGTGTTGGTTGGGTGTATTGGCCATGCCAAATTGCCCTTCAGTGTCCCCGAACAGGCGCCAGAGTGTGGCGACGAGGGGATTTTCACAGCAACTTCATTGCAGTGTAGATATAAGCCTAAGCCTACTTGTGACTAATAAATAAACTTTAGCGAAAGTTTATATGTGTCTGAACAATCAAATTGATTATTTCATGTTGTCTTTCGTTCCCAGTCGATCTCATATTCATGAATCTCTGAGGTTGTCACAGGGGATTATTATTGTTGCTGTGCTCCTTTTACCAAAAGGCTCATTAACAAAGGCCTTGAGGCTACCGCAGTGACTCAGTGGGGAGTGACTTTTGATCTTGTGATGGTCCTTTTTGTTGCCTAAGAACAGGGTGACAGCTGAACCAGCACTGTGTGGAAAGCAGAATCGCTCACTTGCAGTTGGATGTCAGCTGCCTGTCATCTTTGGGTGGGCCTTGACTTGGGCGGTCAGAACAACTGCAAGAAACAGGTGTGGTGAGGGTGGGGAGCAGGGGGTGGCCTGATCAATACATGCTAATTGAGGCCAGACAGTGTCATTGGGATGCCCAATATCTGTCCCTGACTGCGTTGCTGCCCCCGATTCCTGATCCCACCCCACAAATCAGGCTGAGGAATTATTTGAAGGAATTCTCAGCTGCTGTCATGTTTGAAAAAATGGAAAATTTTAGGAGAAATTTTGTTTGCACATTATGATCATTTTTAATTTACGACTTCAAGCATCTCAAAGTGCTTGTAGATTAACAGTCCCTTGGCTTAGAGGCCTTGAGCATCAAAAACATTTGGGGCTCCTCCCACTTACTTCTGTATTCTCTCCTTTCCTTCTCTATGAACAGTGCGCTTTGTCTGTTTAGCGCGCAAGGAACAATACTTTTCACTGTATGCTAATACATGGGACAATAATAAATCAAATCAAATCAAATACTTCATCCACAAGGGCTAGCAGTGCCCCACAACGCCAGGGGCCTGGGTTCGATTCCGGCCTTGGATGACTGTCTGTGTGGAGTTTGCACGTTCTCCCTCTATCTGCATGGGTTTCCTCTGGTCCTCCTGTTTCCTCCCACACTCCAAAAGTTGTGGGGGTTAGGTTGATTGGCCATACTAAATTGATTCTAGAGTCAGGGGGACTTGCAGGGTAAATATGTGGCGTCACAGGGATAGGGCCTGGGTGGGATTGTCGGTGCAGGCTCGATGGGCTGAATGGCCTCTTTCCGCACTGTAGGGATTCTATGATTCTATGAATTCTCAAGTCTTCTTCAGTATGTAATTGATCTATTAGAACACAAACAATATCCATGAAGAAAATAGGCCAGTAGAGTTATTTCCACTGTGGCAACATATATCACAGCATAATAAACTATGCCTAAATGATACTGATCTGTTTTTTAATGTTATAATGATTTCTGTGGGGGAATCACCATTTTTCTGTTAATCCGCCGTGCTTGTAGTAGTACATCCTGAACTTTCAGCACTACAATTCTTCCTTTGAGTGAATCCTTCTGGGAATTTCTACTTGAGGAGAAGAAGCAGCATTTAGAGAAGAGATGAGCAAACAGAGTTGCAGGGGTGCTATAACAGAAGATGTGCCCATGCGTACCCTGAGTCAACAGAGCTTACAACCCCATGTGATATCCCTGCAACCTTCCGAGAAGCAGCAGAGTACCAGGCTGACCTTCTCCAGAGAGCTGCTTCATATCCTGCAGCAAGATATACAACACAATGATGCAGCCAGCACAGTGAAGACTTGCAATACTTTCCACCACATCCCACCCTCCTCTCACCCCAAGGCCATCTGAAACAGGGTGTGGAGTTTACACAGAGAGGGAGAACCTCCAAGGGAGGGAGGTGGGAGGGAGGATGACCCTCTTTTCTGAGGGGTTGGTGGTGCTCCCCTCCATCCTCAGGGTCCAGCATGTCATGTCTTCACTTGTGCTTAGCAACACCAAAGCCCGTCCGGTGTCGTTCCCACTGGGGATCTTGGAAAGTGTCCAGAGGAGATTCACAAGAATGATCTCTAGAATGAAGAACTTGTTGTATGACGAATGGTTGAGGACTCTGGTTCTGTACTCGTTGGAGTTTAGAAGGATGAGGGGGAATCTTATTGAAACTTACAGAATACTGCGAGGCCTGGATAGAGTGGACGTGGAGAGGATGTTTCCACTAGTAGGAAAAACTAGAATCAGAGAGCACAACCTTAGGCTAAAGGGATGATCCTTTAAAACAGAGATGAGGAGGAATTTCTTCAGCCAGAGAGTAGTGAATCTGTGGAACTCTTTGCCGCAGAAGGCTGTGGAGGCCAGGTCATTGAGTGTCTTTAAGACAGAGATAGATAGGTTCTTGATTAATAAGGGGATCAGAGGTTATGGGAAAAAGGCAGGAGAATGGGGATGAGAAAAATATCAGCCATGATTGAATGGTGGAGAAGACTCGATGGGCCGCGTGGCCTAATTCTGCTCCTATGTCTTATGGTCTTATGGGCCGGGTGCATGGCAGGGGTTTGACGAATAGGCTGTCAAACCTACCAGTTGTATTACAATTATCAGGTTTGTAAAATTATTGGTTAGCCGCTTGCTCTGGATGGGCACCTGATCAGGGCTGGCAGTTCGGGTGAATCCCAATTGTCCATTGGGAATTCGATTTTTGGCTGCGCCCCATTTAGCAGAGCATTGGGATTCCTGCCAGCTGTCTCAGGATGCTGGAGAATCCAGCCCATTGTTACAACCCTCATCGACTCAAACCACTTGTCAATGATTCAGATGCTGGCTTCTTATGGTCCAGCCAGCAAAGAGTGGTCTGTGTATAGCAGGCTTAATTTGGTACAAAACTGCTGTCCCATTGACAATTCCACTGGGATAACACCTGCTGTTGTGTGTGGTGTGGTTTATAATCGAACAGAAAGGGAGGCGATAGCCTAGTGGTATTATCGCAAGACTATTAATCCAGAAACTCAGCTGATGTTCTGGGGACTCGGGTTCGAATCCCACCACGGTAGGTGGTGGAATTTGAGTTCAATAAAAAATATCTGGAGTTAAGAATCTATTGATGACCATGAAATCATTGTTGAAAAAATCCATCTGGTTCACTAATGTCCCTTTAGGGAAGGAAACCTGCCATCCTTACCTGGTCTGGCCTACATGTGACTCCAGATCCACAGCAAGGTTGACTCTCAGCTGCCCTCTGAGCAAGGGCAACTAGGAATGGGCAATAAATACTGGCCAGCTAGTGATGCCTGCGTCCCACAAGTTGATAAAAAAAAAAAATTGTGCCAGTTTGGTCTCCATTGATGCCATCAGTTGTTTCTTCATGCCATTTTCGGTAGTTTGAACTGTCTGTTCTGCTGGTCCATTTGACAATGAGTGATAAGGTGCAGTTCGGACCTGTCAGATATCATTGGGGTGCATGAAGATCTGGAGATCACCATTTGTAAAGGCTTTGCCATTATCAGAAACCAGGACTTCTGGTTTTCCAGGTGCACTGAAGCTTTATCGTAATTTCTCAATCATAGGGGCGGCACGGTGGCACAATGGTTAGCACTGCTGCTTCACAGCGCCAGGGACCTGGGTTTGATTCCCGGCTTGGGTCACCGTCTGTGTGGAGTTTGCACATTCTCCTCGTGTCTGCGTGGGTTTCCTCCGGGTGCTCCGGTTTCCTCCCACAGTCCAAAGATGTGCGGGTTAGGTTGATTGGCCAGGTTAAAAATTGCCCCTTAGAGTTCTGAGATGCGTAGGTTAGACGGATTAGCGGGTAAATATGTGGGGGTAGGGCCTGGGTGGGATTGGGGCCGGTGCAGACTCGATGGGCCGAATGGCCTCCTTCTGCACTGTAGGGTTTCTATGATTTCTATGCTAGCCTGAGACATCATGGAACCCACGCAGTGCACCTCCAACCACTTGGATTGTGTCTCTACCATGATTAAACATATCCAACCTATAAAGGGTCCCGCAAAGTCCTTATGTACACACATCCATCGCCTGGCAGGCCGCTCCCATGCGTATAGGAAGGAAGGTTTTGATTTTCCCGGCACAGGTTAATCGCTTCACAACGTCTGTGATGTCAGAGTCAAGATTGGGCCACCAGGCGTAACTCCTCGCCAGCACTTTTATTTTTGATACTCTCAGGTGGCTATTATGTAGTTCCGTTAATATTGGATATCGTCCTGGGGGCAGAACAATAACTCGGGACCCCCAAAGAATAATCCCATCCTCAACATTAAATTCATTTTTCTTAATAAGGTAGGGTTACATTTCTTCAGAGGAATGCACCGTGTAGCCTTATTTTAGCCAAGGCTGGATCTTTAGTCTGCCTTGCTGACACTGGCAAAGTCTCCAAAAAATTCAGAGTCACCACAACTGCTTCCAGTTCTGGTAAAGGAGCCAGACTTGTGGGCAAAGGGAAGTGACTCAATTGTTGAAATTCTACCGTCCCATCCACCACAGAATCGGAGCGGGCGAGGGGCGGTCAACAGAAATGTCTGTTGACCTCGGGCGGAAATTTCCAGTCTCGCTTGAGCAAGGCAATAGAACCCTGCCCACTGTGTCAACATTAGCTATCCGGGTTTCAGGGCGGTCTTCCAGAAGATATTTGTAGGCTGCCAATAACAAGGGCCAGCGTTGTACCAAGTGGAGAAGAGAGAAGGGATTGCCTTGTCCTCTTTAAAAAGGCCCACTAAGGGTTTATGTTCACAAGTCAATTGAAGTTTTCTTAAGGTCGAAATGGACTGATAGGTTAGGTAACAGCAGCTGAAGTTTAACTTCAGAAAAAGCCTCTGTCTGTGTAGCTTCTCAGAACCATCACTGGTCAGGGTGACTGTGGCGACTTCTCCCAGAATTTTTTAAAAATCCAATTCAATCCAATCAAAGTCCAATTCAAAGTCTCAACAAGTGAGACATTCCAGGTCCAAGCTGACAAGACAGGCTAATCTCTTCCTATCTTGGGCTTGATCTACATGATCCAAGCTGATTGGAGCAGGCATTGCATCTCCTCCAAGGCTTGATCTCATTTGTATCTTAGCCAAAAGGCTTAGATGTCGTTTTAAAAAATTGCTTCATATGAAGCCTCCGTGTGATCTCATTGATCTCTATCAAGTGCAGGACGCCAATACTACACTTGATCCCAGCAAGTCTCAGAATGCTCCTCGGTGAAGTCTCTCTGCCACCTCTGCTGGATGTTCTTCTCCTATTTGTCTCTGGAGGGGTTCTTCCTCTACCCACTAAACAGTCGAGGTAACCGTGGCGACTTCTCCCAGAATGATGCCTTGATCGTGGAATTCACACCAATTTTGTCCGCAAGCAGCTGCAGCGAGGGAAGGACCTAATGTTACAAACAGCCATTAGTATCTGCATGTTCAACAAACGATCAAGAAAAAAAGCAGAGAATTTAGGTGGGTGACAGAAGTATTCACACTACAGGGGGTGCCCTGCTCCAACTGCAGTGGCCAGCACCCTCAGAATAGAACAACTTGTTTTGCAGATGGTAAAAGATGCAACAGATGCGGGAAATGGAATCACTTCACTAAGTGCTGTAGATCGAAACCACAGCAGTTTTCCTCTGCTTTCAGCGACTTGACAGCTTGTCTTTCCTTCATGGGTTGGAGGGCCAGTGATATGAATGAACTGGAGCTCAGCCAAAGCAGTGAAGCTACAGAGCCTCAAACACCACTCTATCGTGAGGGTGTTGACACCATGACAGATCTTCACCACCCTTAATATGACTTGCAGGATTGTAAGGCCAAAGGTAAAGGTTGACACTGGAGCAAAGGATAACGTACTTTCCAGCTGAATGTTACTGGAACTAGACTGATAAGCAGCACCAGACCCCCATAGCCAGGTGGACATCGTGCAACAAAGGCATAGTTACCCTGCACTGCACACAGGGAAATTTCAAGAGTCGTACAGTTGACCAGAATGTGAAGCCACCATTAGGTCTTTGGGACAGCATTACATTGAGGCTCATTCAACTTGGTCCAAAAGTGCAAGCTCTACAACACCAGGCCCCAGAGATGACAGCATACAAAGACCCCTTCAACTGTAACATCACTGGTAAGTTACTAATTATACATGAGATGAGATAATTCAGTCCCACCAACAGTCTGTGCTCCAAGAAGAGTACCAGTATCCATGGGTGGCACGGTAGCACAGTGGTTAGCACTGCTGCTTCACAGCTCCAGGGACCTGGGTTCGAATCCCGGCTCGGGTCGCTGTCTGTGTGGAGTTTGCACATTCTCCCTGTGTCTGCGTGGGTTTCGTCTGGGTGCTCCGGTTTCCTCCCACAGTCCAAAGATGTGCGGGCGAGGTTGATTGGCCATTCTAAATTTCCCCTTCGTGTCCCGGGATGCATAGGTTAGAGGGGTTAGTGGGTAAATATGTAGGGATATGTGGATAGGGCCTGGGTGGGATTGTGGTTGGTGCAGACTCGATGGGCCGAATGGCCTCTTTCTGCACTGTAAGATTCAATGATTCTAATTCCATGAAACAGAAAGTAGTCAACTGACTGCATTGGATGACAGCGCTAGGTGTCATAACTCATATAGACAAGGCCACAGAATGGGTTTCAGCAACGGTGACTGTACTAAGGAAAGATGGCATGTTCAGGATGTGCAGTGACCCACTGAACTTAAACAAGGCACTGCTCAGACCTCATCATCCCACTGACAGGTGAGAGCAGACATGACAAATGCTAAGGTGTTTCGCATTCTCAATATCAAATGTGGGTCCTGGCACATCCTTGAAACTTACAACATTCATGCCTGGTAGGAAGATATTATTTTCTTTGTATGCCCTATGGGATTGTCACTGGCAGCTAGGTCTTCCAGCAGTGCACGGGCGGCTCTTTGCAGGCAAAGGCTGCAAAAGCATTGTTGCTGACATCTTGGCTTGGGGTCATACTATGCAAGAACATGATGCATGTCTTTGTCTCGTCCTTGACAAAATCAGGATCATACAGCTAAAGCTTGACTATGCTAAATACAGATTCAGGCTCAACCAGGTTCCTTACGTGGGCCATTTACTCACAGGCGATGGTGTTAAGCCCGATCCAGACAAGATGATGGCTATACGACAGATGGCCATTCCTGTGGACAAGTGCTTTAGAGTGCGTTCCTGGTACGATGGATTATCTTTCTAAGTTCATTCCATGTCACAGTGAAGTCACTGGGCCTCTTTGTCAGCTTCTCAATCAGGATATCGAAAGGTGCTGGCAAGAGCATCAAACAGTGGTCTTCACCAGACTCAAACAAATGCTTGCTGCCCCACCGGTGCTATTACACTGTGACGTTCAAGCACTGCACTTATATCAACTGACATCTCCTAGCATGGACTTGATGCAGCCTGTATCCAGAATGGCAGACCAACATCCTTGGCTTCAAGGGACCTCATTGACACTGAGACTAGTTATGCACAGATCAAAAAGTAACTTCTCGCTCTAGTCTTCACCTGTCAGAAACCTCAGATATGATCATCTTGGAAACTTTGAAACAGATCTTCAGCCATTCATACTGCGCTTACAAAAGCCTCTCCACACTGAGTCAGCATGGCTGCAATGTGTACGTGAAGTAAAGTTTATTTATTAGTCATAAGGAAGGCTTACATTAGCACTGCAATAAAGTTACTGTGAAATTCCCCTAGTCACCACACTCCAGCGCCTGTTCGGGTCAAAGCACCTAACCAGCACATCTTTCAGACTGTGGGAGGAAATCGGAGCACCCGGAGGAAACCCACGCAGACCCGGGGAGAACATGCAAACTCCACACAGATAGTGACCCAAGCCGGGAATCAAACCCCAGTCCCTGGCGCTGTGAGGCAGCAGTGCTAACCACTGTGCCACCATGCTGCCCATAATAACCCTAACCCTAAAGTTACAACATTACAATCTCGGTGTCATCTACAAATACGGCAAGGAGCTTTCCTCTTTCATCCCCACCTTCAAGCAGACTATCATACCCACTACAGACCAGGCAGAGCGTGAGAAAGAGATAGACATAAAGACAATAGAGTTGCTGTTCTCTCATCGAGTTCAGAAACTCAGAAATGCTGTACAGGTGGCCATCACATGGCATCATCCATGAGGGACTGGCCAGAGTCCTCAGTGGGTTCTGCACATTTCTGCCATCAGAGTTGAACTAACCTTACAGGACGGACTGATTCTGCACATTGTCTGTAAATCAGGAACCCAACACATTTACAGATAGCACTGTAAAAAAAACCCAATACCAAAACCTCACCTGATTTGAATGACTCCAGATTGGTTGTAGCTGGAGTATATTATCAACCTAGTAGTACTACAATGTTGATGAACAATGTTATTTCCGCACTTTGGGATCCCCTGAGGTTGTGCAGGGTGATATATAAATGCAAATTGTTTACTGTGCGAAATTTTGTGCATTTATCAAGACAATTAGTGCTGGAAAATTCAACCCCTTCCATTTCACACAGCATGAAACATCTAGTACAATTAGATGTAGAATGCATCTCCCTGCACCTTTATCTGATAATGTGCTTTGGTTCCAATTATGAGAGCGAACCATTTTTCTATTTGGTAATGTTTTTCATAGTGAGGTTAACTAATTGAACATCAATTGGTGGCAAATTAGTCATTTTGAAAAAGGCTTCTATATTGTTTTGAAGTTCCTTCATTTCTGACTGCACTGCATCATTGTTAAGTACTTCCTTATGCGGGTGATTGCGGAGAGAGAAACAGAGTTAACATTTCAGCTCCATGGCCTTTCACAGTTTCAAACAGTCCTGATGAAAGTTCAAAGGCCTGAAACCTTCAGCCAAACTGGGTCACTGTCTGTGTGGAGTTTGCACATTGTCTGCGTGTGTTTCCTTCGGCTGCTCCAGTTTCCTCCCACAGTCCAAAGGTGTGTGGGTTAGGTTGATTGGCCATGCTAAATTGACCCTAGTGTCAGGGGAATTAGCAGGGTAAATATGTGGGGTTACGGGAATAGTATCTGGGTGGGATTGTGGTCGGTGTAGACTTGATGGGCTGAATGGCCTCCTTCTGCACTGGAGGGATTCTATGAATTGGGAGGCCTGAGCCCACATTTGGTGGCAAGGGGACTGGTTCTGCATTTTCCCAAGGTGGTCTCCTAATTGGCTGCCTCCAAGCAGTTACGGGTACTTTCATTCCAAGGACAAAGTTAGCAGTTTGGAAGCACCAGCAGCTTCTGAGAGAAAGCTGGGTGCTACTGGGGTGGGCAGGTGATCGAGAGGCCTTGGAGCAGTAAGTTTTAAATTAGAAATCTGAAGAGCTACAGGTAGAATCCTCTGGATAGCCTATTGGAGTAGCTATCCCTCGTTATTGCCCCCTCCTTGGGTCAGAGCTTCCAGCTACCTGGCTGTCACTGGGAGGCCACCTACAAGAAGCTGAAGGCTTCCCCACGTGGCTGTAGGCTGCTCCGACACAGGCAAAACTGAGAAAATTGCTCTTAATATGATCTATAATTGTATAAATAGCTGGCACAGTGGTTAGCACTGCTGCCTCACAGCGCCAGAGGCTTGGGTTCAATTCCTGGCTTGGGTCACTGTCTATGCAGAGTCTGCATGTTTTTCCTGTGTCTGCGTGGGTTTCCTCCGGGTGCTCTGGTTTCCTCCCACAGTCCGAAAGACATGCTGGTTAGGTGCATTGGCCATGCTAAATTTTCTCTCAGTGTATCCGAACAGGCGCTAGAGTGCAGCGACTAGGGGATCTTCAAGGTAACTTCATTGCAATGTTAATGTAAGTTTACTTGTGACACTAATAAATAATCTTTAAGACTGGCAACTGATCCGCAGTT
Organism: Mustelus asterias; assembly: GCF_964213995.1. Classification (NCBI taxonomy): domain Eukaryota; kingdom Metazoa; phylum Chordata; class Chondrichthyes; order Carcharhiniformes; family Triakidae; genus Mustelus; species Mustelus asterias. Next base: position 63,676,851 of record NC_135817.1, read on the forward strand.
GGTTCCGTTCCATCACTGGGAAACCTCCCTACTGGCTGGACTTCATCAGGCAGCTGTTTTAATGACCCTTCCCGCATATTTCTAAATTAAATATTAATTTCCAATTCACAATGTCTTGTTTGCTTTTTTTCTTAATGTTGATAGTCCAATTTGGAAAGAATGGATACTAAATCTAGTAACATTTCAGTAATGGAACAGTAATATATTGGTGCCAATTCTCAGGAGGCTGACAGTTTGGAAGGGGACTGGAAGAGGCAAACCGAAGCTAAAAGCTCAGCTGGCTGAGAATAAGGCCCAGGGAAAACAGAGGCCAGAGAACTGTACACCTTCTCAGCCCACAGTCTTCCTCTGCAGTAAATGCGGTAGAGATGACCACGCCAGAGTGGGGCTCCTTAGCCACACCAGGCGATGCTTAACAACGTTAACCACCAGGGCACAAACCATCACCTTATGAGGTGAAAGGCTGCCACCCCAATTTATTTTAAATGTCGACTATGATGTTTAACTAAAACTGTGGTACCTCAAGCATGAACGTGAACTGCAGATTAATAATACGGTAATAACTTCACTATCATATGACAATAGGCAGCTGGGAGCAATTGCAAGGCAGTAATGTGATTGAACAGTCCAGAGGATGGATACTTTAAACTGCGTTAGCGAAATTCAACCGTCGTTTGAATCCCAAGATTAGATTATACTCTGAAGTCACTGCTCAGTACCTGTTTATTTATACACGACAGATGTTTCCCATTTTATAGGGCAGTATGGTGGCATAGTGGTTAGCACTGCTGCCTCACAGCACCAGGGTTCAATTCCGCTCTCGGGTCACTGTCTGTGTGGAGTTTGCACATTCTCCCCGTGTCTGCGTGGGCTTCCTCCGGTGCTCTGGTTTCCTTCCACAGTCCAAAGATGTGCAGGTTAGGTGGATTGGCCATGATAAATTTACCCTAGTGTCAGGGGGATCACAGGGTAAATATGTGGGGTTACGGGAATAGGGTCAGGGTAGGATTGTGGTTGGTGTAGACCTGGTGGGCTGAATGGCCTCCTTCTGCACTGTAGGGATTCTATGACTTCTATGTGGAGCAGGACAAGAATTTTACCTCCTAACCTTCAATGTGCTCAATGTCCTTCACAGCAATTTATGATGGGGAATATTCTCAGGCTTGCTCACTGAAGCAGGAATCATGTCAACAGCTAAGGATATGTTAATTGGGTCTTTGATGGAATGAGGGATAAAGGGGAAATAGAGAAAGCTCATGGAAATAGGATCCATGTGAATGCAAATTTTGGATGAGCACATGATCTGGCTTAGCTATCTCATGATCCATGTTCAAATAGCAGGGGGAAGTTTTAACCCCATAGTGTGTGCCTTTTGTCATTGACAAGTACCTGATGGGTTTGGCAATCTGCCGGGAGAGGAGCAGGAGAATGGAGTGGGCATAGGAGGGAATGGATCCAATGCCAAAAGCGGATGTGATCTCTTGCCCCAGAGGGCATGGTCAGATCCCGACGGAGAGAGGAATGTCCACTTCCAGTGGGGGAGGGGAGGTGGAGGCGAGAGGGCATGTCTGAGCCTGTCCACATGAGGGCTTCCAATCCCAGGAAGGGTTTGTATGGGGTGAGGGATTGATGGTAGCGGAGTTTGGAGGGTGGAGGATTCTTGCTCCTCCTGGCCCACAAACAGGGTTGTGAAGGCATTTAACATCTCCTCGAGGCTTTCTTCATCTTGCTGTAGTTGCCAAAGTTAAATCCAAGGTTCCCAGCCTCATTAACATATTTAATATGTTAACCTGTCTCCGGGAAGCATGTTGTCTTCCCATGCCTTTTCCTGGCTCATTCACAACTGGTAGGCAGGAGGTTTTCCCCAACGTCCTGACAAGCCTGGAATTGTTGCCCATTTAAGCCCTTACGCTTATCCAATACCACTCACCTCATCTTAATTTCCTCCAACATGCCTATGTCTACGCACAAAGCAACACCTGTGCATCTATAGAACCAAGCCAGTAAATGTTTGGGATAAAGGAGACCCTTCAGCTGGTTTGACTGCATTCTTTGAAGAGTAAGGAGTCTAACAACACCAGGTTAAAGTCCAACAGGTTTATTTGGTAGCAAATGCCACTAGCTTTCGGAGCCCTGCTCCTTCGTCAGGTGAGTGGGAGAGCTGCTCACAAACAGGGCATATAAAGCCACAAACTCAATTTACAGAATAATGAATAATGATTGGAATGTGAGTCTTTACAGCTAATCAAGTCTTAAAGGTACAGACAATGTGAGTGGAGAGGACAGATTGACTGGCCTCCCATTTTATCAACGTAACGTAACATAACCATTTTACGGTACCATTTTGAAACATACTATAAAAAGGTGTCTTGCAGATCCTTCATCGAAAAACCATAAACTTCTCTTCTGTTCAAATGAACAGAGTGTTATTAGGGTGCGTCCTTTTAAGAATGATTTAATACCAGGAGTTTCCATGTTATTAAGCAAGTGGGCATCATTGCTGTACACCATGGTGTCACAACAGTGCATTACAGCCCAAATTCCTTATAGGCATATTGAACTTCTTCAGGGAGACATGTGTCATTAAAAGAAAGATAAGCAGAGACACTTTAAAGTTTATTGATTGGTCACAAGTAGGCTTACATTAACACTGCAACGAAGTTACTGTGAAAATCCCCTAGTCACCACACTCCCGCGCCTGTTTGGGTACACTGAGGGAGAATTTAGCATGGCCAATCCACCTAACCAGCACGTCTTTCGGACTGTGGGAGGAAACTGGAGCACCCGGAGGAAATCCACACAGACACAGGGAGAGCGTGCTGACTGCACACAGATAGTGACCCGAGCCAAGAATCGAACCAAGGTCCCTAAAGCTGTGAGGCAGCAGTGCTACCCATTGTGGCACTGCGCTGCCCTCACTTGAAAGGGGAGATAGGAAAATGCAAAAGACTGAACTTTAATCTCCTGTGGTTGTGGAAGATCTGAGCAGACATCCAAAACTCACCTCCTGCTGAATGTGGAAATGGTCTGACTCTGGGGTGAGAGACATGTTGTTTGTTCCCTTTCAGGAATACACAGGGAACTGAGGGGAAAAAACTGCAGACCTGATAGGATGTACTGCTGCTGGGGTGAGTGTGTGTGACACAGTAACAAGAAGAGAGAGCAAACGGTCCCCCCTGAAGCTTGCAGGGAAAGATCTCTCCCTCTCTGTTGCTGGAATAAAGCTTAGCAGAATCCAATGTCTCCAAGCTAACCGCTCATCTGCCAAAGTTTGCTCTACTGGAATCACCCATCTCAGTGGCTACAATGTACACAGACAAGCCAAAGACTGACTTATATATTATTTTTTTACTTTTATCTGGACTTTTAACTTTTCATTTGATTGCTATGTGAATGTATGTTGCATTTTTAAAATTTTTCCTTGGGTTTTTAATAACTAATAAACTTACTCTGTCTTTTACTCATGGAAGCCTTGTTAAATTGGCTCCTTCTGAAAAGTAAATACATTTAGACTGGGAAAAGGTATCCCTGGGGAAGGGGTTCCTTTTAAATTAATTTTCTTTGGACCGGCAGGGGGTTGAAGAAAGAACAGCTAATTCCTCCTCCAAAACTGGAATCCCATTTGGGAAGTTAACCAATTAGTGGACATCACCGGGGATTGGTCATAACAATGGAGTTTAGTAGAATAGAATCTATACAGTACACAAGGAGGCCATTTGGCCCATCGTGCCTGCACCAATAACAATCCCACTCAGGCCGTATCTCTGTAACACCACGTATTTACCCTGCTTATCCCCCTGACACTAAGGGGCAATTTAGAATGGCCAATCAACCGAACCCACACATCTTTGGACTTTGGGAGGAAACTGGAGCACCCGGAGGAAACACCTGTAGACACGGGGAGAACATACAGTCACCCAAGGTCAGAATTGAACTGTGCACTGTTGGAGAACAGATTTTCACTCCATCTGACGAAGGGGCAGCCCTCCGAAAGCTTATGGTATTTGCTACCAAATGAACCTGTTGGACTTTAACTTGGTGTTGTGAGACTTCTTACTGTGAGGCAGCAGAGCTAACCACTGTACCACCGTACTGCCCACCAGTTGGCCATGTATAAAGTTTAAATCAATGCTCCTGTTAATTTCCCTGTATTTCAGCTGCACATTCTGAAAAATCTTTACATTCTGACTTGGAATCTGTCTGCAGATAAGGTAATAGTGCTAAAAGAAAATCTTTCCAAATCTTTCCAACTATGCAGTTCAGCAAAGGCAAACCAGCAAATAAAAAATATTTTAGCAGGTTACAGGCTTCATAAACCCTATTACCAAGGTTTATAGACCAGACATGGCTTTTAGGCTATAGGGTACACACACCTTCTATTTACATTAACTTTAAAAAAATCATTACAGACATGTAATTATATGCCTTTTGTAATGAGTGCACTAACGAGCCAAGAAATAGTTTGATGGTAACCAATATAATGTAGCCTCAGGGAGAGCGATCAGAATGGAAGTTGAACACAACTCATTGGGGTCAATTGTTGCTGCTTTACTGTTTAGTTTTCGCAATGATTAAAGGACCAGCCTCAAAAACTAACTATTTGCATTGTACATCCGATTAATTTTATAGGAGCAGGGTTTATAGGCTTTAATTAGATGTTAAGTGCTGCAATTAAAATGCCTTGAACTCTGCAAGTATAGGGAAAATATGTAAGGGGGCAGGGGAGTGACTTTCTCACTGGAGACTTCACTGGAAATTACAGAGGAGCTGTGGCCTTACATGTTTTCTGTGGCAAGGAAGAGGGAGTAAGTTCATTGATGATGGCTTCATGCGATTGACAAACCATCCCAGCTTTTGAGGATGAGCTGAATATGGGGAAAGAAGTAAATTACCACCCGTGAAGGGAGAGTAATTTCCCTCCATCATTTCCAAGGAATTATTTCCTTCGGAGTGAAAAGGATGTGGGAAATATAGGTCTGTGCGGAGGGTAGTTTATTTCTCTCCCCTCTGGTGGGACTAGTTTAAAATACTCTCGCCATAAGAAATAAAAAATTGGTCAAGGGGTGGAATTTTCCCTTCCCGCTTGCCACGGGAGTCGGAGCTGGTTGGTGGGGAGTGAGGGGAGGGGGGAGGAATGGATCATGGAAAGGTCTGTTGACCTCTGGCGGGACTTTCCGGTCTCGGGGCAAGCACGACCAGAAAATCCCGCCAAGGGTCTTCACCTAGGATGGTCATCTGGATGGGGTACCCGGTCATCCGGATGGGGTATTCGGACGAGCACTCAGATCCTGCGCAGATCAGCTGGTGGTTGGGGATATTCACAGACATCTTCAACCTCTCTTTACCACAATCTGAGGTCCCTATCTGCTTCAAGCAGACGACCATCATCCCAGTTCAGAAGAAAAGCCAACCAGCATGCATTAATGACTATCGTCCGGTGGCTCTGACATCCATCATTATGAAGTACTTCGAAAGGCTAGTCATGGCACGAATCAATTCCAGCCTCCCGGATTGCCTGGATCCACTACAGTTCAACTACCACCACAACAGGTCCACAGCAGATGCCATCTCCCCGGCCTTGCACTCAACCTTGAAACACCTAGATAACAAAGACACCTATGTCAGACTCCTATTTATTGACTACAGCTTAGCCTTCATTATTCCTATGAAACTCATCTCCAAACTCCGTGGCCTGGGCCTTGGCTCCTCCCCCTGCGACTGGATCCTGAACTTCCTAACTCACAGACCACAATCAGTAAGGATAGGCAACAACACCTCCTCCACGATCATCCTCAACACAGGTGCCCCACAAGGCTGTGTTCTCAGCCCCCTACTATCCTCCTTATACACCTATAACTGTGTGGCCACATTCCCCTCCAACTCGATTTTCAAGTTTGCTGATGACACCACCATAGTGGGTCGGATCTCAAACAATGATGAGACGGAGTACAGGAATGAGATAGAGAATCTGGTGAACTGGTGCAGTGACAATAATCTCTCCATCAATGTCAACAAAACAAAGGAGATAGTCATCGACTTCAGAAAGCGTAGAGGAGGACTCGCCCCTGTCTACATCAATGGGGGCGAAGTGGAAAGGGTTGAGAGCTTCAAGTTTTTAGGTGTCCAGATCACCAACAACCTGTCCTGGTCCCCCCCTGCCGACACTATAGTAAAGAAAGCCCACCAATGCCTCTACTTTCTCAGAAGACTAAGAAAATTTGGCATGTCAGCTACAACTCTCATCAATTTTTACAGATGCACCATAGAAAGCATTCTTTCTGGTTATATCACAGCTTGGTATGGCTCCTGCTCTGCCCAAGACCGCAAGAAATTACAATAGTTCGTGAATGTAACCTAATCAATCACGCAAACCAGCCGCCCATCCATTGACTCTGTTTACACATCCTGCTGCCTCGGTAAAGCAGCCAGTATAATTAAGGACCCCACGCACCCTGGACATTCTCTCTTCCACCTTCTTCGGGTCTGGAAAAAGATACAAAAGATTGAAGTCATGTACCAACCAACACAAGAACAGCTTCTTCCCTGCTGCCATCAGACTTTTGAATGGACTTACCTTGCATTAAGTTGATCTTTCTCTACACCCTAGCTATAACTGTAACACTACATTCTGCACTCTCTCCTTTCCTTCTCTATGAACGGTATGCTTTGTCCCTATAGTGCGCAAGAAACAGTACTTTTCACTGTATGCTGATACATGCGACAATAATAAATCAAATCAAATCAAAATCAAATCATCTTGCAATGACAATACTGTTAAATGTCCAGATGACTTGGGATTCTGGCAGTACCAGGAAAGGCACAAGCCCAACCTCTGTTGAGTGACGGAAGATAGCTTTTATAGCATGGTTGCTGCCTGTTTTATATCAACCTCTTTAAAGTTTATGAATTCCAGTCAATGCAAGGAATTGCATGCTTTCAGTGATTGGTTCCACGAATGTTACTTTTCATATTAATTGGACTTCTCCCCTATTTCTCACTGTACTCATTCCTCACTGAGATAAGCACAAGAATGCCATCACAACATAGATTTTTGTTTAGCCACTCAGCCACCCTTAACAGAAAGCACAGGAGAATGTCTCAAAAACATGCAGCGCTATCGACGATTCATTTTTAAAATTCCAGTTAACTCATTTGATTTTTGGGAATGTGTTGATAGCGTATGGCTCCAAGGGAATGGCTCCAAATGCTCCCCTGCTTCACATGTCAGCCCACGCAATGAGAGTTAGCGACTGTTTGTGTGAGATTGCACAGCCAAGCCTAATGCCCACATGTGAATTTTTCAGCGAAGGTTGACTGGGAGTTAGTTCCCTAACAGACGCGCGCCAGACTTAACTGCACTGTCCACACCGCCACTCCGGACTGAGGTCAGCTGACTCAGCAGAGACCAAAGGCCGGACAGGAAAATGTTCCAGCGTCCCGCGCTGTACTGCTCCGTTCTAAACGAGAATGGCCTTTAAAGCAACATAGTCAAATCAGCCCATGCAATTAATTATAAAAAAGCTTGATCGGGTGCTCTGGTTTCCTCCCACAGTCCCAAAGACGTGCTGGTTAGGGTGAATTGGCCATGCTAAATTCTCCCTCAGTGTACCCAAACAGGCGCCGGAGTGTGGCGACTAGGGGAATTTCACAGTAACTTCATTGCAGTGTTAATGTAAGCCTAATTGTGACACTAATAAATAAACTTAAAAACTTGAATATGCCACATTTAGTCGATCCCAAAAGCGAATGGGGTGAGGGATAAAAACATGAAGTCCTCTAGTGCTCCGCGAGTAATTCTGCTTGTTGTCACAAAGATGTGCGGGTTAGGTGGATTGGCCATGCTAAATTGCCCCTCAGTGTCAGGGGGACTAGCAGGGTAAATACTTGGGGTTACGGGGATAGGGCCTGGGTGGGATTGTTGTCAGTGCAGGCTCGATGGGCTGAATGGCCTTCTTCTGGACTTTAGGGATTCTATTAAATAGAAAATGTCAAATTTCTTACCTTCCAAAATGTGTTGTCTGTTCAAAAAATAAAAGTTTATTTATTAGTGTCACAAGTAGGCTTACATTAACACTGCAATGAAGTTACTGTGAAAATCCCCTAGTCGCCACACTTCGGGAATTTAGCATGGCCAATGCACCTAACCAGCACGTCATTCGGACTGTGGGAGGAAACCGGGGCGCCCGGAGGAAACCCACGCGGACATGGGGAGAACGTGCAGACTCCAAACTTGAACTATTTGTAAAAGGTGCCGCATCACAATCTTGTCACGTGTCACTGGTGCTTTACACATTTCCAGCGAGGCTGTAGGACTGTAATACAAATAACAAAGAACAAAGAACAATACAGCACAGGAACAGGCCCTTCGGCCCTCCAAGCCCGCGCCGCTCCCCGGTCCAGGATTGAATCCTGAATCCAGGATCCCCGCCCAATTTTCCAGCCTATCTACATACTAATATCCTATCCCCGAGCTGTCCCTCACAGCTATGATGCTTTGTTCATCACAACCTATTAACTCACCCCTACCCCCCCATTCCAGACCATGTGATCTCCAGGGAGAGGCGAAAACCCAGAGTGAAAACCCCAGGGCCAATCTGGGGGAAAGAAAATCTGGGAAATTCCTCTCCGACCCCCTGAGGCGATCGAAACGAGTCCAGGAGATCACACTGGCCCTGATCGGAAAATGCTTCCCAACCCTATTCATTTCCACTTCCACGAACACCATCTGAATTCCCTGCCCCCGAGACAGGTTCCCAACTATCCGCAGTCTCGCTCTGTACTGGCACCAGCAAGATGATCATAGAATGAAGCCTTGAAACGAGAAACAAAGAACAATTAGCCCGCGCCGCTCCCTGGTCCAAACTAGACCACTCTTTTGTATCCCTCCATTCCCACTCCGTTCATATAGCTGTCTAGATAAGTCTTAAACGTTCCCAGTGTGTCCGCCTCCACCACCGTGCCCGGCAACCCATTCCAGGCCCCCACCACCCTCTGTGTAAAATATGTCCTTCTGATATCTGTGTTAAACCTCCCCCCCTTCACCTTGAACCTATGACCCCTCGTGAACGTCACCACCGACCCGGGGAAAAGCTTCCCACCGTTCACCCTATCTATGCCTTTCATAATTTTATACACCTCTATTAAGTCTCCCCTCATCCTCCGTCTTTCCAAGGAGAACAACCCCAGTTTCCCCAATCTCTCCTCATAACCAAGCCCCTCCATACCAGGCAACATCCTGGTAAACCTCCTCTGTACTCTCTCCAAAGCCTCCACGTCCTTCTGGTAGTGTGGCGACCAGAACTGGACGCAGTATTCCAAATGCGGCCGAACCAACGTTCTATACATCTGCAACATCAGACCCCAACTTTTATACTCTATGCCCCGTCCTATAAAGGCAAGCATGCCATATGCCTTCTTCACCACCTTCTCCACCTGTGACGTCACCTTCAAAGATCTGTGGACTTGCACACCCAGGTCCCTCTGCGTCTCTACACCCTTTATGGTTCTTCCATTTATCGTGTAGCTCCTCCCTACATTATTCCCACCAAAATGCATCACTTCGCATTTATCAGGATTGAACTCCATCTGCCATTTCTTTGCCCAAATTTCCAGCCTATCTATATCCTTCTGTAGCCTCTGACAATGTTCCTCACTATCTGCAAGTCCTGCCAGTTTTGTGTCGTCCGCAAACTTACTGATCACCCCAGTTACTCCTTCTTCCAGATCATTTATATAAATCACAAACAGCAGAGGTCCCAATACAGAGCCCTGCGGAACACCACTAGTCACAGGCCTCCAGCCGGAAAAAGACCCTTCCACTACCACCCTCTGTCTTCTATGACCAAGCCAGTTCTCCACCCATCTAGCCACCTCCCCCTTTATCCCATGAGATCCAAATATGGGCACATGTGACCACATGACTATGTCTGAAGCTGCTTGCTTGCTGCTTTGTGATGGGGAAAGTGGGAATATAGTTCACTTTCATGTGGCTGAGAATACCAAGTGGAAAGTGGTCTCCGTGTACCAAGGACTTTGCCCCGTCGTCTCCTTTTATTGGAAAAAATAACAGACTGCTCGCTGCAAAAAAATGAACTCCCCAGCCAGAAAAGCTGGAGTAGAATTGTCACTCTGAATTTATAGCTGGAACTGTAGCTATCACAGAGACTGATTGAAAGATTCAACCAGCAATCACATCCTTCAATCAAACATCCTCTCCTCAATCACAATTTGTTGTCTTTAACTTGGATTTATTTTTCTAAAAAATCACAAGAAAAAAATCACAGAAATTAAATAACAACATTAATAATCATTTTACCTGATATTGCACATAGTTTTTTCAAAAAAACAATGAAATCAATGATTCACTTATAATAAATTACCGAGCTGATGCAGATAAATCAGACTTAAATTGGTGTCATGTGATAAAATGCAGAGATTCCATAAACATCCTAAATAGATTCCATATGCTTCCATTTTGCTGCATTTTGCCACTAATTGAAATGAGACCATTTCCAGTCAAGTTATAACAATCAAGGAATGTGTTCACCCTTTCATTGCTGACTCCTGCCAGTCCACCCACTAGCTGAAAACACTGGAGTACTTAAACTGAGTTCACCATAGAATCATCATAGCATCCCGGCAGTGCAGAAGAAGGCCATTCAGCCCATCGAGTCTGCATTGACCACACTCACACCCAGCCCGTATTCCCGTAGCCCTTCATATTTACCCTGCTAATCCCACCGACACACGTGTTAATTTAGCGTGGCCCATCAATCTAACCCGCACATCTTTGGACTGTGGGAGGAAATTGGAGCAAACCCGCGCAGACACGGGGAGAATGTGCAAACTCCACACAGACAGTGACCCGGAATATGAACTTGGGTCACTGGGGCTGTGAGGCAGCAGTGCTAACCACTGTGCCACTGTGCCGCACTTTGCCGTATATTGATTGAAATCTTGCTGTGTGACAATTGCTAACAAATGCTGTAACATGCTCACATAACATTCCTTCTTCCACTCATTAAGACAAAGGAGATTAGATTGTTTAAAGCAACAATCTGGTGCTCTCACTAAAATAACAGAGAGTGGAATTCCGCGTGTGATCTCATAGCGCACAACCGCTTTAGAACATTTTACAATTAAAGCTTTACCTTACCACGTGTTTAAGATGACAAGTGTATTGCCAGCAGGGTGACTGATGGCCTGTGTCCCCCTCGCAATTCCACCAACACGTGCAGCCACTGAGAACAAATCAATTCTGAACAGAATTTAAATACCGGCGAGATAAATATTTTATATCCCGTAATGTTCCTGTAAATTGCTTTCTGTAAAATTCCTCGCACTGACTATTACAAAGCAGAGCTCAAGCCAAGTGAGCGTTTAGAGAACATTTTTCAATCAGTGTTACTTGATTGATAAATACATTTAAAAATATAATTAGGTTCCTTATTCCATGTTAGACCTGGAGAAAAAAAAATCATTTTCCCACTGCACGTAGTCAGGTCAGGAATAATATGGGCCAGTTGCAAATTAAATTTCCCTCTAAGATCAAGATACAGTTACCCCAACCTTACTGAAGTATAATAAAACATTTCCACTTCTAACATTGCTAAGTATCCTCTGAAGCTGAATGCACAATCCCATTGGGAAAAGAGGGCTACAATTGAATCTAGTGACTGGAACAAAGAACATTGCAGCACAGGAACAGGCCCTTTGGTCCACCAGGCCTGTGCTGGTATGTGGGTTTCTCACCCTCTGTTTGCCTCCTGTTCGTGTGTCTATCAAGATATGCCTTGATCATTACTAACATGCTTGTTTCCACCGCCTCCACTGGCAATGCATTCCAGGCACCCACCAACCTCTGTGTGAAAAACCTTCCCCGTGGGTCTCCCCTAAACTTACCACTCTCACCTTAAACCTGTGCCCAGGACGATGGAACTGACTGTGTCCTCATTAATAGAACTACACGTTTCTGCGGCTCGCCCCCGAGGATGAGTAATTGTGGCCAATATTTTTCATTTATTCATCTGGGTGTCGCTGGCTGGGCCAGCATTTATTGCCCATCCCTAATTGCCCTTCAGCTGAGTGGCTTGCTAGGCCATTTAAGAGTGAACCACATTGCTGTGGATCTGGAGTCACATGTAGGCCAGACCAATTAAGGATGGCAGATTTCCTTCACCCTAAAGTACATTCGTGAACTCTATGGGTTTTTATGACAATAAACAATGGTTCGACAATTATTATTAGACTTTTAATTCCACGTTCTTATTGAATTCAAACTCCACCATTTGCCATGGTGGGATTCGAAACCAGATCCCCAGAGTACTGCCATGTCTCTCCGGATTACTAGTCCAGCAACAATACCACTAACAAGTGCCTCCTCATAATGACTCCTAAGAAAGTTTTTAAAATATAATGGGCCGAATCTCCGTTAGATTGACACTGTGCCTGGATTTACTTACCTTGCATTGGAGCTCTACGTTTCCCACCCTGACTTCCGAACCGGGCCTGGAGTGTACTTGTTCCTGGAGTTTTCCCTCAGAATGTAGGAGCATTGGAGAAAGCCAAACCATGTCCACTTTTTACAACACTATCTGCCGTATGCCAGTAAGATGTCCCAGAGCCACTTTGACAAGCTATGGAGAGAAGGTAAGTGTATAAAGTAAGTGGGTGAGGATGTAGGGTGGGTCAGAGAGGGTTAGTTAATCAGGGGGTGAGGAGGGGAGGAAATGATGGTGGTGCTGGGGGCCAGGGGGGTAGTCAGCGTGAGAGATCATTGGGGATTATGATAGTCTGGTGTGGGGTGGTTGGGAGTGGGGAGTTAGTTAGGGAACTATTGGAGGGTGGTCAAGAGGTCAGGAAGGAAGTTGGGGATGGGTATTAGTTGGGGGTAGTTAAGGATGGTGAGGTACTATGGGGCGGGGTAGTTGTGTGTGCGGTATGTTGTCAAGGCTGTCAGGAATGGAGGAGTAGTTAGAAGTGGGGCTGTTTAGTTGGGGAGGGGATCTGGGGGGTAGCTGGGGTTGGGATGGTAGTCGGGCTGGAGCGCGGTCCTGTTTAGGGGAGTGATGGAGTAGTTGGCAGGGGGTCGGTCAGTAGTTAGAGGGTGGGGAATGGGTGTTAGTTTAAGGTGGGGGTTTAGTCATGGTGCCAGGGCAGTAGTTGTAGAGTCGGCAGGGTAATTAGGTGATGGGGGGTAGTCAGGGAATTAGGAGGATAGTCAAGGTCCTGGGGTAGCTGGTGAGTGTGGGAGGTGTAGTCAAGGTGGGTAGTCAGGGGGTCAGTAGTATAATTACCCAGGCATTAGTAATGGTTTTAATCATTCTAACCTTTGCCAGGTAATTATTCTGGTAAGTGAATCAGAATTATCCCAAATCTCTGACTTTAAGTCTGAGTTTCAGAGGGTTCCAGGCACAGGGAAATTGCCCATCAGAAGTTGAAACTTCCCGGAAAGTTCCTGTGTAGTCTTCCCCAGCTCCTCCTCCTGGGTACCTCCAGATCATTGTTAAGATTGAGGTGTCTAGACAACCAATGTCCAATGTGCAAACAAGCGTGAATGGGAGATCCCAGGAGGCATGAGAAGACAGGCTCATCTCACCCATGTCAGTCAGGTCGTCTCCCAGTGCTGAGTCTGGCAGGAAATCACTACTTTCTGAGTAACTCTGAAAGACACTGCATTCCTGAAGTAGAAACCCACCAAGGGCAGCACGGTGGCACAGTGGTTAGCACGGTTGCCTCACAGTGCCAGGGACCCGGGTTTAATTCCGGCCTCGGGTCACTGTCTGTGTGGAGTTTGCACGTTCTCCCCGTGTCTGCGTGGGTTTCCTCCAGGTGCTTTGATTTCCTCCCACAGTCGAATAATGTGCGGGTTAGGTTGATTGGCCATGTTAAATTGACCCTTGTGTCAGGGGGATTAGTAGGGTAAATATGTGGGATTACGGGAATAGGGCCTGGGTGGGATTGTGGTCGGTGCAGACTCGATGGGCCGAATGGCCTCCTTCTGCATTGTAAGGATTCTATATTCACTAGGCAAGGTGTACTCTGCAAGAAGCACCACTTCAGTACTCAAAGAACAGTAGAGCACAGGAACAAGCACTTTGGCCCATCAAGCCTGCGCTGTTACATGACACCTTTCTAAACTAAAGACCTTTTGCCTCTATGCGGTCCGTATCCCTCTATTTCCTCTATTCATGTACAGAAGGTGTGATGCTCCTGTGTGAAGTTACAATATGAGAAGTGGTGTGGTGATGTGGAATCATTAATACCTGTGTTCAGTTCTTACTGAAGAGGAAGAAAATAAAATGGAGGAACACTTTGCAGTGATGCTGGATGGCCTTTTGAGGTTAAGTGCCCCTCCACAAGGAATGTTAGCATGAAGCCAATCTTGCAATCAGTTGGTCAAACGTTGCACAAAATAAACATCTCTTGAAAAAGGCGGGCAAAAACATCAGCAGTAAACCTGATTGCCATCTAAAATTGGGATTGAATAACAGGGTGGACATAAACTGCTGACAGTTTCACTGTAGAGTAAAGACTATTAAGGGTTTGAGTGAACTTCAAATGTTTTCAATGGACCTCCCTACTCCCCCTTGACCCCCACGACCACCCAAACTAAAACATTCCACTGTCTCTCTGCAGTATGATCGCTGAAGTCATGCTTGGAATATACGCCATCTCTATTCATAATAAATAGCCACCTTTCATATGTGAGGCATGGAACAGTGAAGTGTCATTTGAAGATGTGTTGTTAGTAATTCTTGCATCAACAGGTTACAAAAGTCAAATCACAACAACCAAGAAGAGTTTTGTAAGAACCAGGAAGACATTGGCTGCAAAATCCAGCCCTCGGTGCTGGTAATTTTGACACTAGGAGTGGCATCTTAGAGCTAAAATGGTGTCCACAGATGCGTACCAACCGACTCAAGAACAGCTTTTTCCCTGCTGCTTTCAGGCTTTTGAATGGTCCTATCATATATTAACCTCACCGTTCTCTACACCCTAGCTATGACTGTAACACTATATCCTGCACGCTCTCCTTTCCTTCTCCCCTATGTATTCAATGAATGGTACATTTGTCTGTATAGCAAGCAAGAAGCAACACCGGGGCGGCATGGTAGCACAGTGTTTAGCACTGCTGCTTCACGGCGCCAGGGACCCGGGTTCGATTCCTGGCTTGGGTCACTGTCTGTGTGGAGTTTGCACATTCTCCCCGTGTCTGTATGGGTTTCCTCCAGGTGCTCCGGTTTCCTCCCACACTCTGAAAGACGTGCTGGTTAGATGGATTGACATGAACAGGTGCTGGACTGTGGCGACTAGGGGAATTTCACAGCAACTTCATTGCAGTGTTAATGTCAGCCTTACTTGTGACTAATAAATTTACTTTATATTTTTCACTGCAAACCATTACATGTGACAATAATAAACCAAATCAAATCAAAACATTACATTCGCTCATTTGGCGTGGCTTGGCCCCTGTTGAGGGGTGCAGCCACACTCCACAGCATGTTCAGTGTAGGATTGCATGCCATGATTATTTGGGTTAACTGGCATGGTCAAAAGTTTGCATGGTGCCTGCTGTAATTTGAATGGTCCTGGGTTAATTACTCATCATGATGCCCGTGCCCGATGTCAGGGGCTATTCCATTTAGCCCCCATGAACGCATCCATTCTCGGATCGAGCGCAATTTAAATATTGCCATGAGAAAATATAAGTTAAGTTTATATATTAGTGCCACAAGTCAGCTTATATTAACATTGCAATGAAGTTACTGTGAAAATCCCCTCGATGCCACACTCCGGCGCCTGTTCGGGTACACTGAGGGTGAATTTAGCATGGCCAATGCATCTAACCAGCACGTCTTTCAGAAAATAACACATTTCTTACCTCTGTGCTCAAATATCCTCCAGACAAACCTCCTCAGAAAATCTTTCAATATTTTGGTGACGTAAATGAAATTTCTTTTAGACCGGTATGTCCTTGTAATCAGCCCACCAGCCTCAAACAGGGTCTGAGGTGAAACAGGAAGTGGGGCCTCATGATTATCCATGAACAAAGCAGGTTATTTCAACCCAGTTGGCAAATAAACTCCTTGTTGGGACAGTAAGTTGACAAGGTCTGCGCATCAAATTTATGTCGGACTAGATCAACATGTCTAACACGATGTGAGAGTGGGTCCTCTCAGAATAGCAGAGAAAAAAACTCGGGTTTAAAAACTTAAAGGAAAGAGTAATATAACATATATGCTGGAACGTTAGCGCTTCGCCTGCCCGAGGCTCGTAAGATTCCGCCCAAGGCCAATGTAGAATGCTGTTCTGCGTGCCTCGCCCGCCGCGATTCTGGGGCAGGTGAGTCCGTAAAGTTCCGGCAATAGCTTCAGTTCTGTGGAAGGTGCATTTAGATCCGAAGTGTTAACTTTGTTTCTCTCTCCACAGATGCTGCCAGACCCGATGAGTTTATCCAGCATTTTCTGTTTTTTATGACAGAGTTCCAGCATCCGCAGTATTTTGCTTTTGTTTACATATAGCATGTTGCATCTCTGCCCAGCTGGTTGAGGGATTGTGTTTTCCCATGACAAGGACGGCATGGTGGTTAGCAGGAACCCGGGTTCAATTCCGGCCTTGGGTGACTCTCTATGTGGAGTTTGCACATGCTCTCTGTGTCTGCGTGGGTTTCCTTCATTTGCCTCAGTTTCCTCCCACAGTCCAAAGATGTGCAGTTTAGGTAGATTGGCCATGCTAAATCGCCCCTTAGTGTCCTCATCATTGATTGTTTGTTAAAACATAAAATTAAATAAAAACCCATGAACCCACTTTTTGTAAGTGTTGCCATAGGAATAGGCTGGCGCTTTGACAGTACAGCACTTCCAGGCAGGAAGTGAAATATTGGTGCTGCATTTCAAGGATGATCATTGCCACACACTGAAGTATTTCAATGTGTAGATTAGGGGAATTATTAGGGTAAATACGTGGGGCTACAGCGATAGGGCCTGGGTGGAAAGCTCTGTTGGAGAGTCGGTGCAGACTCGATGGGCCAAATGTCCTCCGTCTGCACTGTAGGGATTCTATGAAATCTATGGACAACTAAAAAGGGGCAGAAAAATGCATTAACAGAAAAGAGAATCTTAGATATTTCTTCAATATATACTTTCATTGCTGACTTGTAAATTATCCGGGAATAAACGAAAGGATAATGAGCAGTTTAAGACTGATTGTGGGTGGCAGGACCCTAATGAGTCTGAATCATCATTGAAATATTAGAACTGACATTGAAGGGATCAGTTTGACAACAGCAATTTCTTTGTAGGTGGTCTTTTAAGATCAATTTAGCAAAGTTATAAATTTCTCCTAATTTTCTAAATGTTCCATTTGTTTCTTCACTCACTGCGAAGGGTTGGTTGAGGATAAAGGAAAAACAACTTCCATTCATGTAACACCTTATGTGATCCTAGGGCATTCCAAAGCATGAAGTACATTGTAGTGTAATCACTGTTATGATACAGCAAACATGGTAAACAATCTGTACGTAACAAGACCCCACAAATTGCAGTGAGATTAATGACCAGGTAATCTGCTTTAGTAATATTTACAGAGGACTAAATATTGTTTAAGCTTATTTTTTTATTCGTGTCATAAATAGGCTTACATTTACACTGCAATAAAGTTGATGTGAAAATCCCCTTGTTGCCACACAATTGCCTGTTCAGGTACACTGAGGGAGAATTTAGCATGGCCAATGCATCTAACCAGCACGGCTTTCGGACTGTGGGAGGAAACAGGAGGAAACCCAGGCAGACAAAGGGAGAACGTGTAGACTCAGCACAGACAGTGACCCATGCCTGGAATTGAACCTGGGTCCCTGGTGCTGTGAAGCAGCAGTTCTAACCACTGGTGCCACCATGCCGCCCATGGATAGAAGGAATAACCTCTCTGCTTTTCTTCAGATGGGGCCATGGGATCTTGTACCCTGACCCGGGATGACAGGCAGCACCTTGGTTTAATGAATCAACTGAAAAATGGCACCTCTGGCAGTGCAGCATAGCCTCAGCACCGCATTTTAAAAATTCATTAAAGGAATGTGGACATCACTGGCTGGACTAACATTTACTGCCCATTCCTAATTGTCCATGGGAAGGTGGTGGTGAGCTGCCTTTCTGAACCACTGCAGTCCATGTGGTGTAGGTACATCCACAGTGCTGTTAGGGAGGGAGCTCCAGGATTTTGACCCCAGCGACAGGGAAAGAATGGCGATTTATTTCCAAGTCAGGATGCTGGTTGACTAGGAGGGAAGGAGGTGTGTTCTCAAGTATCAGCTGCTCTTGTCCTTTTAGATCAGGGGTCTCCAAACTACGGCCCGCAGGCCACATCCGGCCCGCAGCGGGCCGCTTCCGGATCGGAGTTTGGAGACCGCTGTTCTAGATGGTAGTCCTCTTGGGCTTGGAAGGTGCTGTCTAAGGAGCCTTTGTGAGTTGCTGTGGTGCATCTTGTAGATAGTACACACTACTGCTATTGTGCTTCAGTGGTAGAGGGAGTGGATCTTTGTAGCCAATCAAGGAAGCTGCTTTGTTCTTGGTGGTGTCAAACTTCTTGAGTGTTGTTGCAACTGCACTCATCCAGGCAAGGGAGGAAAATTCCGTTAACACTCCTGTCTTGTGCCTTGTAGATTGTGGACCGGCTTTGGGGAGTCAGGAGGTGATTTACTCACCACAGGATTGCTAGCCTCTGATCTGTTCTTGTCGCCACAGTATTTATATGGCTAGTCCAGTTCAGTTTCTGGTCAATGGTAACCCCCAAAATGTTGATAGTGGGGGACTCAGTGATGGTTATGCCATTGAATGTCAAGGGCCGATGGTTAGATTCTCTCTTGTTGATGGTGGTCATTGCCTGGCACAAATATTACTTGCCACTTGTCAGCCTAAGCCTGGACATTGTTCAGGTTTTGCTGCTTTTGGACATGGACTGCATCAGTATCTGAGGAGCGAATGGTGCTGAACATTGTCCACTCATCAGCGAACATCCCCACTTCTAACCTTATGATGGAGGGAAGGAGCACAGATCAGAGGGGCGGCACGGTAGCACAGTGGTTAGCACTGCTGCTTCACAGCTCCAGGGACCTGGGTTCGATTCCCGGCTTGGGTCCCTGTCTGTGTGGAGTTTGCATATTCTCCTTGTGTCTGCGTGGGTTTCCTCCGGGTGCTCCGGTTTCCTCCCACAGTCCAAAGATGTGCGGGTTCGGTTGATTGGCCATGCTAAAAAAATTACCCCTTAGAGTCCTGAGATGCGTAGGTTAAAGGGATTAGCGGGTAAAATATGTAGGGATATGGGGGCTTGGGTGGGATTGTGGTCGGTGCAGACTCGATGGGCCGAATGGCCTCCTTCTGCACTGTAGGGTTTCTATGATTTCTATGAGCAGCTGAAAATGTTTGGGTCTAGGACACTACCCTGAATAATCTGTGCAGCAGTGTCCTGGGACTGAGATGACTGACTTCCAACAATTACAACCATCTTTCTTTGTGCCACGTATGAGTCCAACCAGCTGAGGGTTTACCCCTTATTCCCATTTGCTCCACTTTTTCCAGGGCTCCTTAATGCTACACTCGGACAAATGCAGCATTGGTGTCAAGGTCAGTCACTCTCATTTCACCTCTGAAGCTCACCTTTTTTATCCATGTTTGAACCAAGGGTGTAATGAGGTCAGGAGCTGAGTGGCCCTAGTGGAACCCAAACTGAGTGTCCGTGAGTATGTTATTGATAAGCAAGTGCTGCCTGATAGTACTGTTGATGATTCAATCCATTACTTTACTAACGACTAAAGGGGTGGTAATTGGCCGGGTTGGATTTGTTCTGCTTTTGCGTACAGGACATACCTGGGCAATTTTCCATATTGTTGGGTCGATGCCAGTGTTGTAACTTTATGCAATAACTTAGCTAGAGGTGCAGCAAGATTCTGGAGCACAAGTCTTTAGTACTATTGTTGAAATATTGTCATGGCACACGGCCTTTGCAGTATTCAATGCCTCAGGCTTTTCTTGAGATCACATGGAGTGAATTGTATTGGCGGAAGACTGGCAAACCTGGGGACCTCCGGAGGAAAACAAGATGCATCATCCACTCGGCACTTCTGGCTGAAGATTGTAGCAAATTTAAAAAAAAACTGGAATTAAAAGTCTAATGATAACTGATGCACGTTATCACACACGAGGCTTGAGATGCTCAAGGAAATAAAGGCTTTTATTTACTATTACAATGAAGCTACCATGTATAGTACATGATCCCAGACTGAGGGTCCCAGACAGAGCAGTGACCTTTATACCTCTCCCAGGAGGCGGAGCCCGACTGGGATGTACCATAATAACTATAATACAGGTGTAACAGCCCAACCCTAACCCCAACAGCAACAAGTAGAACAACCCATCCCTAACCCCAACAGCAACATATATACATACTCGTAGTACTGGCCAGACCCTGGCTCAGTACTACCTAGTGGGAACCAACGATAGTTCACCACAATAACCATGAAACCATGTCCTGTTGCACTGGGAGGACAGACCTTGCAGAGGTGGCGGGCGATACAGTGAGAAGGGAATTGCCCTGGGAGTCATCAACATCAACTCTGGGACTCATGAAGTCTCATGGCACCAGGTCAAACATGCGCAAAGAAATCTCCTGCTGATTACCACATATATTTTGCAGTGCTGTGCTGAGCTTTCCCATCACTGAGGATGGGGATATTTGTAGTGCCTCCTCCTCCAGTGAGTTGTTTAATTCTCCACCACCATTCACAACTGGATATGGCAGGGTGACAGAGCTTAGATCTGACACACTTGTTGTGGAATTGATTAGTTCTGTCCATTACTTGCTGCTTATGCTGTTTGGTACACACATAGTCCTGTGCTGTAGCTTCACCAGGTTGACATCTGATTTTTAGGTATGACTGGAGCTGCTCACAGCATGGTGGTCACTTCTGTCATTATGGACATGGTCAGGTACATCCGCTACAGGCAGGTTGGTTACTGTCATGAACCCGGCTGGTGTTATCTGCGAGTCCCAACTTTGAAACACTGTTTCATGGTGGTGTATAATTTTGTCTACAAGAATGGTGTAAGGAACCACATGCGAAACCCCAGTGAAAACAGTAACCAGCCCAGTCATAGTATAACACTTATTAAAGACTATTTATTACAATTTAGAAAAGGCACATATAGTCGAACAGGACTATAATGATCGAAGACAGTTACGTACAAGAGACCACTAATCTCACAAGCACAGTTTAAGTAGGAATTACCTTTATGATCCAAAGTACATTGACAAGATTTGAATTCTTTCAGGGCCTCCCGCTTTCCAAACAATATCCAATCCAATAGGTCTACAAGTAAAGGCCAGCTTATAGTTACAACACTGTCTACAATTGGGTGGTCATTCTGGGGAACGTCTCTTCTTGGTTCAGCGAAGATATCAGTTTTAACTGCCTCCATGAAGGTTTCCTGCACTCTTGCTTCTGGTCTGCTAGCTAGAACTGGCTTGCAGGCTGCTAGAATGGGATCTGCCCCTTCAGGCGGAAAGATGGAATATGCTCCCTGCTTCCACAAAAAGGTTGCCAATTATATCATTGTTTCCCTTTGAAATTTCTCTCTACATATTTAGCTGTCTGGATCCTTGGCTTCTGTTAGTTCTAAATGATTAACAGATGTATGTCTTCCCTGAATGGTGCAATCATCTACCCAAAGTGTTTCCTATTAGCAGGACAATGTATTTATTTTGTTCTGTCTACAACTGCTAATCTCATTATTAGGATTCACATCCTGTAAAATACCGATTGAAATGCTGGTGGCTTTGAACCTGCTGAGGTCCAGTAGGTTTTTCCCTCTAGTTAGTTGCCTCAGCACCTGCCGTAGACCTAGTCTGGCAGCTATGTCCTTTAGGTTTTAACCAGCAGTGGTGCTACCGAGCCTTTCTTGGTGATGGGCATTGAAGATGTCGGCACGGTAGCACAGTGGTTAGCACTGCTGCTTCACAGCTCCAGGGTCCCGGGTTCGATTCCCGGCTCGGGTCACTGTCTGTGTGGAGTTTGCACATTCTCCTTGTGTCTGCGTGGGTTTCCTCCGGGTGCTCCGGTTTTCTCCCACAGTCCAAAGATGTGCAGGTTAGGTTGATTGGCCAGGTTAAAAAAAATTGTCCCTTAGAGTCCTGGGATGCATAGGTTAGAGGGATTAGCGGGTAAATATGTGGGGGTAGGGCCTGGGTGGGATTGTGGTCAGTGCAGACTCGATGGGCCGAATGGCCTCCTTCTGCACTGTAGGGTTTCTATGATTCTATTTCTATGATTCACCACCCAGGGTACCTATTATGCCCTTGCCACCTTTGGTGCTTCTCCGAATGGTATTCAACATGGAGGAGTACTGCTTTATTGGGGGGACGTGGCGTAAGGTGGTACGTGATAATCAGCAGGATGTTTCTTTATCCATGTTTGACCTGCTGCCATGAGACTTCATGCGTCCAGTGTCGATGTTCAGGGCTCCCAGGAACTCACTGTGTCACTACCTCTGCTGGGTTCGTTCTCCTGGTGTGACAGGACATGGTTTCATGGTCATCATTAGACTTTTAATTCCAGATTTTTTATTCAATGCAAATACCATCATCTCCCACCGGGTCCCCAGACCATTACCCTAGGTCTCTGCATTACTACGCCAGTGACAATACCATTATGCCAGCTCCTCCCATTATCAAAACACGTGCCTAAATCATGTGCTCAGGTCTTTCATGTCAATTTGACCCCATGAGCTGCTTGTTGAGAGGAGACAGTGCTAAAATGCCAGGCCTGACACTTTATAATGAGGTGGCACAGTGGTTAGCGCTGCTGCCTCACAGCGCCAGGGACCCGGGTTCAATTCCGGCCTCGGGTGACTGTCTGTGTGGAGTTTGCAAGTTCTCCCTGTGTCTGCATGGGTTTCCTCTGGGTGCTCCCGTTTCCTCCCGCAGCTCAAAGGTGTGCAGGTTAGGTTGATTGGCCATGTAAATCATCCCTTAGTGTCAGGGGGATTGACAGGATAAATATGTGGGGGTTACAGGGATGGGGCCTGGGTGGGATTGTTGTCAGTGCCGATCTGATGGGCCAAATGGCCTCCTTCCGCACTGCTTTTGATTCTTTGATTCTATGGGTCTGGAAAAGGGTCTGTGACCAGAAACATGTCTTTTTCTACAGTTGTTGCCAAAACCATTCAGAGTATTTCCACTATTTTCCGCTTTTATCCTACCATTTCCTATATTTATATGTGCTTTTTTTCTACTCTAATATATATTTAATTAAAATGAGGCTGGACATTAATTCTCCTCGGCATCCTAACTGTAAGTAACCTCCGTAATTTTCAATAGTAAACCCCAGCGCGCAAACGGTCAAATAGGTGACATCTCCACATGGCCTAAGTGGACAATATTTTTTAATCATGACAAATATTATGCTTTCAAGGGAAAGCAGATGAATGACCTGCCTGGTCATATTAGTTTAGGCAACCTATTCATTTCCATGACATGTTCCCTGACTGTCATATTTAATTGCACCGGGTGTTCATATAGCTGACAAAATATCAGGAACAGCTCCGTGGAACACCATCGGAAACTGCCATTACCCAGTTCCATTTTAAAGGCAAATGGATCTATCTGTGCCACAGGCCTTAATGCCCCAAAAAGTATTCATCAATCATAAAAGGCAGCTGAGCCCCTGGTGAATGAGTCATTGTATTTCTCACTCGTCTCTCCAATTAATTACCACTAATGTTTCTCAGCTTTTATTCTTCCAGCCAGAACAATTGATCATTTATTTTATTGGACCAGTTTAAAGTTTATTTATTAGTGTCACATGTAAGCTTACATTAACACTGCAATGAAGTTACTGTGCAAACGCCACACTCTGGCGACTGTTCAGGTACACTGAGGGAGAATTTAGCATGGCCAATGCACCGTACCAGCACATCTTTTGGACTGTGGGAGGAATCCCACACAGACATGGTGAGAATGTACAGACTCCGCACAGACAGTGACCCAAGCTGGGAATCGAACCTGGGTCCCTAGTGCTACGAGGCAGCAGTGCTAACCGCTGTGCCACCGGACCGCCCCATGGGTCGAGATTGCCACGGTATCTTTTACCTGCAGTGAATCACAGGTAACTCCTGTCCCCACATTTTCCTGTGAGATCCTTCTTCCCCCGTCCAGTACACATTTTCTTTTTGCTATTATGTTAAGAATCTGCTCTTTGACCTACCTATCTCATTAAAGTAAAAAAAAATGAATGTCACATGGGTGAGATTCATGCAGGAACTACTGTGAAATACGATCTATAGGTCAAGCCTTTGTACAACTTCATTATGAGCAATTAAACCCAGAGCGGGAAATGGCGGGCATCGATGACTTCAGTGAGATTTGATGATTTTACAGGTCACTGTGAAAGTGACACTAATAGATTTCACATTCCGAAATCAGAATAGAACTGTTTACCCTGATAATTGATCAAGGAAAACAATGTTATGACAACCCAGGTGACTTAAGTAAATCAGTCTTTCTGATAAGTGGAATGGGCAACAATAATAGTGAAGAGGAGTATCAGTAATATGAGAAGAAGCATGATTTGATTACTTCCATTTTAATTCCCATTTATGACCACAGCTGAAATAACTCCTCAGAGGCCGATGTCCCTTCAACAGATTCCCTTTATTTACAAACTCTATTCCACTCCTAGAGTGCTTCAGGTACACAGTTAGAATCTGGAGTGCCAGAAACCCTGACCTTCCCATATTTATATACAGGTGAGGCTCCCTAACTGAGATGGCAATTATTAAGTTTAAGTTTTAAGTCACGTGTAGGCCAGGCCAGGTAAGGATTATTAAGCTTAAGTTTATTTATTAATGTAACAAGTAGGCTTACATTAACACTTCAATGAGGTTACTGTGGAAATCCCCTAGTCGTCACACTCTGGCCCCTGTTCAGGCACATTGGGGGAGAATTTAGCATGGCCAATATGCCTAACCAGCACGTCTTTCAGACGGTGGGAGGAAACTGCAGCACCCGGAGGAAACCCACGGAGACACAGGGAGAATCATAGAATCCCTACAGTGCAGAAGGAGGCAATTCGGCCCATTGAGTCTGCACCAACCACAATCCCACCTATCCCTGCTTTTAGCATGGCCAATTTACAATCTACAATTTACAATCTACAATTTAGCATGGCCAATCTACCTAACCCACACATGTTTGGCTGTGGGAGGAAACCGGAGCACCCGGAGGAAACCGACACAGACACGAGGAGAATGACCACACAGAGAGTGACCTGAGCCAGGAATTGAACCTGAAAGGACATCAGTGAACTAAGATGTTTCTAATTCTGACAATCGACAATGGTTTCATGGTCATCAGTAGATCCTTAATTCCAGATTTATTTTATTGAATGCAGATTCCACTATCTGTCATGGCGGGATTCGAAAACGGGTCCCCAGAACAGTAGCTGAGTTTCTGGATTAATGGTCCAATGATAATACCACTAGGCCATCATTCCTACCATGGTTTTGCCATGGGAAGAGGGGCAAAAATGACTCCCCTACTATACCAATCCAAGTCTGTCCACAACAGGTTTTTCTTTTTGTTGTGAATTTATGAGGATGAAAGTATTTACTCACGGTCTGTGCTGAAACAAGTCAGGCAGGCTTTCTTGAGTTTAAAACAAACAGGAGCTGGTTTTTACTGGGTAAAAAAAAAAATCCCATCCAGGTAAAGATACAAAAGTATTTGAAAAGGTAAGCCTACATCCGACTTTTACACACACATACAGAATTGGAGGTTAGAAACATGGAAGCATAGACGCAGGAGTGGACCATTTAGCCCTTCGAGCCTGCTCCACCTTTCAATTGGACCGTGGCTGATCCTGTATCTTGATACATACTCCCACGTTTTCAAAGCCCACCAACACCTCTATTTTCTCAGGAGTGATGCACCATCAATCAAGCAAAGACTAGTTTGTATGCAAGAACAAATAGGCTTTTATTAGCAAAAGACTTGGAGCACACCCATGCCGATGAACTGGTCCAGACTGAGGCAGGGGGTGGGGAGTAGTCGCCTTTATACCTGGACCAGGGGGGGCAGGAGTCCCGGGCAGGGTCGGCAGGGACGTGTCCAGGCATGTCACACACACACACAGGCAATAAGCTAACAGTGGTTTACCATAAGGAGGCTAAAGAAATTGGGCATGTCCGCTACAACTCTCACCAATGTTTACAGATGCACCATAGAAAGTATCCTTTCTAGATGTATCACAGCTTGGTATGACTCCTGCTCTGTCCAAGACGACTAGAAACTACAAAGGGCCGTGAATGAAGCCCAGTCCACCACCCAAACCAGCCTCCCATCCATTGACTCTGCCTGGGAAAAGCAGCCAGCATAATCAAGGATCCTACACACGCCAAACATACTCTCTTCCACCTTCTCACATCAGGAAAAGGATGTAAAATGTCTGAGATCACGTACCAACCAACTCAAGAACAGTTTCTTCTCTGCTACCATCAGACTTTTGAATGGACCTACCTTATATTAAGCTGATCATACCAAGCCACTATGCCGCCCTTGTTTTAGCAGCTTGCGTGCTGTATTCTGAAAGATTTTTAAATTGGGTATTCCAGTCACATGAACTTTCTCCTCATAACGATTGCAGAAGGTATTTGCTCAACTGATGCCTGAGCAGACTGGGGCTATTGTCCCATGGCCTATAATGTCTCAGCCATTAGCTTTTGAATGATTCATAATCTATCTTCATGACACGGGAAAAGCACCTTTCCATATACCTTTTGTGCTGGAAGAATTTCTGTCTCTGGCTGAGAGGTAACCTTGCAGAAATGCACAGATGAGGTGTGGTACTGTTTCAGTAAATCTTTTTGAAGTAGTTCTTTACATCAGCAGAAACTCCAGAAAACCGGTCATCTGGCAATACCATACATCAGGAGGCTTGCAGCACCTGCCTTCATTCAATCTCCTTTATTTGCTTTTTGAAACTCTTTTTTAAACAGTTCAATATACGTTTGATCAGCCAACGAAATTAAAGATGAAGACCATTCATGCAGAAGTCACATCATCGTGCCGCTATTTATTTAGTCCAGCAAATTGGAACTGACTCTGTCTACACTTCCTGCTGCCTCGGCAAAGCAGCCAGCATAATCAAGGATCCCGCGCACCCCGGACATTCTCTCTTCCACCTTCTTCTATCGGGAAAAAGATACAAAAGTCTGAGGTCACGTACCAACTGACTCAAGAAAGCTCATTCCCTGCTGCCATCAGACTTTTGAAAGGACCTACCTCATATTAAGTTGATCTTTCTCTACACCCTAGCTATGACTGTAACATTACATTCTGGACCCTCTGCTTTCCTTCTCTATGAACGGTATGCTCTGTCTGTATAGCGCAAGAAACAATACTTTTCACTGTACACTGATACATGTAACAATAATAAATCAAATCAAATCAAAGACAAAAAGAGGGCCAGGATAGAAAATAGAAATGTAGTACTAGCTCAGAGCAACTTTCAGAGCAGAGTGGCACGGTGGCACAGTGGTGAGCACTGCTGCCTCACAGCACTAGAGACCAGGGTTCGATTCCTAGCTTGGGTCTCTGTTTGTATGGAGTTTACACATTCTCCCCACGTCTGTGTGCGTTTCCTCTGCGTGTTCCGGTTTCCTCTCACAGTCCAAAGATGTGCACATTAGGTGGATTGACCATGATAAATTCTCTTTCAATGTGTGGCGACTAGGGGATTTTCCAGTAACTTCATTGCAGTGTTAATGTAAGCCTACTTGTGACTAATAAATAAACTTTACTTTAAACAGTGGTTAGCGCTGCTGCCTCACAGTGCCAGGGACCTGGGTTCAATTCCTGGCTTGGGTCTCCGTCTATGCGGAGTCTGCGCTTTCTCCCTGTGTCTGCGTGGGTTTCCTCCCACAACCCGAGAGATGTGCTGGTTGGGTGCATTGGCCATGCTGAATTCTCCCTCAGTGTACCCGAACAGAGGCCAGAGTGTGGCGACTGGGGGGGTTTTCACAGTAACTTCATTGCAGTGTTAATGTAAGTCTTACTCGTGACGCTAATAAATAAAATAAATAAAACTTCGGAAGTTGGAAATGAAGCGCATACCTTCAGCAGTAAGGAAAATAAGCCACACTTAATCTACCTTGTATCTGAACTGCGAGTTTTAAATACTTGGGTCAGGTGCAAAGGGGAAACAATCCATTCCCTACAATCACCCTTTTGAAAGGATCTGCAGCTTTTTGTGGGTTATTTTCATTAAATGTATACCAGCCGCTCATAATTGTTGCATAATCAAGCCACTCAAAGGACAGGGAAACAAGGAGAACATTAACAATAGAATCCCATTCATTTTAAATAGGGAAAGGATAAGGATGAAGTCATTGTTGAAATTCATGCAAGACAATCATTCTTACACATCTCACTATGACTCACTGAGAGTTTCAAGTAACAGCTGAATTATAAGCCCCGTTTCCAGATTTCAGAGACTTTTATTCAATAGAAACATTATTATTTTGCATAATTTCTCAAAAGGCCACAAATAAAATGGACACTCACGATAACATAGTCCCTCATAATATTTATTTGCTATTAAGTTTAATATCGTGCTCATTCAGAAGTACAGTGGTCTAGCATTTCAACAGGTAAATTAATTTTGTTTTCTATGTACTGTACATACAAACATATCATTCCGGACAAGGGAGAGAGATTGGATTATTTCTCCTTTTTCCCCGCTCTAAATGACTGCAACAAGATTTATTTAGGAAACGAGTGTTTTAACCCCTTGAGTGCTGTGACTGTTAAGAACAGGCAAAAACAAGTTTTCTTGTAAGTTTAAATCAAAAGAAAGGATGAATGCTATTTTCACAACACCCAACACCCAAAATGGAATCGCAACCAATGCCCTCATACACACAAGGTGTGCATACACGCATGCACGCCCGTGAACATGCACACACATGTACACACAAGAAAAGGTCATTTCTAAAGATGTAGCAAGCGCTTAGATTAGTTAAAGGGTGTAAAAAGAGGTTACCTCAGTTATCAGGCCTCAAGATTATAGTCCAAATGTTACAGATGGGACGTATTTGCTCTTGGTTCACCAAAGGCAATGGAGATATGAAGCTTCTACTTTTCCAGCCAAAGTTGTGGTTGAGCTTCTATAGTGAAGATATTTTTCTGTAGACACCAACAGTTAGCTGCACTTACAGTCATTGAGTCATAGCGGTTTACAGCATGGAAACAGGCCCTTTGGCCCAACTTGTCCATGCTGTCCTTTTTTAAAAACTCCTAAACTAATCCCAATTGCCCGCATTTGGCCCATATCCCTCTATACCCAACGTACCCATGTAACTGTCAAAATGCTTTTTAAAAGATAAAATTGTACCCGCCTCTACTACTACCTCTGGCAGCTTGTTCCAGACACTCACCACCCTCTGTGTGAAAAAATTGCCCCTCTGGACACTTTCGCATCTCTCCCCTCTCACCTTAAACCTATGCCCTCTAGTTTTAGACTCCCCTACCTTTGGGAAAAGATATTGACTATCTACCTTGTCTAGGCCCCTCATTATTTTATAGACCTCTATGAGGTCACCCTTCAGCCTCCTACGCTCCAGAGAAAAAAGTCCCAGTCTACTCAATCCATCAAGTCCTGGTAGCATCCTAGTAAATCATTTCTGCACTCTTTCTAGTTTAATAATATCCTTTCTATAATAGGGTGACCAGAATTGCACACAGTATTCCAAGTGTGGCCTTACCAATGTCTTGTGCAACTTCAACAAGATGTCCCAACTCCTGTATTCAATGTTCTGACCGATGAAACCAAGCATGCTGAATGACTACTTCACCACTCTGTCCACCTGTGACTCCACTTTCAAGGAACTATGAACATGTACTCCTAGATCTCTTTGTTCTGTAATTCTCCCCAATGCCCTACCATTAACTGAGTAAGTCCTGCCCTGGTTTAATCTACCAAAATGCATTACCTCGCATTTGTCTAAATTAAACTCCATCTGCCATTCGTCAGTCCACTGGCCCAATCGATCAATTGATCAAGATCCCGCTGCAATGGGAGATAACCTTCCTCACTGTCCACCATGCCACCAATCTCGGTGTCATCTGCAAACTTACTGCAGGCGAGGATGAAGAATTCGGCGCTGAGCCAAATCTCCGTTCATTGCAGTGAGACCAGAAAATCCCACTGGTGTGAATGGCCTGCGGATTCCAGACCTGTTTTCTCAAGTCAGTTTCTGTCATGTGACCATGGAATCAATGCTGCCATTCCACACAAAGTGTGCACTGGTATGTGTTACAATGGGGAATTAATGACATTCTCTCACATCTTCTGTGATACATAACTTTGTGGGACTTCAAGCCTACAGACAACAGGTCAAGGGTGACTTTAATTTCTGTAATCATCCAGACAATAGTAACTGCTAACTCAAAAGGTGGTCTATTGCATTCCAATGTTTCTTTCGTGGAATGTCCCCAAAAAACAATTGAATTTCCAGAGAGATGCCCAGGCATGAGTTAGTCGTGGTTGGTACAGAAATCATAAAAAGATCAGCCCATCCAGGGTCCATTTTGACACGGTAAATTGCCAATATTCCACACTGCATTTAAAAGTTAAAGTCCATTGTCTTCATAAATTCACTGGGATATGACACACGGTGGCACAGTGGTCAGCAATGCTGCCTCACGGCATTAGGGATCCGGATTTGATTCCTGGCTTGGGTCACTGTCTGTGCGAAATCTACATGTTCTCCCTGTATCTGCATGGGTTTCCTCCGGGTGCTCTGGTTTCCTCCCCAGTCTGAAAGACGTGCTGGTTAGGTGCATTGGCCATACTAAATTCTCCCTCAGTGTACCCGAACAGGTACCGAAATGTGGTGACTTGGGGATTTCCGCAGTAACTTCACTGCAGTGGTAATGTAAGCCTACTTGTGACGCTAATAAATAAGCTTGAACAATATTCTATATGTGTTTGATCTCCACTTTCTCGTGTTTAGATTTTTCTTCCAAACTTGAATGTGATTATGCTTTCTGGACTCAGCCTTTAATCATCCTCCTCTATTTCACTCAAGTGCCAGTCTAGCATAGTTAGTGACAGGCTATTCAATTACAGAGAGGATCAGAGTCGCAAACTGCCCTCAACTGGTATCCATTCAGGGGCGTGTTTTGAGCGGGGTCGTAGATAATGATAAAATAAGTGCCTACTTGGATTTTCCCTCCTTAATCCAGAAATGATGAGACCAAGAGCTGTCCTGACAAAGAATATACGGCAGGAATGTTAACCTGTCTCTTCTTATTGCAGGTGCTAATGGACTTGCAGTACACTTCCAGCATGGATCAATAGGCAGCAGTCAAGAGAGGCAACTCTGGGTGATTCATCCCTCTTTAACAAGAGAACATTAAGGCCAATTGTAGCACTGTTGATCTAGCCGGCAGAGGTGAGCTAACAGGGCAGGCCAGAGATTGAATGTGAGAATATACATCTGGTGATGGCCTCAACGGGCTGAATCTTCTGCAGCCACCAGCAGTGGCATGCTCGGTGGCAAGGGGACGTAATTTGGCATGACGCCAAATATCAGTTTCCCAATGGGAGGATGAATGTTTGCAATTATGTTCCCGCGACTTTAAAGGCGGGGTTGAGCTTTGCGACAAACAAGGTCGGGAAGCCCCTTTGCATATATTTACATGTCATGCACGTTCATTAACAAGCTACCTCACTAGAATTAACCCTGCCCCCTCCAAATTAGAGATATTAGGACATTTTTGATTTGATTTGATTTGATTTATTATTGTCACATGTATTAGTATACAGTGAAAAGTATTGTTTCTCGAGCATTATACAGACAAAGCATACTGTTTGATGCACCATCAATCGAGCAAAGACTAGTTTGTATGCAAGAACAAATCGGCTTTTATTAGCAAAAGACTTGAAGCACACCCATGCCGATGAACTGGTCCAGACTGAGGCAGGCGGGTGGGGAGCAGTCGCCTTTATACCTGGACCGGGGGGGGGGGGGGAGGAGTCTCGGGTAGGGCTGGCAGGGATGTGTCCAGGCATGTCACATATACAGGTAATAAGCTAACAGTGGTTTACCACACCGTTCATAGAGAAGGATAGGAGAGAGTGCAAGATGGAGTGTTACAGTCATAGCTAGGGTGGAGAGAAAGATCAATTTAATGCGAGGTAAGTCCATTCAAAAGTCTGAATTAATGCAATGAGACATATTATAACACAGTGAGCCATTGGGACCTGGACTGGACTGCACTGCCTGAAGTTTGAAGTTTATTGATTAGTGTCACAAGTAGGCCTACATGAGCACTGCAATGAAGCCACTGTGAAAATCCCCCAGCCGCCACACTCCGCCGCTGCCTGTTCGGGTACACTAAGGAAGAATTTAGCATGGCCAATGCACCCAACCAGCACGTCCCCCAGACCGTGGGAGGAAACTGGAGCATCTGGAGGAAACCCACATTTACAATTCACATCTCCAATTCCGTGTAAGTAGCATGCACCTATTTGAGGTTGACTGGAGGCCCTGCTCAGGTGAAAGTGCACCCTCCTTGGCCTGACTTGTTGGAGGCAATGGGATCACTGGCAAAGTGGAGGTGGAGTGGCAGAACACCCCTGGAGTGTCCTGGCATGGAACCTCCCTCATTCAAAGGTGCACAGTGCCTGCTGAGAGCCAACCTTTGCTGTCAATCCCCCTCACTTACCCTCAACCCCTTCCCCGAGACCAACACCCTGAGAACCCCCTCCTCCTGCCATCACGCACCTGTGGCCTGGGGTCCAGTGATGATATTGGGCCACGGGTTGGTGGTGTACTGGCAGCAGCCACCAGGGGCGCTGCTGTTCAATAGAGCTGCTGGCCTCTGAGTTCTGCCCAGGGAGCTCCTTGATTCTGGGGGAGGCCGCACCACGGCCCAGTTAAGTGCCCAAGTGAGACATAATTCAATGGGTCCTCCCAAAAAGAAACAATACGGGGTTCTTGCTGATGCTTCAGCTGGCAGGTGAGACCCCCATCACCTTCACTGAATACTGTCCTCATGTGCCCATTTGCCTGGCCGAGTCAGGTTCAGGCAGGCCATTAAATACACAGCCAGCACTCCCACCATGAACTCGTGGGAGGCTGTTCAGATGTGAAAATTGGACCCTACGGTTGTTGTAGGACCTTAGTTGTGATGTTGGGAAATAGTTGGACAATGCATGGTGCATACTATTGCTATTTCTAGGGGTAATGAGAGGGCCAAGGGACAGTCCTCAAAGTCTATCATTCCAGGCCCTCCACACAAGTACATTTTTGGAAGTTTCTTTTTAAGTTTTTGTAGAGGCAGGAACAACAGGAGAGGTGTCGACTAAACATGTGGGTTTACAGTCCCAGCGCACTCCTGTGAGAGTGCTGCACTGTCTGTGGTGCCAATATTCAGGGGAGATGTTAATCTGAGATCACGTCTACTCCCCTCAGATGATGTAAAAGATACAGCATTGCTGTCAATGACAGCTTGCAATGCGCAACTTGGGTGTCTGGAACATTTTGCATGTTATCGCAGTGACCACACTTCTAGAAGCGCTGAGGCACTCTGGGACATCCTGAAGTCATGCAAACAGCTGGAGAAATGCTTGTTCATTTTTTAATTCTTTATGCACTGAAGTAAGGAGATGAAGGGAACACCCTCCCCAACTCTCTCCCCCCCACCCCCACCTCCCTCCACCCACAGTTTTCTCAATGCTGCCACAAAGTTGAGTTGGATCTGTGGCAGATATTGGGCAGGACCTGTAGATTTTCAGGCATATTTCAGAGCTACTATATATAAATGCATTGAATCAGTGAAACTTTTAGTCAGG
Organism: Mustelus asterias; assembly: GCF_964213995.1. Classification (NCBI taxonomy): domain Eukaryota; kingdom Metazoa; phylum Chordata; class Chondrichthyes; order Carcharhiniformes; family Triakidae; genus Mustelus; species Mustelus asterias. The sequence continues at coordinate 63,710,755 of NC_135817.1, forward strand.
TTAAGTTCACAACTGAAAAGCCACAGTATTAACACAATTACCATGTTTTGGACTTATCTGTTTTTCTACTGGAAGTTTAGTTGAAGTTACCAAAGTCCTGGGGGTTACTACTGAATCTGGTGCCCAATAACCTCCTGCCCCCCCACCACCCCCCCCCCCCCCCCCCACCCCCCCCAACCTACAGTGCTACCCCAACCAACAGGTGCATTCCATGCTGGGTGTGCCTTAATTGATTTGATTTGATTTGATTTATTATTGTCACATGTATTAGTACAGTGAAAAGTATTGTTTCTTGTGTCCTATACAGACAAAGCATATCGTACAAAGAGAAGGAAAGGAGTGCAGAATGTAGTGTTACAGTCATAGCTAGGGTGGAAAGAAAGATCAACTTAGCACGAGGTAGGTCCATTCAAAAGTCTGATCGCAGCAGGAAAGAAACTGTTCTTGAGCCTCAGTTGGCACTCCAGCATGATATTGGCCGGAATTCTCCGGCCATTCATGCCAGCGGGATTCTCCGGTCCCGCCGTCAGTTCACCCCCGCCCGCAGGTTTCCCAATGACATGGGGTGACATCAGTGGGAATTCCCAATGACAGCGGTGGGACCAGAGAATCCCATCGCTAGCAAACAATGCGCCACTTCCCACCAGTGGGAAGCACATGGCTGGCAGGGTGGAGAATCTCGCCTATTGTGTTTTCTTGGGACCATTGTGCATAAGCGGGTTTCACATCCACCTCCTCGCTTGCCGAGCGCAAGTGCCTGTCTCCTGTGAAATTCAGTCCCATGTATTCAACTTCTGAGGGCCCAAGTTCTGGAATTTCTTCCCTAAATGTCTCCTCCTTTCTACCTCTCATGTGTTCTTTAAGACCCTCCTTAAAATCTCTTTGACCAAATTTGTTTGCCAACTACACTTTTCGCTCCTTAGGAGGCACGCTGTTCCAAGTTTTCCTTTATATTGCTCATGTGAGTGCCTTGGCATGTTTTATTACATTAAGGGTGCTATATAAATTCAAGTGATTGTTGGGATAAACGCAATATAAAAAATGCAGAACATGCATTTGAATGTTTAGGATCTCTACTACATTATACACAATTCTTCTTAAAAGTAAAACCCACCCAATGCCCCCAATCCCAAAGGTACCGTGAAGCATGCATTAACTATGGGACGGCACGATGATACAGTGATTAGCACTGCAGCCTCACAGCGCCAGGGACCCGGGTTCAATTCCTGGCCTAGGTCGCTGTCTGTGTGGAGGCTGCACGTTCTCCCCGTGTCTGCGTGGGTTTCCTCCGGGTGCTCCGGTTTCCTCCCACAGTCCAAAGATGTGCGGGTTAGGTGGATTGCCCGTGCTAAATTGACCTTCAGTGTCAGGGGGTCCAGCTAGGATACATGCATGGGATTGTGGGGATAGGGCCTGGGTGGGATTGTGGTCGGTGCAAACCTGATGGGCCGAATGGCCTCCTCCTGCACTGTGGGATTCTATGATTCTAACTATGGTGGGTGAGAAAAACATTTTATTTGCCCCATGGCAACATGTTTTTACAAAAGAGAATAAGATATCCCAATTTTGGTGATTAATTTTTCTATGGATTCAAATAAAATGTAGTCATTGCATTAAGGTGAGAGGTTTCTGACACTTTTTTTTCAGTTGTGTTAACTGTGGTATTATTAATTTTAATATGTCATGTTACAACTGCACAAGACATTGGTAAGGCCACATTTGGAATACTGTGTACAATTCTGGTCACACTGCTATAGGTAGGATGTTATTAAAATAGGGCGGCACGGTAGCACAGTGGTTAGCACTGCTGCTTCACAGCTCCAGGGTCCCAGGTTCGATTCCCGGCTCGGGTCACTGTCTGTGTGGAGTTTGCACATTCTCCTCGTGTCTGCGTGGGTTTCCTCCGGGTGCTCCGGTTTCCTCCCACAGTCCAAAGATGTGCGGGTTAGGTTGATTGGCCAGGTTAAAAATTGCCCCTTAGAGTCCTGGGATGCGTAGGTTAGAGGGATTAGTGGGTAAAAAAAAGGGATTAGCGGGTAGGGCCTGGGTGGGATTGTGGTCGGTGCAGACTCGATGGGCCGAATGGCCTCCTTCTGCACTGTAGGGTTTCTATGACTCTATGAATGCTCAAACTGGAAAGGGTGCAAAAAAGATTTACAAGGATGTTACCGGTACTGGAAGGTTTGAATTATAAAGACTGGCAGGATAGGCTGGGATTTTTTTCCATGGAAGGGTGACCTTATAGAGGTTTATAAAATCATGAGTGGCAGAGATAAGGTGACGAGCCAAGGTTTTTTCCCCAGGGTAGGGGAGTCCAAAACTAGAGGGCATAGGGTTTAAGGTGAGAGGAGGGAGATTTAAAAGGGACCTGAGGGGCAAAGTTTTCAAACACAGGATGGTGTGTATATGGAATGAGCTGCCAGAGGAGGTGGTAAAGGCAGGTACAATTACATTTAAAATACATTTGGACAGGTACATGGATGGGAAAGGCTTAGAGGGATATGGGCCAACCGCAGACAAAAGGGACTAGTTTGGTTTAGGAAACCTGGTCGGCATGGACGAGTTGGACTGAAGGGCCTGTTTCAGTGCTGTATATCTCTATGTCAATTGGTAGCTAACAAGTCTTTGTGTACACCAACTTCCCTGGAGAGACTGAGTGCTGTAAGTGTTGAACTGTGAGGAAACAGTTCTCATCGAACAGACAAATGTATTGATTTCTTGTTTGGTAGATTAGGCAAGTTACAACAGGGAGCAGAGGGAGGTAGCCGTTAAGAGAAATAATCGGCCAGGTTGATCTTGGTGGTTGTTTGTGGTACGGAAGTTGTTCTGAGAGCACCTCACCGGGGCCTCATTCATGCTCCTGAACTGAATGGTTAAAGAGGTAACGGATAACATTCCATCTGAATGAGAAAAAGCACATTGCTGGAACTTTGGCTTCTATGGGTGGCAGCGTTATTGAGGTAAGAGTTATTATTAGGCTTAACAATGAAAAAATTTGATTATGATCCTTTGCATTATAACCAGATTACCAGAGGGAATCTTGAAAGAGAATAAGAAAAGTCAATGCAGCCAATCTTACTCAACCAATTACTCAGGCCAGAGGGTCCCAAACTTGTGCATTGGTGGGGAGTGGGCGGTGTAGCTTTTGCATGACAAGATTATAGCGCAGAAATGGAAGGAGGATTGGCAGGAATAAGAACAAAACTTTAGTGTCCACTTGCTCTGTCTCCTGCAGGGGGACATGTCCATTTCAGGTTGATCCTTGTAACTTTGCTTCTTTCCCTAATAAGTGTCAACTGTGGTTCAGTTGATAGAAAGCTCCCCTTTGGTGTCTGAAGGTTCTGTGTTCAAATTCCACTCCAGAAATTTGAACATATAGACTGGAATTCTTCCACCCTGCTCGCCATGCAATCGGAGCAAGCGAAGGGCAGACAATGGAAATGTCCGCTGACCTCGGGCGGGAACTTTCGGTCTTGCTCGAGCGAGGCTGTAAGATCCCGCCCATAATCTACACTGCTACCTCTGTGCTGAGGGAGTGCCATGTTGCTGGAAAGGATATCCGATTGCCCCCATTTTCCTCTCTGGTTGTGTGAAGGATCCAATGACATGAAGAAGAGATGGGGTGTTCTCCCCAGTGACTTGGTCAACACAAATTTCTCAACCAATATCACGAACCAGGATTATCTGGTTGTGGGAGTTTACGGTGCACAAATTGTTTACACAACAATGAGTATTTTCTCTGGGTGAAAAATTCCTGAAGTCATTATGAAATGCAGGTCTTTGTTTTATTTCCCTATCCTTAGAGGGCTTCAATTTCCTTGCCTGATTTTACACTGCCTCACATTCTCACTGCCGTGGGCGCAAACAATGATGTGGGCACAAGAAGCTAAAAGTGAGAGTCTCGCCAGCGAGATCTCACAATGCGATCGTACCCGCTCCCTGCCATTGACATAATGAGGTTCCTGCTCAGGGAGGTTGTGAACCTGTATTGTCCTCCCACATTGGGATTTTCTCCCTTGCTGATGCGACATTATGTCGGCAAGGTTTACAAGGGGCGGTACGGTAGCACAGTGGTTAGCACTGCTATTTCACAGCGCCAGGGAACCGGGTTCGATTCCCGGCTTGGGTCACTGTCTGTGTGGAGTTTGCACGTTCTCCCCGTGTCTGCGTGGGTTTCCTCCGGTTTCCTCCCACATTCGGAAAGACGTGCTGGTTAGACCAAACAGGCGCCGGACTGTGGCAACGAGGGGAATTTCACAATAACTTTATTGCAGTGTTAATGTAAGCCTTACTTGTGATTCTAATAAATAAACTTTAAAAAAACTTTAAACAACAGGTCTGGAGCAATATGAACCAGGTGAACAGACCATGCCAAGGGCCCATAGTAAGTACAGCCCCTGAGGGGGGGTGGGGGGACATGCCCTGGCAGTGCCAAGGGGCAGCGTCAAGGGACAGTGCCAAGGGGAAGTGCCAGGGGGCCCTCTGGGCACTTCCTGGTGTGTGCATTCCCCTTGTACGTGTCGGGGGGGGGGGGGTTCTCTGTGTCCGTGGGTTTATTTTTACTGGAGGTTAGGAAAAGTCAATGTCACTGGCTCATCCAGGCCCCAGCCTGTCCCGCCTGCGTGACAGTGCAAGACACGCCTCCAGGACTTTATTCTTCTAAGTGCTGGACAATAGTGCGAGGAAAGCTGGCTGCACTGCCGACTAGATGCACATTGCTTTTCTCACCTAGTCCAGCACTTAGAAGAAAAAACAGAGAACTCTGCCCATTTGCTAATACTTTACCACCTCGCCCGCCCGCAGCTCGTACGATTCCACCCGAGGCCAAATAGGGAATGCCATTCCGCGAGCCTCGCCCACTCCGAATCTGGGATGGGCGAAGTGGTAAAATTCTGGCCATCGTCTCCTTTCTGTGTTAGTTATCATCACTTGGAGATTGTTCCTCACCCTCAACTTTATTTAGTGCAGTCCTGTTAAGGGGTTCATTAACTCTCAATTTCAAGTTCTCACTATGATCACCACAAAAATTAATCTCTCTTTAGGGTTGCAATGTATTTTCCCTCCATTAGCTTGAAGTTACCTTAATCTAAAATCATGTTCCTAAATTCCCTTATCTTAATTAGTCTAAGAAGATTTCAATCACATGGATCCCCATTGACAATATATTATAACCCCCTGTAATACCACTGGCCAGTCACTGTTTGTCACTCCCGCTGGTGTGGATAATGAAATGTTTGTTCGTGTAGCTCTGGACATTTACTACATTGGTAATGGCTAATAAATCTTCAATGGTGTTACTGCAGGCACTAAATAAACTGTCCACTAGTAACCTGGCTCTTTGTTTAAGCAATGTGTGTATTAACTTGTACGCAACTTAATGGTTGCTTATCTGTACATCTTGGCTGAATGAGACAAAACCATTTGTAAAATTATATGCAACATCTTCACTCTCACTTGCTATACAATCGTCATTATGGAGGGAAGTGCTCATTTTGCAAATGCAGCGTAAATCCAAAATCAGTTTATGTCCTTAAATTTATTGTCATTGTGAAGCTAAAACCATTTTGCGACAATTTTTCAAAATTCATTCACGGGATGTGGGCATTGTTGGCTAGGCCATCATTTATTGCCCACACCTAAGTGCCCTTGAGAAGGTGGTGGTGAGCTGCCTTCTTGAACTGCTGCAGTCCATGTGATGTAGGTACATCCACAGTGTTGTTAGGGAGGGACTTCCAGCATTCTGACCCAGCGACAGTGAAGGAACGGTGATGTAGTTTGAGATGATGTGTGGCTTAGAGAGGGATTTGCAGGTAGTCGTGTTGTGTGACCTTTGTTCAATGGACTGCACTGTAAGCACATTGAACAAATTCAATTACTTTTAGGTCTGTGATTGTAAAAACTTTAAGATAACATAAGCAGTAGAATTATTGCTCTAACTCAGAGAAAATTTAGGCTTAATAATCAAATAACAAAGAAGAGTACAGCACAGGAACAGGCCTTTCGGCCCACCAAACCTGTGTCGATACATGACACCTTTCTAAGCTAAAGATCTCCATGTGGTTGGTATCCTTCTATTCCCTGCCTAATCATGTATCTATCAAAACGCCTCTTAAACGTTGCTGTTGTGCCTGCTTCTACCACCTCCTTTGGCAGTACATTCCAGGCATTTTTTAAATTAGTGTCACAAGGAGGCTCACATTAACATTGTAATGAAGTTACTGTGAAAATCCTCGAGTCGCCACACTCCGGCACCTGTTCGGGTACACTGAGGGAGAATTTAGCATGGCCAATGCTCCTAACCAACATGTTTTTTGGACTGTTGGAGGAAACCAGACCACCCGGAGGAAGCGCACGCAGACACGGGGAGAAGGTGCAGACTCCGCACAGACAGTGGCCCAAGCCGGGAATTGAACCCGGGTCCCTGGCGCTGTGAGGCAGCAGTGCTAACCATTGTGCTACCGTGCTGCCCTGACCACCCTTCCTGTAAAAGAATTGTCTCTCACGTCTCCTTTAAACTTTCCCCCTTTCACCTTTGTCCCTTAGTAATTGACATTTCTACTCTGAGAAAGAGGAATAACTTCAGGAAATTTTGACAAGGCAGTGAATTTTAACTCTTCCATTTGGATACTAGGAAGTTCCATTTAAATCACAGCATGCGATGGGTTAAAAGGAATCTGCAATATGTTATTTTGAACAAATTGCATTCCATGATAATGATTTCAGTGGAAGGGGAAGCTGCCTCATTACTATTAGCTCTCTCCATTGCATTAATAATTATTGCACAGTACAGCAGATGGGGATTACTACTTGGCGATGCCTTCGCCCAGCAGGGTAAGAAGGTGTTTTCCACTGAACTGACACAACGTATTTTGATCCACAGCCACAATCATTGGAAGATTGACAGCTGCGAGACATCCAGGCTAAAATGAAGAGTGATTGGGCAGTGTTGAACTATGAGGTGATGTCACTGCTCACAGCTAATGACCAATTAGTTACATTTCAGAGGAAATGACTTGCAAAGCCCCAGGAGACAGTGGTGTATTTATATTCCAGCGAGCTTACTGTAGTCTTTCTGATCTAGGAAGGTTGCAGAACGGAAGTAAAGGATCTGTGAGGCCTGCAGGCTCCTAGAACCAGAACCAAGCATCTGTTTCCATTAACTTTCATGTTGCATGCTGTTCTGTGTACAATGACAATCAGTTGTAAAGTTACAAGGGGACCATTCCAAATTAATACTTTTGTTCCTACTTGTTGCTCCTGGTCGATCCAAACATGGGAAAGGCGTCAACTGCATTAGATGTTTTTCTGTTTTTTGCAGTACTGGTAAAAAGTTAAAGTTAAAGTTTATTTATTAGTCATAAGTAAGGCTTACATTAATACTGCAATGAAGTTACTGTGAAATTCCCCTAGTCGCCACACTCCGGCGCCTGTTCAGGTCAATGCACCTAACCAGCACGTCTTTCAGACTGTGGGAGGAAACTGGAACACCTGGAGGAAACCCACGCAGACACGGGGAGAATGTGCAAATTCCACACAGACAGTGACCTAAGCCAGGAATCGAACCCGGGTCCCTGGCGGTGTGAAGCAGCAGTGCTAATCACTGGCAGGAAGATTCCCTAATAGTTATTTGTATCACTATTTCTTATGTTGGTTAGACTATCAATGGTAAAATTATGAATGTTATAATAGCAACACAAACTTACTATCGGGATCAATAGGATCATCAAATATGCAAATCCTCCATGGGTCTTCCACAAGTGCGTTTTGAAGGATTTTAGGTGCCATTTTAGATCTAATGACAAATGCTTGTGTTGATATTGTCCCATACTGTGCAGAAATATTTCAAAACCCATTACACAATGCATTCATTTTGAAGATGTGGAGATGCCGGCGTTGGACTGGAGTAAACACAGTAAGAGTTTTAACACCAGGGTAAAGTCCAAAAGGTTTATTTGGTAGCAAATGCCATTAGCTTTCGGAGTGCTGCTCCGAAAGCTGCAGGAAAGGATGTCCCGAGGCATGGTACATTGGAGAAACCATGCAAACGCTACGACAACGGATGAATGAACATCGCTTGACAATCACCAGGCAAGACTGTTCTCTTCCTGTGGGGGAGCACTTCAGCGGTCACGGGCATTCAGCCTCTGATCTTCGAGTAAGCGTTCTCCAAGGTGGCCTTCACGACATATGACAGCGCAGAGTCGCTGAGCAGAAACTGATAGCCATGTTCTGCACACATGAGGACGGCCTAAACCGGGATGTTGGGTTTATGTCACACTATCAATAACCTCCACAGCTTGCCTCCTGGACTTGCAGAATCTCACTGGCTGTCCTGTCTGGAGACAATACACATCTCTTTAACCTGTGCTTAATGCTCCCTCCACTCACATTGTCTGTATCTTTAAGACATGGTTGGTTGTAGAGATTCGCATTCTAATCAGTATTCTGTAACTTGAGTTTGTGTCTCTGTATGCCCATGTTTGAGAGTATATTTCCACTCCATCTGACGAAGGAGTAGCGCTCTGAAAGCTAATGGCATTTGCTACCAAATAAACCTGTTGGACTTTAAACTGGTGTTGTTAAAACTCTTACTTAATTTTGAAGTACAGTAATAAGTGTTATGACTAGGGGGCAGCACAGTGGCGCAGTGGTTAGTATTGCTGCCTCACAGCGCCAGGGATACTGGTTCGATCCCAGCCTCGGGTAACTGTCTGTGCGGAGTTTGCACATTCTCCCCATGTCAGCGTGAGTTTCTTCCGGGTGCTCCGGTTTCCTCCCACATTCCAGAGATATGCGGTTGAGGTTGATTGGCCATGCTAAATTGTCACATAGTGTCGGGGGGTTACATGTGGTTACGGGGATATGGCCTGAGTGGGAATGAATAAAGAACAAAGAACAGTACAGCAAAGGAACAGGCCCTTCAGTCCATCTGTGCTAACACAGATGCCTCTCTAATCTAACATTTTCTTACCTCTATGTGGTCCATATTCCTCTATTCTCTGCTTAATCATGTACCTTTCCACATTCCAAGTTTGTTCAGCCTTTCTTCATAGTCCATATCCTCCAAACCAGGCAACATGCTGGTAAATCTCTTCTGCACCCTTTCTAATGCATCAACATCCTTCCGATACTGTGGAGCCACCAGAATTGTACACAAGACTCCAAATGCTGCCTAACCAAAGTCTTATGCAGCTGCAAAATTATTTTCCAATTCCTATACTCAACGGTCCAACTGATGAAGGCCAGCATGCCACATGCCTTCTTGACCACCTTGTCCACCTGAGTTGCCACCTTCAGGGAACTGTGGATCTGCAGGCCTAGATTCTCGTGTAGGCTAATATTTCTAAGGGCTCTACCATTTACTGTATACTTTCCTTCTGCAGTAGACCTTCCAAATCGCATTACCTCAAATCTGTCCGGGTTAAATTCCATCCACCATCTTTGAGCCCAGGTCTCCAGCCGATTTATATCTTGCTGTATCCTCTGACAATCCTTCTCACTATCCGCTACTCCCCTAATTCTTATATCATCTGCAAACTTACTAATCATCCCACCTATGTTTTCCTCCAAATCATTTATATATATTACAAACAACAGAGGCCCCAGCACTGATCCTTGTGGAACATCACTTGTCACAGACCTCCAGTTAGAAAAATACCCTTCCACTGCTACTCTCTGCTTTTTATGCCCAAGCCAATTTTGTATCCATCTTATCAGCTCACCTTGGATCCCATATGATTTCACCTTCTGTATCAGCCTGCCATGAGGAACCTTATCGAAGGCTTGACTAAAGTCCATGTATACAACATCCACTGCACTGTCCTGGTCAGCTTTTCTTGTCAGTTCCGGAAAGAATTGGATTATTGTCAGTGCAGACTTGATGGGCTGAATGGCCTCCTTCTGCACTGCAGGGATTCTATGATTCTAATGGGCTACTAGTCTCATAAACTCTGTGCTAATGTTTCCTCCACATTAGTCACTTCCTATAACCCTAGTCGTTCCTTTAATCATCCTCATGTTTCACGGAATTATTTCTCTTCTGATATAACTTATGGATTCTGTTTCAACAATGATTGGTAACAATGAATTAAATATTCTAACCATTTCCCTTGGTGAAAGATATTTTAATCTCTCCTCTAATTCACTTAATGGAGAAATACAATCAGTTAGAAAAATATTGGTGAATCCAATCCTGTTTCCCGTACATTAAAATATTGTAATAATGAAACCACCCAAAGCCTGCAAGGTTCGAGAGTTCAGTTCTCTTTCAGGGTTTGCTTTCTTGCAATAGCTGAACATAGAACCATAGCTGTTTACAGCACATCATGAGGCATCCCCTGTGTCTATGCCGACACTTTGCAATGACAAGCCAGTGAATCTTATTGACCTGCTCTCTCCACATAGTTCTGCATCTCTCTCTCTCTCTCTCTGCTTCAAACATTTACCCATTTTCCCCTTAAAAGATGCAATGGGCTTTCCCCCAACTACTCTTTATGGCAAAGAAGTCCATGCTCTGACAATTATCTGTGAAGATACATTTCTCGCAAACTCTCTTACTCCTTACTTTCGAAATGGTCATTTTAAGTTGATAATCCTGCTTCACCTATTCCCCAACAAGAAAATAAATCATCCTTCTCCACTTACTATATCAAACTCCTTCATAATTTTAAAAGTCTATTCAATGCCCCTTTAGCCTTCTCTGCTCTCATGGGAATGGACTGTAATGATGACAGATCAAAACCCTGAATTACATATGGACAAATTGAACTCTTAAAAAAGTTTTAAAAATGGACATACAAGCCAAAGGTGATTGTGAATATGAATTCAGTGACTGTCTGAATTGCTCCCATGTGGATTATGCCAAGAGCAGAGGGTCATGTCACTCTTTTCCAGACAGGAACATATCAAAGGAAGAAGCAACCAATTGTAATCTCCTGTGGAGATAATGGAAGCTGATTATCATCTCAGCAGGAATCGCATCCTGTAAGTTATGTCCCAGACCTGTTGTGGGTTTTCTTCTTCCAAGAATACACAAGGGATTGGGCTAAAAAGCCAGCTGCAAACCTGGTCAATGTGGATTAGTGCTGGGCATGTTAGAGTGTGTGACATAGAAACAAAAAAAGGCAGCAGAGTCACACCTGCTGCTCTGACAGGTAGAAAAAGTCTCGCTCTCTCCCTGATTGCTGAATGCAAGCCAAGTCAACAAAGCCACAAGTGAAAAAGAAGCAGGGGAACTCGTCTGAGCTAAACTGCAGCAGCTTGAAATCTCAAAACCAACTATTCAGCTGCTGAAGGCAGCGCTACTGGTAATAATGAATTTAAAACGGCCGCAATATTTCACCATCTGCTCCTCATGTGTAAAAGACAAATTTGTATGTCTTATTTTAAACTTTTATTTTTGACTCACTTCTCATTTCTAATATGTATGTATATGTGTGTTGTGTTTGATTATGTTTCTCCCATTGTAGTAACTAATGAACTCACTCTTTCTTTAACTGAAGAAAGCATGGTTAAATTGGCTTCGTTTAAAACATAAATACATTTGGACTGGGAGAAGGAATCCACAAGGGAGGTTTCCTTTTTTAAATTAGTCTTGTTGTGCCCAACCGAGAGGGTTGAATGAAGTAAGGGAGTCAATTCATCCCTCCTTACCCAGGGCCTAATAATATGGAGGTATCCCATCTGGAATTTACCAAATTACGGCTCATGCCAAGATATTTCCCACAGAGGGTAACAAACTGGTGGACCACATCTCGGACCGATTATATCAAGATGCAATGGGCAGAATCTTGTTGCAGCATTGGGAAACCCAAACAAGTGGAGGCCATAATTTCATGGAAAACTGGAATGTTGAACGCACAAGCAGGCCTTAATAGCCTCTGCATTGGAGTTACTCGCTACATAAAGAACTTTGTCTAATCTCACAGTCTTGCATTTTCAAGCAACCAGTCCCCTTGTAAAAGAATTTGTGGCAGAGAATTGCACGTTCTAACTATTCGCATGTTTAATCTGTTAGTTCTGGCAGTTGGATGTCAACTTGTAGCCCGTTGAATAGGCAGTAGCTATTCGGGGGTCTCGCTAGCTGGCTAGAAAGCAGGAGAGAGACCACTGCTGCCTGCTTTCAAGAAGCCTGGCTGAACTATACTCCAATCAGGCAGTGGCGAGGCCAACCTTCCCTCGGAACCAAGACCCTACGGGCAGGAGTCACGTCTCTGATTGGCTGGCAGCTCTTGTGCTCAGCAACACCACAGGGGAGGCTCTCACTGCTGTTGGAAGGACAGGCACCAGAGTCCCTGGGTGGATGTCGTGGGGGGGAGAGGGATGCAGAAGGGTCAGTGGCAAGGACAGGGCATGGCTCTCTTAATAGGCCCTCCCCTTCTCGATGTCCAGCTCCTTTAATCAAGCGACTTACTCCAGGAGGTGATACGCTCATCGTAGAGTCATGCAGGTTGCATTGCGACATGCCCGTCCGCAGCTGATTTAATACAAGCAGTGATGGAGCGAGGCTCTTAAGTGTTTATTAATCGGCCATTGAGGGACCTCAACTGGCAGTAGAGCTTTGCAAACAAGCTGCTGGGTTTTCCATGCCCCTCAGTTGACCAATAATCTGCCTTCCGACAATTACAAGTCGCTGAATCTATTCGACTGAGAGCCGGGCACGAAAGTAGCTCTGACTTATCAGTAGTGCCAATAGATGGCTGGTACATTAGCTCTGCCCAATCCTGCCCAATGTGCACTACAGTTTGATCATTCACCCCAGTGCCTTTGGGAGAGAAAGGAAAATAATTACATTTTGAATTAGAAATTTCCTGCAGTGAATATACAGTAATTTGGATAATATAATTTTCATTAAACAGCATGCCTTCTGTTGAAGTGAATGGGTCTTTATCGAGTCAATTCCATTTTATATTATTAGGGTGTTATTTTGGGTCAGGCCAGTAAAACAAATAGCATTTCAAAAACCCTCTCGTTGTTATGCATCTTGAACAGAAATATTGTGGAAATTACATGCTTATTGCACTTTGCGTTCAGAGCAGATATGCATGAGCAGGGATTGAAACATCCCCATTTCATACATTTTTAATTTTATCCATCAACTTTTATAAAATGCTGCATTTTAATAGAATAATTTCCAGTTCCATTTCCAATTAAAAACACTTAGCGCTGAGGGAACTTGTGTTATATTCACATGGCATTCATTGGAAACAATTTGATGTGCAACTTCTCTGCTAAGTCACAGGTATCAGGGCTAGAATTGTTCTCTTTGACTGTAGATGCCACTTTCTCCTCTTGTTTTTTGTCCTGAAATCCAAAATAAACTTATTGCAATTGTCCATGTCTGAGAGAAAGAAAGTAAAGAACGCTGAGTAGGAACATTCATTGAATACAATACAGGTTAATCTGTTCTTCTAACCCTGTCTGACATCCATGACACGATAAAGCAAGAGGTATACAACTTTTGTATTTAATTCATCCACAGCATTTGGGCATCATTGGCAAGGGCAGCATTCATTACCCATCCAAGGTGGCCTTCAAGTCACACGGCAACGCAGAATCACTGAGCAGAAACTGATAGCCAAGTTCTGCACGCATGAGGACGGCCTCAACCGGGCTCTTGGGTTCATGTTACATTACATGTAGCTCCCACCGTTTGGCTTGGGCTTGCAAAATCCTACTAACTGTCCTGGCTTGAGACAATTCACACCTCTTTAACCTGTGCTTAACCCTCTCTCCACTCGCAGTGTCTGTAACTGTAAAGCCTTGATTACCTGTAAAGACTCGCATTTCAACCATTATCTTGCATTTGTGTCTTTGCCTATATAGGCCATGGTTGTGATCCCACCTCTCCACTCACCTGATGAAGGAGCAGTGCTCCGAAAGTTCGTGATTCCAAATAAACCTGTTGGACTTTAACCTGAAGTTGTGAGACTTCTTATAGTGCCCACCCCAGTCCAATGCTGGCATCTGGCAGAAAATATTTACTATGATGTTACCAGGACTTGATGGTTTGAGTTATAAGGAGAGGCTGGATAGACTGGGATCTTTTTCTCTGCAGCGTAGAAGGCTTTGGGGTGATCTTATAGAGGTCTATAAAATAATGAGGGGCATAGATCAGCTAGATAGTCAATATCTTTTCCCAAAGGTAGGGGAGTCTAAAACTAGAGGGCATAGGTTTAAGGTGAGAGGGGAGAGATACAAAAGGGTCCAGAGGGGCAATTGTTTCATACAGAGGGTGATGAGTGTCTGGAACAAGCTGCCAGAGGTAGTAATAGAGGCAGGTACAATTTTATCTTTTAAAAAGTGTTTAGGCAGTTCATGAGTAAGATGGGTATCGAAGGATATGGGCCAAGCGTTGGCAATTGGGACTAGATTAGTTTTTAATTAAAAAAAGTGTGGCATGGGCAAGTTGGGCCAAAGGGCCTGTTTCCATGCTGTTAATCTCCACATCATCCCAGATTGCCCTTGAGAGGGTACTGGTGAGCTACCTTCTTGAATACAACGGAATGGCTTGCCATTTCAAAGGGCAGTTAAGACTCAATCATATTGCGGTGAGTCTGGAGTCACCTATAGACCAGACCAGGTAAGGATGGCAAATTTCCCACCCTAAACTGAATATAGTTGTTTTTTTTTGTACCAACAAGCAGTTCCATGGCCACCATTACTGATACTACTTTTATTGCTGATTTATTTCATTAATTAAATTGAAATTCTCTAGCTGCCATGGAAGGATTTGAATTTATGGGCCCGATTCTCCCATTGCGACCTGCGACTTTTCTGGCGGGTTCGGTTGGGAGAATCGTATCATCGGCCTTTTTCTGGGATTTACGCATGTGCCGAGAATGCATGCGTGTCTCCCAGAGCCGGAGAACAGCCGCAGTTAGGACCACGCTGGAAACCGACGGGAAGAGAAGTAAGTCATTTGAATCTTTTTTTAATGTAGTTTAAATATATTTTGCATGTGATTATTGGGCCCGACACAGAACTTGCTGGGCCTGATAGAAACTCTCACCCCGCCAGAAGTACTTCAATCCGGCGGGGTTTATAGTAGCTCCCCACATTCGGTGAACTAGCATGAGACCCCGCCGGAATGAAAGGGGGGCAATCAGGGTCCCGGAGGAGGGCAGGTGATGGGGGGGTTGGTGCCCCCTGGACATGGGCACCCTGGCAGTGCCAGCCTGTGCCCCTGGCACTGCCCAAGGGGGAAAGTGCCCATGCTCAAGGGACATTGTGGCACTGTCCATCGGGCATCAGGTACTGCCAAGGGGGAGGAGCCAATTGTGGGTGGGGCCTAGGGGCGATTGGTGGGGGTGGGGGGTCCCACTACCACTCTGCGTGAGGATCAGTCTGGGCTGGAGGGAGGCCAGCGATCAGGGCAGACTGGGGGGGCGGTGGTCTGCCATGGGTGCCTGTCTCTTGCGGGGGGGGGGGGGTTCTGCCTCCCGGGGGGGGGGGAGTCTGACCCTGGGGAGGTCAGCCGGGGTGAGGGGGGGTTGGGGATCGCCACTGCTGGGGTGTGGGCGGGGAGGTCAGGGCTGGCCCAGGACTTCTTGTGGGGGCCGCGATGGGGCCGTGGGGGGGGTCTGAATAGGCAGCGGGGGTCCCAGGTGGCCAGCGATTGAGCTGGCCAGCAAACGGGGAGGCTGACAGATCGGGACCACTGCACATGCGCAGAGTTCTAGAACTGTCAAACTCTGGTGCAAATACGCCCTGCCCCCCAGGGTTTTTAATGAGATTCCCGATTGTGACCTCTGCATTGCACAGAGTGGGAAGATTCGAGTGTGAAGCTGCACTGAAAAAACAGTCATGATCTGGAACAGTTTTCCCACCAATTCAGCACTTTTGGGAGAATCGTCCATTATGTTTCTGATTCATTAGTCAGGGCCTCTGGATCAATAACCCAACCACATAACCACTATGGTGCTGTACTCATTTTGCATGTTGTTATGACCCCTAGATATTATCAGATGGCTATGTTTTGGACTGTCTCTTTAACTCAAAGTAAAATGGAAAAGGGCACAAGACCTGATACTAGTTTTGCTTGACATTAAGCTTCTGTGACCTGGTTACCATAGGACAGGGGGCTCAGGCCAAGTGATTTTGAAATCCATGCACCAGATTTAACACCTGAAGAGAAAGGACAGGCAGCTGGCTTTTCCAGGGTGAGAATTACAGATTCTCCAGGATATCTGATTTACATAGATCCCAACAGAGGGGTGAGAAAGAGAGAGTGAGAGAAAGGGAGGAACCAGCAGCAGCTGAGAGTAGCAGGAGAAAGGTTTGTTCTCTGTTAGCTACCAGGCAGAATGTGAGTGAGAGCATGCTCTTCGCTCGATGAGCCGGAACCCATGGAAATTAAAGGACACTGGAAAATTCACCCTGGTGAAGCCAGGAGAAGGAACAACCAGAGAGGATTTTGCTGCAGGAAGCTGGTGTCAGAAGGCTTAGGGAATTTACATTTAGTTCAGTATAATGGGGAGAAGTGAGCATGTTGGGAGCTGGCAGTAGTTTATCAGCCATTCATTATACATCCCCCCCCCACCCCCCCATCCCTCCCCCCACCCCTCTGACTTTTATCTACACTGAGGTCAATGATGTTGTGGGTATGTAATACTTGGTTTGTATGGCTTAGTACGGAACACCTCGCAGCTGAGCCACACAGAGAGCCCTTCACTGAATAAGCTGAAGAACAAATATATGAAGGAATGAATGGAAAACAAAAGATGTCCCTCAGAAAAATATGTTCACGCAATC
The DNA here is from genome assembly GCF_964213995.1 of Mustelus asterias. Lineage (NCBI taxonomy): Eukaryota > Metazoa > Chordata > Chondrichthyes > Carcharhiniformes > Triakidae > Mustelus > Mustelus asterias. The sequence continues at coordinate 63,727,507 of NC_135817.1, forward strand.
TTTCAAAGATTAACAAGTCAGGTGCCAAACATTTTCCTTTATCGGGTGATAGGCGGAGGTGATGGCCTAGTGGTATTATCGCTCGACTATTAATCCAGAAACTCAGCTAATGTTCTGGGGACCCGGGTTCGAATCCCACCACGGCAGATGGTGGAATTTGAACTCAGTTAAAAAAAATATCTGGAATTAAGAATCTACTGATGACCATGAATCGATTGTCGATTGTTGGAAAAACCTATCTGGTTCACTAATGTCCTTTCGGGACGGAAATCTGCCGCCCTTACCTGGTCTGGCCTACATGTGACCCCAGATCCACAGCAATGTGGATGACTCTCAACTCGGGCAACTCGGGGTGGGCAATACACGCTGGCCAGCCATATCCCACGGATGAATTTAAAATAACATGTATTCCTTGCAATATTTCATCAATTTCAGATTTATCACTTCAGTCATGCAGTTTATTTTTGGTTCTCGGTAATGTTTCGGATATTTATTGCCTTTGCTTGAAGCTGGACGTCGTGGCTGATTAGTGTATCTGCCGTGAAGTCTGAGAATTTGCTGCTGGAAGCAGGTGACATGAAATTATTGTAAGATTAAATGCCTGAATAAGACTGGAGCTACAGTTATTGATGCCATGTCAAAGCTCATCTAGTATCTGCCAATCACCGATCATCATTTATGTGGTAATATTTTCAAAGGCTGGTTACAGTATTACAATTCTCTTCTCTGCACTGCCAGCATTCAGCTCTCTGTTGCACACAGTACAGGCAGCTTACTGATATTGGCTCATTTCGTAAATTAGTTATTAATTTTCCAGATACTTTTCGCTGCCCCTATTGTTTTCTCCTCCTGATGTTGCTGCTTTCCATCTACACCCAAAGCTCTCTGATATAATACATGGTCTAACTGCTTATTCTTTACACATGAATTTAAACAATAGTTATGAGTGGAATTTAATGCCCCTCTCTCCGACCCCCCCCCCAATTTAAGTGATCATCACATCACTATGGGTGCCATCCCTGGAAACCGCCCAACAAATCCTATTGGGTTTGCCAGCAGCCCACTGGAGTGGGAAGGGGTCCATAATTCATAGGCAGACAGTGCCCGACTGGAGGACCTGGCACTGGGGAGGGAGCTCCTACAGGAAGCTCTTGCTTCTCACTCCCCATGCCAGTTGCCCCCCCCTCTCTGTGATTCCCATTCCACTCGCACTCAATGAGGATCCCATTGGCGATCCTCGTGCTTGGCCTCACTGGAGTATCGGAATTGGCCATGACTCTCGGTGGCACTGCTGGCACTGGAGATCCGATGACTTCCGAATGACCAGAGAGCTCCCTGCGGGCGGGGTTTCCGCTGCCCTTGGGGTTTCTGTGGACATGATGCCTGATGCTGCCCCGGGGAAATGCTTGTTGGGAATGAAATAGCACCTGGCCTCCTGGAGAAATGCGATGCGGGGCTCTCACCAGTTTGCCAACTGGTGGGCGAGACTGCCAAGACCCATATTTATCCCCAGTAACTGTGTCAGCTGTGGCTCGGTTGGTAGCAGTCTTGCTTTTCAGTCTCTCGGTTCAAGTCTCCCTCCAGGACCCGAGAACAAAAGTCAAGTCTGACATTTGCGTGCAGGTCCAAGGGAATAATGCATGTCTTTCAGATGGGATATTAAACTGAGGCATCCAGCTGCTTGATCGGTTGATGTAACAGTTCCCATGATCAAAGTAGAGCAGGTGAGTTATTCCTAATTTCCTGGCCAATATCTACCCTCAATCAACATCACAAAAATGGATTATCTGTTTATTATCACATCTGCGTACCCTTCATTACAACAGTGACTATATTTCAAAACACTTCATTTTCTGTAGGATGATTCAACACGTCTAGTGGTCAGGAAAAGCCCTGGCTGAAATTCTCCAATGTTGTACCCCCCGCTACGGTCGCCGGAGAGAACGGGGTATTTGGTGCTCAGACAAATCTCCATTCACAGCAGCGGGACTGGAGAATCCCAGCTGTGGATGAGGTCAGAGAATCCCGGCCCCTATATGAAATCTTCCTTTCCTTATTACAGTGGGTTAGCAATGCTGAGTTCCAATTTGGTGCTCACCCAGCGATCATGGCCGGGATTCTCCGGTCCCGCCTGCAGCACGCCCCCGTCCGTGGGTATCCCGCCGACATGTGGTGACGTCAATGGAAATTCCCATTGACAGCAGCAGGGCCAGAGAATCCCGCTGCTAGCAAACAACACGCCACCTCCCGCCGGCAGGAAACACATGGCTGGGAGGCATGCACAGATCCACAGTTCCCTAAAAGTGGCAACACAAGTGGCCAAGGTGATTAAGAAAGCATATGGTATGCTTGCTTTCATCAATTGGGCATTGAGTACAGGAGTTGGGAAATCATGTTGCAACTGTATAAAACCTTGGCTAGGCTGCATTTGGAGTATTGCATACAGTTCTGGTCCTCACACTATCAGAAGGATGTGGAAGCTTTGGAGAGAGTGCAAAGAAGGTTCACCAGGATGTTGCCTGGTCTGAAGGATGTTGACTATGAGGAGAGGTTGAATAAACTAGGATTGTTTTCACTGGAAAGACGAAGGCTGAAAGGAGACCTGATAGAGGTCTACAAAATTATGAAAGGTGTAGACAGGGTGGATAGTCAGAGGCTTTTTCCCAAGATGGAAATGTCAATTACAAGGGGGCACAGGTTCAAGGTGAGGGGGGGAGGTTTAAGGGAGATGTGCTGGGGAAGCTTTTCATGATGTGGAGATGACGCAGGCTGGCATCAATTGACACAGACATTAAGTTTCTACAAAGAAGCTTTTCACACAGAGGGTGGTGGGTACCTGGAACGCACTGCCAGAGGATCCGGTGGAAGCAGACACATTAGCAACAGTTAAGAGGCATCTGGATGGGTAAATGAATATGGAGGAAATAGAGGAATATGGACCGAATAAGGCAGAAGGTTTTTTTAAAAATTAGATCATCATAATCGGCACAGGCTTGGAGGGCTGAAGGGCCTGTTCCTGTGCTGTACTTTTCTTTGTTCTTTGTATTTTATACTTGGGTCAAATGCTGCCTTGTTGTCAAGGGCTGTCACTCTCACCTCACCTCTGGCATTCAGCTCTTTTGTCCATCTTTGATCCAAGGCTGCAGTGAGGTCACAATGCAAACTGAGGGTCCGTGAACAGGTTATTGCTGAGTAAGTGCTGCTGCTTGATAGCGCTGTTGATGACCCCTTCCATCACTTTGCTGATGATCGAGAGTAGGTTGATGGGGCGGTAATTGGCTGGCTTGGATATGTTTTGTTTATTGCAATTTTTCACATTTCCGGTAGATGCCAGGATTGTAGCTGTACTGGAAAAGCTTAGTTAGGGGTGCAGCAAGTTCTGGAACACAAGTCCTCAATACTATTGTTGGAATATTGTCAGGATCCATAGCCGTTGCAGTATCAAGTAGTTAAAGTTTAAAATTTACTTATTATTGCCACAAGTAGGCTTACATTAACACTGCAATGAAGTTACTGTGAAAATCCCCTAGTCGCCACACTCCAGCACCTTGTCATTTTAGGTTGATAGTCGTATCTGTATGTTAGATTTGGAGGCTACATTGACTGCTGTTTCCTTATCACTCACAGCATCCCACTGCCTGAATCAGAGGTGAGTGTATCACCATTAGATCGGCAATCCAAACTGCAACTATCTCAAGCCATCACAGATGCCCTGCATTAAAAAAATGGTTGGAGCACAATGGTAACTGCTGGCACCATTGAGGCCCTCCATGCCCAATGGGAACCACAGGGACTGGGGTCTCTTAGCGATCCTGTTGATCACATTTTGATTTGATGTTTTACATTTTGGTTGTGATTTTTTTTTTGTTTATGCATTGCCCCTTTGAGGGCCTGCTCTTTTAATTTGTCCCTCAGTTTGGTTCATTTAGTTTACTTGGTTTACCCAAAAAAATGACTGTGCATGTGCAATTCGTGCACTAAAGTGTGATCACATTGCTTTAAGTGCCAAAGACAACATAAAGAAACTGAGAGGAAAAAAACAATTTCTATAAGGTGGGATTGTGAAACCGCTAAGGATGACCTGGGCAGAGTTGTTTCACACTTTGTTAATTCTGTAGGAATTCTGCCTGAACGCTTGTGGAGCTCTCTTTAAGGGAGATGCTAACCTTATCTCTCCTGTCAGCCTATTGAATCCGAAGGAGGCATTGTTAATGGAATTTCTCTTGTGTTTTTATGTGCCATCAATACACAGTTCAGGTCTCATTACAGTACAGGAGGGTGTTGACAACAACAGCTCTGTGTACTACTTTTGTTGACTTGCGGAGGTCTTTGTTGTCAAACACTTATCGACGTAGTTGGTTGAAGGCTGAGCAGGTATAGCTGATCCAGTGTTGGATTTCCTTGTCATGGGTGGCCTTTTAAGTGGGGTGGCTGTTGAGGTATGGAAAGTACTCAACACATTCCAGAGTATCTCCTCCAAAATATATGGGAGGTGGAATACGTCGCTGACCAGATGAGAGTTGATACGAGGTTTGTCTCAAAGACAGGCCAAATTCCATGTCCGCGGAATTGAAGAGATTGAGAGTGGATTGGAAATCTGATGCAGAGAGGGTAATGACACAGCAGTCATCCATAAACTGCCGATCCTGGTGGTCAGTTTAGTCTTGGCATGGAGATGCCTGAGGTTAAAGAGTTTTCCATCTATTCTTAACGGGCTCTGGGTCCGGATTTTTGTCTCAAGCTCCAAGGAACACAAACCGGAACCATTCATGACTTCGGAAACCCCAGCCAGCATCTGATCCCCACTCTTGCCATGTTTTTGTCTCTGAGAGATGTGGATGGGAAGTGGTCAGGTTTTGCGAGCTGCCATGTTGTGCAGGAGAAATGTGGGTGTGGAGGGGGGGCTGGTTAGAACACCCACTTCGATTCTTGGACACAGCTGCCAAGCTCCCAGTATTGGTCCTTAACCCCACCCATCACCAGTCACCACCCCAACCACCCTTCATGCCCTCTCCATGCTCCCTCAGAATCCCCTTGACTGCTCGATGCCCCTCAAGCCCCCGTGCCTCCCCCATTCCCCATATCTATCTTCCATCGCAATATCCAATGTGAATAAATCTCAGGATATCTTTGAAATGGACATTAAAAAATAAACTTCTAGCAATAGAGCCGTCACTTAAACATGTTTCATGCTGAATAATCTCTCTTCATTAAAGTTATTCAAAAATTTTAAATCCCCTCAAGTAGTCAAATGTTGTAAAGACAGACACTTAATTCATTAACTCCATCGAAAATACGTAAACCTTTAATACCTTTTAAAATAGTCAATCAAACTGTGAACACAGTCCCCTGCTGAAATAAGTGGTTCTGGTGCTTTTGAAACTCAGCCAACATTCAGAAAAAACTCAGGTGTAATAACAATCCCTTGGAAATGTAAAGAATGGAGTCCACTTATACTGAAAATAAACAGATGTTTTGTCAATCAAAGCAATCCAGCAGGTGGCTGTTTGCTTTTCTCTTTTTGTGAAAGCAGCCGAAGACTTTTCTCAATGTGAAAGGGCTCTGGGCATTTAAATCATTTCAAGCTATGATATAGCTATCATATAGATTTCAAGCTATATTTTCTCCAGTCTGGAATGTATAAGAGTACTGTTCCATCCAGGAAAAGTACTCTCATGCACATCAACGCTTAAACAATGCTGGTCAGCATAATGGTCAACTTAGTTTTGCAGGACAGAGCCCTAAAATGATTCATACATTTGCCTCATCAACATTATAGCACAGCATTTAACAATACCAATTCAAAGTTGTCAAACATTTAACACTCGCCTGTCAGAACATTCAAGACTCCTCAATAATTTACCCTCAGTCTCTTCTGTGGGACTTTGATGAAAGCCTTCTGAAAGTCCAAGTAAACCACATCCACTGGCTTCCCCTCATCAACTCTACCCTTGACATCCTCGAAGAATTTGTCAAGCATGATTCCCTTCTTGTAAATCCATGCTGACTCTGTCCAATCTTGCCACTATTTTCCAAGTGCTCCGCTATAAAATCCTTGATAATTGACTCTAGAATTCTCCCCACTACCCACACCAACTCTATTATTCCCTGTTTTCTCTCTACCTCCTCTGTAGCCTCTATCCTTAAATAGTAGAGTTCCATTAGCTAACCACCAATCCAAAATATGGACATACTGCCCCATTAACAATGGTGATGAGGTTGGCTTCATTTCCAAAGGGGCCTGGTAGTGGATGTCCAAAGTGCCTGTTTGTTTCAGGATGTAAATTGGACCGTACTTGGCTGGCACTGTTTGTCTGAAGTGGTTGGAGTGTGCACCCAGAGCCAGTCGCACAGATAATGGAACCACAAAAGTCATGTCAAAGATAAGTTACAGGGGAGCAAGAGTAAAAAATAATCTTTGTCGATGTTTGCAAAATCCTCCAACTCTTACCATTTCAAGCAGTTGCTGTGCCTGATCTTCAGGCCCACATATGGTGAGCTGCGTTAGGATGCCTGTTGTACCTGCCAAACTTAAACAAGTTCAGAGACTCAAAATTGCGGTGATGCCTTTGCCAACTAAATGGACAACCAATCAGCAGGCTTGCCCAAAGTCAAAATCACCCTCAGGTGTTCGTGCACAGAAGGAATTTTAATAAAGCCCCAAATAACAACAAAGTCCAACTCATTTTAACATTAAGTACCAGGATTCTGAAAACCAGTTGTATAAACAGAAGACTTAATGCAATCAGGATGGTGAAGGCATCTATTTTATGACAAGCTCACGCAATCCAGTCATACAGTAACACAGGGCATCAATCTATCAAGTATCCTTTATATCCTCAATGGAAAATGTACCTGACCGGTAACAAACACAGAATCGTCTATTTAACCAATAAAAAAAATAGCGCTGAGAGATACAACTGCTTATCTCCAAATATGGTGGCACACTGATTAGCACTCACAGCACCAGGGACCTGGGTTGGTTTCCTAGCTTGGGTCACTGTGCGGAGTCTGCACATTCTCCCCATGTCTGAGTAGGTTTTCTGTGGGTGCTCCTGTTTCCTCTCAGAGGAAAGACATGCTGGTTAGGTGCATAGACTACGCTAAATTCTTCCTCAATGTACCCGAACAGGTGCTGGACTGTGGCGACTAGGGGATTTTCACACTAACTTAATTGCAGTGTTAATGTAAGCCTACTTGTGACACGAATAAATAAACTTAAAAAAACACATACACAAAAATTAAAACTTACTGCCAACAATCACAGGCCTTCATAAATTCCAGGTACAGATTCCCTCTGAATATTCCACAGAAGCTCTTAGACATTTCAGTTCGATCAGAATCACATTCATTGACCAGTTAATAGGAAACGAATAGACGTCTCTTGAAGGGTGTAATGTTCCACTTAGACTAGGTGACCTTGGACTATGGAGGACAAATTAACTGCTGCTGATTTCTATCTAGTGAGTCCTGGTGGAAAATGTGCATGTGTTCAAAGAACAAAGAACAAAGAATAAAGAAAAGTACAACAGAAGAATAGACCCTTTGGTCCTCCAAGCCTGTGCCGATTATGATCCCCTAACTAAACTAAAAAAAAACTTCTACCCCTACTGGTTCCGTATCCCTCTATACTCTATGTGGGGAACATGGTGTCACTATATGGCAACATGGTGTATTTGGTTCAAATATCCCAAAATTGATGAGCCTCCTGACATGGTTCAACCATGATTGAGTTACTGCAGGGATACTTTTATCTTTGAGGGCATACCTCAGTGATGCCCGTAAGGAGTGGAGGGGAAGTAATACAGGCCCTTACACATGTCACTTTGAGGCAAAATTAAAGACAAAAGCATTTAAACTGACATGTTGATCAATTGGGATAATAAAATCTTTGTTTCAAAATGACAGTAGCTAGAGGATGACCTAGCATCAAACAATATGGCATGTTCATTCTCATCCAGGATCAAGATTCTGTTAATAACTGTAAATGTTCAAAGGTGGACATCCCCAGCGTCTGCCTGAACATAGAAACTAGAAGCAGGAGGAGGCCATTCAGCCCTTCGAGCTTGCTACTCCATTCACCTTGATCATCAAATTCAATACCTTGATTCCCGCCCCCCCCCCGCATATTCCTTGATCACTTTAGCCCCAAGAGCTATATCTAATTTCTTCTTGAATTCAGACAACATTTTGGCCTCAATTACATTCCGTGGTAGTGAATTCCACACATTCACCATTCTCTGGGTGAAGAAATTTCCCCTCACCTCAGTTCTAAAAGGTTTATCTCATCCTCAAACTATGATCCCTAGTTCTGGACTCCCCCACCATTGGGAGCATTTCCCACACCATTGAGAACAACCAGTCATAACTTTTCATAAACCTATTTATTAAATGTATGTGCTAGTTATTATTCACTTCTCGTCTAAGAAAAGCGAAGCTAAAAAAGCAACATCTACAATTTAATTCAAATGCTCGTCAGACATTCCTCAGGATGATATTGGGAGTGTGTGAGGATTCAAATCAAGAAAAGATTTGCAGGCTGGATCCCCTCTCCCTTGAAAAAGAAGAAGCCTCCAGCTGAGGCGGCACAGTGGTTAGCACTGCTGCCTCACAGCGCCGGAGACCTGAGTTCAATTCCTGGCTTGGGTCACTGTTTGTGTGGAGTTTGCACGTTCTCCCTGTGTCTGCGTGGGTTTCCTCCGGGTGTTCCGGTTTCCTCCCACAATCTGAAAGATGTGCTGGTTAGGTGCATTGACCCAAATAGGTGCTGGAGTGTGGTGACTAGGGGAATTTCGCAGTAACTTTGTTGCAGTGTTAATGTAAGCCTTACTTGTGACTAATAAATAAACTTTAATGACTTATTTGAGGTTTTTAAAGGTATGAAAGGTTTTGAGAGAGTAGAGGCGGAGAGCATAAATGGAGTCCATCAATATAAGATAGTCACAAAGAAACCCAATTGGGAAATTCAGAAGAAGCTTTTTCACCCAGAGAGTGGTACGAATGTGGAACCCACTGACACAGGAAATATTGAAGTGAATAGTCTGGATGCATTGAAAGAGAGGCTAAATAAACATTTGGTGGTGAAGGGAATAGAGGATACTGTTGGCAGATTTAGATGCGAAAAGGTGGCATGAACCAAATGGCCTGTTTGTGTGCCGCACAGCTTGCATATGTAATCCTATGGAGAAAGGTAATGTAATTAGCCATCATCGACAAAAGACTACAGGCATTTCTCTCCAGTAGGTAGAGAGAAAATTGGTTATTTATAGCTTGATAGACACCTCTTGACAAGTGTAAGGGAAGGCAGAGACAGGCCTCCATGAACTATCATGACTGGTGTGGGAATGGAATCTTTGTGAATGGTGTCATTCTGCATCACCTCCTGTAGTCATCAAACTAATTGTGCAAACCAATCCTCCCAGTCCTAGTTAGACGTTCAGTTGATAAAGACACTGCTTAATGAAGATTTGAGCCTTACAATTCAGGCTGGACCCGGGCTTGATTTATGTTCTTTGCTAAGTTATCTGACCATAGACCAGGTAGTATATGGTCAAAGAATTCTATAAGGAAGATGAAATAATCCAGAGCTCCCATTTTTGATCACATCCAAGTACTGGAATTTGGCAGGAATAGTGGCTGCTCCTGCTACCTGCTGAAAACTCCTTAATCTCAGGAAGACTTCATCTCAGGAAGAGTTACCTGGCCTTGGAGGGGATACAGTTCAGGTTCACCAGAATGATCCTGCTCTTTTAAGCTTTGAATTATGTTAACATATTACATAAACTTGCCTTGTATTCCCTTGAGTATTGAAGATTGAAGCATAGTCTGATGGAGGTGTTTAAAATATTAAAAGGATTCCACAGAATAGAAAAAGAGAAATTATGGTCAGTGCATTGTTATGAATAGGTGAAGAGTGTTTCATCTTGAGTTTGGGTCCAGATGGGTTTTTTGGAGTTTGCCTCTTCCCCTAAGAATGCTACTTTAGTCTGTAATTGGGAGAGGCGATGACTTAGTGGTATTATCGCTAGACTATTAATCCAGAAACTCAGCTAATGTTCTGGGACCCGGGTTTGAATCTTGTCACGGCAGATGGTGGAATTTGAATTCAATAAAAGAAAGTATCTGGAATTAAGAATCCACTGATAACTGTGAAACCATTGTCGATTGTTGGAAAAACCATCTGGTTCATTAATGTCCTTTAGGGAAGGAAATCTGCTTTCCTTACCTGGTCTGGCCTACATGTAACTCCAGAGCCACAGAATGGTTGACTCTCAAAGAACAAAGAACAATACAGCACAGGAACAGGCCTTTCGGCCCTCCAAGCCCGCGCCGCTCCCTGGTCCAAACTAGACCATTCTTTTGTATCCCTCCATTCCCACTCTCAACTGCTCTCGGGCAAATATGGGTTGGACAATAAATCCTGGCCACACCTAGCAATACACATGTCCCACAAATGAACAAAAATAATTGGTAAAAAGAACTATTCTTGTTTATTTATTATGATGTTGTACTTCTGTTTCCTGCCAGATCTTGGGTACTTAACCATGTGACATGGCATCACAGTAACATCAATAGTTACATCAGTAATAGGTTCCCCTGATATTAACCCTTGCTCTACAATGAGGAGTCAAATAGATCCCCTCCTTGCCTCTCCTTATTTGACTGCAACCGATTATTTTATTTGAAAAGGATAACAGGAGTACAAGAGTAAGGATGTACCGATGTTATGTTGAACTTACACAAGACACGAGTTAGATCTCAGCTGGAGCATTGTGTACAGTTTTGGATGTCACACTTTAGGAAAAATGTGAACACATTGGACAGAGCGCGGAAAAGGTTTACAAGAGTGTTTCTAATGATGAGAAACTTCAGTTAGGAGGATAGGTGACATGTTGGGACTGTTTTCCTGGGAGAGGAGAAGACTATGAGGAGGTTTGATAGAGGTGTTCAAAATCATGAAGGGGCTGGAAATAGTACATAGGGAGAAACTGTTCCTGCTCATAAAAGGATCGAGAAGGAGAGGGCACAGATTTAAAGTGATTTGCAAAAAAAGCAAATGTGATGTGAAAAATACTTCTCCACACAGCAAGTTGTTCGGGTCTGGAATGCACTGCCTGGAAGTGTGGTGGAGGCAGGTTCAATTGAGGCATTCAAGAGGGTATTAGATGATTATTTGAATAGAAACAATATGTGGGGTTACAGGGTAAGGCAGGGGAATGGCATTAAGTCATAATACTTGTTAATAATCTCTCCCTCAATGTCAACAAAATGAAGGAGATTGTCATCGACTTCAGGAAGCATAGAGGAGGACACGCCCCTGTCTACATCAACGGGGACGGAATAGAAAGGGTCAAGAGCTTCAAGTTTTTAGGTGTCCAGATCATTAACAATCTGTCCTGGTCCCCCCCATGCTGACACTATAGTTAAGAGAGCCCACCAAACCCTTTACTTTCTCAGAAGACTAAGGAAATTTGGTACATCAGCTATGACTCTCACCAACTTTTACAGATGCACCGTAGAAAGCATTCATTCTGATTGTATCACAGCTTGGTATGGCTCCTGCTCTGCCCAAGACCGCAAGAAACTACAAAAGGTCATGAATGTAGCCCTATCCATCACGCAAACCAGCCTCCCATCCATTGACTCTGTCTACATTTTCCGCTGCCTCAGCAAAGCAGCCAGCATAATTAAGGGCCCCACGCACCCAGGACATTCTCTCTTCCACCTTCTTCCATCAGGAAAAAGATACAAAAGTCTGAGGTCAAGTACCAACTGAACAGCTTCTTCCCTGCTGCCGTCAGATTTTTGAATAGACCTACCTTGCATTAAGTTGACCTTTCTCTACACCCTAGCTATGACTGTAACACTACATTCTAAACTCTCTCATTTCCTTCTCTATGAATGGTATGCTTTGTCTGTATAGCACACAAGAAAAATACTTTTCACTGTATGTTGATACATGTGACAATAATAAATCAAATCCAATCAAATCAAATTGTCTGGGAAGCCTGTGCTGACACGATGGGCTGAATGGTCTCCTTCTGCACCATAACGATCCTGTGATTATGTGATTCTGTAAAAACAGGACATTATCCTAAAGTTGGAGCTCGGCTATTCAGGAGCAAAATGCAGAAACACATTTTTACGGAAAGAATAGTGAAAATTAGAATTTTCTCCTGAGAAAACTATGGACGTTGGGTTAATTTAAGAGCGAGAATGATGTTTTTATTCGGCAAGAAAGCCGAGAAATATTGAGCAAAGGCAGGCAAGTGATGTTCAGGTACAGATCAGCCCTGATCTAATTGACTGATAGAGCAAGCGGCTGTTTGGCTTACTCCTGTTTCTAACCAAATCTGTGACCACATTGAAGTCTCCCCTCTGTTTGCTTTCTGCTCCTGCCTCTGAAATTGCCCCGACCAAATCCCCCTGTGATTGCTGTATTTTCGGTAACATTTTAGGATTGGCTTTTAAAGACATCAGTGGAATACTTGTATCAGAAATTAAATTCAGACTTCAGAATTGGCACCATCCTTTGAATCTCCCAAACTAATTCCGTTTTTTCAACGGTGCATTGAATTTCATAAACAGCTACAGGTGCTTCCTGTTGCAACAGCTGTCGCTACACATCTGGAATGGCTAGATGTGGGATTCACTGTTTGCATTGGTCTGAAATTTGCAGATTCAGGAAAACCTGGGCAGCTCTACATTGGTCCAATGCGTTTCTATGTGGTGTCTGAAGTAGCCTGAATCATTCATGAGAAATCTGAGGCTTGTCTCCAAATACTTAACTTTCGAAGCAAACAGTAAATCAAATGATATTTGGATATATATTGGATATTGATATTAAGTTGCACACACACATTAAATGAATAGATATCTCATGAAGAGAATAAACAAATTGATGGCAAAAACATTCAGACAAATCACTGCTCTCCTTCAAATCGTTCATTTGAAACTTTTCGATCTATCAAATCAAGCAGATGGGATCTCAGTTTAGTTCTCAACCCAAAGGATAGCACCTCTGACAAAACCGCACTCCTTCATTGCTGAGGAGCTGCTTCAGAGTGGTTGTGGTGGTTGGATGCCAATTATCTCAGCCCCAGGACATCGCTGCAGGAGTTCCTCAGCGCAGTGTGCTCGGCCCAATCACCTTCAACTGCTTCATCAATGACCTTCCCCCCGACTATAAAGTTAGATGTGGGAATCTTTGCTGATAATTGCTCAGTGTTCAGTTCAATTCACAATTCCTCAGCAGTCCACATCCAAATGCAAAAAGACCTGAACAGCACTTAAGCACGGGCAGATAAATGGCAGGTAAAACTCATGCCTCAATAGCGTCATACAATGACCATCTCCAACACGAGAGAGTATAATACCTCCCCTTGCCATACAATGATGTAACCAATACTACACCCCCTGCCCCCACCACCACCAACATCCTGGGAGTCACCATTGATCAGAAACTTAATGGGCTACAGCTTCCTAGCACCCCAATGTCGTATTTGGGGGGGATACCGCAACGATTCCCTGGGGAATCCCTCTTGGAAGTTCCCAAGTAAGGGTTTACCTGGCAATTGTCCAGAAGTACTAACTTTCCCCGGACAATTGTGTTTGGTTGGGAACCATTCAACAGAAGTGATTTAAATCACTAACTTCTAATGGTTCCGCCAGTTTTACCCTCACAGTTACTCTCAAAGAGTTAGACGGGGAAAAAAAGCACTTCTAACTTCAGAGTAACCCAGACTGTGCCCCACAAGGCACACCCTGGTTGCCCAAACCCTACCCGCCACATCCCATTCACTTACCTTAGAAACTTACCTTCTCCCTTTCAATTGGACATTTAAACTCACCTGCTTAAAGGCAGCTGGTGCTGCAAAAATGATGCGTGTTCTCCGTCAACCCGCTCCTTTTACACCTCGCTGCTGGAGCCATGCACACGCTTCGCTGTCTGATCTTCACTCAGCCTGAGTCAGGAAAGTGGTGCGAGACAGGTGCTTTAGAATTTAAACGCAGGTACGGAGTTACAACTTGCTGCTGGTTGTCACCCTGAAGAAGTTAGGGGCCAATAAGTACAGTGGCTGCAAAAACAGATGAGAGACCGGAAAGGATGTGAAGGCTTTAGAGAGGGTGCAGAAAAGATTTGATTTGATTTGATTTGATTTGATTTATTATTGTCACATGTATTAGCATACAGTGAAAATGATTGTTTCTTGCGCGCTATACAGACAGAGCATACCGTTCATAGAGAAGGAAATGAGAGAGTTTGGAATGTAGCGTTACAGTCATAGCTAGGCTGTAGAGAAAGATCAACCTAATGCAAGACAGGTTCATTCAAAAGTCTGATGGTAGCAGGGAAGAAGCTGTTCTTGAGTCAGTTGCTACGTGACCTCAGAGTTTTGTATCTTTTTCCCGATGGAAGAAGGTGGAAGAGAGAATGTCCGGGGTGCGTGGGGTTCTTAATTATGCTGGCTGCTTTGTCAAGGCAGCGGGAAGTGTAGACAGAGTCAATGGATGGGAGGTTAGTTTGCGTGAAGGATTGGGCTACATTCACGATCTTTTATAGTTCCTTGCGGTCTTGGGCAGAGCAGGAGCCATACCAAGCTGTGATACAACGAGAACGAATGCTTTCTATGGTGCATCTGTAAAAGTTGGTGAGAGTCATGGCTGACATGCCAAATTTCCTTGTACAAGGATGAGCAGTTTCTGTTGTATGGATGGATTTGAGAAGCTGGGCTGTTCTCTTTAGAGAAGTGAAGACTAAGAGGAGATTTGATAAAGATGTTGAAAATCAGGAATGATGTGGACAGACAGATAGATAAGCAGAGGACATTAATTTGAGGTAATTGGCCAGAGAAGCATTGGCAATATGAGGACAAGCTTGTTTTACATAGCATGTGGTGAGGAGCTGGAATGCACTGCCTGAGAGCCAGGCTGGGATTTTCTGGCCAAGACAGGACAGGTCTCACCACAGCAGAGATGGCAAGTCATCCAAAAGTCCATTGAGTTTGGCAACACTGGTAA
The DNA here is from genome assembly GCF_964213995.1 of Mustelus asterias. NCBI lineage: Eukaryota > Metazoa > Chordata > Chondrichthyes > Carcharhiniformes > Triakidae > Mustelus > Mustelus asterias. Next base: position 63,742,528 of record NC_135817.1, read on the forward strand.
ATCCCACCAATTGGTGGGACTGGAAGATCCCATAGTCAGTTGGAGGCAGGTTCAAATGACATCTACATGCTACGTTGTTCCAGACGTGTTTTCGACCAGGGTATTTTTTTGCTGCCATTGTGGAGAATTGAGCATGAGGGGAAGATTCCGGTCAGGACTTCATCTTCATCCAATTAGCAGGATGCAAATCAGCTTCACGCCGGCCTCCAGTGAATCTCCCAATCCTCAATGGTGGGCACCAGCGGAAAATCCTGTGGGAAATTCTTGCCTGCGTCAAACCAATTTTTGGGCTTCCCGCTGAATTCTCCCCTCTTCCCACCTGCCATTGAGCCCGCCAGTGGGAGTTTGGGAGAATTCCACTCTATGGGCGGAATTTTCCCATCCCGCACACAACGGGAATCATAGCGGGCCGGGGCAAAGCATGCAAAGATCCATTGACCTTGGGCAGGAATTTCCGGCCTTGGGGCAAGTGTGGCCGGAAAATCCCGCCCGATGATTCTATGGTGAATTCTGCAGTGAATGACTTGTCCCCTGACACACAAGACTTTCTACAATGTGCAAGACACTAATCAGGAGTGTGATCGAATACTTTCCAATTGCCAGGATGCGTGCACTCCAAGCTTGTGCAGGTTAGATTGATTGGCCGTGCTAAATTGCCCCTTTGTGTCAGGGGGACTAGCAGGGTAAATGGGGTTATGGGGATAGGACCTGGGTGAGATTGTGGTCGGTGCAGACTTGATGGGCCAAATGGCCTCCTTCTGCACTGTAGGGATTCTATGATTACATGAACACTCAAGGATCTTGACATCATGCGTAGCAAAATAGCTCACTTAATTGGCACTCCATCCATGGGCTTAAACAATCACCCCCCCCCCTTCAGCAGCAGCAGTGTGTACCATCTACAATTTACACAGCCACAATTGCCAAAGCTCCTTCAACATCACCTTCCAAATCTTCAGCTTCCACCACCTGCAAGAGCAAAGACAACAGGCTCATCGGAACACCACCTGCAAGTGCCCTCCAAGTCACACACCATCCTGACCTGAAAATATAAGAAGTTAAAAACAAAATAGGAGCAGGAGTAGGTTCCTGAGGATGAGGGTAAAGTGGGCAGTGCTGGTGGTGGCAGTTGGCGCGAACCCGATTTGTTCAAGTTTGGAAAGGAGACTACGGGGGCACCATAATGTTCTTTTGCACAGGGTAATGGACATGCATTGGCCAGAATGTACCAAATGTTTTGGCAGTGAGGTGGTGATTAAAGGGGGAAACCACTGATTTCTGACTGTTGAAAATCTGTTTTGCTGGGCCCTTGGCTCCGTTTTGATTTGATTTGTTTTGATTTGTTATTGTCACTTGTTTTGGTATATAGTGAAAGGTTGTTTCTTGCTCGCTGTGCATATCATAGATAGAGAAGGAAAAGAGGGGGTGCAGAATGTAGTGTTACAGTCATAGCTGGGATGTAGAGAAAGATCAGCTTAATGTGAGGTAGGTCCATTCAAAAGTCTGATGGCGGCAGGAAAGAAGTTGTGGATCAGTGGTGTCTTTATTGAATTGGCAAAGCCAGTCATGAATCAGAGAATGCTGATTAAAGCACGGTGCTGCGCGACTCAGTAAATAAAACACAAGTTGTATTTATGTGGTGCCTTTGGTGATCTCAGGGCGGCTCGGAGTGGTTTACAGCTAATGAAATACGTGTGCAGATCAGTCATTATTGTAACATAGGAAATACGGTAGTCAGTTGACAAGATGGCAAAGTCCCAGAGTCAGCAGTGTGACAGTGACCAGAATATTTGTTTCCAAGGTATTTGCCTTATTAAACAGCCTCACGGTCACTTTTACTGACACCAGCTTTTTAATTTTTAAAACTCAATTTAGGATTCTCAAGCTGCCAGGATGGGATTGGAACTCAGTGCCAAGGACAAACTCAGTCTAAGCTGGAAAATACTTGATAGTCAAACGTTTATGGTGTCCCAGGAGCCTTTTAGGTTGTTGGCCTGCACTTTGCATGTCAGTAAGATCACAATACAAAATGGTATGAATAATAAGGAATGGACAGCAAAACTGGCAACATCTTAAATGGCAAGCTTATTTATGGACCATTCAATACTGAATCTTAAATATATTCCAGCCACCCTGTCAGTCATTGCTCCATAATGTATTGCTCCTTCGCTGTAAATGTGTGCATTTGAACTCTGATAGCTCCAATAAAGCCAAGAACTGAGGGAAATAATGTTTAATATTTATTGCCAGCTATCTATCACCAAAGAGTTGGAATGCAATATGCATCCATTATGATATTCAGATCTTATAGTCAGCCTGATGCGCAAATAATTTGTTTGGAATTACTATTTACATATAAACAGCCTTTCTCTGAAATAAGAAGGGAAGCCAAAAAAGCTCAATTTTACTTGAGAGACTCTTGGTAATTGTATGCAAACTTCAGACGATGAATTCAAGCATTAGTGGTTGATAGGGTGAGCCACGGGACTGAAAACACTTAGCCCTTTGAATAGTTCCCTTTATATTTAAATGATTTCTCTGGAACTTACAGGAGCATTGGTTATTAAGAGTAGAAAATTGAAGTCATTAGTGAAAACAGGAGCTGATCCCTGCAAGCACAGTCATAGTACAAGTCCAGCATGATTTAAACCATTTTGTTTACCCGAATCTTTTTATGTTTTTCCATGACTGATTTTCCAAAGTTCGATATGGCTGCCATTCTGTTTGACTATGGCGAATCCTTTCAAGTTGCCGGAGCGTATGATTAAAAAATATTTTGACAAGACTACTTGGCGGATAAAAAATTGCCTCATTTTCCCTCCTCCCTGATTATTAAATATTCTAAGTTATATCTATCGAGAATGATTTATATTTAATATACAAGCTGCCCAAGTGGGAACCACCTGGTGAATCTCAACATCTGAAATGCTAAACTGGGCAGTAGAGTCCGAATGGATTCAAAGTATACATGTCCAGCACACGTATATGTGTAAGCCTGGACACGATCACAAAAAAGGACATGAACATCCGCATCCAGATGAATATCGTATTCACATATACACACGCAAATGCACACACAAACCCACACAAAAACATGCTGCATGTATGCAGCCTTGCAAAGACAAACGCATTGGCTAAAATGTTCCCACTTGGGCTCAACCCGGAAGTCAGACCTGGAAATGCACCAAATGCGAAACCAGTTGCAAGGAGGGCAGCACGGTGGCACAATGGTTAGCACTGCTGCCTCACAGCGCCAGGGACCTGGGTTCGATTCCCGACTTGGGTCACCGTCTGTGTTGTGTTTGTACCTTCTCCCTGAGTCTGTGTGGGTTTCCTCTGGGTGCTCCGGTTTCCTCCCACAGTCCAAAGATGCGTTGGGTTAGGTGGATTGGCCATGGTAAATTCTGTAGGATTCTACGATATATCTTTCAGTCGGCATGTCATCAAGAGGCATATTCATTTTCGTCAAAGTATAATAAGGAGACCAGTGAGATGATGTCAGTAAAGACAGGGATGGGAAGAACATTTTTCTTCTGGAACTCTCTTCCTCAAAAGGCAGTGGAAGCAGAGTCTTTCGGCGGAATTTTCCCATCCCACCCGCCTTGGGAATCGCAGCGGTGGGGTGTGAACCATGCAAAGATCCTTTGATCTTTGGGTGACCTGATCGAGGTGTATAAGGTTTTGAGAGACATGGACAGAGTGGATAAGGAGCAGCTGTTCCCCTGAGTTGAAAGGTAGTCACGAGGGGACATAGGTTCAAGGTGAGGGGCAGAAAGAAGGTTTAGGGGAGATGTGAGGAAAAAACATTTTACCCAGAGGGTGATGACAGTCTGGAATGCGCTGCCTGGGAGGGTGGTGGAGGTGGGTTGCCTCACATCCTTTAAAAAGTATCTGAATGAGCACTGGGCACATGATAACATTCAGGGCTATGAGCCAAGTGCTGGCAGATGGGATTAGGTGGGAGTTCAAGTGTTTCTAATGAGTCGGTGCCGACTCGATGGGCTGAAGGGCCTCTTCTGCGCTGTACAATTCTATGGTTCTACGACCTTGGGAGGGATATTCCGGTCTTGGGGTAAGCACGGCCAGAAAATCCCAGCCTTTGAATATTCTTACTGCAGAGTTGGATACGTTCTTGACTAACAAAGGGGTGAAAGACTATCAGGAGGCAGGAATGTGGGGTTGAGGTTACAATCAGATCAGCCATGATTTTACTGAATGGCAGAGCAGACTCAGGGGGCCGAGTGGCCTACTCCTGCTTCTAATTCGCATGTTCGCATGTTTGTGTTCAGCCATGACATGTATGCCCAAGGTGTCTTGTGATCCACTGAGGGATTAGCACCAACCTGAAAGATGAGATCACCAGCTTCCAAGATGGGAATTGTAACCTTACCTAGAGTTTAACCCCGGCCTACATTTCACACGCTCAGAAGTAGCAGTTAAAGTGCAAATGCTTTTATCGCACCTGCCACCCTGTCAAGGGAGCATTCTGATGGATTATCAACGACCTACACTTGGCCCTAAATGAAAAAAAAAGAAAGGCAACAAAAGAGATTGCGGCAATTGCTAAAGGTATTTCATTTTCAATCTTGTAAAGAAAATCTACGGTTGACTTACAGAAAGCACAGCATGAGCATTAGTAGAGATATTGTTGGATGAAGTCCAGAGTGAATTCAGACCAGAAAGGGGGGATGCACAGATGCTATCTTTGAGTTTTTGATAATAGGTTAAAAAAAAAAGGAAAATTGAAAGCCACGTGCTGCATACTTAGATCAAGTGAAAGCATTTGGTGAGATGCTCTGGGAATTTGGGTGAGAAGGATTGAAACTACTTGCAACGAAAGAATAACTTCTGAATGGAACCCAGCCTTTCTATCAGATTGCCACAAAAAGGAGAGAGCGATACCGATCAAACAGATTGAAACACAGTTAGTTGTTCAGCAAGAACAGATTATGTACTGACTCTTTGGTTGTCATTTTCTACGATTGGAAAGTAATGAATGGGCACCTGCAATATAGATGCCATGATGGGACTTTGTTTCACAGATAACTGCGTCATTCTTAAAACCGCCACTAACACCATTCACAGGCTACAAAGAAAGTGCAATGAAATAAGGGTAGGCGATGGCCTATGGTATTATCGCTAGACTATTAATCCAGAAACAAAACGAATGTTCTGGGGGCCCTGGTTTGAATCCTGCCACGGCAGATGGTGGAGTTTGAATTCAACAAAAAAAAACTATCTGGAATTAAAAGTCCACTGATGACCATGAAACCATTGTCGATTGTCAGAAAAACCCATCTGGTTCACTAATATCCTTTAGGGAAGGAAATCTGCCGTCCTTATCTGGTCTGGCCTACATGTGACTCCAGAGCCACGGCAATGTTGGGGGGTCGACTCTCAACTGGCCTCTGTGTGATAAACCACTGTTAATCTTATTGCCTGTGTGTGTGTGACATGCCTGGGCATGCCCCTGCCGGCCCTGCCTGAGACTCCTCCCCCCCCCTGGTCCAGGTATAAAGGTGACTGCTCCCAACCCCCCTGCCTCAGTCGCCGGACCAGTTCATCAGCATGGGTGTGCGCCAAGTCTTTTGCGGATAAAAGCCTATTTGTTCTTGCATACAAACTAGTCTTTGCTTGATTGATAGTGCATCACTCTGAAACAAAAAAAAGATACAAAAGTCTGAGGTTTCATATCAACCGACTCAAGAACAACTTCTTCACTGCTGCCGTCAGACTTCTGAATGGACCTACCTTGCATTAAGTCGATCTTTCTCTACACCCTAGCTATGACTGTAACACTACATCCTGCACTCTCTCGTTTCCTTCTATTTGTCTGTATAGCGCACAAGAAACAATACTTTTCACTGTATGCTAATACATGTGACAATAATAAATCAAATCAAATCAAATGCAAGCCATTCAGTTTCAAGGGCAACTAGGGATGGGCAATAAATGCTGGCCAGCCAGTGACACTCATGTCCCACAAATGAATTTTTAAAACGTGTATGAGTCGGGCTGTGAGATCCACCATGTAGATTTAGCCAATGACAGCAGAGGAAAGTAATGACATTAAAGGGTTATAGAGGGAAGCGTTTAACTACATTGAAGAATTCAAATACTGCGTTTCACAAAGAAGTAGACAGATATCTAAATGTGGATGGTAACGTCCATAAACTAAAATGCAACCTTCATTGAAAAATCAATTCACTGATAAAAGACTGTTCTTCTGTTAACAGTTCCGAGCACGGTGAGAGATGGAGGTCGGCACAGACGCAAAAGAAGGAGATAGCAATTTTAAAAGTGAATTTCCTCTGATTTTTACTTGCAGTTAGGCCAAAGGATGGCAAATGGAATGGCCATGATGTGGAGATGCCGGTGTTGGACTGGGGTAAACACAGTAAGAAGTCTCACAGCACCAGGTTAAAGTCCAACACGTTTATTTGGTAGCAAAAGCCACTAGCTTTCGAAGCGCTGCTCCTTCATCAGGTGACTGATGACTCACCTTTTGCTTTTGCTACCAAATAAACCTGTTGGACTTTAACCTGGTGTAAATGGAATGGCGACATTGGAAAGGTGGCAGAAATTACAGTATTGGTGAACTGCCCTGAATCGGTATTCCCACGGGGAAAAAAATGTTAGTGGTCAAAATGGAACTGCCTTGGAGTTCACCCAGTACTGCTTCCTTATTCAGTGTTTTGCTCAGTATCAGTGTGTCCTTGTCGTCAGTTTAAACATGACCATGTTCACATGGGAACTTCCGGTACTGTCATTTATTTTGTAAAATGGACACCTACAGGGTGGACTAGGTGATTGATTCAAATCCTATACAGACTCTCTCAAGTTTCCAGAAAGTTCCTAATTGAATCGGCTTGTGTGGGGGCCTCCCTTTAGAATGGACACACCCACACAGAATTCCTCTGTGGAATTCATGCCTTCCATTGTTCATAGTTTAATTAAAACTCAAAATAATGGACTTCCAGATTTCATGTCTCCAATTTTACTCTTTAACAAGAGGAGAACTGCAGAAAATTAGTTAGCTACCATATGAGTTAACCATCATCAATTACCATTGCATAGCAATGGCTTTTAGCCTGAAATAATTCTGAGTGGACAACAGCAGTTGACCATGTGACTAGAACTGGCTTCTGATATCAAAATCCTTTATTATCCCAAGAACTAGAGAGAAACACTCAGGCTGGGATTTTCCAGTCTCACCTACTGTAGGACAGGGAATTACCACCCGAAGTCAACAAATCTTTGGCTGGTCTCTCAAATTTCTTGTCTCGCCCACAATAATTGTGCAAACTGGAATATCCCGGCCTTAGTCTCCAAAGAGCACAACTGCAGAATATCAGCTGCAGACCAAGGTGGTAACACCAAAGTTCTTATAACCTTGGGGGATATTTTATCTTAAAAGCCTCCCCAGCCTGATCCGAACACAACTCCACCTGTAAATAAATCTGACCTCCTGGTAAGAGGATCAAGAAGTGACCAACTTCAGAATCTGCTAAACATCCCTCTCTTGGAGGGAATCCTGCAAAAAATCCTGATATACAACTCCAGATAGTGAAACAACTGAGACCCCTCTTCCAGAGTGAAATGCCTCTTTACCATGTTCTCAAGGATTGCTTTTCCAATGATGAGTCCAACACGTGAACTATGAACTGTTCTTTTGTTTATAACTTGTAACAGAGCACTGTTTTCTTTAACTGCATCTTTCCCAACTGTGTGTGTATGCGTAAGTTACACCACATTTAGAATTTTGGGGTGAATGCATGAATAAATAATTCTGTTTACTTAAATGTACAAAAGCTTGTTGCTGTTATTCAAATTTGCTACACACTTCCTCTTCTAAAGAGGAAGTCTCATGTTTATAGGGCATGGTGAATATGGGTGGCATGGTGGCACAGTGGTTAGCATTAATCTCTCACAGTACCTGGGATCCGAGTTCGATTCCCGGCTTGTGCAGAGTCTGCACGTTTTCCCTGTGTCTCAGTGGGTTCCCTCCGGGTGCCCTGGTTTCCTCCCACAGTCCAAAGATGTGCTGGCTAGGTGCTTTGGCCATGCTAAATTCTCCCTCAGTGTACCCGAACAGACGACGAGGGGATTTTCACAGTAACTTCATTGCAGTGTTAATGTAAGCCTACTTGCAACATTAATAAATAAACTTTAAAATATGCAACTATAGAAAGTACCTGAGGAGTATGTAAAGAGACATTACTTGGGATAAATAGCTGAAAGGAAACTGAATTGGAAAAGCTAATGAGAATCCTTTTTAAAAAGGCATATGTAGTATTCAGCTGAAAATTCTGAAGGGTATTGGAAATGAAATAATGGAAGCATTGAGCATAAGATGTAGAAAGTAAAATGGGATAAGCCAGGAAATTATGAATTAGTTTTTTTCATTTACTCCTGTTGTGGGCAAAATTCTACAGTTTAAAACATGGCTTACAAGCGTATATTTTTAAAGGGCAACTTGTGACTAACTTAATTACATTTTTTAATGAAAGGGAATGCAATGCATTGTGTAGACGTGGACTTTAAAAAGGTGTTTGATGAGCTGCCACATAAGATACATTGTATAACGGGGATGTCGCCAGATGGCTGGGAAGAAATGGGGTAAGTGGAAGTAAATTAATGCCTTCTTTAGATTCCAAGGTTATAGAAACATAGAAAATAGGAGCAGGAGGAGGCCATTCGGCCCTTCCAGCCAGCTGCATCATTCATTATGATCACGGCGGATCATCCAACTCAGTAGCCTGACCTCACCTTCCCCCCATATCTTTTGATCTTATTGTCAGTGATGGGTTTCAGGGAATCTTGCAAGGCTCTCTTTACTGATTCAAACAATAAGACAAGAGGGGTATATCAACATTTATAAATTATATTAAACTAAGATACATGACAAAATGTGAGGAAGTAGTCAGGCCTCCAATGCTTGGTGCTTGGATTATTTCCTTCCCAAACTCCAGTATTTTCAGATGATTATTGTGCCAGTGATTTTCTTAAATTTGCATTATCTTTTGAAACACAATTTCCTTTTGAATGGGTGGGTTAGTAGAGTCAACACATCGATAGAAGATGCAATTCACTATTGGAATTGATATATCTTGGGTGAAAGAACACTGAAGATAAAAATAGCCACAAAAACAAGCTTTTTATAAAGAAAGACCTAGAGGTTCTGATATATGGATGTTTAAGACTAAAAGTACAGTTACAAATGCCATAAAAGATAAACACGACACTTGGTTTCTCTCAAGGATAATTGATTATAAAAGCAAGGATGTAATGTTGAATTCTTACAGGACATTGGACACATTGGAAATTGTTCTCAGTTTTGGCTATATGAAGGAAAATGATGCTTTAGAAAGGGAGTAGTAAAAAGTTGTTGTAATTATATGAAGAATTAAAGGTTGCAGCAGTGAAGAAAGCTGTTAAGATTGGGGCTTGTAACACTGTAAAAGAGAAGGTTCAGAGGGGAGCTAATAGACATTTTCTTAGTTATGAGAAATTTTGAGCAGAGCATGATGTTAAATTGTTTCTGTTGGCAGATAAAGTGGTAGCGAGGAGATTTAGACTAAAAATTACTTGAAGAATGGAAGAGGAAGTTAAAATGATTTGTACTTTACACAAAGAGCAATTGGAACATCGAATGCTTTACCTAAGTGACTATTGAGCTATAAACTATAAGTAATTTAAAATGTATTGAGATAATTATTGGAAAAGGTAGAATATGATGACATAGCAATAAAAGTAAGGATAGGTAGATGCAGCTGAGGAGTTAGCACCAGAATGGACACACTTTATTGAATGGCCTCCTTTGATACTGTAATTTCTTCAATTCCACAGGGATCGAAGAATAATGCGGTTTATACAATATGCAGAAACAGTATCAACTATCCATGAAGGATGAAAGGTGAAAGAGCAGTTTGAAGGTCTATACAAACATGAGGTAGAAAATTATGAGATCGTTATAGCGGTAATCTGAAATTTGGACGAATTATTGAGATGAAGATTTAATTTTGTCTTTGCTGATTGAATCACTGTGTATTGACCATACAACATAAATATCCCCATCCTCATTGATGGAGGAGCCCAGCACATCAGCACAAAAGACAAGGATGAAATGTTTACGGCCATCTTCAGCCAGAGGTCCGAGTGGATGATCCATCTTGCCTCCTCCAGATGTCTCCAGCATCACAGATATAAACCTCCAGCTAATTTGATTTACTCCACATGATATCAAGAAATGGCTGAAGGCACTGGACACTAAGGCTATTAGCTCTGACATTCTGGCAACAGCACTAAAAATTGGTGCTCCAAAATGTGCCGCATCCCTAGCCAAGCTATTCGAGTACAGCTACAACACTGGCATCTACCCAGTAGTCTGAAAAGTTGCCCAAGTATGGGTGGCATGATGGCACAGTGGTTAGCATTGCTGCCTCACAGTGCCAGGGACCCGGGTTCGATTCCCGGCTTGGGTCAATGTAAGTGCGGAGTCTGCACGTTCTCCCCGAGTCTGCCTGGGTTTCCTCCTGGTGCTTCGGTTTTCACCACAATTTGAAAGATGTGCTCCTTAGATGCAGTGGCCATGCTAAATTCTCCCTCAGTGTACCTGAACAGGCGCCGGAGTGTGGCGACTACGGGATTTTCACAGTAACTTCATTGCAGTGTTAATGTAAGCCAACTTGTGACAAATAAATAAACTTTACCTTTAAGATATGTCCTGTACACAAAAAGTAGGACAAATCTAATCCAGCTAATTACAATCCCGTCAGCCTCTTCTCGATCATGAACAAAGTGATGGAAGGTGTTATTAACAGTGCTACCAAGAGACACTTACACAGCAAAAACCAGCTCATGGATGCTCAGTTTCAGGTCCACCAGGGCCACTCAGCTTCTGAGCTCATTACAACCTTAGTTGCAACCTGGACAAAAGAGCTGAACTCAAGAGGAGAGGTGAGAGTGAGTGGCTTTCCTTGACATCCAGGCAACATTTAAAAAATTATGAGGTTTTGAGCGGAACGTGATGTCAAATTGTTTCTGTTGGTAGTTAAAGTGAGAGCGAGGAGATTTAGACAAAAGATCATTACTAGAAGAATGGAAGAGGAAGGTAACAAGATTAAAAAGCATGGCAGCTTGAAGCCTTGGTAAAAGTGAAGTTAATAGGATTCAGAGAGAATACTATTTGGAGTCATTTCTAAAAAATAGGAAGATGGTTGTGATTATTGGTGGCCTATCATCAGTCCCGTGGCATCACTCAATTTTATACATTCTCAGATTTTAAACTAATCTAGTCTAAACTGGGAGAAACAGGCCGGAACTTTACCCCCTCGCCCGCCCTGGAATCGGTGCGGGTGAGGCTCATGAAATGGTATTCTCCGCTGGCCTCGGGCAGGCGAGGCGGTAAAATTCCACACATAGAATCCAAAGCCAGTTGGCAGGATTTTCCGGTCGCGCTCACCCCCAAGACCGGAAAATCCAGCCCGAGGTCAACGGACCTTTGCATGGTGTGTCCCACCCACTGCAATTCCCGTGGCGGGCGGGACAGGAAGATTCTACCCAGTATGTCTAAACAGATGGTTCTTCCTGTTGACTGACTGTGGCATACTGCCATAGTAACCTTACGGCCGCAGTGTTCTCCCTGCTAAGGCATTGAATGATGATCATGGGGGAACTTAAAAGGGTGAAGAAATAATAAGAAAGTACGCAATTAATTTGATAGATTGGGTCGGGTACATTGACAAATTGCCAGCCACTGAATTATCCTTCGACACATTTGGTTGTGTTTGAATGCCAAAATACAAACAATTTCAAATATTTATTCAGAGTTGATCATTTGAGGTTTAAGTATATTATAAGAACATAAGAAATAAGAGCAGGAGTAGGCCATCTGGCCCTTCGAGCCTGCCCCGCCATTCAACAAGTTCATGGCTGATCTGAAGCGAATCAGTTCCACTTACCCGCCTGCTCCCCATATCCCCTAATTCCCTTATCGATCAGAAAACTATCTACCCGTGATTTAAACATATTCAACGAGGAAGCCTCCACCACTTCAATGGGCAGAGAATTCCAGAGATTCACTACCCTCTGAGAGAAGAAGTTCCCCCTCAACTCTGTTCTGAACCGGCCCCCTCTTATTTTGAGGCTGTGCCCTCTAGTTCTGGTTTCCCTTCTAAGTGGAAAGAATCTCTCCACCTCTACCCTATCCAGCCCCTTCATTATCTTATATGTCTCTATAAGATCACCCCTCATCCTTCTAAACTCCAACGAGTACAGACTCAATCTATTTAATCTCTCCTCATAAGCTACACCCCTCATCTCCGGTATCAACCTGGTGAACCTTCTCTGCACTCCCTCCAAGGCCAATATATCCTTTCGCAAATACAATAATATAACATTTAGGAAATAAAATATTTAGGAAACAACGATTATAATGTGATTTAATGAATATTATGATGGGGCGGCATGGTGGCACAGTGGTTAGCACTGCTGCCTCACAGGGCCAGGGACCTGGATTCGATTCTCGGCTTGGGTCACTGTCTGTGTGGAGTCTACATGTTCTCTCTGTGTCTGTGTGGGTTTCCTCCGGGTGCTCTGGTTCCTCCCACAGTCCAAAATATGTGCTGGTTAGGTGCATTGACAATGCTAAGTTTTCCCTCAGTGTACCCGAACAGGTGCCAGAGTGTGGCGACTAAATGATTTTCACAGTAACTTCATTGCAGTGTTAATGTAAGCCTACTTGTAACACTAATCGAACCATAGAGAGCATTCTTTCTGGTTGTATCACAGCTTGGTATGGCTCCTGCTCTGCCCAAGACTGCAAGGAACGACAAAAGGTCTTGAATGTAGCCCAATCCATCACGCAAACCAGCCTCCCATCCATTGACTCTGTCTACACTTCCTGCTGCCTTGGCAAAACACCAGCATAATTAAAGACCCCACGCACCCCGGACATTCTCTCTTCACCTCCTTCCGTCGGGAAAAAGATACACAAGTCTGAAGTCACGTACCAACCGACTCAAGAACAGCTCCTTCCCTGCTGCTGTCAGACTTTTGAATGGACTTACCCTGCATTAAGTTGGTCTTTCTCTACACCCTCGCTATGACTGTAACTACATTCTGCACTCTCGTTTCTTTCTCTATGAACGGTATGCTTTGTCTGTACAGCGCGCAAGAAACAATACTTTTCACTGTATGCTAATACATGTGATAATAATAAATCAAATCAAAATAATAAATAATCCTTGGATATAAAGTAGCTAATTGGATGAAGTGGTCACATTAGCGTGACCCACCTTGCGTGGGTATCTTTATTTGTATCTGAACATTCTTAAAACTAGTTTCAAACACTGATCCTAAATTATCACTTGCCTAAAAGTTTAATGATATTTTTGCAGTGCTAATTCAATTGGACATCTGATCATTTTATTGACACATTCTGAGGAGAGAGGTTTGTGGTTTTATCATCTTTTTTTTTCAAATCAGGAGACGAACCAGTTGAATTACACCTGCTCATTGCCAGCAGGTGCCATGGGATCTTTACCATCTTATCACTCGGAAGACAGGCTTGAGTCTCCATCCTGAGGGAAGGATCCTTATTTGAAAGGCTCACATCTTGATTGACAGGCAGCAGTCAATAGACTTAATTTATTTGATGATATTCGACCGGTGAACTTGACCTTTAAAAGAACACAAATTTAAATATCATTTTCCACCAATAATGTTTGTATACTCTCATTAACTGCTGCAAATCTCTGTTTAGGTTAATACCATAGTTGCTCAGGGCCCAATTCTAATCAACACGCAGCTGCCTTAGCTTGGCACATATTCCATTAAAGCCAAATGCGAGGTTCCAATTTAAGGCAGCTGAATGCTGATTAGGGTAAGTCCCAAAATTAAACTTCCACCATGTTCCGATTCGGTTTTTGTTCTGCTTCTCAACACATGTGGTGTCATTTGAATGTTTATTTCTGCCATCCCAGAACACGTCAAGACATAACAGTGCCCGCAACGTAACTTCACATCCCATGTATCTCTTCATCCAGATGTTTTGCTGTGTAAGATTTGTTGTGTTAATAACAAAGAAACTAGAAGCAGAAGTAGGCCATTCGGCCCTTCGAGTCTGCTGTGCCATTCATTTTGATCACGGCTGATCATGAAAATTAATATCCTAAGCTGCATTCCCTCCATATCCCTTGATCCCTTTCACCCCAAGGGCTACATCTAACTTCTTCTTGAAGTTGCATAATATTTTGGCCCCAATTACTTTCTGTGCTGGTGAATTCCACAGATTCACCACCCTCTGGGTGAAGAAATCTCTCCTCACCTCAGTCCTAAAAGGTTGACCCCTTCTCCTCAAACTATGACTCCCAGTTCTGGACTCCCCCACCATCGGGAACATTCTTTCTGAATCTAGCCTATCTAATCATAATACTTCAATGTGGATTATAAATGGATCAATGAACTAAAGGAGCCCCGGGCATTAAGATGTTAGTACAGCAGAACAAAGTGTAGGAATTTCTACCTTTTATAAAATATCCTTTAGTTCTTTCAACCTACGAATTACAAGAGAACAAATTGACTCACTCAAAAAGGCAGTTCCACTTAATGGAGTTAGCTTATCTGTACTCATAATCACTGATTAAATATGGGCATAGATTCACGGGAAAATTAAATCGGTTACAGAAAATGATTACAGATATAACAGTTAAAAAACGAGAAAACTCAGTAATAATGAACAACAGTGCTGCTTTGTTCCTTTACGCTTGGCAAAATCAACTCTTCATTGGTATGTAGCAATAGAGTTTTTCTTCCAGGGAGTAAACACTTAGGGGGGAGGGGGAATTCTCTGGCCTTCCTACAGCGTGTTTCTTGCAGTGGGACATGGCGAATTGTTCATCGTCAGCGGGATCCTATTGTCCCGCCATTGCCAGGGGGATTTCCCATTCACTGCACCCCAAGTCGCCTGGGAATCTGTGGCGGATAAAGCTCATCAATCCTTTCCGTTTCTCGCTTTCGCTTATTGTGGATAAACTTAGTGATATAATTGTTTCCTGGCGCCCTCCACATCTCTTTATTCATTCCCTCTGTGACCTGAAGTTAATTCCCTCTTCGTATTCCTAGGTCTCTGTTCAGTTTCTCTCACTTTGCTGTTGAGGTAGGTCTTAATCAAACACACTTGTGAACAGACGGAGACTATAAGTGACAATAGGTTGAAGAGAGCTCAAGCCGGATTTCCGGCGTCATCAGCTCCGTGCCAGAAATTGGTGCAGGGCTGAATAAATTATTATAATGCACATTTACATGTTATTAGTGGGCCCGGGACTGAAGTATCTGGGCCCACTAGTCTCTCCCCCACACCCCCACCCTCCCCCCCCCCTTCCCAAGTCAAAAGCGTTTCACTCCAGCAGGGTTTACAACAGCTCCCCACCAGCGGAGAACTGGTGGCCCGACTCTGCTGGAGTGAAGGGGGGCCAGGAAGGCCCCCCTGGGAGGTCAGGGGTAAAGGGGGGTGGCCCCCCTGGGCATTGCCAACTTGGCAGCACCAGCCTAGCCCCCGGCACAGTCCAAGGGACAAAGTGGCAATGCCCAATGGAAACATTGGCACTGCCCACCGGGCATCAGGCAGTGCCAAGGATGCGGGGCCAGAGGAGGTGGGGCCTCATGGGGCGGGCGGGCTAGACCTCTGAGGGGGGAGATCAGTGGTATTGGGGGATTTCCGCTGCCATTCTGCACTGAGATCTGTGACAGAGGGAGGGGGGCCAGTGATTGGATGTGGCCATTGGGATGGTGGGGTGGCGGAAGGGTCGAGGCTGTGTGGGGGGTGGGGGGGGGGGGGGGGGTCAGGACTGCGGTGGGTGGGGGTGGGGGGGCAGTGATGTGGGGTCGCAGGGCTGGCCAGCTCCGGAAGGCCAGCAGTTCAGGGCTATTGAGCTTGTGCCGATCTCGGTGCTGACAGATCGGCGCATGTGCAGTGATTCGCTCAGCGCTGTGCTGCCGGCCTCACCAGTGGGAATAGGCCTCGCCCGTTGATTTTTAGCATCATTGAATCTCAAAAATTTTCATTTTGACCATCCTGCTGTAAAAACCAGCACGATTTACTCCAGTTTTTACACAAATTCAGCACTTTGAATTTTTTGTGAGAGTCCCACCCATTGTGTATATTTACGGCTGGGATAGATATATTTTTAATCAGTAAGGGAATCGAGGGTTATGGGGAGTGGGCAGGAAGTGGACCTGAGGAATGTTGATCCTATTGAATGGCTCACGGGACCAAATGGCCTATTCCCGTTCCTATTTCTTATGGTCAATGGTCAAATGCTGACCATAGAAATTTGGCCTCTGGGACACCGGAAGGTGATCGGGACTAGGCTAGCTTTTTGAATGCGACCTCCTTGCAGAAGACCCAGATCTAGTGCTGTCGGCGGGCTTGCCTGGTTTCAGCTGCACCCACAGGCTGCCCTGTGGAGGGGAGGCTGAGTGCATTTTAAAAGTTTGGATTTTGAAGGATCATAAAATCATTCAGCCCATTGAGTCTGCATCAATTCTCTGACAGAATATCTTACCCATGCTCTCTCCTCCGCCCTATCCCCATAACCCTACACATTTCCCATGGCTAATCCCCCTAACCTACTTCTTCAGAAGGAACTTCTTCAAATGCAGATAATGAAAATATAACAAAACTTACTCCAAGAAAGGGTTTAATAAAGAAACATCATTACTCCAAACTTGGGGCCTCACCCTGGGCCACTCCAAGCACGACACAATTCTACACAGGTTCTTATTTATAGTGAATCAGCTGGTCAGATGACTATTACATCACTCTGTAATTGGTTCCATTGTTTACTGAGTCAGCTGACCCTCACATCTTGTTTTCATTGGTCCCATTACATCCAATACAAAGTTGTCACCGGTTACATTCTAACACATTTCCCTTTATTTTTAATTTTTTTTTCAAAATAATTTAAGACAACTGTCCTCCAGTATTCTTAATAACTTTCCAGTACCTGCACCCCTTTTTGTAAAACAGTTGGATACCTGTAAATTTGCACTGACCCAGTTAAGTTTGGAAACTTCCTTGTTTGACAGCATTTGTTTAATGCTGGCCAAATCAATTCTTATTCATTTTTCTGTTACACTTTTTGTTGAATGAACATTGTCCTGTAAAGACCGATTGTCCACGTAACACTCAATGGATACTTTCTTACCCGATGTGCCCATAAAAATTAATTCTGTTAATGTGTCAGACAAATATATCCCCATATCCAACACCTCCACTAATGCTAGGGTTTCAGCTGCCAACGTGATTCTGACTACCCTTTTTATTTTCTTTGCTTCCCAGGCCAAGGGGCAACATTTCCTTCCTTACCTACCAGAAATATTATAAATCCAGCACCGCTTGAATGTCCACCTCGTATATTGGCATGCGAAGCATCACTAAACACAACCAATCTCATTTCCGATTCTCCTAATGCTGGGAATTTAATCGCATTCCTCTAATTTTAGCTTTTTTAATGTTGATTAGCCGGCAAGATCTCCCTGACTGTGGCAGGCCTCAACATCTTACTGAGCTCTAGGACATTATAGCTCCCATCCAATCTTGCCTGTGTGCATAGCCAATTTAGCTGTCCTATCATACTCCTCAACAATTCTGTTTCTCTTTCGTTGGCCCGTTCCTTTTTCCATTGACCTTTCTTTAGAGATGGGAATAGGATCAATACTGTTTAGATATCCCTGTTGACTCATTGTTACACCAGACGTACTTTGCCGGATATCAAGACCAAGATATCAAAAAGCACCAGTTGCTTTTCTCCCTACTTTAAATTCTGTTTTCAGCTTCTCAATTATCCTTTGTTCAAATTCTTCTGTGTCACCCCATAGGAAGTCATCCACATGCGTCACCAAAATTCCAGCTAATTTTCCTTTAGCCTTCTAGTAAAACATTGCTGGATCTGCCTTTAACTGGACTCAGCCAGTCTTCAGCAAAACAGATCATACAGAGAAATACCAAACCCTTGATGCACCTTAACCCATATACGCATTTGTTCAATTTCCACACATGTCCCTGTGCATTACCTGCTTCTTTTGGGTGGTTTCAGAAAAACTTCTCTCTGAAATGTTTCGCCCTGCACAAATGCTGCTTTGATATCAATTGATTTACACCTCCAATTATTAGATGCTAGAACAGCAACAAAAAAAATGTCAGTGTCACTTTCCCTGCTGTGGGTGAATCAACCCTAATGTCTCTCCCAACCAAACATTCCTCATACCCACCGGCTACTAATCTGGCTTTAGCTTTATAAGTTCCATCTGGCAAAACTTTCCCTGTGCAAACCCACCTATGGGACAAAGCAGGCTGCCCTTCATCTGGTATCTTGGTGTTCACCCCGACTCTTTCCAACTTTTCAGCTCTCTTTGTTTGGCCTCTCTTACTTCCACGAGCTCCATTTTGTTCGCAGCTATCAATGCTTCCTTATCATGGGAGCTTCTACTCCTATTCCTATCATTGGTTTGATTCTTAGCCTTCCTCGTTAAGCTCTGGCCTCTACTGCCATGTCTGTTTCTGTCAGGACTATTACTCTCTGTTCTCTGTTGACACACCTTTGGTCACAGATTCGTGACTTTTTCCTGGGTTCACGAATGCTTACTGTCTCATCCTTGGGACTTAGGTCTCGCTTTTTTTGCTTCCGTCTGTCCACCCCATTTTCCCAATCTTTTATTTTGGCTTCTTGCCCTCGCTCTTGGATGTTGAGCCAGTGCTTGTATTTTCCTGAGGCCTTTCCTGCTTTCCCGATTATAGTGGCCACCCTCCACTCTCTTGACCCTTCGGGTATGTATGATACCACTATTCCTACTTTGGCTGGCTGAACCTTTGAAGTAGCAGCTTCATCCCCTGCTTCACTGGAACTTTGTTGACCACCAGATTCCCTCTCTATTGTTGACTGATCCTCATAAAAGCTCAGGGTATGTGCATGCGAGTCATAGAGTCATAGAGGTTTACAGTATGGAAACAGGCCCTTCGGCCCAGCTTATCCATGCCGCCCTTTTTAAACGCCTAAGCTAATCCCAATTGCCCGCATTTGGCTCATATCTCTCTATACCCATCTTACCCATGTAACTATCTAAATGCTTTTTAAAAGACAACATTGTATCCACCTCTACCACTACCTCTGGCAGCTTGTTACAGACACTCACCACCCTCTGTGTGAAATAATTGCCCCTCTAATTGTAATATAACTACCTTGCTGTCTGTTCCCATCACTTTCTTGGGCTTTCCACACCTTTTTATCCTCTCTTTTATCGAAGTATAAAAAAAGTCTTAGTGTCACTTTCCCTGCTGTGGATGAATCAACCCTAATGTCTCTCCCATCCAAATGTTCCTCATTCCCACAGGCTACTAATCTGGCTTTCTCAAAGTGTACCCTCCAACAACACTCAAGAAGCTTGACATCATCCAGGACAAAGCAGCCCCCTTGACTGGCACCATATCACAAACATCTATTCCCTCCACCGCCGACACTCAGTAGCAGCAGTGTGCACTATCTATAAGATGCACTGCAGCAATTCAACAAAGATCCTTAGACAGCACTTTCCAAACTCATGATCACTTCCATCTCGAAGGACAAGGGCAGCAGAAACATGGGAACACCAACACCTGCAAGCTCCCCTCCAAGTCACTCACCATCCTGACTTGGAAATATATCACTGTTCCTTCACAGTCGCTGGATCAAAATCCTGGAATTCCCTCCCTATTGGCATTGTGAGTCAACCCACAGCACATTGACTACAGCGATTCAGGAAGGCAGCTCACCATCACCTTCTCAAGGGCAACTAGGGATGGGCAATAAACACTGGCCAGCCAGCGATGCCCCTGTCCCATGAATTAATCATAAAATATAGTTTGCACACGCCGTACATAAAGGAAAATTGTTCCATCCTACATCGCCCCTTTAAACGGAAGAGAAATGGGTTAAACATTGAGTACTTGGATAGCAAAAAAATAACTGACTGGTGCATAGAAATTGACTCTTAATTTATTTGTGATACGACCCTATATGAAACAAAAAATGAGATTCAACTCTCAGCCACCCATTGTGGCGCTTTTCAATACTAATCTTACCCGAGCTCATCCCTTTAATAATCACTGCAAAAACCTGAGGTTAACAAACAGGAGAGAGGTTTGGGGGATTCAGATTTCACAGCAAGTAACAGCAGTGGCATGGGCTAAATCAAAGTGATTCATACAATATGGATCTCCGCAATCACCAGTTTATCTGCTGGAATCTTCAAACAAAAAGAAAACAAATCTTTCTCATATAATCTTGAATACTTTTACTGAATTGTAAGCAAGGTGATAGTTGAGTTGGCAATGCCTAACAAAAGACACGTATAGTCGGCAGGAACTTATCTTTTCAATGACCCTTATGAGGAGTGTCTAGTAGATTACAGCAGAGCGTTGATCCATGAATTAAATTTAATTGCTGCGGTTGCTATTGCAAACCAGCTCGAACAGCTCATTTTCAGCAGGAGTGAGAACCACCTGCTCCCCCAGCTTCAGAAAACACCTTCGGTTTGGCCCCGACATGCAAATTCAATTCAGCCACTCGTACCACACACCTTTTGACTTCGAAAGCTTCGAGCGTAGAGTGAAACGAGAGAGAGAAAAGAAAGATGAGATGAAGCAGGGTTCTTTGTGAAATCAAGATATGAACAGTGCGTTGTCACGTTACAAGATTGCCTTGACTTCAAGTTGATTTGACAGCTGATGGGATCAGGCCCGCAACTGCGGATAATACTCTGACTCTGTGATTATTTTAGACACTTTTATTTCTCTTTATGACTAACCAGTGACCCAGAGGTCACTTAGCTCCTATGGCTATGATTTTTTCCATTCTATGAGCGCCTTGTGCCTTTTAGCTGGTGCCACTTGACTCTTTATGATAAAAGCTGACAGGCAGAGGCAGCGTGGCAGAATGATTATTTTGTTCCCCTCATTGTTTTGCATGAACTCAAACAATCCAGTTGTTGACTGAATAATTATAGAAATTGCCTTCCCGACACAACTAATCATTGAACCTCGAAAGTGCAGAAGAGGCCATTTGGCCCATCGAGTCTGCACCGATTCCGTGACAGAGCATCTTACCCAGACCCTCTCTCCCATCCTATCTCTGTAACCCTACACATTTACCATGGCTAATCCATCACTCTGACATCTTTGGACACTAAGGGGCAATTCACCATGGCCAATACACCTGACTCCTGACGTCTTTGGAGTGTGGGAGGAAACCGGAGCACCTGAAGGAAACCCACACAGACACGGGGAAAAGGTACAAACTCCACACAGTCAGTGACCCGAGGCCGGAATTGAACCCGGGTCCCTGGCACTGTGAGGCAGCAGTGCTAACCACTGTGGTGCGGTGTCTCCTGCCCCTTCAAATGGTCTGTAAACCTTACTTATTTTCATTGTTCAACCTCACCCAATGGTTGTTCACTTCTCCCATGATAATTCTCTGTTTAGTTAGCACGGTAGGATTTTGTTCAGTTGTTTTAATGCATGTAGGACCTAAATGCCATTGTAATTATCTAATAGATGGTGTGAATGCTGTGACATTCCTCTCACTACAGCCCAGCAGTACAGAATAAGCCTGAAAGGGCAAATGATAAAAGAGGCAAAGGGGAGTAGAAATATCCTGATCAATGGCCAGGGTTTGATTCCCGACTTGGGTCGCTGTCTGTGCGGAGTCTGCACATTCTCCCTGTGTCTGCGTGGGATTCCTCCGGGTGCTCCGGTTTCCTCCCACAGTCCGAAAGACGTGCTGGTTGAGAACATTGGCCATGCTAAATTCTCCCTCAGTATACCCGAACAGGTGCCAGAATGTGGCGACTCAGGGATTTTCACAGTAACTTCACTGCAGTGTTAATGTAAGCCTACTTGTGACACTAATAAATAAAATTTGAAATTTATTTGACTATCTCCCCTTATACTTACAAACCTGTATGTAGGTACAAAATATGCATCATGAAAACAACAATTTTTGACTTTAATGAGAGTGGACAGGAAAGCTAGATTACAATAATGTGGCATAAAAGATGAGTAAAATGCTATCTATGCAATGTGTCTGAAATGTAACCCAGTAAGACTGACTTCAGGTGTCCAGAAATGGCTGTAAAAAAAAAATGGAATGAAAACATTGGACGCACAAAATTAACCTGTCTAACTTTGCATCGCAATTGATAGATGAATATGTGGGCTGCCACGAAAATAGTAGGTGGTATATATTATAAGAGAAAGGACCATTTTCTTGACTAATCAACCAGAACATTTTAATTACTTGTATACGCTGATAATGAACACTTCACACTCTTCTAATTGCTACATCAAAAATCAACCTTTTCTTGCACTGCATTTTTCCTGTAATTTGTAAGCCATTGAAGACAAATATGAATATAGCTAACCAACCCAATCCATACATATATATGTGTGTGTGTTTGTGTGTGTATTTACATTGCTGCAACTTGTAGTCATTAAATGAATTACAAGATCATTACTCAGTCAGAAGGTTGAAATTGTGTTGCCATGCATCAAGCGATTTAAAGCATTTTTTGAACCGTGAAATTTTTGTCTTCTAATATTGTATAAATGCTATGATTTTGTGGAAAGGCTGATTAAAATCACAGTCCTCACTTCACATGAGTGATAATAGATCTGCAATGCTCTTCATTTCTATCATATATATATATGGTATCATAGAATCAACAGTGCAGAAGGAGGCCATTTCGCCCATCGAGCCTGCACCAACCACAATCCCACCCAGGTTCTATCCCCTTAACTCCACATAGTTACTTGCCTAATCCCCCTGACACAACTTAGCATGGCCAATCAACCTAACCAGCACATCTTTGGGAGGAAACTGGAGCACCCAAAGGAAACCCAACGCAGACACGGAGAGAATATGCAAACTCCACACAGACAGTCACCCAAGGCCGGAATTGAACCCGGGTCCCGTGAAGCAGCAGTGCTAACCACTGTGCCACCGTGCCGCCCTTGCACAACTATGTTAAGGAGACTTGAAGCAGATAAATACAAAGAAGTTGGAAAGTCCAGGGGGAAGCTCATTTCTGAGAAGAAAAGTAGTCAATAATGTTTCTTAAAAGAAAAACCTAATTTTTCCTTTCATTTATTTGTTCATGGGATGTGGGTGTCACTGACAGGGTCAGCATTTGTTGCCCAACCATAATTGCCCTTGAGAGTGTGCTGGTAAGCTGCCTTCTTGAACCGCTCCATGTGATGTAGGTACACCCACAGTACATTTAGGGAAGGATTCCCAGGATTTTGGCGCAGCGACGGTGGAGGAATAGCGATATAATTCCAAGTCAGGATGGTGTGTGGCTTGGAGGGGAACTTCCAAGTTGTGGTGCTCCCATGAATCTGCTACCCATGACCTTTAGGTGATAGATGTCATGAGTTTGGAAGGTGCTGTGTAAGGAATCTTGGTGAATTGCTGCAGTCCATGTGGTGTAGGTACACCCACAGTGCTATTAGGGAAGGAATTCCAGGATTTTGACCCAGCGACGGTGAAGAAACAGCAATGTATTTCCAAGTCAGGGTGGTGCATGGCTTGGAGAGGAACTTCCGTATGACTCATATGGCCTTCAGCTTATGAGCAATGAGCCATATGATTTCCACAAGTCATATCACTGTTGCAATTGAGGCTACTTCCCAATGCTTTGCACTCAATGCTTTTTCACTGTAAAAATCAAGTTCCCAACAACTGAAATGTGACTTTCTGCATGTATTATCTGCTACAGAGCTAACAGTGAAACCTTCCATTGTTGGTTATGCATTGGAAGCAGTGCAGCCATGCAAACTGAACCTCCAGGCACTGGTAGAAAGCAAAATATGTTTCATTCTGAAAACTAATTAATTCATGATTGAATTAATTA
This sequence comes from Mustelus asterias, assembly GCF_964213995.1. Classification (NCBI taxonomy): domain Eukaryota; kingdom Metazoa; phylum Chordata; class Chondrichthyes; order Carcharhiniformes; family Triakidae; genus Mustelus; species Mustelus asterias. Next base: position 63,766,474 of record NC_135817.1, read on the forward strand.
ACTAATTTATCAGGGCGGCATGATGACACAATGGTTAACACTGCTGCCTCACAGCGCCAGGGATCCGGGTTCAATTCCAGCCTTGGATGGCTGTGTGGAGTTGGCATGTTCTCCCTGTGTTCCATGGGTTTTCTCCAGGTGTTCTGGTTTCCTCCCACAGTCTCCATTCAATCTGCAGGGCAGAAGGAGACCATTCAGCCCATTGAGCCTGCTCTGACAACAACCCTGCATATTTACCCTCCTAATCCCCCTGACACTAAGGGGCAATTTAGCACAGCCAATCAACCTAACCGGCATGTCTTTGGACTGTGGAAGGAAACCTGAGCACCCAGAGGAAACCCACGCAGACACGGGGAGAACAAGCAACTCCACATAGACAGTGAGCCGAGTCCGGAATTGAACCCGGGTCCCTGGTGCTGTGAGGCAGCAGTGCTGACCAGTGCTGAAATAATGTTTATTATGAGGCAAAAATATGCTGAAGCAAGAACAAATCACTGGATCAAGGACTAATAATAGAGTCCTTAATTCTCACAACTTCACAAAATCTGTTCTCTTTTGGATGATAGTGAAGATGACTTGGGTGTTATGAAGTGAAATGCACACTTTTGTACCTCCTCTCTGTGGTCACCTGCACCTGCAATGGAACAATGTGAATTCAGTTGAAGAACAAGGAAAAGTTGTCCATATTTATCGATAGATGCAGATGGCATCTGGCCACAGAGGTGTCAATCAAAATAGTTTCCAACACCTTAAGAGCCCCAGATTTGCACATATTCAAACCAAAACAAAACTGCTCAAGACTTGCTCGCAGAACCCCAGGTTCATGTGTCGAAATGTCCTGGATCCCTGCCTTCTTTATCTCTGCTCTTTGTGAATGTCCAAGGAAAAAACAATCATAGAATCATAGAACCCCTACAGTGCAGAGGAAGGGCCATTCGGCTCATCGAGTCTGCACCAACCCTCCGATGGAGCATCTTACCCAGACCCACCTCTACCCTATCCCCATAAACTCACACATTTATCCCACTAATTCCACCAACCTACACATCTTTGGACGCTAAGGGGCAATTGTAGCATGGCCAATCCACCTAACCCGCACATCTTTGGAGTGTGGGAGGAAACCGGAGCACCCGGAGGAAACACACAGACACAGAAAGAACGTGCAAACTCCACACAGTCAGTCACCCAAGGCTGGAATTGAACCCTGGTCCTTGGCGCCGTGAGGCAGCAGTGCTCATTACTGTGCCACCGTGCTGCCCCGATGAACCTAAACTTACTTTGGTGTGCCAAGTCTCTGGGAGAGCATCATTGCAGGATGAAAAACAAACCGCAAACAATGAGCAGCCTACACACCATGCACTTCAGTCCCCTCTGAATCAGCAGAAAACTCCATGCTGCCAGATCCTATAACAGTAAGAAGTCTCACAACACCAGGTTAAAGTCCAACAGGTTTATTTGGTAGCAAATACCATAAGCTTTCGGAGCGCTGCTCCTTCATCAGATGGAGTGGAAATGTGCTCTCAAACAGTGCGCAGAGACACAAAATCAAGTTACAGAATACTGATTAGAATGTGAATCCCTACAACCAGCCAGGTCTTAAAGGTACAGACAATGTGGGTGGAGGGAGCATTAAACACAAGTTAAAGAGATGTGTATTGTCTCCAGACAGAACAGCCAGCTACACTCTGCTAAATTGCCATGCGTATATATAGTTGAATTAGAAAGCAGAATGAATAAATCAGAAAATCACCATTACAAATATCAAACTGAATTTAACTATATACCATCTGTCCAAAACAACAAAGTTCCTGAAGTCCTAGCAGCCCTCTTTAATAACTTTCGACAATGAACAGATTTATGTGAGACATGAGTCTAATGAGTTCCTATTAGCCCCAATTGACACAGTGACACAGAAAAATAGGGGGCTAAAGAGTGTGCCAGGCTTAATACTTACCCCTTCCCTTTGGTGGCCAATCTCATGCAAAAGAAGATAAAAAGACATCTTTCAGAATTAATCAAAAATGTTAATCAAAATTGATTTCAAAGAATCAATGAGCCATTCAGGATAACAGCTGCCATTCTTAGACTGAAGACCTCCTGATGTGAAACAGTTAGCTTATGTCCTTTAGTTGCATTCTGCTTCGAATTCCTAAAATGAAAGATGCATTGTTCAGCCAAGGCTGGTTAGCAGAGTTAAAAGGACTACTAGGCATTGAATCAGGTAACCCAACGCGCATTTTGCTGATATTAGGGACTCCATACTGTGCACATCAGAAAGGCAATGGATGGAAAATCACGGGCAGCTAGTCTGCTATTAGCTTTTGCTATGCATGGCTGGTGTGTGAGACTTTCTGCCAATACGGCATACTTGGAAAGTTAGTCTTTTTTTTAGAATCCCTACAGTGCAGAAGAAAGCCATTCGGCCCATCAAGTCTGCAGCAACCACAGTCCCACCCAGATGGGGGGACCTTATAGAGACCTATAAGATAATGAAGGGGCTGGATAGGGTAGAGGTGGAGAGATTCTTTCCACTTAGAAAGGAAGCTAGAACTAGAGGGCACAGCCTCAAAATAAAGGGGGGTCAGTTTAGGACAGAATTGAGGAGGAACTTCTTCTCTCAGAGGGTGGTGAATCTCTGGAATTCTCTGCCCACTGAAGTGGTGGAGACTACCTCGTTGAATATGTTTAAATCACGGATAGATGGATTCCTGATCGGTAAGGGAATTAGGGTTTATGGGGATCAGGTGGGTAAGTGAAACTGATCCACTTCAGATCAGCCATGATCTTATTGAATGGCGGGGCAGGCTCGAGGGGCTAGATGGCCTACTCCTGCTTCTATTTCTTATGTTCTTATATTTACCCTGCCATTCCCTCTGACACTAGGAGCAATTTAGCATGGCCAATCAACCTAATCTGCAAATCTTTGGACTATGGGAGGAAACCGGAGCCCCTGGAGGAAACCTACACAGACACGGGAAGAATGGGCAAACTCCGCACAGACAGTGACCTGAGGCCGGAATTGAACGCGGGACCCTGGCTCTGTGGGCAGCAGTGCTAACCACTGTGCCACCGTGCCGCCCCTATTAGCCCCAATTGACACAGTGATACAGAAAAATAGGATGCTGAAGAGTATGCCGGGCTAACTAATTATCCCTTTCTCTTCGGTATTCAATCTCATGCAAAGGAAGATAAAATGACATCTTTCAGAATTAATCAAAAATTAATCAAAAATTGTCTTCTTGTGTTTTTCTGGTCAGGCAAGAAATAATGTTGGAGTAGGAATTTTTCCTTAAATAAAGCACGTTTTTAAAGACCCATTTTTTTTACATGGATAACAAACAAGGGAGGTTACTTTGGATAAGAAGTATTCTGAAGGCCTTTCGCCGCTTTTGATAAGATTATATTTTAGGCCTTCATAACCGGATTCAAATATGGTGTTTTACTATGTGTTGGACCTGCATATAATGTTAGTATTATAGGATGCCATTTGTAAAACTTCAGCACACCTCCAGAGGCTGTGATATATTGACTGTATGAAACAAGGGGTGTGGTACACCTATTTGTGGACAAGTTAGCATTATGTTCGCAGTGCGGACTTTGTACCTTTGTACCTCTGGAACCACCCTTCTCACTGACAGCCGCTAATTTTCCAGGAACAGCCTTATTCATATCCTCTTACGTTTAGGGTTTCCCCTGCATCCTTCAATTGCCTGTTGAAGTTAATCTGTTGAATAATTTTCTTCTGCTTTCATTTGCCCATGTTGACATCTTGCAATTTGTGTAAACTTGACCCAAATAATTGGAAACTACGGGCAGGATTTTCCAGCCCCGCCAACCAGCAGGATTTTCCAGTCCCGCCGAAGTCAACGAAGATTTGCATGGCTTGCCACATCTGCCACGGGGAAACCTCCCGTGGCGGCCTGGAAAATCTGGCCCATGGGTGAAATCTAATAATGATCCCAGGAGTGGGGAGTGAACTGAGTGGTGAACTTAATTGGAGGGGCACGGTGGCACAGTAGTTAGCACTGCTGCCTCACAGCGCCAGGGACCTGGATTCGATTCCCGGCTCGGGTCACTGTCTGTGTGGAGTTTGCACATTCTCCCCATGTCTGCGTGGATTTCCTCCCACAGTCCGAAGATGTGCGAGTTAGGTGGATTGGCCATGCTAAATTTCCCCTTAGTGTCAGGGGGACTAGCTAGGGGAAATGCATGGGGTTGTGGGGATAGGGCCCATAGGCCAGATTTTCCAGGACGCCACGGGAGGTTTCCCCGCGGCAGATGTGGCGAGCCATGCAAATCTTTGTTGACTTCGGCACTTAATTGTGCAAAATGCCAGCTTCTTGATGGTCAGATGGAAGTTGGGAATTAAGTTGGTGTTGGATTAAATGTGGATGGTAGACGGTGGTCAGCATGAGACAGGAACCTATTTGTAATGCATTAGCTTCATGCATACTCATTATAACACCCAGCCACCAGATTAAATTGAGATTAAGTCGGTAAAAATGAGGAATACCCTGCATTCGAGTTCAGGACTAGTTCAAAAAATGTGTGGATTAGATAGATTGGCTATGTTAAATTGCCCCTTAAGTGTTAGGTTAACTTGCAGGGCAAATATGTGGGGTTATGGGGATGGGGCCTGTGTAGGGTTATGGTCAGTGTGGACTCGATGGGCCGAATGGCCTCTTTCGGCACTGTAGGGATTCTATGATTCTATGAAGGTGGCCTCCAGCAGGCAAGCTAGTCTTGCTGCTGGATTTGGAGTGAGCAGGAGTTACTTTTCTTGCGAAGGGAACCTTTTTGGATGAGGCGAGGAGACTGAGCTGTTGCATCGAGCGTGAGTTAGAGGTATCCAGGCAGGTTGGGGAATGGAAAGTTGGGAGTGCTGGTGGGGTTAGGGAGATGGAGGGAAAGCTGAGGGTGATGGAGTGAAGGTCAAAGGTGACTGAGGGAATTTGCAAAGTTGATGGATATAACTCCAATGTTAGAGTAAGAGTTTTCAGGGACATGGCTGTGACAGAAAGAAGAGGTAGCAGGAGACCAGGTCAGGAATGGAGTTGGCCACCATCTGGGTGCATGGACAACTTGTGGTGTGACAATACTGTGCCTTTAAGAAATGCATTTGTGTCATGTTTCTTGTGCAGGAAATTGTTTTTAGCAGTCAGTTCTGTTTACAGGTACCACTTTGCCTATAATCGGCAACCTACATGTTAATGCTACAGATGCACAATTTGTCCTAATTCATTGAACCATAGAATGCTACAGTGCAGGAGGAGGCCATTTGGCCCATTGAGTCTGTACTGACAACAATCCCGCCCAGGCCCTATCCCCACAACCCCATGCATTTACCCTAGCTAGTCCCCCTGACACTAAGGGGAAATTTAGCATGGCCAATCCACCTAACCTGCACATCTTTGGACTGTGGGAGGAAACCCATGCAGACATGGGGAGAATGTGCAAACTCCACACAGACAGTGACCCAAGCCAGGAATGAAATCCAGGTCCCTGGCGCTGTGAGGCAGCAGTGCTAACTACTGTGCCACTGTGCTGCCCCAAATTGCTGGAATTTTAAAAAAAATCTGGGCTAATGCAGATCTGTTATTTTAGTGTTTTCCCCTGGGGTTTTCCAGAGTGGGACTTGATTAGGTTGATTGATGGAAAAAGTCCTTTCACTGGGTGGGGCCAGGCTCACAGAGAGGAATAAGCCGAGTTGCTGTTTGGGAGCTGTGGAGAGATGCAGCTTTTTCTCTCTCTGAAGATTGGAGACTGGGATCCGCAAGAGAACAGGTCTCTTTCTCTGAAGTTCTGCTGTTTGTTGTGGATCTTTCTTAGGAGGCTGCTGTATGAGAATCAGAAGATTGGATCTCTGTCCAGAGGTTTTAAAAAGCTGGAAACCTAGCATCTATGTGAGCTGTTGGTTTTGTGTTGATTCTGAAGAAGGATGTATATCTGTGGGAATATTGCTTACACTGGAAGTATAGAGATAGCTCGCTGTTAATAATTATATTTTGCCATGTTTAAGTATTCTCAATTGGTAAACGTCATGCTGATTCCTTTTGCTATATTTAACTGTGTTGTTAAATAATGTTTGTTTTCATAAAAGCTTCCGAGTGGGCCAATTGAATCATACCTTTTGCTCACACTAAAGACAAAATCAAATATAGTTGGGGTCCAGGCTAACTTCATAATATCGCTTAAAGTTTCTGATCTGGTCCCTAACAGTGGCCAGTGAAAAACAGTGGGCTCCCTATTGGGCCACAGTCGTCAAGTCAGGGGGAAAAGTCAAATAGCCAGTGCTGACCAGATCTCTCCTGAACCTCAGGTAGACAGGAAGGGTCTCATGCACCCATTGGTTTTGGATGCCCTGTCCGAGGAGGAGAGGGACTGGCAGAGGACCAGGTGCATCGATGGCCAGAACACCAACAAGGGGTGGCAGCAGAAGGTCAGGCAGCTGACCTTGGGCGGCACACTAGCACAGTGGTTAGCACTGCTGCCTCACAGTGCCAGGGACCCGGGTTCAGTTCCGGCCTTGGGTCACTTTGTGTAGATTTTGCACTTTCTCCCCGTGTCTGCGTGGGTTTTCCCCGGGTGCTCTGGTTTCCTCCCACAGTGCAAAGATATGCGGGTTAGATTGATTGGCCCTGGTAAATTGACCCTAATATCAGGGTGATTTGCAGGATAAATATGTGGGGTTACAGGAATAGGACCTGGGTGGGATTGTAGTGGGTGCAAACTCGATGGGCTGAATGGCCTCCTTCTGCACTGTAGGGATTCTATGATTCTATGAACTCAGATTGTGGTGCAGGTGCTGACTAGAGGTGTGCCATCGAGTACGTCACACCCAAAGTAACTACTTGCAAATATCAGAAGCAATGTAAAAATGAAACCTACTGATATCCCTTTGCAAACTTTTTTTATCCTCCTCACAACTTCCTTTCTTATATACCTATCTTTGTATCATCAGTAAATTTGGCTACATTATCCCTTCATACAAGTCGTTAATATGGATTATAAATCATTGAAGTTTCAGTACTGATCCCTGTGGCACTCCACAATTTACAATTTGCCCTCCTGAAAATGACCCATTTATCCCTACTCTCTGTTTTTCATTGGTTAACCAATCCTCTGTTCCTGCCAATATATCACCCTCACCACCATGGGAGTTCTTTTCTTGTGAGGTAATCTTTACGTGGCATCTTATTGAATGCCTTTTTGGAATCCAAATATACAACGTCTACTAGTTCTCCTTTATCCACCCCGCTTGTTACATCCTCAAAGAAAATTAATAAATTTGTCAAACATTGGGGACGATTCTCCCATCCCAACACGTATGTTTTTTGGCGCGTTGGGATGGGAGAATCACGTGTCGGCCATTTCGCAGGATTCACGCATGCGTTCCCGACGCATGCGTGTCTCTTACGCCAGAAAACAGTCGCTGTCAGGACCGCACTGGAAACTGGCAGGAAGAGAGGTAAGTGATTCAAATCTGTTTAAAATGTATTTTAAATGTGATTATCGGCCTGGCATGGAACTTGCTGGGCCCGATAGCATCTCCCGTGCCAGGAGTATTTCACTCTGGCAAGGTTTAGAGTACTCCCCATGTTCGAGGAACTAGTGGGAGACCCCTTCGGAGTGAAGGGGGAGCAATCGGGGGTCCCCAGGGGATTGGACAGCAGGGGGATGGTGCCCCCTAGGCATGGACACTCTGGCAGTGCCAGCATGTACCCCCTGGCACTGCCCAAGGGACAAAATGCCCATGACCAGGGACACCTTGGCATTGCCCACCGAGCATAGGGCAGTGCCAAGGGGGTGGGGCCTATTGTGGGCAGAGCTTAGGGGGCAATCATTGGGGGTGGGAGGGGGTGGGTCCCGCTGATACTCTGCAGACAGGATCAGTCGGGGCTGGAGGAAGGCCAGCGATCGGGACGGGTGGGGGGGTGGTCTGCCAGGGGGGTGCCTGCCCCCCGGGGGGGGCTCTGCCTCCCCTTGGGGGGGGGGGGGTCTGCCTCTGGGGGGAGTCAGCAGGGGGGGGTCTGCCGGTATGAGGGGGTTGGGGGGATCGCCACTGCTGTGTGGGGGGAGGAAGGGGACTGGACATCGGGGCACTCCTGGATGGGGGGATAGATGAGATTGGCCTGGGAATGCTTGCGGGGCCATGATCAGGCCGCGGGGGAGGTGGGAGCTGGAAGGGCAGCCCTGCGAGGGTCCCGGGTTGGCCAGTGATTGTACTGGCCAGCAAATGGGGAGACTGACCGATCGGGACCACTGCGCATGCCAATTCAACAGTGTTGGGAGAATCGCCCCCATTATTTCTTTCACAAAACCATGTTGACTCTGCCAGATGAATTATGATTTTTTAAATGTGGTGCTACTGCCCCCTTAATAATGGAATCTCGGTGGCCTGCCTCTGATGGGCCAGGGTCAAGGGCCCTGGTCCTCTGAGGGTCTCCTGCGTAGGTGTAGGTGATCCCTCTTCAGTCTCACCAACCGGGGAGACTCGGGTCACTTACAGAGGGGAGGAATAGCAGCAGTTCACCCCTGGAGAACACTGAGATAATACAGTTAAGGCAAATTATCGCTTCGCCTGCTTCTAGGTGGCACTTCCCTGAGTCCAGGAGCAAAAGGGACACCTGGTTGGAGGCCCAGGTGCCTTGTTCCCTTTTTGCCAAGCCTATGGTACATGGACCTCATGGTCAGAGCAACAAAATGCAAGTTTGGGCACAAGTGTCTCAGCCACTGAGTGTTCTGCTGGACCTGACTCTCTGTGGTGGTTAAAGAATCCTGCTTCAGACACCATGATGTAGGCTTCATAGGCTGGAGTACGATAACAGCATGTCTTTATTAACAACTCATAACTATGTACATATTTGCAGTCGAGGATACAGATACGGAACTGACTTCAGTCTGGGTCTTTATCCAACCCTGTCCATCTCTGATATTGACTCTGGGTCAGGTGTCTTCTTACATCACTGTGTGAGCAGTACTGTACTCAGTCCCACATTAACCCTTTATGTTGCAGACCATACTACAACAGGCGCCAACCTTTGGAAGATATGCACTCACAAGCTTGAACAATGACAGAACTCATGGCTTGAATGGACTCTGCCACCATTCACTTGAGGCTGTGCATTACCTCTGGAGTCTCTACCAGATATTCCCCTACCTGACAACACCGTGGGGTGGTGCCTACACGACATGGAATGGAGTTCGAGAAAGCGGCTCACCACCACCTTCTTAAGGGATGGACAATAAATTGCTGGTTTTTCCAGTGGCGGTAACATCCGAAGAATGAAAGAAAAGAAAATTGAAGTTGCTTGAGAATGCAGTCACACAGGGTGGACTGCTGGGTCAGGCTAAAGCTGCTACGCTATCTTGTCGAACATGCTTGAGTGGTAATGATATTGAACCGAGTTGGATATGAAATTGGAAAAACGGCTGAAGATCTAATCTGCGTTCCACAGCTGATATTCATTTTCATCGAATGCCATTTTCCAGATTCAGTTAGGTCTTATTATTGTGCTTTCCAGATGGGATTAAGTGTCTTTGAATAATGCTATTTTGACCACGTTTACTGTGAGATAGATCTGTGAAAACAGTGAGTCGATTCATTATTATATTTGCTGAAGTTTCTTCAAGACTTTTTGTTGGGTATCATAAGACATGCATCGGTTTCCTTTAAATTAAGATGTGTATCATTGCAAACAGTCTTTTCATGATTGGATTATTAAGCATTTGTAAATACTATCTGTACGGTTTCAAAAATCTTTAAGGTTTTTATAAAAGATGATGCATTTTGGATCTGAATATGGACTTCAAAAATTCAAATTTGAATCCAATTTAAAGAAATATGTCAACAATCTAAGGCAGCGCACTTTTATACTCCTTAAATATAGCATTGAGAAGAGGTGATGGCCTTGTAGTGTTATCACTAAGGCTATTAATCCAGAAACTCAGCTAATGTTCTGGGGACCTGGATTTGAATCCCGCCACGGAACGTAGTGGAATTTGAATTCAATTTTAAAAATCTGGAATTAAGAATCTACTGATGACCATGAAACCATTGTCGATTGTCGGAAAAACCCATCTGGTTCACTAATGTCCTTTAGGGAAGGAAATGTGCTGTCCTTATTTGTTCTGGTCTACATGTGGCTCCAGAGCAATGTGGTGACTCTCAACTGCACCCTGCCACTCAGTTCAAGGGCAACAAGGACGGGCAGTCAATTCTGGCCAGCCAGCGACGCCCATGTCTCATAAATGAATAAAGAAAAACTGAGAGCTAACAGGTCAGCAACTAACTCAGGATTTTGTATATATACCGACTGGATAGTTAGATAGTATTGACATCCATTCAATTACAGAAAGTAGAATCATGCTGAAGGTACCTTTACTTCACACTACGGAATTGCTTTGTAATATTGAGAATCTCTTGATCTCATAGATGGAAGGGTCTATAACTAGGCAGTGATCTTTGTATTCAAGCCCTACCCTTAAGCACATAAACATGATTGACACTTCAATGTAGTATGCCCCATGGCAACACCAGCCATGCGCACCAGGTTGTCTTTCATGTATGCAGATGATGACCAGCTGCCCCAGCTCTGCACATCCTCAGCCGCCACTGAACACACTGCTTATTCCTCATCAATCAAGTATCACAACTCCTTCCAGCTCAACAGAGAAAAACTCCCAACACCTTTGGCCACTTACTCTGCTCTCTTGTCACTGACTCCCCATCAACCCACTCACTCAGGCTGAACCAGGCTGCCGGTGACCTACTCAACGTTATGATGAACTTTAAACTCCATATCCATTGATCACCAAGAGCATATGCCTCCTCCTCCACAACACTGTCCCTCGCCTCCCTCACAGCAGCCCCTCCACCTGTCTTTTTAAAGTTTAAATTGATTTATTACTGTCACGAGTGTGCTTACATTAACACTGCAACGAACGTAGGCGGCACATTAGCACAGTGGTTAGCACTGTTGCTTCACAGCGCCAGGGACACTGGTTCGATTCCCGGCTTGGGTCACTGTTTGTGTGGAGTTTGCATGTTCTCCCCGTGTCTGCGTGGGGATGCTCCGGTTTCCTCCCACATTCTGAAAGATGTGCTGGTTAGGTGCATTGACCCAAACAGGCGCTAGACTGTGGTGACTAGGGGAATTTCACAGTAACTTCATTGCACTGTTAATGTAAGCCTTACTTGTGACGAATAAATACTTTACTTTTACTTTACTAAGTTATTGTGGAAATTCCCTAGTCACCACACTCCAGCACCTGTTCGGGTACACTGAGGAGGGAATTTAGCATGGCCAATGCACCTAACCAGCACATCTTTTGGAGTGTGGGAGGAAACCGGAGCATCCGGCGAAAACCCTTGCATACATGGGGAGAATGTGCAGACTCCACACAGACAGTGACCCAAGCTTGGAATCAAACCTAGATCCCTGGCGCTGTGAGGCAGCAGTGCTAACCACTGTGCCAGTCTCCAGTCTCTTGTTGGCTGCCTTCCTATCCTCAATCCTACAGCTAAACTTTAACCTATCCACGTGTAACCTGTTCTCTTGTCCCATATTAGATTACATCAACAAAAATGGCTACATCCTAATTAGGATCACAGAATCCCTGCAGAGCAGAAGGAGGTCATTCAGCCCATCGAGTCTGCACCGACTCTCCGACAGGACATCCCATCCAGGCCCTATCTCCGTAACCCCATGTATTTACCCCACTAATCCCCCTACCTACACATCTTGGGACACTTCACATCATCAATCAGCCTAACATTGTGATACAAACTCCAAAAGATATCTGATATAAACATAGTTACACTTTAAATTTTGTATGGACTGTCATACTCGTCACGTTATTGCAGAGTGGAAACAATTGCGTGTGGTTTGCACATTCTAACCTTGACCGCGTGGGTTTCTTCTGGGTGCAGAGTGGAAACAACTGTGTGCAGTCTGCACATTCTCCCCGTGTCTGCGTGGGTTTCCTCCCACAGTCCAAAGATATGTGAGTTAGGTTGATTGGCCACACTAAATTGTCATTTAGTGTCGGGGGACTAGTCGGGTAAATAGGTGGGGTTAGGGGGATACGGCCTGGGTGGGATTGAGGTTGGTGCAGACTCGATGGGCCGAATGGCCTCCTTCTGCACTGCAGAGATTCTGTGATTCTATGATTCTGTGAATTGCAAAGAAAGGATTGCAACTTTGAAAGCTTAATTCTTTCGAACTTTGCTGGAAAATGAACATGACTGTTTAATTCTATAACTCAGATTTGATGTTATTAATGCAGATGAAGCATTCGAGCTTTTTCCTTTGACAATTAGAGACACAGACAGACTGTAATGAAGTCTTGCAGACTTCAGTAAAACGGAGGCATTTCTTTGAGGATGTGTTAATTTGAATAGCAACCTATGGACTAAACTTCTCTAATCAAAAAAAGAGGCAGTTTAATTTAATTGCTGTATGTTTATTTTAATTGCGACAATCATTGAGTTGTCTTTCGAACATGATTAGGCTCCTCAGATACCCTGATTGCAATATGTGATGGTGCGCAGCTAACTAAAGTGACAGCAGAGGTATCAGATTAGCAGTGGCTCCTTCTTGACAGCACACTGAATAAGAAATGATATACTCCAGTGGCAGAGTGCACAAGGGACCTGAAGAAATAGAGTACAGATTGTTTTGATCAAGCCTACATGTGTCTTGGTTGCTAATCCAAAATTAATTAGAAGTGTGCCTGATAAAATGCATTTAGGATTTGTAAACACTAAGGCGAGGGTTGTCGTGATTATATATATATTAAAAGTGAATTAATTTAACTAATATTAATTTGTTGATTTGTCATTGCTCATGTACCTTTGACATATAAACCAAAAAGGACACCAATAATATCTTATTTCCTGGTCACAGTGATTAGCTACTTCTGCCTTTCATTTATCATTAGATATTGGCATTGATTACAGCAGTCTCCATTGTGGAGAATGGTGAGATGGTGGGCGTGCCCACTTAACCTGAATGTTGGGTGAAATATTTTGAACCCAAGTGTCATCTATCAGTTAATCTACAGGCAGCCATTGTGTAGTCACAACAGTATTAAATCTATTAAATTACTTTATAGTGTCAGAGAGAGAGAGAGTGAGAGCCAGAGGAGACACAGAGAGAACAAAAGATGACAATGAGAAGCCAGCTGGAAAGAACTGATGAGGGTGGAGATAATTAGCGAAGGTGGAGAGTCAGTGAAGGCACGGATAGTCAATGAGGGGAGAGAGAGTGGGTGAGGAGGGGAGAGAGAGTGGGTGAGGGGGAGAGAGGGAGTGGGTGAGGAGGGGAGAGAGAGTGGGTAGGAGGGAAGAGAGAGTGGGTGAGGGGGAGAGAGGGAGTGGGTGAAGGGGAGAGAGTGGGGAGGGAGAGAGAGTGGGTGAGGAGGGGAGAGAGTGGGTGAGGGAGAGAGAGTGGGTGAAGGGGGAGAGAGAGTGGGTGAGGGGGAGAGAGAGTGTGGGTGAGGGGGGAGAGAATGAATGAGGGGGGAGAGAGTGGGTGAGGGAGAGAGAGTGGGTGAGGGTGGAGAGAGTGGGTGAGGGGGACAGAGTGGGTGAGATGGAGAGAGTGGGTGAGGGGGACAGCGTGGATGAGGTCGGAGAGTGGATAAGGGGGGAGAGAGTGGGTGAGGGAGTGAGAGTGGGTGAGGGAGTGAGAGTGGGTGAGGGGGAGAGAGTAGCTGAGGGGGAGAGAGTGGGTGAGGGGGAGAGAGAGTGGGTGAAGGAGGGAGAGTGGGTGAGGGGGTGAGAGTGGGCAAGCGGGAAAGTGAGTGGGTGAAGGGGGGAGAGTGGGTGAGGGAGTGAGAGTGGGTGAGTGGGAGAGAGTGGGTGAGGAGGGGAGAGTGAGTGAGGAGGGGAGAGGTTGTTGGTAGGAATGGGTTAACTGGAACCTTCCACTTCAGACCCAATTTGGATGTTAATTGATTAATAGCACTGACAGGGATATATAAAGGGGTTACTGGTGGCACTGGATATTGGGGGAAGTGTATGTGATGGGGAGATTGCTAATCTGTCGATTTGTATTATTGAAATGTTTGTTTTTCACGCCTGATTCACTTGAGTGTGGTTGCTATTGTTGTGTAGATTGGTGGTATCATATCCAGTGCCTTTTGTAACATTTTCACTGTTATAGTTTACCAATCTTTTGGTTTTCACTTCAGTAGAATTTTTATAGGGCAGTGTCACTGAGTGGAATTTTTCCATCCCATCTGCCACAGGAATCATAATGGGTGGGAGGACGGACCATGCAAAAGTCCATTGAATTTGGATGGGATTTTCCAGTCGTGGGCTGAGTGTGGCCAGAAAATCCTACCCCACAGTGTCTTAAGCATCACTTAGTGTTGAACGTTAATTACTTTAGTGGTCAGGGGGCTCAATAATTTAGAGGTCAGCGCATTGGCTATGATGGCAGGCCTACTTGGACCCATTACCTGCGTATCCTATTCCACGTGGAAACTCAAAAACACTGCATACATCCTGGATAATCACATGTGCAGGAACTGCTGCCAGTTACTCAAAGTTCAAGCCCCAAGTTTCAGAGTTTAAGGAACTCCTGGAGTCACAGCAGTATATCCAGGTCTCTGATGGTTTCCCTTGACATATTTCACAGGATGTGCTCACTCCGTGGCCACGGACAGTGAAGGATTGGTTGACACCAGAAAGGCTAAGAGGAAGAAACAGATAGAGCACACATTCAATGAAGGGGACCGACTCAGTCAATGGCAAGGCATTGGGGCGAGCTATAGAACAAAAAGATCTAGGGGTACAGGTTCATAGCTCTTTGAAAGTGGAGTCACAGGTGGCCAGGATGGTGAAGAAAGCATTTGGCATGCTTGGGTTTCATTGGTCAGAACATTGAACGCAGTAGTTGGGACGTCTTGTTGAAGTTGTAAAGACACTGGTAATGCCTCACTTGGAATACTGTGTGATGCACTATCAATAAGGCGAAAGACTACCGATATGCCAATATAAGTGTAGGCTTTTATTCACAACAGAATCAGGAGCAGATCCCAACAAATAACCAACCTGGACTGAACAAGGGGGAGGAGACAGCCACCTTTATACTAGGTGCTGAGGGGAGGAACCAAACTGGAAGGGGATGTGTCCAGGTATGACAAACACACACAACGGTGGTCCATATAGGACAAAGGCACAACTGAGGTCCACCACACTGTGTACAGTTCTGGTCACCGTATTATAGAAAGGATATTATTAAACTAGAAAGAGTGCAGAAGAGATTTACTAGGATGCTACCGGGACTTGATGGTTTGAGTTATAAGGAGAGGCTGGATAGACTCGGACTTTTTTCCCTGGAGCATAGGAGGCTTTGGGGTGAACTTATAGATGTCTATAAAGTAATGAAGGGCATAGATAAGATAGATAGTCAACATCTTTTTCCAAAGGTAGGGGAGTCTAAAACTAGAGGGCATAGTTTAAGGTGAGGCGGGAGAGATACAAAAGGGTCCAGAGGGGCAAATCTGTTCACTCAGAGGGTGGTGAGTGTGTGGAACAAGCTGCCAGGGGCAGTATTAGAGGCAGCTATGATTTTGTTTTTTCAAAAGCATTTAGACAGTTACATGGGTAAGATGGGTTTGGAGGGATATGGGCCAAATGCAGAGGGATGTGGGCCAAATGCAGGCAATTGGGACTAGCTTAGTGGTGATATTAAAAACAAGCCTTATTAACTAGTTTTCAGTTTTGATGCCAGGGAGGGTGTGGCTATTCCCTTGGAGGAATGCACTAAGCATTAACAGCTCAGGAAAACTGAACACCAGGGAATGGAAGGAGTAGAAATGCAGTCTGTACAGGGGAGTTGATAGTGAGGGCACAGAAGCATTTCTGAAACCACAAATGTGATTTCTGAATGGCAAGTTGCCTCTGTGTCAGAGTACAGGATATCACCGAGTGGCTGTGATGTTGAGACATGCAGCTTTACACTGTGAGAAGACGAACAGTCATAAGTGGCAGCAGACAGAAGTGTGGTGATTCTGTGCCTTTAAAAAATGTATTTTACTCATATTTCCCTGTTCAAACAGCCCTTGGTATTTTCTTGTTGCTGCTTTGTCTGCAGCTGGTGTCCTCTAATTGTTACTGAAGCAATTTCTAGCCTGCGTCATAACAGGAACAAAAAAAGAGATGAAAGTTCAAAGAGATACAAACAACAGTAAAATCAGAAATATTCCAAAAATGGCAATGACCAGATTGAGGAAAAGACTGGAAACGTGGAGGGAGGCATTAAATGATGTGTATAGTGTACCTAGTAAAACTGGTGAGCTGGAGGGTCCTTTTCCACATGGGAACATGGTGTGGTTGCACTAATGGAGACATTAAGGAATGATTAAGAGGGAAAAAAAAGAGGGAATGTGACATTACCGATTAAGGATGATGTTGTAATCTAAATAGAAAGGATTTACTCTGTAGTTCTGAAACTATATCTACTTGCTTTGACTTGAGGAACAGAGAGAGGGACAGTTACATTGTTGGGGATTTTTTTTATTGAGCTCCAGAAATGATGAAGAAGATATTTTTCTTTGAGAGGACATGATTACACCATGACATCACCGGAGCATCCATAGGCTGCGAGATTTGATTTGCTTTATTATGGTCACATGTATTGGTATACAGTGAAAAGTATTGTTTCTTGTGCTATACAGACAAAGCATACCATTCATAGAGAAGAAAAGGAGAGGGTGCAGAATGTAATGTAATAGTAATAACAAGGGTGTAGAAAAAGATCAACGTAATGTGAGGTAGGTCCATTCAAAAGTCTGATGGCAGCAGGGAATAAGCTGTTCTTGAGTCAGTTGGTACGTGTCCTCAGACTTTTGTATAATCGTAGAATCCCAACAGTGCAGAAGGAAGCCATTCGGCTCATCAAGTCTGCTCCAACCACATTCCCACCCAGGCCCTATCCCCATAACCCCATGCATTTACCCTAGCAATCCGCCTGATATTGAGGGGTAATTTAGCATGGCCAATCCACATAACCCGCACATCTTTGGACTGTGGGAGGGAACCGGAGCACCCGGAGGAAACCCACGTAGACATGGGGAGAATGTGCAAACTCTGCACAGACGGTGACTCAAGCCGGAAATCGAACCTGGGTCACTGGTGCTGTGAGGTAACCGTGCTAACCACCGTGCCACCATGCTGTATCTTCTTCCCAACGGAAGAAGGTGGAAGAGAGTATGTCAGGGGTGCGAGGGGCTCTTGATTCTGCTGGCTGCTTTTCTGATGCAGTGGAAAGTGTAGACAGTATCAAGGATGGAAGGCTGGTTTGCGTGATGGATTGGATTTCGTTCTTTGTAGCTTTTTGCGGTCCCAGTTAGGGATTGGAGCGTGTGCAATGCATACCTAAAAATAAACCTGCTATTTTTATAAAACCTTGTGGACCTCCTGAATGGACCTGCTCACTTCCCAAGCCACAGACAACAAAAGGTGACATAGGTAGCCTAAAAGTTGATGAAGTGGTTTAAAAAGCAACTGAGTTAGTTGGCTTATAAACGGAAGAATGAAATATAAAAGCAAACAACTCAAGCCAGAACCTTTATTACTGGTTAGAGTTTAGCTGGTGTATTCCAGACAATTCTAACACCACACTTCAGAAAAGATGTAGAAGGAGCTTTGGAAGGATACAGAGGAAGATTAGAACATTACCAGTTATGAGGAGAGGTTAGAAAAATGAAGATGGTTTTCGTTGGAACAGCAAAGGCGAGGAGGTGACATAATAGAGATTTACAAGGTGAAGCAAAGTTTTGATGGAGTAAATAAGGAAAAAGCTATTCCTCCATGGTGGCACAGTGATTAGCACTGCTGCCTCACAGCGCCAGGGACCTGGATTCAATTCTCGGCTTGAGTCACTGTCTGTGTGGAATTTGCACATTTTCTCTGTGTGGGTTTCCTCCAGGCGCTCCAGTTTCCTCCCACAGTCTGAAAAATGTGCTGGTTAGGTGCATTGGCCATGCTAAATTCTCCCTCAGTGTACGGGAACAGGCGCCGGAGTGTGGTGAATAGGGGAATTTCACAGTAACTTCATTGCAGTGTTAATATAAGCTTTACTTGTGACGAATAAATAAACTTTACTTTACTCCTGATGAGAAGGTCAGTTGCTAAAGTCATGGATTCAAAATCATTGGTAATAGGTGGAGATGAGGAGATTTATTTTTCACTGGGGTTCTGCTTTGCTGTACCTCAAAAGGTGATGGAAGCCCATTCCATGAGTAATTTTAAAAGAGGGTTGGTCAGTCGGGTGAGGATGAGAAGCTTATAGCTTTATGGAGAAAAAGCGAAGATTTGGGACCACTCTGTCAAAGGGCCAGCACAGTCAGGATTGGCTGAATGGCCTGCTTGTGTGCGGTAAGTTTCTAAATTCTTAAAATTGAACAAAGTTTGCTTCAATGGGTTCTGTCCTTTAAAGCGGGAGATATTGTGATGGGGGATAGGTGTCAGCATCAAATGTTCTCCAATTAGATGTCGGGAGACTGGTGGCAGTGTAAAGCTGCATGTCTCAACATCAGAACAGGACCTCTTGGTGAGAAAGTGTAACATTTTTACATTTCCCATGCTAGAAGGGTCACTTAGTTCTGAATTAGGGTCATCTTGCTCTGTCTGCTCCATTAGCCACTGGATTGAGACTGTTGAAACTCATTTCACACAGGACCAATCCATTCAGTAGGTGGAGGAGAATTTCATCCCATTGATCTGGTACATACAGAAAAATTCCAAATGACACCGTGCTTTCACCTTGTTAAATTTATCTTGCCCCCATTCTACCCTGTTCCATTCTTATTGGATTGTTCTATTGATTATTTCTTTGACAATAACTTAACTCTACTCCTTTGATATATCTCCACAATCCCCGCATCCTTTGATGCATTTTTCATGTGGAAGGAGATGAGGGACTCATTTAAAAATAGCACTTCAGGGAGGCAAATTCACCACCTTAATTTTAGAACAGTGAACGCACCAGGTAACTGAGGAACTATTTAAAATTTTAGCAATTTCAAACTATTGATTCCAAGAAATGCTCATAAGCCTTGTAAGCATATGGCTGTACTCCATTTGTCATACATAGAGCTAGTTGTAATATGTCCACACCTTCCTTTATTTATTGTTCTTACGTAGAAAAATAGAAACATAGAAAATAGAAGCAGGAGGAGGTCATTCGGCCCTTCGAGCCTGCTCTGCCATTCATTATGGTCATGGCTGATCAACAAATTTGATATCCTGCTCTCCCCTTCCTCCCATATCCTTTGATCCTTTTAGCTCCAAGAGCTATATCTAATTTCTTTTTGAAATCAGACAACATCAACTACTTTCTGTGGCAGTGAATTCCACACATTCACCACCCTCGGGTGAAGAAATTTCTCCTCAGCTCAGTTCTAAAAGGTTTATCCCTTATCTTCAAACTATGACCACGAGTTCTGGACTCCCCCACCATTGGGAACATTTTTTTTCGAATGAAACATGTGAATAATGCATTGAGGATATAAGACCAGTGGGTGTGACTCGGAAAGGAAGAAGCCTCAGGCAACAGATGAAGATAAAGTAATTTTTCTCTTTGAATAAATTGGCAATAAATTCCCAAACAACAAAATTGATGAATATCTTCTTGGGAGTGGTATTGAGGATCATAAAGGTAAGTATTGGTAAAAGAGAATTCAGTACTGTGTGGAGAATAATACTTCCTGTGCTTCTAGGTTCATGGAAAGCCAATTGTCATGGACGATACAGTTTTAAGATTTTTATACTGCACAGGCATTCGGGAGCCAAAAGAAAAAATGGCGGAAAACCTCAGCAGGTCTGGCAGCATCTGTAAGGAGAGAAAAGAGCTGACGTTTCGAGTCCAGATGACTCTTTGTCAAAGCTTAAAGGCATAGAAAGTGGGAGATATTTACACTGCGGGGTGAGGGAATGAAAGATGCGTCATAGCCACAGAAACCAGGGGAAAAGACTGCTAATGGCTGTCCACAGAGAGAATAAAGGGTGTGAATGGCCAAGCAGCAGAGAAGCTAAAATAAAGATGTTGGGGGAGGAGGAGGAGGGAGGGGGATGGATGGGACAGAGGTAAAATTTAGAAAAGGGGAGAAAAGGTAAGGGAAGAAAGATAAACTTGGAGGAAAGAGTGGGGAAGGGGGGGGGGGGAGAAAAATGAAGAAAGACAATAAAGAAATAAAAGATGGGGAACAGTAAAAAAATAAATTAAATAGAATGAAAACAAAGGGGTCGAGGTGGGGTAGAGGAAATCATCCGAAATTGTTGAATTCGATGTTGAGACCAGAAGGCATAATGTGCCAAGCCGGAAGATGAGATGCTGTTCCTCCAGTTTGCGTTGAGCTTCACTGGAACGTTGCAGCAGGCCAAAGACAGACATTTGGGCATGGGAGCAGGATCGTGTGTTAAAATAGCAAGCAACTGGAAGGTCAGAGTCCTGAATGCGCATAGAACAAAGGTTCTCAGCAAAGCAATCACCTAGTCTACGCTTGGTCTCTCCGATATAGAAGAGACCACATTGGGTGCAGCCAATGCAATAGACCAAATTGAATGGGCTGCACGCCCAACCTTACCGGCACTTCCCCGTTTACCACTGCATTCGCCCATCCAGATTCGACGCGAAACAGTCATGCTCCATAGAAGTCTGATTCGGGCGTTCCAGTTAGTGAGGAGGTAAGTGCTGAGCATCCGACAGCTCTCTGCTTGAGGTGGCGGGGAGGGTGGGGGGTGGGGGAGAGACGGGTCAGATGATTCTCTGATTCAGGTTGCGGGGGGAGGGGGCGGGGCGGGGGGGGGGAGGGAGGTGGGGGCAGGGGGCCAGGGGCAGGAGGGCAGAGACCGTCTACTGCCACTCTGTGTGTGATCAGTCTGGGTAGCGGGGGGCGGGGGGGGGGCGGATAAGGGGGTCAGTAATGTTGTGGATTGGGGCAATGTCTGTGGGGCCGGGGGGAGGCATTATCGGGCCCAGGGGGGATGTGGCAGGGCAGCATTTTTCTATCTTTTTTTTTCTGTGCATGCACAGTTGGAGGCGCCGATCGGAACTGCAGCGTTTCGGGTGCGTTAAGCCCCGCCCACAGGCTTGTGCAGCGCGATTCAGATTCGCTGATATTTTTTCAGGCACCTCAGAACGGGTCCAAAAGTCGGGTCTGAAACACGCCCAGTTTCAAGTCTACCCAGCACTTAGAATCAAAATGGTAAAATAGGGCCCGATGGGTCGAATGTCCTCCTTCTGCACTGTAGGAATTCTATGGTTCTATGGTTGTATGGACTGGGGACCAGACATGCGGAGGGAGTGAGTTAGGCATCCGGCCTCCAGCCAGTAAAGAACAGTGCTTAATATTTCCACCGAGAAACCTAAGGTTCATGCATGGTGCCATGCTGGAGCAGCCCAAACAGTCACTCACTCGCTCCTCTCAGGTCAAACCTGACTCCGCCACCAGCTCTGGTGACGGGAGAGATGATTTCACCCATCAGTTCAATCGTGTTTTTTCCACAGATGTTGCACAACCTGCTGAGCCTATCTGCTTTTATCAAAACAAGACAAGCTGGCAGGTGAGGAACCAACATTCATTTATCTTCCATCTTTTAATACTTTGCTCTGAGAGTGTTGTCACTGGTGACAGCGCTGACCTCTGTGACAGGACTGGAAGGCAGCTGAGATCCTCCTTGTGAACCCACTTGGAGAGGGAATTTACTTCAGTGGCTCCAGAGGCAACACGGATCAGAATTGCCATGTACATTCGCTCCCCTGCTGCTGTTCATTACTTTCTGGGGGGGGGAGTTTTGCAAGTATAGATCAGAAAGTAAATAGGAGAGAGGATGGAGGGGGGCGGGGGGATAGGGGGCGGATGGAGAAGAGGGGAGGGGGGAATGGAGAGGAGGGGAGGGGGGATGGAGAGGAGGGGAGGGGGGATGGAGAGGAGGGGGGGGAATGGAGAGGGGAGAATGGAGAGGAGGGGAGGGGGATGGAGAGGAGGGGGAATGGAGAGGAGGGGGAATGGAGAGGGGGAAAGGGGGGAATGGAGAGGGGGAGGGGGGAATGGGGAGGAGGGGAGGGGGGAATGGAGAGGAGGGGGGATAGAGAGGAGGAGGAATGGATAGGAGGGGGGAATGGAGAGGAGGGGGGAATGGAGAGGAGTGGAGGAATGGAGAGGAGGGGGAATGGAGAGGAGGGGGAATGGATAGGAGGGGAGGGGGCAATGGGGAGGAGGAAAGGGGAAATGGAGAGGGGGGGGAATGGAGAGGAGGAAAGGGGAAATGGAGAGGTGGGGAGGGGGGAATGGAGAGGAGGGGAGGGGACAATGGAGAGGAGGGGAGGGGGGAATGGAGAGGAGGGGAGGGGAGGGGACAATGGGGAGGAGGGGAGGGGGGAATGCAGAGGAGGGGGGATGGAGAGGAGGGGGAATGGATAGGAGGGGGGAATGGAGAGGAGGGGAGGGGGGAATGGAGAGGGGGGGGAATGGGGAGGGGGGAATAGAGTGGAGGGGAGGGGATATGGAGAGGGGGAGGGGTAATGGAGAGGAGGGGAGGGGGAATGGAGAGGAGGGGAGGGGGGAATGGAGAGGAGGGGAGGAGGGAATGGGGGGAATGGAGAGGAGAGGGATAATTGAGAGGAGGGGAGGGGGAATAGGGAGGCTGAGGGGGAATGGGAGGAGTGGAGGGGCTATCACTAAAAAGTGCGGCGCAGGTTAGCAAGGCAATTAAAAACAGCCATCGAAGCACTCGGCTTCATTTCTAAGGGATAGAATTAAAAAGTAGGGAAGTTATATCGAACCTTGGTTAGGCCACATTTAACCCCCCCCCAGAACCTATCCACCATCTACAAGGCACAGGAGTGTGATGGAATACTGTTCACTTTACTGGAATGAGTGCAGTTCCGACAACACTCAAGCTATTCAATATCATTATGTTCGCACAGTGGTTAGCACTGCTGCCTCACAACGCCAGGGTCCCAGGTTCGACTCCCGGCTTGGATCACTGTCTGTGTGGAGTTTACACATTCTCCCCTTGTCTGCGTGGGTTTCCTCCGGGTCCTCCCACAGTCTGAAAGACGTGCTGGTTAGGTGCAGTGACCGGAACAGGCGCCGGAGTGTGGTGACTGGGGGAATTTCACAGTAACTTCATTGCAATGTTAATGTAAGCCTTATTTGTAACCAATAAATAAGCATTAACTTATAACTTAACTTTACCATCCAGGACAAAGCAGCCCACTTGATTGGCATACTTTCCACAAACATTCAATCCCTCCACCCCCGACCCACAGGAGCAGCAGTGTGTACCATCTACAAGATATATTGCAGGAACTTACCAAGACTCGTTCGAAAGCACTTTTCAAACATACAACCACTACCATCTAGAAGGACAAGGGCAGCAGAACACCAACACTTTGAAGTTTCTCTCCTGTCACTCACCATCCTGACGTGGAAATATATCATCTTTCCTTCACTGTCGCCGGGTCAAAATCCTGGAAATCCCCCCCAAACAGCACTGTGGATGTAATTACATATTATGGACTGCAGCAGTTTAAAAAGGTGCAATTAGAGGGGCAACTAGAGATGGGCAATAAGTGCTGGCCTCGTCAGCGACGCTCCATGAATGAATAAATTTTTAAAAAAAGTTTCACATGCAGTTCTGGTCACTATATTATATATAGGATACAGAGATATGGGAGGGTGCAGAGAAGATTGACAAGGATAGCACCAGGAATGCGTGAGCATATAAATCAGGAAATAGCGGACAGACTGGTTAAGTTCTGCCATGAACTTTGAATGTTTCAGTGCCAGTGTGATACTAGGTATGTAGGCTGTATGTCCCAAAGACTGACGGATCGTATCAAACACCATGTCCCCTCCATCCTTTCGCATTGGGCAAAGTACAGACAGTCCCAAACGAACCCATGCTTGCTAAATTCAAAACACTCCAATATTCGATATAATTCTGCAATTGGCAACATTTGCAAAATAATTCTCAGTGTGCTTCAACTTACAGTGACAACCAATTTAAGATTGTCAATCAGGTTCTCAGTGTGATGCATTTCGTGCACCGGAAGCTACGTATTTGATTTGATTTAATTTGATTTATTATTGTCACATGTATTGGCATACAGTGAAAAGTGTTGTTTCTTGCAGACAATACAGACAAAGCATACCATTCATAGAGTACATAGGGTAGAAGGAAAGGAGAAGGTGCAGAATGTAGTGTTACAATGACAGCTAGGATGTAGAGAAAGATCAACTTAATACACAAAGCGCTGATCTTTGCAGACAGAAAGAACATGTACACATATTGGCTGGAATTTTCTAGGAATTTTCTAGGAATCTCCACATCATGGAATTTTCTAGCTATTCCAGAATGGCAGGATCATCCAACTCCACCCCCATCAAGTCCATCTGCCACTTCTCCGCCCAGTCTTGCATTCTATCTATGACATAGATAGAATGCAAGACTGGGCGGAGAAGTGGCAGATGGACTTCAACCCGGATAAGTGTGTGGTGATCCATTTTGGCAGATCCAATGGGATGAAGCAGCAGTATAATATGAAGGGTACCATTCTTAGCAGTGTAGAGGATCAGAAGGACCTTGGGGTCCGGGTCCATAGGACTCTTAAATCGGCCTCGCAGGTGGAGGATGCGGTCAAGAAGGCGTACGGCGTACTAGCCTTCATTAATCGAGGGATTGAGTTTAGGAGTCGGGAGATAATGCTGCAGCTTTATAGGACCCTGGTTAGACCCCACTTGGAGTACTGCGCGCAGTTCTGGTCACCTCATTACAGGAAAGATGTTGAAGCCATTGAAAGGGTGCAGAGGAGATTTACAAGGATGTTGCCTGGATTGGGGGGCATGCCTTATGAAGATAGGTTGAGGGAGCTTGGTCTCTTCTCCCTGGAGAGACGAAGGATGAGAGGTGACCTGATAGAGGTTTACAACATGTTGAGAGGTCTGGATAGGGTAGACTCTCAGAGGCTATTTCCAAGGGCTGAAATGGTTGCTACGAGAGGACACAGGTTTAAGGTGCTGGGGGGTAGGTACAGAGGAGATGTCAGGGGTAAGTTTTTCACTCCGAGGGTGGTGGGTGAGTGGAATCGGCTGACGTCAGTGGTGGTGGAGGCAAACTCGTTGGGGTCTTTTAAGAGACTTCTGGATGAGTACATGGGATTTAATGGGATTGAGGGCTATAGATAGGCCTAGAGGTGGGGATGTGATCGGCGCAACTTGTGGGCCGAAGGGCCTGTTTGTGCTGTGGCTTTCTATGTTCTATGTTCTATATCACAGGTTTCCAGGCAGTGGGAAGCCCATATGAAAATACTATTGATAACTGAAGGGGCACGGGAAATCCTACCCACTGTGTTTGCTTCAGCTAAACAAAATAAGTGATAGCCATTCGCTGGTTCATTCCTCAGGGCAATGCCATGATCAATCAGAGTCAAGCTGTCTGGTTTAAATTTTCAAACGATTTTTGGCAGTTGATTGTCTGTCACCATTTATTGGTGCATTCTCCATGGCAATGTTGCGACCAGAGTCCACTTGTCAACCAGTGATGCGCATCAATTGGACACGAGCCTCGAAGCTTCAGTAAAAGAAGGCTTTTATTAACTAACAATGGAGCTATCAGAACTTTAACACACTATCCCAGACTGAAGGGGTCCCGTCCGAGCAGGGAGTCTTATACCTCTCCCAGGAGGCGGAGCCCGACTGGGATGTGCCACAAACGTAACAAACACAGGTGTAACAATCCCACCCTAACCCAACAGCAACATTAGTACAATCCCACAGTAACCTATATACATTCCTGTAGTACTGGCCAGCCCTGGCTCAGTACTATCCAGTGGGAACCAACGATGGTTCACCACAACCAGTGAGCACTCTCTTCTCAGACAGTATAAAGTTGCTGTTTCCCCTGACATCGGTATTCTCGAGATTGTGCTGATGAGTGCAAGACAACAAGTTTCGACAGCTGTTTTGCTTTTTCAGCAATACTGAAAAGGCAGTGGGCCCTGATAACGTTCCGGCAATAGTACTGAAGACTTGTACTCCGGAACTTGCCGCTCCCCTCGCCAAGCTCTTCCAGTACAGTTACAACACTGGCATCTACCCAACAATGTGGAATTGCCCAGAAAGACTTAGTCTCAGAAAACTAAGGAAATTTGGCATGCCAGCTACGACTCTCACCAACTTTAATAGATGCACCATAGAAATCATTCTTTCTGGTTGTATCACAGCTTGGGATGGCTCCTGCTCTGCCCAAGACCGCAAGGAACTACGAAAGGTTGTGAATGGAGACCAATCCATCACGCAAACCAGCCTCCCATTCATGGACTCTGTCTACTCTTCCCGCTGCCTCGGCAAAGCAGCCGGCATAATTAAGGATGCCACGCACCCCGGACATTCTGTCTTCCACCTTCTTCCTTCGGGAAAAAGATACAAAAGTCTGAGGTCATGCACCAACCGACTCAAGAACAGCTTCTTCCCTGCTGCTGTCAATGGACTTGAATGGACTTACCTTGCATTAAGTTGATCTTTCTCTACACCCTAGCTATGATTGTAACACTACATTCTGTGTTCTCTCGTTTCTTTCTCTATGAATGGTATGTTTTGTCTGTATAGCGCGCAAGAAACAATACTTGTCACTGTATGTTAATACATGTGACAATAATAAATTAAATCAAATCAAATCAAATGTACACAAAATGCAGGACAAATCCAACCTGGCCAATTACCGCCCAATCAGTCTACTCTCGATTATCAGTAAAGTGATGGAAAGGGTTAGCAACAGTGCTATCAAGCAGCACCTGCTCAGCAATAACCTGCTCAGTGACACCCAGTTTGGGTTTCGCCAGCATCACTCAGCTCCTGACCTCATTACAGTATTGGGGGGTTCAAACATGGACAAAAGAACTGAATTCCAGAGATGAGGTGAGAGTGACAGCCCTTGACATCAAGGCCGCATTCGACCAAGTGTGGCATCAAGGAGCCCGAGCGAAACTGGAATCAATGGGTATCGGGGCAAACTCTCCGCTGGTTGGAGTCATACCTGGTACACAGGAAGATGGTTGTGGTTGTGGAGGGTCAGTCATCTCAGTTCCAGGACATCTCTGCAGGAGTCCCTCAGGGTAGTGTCCTAGGCCAAACAATCTTCAGCTGCTTCATCAATGACCTTCCCTCCATCATAAGGTCAGATGTGGGGATGTTCGCTGATGATTATATAACATTCAGCACCATCCGCGACTCCTCAGCTACTGAAGCAGTCCATGTTCAAATGCAACAAGATCTGGACAATATCCAGGCTTGGGCTGGCAAGTGGCAAATAACACTCGCGCCACACAAATACCAGGCAATGACCATCACCAATAAGAGACACTCTAACCACTACCCCTTAACATTCAGTGGTGTTACCATCACTGAATCCCCCGCTGTCAACATCCTTGGAGTTACCATTGACCAGAAACTCAACTGGACTCAGCACATAAACACAGTGGCTACAAGAGCAGGTCAGAAGCTAGGAATACTGCGGCAAATAACTCACCTCCTGACTCCCCAAAGACTGTCCACCACCTACAAGGCACAAGTCAGGAGTGTGATGGAATACTCCCCACTTGCCTGGATGGGTGCAGCTCCAACAACACTCAAGAAGCTTGACACCATCCAGGACAAAGCAGCCCGCTTGATTGGCACCACATCTACAAACATTCAATCCCTCCACCACCGACGCTCAGTAGCAGCAGTGTGTATTATCTACAAGATACACAGCAGCAATTCACCAAAGATCCTTAGACAGCACCTTCCAAACCCATGACCACTTCCATCTAGAAGGGCAAGGGTAGCAGACAAATGGGAACACCACCACCTGCAAGTTCCCCTCCAAGCCACTCACCATCCTGACTTGGAAATATATCGCCGTTCCTTTACAGTCGCTGAGTCATCATCTTGGAATTCCCTCCCTGACGGCATTGTGGGTCAACCCACAGAACATGGACTGCAGTGATTGAAGAAGATAGTTCACCACCACCTTCTCAAGGGCAACTAGAGATGGGAAATAAATGCTGGCCAACCAGCGACGCCCATGTCCCAAGAATGAATTAAAAAAACTCAAGTTCAGCACTGCCAAATGATTATCAGTCAGAAAATTGTTGGTCCATTCCAAGGGTAAAATCTAATCCAGTGCAATATTAAAAGAGTGCTGGCAGCATCTGCGGGTTAGGTTGATTGGCCATGTGAAAAATTGCCCTTAGTGTCCTGAGATGTGTAGGTTAGAGGGATTAGTGGGTAAAATATGGAGAGATATGGGGGTAGGGCCTGGGTGGGATTGTGGTCGGTGCAGACTTGATGGGCCGAATGGCCTCTTTCTGTACTGTAGGGTTTCTATGTTTCCATGAGAGAAAAGAGCTGACGTTTCGAGTTCAGATGACCCACTTCTTCTGGGTGGGTCGTCTGGACTCGAAACGTCAGCTCTTTTCTCTCCTTACAGATGCTGCCAGACCGGCTGAGATTTTACTGTGTTTTCTCTTTTGGTTTCAGATTCCAACATCCGCAGTAATTTGCTTTTATTAAGAGAGTGCTGCAGTGTCGAAAGTGCTAGCTTTTAGGTGAGATATAAATCAAGGCCCCGTCTACCCTCTAAGGTGTCCAGAAAAGATCCTATAGCACTGCACTTTTCCTAAGAAGAGCAGGTTGGATATCCTTGGTGTCCAAGCCAATATTTCTGCTTCAACTAACACCACACAAACAGAGTATTTGGTCATTATCATATTGCTATTTGTGAAATTCATAGACCCCTTCAGTGCAGAAAGAGGCCATTCGGCTCATCGAATTTGCACTGACCCTCCAACAGAGCGTCTTACCCCAGCCCAACCCCTCGCCCAATCCTCGTAACCCGGTGCATTTAACATGGCTAATCCACCTAACCTACATATCGTGGGACAGTATGGGGCAACTTAGCATGGCCAATCCACCTAACCTGCATGTCTTTCAGACTGTGGGAGGAAACAGGAGCACCCGGAGGAAACCCATGCAGACACAGGGAGAAGATGAAAACTCCATGAAGGAATCCCATGAACAAATAATTTTTTTAAAAGGTCTGTGTGCAGTTCTAGCCACCATGTTATTAAAAAGGATATGGGAGAGTGCAGAGAAGATCGACAAGGATGACACCAAAAATGTGTGAGTATACAAATCAGGAAATAGCGGACAGACTGGGTAAATTCTGCCAAGAATTTTGAATGTTTTAGTACCAGTGTGATACTAGGCACACTCATTGCTTGTGGGTAAATTAGTTAAAGTAAAGTTTATTTATTAGTCACAAGTAGGCTTACATTCACACTGCAATGAAGTTACGGTGAAATTCCCCTACATACTCCAGCGCCTGTATGGGTACACTGAGGGAGAATTTAGCATGGCCAATTCACCTAATCTGCACATCTTTGGACTGTGAGAGGAAACCAGAGCACCCGGAGGAAACCCACGCAGACACAGGGAGAATGTGCAAATTTCCCACAGACCCAAGCCGGGAATCGAACTCAGATCCCTGGCGCGCTGCGAGGCAGCAGTGCTAACCACTGTTACTGCATTACGACAAAGTCTACACTTCAAAAATTGGTCACAAAATAATTTGGGATGTCCTGAGGTCAGGAAGGGCATGTGATAAATGTGAGTTCTTTAGTTACCCAGTATTGAAAGACCCGTAGCAACAGTTCCCATAATATGTGCCCCATGTTTAATACAATATTATACTCACACATGACAGCCATGGCCACATGTTCAGATTCGGACATCCCTCAGAATGTTTCTATTTCCATCACAGCAAATTGAACAGAGATAGATGGATGAGGTTTACTATTGTATCTGGCCCAATATCTGGTTCGAGACAAGCACAGAAGCTGATGGAACCCAATAAAGTGAATTTAACTTCTATATTTATTTTCTGAAAACCTATTTGCAGGTAATAAACAACTCGAAATCCTTCAGAGAGATTTACAGTCTTATTTTTGTTTAAAAAAGCGAAGCCCTTCAGGCCTTTATTACACAGTAAAGCTTCATTCATAAAGCTCCTTTAAAGCATAACACATATTTGTGCAGCTGTGGGATGATATAAAAAAAACCCAGCTGTGCAGGATTTAATACTTACTCAGTAATAGTATTTGTTTATATTTAAAAATCTGGTACTAATTTGACAGATCTTATTCAGGCATACAAAGATGAATGGAAAATTCCCACTGAAGCAGTAAAGGGCTTTACTGAGGCTGAGGCTGGGGCTGTTGCTGGATAAATGTCGAGAGGGTGCTTCTCCATCTGCTTCCACTGGGTTCGAGAAGAAATGCTGTATACATTCAAAACCTCTGTAACGTTCTCTGCAATCTATCAACAAAAATCTATCCTAATTTTCTTCCTCGTGTGACCTTTCATGGGCGACACGGTGGCACAGTGGTTGGCGCTGCTGCCTCACAGCGCCAGGGACCCGGATTCAATTCCTGGCTTGGGTCACTGTCTGTGTGGAGTTTGCACATTCTCCCCGTGTCTGCGTGAGTTTCCTCCGGGTGCTCTGGTTTCCTCCCACAGTCTGAAAGACGTGCTGATTAGGTGAATTGGCCATGCTAAATTCTCCCTCAGTGTGCCCGAACAGGTGCCGGAATATGGCGACTAGGGGATTTTCACAAAAATTTCATTGCATGTTCATGTAAACCTACTTGTGACACTAAAAAATAAACTGAAAATTCTTTGTTTTTTAAAAATGTATCTCTCTTCTGCTCCTAAAGGATGGCACAGTGGCACAGTGGTTGGCACTGCTGCATCATAGCTCTTGGGGTCCAGGTTTGATTCCCGGCTTGGATCACTGTCTGCACATTCTCCCCGTGTCTGCGTGGGTTTCCTCTGGGTGCTCCAGTTTCCTCCCACAGTTCAAAGATGTGGAGGTTAAGTGCATTGACCATGCTAAATTCTCCCTCAGTGTACCCGAACAGGTGCCGGAGTGTGGCGACTCGGGGATTTTCACAGTAACTTCATTGCAGTGTTAATGCAAGCCTACTTGTGACTAATAAATAAACTTTACTTTAATCATAGAAATCATAGAAACCCTACAGTTCAGAAAGAGGCCCTTCGGCCCATCAAGTCTACACCGACCACAATCCCACCCAGGCCCTACCCCCATATCCCTACACATTTACCCACTAATCCCTCTAACCTACACATCTCAGGACACTAAGAGCAATTTTAGCATGGCCAATTAACCTGACCCGCACATCTTTGGACTGGATCTTTACTTTAAAGGTGTTGATTCCCTTACTGGAGGTATGCGGTTGCCAATGCCAACTGGCTATTAGCCACTATCCATGTATGAGTGGTCCGTTCACAGTGAGCGCCAGTAAGCTAGTTCTGACCATAAAAAGCACCACCTTACCCAATGTCGCAACACATTCCTCCAATATATAGGTCCCAGCTGAGAGGAAGGATATTCAGCCACATGGCTTCTGGCAATCACAATGAATAAATGGCCAAAGAGTCAGCCAAGAACCACCATCAACCTCTGCTCCTTCCCATTAAATGGACACCTCATTTGGTGCCATGGCGGGGAGGGGGGAGGTGATTGCGGGTCAACCAAGAGCAACAACTCATTGTCTGCTTCCTCAGAAATATCACTGAAGACTTGTCTGGCGAAATGTAAGCTAATGAGTTAGCATCATTTACTATAGGGTTTTTCATCCTTTTAAAGAGCTTGTAACATTTTAACAATGCTATAAACGATATAATTTCTATAAAGGTTCAACAATCTTAAGTAGTCTAAATCCTGCTTCAAAATGCTGCTTTGCAACTTTAATGTTCCTATAATGAAGTGCTACTGGGCTTAGGATAGATTACCACGTGAAATAATAACATTTCAAGTACAGGACTCAGTACTGGCATCAAAGGACTTCAGTTCAAGATAGAATCACTATCATTGCACCACCATGTATGAAGTTTAATACGGGCACCAGTAGAGGGGGGATATTAACCCTGATGCGGGTGGGTTTGAGTTGAGTGGGAAATAAAGTGGTGAAATTTGCGGCACGGTGGCACAATGGTCAGCGCTGCTGCCTCACAGCACCAGGGACCCGGATTTGATTCCCGGCTTGGGTCACAGTCTGTGTGGAGTCTGCACGTTCTCCCCGTGTCTGCGTGGGTTTCCGCCGGGTCCTCCAGTTTCCTTCCACAGTCTGAAAGGCATACAGGTTAGGTGCATTGACCCGAACAGGCACCGCAGTGTGGCAACTAGAGGGATTTCACAGTAACTTCATTGCAGTGTTAATGTAAGCCTTATTTGTGACAAATAAATAAACTTTTTTTACTTTAAATTCTATCTTGACCCTTGTCCAATTCCAGTTTAGCAGAGACAGGACTGTAATTAGAAGGGAGCAGGTAACTGTACCACTCCCTGGGTGTTGGGGTTGCTCATTTTAATATTTTAATAAGACAGTCGCCTCAGATTTGTTTTTCCCTCCTGTTTGACTGGGACCCTTTTAATGTTCTCCTTTTCGTTTCTGACACAACCAACTTCTCCTCACCATTACTGTCAGCCCTTCTATACCGGCAACATCCAACAAGATGGTCTCTGTGCTTTGTTGTTTCCAGTTGAGTAATAACTGTCTTCCATCCGCAGTTACACTAAACGGCTTCCCTATAATTTCTCCAAACCAAAGCATTCGCAACCTGCAGTGGTTCCATCTTGGGTTATCATATTGATATCTCAACACTGCTGATTCCAGTCCTTGGCATGGGGAAAGGATCTGGAGGCCAAGTGTGGGGAAGGGTGTTACGGCCTGGAGTTGGAGATCTTGGGTGTTGTTTTGGACGGTGGGGCTTCGGGAAGATCAGGGGCCACATGGGCTCATTTATGGTCCGCCCAATCTCAATGGATGGTTGTTGGGGTGGGGGTGAGTGCAAATATTTTCCCAGGCAGGCAAGCTGGATCTGGCTATCCTCGGGAAACGTGACTAACTATAATAAATTTAAAAACTAGAATCACAATGAGACTGGCAACCTCATCGGTTAGCTCAGTTGGCTGGATGGCTGGTTTGTGATGCAGAGTGACACCAACAGCACAGGTTCAATCCCCCTACCAGCTGAGGCCATTCACAAAGGCCCTGCCTTCTCAACCTTGCTCCTCACCTGAGATGTGGTGATCCTCAGGTTGAATCACAACAAGTCCCCTCTCCCCCTCAAAGGGGAGAGCAGCCTATGGTCCTCTGGGACTATGGTGACTACTTCATTAAGGATCGACCTTCTTCCCAGGAGTGACCAGATTGAAGATTTCAGATTGTTAAGACTATAACTCACCACATGACCCAAACCTGTCCTTTTTTCCCTGGTTAAAAATCTCTCCTTTATAATAGTATTTTCCTCACTAACCCTTACCCTAATTTACATGCAGACTCCACACAGACAGTGACCCAAAGCCGGGA
Source organism: Mustelus asterias (assembly GCF_964213995.1). Classification (NCBI taxonomy): domain Eukaryota; kingdom Metazoa; phylum Chordata; class Chondrichthyes; order Carcharhiniformes; family Triakidae; genus Mustelus; species Mustelus asterias. The sequence goes on from NC_135817.1 coordinate 63,799,929, forward strand.
ATTGAACCCGGGTCCCTGGCACTGTGAGGCAACAGTGCTAATCACTGTGCCACCGTGCCGCCCTTATTGAGCATATTCCAATGACACCCTCTACCTCCAGCCTCCTTCATTCCTTTTGTTTCAGCCAGGCTTCCAAACAGGCTGTCCTGTCTAGTTTGTTTTCAGTCAGGGTCTCCCTTTAAAAAAATTAACTTGATGTTTATTAGATGCGGAGGGACCTGCTGCATGTTTCCGAAATGCTGCCAGGGAAATAATCCTTGAGAAAAACTTGGGACAGTGAGAGGCAGAATTTTCCCTAGCCTTGTGGTGGTGAACCTGGAGGTGAGAGGGCAGTAAATAGGAGGGGAGATGTATCGAGACAGATCGCTGATGCATTCCTGTCACGAGGGAACTTTTGTGGGGTTGGACTTGGAACAGAATCGGCTGCCCGCTCCATAGAAGCAGGTTGCGCTAGTTAAGGCCCAGATTAGTGGCGGTTTTGCAGCATCAACTGCACTTTGTCTGCAGCAGAGCACCACAAACAAACCCCCCCCCACCACCCCGACCCACCCTCAACCCCCTCCCGCCCCCTACTGCACACAGAGGCCACCAACACTATGGAGGCTGACTCCATGGGTGGAATTTTCCTGTCCCGCCCGCCACGGGAATCATAGCGGTGTGGAGCGGGACCATGCAAAGGTTCACTGACCTTGGTCAGGATTTTCCAGTCTTGGGGCAAGCATGGCTGGAAAATCCCACCCCATGTGTCAGACAGGGGGCACAGCAAAGCTGCAGGTTTCTTGTCAGGGGCGTGGACAGGCAAGGCCACATCTGCAGACCAAATGATTCCTCCAGTGAGGGGTTTGCCTCTGCTCTGAGGCGGCCTTGTCATTTTTGAATTGGTTTCCATGGTACTGAGGGCGCCTCCATTTTGAGACAGGTTGTGACCCCTGACCTGCCTCAGTAGTGCCCACACCTCTGGGACTGCTGAGGCTCCAGAGCTGCTGGTCCTTTGATTGGACCAGCAACATCAATCGTAGAATCCCTACAGTGCATAAAGAGGCCATTCGGCTCATCGGGTCTGCACTGGCAACAATCGCATCCAGGCCCCATTCCCGTAACCCCACGTATTTACCCTGCTAATCCCCCTGACACCAAGGGGCAATTTAGCATGGCCTATCAACCTAACCCACATATCTTTGGACTGTGGGAGGAAACCGGAGCATCTGGAGGAAACCCAGACAGACACAGGGAGAATGTGCCGACTCCACACAGACAGTCACCCAGGCCGGAATTGAACTTGGGTCCCTGGCGCTGTGAGGCAGCAGTGCTAACCACTGTGCCACCATGCCACCCTAGTATGAAAGTCCAGTGGCTTTCCTTATTAGGACATCGGGGCTGGAGGTCACTAATTTAGGAGGCTGCCTTTCAGCAAAATTTTGCTCCAGCCTCGAAGGCCCATTTGGTTCCAACTTCGCAATGCCAAGGCCTATAGAAAATTCCAGCCTAGTGAGGCCTCTCCATAACCAAAAGGTTGTCTCAAAGAACAATGAACAAATAACAGTACGGCACAGGAACAGCCCTCCAAGCCTGCGCCAACCACGTCTATCTATCTAAACCAACCGCTTATATCTCTCTATTCCCCGTTTGTTCATATGTCTATCCAGATAAGTCTTAAATGTGGCTAACGTAACTGTCTCAACCACCTCACTGGGCAGTGCATTTCAAGCCCCCACCACTCTCTGTGTAAAAAAACATCCCCCGCATATCCCCACTGAACCTTTCCCCCTTTATCTTGAACTTGTGCCCCCTCGTAAGTATCATTTCTGTCCTGGGAAAAAGCTTCCAACTGTCCACCCTATCTATACCTCTCATAATTTTATAAACTTCTATCGGGTCGCCCCCTCAGCCTCTGTCTTTCCAGGGAGAACAATCCCAGTTTATTCAATCTCTCCTCATAGCTAATACCCTACATACCAGGCAACATCCTGGTAAACCTTTTCTGCACTCTCTCCAAAGCCTCCACGTCCTTCTGGTAGTGTGGTGACCAGAATTGGATGCAGTATTCCAAATGTGGCTCCTGAATGTCTCCTGAAACATAGCCCATCACAATTGCATTATCCTCAAGTTTGCATGAGGTTGCAAGAAATTTTAGATTATTGTTGGCTTCTGCTTACCCTTATTTTTAATTTTTTCACCAAAGCTGCAAATAGTCGACAATGCTGAAAGCCCAGCTTGGGTTTCGACGCACACACATTTCTCAAGATGCTAATGCATTTCAGTTGAGTGAAGAGATTATATCACTGTCCAGCGCTATTGATTGTCATAAGTATAAATCTCATTATCGCTTGGCAGCCTTCCTACAAAGAAACCAAGGATTTCTTTCCAAAAGGTCAAATGCAATCAGGATCATCCTTTACACCTCGAAATCTGTTCATTGTGTGGCCAATATCCTGAGTGACAGTGCTTTTATTGACACTGCTTGATGCTAATTGGATACATTGGATTTACCTAGAGTTAAATAAATGCTTCCTCCTCAGTATTAGTAACTGTAAAGTGAGAACTTTAATACGCCCATACAGCAGCTCATTCCCTTACCATCCACTTAACTATGGTTTGCTAAATTGAAACTTTGATGCATGAAAACATTCCCTGTAGCAGCTCTCGCAGGGCAGATTAAATTCTGTTAAGTAAAGTACTGAGCATTTAAAAAGAGGCAAAGTGTTGTTTACTTCGGGAGAGGATACCATCATGAATGGTAACATAGCTAAGGGATGACACTTCATTGTTCTTACTTATTATGATGTGGAGATGCCGGCGTTGGACTGGGGTAAACACAGTAAGAAGTCTCACAACACCAGGTTAAAGTCCAACAGGTTTATTTGGTAGCAAATACCATAAGCTTTCGGAGCACAGCTCCTTCGTCAGATGGAGTGGATATCTGCTCTCAAACAGTGCACAGACACAGAAATCAAGTTACAGAATACTAATTAGAATGCAAATCTCTACAGCCAGCCAGGTCTTAAAGGTACAGACAATGTGGGTGGAGGGAGCATTCAACACAGGTTAAAGAGATGTGTATTGTCTCCAGACAGAACAGCTAGTGAGATTCTGCAAGATCAGGGGGAAAGCTGTGGGGGTTACTGATAATGTGACATAAATCCAACATCCCGGTTTAGGCCGCCCTCATGTGCGCTGTCGTGTGTCGTGAAGGCCGCCTTGGAGAACACTTACCTGAAGATCAGAGGCTGAATGCCCGTGACTGCTGAAGTGCTCCCCCACAGGAAGAGAACAATCTTGCCTGGTGATTGTCGAGCGGTGTTCATTCATCCGTTGTCGTAGCGTCTGCATGGTCTCCCCAATGTACCGTGCCTCGGGACATCCTTTCCTGCAGCGTATCAGGTAGACAACGTTGGCCGAGTTGCAAGAGTAGGTACCATGTACCTGGTAGATGGTGTTCTCACGTGAGATGATGGCATCCGTGTCGATGATCCGGCACGTCTTGCAGAGATTGCTGTGGCAGGGTTGTGCGGTGTCGTGGTCACTGTTAAGTGAAGGCTGGGTAGTTTGCTGCGGACAATGGTCTGTTTGAGTTAGCCTCTCCGCTCCGGGGAAGTACTGGACGACGAAGGGTACTCTGTCCACCATGTCCCGTGTTTGTCTTCTGAGGAGGTCGATGCAGTTTTTCGCTGTGGCGCGTCGGAACTGTTGATCGATGAGTCGAGCGCCATATCCTGTTCTTATGAGGGCATCTTTCAGCGTCTGGAGGTGTCTGTTGCGATCCTCCTCATCTGAGCAGATCCTGTATATTCGGAGGGCTTGTCCGTAGGGGATGGCTTCTTTTACGTGTTTAGGGTGGAAGCTGGAGAAGTGGAGCATCATGAGGTTATCCGTGGGCTTGCGGTACAGTGAGATGCTGAGGTAACCGTCCTTAATGGAGATGCATGTGTCCAAGAATGCAACCGATTCCGGAGAGTAGTCCATGGTGAGTCTGATGGTGGGATGGAACTTGTTGATGTCATCATATAGTTGTTTCAGTGATTGCTCACCATGACTCCAAAGGAAGAAAATGTCATCGATGTATCTAGTGTATAGCATCGGTTGAAGGTCCTGTGCGGTGAAGAAGTCTTGTTCGAACCTGTGCATGAAGATGTTGGCATATTGAGGTGCGAATTTTGTCCCCATGGCTGTTCCATGTGTCTGGATGAAGAACTGGTTGTTGAAGGTGAAGATATTGTGGTCCAGGATGAAGCGGATGAGTTGTAAAATTGCATCTGGAAACTGGCAGTTGACGACATTGAGTACTGAGGCCGTTGCAGCAATGCCATCATCGTGGGGGATGCTGGTGTAGAGTGCCGAGACATCCATTGTGACGAGGAGTGCTCCTGGTTCAACTGCTCCATGTTGGAGTTGTTGGAGTTGCACTGTTGGAGAACAGATATCCACTCCATCTGACGAAGGAGCTGTGCTCCGAAAGCTTATGGTATTTGCTACCAAATAAACCTGTTGGACTTTAACCTGGTGTTGTGAGACTTCTTACTGTGCTTACTTATTATGCCATGGGTATGATTTACAAATCATCTAAAGAATCCTACCCCCCGAAGCTAGTTTCACAATGGGGGAGGCAGTGGTGTAGTGGTATTGTCACTGGACCAGAGGCCCAGGATAATGCTCTGGGGATCCAGGTTCGAATCCCACCACAGCAGGTGGTGAAATTTGAATTCAATAAAAACCTTGAATTGCAATTCAATTATAATGATGATCGTGAAATCATTGTTGATTGTCTTAAAAACCCATCTGGTTCACGAATGTTCTTTAAGGAAGGAAATCTGCCGTCCTTACCTGGTCTGACCTACATGTGACTCCAGAGCCACAGCAATGTGGTTGACTCTCACCTGCCCTCCAAGAGCTACAAGGCAATAAATGCTGGCCAGCCAGTGATGCCCATGTCACAGGAATGAATAAAAAAAATGAGCTGCCAAGTCCCCGAAGGACATTAATGGAGTTGTTCTGGGTTTCCTGTGACTGGTGCAATAGGCAGCGACTAACTAAAAATGTAGGGGCAAATTCTCCTGGCTGCTGCGCTGCTTGGACAGTCCAGGGGCCAGGAGACATCAGCAGAGGCCATTTAGTGGGCTCCCACTGGGTGTCCGGGCATCTCTGCACCAAAGCTTTTGGAGTCATCAGCTCCACACCAGAAATAGGTTGATTTAAAGGTTGAAGTTTCCACCTCCGCTCTGACAGATCGGCGCATGCGCAGTGGCCAGCTCAGCGCAACGCTCCCGGCCTCTCCGGCGGGAATAGGCCCCGCACACAGATTTTCAGCGCGAATCTCGCCAGGGCACGCTGTGATACACAGAGCGTAGGCGATTCGTTCTGAAAATCCCGCTAAAAATAATCAGCGGGAGTTACTCCGGTTCTCACACCAATTCGGCACTTCGAATATTTTTGGGAGAATCGCTCCTGTAGCCTTTTAACATTGCGGAGGTGCCGTAGTCAATCAAAAAAAACTAATCAGAAGTTTTTCAGAAATGTTCCAACAACCCAGTGCTCAGCATTTCTCCGTACCTCTGAAATCTGACTGCCGCTTCCGTCCAGTCGAGTGGAATTTGTTACCCAGAGATTAAAGTGACACATTTTTGTAGAACGATAATCGAAATGTATCATCATTCTCTTTTTGAGATGTGCTAAAGGGGGAAATGAATTCCCAGTCATTTTCAAACTGCCTGAGCTTTGTACTTTGTATTACCTCCCCCTCTTTTATTAAAATAAATTGCATTGAAACTTTTGTGGCAGCAATTTTCTTTTGTAGAAGTTTACTTTTCATCCCCCTCACAGTGCTTAAAATGGAATTTCTATATGAAGTACACCCGGCCAGAGATCCCACACCACTTCTCTGAAATCTATTGAGAATCTATTGAAAATGAGGATCTTGCGTTTTTCTAGCACCCTTTACAACGTCACCATGTTCCGAAGTGGTTCACATGAGAAGATCAGATACTTCGGAAACGCAGTTTTAAAAAATTTATTTTTATACTTTTCCAATTCAATCAAATCAAGTCCAATTCAGAGTCTCAACAAGTTGAGACATTCCCGATCCAAGCTGAGAAGACAGGGTATGCAACCCTTTACCCTGTCTTGGGCTTGATCTACATGAGCCAAGCTGATTGGAGTAGGCGGAGGTTTCCTCCTCCAAAGCTTGATCTCATTTGCATCTTAGCCAAAAGGCCGAGATGCCGCTTTTAAAAAATTGCTTCATATGAAAATGAAGCTTAAATGCAACTCAATGACCTCAACCAAGTGCAGCATCCGCATAACTACAGCTTCTCGGCCTTTTGGCTAAGATCAAGTGTAGTATGGATCGGCTGCACTTGGTTGAGGTCATTGGGTTACACTGAAGCTTCATATGTTTCATATGAAGCAATTTTTAAAAGCGGCATCTCGGCCTTTTGGCTAAGATGCAAATGAGCTCAAGTCTTGGAGAAGGAACCTCCCCCTTCTCCAATCAGCTTGGCTCATGTAGATCAGGCCCAGGACAGGGTGGTTTGGTCGCTCGCCCTGTCTTGTCAGCCTGGATCTGAAATGTCTCAACTTGTTGAGACTCTGAATTGGATTTGATTTGATTGAATTGGAAAAGTATTTTTAAAAAATCCGCATAACTACACTTGATCTTAGCCAAAAGGCCTGCAGTAACGTAGAAGGCAATTTGCACGTGCACACACATACACACACACACCAACTAGGTAAAGGCCGACAAGATCCATTTTAATCATGCTGTTTGAGGGCTAGATATTCACTGAGATATCAGAAGAACTATCCCACTCCTAGCGCCAGAGGGTCTTTTACATCCACCTGAATCAGGATCTTGGTGAACATCCCGTTCACGGATAGGCATTCTGAAAGTGCAGCATTTCCTTCAGATATCAGTGTAGCACCTACTTAGATTACACTCTCAGGACTCTGGTGCATGATCTTCTGACCAATAATCTATCCTAAAACTGATGAGAGCACAGTGAAAACCCTTGTTCTCCCTGATGAGTGAATAAAAATCACACTGGCGGATCATTTCGGTTGGTAATTGGTAAAATGTTGGAATATATACAGAAGTGAGTTGGAATCATCAGATAAAATAGCAATGCAGTACTTAACTTTCACTGCCACATTAAATTTATTTTTAAGTCCAACATAAATTTTTCAAGGATTCTGGGCCCTTTTTCAAAAGTTCTTTAAGTCTCATAAAAACTTTGATGCCTTTTATAGCGCCATATGAAGTTCTGTTTCACCATGGGCAATCTGGAAGTAAAGTTGTTCCGAATGACCTGAAGAACCCATAGCTGCTGTTTGGAAATAACACAAGTCAGGGCAGCTTCTGACAAAGAGAGTCGTTTGCTCACGATGGCACACAATTGCATGAAACAACACTGCCCAGCGGAGGCAAGAGCAATCCTATATAACTTGCAGGCAAATGGAGCATATTTTAAAGTTTATTGATTAGTGTCACAAGTAGACTCACATTGGCACTGCAGTGAAGTTACTGTGAAAGTCCCCTAGTCGCCACACTCCCCCACCTGTTTGGGTACGTGAAGGAGAATTTAGCAAAAAAGGTTTATTTATTAGTCACAAGTAGGCTTACATTCACACTGCAATGAAGTTACTGTGAAAATACCCTAGTCGCCATTCTCTGGCACCCGTTTGGGAGAATTTAGCATGGCCAATGCACCTAACCTGCACATCTTTGGGCTGTGGGAGGAAACCAGGGCACTCGGAGGAAACCCATGCAGACACGGGGAGAATGTGCAAACTCCACACAGACAGTGACCCAAGCCGGGAATCGAACCTGAGTTCCTGGCACTCTGAGGCAGCATTGCTAACCACTGTGTCGCTCCAGGCCTCACTCAGCTCTGGCCTGGGTCTCTCAACAATATGGGGCCTGTGGTGATTGCATTACCGGACGCAGCCACTGTTCCCAGTGGCGCTGAATGGATTTCCAGCCTTTGACTGGTCATGGACGACAGCACCATCATGACCCCTCAGATTCTGAAGCAGTTCATGTTCACATGCAACAAGACCTCGACAACATCTAGGCTTGGGTTGATAAGCCACAGGTAACATGCATGTCATACAAGTGCCAGGCAATGACCACCTCCAACATGAGAGAATCTAGTCATCTCACCTTGATGTTCAAATACATTACCATTGCTCAATTCGGATCAGAAACTTAATTAGACCAATAGTATGAATACTGTGACTACAAGAGCAGTCAGGAGCTGTGGATTCTGTGATGATTAACTCACCCCATGACTCCTTGAAACCTGTCCACCATCTACAAGACACAAGTCAGGAGTGTGAGGTGATACTCTCCACTTGCCTGGATGAGTGTAGCTCTGAGAAGCTCTCAAGAAGCTCCACGCCATCTGGGTCAAAGCAGCCTGCTTGATTGGGACTCCTTCCACAAACATTCAATCCCTCCACCACCAACACACAAAGTAGTAAGTATATGCAGGGCACACTGCAACAATACACCAAACAACATTCAACAAAATTCAATCACCTAGAAAGATAAGGGTAGCAGATGCATGGGAACATCTCCATCTGCAAACTTCCCTCTAGGTCACATATCTCCCGACTTAAAACTCCCTTGCCATTCCTTCACTGTCGCTGGGTCAAAATTTTGGAACTCTCATCCTAACAGGACTGTGGGTACACCCACACCACGCAGATGGCAGCAGTTCAAGAAGTCAGCTGAACACCATCTTCTCAAGGGCAATTAGGAATTGGTAAAAAAAACCCCGGCCTTGCCAGCGATGCTCACATCCCAGGAACCAATACAAATTGTTGACTGTAAACTTGGTCTTTTACCATAGCAGAAAATAGGCAATAGCAAAATGCCAGACATGAAACCTGTTGTTCTTTGACTTGAGGGAACAAATGCTATGTTACATAAAACCCAGAGAAGATATTTTGTGAATGTTTAATTAATTTCTGTATCTGTCCTGTGTACACATGTGTAGGACATCGCAGTATTGCTCAAAAGAAGTCCTATTGTATTTACCTCTGTCATACACAGGAGCCAAGTTATCTATTTGTCAGCTTGGCTCAGCTAGTATCATTACTGTTCTCAGACCGAGGTCGTAGATTCACGCCTTATTTTAGATTTGAGTACAAAATCCAACTGACGTTTATTGCTAAAATGGGAGGAAGAATTGTTCTGTCAGAGTTTCCTTCTTTAAAAAGTTAAATTCAGACCTGGGATCTTTCACGTGGATCATATGTTTTATTGAAAGAAAAGCAAAGAATTTTCCTAAAGGCCTCACCAATGCTCCACCTCAAACATCACTGAAAAAATAGCAACTCGACTCATTCTTCCTTATTGCTGGATTGTGTTTCAATGGCAACTTGATTTGATTTATTGTTGTCACATGTATTGGAATGCAGTGAAAAGTATTGTTTGTTGTACGCTGAGTCAATAGTCTAGGCCCAGACAGCACCAAAGCTGAGAAAATATATCATAGAAACCCTACAGTGCAGAAAGAGGCCATTTGGCCCATTGAGTCTGCACCGACCACAATCCCACCCAGGCCCTATCCCCAAACCCCAACATATTAACCCACTAATCCCTCGAACCTGCACATCTCAGTACACTAAGGGGCAATTTTAGCATGGCCAATCAACCTAACCCGCAAAAAACCTGGCCTTGCCAGCGATGCTCACATCCCAGGAACCAATACAAAATGTTGGACTATGGGAGGAAACCGGAGCACCCGGAGGAAACCCATGCAGATATGAGGAGAATGTGCAAACTCCACACAGACATTGACCCAAACCGGGAATCGAACCCAGGTCCCTTGAACTGTGAAGCAGCAGTGCTAACCACTGTGCTACTGTGTCGCCCATATGCGAAAGAAGTTGTGGCCTTACCAATGTACAAGACATTGGTAAGGCCACACTTGGAATACTGTGTACAGTTCTGGTCAGAAAGGATATCATTAAACTAGAAAAAGTGCAGAAAAGATTTACTAGGATGCTACCGGGACTTGATGGTTTGAGTTATAAGGAGAGGCTGGATAGACTGGGACTTTTTTCTCTGGAGCATAGAAGGCTGAGGGGTGATCTTATAGAGGTCTATAAAATAATGAAGGGCATAGATCAGCTAGATAGTCAGTATCTTTTCCCAAAAGTAGGGGAGTCTAAAACTAGAAGGCATAGGTTTAAGGTGAGAGGGGAGAGATACAAAAGTGTCTAGAGGAGCAATTTTTTCACGCAGAGGGTGGTGAGTGTCTGAAACAAGCTGCTAGAGGCAGTAGTAGAGGCAGGTACAATTTTGTCTTTTAAAAAGCGTTTAGACAGTTACATGGGTAAGATGGGTATCGAGGGATACGGGTCAAATGTGGGCAATTGGGACTAGCATCGGGGTTTTTTAAAAAAAGGGTGGCATGGACAAGTTGGGCCGAAGGGCCTGTTTCCATGCCGTAAACCTCGATGACTCTATGACTCTAAGATGCGGTAAATCAAAAGGTTGTGCTGAGGGACTGCTGCGTTCTAGAAGTTTCCGCAACTTATAACTTACTCCGCCCCCAAGGACCGTAACTCCTGTCAGCTCTTCACACAACGGAATTGACTTTGGAAACGGGCAGGTCGTGCCTTACGAGCCTGGTTGAGTTCTTTGAAAATGTGACCAAGCACATTGACGAAGGAAGAGCGGTGGATGTGGTCTATATGGACTTCAGCAAAGCGTTCGATAAGGTCCCCCATGCAAGACTTCTTGAGAAAGTGAGAGGGCATGGGATCCAAGGGGCTGTTGCCTTGTGGATCCAGAACTGGCTTGCCTGCAGAAGGCAGAGAGTGGCTGTGGAGGGGTCTTTCTCTGCATGGAGGTCAGTGACCAGTGGAGTGCCCCAGGGATCTGTTCTGGGACCCTTGCTGTTTGTCATTTTCATAAATGACCTGGATGAGGAAGTGGAGGGATGGGTTGGTAAGTTTGCTGACGACACCAAGGTAGGTGGTGTTGTGGATAGTTTGGAGGGATGTCAGAAGTTGCAGCGAGACATAGATAGAATGCAAGACTGGGCGGAGAAGTGGCAGATGGACTTCAACCCGGATAAGTGTGTAGTGATCCATTTTGGCAGATCCAATGGGATGGAGCAGCAGTATAAAATGAAGGGTACCATTCTTAGCAGTGTAGAGGATCAGAAGGACCTTGGGGTCCGGGTCCATAGGACTCTTAAATCGGCCTCGCAGGTGGAGGATGCGGTCAAGAAGGCGTATGGCGTACTAGCCTTCATTAATCGAGGGATTGAGTTTAGGAGTCGGGAGATAATGCTGCAGCTTTATAGGACCCTGGTTAGACCCCACTTGGAGTACTGCGCGCAGTTCTGGTCACCTCATTACAGGAAAGATGTTGAAGCCATTGAAAGGGTGCAGAGGAGATTTACAAGGATGTTGCCTGGATTGGGGGGCATGCCTTATGAGGATAGGTTGAGGGAGCTTGGTCTCTTCTCCCTGGAGAGACGAAGGATGAGAGGTGACCTGATAGAGGTTTACAAGATGTTGAGGGGTCTGGATAGGGTGGACTCTCAGAGGCTATTTCCAAGGGCTGAAATGGTTGCTACGAGAGGACACAGGTTTAAGGTGCTGGGGGGTAGGTACAGGGGGGATGTCAGGGGTAAGTTTTTCACTCAGAGGGTGGTGGGTGAGTGGAATCGGCTGACGTCGGTGGTGGTGGAGGCAAACTCGTTGGGGTCTTTTAAGAGACTTCTGGATGAGTACATGGGATTTAATGGGATTGAGGGCTATAGATAGGCCTAGAGGTGGGGATGTGATCGGCGCAACTTGTGGGCCGAAGGGCCTGTTTGTGCTGTGACTTTCTATGTTCTATGTTCTATAACTTACTCCGCCCCCAAGGACCGTAACTCCTGTCAGCTCTTCACACAACGGAATTGACTTTGGAAACGGAAAATGCAATGGTTCAGACCACACCACTCTCTTTCTCGCAGCGTGACAGGTGGTGGCGGAGATACAGCCTATAAAGAAATGGGGGAAATGAAACAGAGTACATATTACAGTTTATAAATAGCAATGTGAATATGAGACTTATTATAACTTTGAATCTGTCACTGGGTAGCTGCAGCTGCCACTCAATCCTGTAGGACATTGATGTGGCAAAAAGAAGCTACTGTCACTCACTGATCAGTTTTACTGGCTGTCATGCCAGGCCCTATCTGTCAGATATAGTTCTGATACATTTTGATAAAGTACCGTGTCAGTCAAACCCACAAAATGGAGTGATCCCATTTTTCAAGTTATTTTAAAAATTTGATACATCTGGTGATGAGACAGATTCAAATGTCTCGGAAGGTTAAGTCATTCGAGTCTCTCTTTGAAATGTACCATGGCGAATGAAAAGGGAAATCTTTTTCAAAAGTTTGGCTGGATGTTCTGAGGCTTGATAAAAACTCGAAAGTCCTCAGTTTACTCAGCATAGAGTCAATGCTTGTTATTGCCCGACTGAATTGCTTAGATACTGAGGGTGACTGCGCATCATGTATGTGAAGCAATATAAGAGAGGTTTACAAGAATGTTTCCAGGGCTGAGAAACTTCAGTCATGGGGATAGGTTGGAAAGGTTGGCACTTTTTTCCTTGGAGAGGAGAAGGCGAAGACGAGATTGGATACAGGTGTTCAAAATCATGAGGGGGCTGAACAGAGTAGATAGGGAAAAACTGTCCCTGCTCGTAAAAAGATGAAGAACGAGAGGGCACAGATTTAAAGTGATTTGCAAAAGAAGCAAATGTGATGTGGGAAAATACTTTCTCACACTGCCTGGAAATGTGGTGGAGGCAGGTTCAATTGAAGCATTCAAGAGGGCATTAGGATTACTTGAATAGAAACAATGTGCAGGGGGGTGTGGGGAAAAGGCAGGGGGATGCTCATGATGCTTATCTGGAAAGCCGATGCAGCCACAATGGGCCAAATGGCCTCCTCCTTCACTGTAACAGTTCTTTGATACTACAAGATTCATGCATAGGATATATAGGATACTATATAAATGCAAGGTTTTTTTTTGATGTTGATGTTTTGGAGGAGCGTCAATACACATCTGGCCATATAACTTAGGAGCCAGCGGGACAATCTGGCTCAGAAACACTCAAATAGAGCAGATATTAGCATTTTATACCTTAATATATAACGCCAGCATAAGTACTCACGGAGATATCCCAACCATCGAAAAATAAATACTTGTATCTATGCAGCAGGTTAGATGCAGTAAAGAAAAAAGTGCTAGTTTGGTGGCTTGTATTTTTTTAATTCATTCGTGGGACATGGGCGTCGCTGGCTGGCCAGCAGTTATTGCCCGTCCCTTGCTGCCCTTAAGAAGGTGGTGGTGAGCTGCCTTCTTGAATCGCTGCAGTCCATGTTCTGTGTGTTGACCCGCAATGCCGTTAGGGAGGGAATTCCAGGATTTTGACATAGCGATTGCGAAGGAATGGCGATATATTTCCAAGTCAGGATGGTGAGTGGCTTGGAGGGTCAACCTTTACCAGGTTGACCATCCTTGTGGCATCTCCAACTGAGATTGCCAATTTATTACTCATGTACTTACGAAACATAAATATTTTGGGTTCCCTGAATCACTGAGAACAAGGACTTTCAATAAAGTCATTTATTCACTAGTTCTATTGTTGCTTCAACATTTGTGCTATGCTTGCATTCCCAGGGAGAAGTCCCATACTCCTGCCTCTTGAACCCACACCTTCGTGTACTCACTCGGTCTACTTGAAGAATTACATGCTGTAAACTATAGCCTGTGTGGTTCTTGACAGCTGGCATGGAGGAAGAATGTTATCTCATTTGTGTGGGCTGGATTCAAACTGTGTCTCTTAGTTCACATTGTTTCTGTTTAAGTAATCATCTAATGCCTTCTTGAATGCCTCGACTGAACCTGCCTCGACCACACTTTCAGGCAGTGCATTAGTGAGTGGAGAGTGCTTTAACCATCTACAACATTCAGTTCTCAAATTATGATGAAACTACAAAGGGTCGTTAACGAAGCTCAGTCCATCACGCAAACCAGCTTCCCATCCATTGACACTGTCTACACTTCCCGCTGCCTTGGAAAAGCAGCCAGCATAATCAAAGACTCTACGCATCCCAGACACACTCTCTTCCACCTTCTTCCATTGGGAAAAAGATACAAAAGTCTGACTCAAAACAGCTTCTTCCCTACTGCTGCCAGACCTTTGGATGGATCTACCTTGCATTAAATTGATCTTTCTCTACACCCTAGCTATGACTGTAACGATACATTCTGCAATCTCTCCTTTCCTTCTTTATATATGGTATGCTTTGTCTGTATAGCGCGCAAGAAACAATGCTTTTCACGGTATACTAACTAATATATGTGACCATAATAAATCAAATGAAAATGATTTTGAAAAGAATTATCTCTTTCTCCTTTAGAAAACTGAATTTGCAGCATGTCATTTCTAAGATGTCGAATTAGCCTGGTGCATGTAGTCAGCGGAATTTTTCTGCAAACTCAAATTACTGATCCAATAATTGCAGTAACATAGCACCAGCCTTTCCTGAATGAAGTTAGTTTAACCAGAGCAAATTCTCGACATAGCTTTTCTGGATAAAATAATGACTTACCAGACATTTACAGTTTGCTTTTATGAGTCCTTGGCACAAAGGCATTATACAGAATTAAATACAAGCTTTGGCTGCCTGGCTAATTTTCCAATGGCAGCTGTGATTAGTAATAGCCACTGGAATCTTGGCCAGAAAACGAGACCATATGGATTAACCACATTGTAGGTATCGCACATGAGATCATAACCACTGAGTTTTATGCATATTTTCTCTGGTGTATGTACATTATTACCTAATCCCATAAATAGCTAGAAATATCGGAGATCTGCATTGAGAAATACACCTGGCAGGCAATGCGATGGGGAACTGAATATCTATCGTGCCAAAGGTTAAGGGCCATATTACAATTACTGTTTATTACAACGCTCAAGAGACAGCAAAAAGAAAAAGAGTTGACTTGTGTAGCTGTTATGATCTCTGTAAAGACCAATTTCTTTTAAAGAGATTCCAACTTCTAGCTATTAGCTGAAATAATGACACCTCAAGTTTTCATATTTTAAAACTTTACTGTAACAAATGAGTAAAACACTTGAGTAAGCACAATTTCCTTTTTGTACACAAATTATGTTTTAAAATACAGAAAAGAGAACCCATATTAACCTTCTGGAATGACCAAAAATCTCTCACTATGGTTATACATTACATTGTCCCTAAAGTGGACAGACACTTCATCTTCCAAGAACCAGTCGAACATTATTCTTAGTTCACAATGACTTTACTTTCCCAGCTGGGTAACATCTGATCCCTTTCATTGTGAGGATTACATGCAGACTCTTTCCTTCCAGCTACAAGCTAGGCAAATCTTCCAGTCTCCTTTAAATCCTCATGAACTCGGTCTTCAAACTGAGCACAATCTGTGTTTTGTGAATTGAACAATAGAATCAGCATTTTCACTGCTTCCGGTGCAGGACTGGCTGCTTTGATCTTCTGCTCTCCACCACCCAGATCACTGCAGACCATCTAAAAGAGAGTATTCATTTAGGTTGGGGTGTTAACATCGGACCTATGTCACCACCCCATCCTGATACAGTATTGTGCAGTATGAGTCAATGCAAATTATCATTCTACTAAATTGCCTAGATAATGAGAGTGACTGCACAGCACGTATGTGAAGCACTTTGGAACAATTGAAAGGGTATAAGATATACTGTTTGTCTGTGATATTCATGGATTTGTGTGGTGAACCACTGTTACTACATGTATATGCCTGGGCACACCCATGCTGCACCTGGCTCAAGACTCCTCTCTTTCCACCTGAGACTCCTCCCTTTCCACCCAGAGTGGGGTATAAAGGTGATGGTTCCTCCTCCTCGCCTCAGTCTAGACCAGGTCAGCTACAAGGGTGTGCTCCTGTTCTCTTTCACTCACTCACTGGAGTCTTCGTATCGTAATTGATAGTGCATCATTCTTATTCACAGAGAAAAAAAAACGGAATGGAGCAACTTCTAAAGCTCGATACCTTAAACCTGGATTCGCAAGCACCGAGGGCCGCTAACAGCTTCAATCACTGGCTGAAGTGCTTTGAAGCCTTCCTCGGAGCCTCTACTGCCGTCCGGTCCGATGCAGACAAGCTGCACGTGCTCAATGCCCGGGTAAGCGACGCAGTTTTCGCCACCATCTGTGATGCAGAAACGTACACAGATGCGCTAGCGCTCCTAAAGAGTCAATACCGCCAACAGACAAACGAAGTCTACGCCAGGCACCTGCTAGCTACCCGTAAACAGCGGCCGGGAGAATCAAACGCACAGTTTCTCCGCGAACTACGTGCGCTCGGCAGGGCCTGTAACTGCAAGGCTGTATCCGCTGCGCAGTAGACAGAGGACGTAATCCACGATGCCTATGTTACAGGCATCGCATCCAACTATATTCGGCAGCGCCTGCTAGAACAAGGTGGGCTAGATCTTCCAAAAACTGTAACACTCGTGGAATCCCTAGAAGTGGCATCCCGTAACCTCGAGGCGTACGCGCCCGATCACGCGACATCGTGGGCCTCACGGCCACTATCATCCCAGTACCTAGGAGGGCCTCAGACCTATGCCACACAGCGCCCCACCAACGACTCGACTGCTGCGGCCGTGGCAGCCCCAAAGTGTTATTTTTGCGGCCTAGCGAGGCACCCCCGACAACGCTGCCCAGCAAGGGAGGTGTTCTGCTCAGGGTGCGGAAAGAAATGCCACTACGCGAAAGTCTGCAGGGCAAAGTCGGCCTCGAAACCAAACAGTGCAGCGTGCGACCCGAGGGAACAGAAAACCCGAATGCCATCAGCCACATGTGACTCAAGGGAGCCGCCATGTTGGACACCAGCGACCATGTGTGAGCCCGGGGAGCCACCATTTTGGACGCCATCGGCCGCGTGGGAGTCAAGGGGGCCGCCATCTTGGACGCCGTTGGCCGCATGCGAGACAAGGGAGCCGCCATTTTGGACGCCGGCCGATGATTCTCCGGGACCCACGGTGGCAGCGATCCAGCTGGACCAGTCTCGTCCACGTCAGCTCGCCAGGTCCATGATGGACATACAGGTAAAGGGCCGCGTGGGAAATTGTTTGTTTGACAGTGGGAGTACGGAGAGCTTCATCCACCCCGATACTGTGTGCTGCTACGCCCTTTCGGTGCGGCCAGTCAAATAAACCATTTCCTTGGCCTCAAAGTCCCGCTCCATGGATGTCCTCGGGTATTGTGTGGTGACCCTTACAGTTCAGGGGACCGAGTGCGCAAATTCTAAGCTCCTGGTGCTCCCACACCTCTGCGCTCCCGTACTCTTAGGGCTCGATTTCATGACCCATTTTAAGAGTGTCACGTCACAGTACAATGGGCCTCTTTCCCCGATCTCCGTCTGCAACCCACAGTTCCTAGATTACCCACCGCGCACCACCTGCGGCCTTTCAACCCTCCAAGTCACCCCTCCACCGCTATTCGAACAACTCACCCCCGAGTGTAAGCCCATTGTCACTAAGAGCAGACGGTACAGTGCGGGGGACAAGACCTTCATTAGGTCCGAGGTCCAGCGGCTCCTGAAGGAAGGGATCATTGAGGCGAGCACCAGCCTTTGGAGAGCGCAGGTGGTAGTGGTCAAAACTGGGGAGAAACACCGGATGGTCATCGATTACAGTCAGACCATCAACCGGTACACGCAGCTGGATGCGTATCCCCTTCCGCGCATATCCGACATGGTCAATCGGATTGCGCAATACCGGGTGTTCTCCACGATCGACCTCAAATCGGCCTACGACCAGCTCCCCATCTGCCCGGAGGACCGCAAATATACGGCTTTCGAGGCAGATGGCCGCCTCTACCACTTTCTTAGGGTTCCTTTCAGCGTCACCAATGGGGTCTCGGTCTTCCAGCGCAAAATGGACCGAATGGTGGACCAGAACGGGCTGTGGGCCACCTTCCCGTACCTGGATAACGTCACCATCTGCGGCCATGATCAGCAGGACCACGATGCCAACCTTAATAAATTTCTCCGTACGGCCGCTCTCCTAAATCTGACCTATAATAAGGAGAAGTGTGTCTTCCGCACTCACCGCCTCACCATCCTGGGTTTTGTGGTGGAAAACAGGGTCATCGGCCCCAATCCCGACCGCACGCGCCCCCTCATGGAACTTCCCCTCCCCACCACTCTTAAAGCACTGAGGAGATGCCTGGGCTTCTTTTCATACTAAGCCCAGTGGGTCCCTAATTACGCGGATAAGGCCCGTCCGCTTATCAAATCCACCCTTTTTCCCCTGTCGGGAGAGGCCCGCTCGGCCTTCAACCACATCAAAGCGGACATCGCGAAGGCCACGATGCATGCTGTGGATGAGTCAATCCCCTTTCAGGTGGAGAGTGATGCGTCTGACTGCGCCCTGGCCGCCATCCTCAACCAGGCGGGCAGACCCGTAGCCTTCTTCTCACGAACCCTTCAGGGCTCGGAAATTCGACACTCCTCTGTCGAGAAGGAGGCTCAGGCCATCGTCGAAGCAGTGCAACACTGGCGCCACTACCTAGCTGGCCGACGGTTCACCTTGCTCACGGACCAAAGTTCGGTGGCTTTCATGTTCAACAACGCGCAGAGGGGCAAGATTAAGAATGATAAGATACTGAGATGGAGGATTGAGCTCTCCACCTACAATTACGATATCTTATACCCACCCGGGATGCTCAATGAGCCTCCAGACGCCCTGTCTCGCGGAACATGTGCCAGCGCGCAGGTGAACCAACTACAAACTCTCCACAATGACCTCTGTCACCCGGGGGTCACCAGGCTCTACCATTTTATTAAGGCCCGTAACCTGCCCTATTCTGTTGAGGACGTCCGGTCTATAACCAGACACTGTCCGGTCTGCGCAGAATGTAAGCCGCACTTCTATCGGCCGGACCGGGCACACCTCATCAAAGCCACCCGCCCCTTTGAACGCCTCAGCGTCGATTTCAAAGGGCCCCTTCCATCTTCTGACCGCAACATCTATTTCCTCAACGTTATAGATGAGTACTCCCGATTCCCCTTTGCCATTCCCTGCTCAGACATGATCTCAACCACGGTCGTCAAGGCCCTGCACGGCCTCTTCACCCTGTTCGGTTACCCTAACTACATCCACAGCAACCGGGGATCCTCATTCATGAGTGATGAGCTGCGTCAGTACCTGCTCTCCAAGGGCATAGCCTCCAGTGGGACTACCAGCTACAACCCCAGGGGTAATGGGCAGGTGGAAAGGGAGAACGCGACAGTCTGGAAGGCCGTTTTACTAGCGCTACGGTCTAAAGGCCTTCCAGTCTCCCGCTGGCAAGAAGTCCTCCCCGATGCACTACATTCGATTCGGTTCCTTCTGTGTACGGCCACCAATGCCACCCCCCGAGCGGATGTTTGCTTTCCTGAGGAAATCCTCCTTGGGAATCGCACTACCGTCGTGGCTGGCATACCCAGGCCCCGTTCTGCTCCGGAGGCATGTACGACCCCATAAGTGGGGGGGGTGGCGGGGCGGGTGGCGGGGGGGGCGGGGGGGGCGGCGGGGGGGGGGTGGGGGGGGCGGGGGGGGCGGCAGGGGGGGGGCGGCGGGGTGCGGGGGGGCGGGGTGGGGGGGGCGGGGTGGGGCGGGGGGGTGGCGGGGGGGTGGCGGGGGGTGGGGCGGGGGGGTGGCGGGGGGGGTGGCGGGGGGGGGCGGGGGGGGGCGGGGGGGGCGGGGGGCGGGGGGGTTGGTGGGGGCGGGGGGCGGGGGGGGCGGGGTGGGGGCGGGGGGGGCGGGGTGGGGTGGGGGGGCGGGGCGGGGTGGGGCGGGGGGGCGGGGGGGGCGGGGGGGGCGGGGGGGCGGGCGGTGGGGCGGGCGGTGGGGGGGGCGGGCGGTGGGGGGGGGCGGGCGGTGGGGGGGGGCGGGCGGTGTGGGGGGGCGGGCGGGTGGGCGGGGGGGGGGCGGGCGGGGGGGGAGCGGGAGTGGTGAGCCTGACCTCCGGCTCCTCACCCACTTTGAAGAGCGACGCTGGAGCTGTCCAGAGAAGGGGACGTCCGGGCTGTCAGCAACAGCATGGTCGGGCTGGAGTCCAGAAGTGAGGACCTGCCGTTCCTCCACTCACTTTGAGGCAACTTCTCGGGGACATGAGAAGTTTAGTTTTATGCAGCGAGTGGTGTGGAATGTATTGTCTGGAGGCATGGTGTGGGCAAACTCCATTGGGGCTTTCAAAAGAATGAGCACCTGAAAAGAAAAAGAAAATCAGGGCTCTGAGGGAAGGTCAGGGTTGTGGGCCTGGTTGAGTTACTCCAACATACAGCTGGCACAGACATGATGGCATGTCCTCCTTCTGTGCTGTAACCGTTCAACCCGCAAACAGAATTTAGCCTAATTGAAGACTGTGGGCGGGATATTTTCTGGCTCTTTCTACCGGCAGGATCTACCGCCCCCTACCAAGGATGACCTCCTGCAATAGATTCCCCACAGTGGAATGGACGAGCTACTGTAGATGTCGGCAGGACTAGAAGATTCCACTGGTGGTCAATGGCGAGCCACCTCTGCCGCAGGAAAACATGCCACGGGGGAGGCGGGGCTGGAAAATTCCACTCAATGTAAAATTGCATGCAGTTCGAAAAGTCACAAAAACCATCCATGATGCAGAAGATACACAAAAGCTAGATGAAGCAGGAAGATGATACCAATTTGCAATTGCCTTTTCAGAATCAGTAGACAATGTCTGACTAAAATCGATCATTATCATTTGGCCGGGATGCCAAGTTCCCTTTGATTGATAGCAACCAATAGCTGTCATGGTACTAAGTGTTTCCAACGATTTAAAAGTTAGCTCTTAATGTTTACCTTGATACAATGCCATCCTTCCTCAATAAAAGGACACATCTGTGTCCAAGAATATTAAACTAAATGTGTAAATGCGACAATACTATGGCGCACCGCGCAGCCTGACACCCAAGTTAAGAGAGAACTTGATTTTACTTTGAATTAATTTTTAAACTGACCTGAAGTAAAGACAAATGGAAAATCAATTGACAGAACACACATAAAAAAATATTGATTGATTGGAAACTAGTTGATTCCTCAGACCCACCTTCTCAATTACGTGTAATTTGTTTAGCCAGAGATGCAAACGTATGAAAGATGGGCATGAGAAGACTAGTTCGTCTATCAACCCTGTCATAAACTGTCATGATGCAATTAAGTATGATGCCTTCCACTCCACTCTCACTCTTGCAGAAATGTAACTTCCTGGGAGAAGCAGAAAAAAAGATAGAAACCCGCAGCCAGTTCAAACAGAATCTTGTCATTTCTTTCTCTGACCAGGAGTTCAAAAGGTTTACCAGGTACACATCCTGGGGATCACAGTGATCATGAGGTACACACCAAGGGAGATCACAGTGATCATGAGGTACACATCGAGGGAGATCACAGTGATCATGAGGTACACATCGAGGGAGATCACAGTGATCATGAGGTACACATCGAGGGAGATCACAGTGATCATGAGGTACACATCGAGGGAGATCACAGTGATCATGA
Organism: Mustelus asterias; assembly: GCF_964213995.1. Classification (NCBI taxonomy): domain Eukaryota; kingdom Metazoa; phylum Chordata; class Chondrichthyes; order Carcharhiniformes; family Triakidae; genus Mustelus; species Mustelus asterias. Next base: position 63,821,533 of record NC_135817.1, read on the forward strand.
GGTACACATCGAGGGAGATCACAGTGATCATGAGGTACACATCGAGGGAGATCACAGTGATCATGAGGTACACATCGAGGGAGATCACAGTGATCATGAGGTACACATCCTGGGGATCACAGTGCTCATGAGGTACACACTGAGCCAGATCACAGTGCTCATGAGGTACACACCAAGGGAGATCACAGTGATCATGACGTACATACCCTGGGGACCACAGTGATCACGAGGTACGCACAGAGAGAGATCACAGTGATCATGAGGTACACACTGAGCCAGATCACAGTGATCGTGAGGTACACATTGAGGGAGATCACAGTGATCATGAGGTACACACTGAGGGAAATCACAGTGATTTTGAGGTACATACTGAGGGAGATCAGAGTGATTTTGAGGTACACACTGAGGGAGATCAGAGTGATTTTGAGGTACACACTGAGGGAGATCAGAGTGATTTTGAGGTACACACTGAGGGAGATCAGAGTGATTTTGAGGTACATACTGAGGGAGATCAGAGTGATTTTGAGGTACACACTGAGGGAGATCAGAGTGATTTTGAGGTACACACTGAGGGAGATCAGAGTGATTTTGAGGTACACACTGAGGGAGATTACAGTGATTTTGAGGTACACACTGAGGGAGATCAGAGTGATTTTGAGGTACACACTGAGGGTGATTACAGTGATTTTGAGGTACACACTGAGGGAGATTACAGTGATTTTTGAGGTGCATAATTAAATCCCTCATGAAGGCTTTATTTTGAACCATCAGGCTAAACACATGAAATTCTGAGATAATAATACAAATTTGTAATTCCACACTAACTAGCTCCATTCTACGTGCAATTAATTAGGCCTGCCAACAATACTGGGGCCATTGTGTCCCATACAAGATTTATTCAGCCAGGCTAACCCTTGTCTGAAAGAGTGTGGATGCCTTGAGATGATGGGTGTGAAATTGGCCTTGCCTATCTCGATTGTCAAACGGGCCATTCTCCTGTGAACGAACAGTGCTGGAAACACATTGGGGGGAAGTTTTCGCATCCCACCAGTCACGGGAATCGCAGCAGGCGGGTGCGGGGGGTGGGGGGGGGGGGGGGGGGGGGGGGAGGCGGGTTGCGGGGGGACGATGCAAAGGTCCAGTGACCTCAGGCGGGATTTTTCTGCCAGGCCAGAAATTGCCACCCGAGGTAAACGGTCCTTTGTATGGTCCATCCCTCACACCACCACCTCCGCCACCCCAGCCCCCCCCCCCCCCCCTCCCGCCGCTTGCTCCGATCCCCACGCCGGGCGGGATGGGAAAATTCTGCCCATTGACATTTTGTTTCAGGTGCTGGAGAAGCATCCCTGGCTCCTGCCTAAAACATGTGCTAGACCAGTTCAACACAGTAATAATGGCCACGATACTTATTATTGGAACCAAACCACGAACCGGTTTCTCTTCAGTGCAGCAGGTATTAAGCTACAAGTTTAGGATTGCCAATCTACATCCAGTCTAATCAAAGGGCCATTAAAAGGACCCTTGAAAGTCATCATTACTGGATTACTGGTACTGCCCTCATGAGGCCAACAGACCATTTTGTCATGGATCGGAGGCTATGTGCAGTATGTGCAATTTTCAGCCTATTCTCCCTGACTCTCTTTCAAGGTAACTCTGCTTAAATGATTATACTGGAAGTCTATCCTTCAGACACTTAACTATCCACATGCGTGTCTATGTGTGAAGTGCTTCAATGTCACATTCTAACACTTTTTCTCGACTCAAAATGAGCTTAGTTAACTGCATCCCATTTCACAATAACCTCAGTATCACCTTTGATAGTATTCTCTGAATGTTCTCTCATCTCTATCCAAAGGCTGGATTCTGTAAATATTCTAAATCTGGCCTCTCTAACATTTCTTCATATTTAGCCAATTGTCCTTCCAATGCATATCGGTACTTGTCTGAGTTTCTTCACACAGCCTGGGTACTTAAAGTCAATAAATACAGCCAAATTATTTCCCTTTCCACTTTTGTTAATGGACATTCGTTCTGTAATCACAAATTGTACAGATTGCCTCATCTTTAACCATCTGCCATCCCTTACTACTTCTGTTAATTGGTACAAATCCCTTTGGATAGTCAATCATTTGGCCGTGGTGCAGTCTGCAAATTTTCTATTACAAAATGTGCTGTCTTCCCTGTCATTTACAATTAGCGTTGGCTAGCAGGGACCTCGAACGCACTCCCATAAACCTCACTAACCGCTGCCCTGAGGCAAAGACATTTTCATTCATCTGCATCCTTGACTGTCTGCGACAGACTAGTTTTTAATCCACCAGCCATTTTACCATTAGTTCAATGCGGCTGATTTAAAATTTCAGACTTTTCTGAAAGCGGGCAGTATTAAATTGGCTGCATTTTCAAATGTCTGAATTTCATTGAATGGAAAGTTCAATCTGGGAAGGTGAGGGGGCCAATTTGCTAGCATCTATTTTCCATCATCAGCATCAGGTTTTAATATTTAACAGTGGTCTAGTTATAGTTCAAAACACTTCCTTCCTATGTCCTGAACAATAAGCTCTGTAATTATAGAATCCCTACAGTACAGAAGGAGACCATTCAGCCCATCGAGTCTGCACTGACCACAGGCCCCACTCCTGTAACCCCACACATTTACCCTGCTAATCTCCCTGACACTAATGGGCAATTTAGCATGGCCAATCAACCTAATCCACACGTCTTTGGACTGTGAGAGGAAACTGGAGCACCCAGAGGAAACCCATGCAGACACGGGGAGAAAGTGCAAACTCCACACAGTGGATGGACAGTGACCCAAGCCAGGAATTGAACCGGGGTCCCTGGTGCTGCTAGGCAGCAGTGCTAACCACTGTGCTACCATGCCGCTGCCTACAGCCGACAGACCTGAGCAGCATTCTTTGACATAAACGACAATTCTCAACACTGGTAGATGGATCCCGACCACCCAACAGAACATGAATAAAAGGAAAAGATTGTTCTTCAACGAATCATTTCCTTTTCAAAGCGACAGATTTGGCATCCGCTCTTGGAACCAATTTGCCTTTATTATCTCACTGCACCATGATATAAAATCCTATCGTGTTATGCAAAGCCAGGAGAGTGGGAAGGTGGGTTAGGAGGACTCAGCAAACTGCAATGAACAGCAGTCGGCTTGCTGTAAATCCTCACCCCGTTATCGTTCTAATGAATCGAGATAGAAAATCTGATTGGCAGCTCAACGTCAGAGCGATCAGAAAGGAATTAAACTGTCAATGAGATTTAGGAGCGTTTACACTTTTTCAAAATTAAAAAAAAAATTCAAAGCGCTGGCGTATTGAAAGACTTAATGGCTGAAAGGTCAGTGTAAATCTCCCTATCATAGACAGAGAATGAGAGCCAGGGAAAATCTATTATACTGCCCGGATCGGTGGCTGAAAAAATCCCTGTGAAAATTCACCTTCTTGCTCATCTGTCTTTCCTTTCAATCATCCTGCCATCTTGTCAGCTGTACCCACAGATTGGCCAAACAGCAAGTAATAGAGGGCACAGCCTGTCTGCCAAGCAGTCACAATGAGAGATAAAAGATATATTGGCCTCATGAAGCTCTCGTGACGTATTTCCCCGAATAGATAAGAGCATGTTCCTTTTCACTGAAAAGCTTTCGGATAACAACACACATTGATAGGTTCATTTCAGCTATTATGATTTATTACCCTGTCTATTACCTCATTGCCAGAGCGCAGGTGCGGACCACAAAACCGGCTGAACATTGCAGCCATCAGTTACCCAGGCCCAATTTTAGAATTCTTTATTTGCAAGATCACTAGATAGGTTGGGATGGAAATAAATAAAGGTCATTTGATTTCACCCTCCGCAGGACTTGACACTTTCTAAGCAGATTATTACAGCCAGGGGAACGTTGCAGCTCCGAGCGACTCACCGATGAGAGATTATTGATAAGAGTGGCTCACTGGAACAGAAAGGGGTAAAAAGGAATCCAACTGAGGTTTGCAAAAGTATGTTTAGTTTTTTTTATAAGTGTCACAAGCAGGCTTACATTAACACTGCACTGTGAGGTAGGAGCATTAATCACTGTGCCACTTGCTCCCAACAATCCATCTCCAGCTCTGAAACCATCTCTCGCCCTGTCAGCCTTCTCCAATTCTGGCCATTTACATTCTGGTGCTTCATTTTTGCTCAAACCAACACTGGCCTGCAACTGCCAAGGCCCTACGATCCAGAATACCCCACTAATGCTAGACACTGCTTTAGCTTGCCCTCCTTTTCTCAAGATGGTCCTTAAACTCCACCATCTTAACCATGTCACTTGCCCGAATATTCGCCTGTGGCAAAGTTTGTGTGAGAATAGTCCTTAACGTTCTACTACATCAAGAGTGTGATATAAATACAAGTTGCCATTGTTCAAGTTCATGAAGGGTTTTAACTGGGTAAATAAGGAAAATCTAATTCCACTGGAAGGAGGGTCGATAACAAGAGGACATACAGTGGCACAATGGTTAGCACCGCTGCCTCACAGCATCAAGGACCCGGGTTCAATTACAACCTCAGGTGACTGTCTGTGTGGAGTTTGCACGTTCTTCCCGTGTCTGTGTTGGTTTCCTCCAGGTGCTCCGGTTTCCTCCCACAGTCCAAAGATGTGCGGGTTAGGTTGATTGGCCATGCTAAATTACCCCTTAGTGGCTCAAACTGTGTAGGAATTAGAGTGGCAAGTACGTGGGGTTACGGGGATCGGGTCTGAGTGGGATGCTCTGTCAGAGAGTCGACGTGGACTTGATCAGCTGAATTGCTGGCTTCTGCACTGTAGTGATCCTATGATATAAAAGAGGCAAGGCGAAGAAAGATCATTTACACAGAAAGTTGCTACGGTCTGGAATGGTTCCGCCCGAAAAGCTGATGGAAATAATGGAAAAGGAAATAGTTTTATGACTGTGAGAAAACAGTAGAGGGGTGGGTCTCATTAGATAGTTCTTTCAAAGAGTTGGAGCGCACCCAATGGCTCCCTTCATGATTCTATACTGTGAGTGGCTTCCAGAAGTGGCACGGTGGTTAGCACTGCTGCCTCACGGTGCCAGGGACCCGGGTTCAATTCCCATTTTGGATCACTGTCTGTGCGGAGTCTGCACATTCTCCCCGTGTCTGCGTGGGTTTCCTCCGGGTGCTCCAGTTTCCTCCCACAGTCTGAAAGACATGCTGGTTAGGTGCATTGGCCGCGCTAAATTCTCCCTCAGTTAACCCAAATAGGTGCCGGAGTGTGGCAACTAGGGGATTTTCACAGTAACTTCATTGCAGCGTTAATGTAAGCTTACTTGTAACAATAATAAAGTCAAGGCCATGGATGAGTTTAAATCAAGACTGAGATAAGGGGAAATTTTCTTCACTTCACTGGAAGGGTTGTGAATCTTTGGAATTCTCATTGAGCTATGGATTCTCGATCATTGAGTATATTTCAGATAGAGGCTGATAGATTTTTGACTACTATTAAGGGAAATGGGGTTAGTGCGGGAAGGTGGAATGGAGGTGGAAGAACAGCTAAAATCTTGTTGAATGACCAAGCAGGCTAAAAGGGCCAAATGGCCTCCCGCTGCTATTTCTTATGTTTTATGTCCTAAGAATGAGGATTTTAAACTGAATGGGCTGCCAGACTGGGATTGGGGAGAGTTAGGACATGGCAGCAGAGTTTTGGATGAGCTCAAATGTATGGGAGGTTGACAAAGGGGGGCTAAGCAGGAGTGGGCTAAGCAGGACTGCATTGGAGTAGTTACATCGAGAGGTAACAAGGGCAGGTATGAGGAGGTTCAGCAACAGATGAACTGAAGCAGGGGCATGGACACCTTTATTAAACTGAGAGGTTGTATAGAGGAAGATTAGTTCCACTGGCTGATGAATTGGTTAAAATGTGCATGGGCTCAGAACAATCTGTACAGATGGGGAAGCTGTGCAGGTGGCACGGTGGCACAATGGTTAGCACTGCTGCTTCACAGCACCAGGAACCCGGGTTCGATTCCTGGCTGGGGTCACTGTCTGTGTGGAGTTTGCACATTCTCCCTGTGTCTACATGGGTTTCCTCCCACGGTCTGAAAGACGTGCTGGTTAGGTGCGTTGACCCGAACAGGCACCGGAGTGTGGCAACTAGGGGAATTTCACAGTAACTTCATTGCAGCATTAATGTAAGCCTTACTTGTGACTAATAAATAAACTTTACTTTATTTTTCACTACAGAATGATTTAATGCGACCTGGAAAAGAAATCAATGAAAAATGGGAGCAGCGGTTGAGAAACTAACATTGACACAAATAAGATGGAGTAAATGGCCTCATTATAGCACAATATCATGAGGCACAGTGGCACAGTGGTTAGCACTTCTACCTTGTAGCGTCAGCGACCTGGGTTCAATTCAGGTCTCGGGTCACTGTCTGTGTGGAATTTGCACACTCTCTGCTTTGGTTTCCTCTGTGTGCTCCAGTGTGAAGGTTAGGAGGGTTGGTCATACTAAACTGCACCTTCGTGTCCCCAGATGTGTAGATTAGGTGATTAGCGGGGTAAAATGTGTGGCGCTACAAGGATGCTCTGGAGAATCGGTGCTTACTTGAGGGGCCCAACAGCCTCCTTCTGCACTGTAGAGATTCTATAATACGTTCGAGCAATTAGACTCATTTGCACTGTTGGTTTTATGACATATTATAATAAGCTTTGGAAAACACAGTACCTCCCATTTTTTGATTATGGGTGCAAGGAAAAAGGGAAGCTCACATCATCTGTTGACTGTTCTTTCAGGTGTTCCATTATTTGGAGTATTCCACTTTTTATCAACAACAATCTGGATGCCTCTTTCCCTGACTGAGTTGCTGCATCTTGAGCCAATCTGTGCCATGTTGTACGCTGTTCAGTCATGCCCATTTAGAAGCAAGTTAACCCGCAGAATGCAGACAGCTTCAGGAGTTAGCCAGTCATGAGAGACTTCTACTCACACATCAAAGCTCTTGAGCGAACCTTAACACAAAAATCAGAATGTAGAGATGTCGGCGTTGGACTGAGGTGGGCACAGTGTGTTGGTGTTGGGAGACTTCTTACTGTGTCAACAATCAGTAGTCAGGAGATTTCTAACATAGAAATATATTGCTGAAAATTAATATTTAAACGATAACTAAAAAGCAAAGTTCTGATTTTAACACCTAGTTGCACTGTGCACACACACACACACATGTGCAGCACACACACAGTCACACGCATACACACTTTATCAAGCACATTTCATATGAATCCCTCACCTCAGAGAGTTTGAGGGCTCCAATGATGTCAAGCAGACCCTGAGGCTACCTTCACAGACAGCGGTGAAAACGGTACCCAGTGTCCGTCAAGGCAAGGAAACCCAGCACAGGAAGGACATGCCCAGAAAAGGGCATATGTAGCAAAATTATTTTCATTTTTAAAGATTTGGTCATGGGCCAGATTTGCTCTTTGAGTAAAAATGTCACAAGTAGGCTTACGTTAACACTTCAATGAAGTTACTGTGAAAATCCCCCAGTCGCCACACTCCGGGTGCATTGAGGGAGAATTTAGCATGGCCAATGCACCTAACCAGCACATCTTTTAGACTATGGGAGGAAACCGGAGCACCCAGAGGAAACCCACACAGACATGGGGAGAATGTGCAGGCTCACACAGACAGTGGCCCAAGCGGGAATCGAACCTGGGTGCCTGGTCCTGTGAGGCAGCAGTGCTAACCATTGTGCCACAGTGCCTCAAGGAACCCTAGGTCCTCCCATGCCGAGAACCTTCTGTTATATCCCAGCACCTTCACCCTTGTTCCTATGAAGGGGTGATCAGGATCTTGAATTTGATGATTAACCATGATCAAAATGAATGGCGGAGCAGGTTCGAAGGGCCAAATGGCCTACTGCTGCTTCTAGTTTCCATGTTTCTATGTTTCTCATCACTTATGTGTGTTGCAGTCATCAGCATCCTGTAATCTCGCAATTCCTGCCCACTGGTCTGGTGCTGTTGTCACCAGGTTTGGGAGGATCTGGCTGTTCTAAGTTATGTAGGCCCAATGGGCATGACCTGGAATGGAAATCTCAATGTACTGGTACCATACTTTACCACAGCTAAAAATGGGAGTGACCTTTTCGACACTTTGTTTCACTTTTTCTCCATTTCATTATTTTAACTTCAGTTTTTTTTTGTTTCTAAATACTTGACTCTATTTTCTTTTCCCCCTTTGTTAAGGAATAAAGATGGAATTACTCAGAATGTTTGTCCTATTTCCCATTCTGGAAGAGGGAGACGCATTGTTAAAATTCATCATCTGGCAGCAGGAAGTCAGTCCGAACCAGTCGAGCCTCAGGATATTAAAGCGCAAGAGGTCGTGTTAGTGAGTGAAATGGGGTCAACTGTTTGACACTTTCGTTTCTGTATATGGCCAGTCCTCTGCTTATTCAACTCATTATCCAGTTGTACCATTGGTTAAGAATGGACAAATTCAGTTCACATCGGGTTATTAAGGTGATGAGGAAAACATACATTATTTTCTTCAGTTTCTTGTAGATTTGAATCAGGTCCCAGAGGTGAAAGGACAGCGACACCATCAGTTCCCTGGTTTTTCAGCCCTAATGATGCTAAATTGTCTGAAAATGAATGCCAGTGTTTAAAATTTCTTTCACTGACATATACCAAAATACCAAGCTTGATTGCCATCCTGTTTTGCAGTTATTTGATCCTGTTACAGACACACATACATGGACAGAAGGGCAGGGTGACTCCTTTCAACCGTCACTAATGAGAAAAAGATGTTCTGCAGTTTGTAATGGTTTTGTGGAATTATATTTTTTACAAAATGCCTGTATATGTTATATATGTATATCTTATACATACACATGTATATCTTATACGTATATCTTCTGTCATACAACTGCTTGATCCAAATTACATATAAACATCATCCTGCATTGCTTCTCCACTGAATACTTAAACTGAAGAACTTAGGATCTGCAACCTCATGGCCCAGCATATGCCCCACTCAACCATTACCATCAAGTCAGGGGATCAATCCTGGTTCAATAAAGAGGGCATGCCAAGAGCAGCACCAGGCGTACATAAAATAAGGTGTCAACCTGGTGAAGCTAACAAACAGGACTGCTTGCATACCAAACAGCATAAACAAGGAAGTGATAGAGCTAAGCAATCCCACAACCAACGGATCAGATCTAAGTTCTGCAATCCTGTCACATCCAGTCGTGAAAGGTAGTGGACAATTAAACAACTCACTGGAGGAGGAGACTCCACAAATATTCCCATCCTAAATGATGGAGGAGCCCAGCACATCAGTGCAAAAGATAAGCCTTAAGTATTCGCAACAATCTTCAACCAGAAGTGCCGAGGGGATGATCCATCTCGGCCTCCTCCAGTGGTCCCCAGCATCTCAGATGCCAGTCTCCAGCCAATTCATTTTATATTTTGTCAGGGTCACTCAGCTCCTGACCTCATTACAGGCTTGGTTCAAACATGGACAAAAGAGCTGAATTCCAGAGGTGAGGTGAGAGTGACAGCCCTTGACATCAAGGCCGCATTTGACTGAGTGTAGCACCACCTTCTCAAGGGCAACTAGGGATGGGCAATAAATGCTGGCCTGCCGACGGCAACCTTGTCCCATGAATGAATAAAATAGGATCGCTATTGCTGTGTTCTTACCAAACAAGTCAATGACCTTATTTGCTACATAGACATCAAGGCAAGAGCTAAGCACCAGAGGTTGGTTAGCACATTATCCATGGTTTCAGTTTGTCAGATAGCAGCTGTACATTGTTGGAGAGTTGGAAACATGTCTGAACTGTCTGAGACAAAGACTAAATCACAAGATATATTGCATCACCCACCAGGTGATCTAAAAAGATGCATATTCATATCCTGTTTTCAAAGTTTCACTTATTAATGTCACAAGTAAGGCTTACATTAACACTACAATGAAGTTACTGTGAAAATCCCCTAGCCGCCACACTCCGGCACCTGTTTGGGTACACTGAGGGAGAATTTGGCATGGCCAATGCACCCAACCAGCGCATCTTTCTGATTGTAGGAAGAAAACAGAGCACCCGGAGGAAACCCACGCAGACACGGGGAGAACATGCAGACTCCGCACAGACAGTGACCCAAGCAATGAATCGAACCCCAGCCCTGCGCCTTCAGGCGGCAGTGCCAACCATTGTGCCACCATGCTGCCCCTATCCTTGAAGGTATCCCACAAAAGCTCTTACAATTTTGCTATCCCAGTGTGGAGCTCTGTGTGCCAGAGAAACATTGGGAAATCAGAACTCTTGACATTAATTTCTGATATTCACTCTCTGGCAAAATGTTGACTTTCCCTCTTTCTATGTTCGATTTCTGTACATAGTGGAGTGTAATGAATGAATTTGACTCTGCTTCCACTGCATATCTGACTGAAAACAGCTTAACCTTTTTTAAGTGGAGCATTGTACACTGTTACATACAAACTAAACAAGTGTCCCGAAAAGTTGCCTACAGTCCAGACCGCATGTTGCTATACATAATAACATTAATCATCACCGAATGAGAAAGGACAATCAGCCTGCCAAAGTCTTCCCTTCTACAAAGTCTTCATGGTGAACTCTATCATGGACTCTGACTAGCTGCGTTAATCTCCTGGGGGCATATTTTACGTTTTCTCCTAATCTCAGAAAAGTAAGTCAAGAAATCTTTAGAATGCAAATTTAGCCTTCCATTAATTGCTGTCATTAGTTCTATGTTGTACATCCGCTTTCTTTCTTTCTTTGACATTTTGACATTGTGGAGAGTCTTGGATGCTGTCAGTGTCCTCGGTGACCAGATGTGCAGGAAGCGTTCCCAGCTGCAGAAACTGGAGCTCTGGGTTTTGGAGTTTGAGCAGTGGCTGGAGGCACTGCGCATCCGTGAGGCTGAGAGTGACGTGGATAGCAGATGGTCACACTAGCGCTCAAGGGACTAGAGGAAAGAAAAGAATGGTTGACCACTGGGTATTCCAGGAAGAACAGGCAGGCCGTGCAGGAGTCCCCTGGGATCGTGCTCACGAATCGGTATTCCATTTTGGAAGCTGATGTGGGCGCTGGTACCTCAGAGGAGTGCAATCAAAGCCAAGCTTCTGGTATCACCAGTGGCTTGGCTGTATTGTGGGGGGGGAGGGGGGGGGGAAAAGAAGAAAGAAAGAGCAATAGAAATAGAGGATTCACAATTTCTTCTTGATTCCTTCTTGAAATCAGACAATGTTTTGGCCTCAGATACTTTCTGTGGTAGTGAATTCCACACATTCACCACCCTCTGGATGTCTGTGTGGAGTTTGCACATTCTCCCCGCCTCTGCGTGGGTTTCCTCCGGGTGCTCCAGTTTCCTCCCACAGTCCGAAGATGTCCGGGTTAGGTGGATTGGCCATGCTAAATTGCCCCTTAGTATCGGGGGACTAGCCAGGATAATACAGGGAGTTAGTTATGGGGTAATGGGGATAGGGTCTGGGTGGGATTGTGGTCAGTACAGACTTGATGGGCTGAATGGCCTCCTTCTGCACTGTAGGATTCTATGATTTTATGATTCATAAGTCAGGGGAGCAGACAGGCGTTTCTGTGGCCAAAGACATGACTCCAGGAAGGTGTGTGGCCTCCCTGGGGTCAGGGATGTCATTGAACTGCTGCACGGCATCCTGAAAGGGAGGGTGCTGAATTAGATGGTGTGGTACATGTTGGTACCAATTATATAGGTAAGATAAGGAATGAGGTCTTGCATCAAGAATTCAGGGAGATAGGCAGTATATTAAAAAGCAAGATCTCTGTGTTTGTAATCTCTTGATTATTTCCGGTTCCATGTGCTCGCAGGTATAGAAGTCGGAAAATAGGGCAGATGAATGCGTGGCTCAAGAGTTGGTGCAAGAGGGAGGGATTTAAATTCCTGGATCACTGGGACCATTTCTTGGGAAGGTGGGACATGTCTCAATTGGACTGTCTACACCTGAACCACATTGGGGCCACATCCTTGTGGGTAGGTTTGCTAGTGCTGTTGGGAGGTGTTTGAACTGGTTGGACAAGGAGAGGGGACACAGAACATTAGTAAGCTAGAGTCACATCATGCTACAGTAAAGGAAGCAAGTCAGAGAGAGTTCAACTATATTGAGTGTTGAGAGACTAAGGAAAGGCTGGATGGTAATTATTTTAATGTTAGGAGTGTAATAGGTAAGACTGATGAGTTAAGGACATAGATTGACACATGGAAGTGTGATATTGTTGCCAACACGTAGACATGGTTGAGGGAAGGGCAGGACTGGCAACTCAACATTCTGGGGTGTAGGATCTTTAGGTGAGACAGAGAAGGGTGTAAAAAGGGAGGTGGTGTTGTGTCAATTACTTCATTAAGGAGAAATGATATCTCAGTAGGGTCTTCAAACGAAGCTTTGTGGGTAGAATTTAGGAATATAAAGGGGGCAGCAACAGGTGGTGTGTATTTGTAAGCCCCCGAAGAGTCAGCGGGAAATCAAGGAGTAGATATGTATGCAGTTCACTGAGGTGTATAAGAATAATAATCGGGTAGTTATACTAAAGGTTTCAACTTCCTCATTATAAATTGGGATAGTCATTTTGTAAAAGGGCTGAGAGGGGGTGGATTTCTTGAAATGTATTCAAGGGAGTTTTTGCATCAATATGCAGAAGGCCCAACAACAGTTGGAGCAGTGCTGGATCTGCTTCTGCAGAATGAAGCTGGACAAATGTGCAATGTGGCTGTGGGGGAGTATTTTAGTGATAGTGCCCACAACTCACCATAGATCATGTTTGTTATGGACAAGGAGAAAGATAAAGTAAAATAAAGTTTACTTAGTCACAAGTAAGGCTTACATTAACACTTTAATGTTAATTGCAATGGTCAGCACGCCAGGGACCTGGGTTCGATTCCTGGCTTGTGTCACTGTCTGTGTGGAGTTTGCACGTTCTCCCCATGTCTGCGTGGGTTTCCTCCGGGTGCTCCTGTTTCCTCCCACAGTCTGGAAGACGTGCTGGTTAGGTACATTGATCCGGACAGGTGCAGGAGTGTGGCGACTAGGAGAATTTCACAGTAACTTCATTGCAGTGTTAATGTAAGCCTTACTTGTGACTTATAGATAAACTTTACTTTAGATAGCCTGCAAAAGATGGCTTAGGATTGGGAGAAGCCAGATTTTATTAAAATAAAGCAGGGTCCAACCGCAGTTGATTGGAAACATCTCTTTGTGGGAAGGTTTACAGTGGAGAAGTGGGAGATATTAAAAAAGGAAATGGAGAAAGTACAGGTCCAACATGCTCCCTATTGGAGGCAATGTGGAAGCAATAGGTTCAGGGAATATTGGATGTCTCGGACAGTTCACGATTGGATAAGGAAGAAGAGAAAGGCTTTTAGCAAGTCCAAAGGGGGCAATTTGGCTCTGGCCCTAGAGGATTATAGGAAGCACAAGTGGGAATGTAAAAAAGCAATTAGAAGAACAAATAGGGGCATGAGAAGGGACTTGCGAACAAGATTGAGGAGAATCCTAAGGTATTCAATAAATACATTAAGGCGAAGAGGTTAACCAGGGAAAGAGTAGGGCCCATTAGAGACCAAGGTGGCAATCTGTGTTTGAAGCCACAGGACATTGGAAGGGTGTTAAATGAATACTTCTCATTGGTCTTCACTCAGGAGAAGGAGGATATAGGTGCAGAATTCAGGAAAAGGCACTGTGAGAACTTTGACCATCTTGAAATAGAAAGTTTTTTAAAAAATGTTAAACTTTATTTATTAGTGGCACAAGTAGGCTTACATTAACGCTGCAATGAAGTCACTGTGAAAATCCCCTAGTCGCCACGCTCCGGCACCTGTTGGGGTACACTGAGGGAGAATTTAGCATGGCCAATACACTAAACCAGCACGTCCTATGGACTATGGGAGGAAACCGGAGCACCCAGAGGAAACCTATGCAGACACGGGGAGAACATGCAATCTCCACCCAGGTAGCGACCCAAGCCACGTATCAAACCTAGGCCCCTAGCGCTGTGAGGCAGCAGTGCTAACCACTGTGATAGCTATCTCTATTGTAAAGCAACAATGGCAAAACGTAACACACACATATTACTAAACAAAACAACTTACTTAACATGACAGATGAAATATTGTTTTTATATATTTAAGGATGTGATTCTCAGACACACAATGAAACTCAACATTCAGAATTAAACTAATGAAACCCTGGTCAATATGTAACAGGATCTAACTTCACTGGACAAAGTGCCACAATAACAGGGTTATAACTACAAATGTTTCCTGTACAAATGGCACCTACCAAAAGCACAGAATCTCCTTAATCACATGACAGATTAAATGATGTGCAGTGATTTAGGCTCCTTCTTGTAGAATGAAGAATTGATCTAGCCTCTGAGGTGATGTGCTGATTCAAACATCTCTTTTGTCTGTCTGCGACACGACAAATCAATCTTTAAATCTGATGCAACTAAAATCTTTTCATTTGCTTCAGAGGAGGCTTGTTTCGTTTTGTTCTTTGCCGTGTTAAGGGAGCGATAGTTGCTCACTGCAAATGCAGGATGAGAAATGCATACCTATTGTTTTTATTTTCCTCATTCTTCCATGGGATCCGGGCACCTCTGGCAAGGCCAGTACGTACTGCCCGTCCCTAATTTTACTTGAATTGAGTGGCTTGCTAAGCCATTTCAGAGGGCACAGCAAGCCTAATATCTTTTAGGGAAGGAAATCTGCCATCCTTAGCCAGTCTGGCCTACATGTGACTCTCGGCCCACAACAATGTGGTTGACTCTCATCTGCCCTCGGGCAACTAGGGATGGGCAACAAATGTTGGCCCAGCCAGCAACACCAATGTCCCATGAATGAATAAAGAAAAAAGTTGAGAGTCAGCCATTTGGTGTGGCTCTAGTGTCACATGTAGGGAAGACTGGGTAAGAACGGCAGATTTCTTTCCCAAAAGGACATTAATGAACCAGATGGGTTTTTACAACACTCAATGATAACTTTCAAGGTTTCTAACTTTTAATTCCAAACTAGTTAATTGAATTTAAATTCCATCAGCTGCAACAGTGGGATTTGAACCCATAGCTTCAGAGTATTAATCTCAGCCTCTAGATTATAACCGCTATGTCACCACCTCCAACAGCCTTACATTCTCTTTAACCTTCTTTTTATACACATCAAAATACATTGATCAGTTTGGTGCTAGGCTGAAGATGCATAATTCAGGCACAAGTGGACAATAAGGCGCAAAATAGTTAAAAGTCTAACTTTGATTCGAAGTTGCTTTTGGAAGAAACCTGAAATCAGATGATTGGATCATTCAGCTCAATGGGAAGTGTTACTTCCCTGAAATTTGTAGAATCGAGCGCCTTGATAAGTAAGTAGCACAAAAGATTGTCAAGCTTTTTTGTGGTAGTTAAATAGACCCTACCTGGCACTCCTTTAATGGAACAACTGCCATTGCTGTTAACAGTAGTTTAGAATACTGCTCTACAATTGTAATGAGAAAAACTCTCACCAGGATTCTTGAGGACATAGTACCAGAAGAATAAAGGTTAACTGTTGGGAAATCATTTACATCAACACTTACATTTACAGAGGTGAGGTACTCATAGAATCATAGAAACCCTACAGTACAGAAAGAGGCCATTCGGCCCATCGAGTCTGCACTGACCACAATCCCACCCAGGCCCTACCCCCATATCCCTACATATTTTACCCACTAATCCCTCTAACCTACGCATCTCAGGACACTAAGGGCCAATTTTAGCATGGCCAATCAACTTAACCCGCACATCTTTGGACTGTGGGAGGAAACCGGAGCACCCGGAGGAAACCCACGCAGACACGAGGAGAATGTGCAAACTCCACACAGACAGTGACCCAAGCAGGGAATCGAACCCAGGTCCCTGGAGCTGTGAAGCAGCAGTGCTAACCACTGTGCCACCGTGCCGCCTCCTCTGGATATGGACCCAGGATACCTTTGGGAGAGGTAGAACACACACCAGAGCACAGAGACTGGCCTTCCACACAGCCCACCTCCACATTTGGCAGCCGCCGCACCCATGCTGGGCCTGCTTTCCAATCTAGCACACCTCCCCCATCCCACCGGAGCAAAAATCCCAACTGCAGGCATTTTTAAAGGTCGGGATTGTGGAGTCCGGAATTCTCCCAATGTGGGAGTGAAATCTGGGCCTCAGCAGTGTGTCACCATGGTTCAGTTCGTAGCATTCTCACCTCTGAGTCATGGATTGTGGGTTTGAGCCCTGCTCCTGGGCCCAAGTCTAGTCTGACACTCCAGTACAGGGCTGAAGGAGAGCTGCCTTGCCTGAGGTGCTTACTTTGAGGCTCTATCCACCTTCTCGGGAGTGGAGGAGGGGGGAGGGTGGGGTGCAGAGGGGGGAGGGTGGGGTGGGCGGGGGGGGGGGGACATAGAAAATCAAATTGCACTGTATTAGCAGAGGTTAGGGGACTTATGCCCAGAGATCTGGCCAATATTTATCTCACAATCAAAGCCACAAAACACATGATCTGGTTAATATCATACTGCTGTCCATGGGAGCTTGCTGTGCCCAAATCAACGGCCGTGCTTCCTGCATTACAACAGCGACAGCACTTTGAAAGCACTTCATTGGCCGGAAAGCACTCTGGAACATCTGGTGATCATGAATGGCACTACCTAAATGCAAGCCATTCGCAGAAGTGATCACTCAATGGATCATCCATTGACTCCATCTACACTTCCCGCTGCCTCAGGAAAGCAGTCCACATAATCAAGGATCCCATGCACCCCAGACATACCACTCTTCCACCTTCTTCCATCGGGAAGAAAATACAAAAGTCTGAAAAAACATTCCAACTGACATTCTCTCTTCCACCTGCTTCCGTCGGGAAAAAGATACAAGAGTCTGAGGTCACGTACCGACCGACACAAGAACAGCTTCTTCCCTGCTGCCAACAGACTTTTGAATGGGCCTACCCTGCAATAAATTGATCTTTCTCTACACCTTAGCTCTGGCTGTAACACTACATTCTGCACTCTCTTGTTTGCTTCTCTATGAACAGTGTGCATTGTCTCTATAGCGCGCAAGAAACAATGCTTTTCACTGTATGCTAATACATGTGATGATAATAAATCAAATCAAAAACAGCTTCTTCCCTGCTGCCATGAGACCTTTCAATGGTCTTATTACATATTAAGCTGATCTTTCTCTTCACTTTATCAGTAACTGCAATGCTATATTCTGCACCCTGTTCTTTCCTTCTCCCCTGTGTACTCTATGAATGGTATGTTTTGTCTGTATAGCATGCAAGAAACAATACTTTTCACTGTATCCCAATACATGCAATTGTATCAAATCAAATCAACTTAATTCAATTCAATTTAAGGGATATGGGGGTAAGGCGGGATCAGGATACTGAATTTGATGATCAGCCATGTCCAAAATGAATGATGGAGCAGGCTCGAAGGGCCGAAAGGCCTACGGCTGCTTCTAGTTTCTATGTTTCCTTTCACTCCTGGGCAAAAATACAGATGAAATGCTTGCAACACGCAACCCGATTCTCCCGGAATCAAGGCTACAAATGCAGCAACATTTTAAAAGTCATTATTGAAACATATACAGTAAAACAGAGTGACAGGGAAGGAGAAAGTCAAATCAGATCAAATGTTATTTAGCTTTTGTTCCATTAATATGTTTCTTGATGCTTCAATGTCTATGTCAATTTCACAACACATGGGTATCGATTTAAAACAATATATCTGAAGTGAAACTGACAGCTAAGGGAAAGTGACACCTGAAAATCCAAATACACTGGTGCAGAGAACATGTTCTGCTTCAAATTGGTTTTCCTTTCATTCTTTTTTTTCCCTCTGATATGCCTCATCATTTGTGGACATGCATCTTAGGCCCTGGGATTTCCATAAATCTCTCAGCCCGACTCTCCTCTTGGAATGTTTCCTAAAACCAACCTCTTTCATCAAGTCCTGTGAGGCTGCTCGGGAGGTTTTATTATGTTAACGGTTCATAGAAATGCGAGTTATGACGGTGTTTGGGCAACAGGAGCGGGTGGTGCGCTGATGTTAAGGCTCAAGGTTCTGATGCGGCAGGGAGGAGAGGGAATTTATTCATAGAATCATCGAATCATCGAATCCCACAGTGCAGAAGGAGGCCATTCGGCCCATCGAGTCTGCAGCGACCACAATCCCACCCAGGCCCTATCCCCGTAACCCCCATGCTAATCCCCCTGACACTAAGAGGCAATTTAGCATGGCCAATCAACCTAACCCGCTCATCTTTGGACACCAAGGAAAACGTGCTGCGAGGGGAGGCAGGTTTTTGGCAGACTGAGACTTTAAAACGCCGCTATTTAGTGAAGGCTTATTCTCTCAAACATTGAGCTGCCCCTGAGCCTTCTCCCTGTTCTTCATGGACCCAATTTACAGCATCTGTAATGTAGTCATAGGACTCCTCAAAGAACAAAGAACAAAGAACAATACAGCACAGGAACAGGCCCTTCGGCCCTCCAAGCCCGTGCCGCTCCCTGGTCCAAACTAGACCATTCTTTTGTATCCCTCCATTCCCACTCCGTTCATGTGGCTATCTAGATAAGTCTTAAACAATGTGACCTCTATGGTTAGTCCTTCCCTGATTGCAAGGTTGTGAATATACTATCATTAGTTCTGAGGCAATGCTGGGTACATGTTGAAGGACATGAGCTCCCTGAACTGTAAAGCCAGAGGAGATTAAACGCCAAAGCCGCAGACACGACCTGGAATTGTAAAAAATAGAAGCAAACTACTGCGGATGCTGGAATCTGAAGAATTTGCCAAAGCTTTGACAAAGGGCCATCTGGACTCGAAACGTCAGCTCTTTTCTCTCCTCACAGATGCTGCCAGACCTACTGCGATTTTCCAGCATTTTCTCTTTTGGTTTCTGGAATTGTAAAAGCCCCCCACAACATCGAGAGGTATACAGGTGTGAAGGGGTTAATTGCAACATTGCCCAAGGGTCAGCCAGTTGAAACCCTGGCTCATTCAGAGACTGGAAGAAGACAAACAATGGTGCAAGGTAATTGCTGTTGCCTTCTGCAATTAAGAGACTGGAGGACAACTGCCATCGTATGACTCAGTTAAAAAATTGAGAATGCTATTATCACAAACAAAGGGCTCTGGGAAACAGCCAGTACAGCACAATTAAGCCTTAACAGGGAGGAAAGGGGCATTCACACATCCGTTAACTCTGGAGCTAGCTATCCCTCACTGGGGTGGGGATTGTATTTTTTCCTGTGGTGGAAACAGCATGTGAACTGATTATGCTAATCCAGTCCCATCCAGATCAGGGTGTGCAATAAACTAAAGAAAGGTGTCAACTAGTGGATGATTCAGGAGGATTCCAACAGGAGGTGTGCTTATGACTTTGTGATAGGGGGCATGGCCTCAAAATAAGGGGGAGCAGATTTAGGACTGAGTTGAGGAGGAACTTCTTCAAACAAAGGGTTGTGAATCTGTGGAATTCCCTGCCCAGTGAAGCAGTTGAGGCTACCTCATTGAATGTTTTTAAGGCAAGGATAGATAAATTTTTGAACAGTAAAGGAATTAAGGGTTATGGTGAGCGGGCGGCTAAGTGGAGCTGAGTCCACAAAAAGATCAGCCATGATCTTATTGAATGGCAGAGCAGGCTCGAGGGGCCAGATGGCCTACTCCTGCTCCTAGTTCTTATGTTTGTATCTTCTTATATGAATCAGCATAAACGGAAGATGCCACCAGAGAATAGTTAAAAAAAATTTTTTTTTGTATACTTTTCCAATTCAATCAAATCAAGTCCAATTCAGAGTCTCAACAAGTTGAGACATTTCCGATCCAAGCTGACAAGACAGGGCCTCCACTCCTGTCTTGGGCCTGATCTACATGAGCCAAGCTGATTGGAGTAGGTGCAGACTCACCTCCTCCAAGGCTTGATCTCATTTGCATCTTAGCCAAAAGGCCGAGATGCCGCTTTTAAAAATTGCTTCATATGAATATGAAGCTTAAATGTAACCTAATGGCCTCAACCAAGCGCAGCATCCGATCCACACTACATTCGATCTTAGCCAAAAGGCCGAGAATAGATTTTTTTAAATTTCAAAAATATACATTATTCACAAAAAAACTCTCAAATAAGACATTTCAAATGACAGATCCAATAGTTACAAACAGTCCAATAAGGCCGAGAATAGTTTTTTTTTGTACTTTTCCAATTCAATCAAATCAAATCCAATTCAAAGTCTCAACAAGTTGAGACATTCCTGATCCAAGCTGACAAGATGTGGAGATGCCGGCGTTGGACTGGGGTAAGCACAGTAAGAAGTCTCACAACACCAGGTTAAAGTCCAACAGGTTTATTTGGTAGCAAATACCTTAAGCTTTCGGAGCACTGCTCCTTCCAATTCAATCAAATCAAGTCCAATTCAGAGTCTCAACAAGTTGAGACATTTCTGATACAAGCTGACTGTGGTGAACCATAGATGGTTACCACTATGGGTACTTGTACATATGTTACTCTTGTTACTGTTGGGGTTAGGGTTGGGGTGTTCCACCTGTTGGTATTGTTCTGTGGTACGCTCCGGTTGGCTCCGCCTTCCTATAGGAGTATAAAGGTCACTGCACTTCCTAGTGACCCTTTAGTCTGGGATTGTATTGTTAAGCAGTGTGCTCCATTCTTATTGCTAATAAAAGCCTTTATTTCCCGGGTACGATCCAGCCTCCCGAGTGAATTAATCGCGCATCACTGACAAGACAGAAATCTGACGAAGGAGCAGTGCTCCGAAAGCTTACGGTATTTGCTACCAAATAAACCTGTTGGACTTTAACCTGGTGTTGTGAGACTTCTTACCAAGCTGACAAGACAGAGTCTGCATCTCCTGTGGCCATAACCAGGTTCTGCAGCCTCCGTCTCGGGTTTGATCTACATGAGACAAGCTGATTGGAGCAGGCGCAAGCCCACCTCCTCCAAGGCTGATCTCGTTTGCATCTCAGCCAAAAAAGGTCGCGATGCCGGTTTTAAAAAATTGCTTCATTTTTAAATGAAGCTTATAATACAACCTAATGACCCCAACCAAGCACAGCACGGACGGGCAACCCATACCGTCCATACTACACTTGATCTTAGCCAAAAGGCCGAGAAGCGATCCGAGAATAGTTTTTTTTTGTTACTTTTCCAATTCAATCAAATCAAATCCAATTCAGAGTCTCAACAAGTTGAGACATTTTCGATCCAGGCTGACAAGACAGGGCAAGTGACCAAATCACCCTGTCCTGGGCCTGATCTACATGAGCCAAGCTGATTGGAGGAGGGAAAGCAATACCTCCTCCAAGACCTGAGCTCATTTGCATCTTAGCCAAAAGGCCGAGATCGCCGAGAATAGTTACCGCATTCAGAAGCAGGGAGGCGGAGATTTGTCATCTATAGATCCAGGATATTACTTGTCTCACAATTGTATTGAAGCACCTCAGGGTGCAACTTGACCAATTTAGGTAAATTAAATACCATTGCACCTTTTATATCGACCATTTTGAAATGTCTGTAAAGTTTCTTTGACTGCATTGAAGCAACTGAGGCTGCAACGTGATCTATGTAGAAAACCTGAATATTATTGCACTTTCTGTGATCGCCATTTTGAAATGTTCATCATGTTCTTTCAGATATTCTTTGAACAAAGTATATTTTTGCTAAACAAGTACTGTCGATCCAGGCCGACAAGCAACATGGGTAATGACCAACAGTGTGAGTGGTTGTAAATTCCAGCCAAATCATAGGGGGATTCAATCCTATTAATGACCCCACGCACCCCGGACATTCTCTCTTCCACCTTCTTCCTTCAGGAAAAAGATACAAAAGTCTGAGGTCACGTATCAACGGACTCAAGAACAGCTTCTTCCCTGCTGCTATCAGACTTTTGAATGGACTTACCTTGCATTAAGTTGATCTTTCTCTACACCCTAGCTATAACTGTAACACTACATTCTGCATTCTCTTGTTTCCTTCTCTATGAACGGTATGCTTTGTCTGAATAGCACGCAAGAAACAACACTTTTCACTGTATGTTAGTAAATGTGACAATAATAAATCAAATCAATCAAAAATCAAATTCTACTGGGATAATTGTATTGGGGTAATTGTACTGGGGTAGGTTTACTGGGATAAATTTACTGAGTAATTTTACTAGCGGATTGTACTGGGGCAATTTTACTGGGGTAATTGTTCTTGGACAATTTTACTGGGGTAAATTTATAGGGCTAATTGCCCTCGGGTAATTGCACTGGGATAATTTTACAGGGACAATTGCACTGGAATAATTGCACTGGGATAATTTTACAGGGACAATTGCACTGGGGTAATTGCACTGGGGTAATTTTACTGGGGTACTTCTGTAAGTTGTAGTCAAATCATGGAGGAGTTTGAACTGTGTTAATTCATGTGCCTTTCAACCCCTTGTAAAGGGGTTGTTGTGGGCTTTGGATACATTCTGGGCAAATCGCGGGAAGATTTTTACTGGGGAGGGAACTTGTGAGTCAAATAGTGAACAAATCTTAATTTTAGCTAAACTCTGTGTTGTGTGCATTTTGTTATTGTAATTTCTGACATCCAAGAACTATCGTAAAGGGAAACCCTTACATTGTCTTCATTTTTATATCATTGTGGTACTCCTCCACAGCACTGCTGGTCCTATGAAGAAGCATCATGAGCTATGAATGTACCGGGTATCCCTCATTGCTCAGTAGCCATCCTGACCTCTGCCTTTCCTGTGGAAATAGATCTGAGACGTTTAAAAGCATCATTAGCAGCTCCCATCATGCTGTGAATTCATGTGCATGAAGCCAAGCATATCCTCACAAATACTCCGCACCTGTAGGGGAAGGAAGCCTTTGCGTTTGGCATAAGCATTGGAGCTGGGGGAGGGGTCATTAAATGTCTCATGGGTCTAGTGAAGACCCCCTCTCTCACAGCTATTGTGGAAGATATTGTGACCCTCTCAGTCACCTTTGTTGGAGCTCTGTCAGATTGTATAAATTGAGTTGTTCCATTAAACAGGGCAATTAGTGATTTAATTGCTCTGACAGCAACAGTGAAAAAAAAATCCCCTCAAAGCTTCATGATGACAGGTCAGGATCTGGGACAAAAGCACACCTGGATCCAGAGATCCAGCTGGATGGTTTGTGCTGAGATAGATTGGCTCTTCCCTGGTACGACCTCATTTATCTGGCTTCCATTACAGTCTCCTGCCACTTCTCTTCCTCCAGCTCGGAGATAGTGTAAGATGGGATTCCCATAGGGAAGCTTAGCACACAGCCCTCACTCTCTAGAACAGGAATTATGTAGAAATACTATACTTTTGCAAGGTATGGAAGGAAGGCTTCCTAAAGATAATGGTGAAAATTCGCAATACCTGCTCTCAGCTCCAAGAAATGGCCATAATTCTGCACAAACAAACTCAGACAGCAGTGTCCCTTTACCTGACTACTTCTGCCTTGATGAATGAATGAATCCTGGTAAACACTGTGGGGGGTAACTCTGTCTTTGTGCAATGGTGTACAATGATCATAGTAAGGCAACAGCTGCTTTACATCTCTGTTGATGTTTATTTCCATTGAATTTAATAAGTTTTGTTGTGCTGATCATGGTACAAGGTTACAATGGCCCCATCTTTTAAATAGTGCTTCTCATTCTTAGTGTGGGTGGCAAGTATTTTATATTAGAGCATTGCATTCAATTCTGGTTGCCACATTGCAGGAAGGACGTGGAGGCTTTGGAGAGGATGCAGAAGAGGTTTATCAGGATGCTGCCTGGATTAGAGGGTATGAGCTAGAAGGAGAGGATGGACAAACTAGGGTTGTTTTCTCTGGAGTGGCGGAGGCTGAGTGGAGATCTGATAGAAGTCTATAAAATTATGAGAGGCACAGATAGGGTTGACAGTCCGAATTTTTTTCCCCAGAGTTGAAATGTCTAATTCTAGGGGGCATGCATTTAAGGTGAGAGGGGGAAAAGTTCAAAGGAGATGTGAGGGGTACGTTTTTTTACGCAGAGAATGGTAGGTGTCTCGGCCGTGTTGCCAGAGGTGGTGGTGCAGGCAGAAGCAATAGGGGTGTTTAAGGATCTTTTAGATAAGCAGATGAATGTGCAAGGAATAGAGAGATATGGACCAAGGACAGGCAGAAGGGATTAGTTTTATTTGGCATCATGTTCAGTACAACATGTGAGCTGAAGGGCCTGTTCCTGTGCTGTAGTGTTCTATATTCTATATGTTCTAAATCTGAAGTGCCAGAAGTTATCATAGACACCATCCTGTCTGAACTTTGTTGTTTGTGGATTGGATTGGATTTAAAACTGAACGGGGTTTCTACCATAGTCTTCTCAATGAACCCCATACCAAAAATGTAATTCCTTGCTTATACATTCCTGCAGCTTGGAATTTTAGATATTGGAATGCTGACAATTGTAAGTACTCATGATATCTAAGATTCACTGCCATTTGATTATATTGTTTTTAGTATTTAATGTTTCTCTCCCCAGTGTGCATCCCCTCTAAATTGATGAATAGCTCAGGCTAACATGAGTTGTTACGGACAGTTTAACATGCTCAGTGTATAAGAATTATCTATCATAGAATCAATAGCATAGAAAGAGGCTAGTTGATCCATCATGTCCGTTCTAGCTCTCCTTCTCTTTTGGGAGGTATGGTGGTACAGTGATTAGCGCTGCTGCCTTACAGCGCCAGGGACCCAGGTTCAATTTCGGCCCCGGTCACTGTCTGTGTGGAGTTTGCATGTTCTCCCAACGTCTGCGTGGGTTTTCTCCAGGTGCTCCAGTTTCTTCCCACAGTCCAAAGGTGTGTGGGTTAGGTTGATTGGCCATGCTAAATTGACCCGTAGTGTCAGGGGATTAGTAAATGCGTGGGGTTACGGGAATAGGGCCTGGGTTGGACTGTGGGCCGAATGACCTCGGGCTAATTTGCCAATTATCTTAAATCTGTGCCCTTTAGTTACTGACCCTGTAGGGGAAATAGTTTCTCTTATTTACTCCAGTAAAAGCCTTCATACATTTGGACACCTCTATTAAATTTCCCCTCAAGCAACTCTTCTCTAAGGAAATTGATTGCTGTATCTCTAATTTGATTTGATTTATTATTGTCACATGTATTAGCATACAGTGAAAAGTATTGTTTCTTGTGTGCTATACAGGCAGAGCATACCATTCATAGAGAAGGAAACGAGAGAGTGCAGAATGTAGTGTTACAATTATAGCTAGGGTGTAGAGAAAGATCAACTTAATACGAGGTAGGTCCATTCAAAAGTCTGACGGCAGCAGGGAAAAAGCTGTTCTTGAGTTGGTTGATACATGACTCAGACTTTTGTATATTTTTCCTGACAGAAGAAAGTGGAAGAGTGTGTGGGGTACTTAATTATGCTGGCTGCTTTGCTGAGGCAGCGGGAAGTGTAGACAGAGTCAATGGATGGGAGGCTGGTTTGCGTGATGAATTGGGCTACATTCACTACCTTTTTGTAGTTCCTTGCAGTCTTGGGCAGAGAAGGAGCCATACAAGCTGTGATACAACCAGAGAGAATGCTTTCTATGTGGCATCTGTAAAGGTTGGTGAGAGTCGTAGCTGACATGCCAAATTTCCTTAGTCTTCTGAGAAAGTAGAGGCGTTGGTGGGCTTTCTTAACTATAGTGTCGGCGTGGGGGGACCAGGACAGGTAGTTGGTGATCTGGACACCTAAAAACTTGAAGCTTTCGACCATTTCTACTTCATTTCCATTGATTTAGACAGGGGCATGTTCTCCTTTACACTTCCTGAAGTCAATGACAATGTCCTTCGTTTTGTTGACATTGAGGGAAAGATTATTGTCACCGCACCAGTTCACCAGGTTCTCTATTAACGTAGGAATTATATTGCTGATAATGGTGGACAAATCCTTAATGGACTCTGCCCAATGTTATGGTGTTGAATATAAATCTGTAAGCCCTTGTCCACAGTACATCCAGCAGTGATTTCTAGGCTAAGTGCACTTTATTCTAGGGTGACATGGTGGCACAGTGGTTAACACTGCTGCCTCATAGCATCAGCAACACGAGTTCAATTCCAACTTTGGGTGACTGTGTGGAGTTTGCACGTTCTCCTTGCGTGTGGGGGCACCAGAGAACGGGTCTAAAAGTCGGATTTGAAACACTCCCAGTTTCAGCACTTAGAATGAAAATGGTAAAATAGGGCCCACAGACTCTGCACAGACAATGACCCAAGCTGGGAATCGAACCTGGGTCCCTGGCGCTGTGAGGCAGCAATGCTAACCACTGTACCAGTGTGATATCAGTCTTTTATTTCAGAAATGTGAAAAAAACAGTCTAGGGAGACTATCACCGAAATTTTCCGACCCTTCCGACCAGCAGGAGATTTCTCCGTGTGGAGATTTGGAGCAAGAGCAGGAAGCCTCTGGTAATTTACAAAGAAATATTGAAACATAGGAACTAGAAGTAGGAGTGGCCTTTGGCCCTTCGAGCCTGCTCCACCATTCATTTTGATAAGCAAAATCAATATCCTGATCCCCCTTCCCCCCCATATCCCTTGATCCCTTTAGCCCCAAGAGCTATATCTAATTTCTTCTTGAAATCACACAGATCTTGAAGTGGTGGAGGCTACCTCGTTGAATATGTTTAAATCACGGATAGATGGATTCCTGATCGGTAAGGGAATTAGGGGTTATGGGGATCAGGCGGGTAAGTGGAACTGTTCCACTTCAGATCAGCCATGATCTTATCGAATGGCGGGGCAGGCTCGAGGGGCTAGATGGCCTACTCCTGCTCCTATTTCTTATGTTCTTATGTTTTGGCCTCAACTACATTCTGCAGTAGTGAATTCCACAGATTCACCACCCTCGGGGTGAAGAAATTCCTCCTCACCACAGTCCTAAAAGGTTTACCCCTTATCCTCAAACTATGACCGCTGGTTCTGGACTCCCCCATCATCGGAAACATTCTTTCTGAATCTACCCAATCTAATCCTGGAAGAATTTTATAAGTTTCTATGAGATCCCCTCTCACTTTTCTAAACTCCAGTGAATATAATCCTAACTGATTTAGTCTCTCTTCATATGACAGACCTGCCATCCCAGGAATGAGCCTGGTAAACCTTCTCCATGCTTCCTTTATAGCAAGGACATCCCTCCTCGGATAAGGACACCAAAACAGTACACAATGCGGTACATAACATGCGGGCGACTTGGTGGCACAGTGGTTAGCACTGCTGCCTCTCAGCGCCAGGGATCCGGGTTCAATTCCAGCTTTGGGTCACTGTCAGTATAGAGTTTGCATGTTCTCCCTGTGTCTGCTTGGGTTTCCTTCGGGTGCTCCGGTTTCCATCCACAGTCCAAAGATGTGCGGGTTAGGTTGATTGGCCATGCTAAATTGACCCTCATGTCAGGGGGAAAAGCAGGGTAAATGTGTGGGGTTATGGGAATAGGGTCTGGTGGGATGTGGTTGGTACAGACAAAATGGGCTGAATGGCCTCCTTCTGCATTGTAGGGATTCTATGATCCTATGGCCATAAGACATAGGAGCAGAATTAGGTCACTCAGCCCATCGAGTCTGCTCCACCATTCAATCATGGCTGACTTTTTTCTCATCCCCATTCTCCTGCCTTTTCCTCATAACCCCTTATCTCCTTATTAATCAAGAACCAATCTATCTCTGCCTTAAAGATGCTCAATGACCTGGCCTCCACAGCCTTCTGCGGCAAAGAGATCCACAGATTCACCACTCTCTGGCTGAAGAAATTCTTCCTCATCTCTGTTTTAAAGGATCGTCCCTTTAGCCTGAGGTTGTGCCCGCTGGTTCTAGTTTTTCCTACTCATGGAAACATCCTCTCCACATCCACTCTATCCAGGCCTCGCAGTATCCTGTAAGTTTCAATAAGATCCCCCCTCATCCTTCTAAACTCCGAGTACAGATCCAGAGTCCTCAACCACTCCTCAATACTCCAGGTGTGGCCTCACCAACGTCCTGTACAATTGCTGTGAAACATCTCAACTCCTATACTCAAAATTGGGGTTTACTGTTCCTCTTAGAGTTGCCAACAGTGTGAGGGGGAGTAAACAGATTGTTACTAAATGTTCTCAAAACCTAGTCAGTGAGACGATATTGAAAGTGGGTTCTCCCTGTTCTCACAGGGTTCAGCAAAGAGGTTCCGAACCGCTAAGGCTGAACGTCAACGTTAGCGGTTCGGAACCTCTTTGCTGTTAAACAGTTAAAACATTTACCACTAATGAATTCAGAGAACATAATATCTGCGAGGCAGCACTACCATCAGCTCAGCAGTACTGAACACCGAAGATAATGAGGGGTGGATTTATCAATTTTCTTTCCACTAACTTTCAGACTTTTACGATGCCTTGGGGAAATTGCTGTCTGCTGCTCAGTGGACATAAGGAGAACATTCATTTAGGCGAACAAAAGTGCTGTTTAATTAAGAGGTGTTTTGTCATTTATTTTCTGTGAAGCCTTGTGTACCCTGGCTGAGATTCAAATGTAAAGGTTTGGCAGAATCATCCTCGGTGTTATAATTTCCTGTCGGAGAAATTGTTATACAAGGTGGGATCCAATTTCCCTTTTCTATTTAGCATTTATATGGATGGCAATAATGACTTAAAAAGTAATCTTTGCTGTATTCCGAGAAAGAGGAATTATGATTCCCCTACGTGTTAATAACCTGTATCTCGTGCCTTCTCTAGCTGGGGATACAGGCGCCTACGTGGCATAAATTACAATTCCCTTGAAAAGCCAAGGTATTGCAGTTTCGGTATCATATTGTGTGTCATTCTCAGATTCAAGTGTGTTGCAGATAGACAATATGTGGCAAACACAGGCTGAGATAAGCCATTGAGCAGCCTATGAGGTGTGACTCATAAGTGGTTTATTTGTCAGCAAACCACTGAAACTGAGTGGTATTAACAACATTATTTCATGGAACTTAAAAGTCATCAATTTTGCGCTGCCGCACAGGTCCACTGGTATGTGACAGAAGTGAAGCTCTGATGTTAGAGCAGCCGTCCTGAAAAATAGTTAACAAGACTTAAACTGAAGTCATCGAAAAAAGTTGTGCATTATTGGTCTGAGGAATCGGATGATTTCCCACGGGACTGCTTGGAGTCAGTGGACTGGTCAGTATTTAAAAACTCTGCGACCAGCCTGAACAAGTATGCCAGTACAGTAACTGACTTCAAGTAGTGGGGCGGCACGGTGGCACAGTGGTTAGCAATGTTGCCTCACAGCACCAGGGACCCGGGTTCAATTCCCGGCTTGGGTCACTGTGTGGAGTTTGCACGTTCTCCCTGTTCTGTGTGGGTTTCCTCCAGGTGCTCCGGTTTCTTTCCACAGTCCAAAGATGTGCAGGTTCATGAATTGGCCATGATAAATTGTCCCTTAGTGTACCGGAACAGGCGCTGGAGTGTGACAACAAGGGGATCTTCACAGTAACTTCATTGCAATGCGAATGTACGTCTACTTGTGACTAATAAATAAACTTTAAGCGTGTAGAAGACTGTGTGCCAAAGAAGCAAATCCGTGTCTCCCCCAACCGGAAACCATGGATGAACAGGGTTATCCACTGCTTGCTGAAGTCTAGGACTGAGGTGTTCAAGTCAGGCGACACTGACCTATACAAGAAATGATGTGGAGATGCCAGCGTTGGACTGGGGTAAGTACAGTAAGAAGTCTCTTTAACCTGTGCTTAACCCTCTCTCCACTCACATTGTCTGTACCTTTAAGACTTGATTACCTGTAAAGACTCGCATTCCAACCATTATCTTGTAAATTGAGTTTGTGCCTATGTATGCCCTGTTTGTGAACACAACTCCCACTCACCTGATGAAGGGGCAGTGCTCCGAAAGCTTGTGGCTTGTGCTACCAAATAAACCTGTTGGACTTTAAACTGATGCTGTGAGACTTCTTACTGTGCTATACAAGAAAGCAGATATGATATACGACGATCCATCAAAGATGCCAAAAGACAGTACCAGACCAAGCTAGAGTCCCAGGCTAGCCACACGGACTACCCCCGACTATGGCAAGGCCTGCAAGACTTAACAGGCTACAAGATGAAGGCATGTAAAATCGCTGGCTCCAACACACCCTTCCCTGATGAGCACAATGCATTCTAGGCCCGTTTTGAGCAAGAGGTCAGCGAGAGCATGCTCTCCACCCTGGAAGCCTTGGGTGAACCTATATCTGAGGTCATCATTGCAGATGTTAGAGTAGCTTTCTCGAAGGTCAACCTACGGAAAGTGACTGGCCCGGATGGGGTACCCAGATGAGCACTCAGATCCTGTGCGGATCAGTTGGCAGGAATATTGGCAGACATCTTCAACCTCTCTTTACAACAATCAGAGGTCCCTATCTGCTTCAAGAAGATGACCATCATCTCAGTACCAAAGAAAAGCCAAGCAGCATGCCTTAATGACTATCGTATGGTGCCTCTGACATTCATCATTATGAAGTGCTTTGAAAGGCTAGTCATGGCATGAATCAATTCCAGCCTCCCAGAATACCTGGATCCACTACAGTTTGCCTACCGCTGCAACAGGTCCACAGCAGATGCCATCTCCCTGGCCCTGCACTCAACCCTGGAACACCTAGATAACAAGGACACCTATGTCAGACTCTTATTTATCGACTACAGCTCAGCCTTCAACACCATTATTCCTCCGAAACTCATCGCCAAAATCCGAGGACTGGGCCTCGGCACCTCCCCCTGCGACTGGATCCTGAACTTCTTAACTCACAGACCACAATCAGTAAGGAAAAGCAACAACACCTCCTCCACGATCATCCTCAACACCGGTGCCCCACAAGGCTGTGTTCTCAGCCTCCTACTATATTCCTTATACACCTATGACTGTGTGGCTAAATTCCCCTCCAACTCGATTTTCAAGTTTGCTGACGATACCATCGTAGTGGGTTGGATCGCAAACAATGACGGGACAAAGTACAGGAATCTGGTGAACTGGTAACAATAATCTCTCCCTCAATGTCAACAAAATGAAGGAGATTGTCATCAACTTCAGGAAGCGTAGAGGAGAACATGCCCTTGTCTACATCAATGGGGACGAAGAAGAAAGGGTCAAGAGCTTCATGTTTTTAGGTGTCCAGGTCACCAACAACCTGTCTTGGTCCCCCCATGCCGACACTATAGTTAAGAAAGCCCACCAACACCTCTACCCTCTACTTTCTCAGAAGACTAAGGAAATTTGGCATGTCAGCTACGACTCTCACCAACTATTACAGGTGCACAATAAAAAGCATTCTTTCGAGTTTTATCACAGCTTAGCATGGCTCCTGCTCTGTCCAAGACCGCAAGAAACTACAAAAGGTTGTGAATGTAGCCAAATCCATCATGCAAACCAGCATCCCATCCATTGACTCTGTCTGCCCTTCCCATTGCCTCGGCAAAGCAGCCAGCATAATTAAGGGCCTCACGCACCCCGGACATTCTCTCTTCCACCTTCTTCCGTTGGGAAAAAGACACAAAAGTCTGAGGTCAGGTAGCAACCAACTCAAGAGCAGCTTCTTCCCTGCTGCCATCAGATTTTGAATGGACTTACCTTGCATTCAGTTGATCTTTCTCTACACCCTAGCTATGACTGTAATGCTTCATTCTGCACTCTCTCCTTTCCTTCTCTATGAACGGTCTCTATAGCACACAAGAAACAATACTTCTCACGGTATGCTAATACATATGATAATAATAAATCAAATCAAATCAAAAGGAAGGCAGAAGTGGATTAGGCAGATGCTGGAAATTGGCAATAAAAATGTGATCGTGTTAGAAGGTGAGTCAGCACCCGTGCAGAGCGTAACAGTGGGCGGTATTTTATAGCTCGTCTGTGGTGTGTTTTGTGGCAGTTGGGGGAACCCAGGGGTAGTGGGATCTTTTGGCCGTCATCAGGGAGCCCAGGGTTGTGGGTGGGGGTTACTGTTGGCGGGACTGGGGAGAGGGGAGATCATTGTTGCCAGGACCAGTGTGTGGGGGTGGGAGGCAGTTGTGGGTCACTGTTGGTGGGAGCAGGGTGGTGGGAGGGGCGGGGGTCAGTGTTGGCAGGACCAGGGTGGGGGGAGATCACTGTTGATGGGACCAGGATGGGGGGGTCACTGTTGGCAGGACCGGGGTAAGGGGGGGGTCACTGTTGGTAGGACCAGGGTGGGGGGGGGTCACTGTTGGTGGGACCGGAGTGGGGGGAGATCACTGTTGGCAGGACCAGGGTGGCGGGGGGGGGGGGGGGGGGGGGGGGGGGGATCACTGCTGAAGGGACCGGGATGGGGGGAGGTCACTGTTGGCGGGATCAGGGTGGGGGGGAGGGGTCACTGTTGGCAGGACCCAGGTGGGGGGGAGGTCACTGTTGTCAGGACTAGAGTGGGGGGGTGGGGAGGGGGGGTGGGGGGGCAGGGGGGGGGTTTGTGGGTCACTGTTGGCGGGACCAGGGGTGGGGGAGGGAGGGGGGTCACTTTTGGTGGGACTGGGGTGGGGGGAGGGAGGGGGGTCACTTTTGGTGGGACTGGGGTGGGGGGAGGGAGGGGGGTCACTTTTGGTGGGACTGGGGTGGGGGGAGGGAGGGGGGTCACTTTTGGTGGGACTGGGGTGGGGGGAGGGTTGATATTAAGTGGGAAACCGGAATAAACTTTCAGTGTGTATGTTTGTGGCACTTTAACACAGCCAATCCGATGACAGTATTTCATCCAGATTTGCTGTTGATTGATTGGCAATGGGCGAGACGCAGGTGTAACTGAAGAATGTAAAGGGCCAATCCAAGGCTGGAATTTGGAGCATTTAGGAATTTGAACAAAGAGAGGGAGAATAGCCGCAGAAATTCTGGATGATCAGGGGCCGCAGCTCAATTTGATAATGCATCCATAAGGAGTCAGAGAGAAATACAGCTATCCAGAAATGAGAGGAAATAAACCTGCAGCTCGCCACATGGAGGGGCATGGAATTCGCCCATGTGATCAACAGCAGAAGCATTGTGCCACCCTCCTGGCTTCAGTTCATGGAGTGCTTCCATGCACTAACCAGGTCAGGGACGGTGGGTGCACATTCACCCACATCCTGTCATGCACATCTCCCCACCCTCTCACTCTGCCATGTCGTGCCCACTCATCATACTGCTCCACACACCCACCCATGTTGCAGACTCACACATCATTCTTTATCACTCCTTCATGGGGGCGACACGGTAGCACAGTGGTTAGCATTGCTGCTTCATAGCGCCAGGGACCCGGGTTTGATTCCCGGCTGTGGTGACTAGGGGAATTTCACTTCATTGCAGTGTTCATGTAAGCCTTACTTGTGACTAATAAATTTAACTTTAACATGCCAATCTACCTGTCCACCACTCTCACGCACCCTCACCCATACGTAATTTGATGCCTCTGCTTCATAGTCACCTTCACCAAGTTGGTATCCATCTACCTCGGAAGATGATGTGTCCAGGGTGAATGTCACTTCTGTATCAACCATCGTTTGTTTGTGGCTGTAAAGGAGGATTCACGAATGTTAGGCCCTCCCACAGCCAGCACAGAAAAATAACATTGGCCAGAATTCAACTGGTGTTTATTTTCTTCCAGCAAGCTCCCTTTTCCACGATCTGGTCATTTGTTTTGCCCTCTGTCTTGTCCACACTCTTCCCGACTGCTCGTCTTCAGGCACTTGGATCAGCAGCGAGGAATTCTCATGCATCCACTCTGATCCCGGTCAACATGAAGACTTGCTTGCAGAAATCCTTGTCATCCACATTTGCGGTACACATTGGTTTTGTGCTAATAGCAGTCTTGTCATTGAGCACGTCTTGGGGCGCGGCCTTCATCCATTTGTCTCACATGACCCAGCCAATGCAATTGGTGCTGATTCAAGAGAACAAACATGCTGGGATCCTGCACGCTGGTGTACCTCCACATTCAGCACTCTGTCTTACCACAAGATGTTTGATGTTCATCTGAGGCAGCAAAAGCAGAAGCTGTTCAGCTGCTTTCCTTGATTTGCATAAGTTCACAGAATCACAGAATACAGGGCTGAGGGAGGCCATTCAGCCCATTGATTCTCTGAAAGAGCACTCTACCTCGTCTCACTCCCTGCCTTATTCCTGTAACCTTGTCCATTCTTTCTTTTCATATTGCAATCCAATTCCCTTTTGGATACTTCAATCGAATTCAGATTCCAACCACCCTCTGGGTGAAAGAAAATGCCCCCACATTGCTTTTACTCCTTTTACCAATTATTTTGAATCGGTGCTCTTTAGTTCTTGAAGCTTCCTTGAGAGGGAACAATTTCTCACTATTAACTATGTCCATAACCCTCTGGATCTTGAACACTTCTATCAAGTCTCCTCTCAGCTTTCTTTTCTCCAAGGAAAACAGTCCTATCCTCTCCAATCTATCTTCATAGCTACAGTTCCTTAATCCCTGGAATAATTCTCATGAATCTCCTCTGTGCTCTTTCCAATGCCCAGAAAGTGGCACCACTCCCCCTCATATACACTGTGCACCAAGAAAACAGCTTCAATAGGGGACATTTTCTCCTCTAGTGTTTTTCCTAATTGAATTGTAGCAATTCACCAAAGATCCTTAGACAGCACCTTCCAAACCCACGACCACTTTCATCTAGAAGGACAAGGGCAGCAGATACATGGGACCACCACCACCTGCAAGTTCCCCTCCAAGTCACTCACCATCCCGACTTGGAAATATATCGCCGTTTCTTCGCAGTCACTGGGTCAAAATCCTGGAATTCCCTCCCTAACGACATTGTGGGTCAACCACCACCTTCTTAAGAGCAACTCGGGATGGGTAATAAATGCTGGCCAGCCAGCAACGACTATGTCCCACAAATGAATAAAAGGGATCAACCAGTTACTTTAAATGAATCCTTTTGAACTGTACCAAAGAAACATCCCAGAGCAATGTACTAGTATTACCACACTGACTTCAGATGTACAGTTTCGGCAGAAATAGCACAATCACTGCATTAAAAAGTCGACTTTGGGCCTATTATTAACTGCCTCAGGTATGGTAACTTGCTTATAATGTGGAGATGCCGGCATTGGACTGGGGTAAACACAGTAAGAGGTCTCACAACACCAGGTTAAAGTCCAACAGGTTTATTTGGTAGCAAAAGCCACTAGCCTTTGGAGCGCTGCTCCTTCGTCAGGTATGAGGGAGTTCTGTTCACAAACAGGGCATATAAAGACAAACTCAATTTACAAAATAATGGTTGGAATGCGAGTCTTTACAGGTAATCATGTCTTAAAGGTACAGACAATGTGAGTGGAGGCAGCGTTAAGCACAGGTTAAAGAGATGTATATTGTCTCCAGACAGGACAGTTAGTGAAATTTTGCAAGCTCAGGCAAGTCGTGGGGGTTACAGATAGTGTGACATGAACCCAAGATCCCGGTTGAGGCCGTCCTCATGTGTGCGGAAATTGGCTATCAGTCTCTGCTCAGCGACTCTGCGTTGTCGTGTGTCATGAAGGCCGCCTTGGAGAATGCTTACCCGAACATCAGAGGTCAAATACCCGTGACCGCTGAAGTGCTCCCCAACAGGAAGAGAACACTCTTGCCTGGTGATTGTCGAGCGGTGTTCATTCATCCGTTGTCGTAGTGTCTGCATGGTCTCCCCAATGTACCATGCCTCGGGACATCCTTTCCTGCAACGTATCAGGTAGACAACGTTGGCCGAGTTGCAAGAGTATGTATCATCTATCTGGTAGATGGTGTTCTCAGGTGAGATGATAGCATCCGTGTCGATGATCCGCCATGTCTTGCAGAGGTTGCTGTGGCAGGGTTGTGTGGTGTCATGGTCACTGTTCTCCTGAAGGCTGGGTAGTTTGCTGCGGACAATGGTCTGTTTGAGGTTGTGCGGTTGTTTGAAGGCAAGAAGTGGGGGTGTGGGGATGGCCTTGGTGAGAAGTTCGTCTTCATCAATGACATGTTGAAGGCTCTGGAGAAGATGTCGTAGCTTCTCCGCTCCGGGGAAGTACTGGACGACGAAGGGTATTCTCTCCGCCGTGTCCCGTGTTTGTCTTCTGAGGAGGTCGGTGCGGTTTTTCGCTGTGGCGCGTCGGAACTGTCGATCGATGAGTCGAGCGCCATATCCTGTTCTTATGAGGGCATCTTTCAGCGTCTGGAGGTGTCTGTTGCGATCCTCCTCATCTGAGCAGATCCTGTGTATACGGAGGGCTTGTCCATAGGGGATGGCTTCTTTAACGTGTTTAGGGTGGAAGCTGGAGAAGTGGAGCATCGTGAGGTTATCCGTGGGCTTGCGGTACAGTGAGATGCTGAGGTGACCGTCCTTGATGGAGATGCATGTGTCCAAGAATGCAACCGATTCCAGAGAGTAGTCCATGGTGAGTCTGATGGTGGGATGGAACTTGTTGATGTCATCATATAGTTGTTTCAGTGATTGTTCACCATGAGTCCAAAGGAAGAAAATGTCATTGATGTATCTAGTGTATAGCATTGGTTGAAGGTCCTGTGCGGTGAAGAGGTCTTGTTCGAACCTGTGCATGAAGATGTTGGCATATTGAGGTGCGCATTTGGTCGCCAGGGCTGTTCCGTGTGTCTGGATGAAGAACTGGTTGTTGAAGGTGAAGACATTGTGGTCCAGGATGAAGCGGATGAGTTGTAAAATTGCATCTGGAAACTGGCAGTTGTCGGCATTGAGCACTGAGGCAGTTGCAGCAATGCCATCGTCGTGGGGGATGCTGGTGTAGAGTGCCGAGACATCCATTGTGACGAGGAGTGCTCCTAGTTCAACTGCTCCATGTGTGCTGAGTTTCTGTAGGAAGTCTGTAGTGTCACGACAAAAGCTGGGGGTTCTTTGTACAATGGGTTTCAGGATGCCCTCGACGTAGTCGGTG
The DNA here is from genome assembly GCF_964213995.1 of Mustelus asterias. Lineage (NCBI taxonomy): Eukaryota > Metazoa > Chordata > Chondrichthyes > Carcharhiniformes > Triakidae > Mustelus > Mustelus asterias. Next base: position 63,858,509 of record NC_135817.1, read on the forward strand.
AGGTTCTCGCACAGGGTCCCATTGCCCGATACGATGGGACGGCCGGGTGTGTTTGCCTTGTGTATCTTCGGGAGGCAGTAGACTTGCTTATAGCCAGTACATTGACATTTCATGCCACTTATGATAGAAGATCCCATGCTGTTGTTCCTTCATTATCTTGATCATTTGTGAAAAGGTTCAATGCAACTGTTTGTTCTCCATAAGCTGCCTGTTGATTATTTCATTACTCAACAGATAGTATTTTTGAAGATTAATACAATTTTTACAGCTTGATGAAGAATTAAACTGAACCTACTTTTCTGCCCATAACACTATTCTATTATGTTGTTTGCAATGTCAATTATAAATGCGAGATATAAATAATTAATTCCTTTCTATATGATAAATCATAGAAAACGTCAACTACACACGCATAGGCCAAAGTCTTGCTGCCGTTCATGCTGGAGGGATCTTATGGTCTCGCTGACGGCGCACCCATACCGTGGATTTCTCAGTGTATTCAACGTGAAACCCCATTGACAATGACGGGACCATAAAATCCAGTGCAGCACCTCCCACTCCCGTGAAACAAGCGGCGGAGAGAGAGAAAAATCCCACCCTGTGATAACACCCTGAACAGTTTATTTCTTTTTGCTAAAACTTGGAAGAAAGTTTATTCATGTTAATTCGCGGTTTGTGGACATGGCCGAGAAGGTCTAGATTTATTGTCCATCTCTATTTACCATTGAAAAGCCGGTGGAGAGCCCTCTTCCTGAGCCATGGTAGCCCAGATGGTGAAGCTACTTTCCTAGTGCTGTTAAGTAGGGACTTCATGATTTTGACAAAGGGTTGGTGAAGGAATGGTGATAGATGTTCAAGTTGGAATGATGTACAACTTGGATGGGAACTTGGGGGTGATGGCGTTCCCATGCACCTGCTTTCCTTGTCTTTCTAAGTGATAGACGTTGCAAATTTGAGAGGTGCGGTTGAAGAAGCCTTGGTCTCAGTGCATCCTGAAGGTAACACACACTGAAGCCATAGTGCGTTGGTGGTGGTAGTAATTTGTGTATAGTTTGGTCTGTAGGCAGAAGTAAATCAAAAAGTCACAACTAATTGTTTTCTCATGAACACGGTCCTTTCATTCTGGCCAGCTACTTTTAACTGGGCAGCATGGTGGTACAGTGGTTAGCACTGCTGCCTCAGAGCGCCAGGGACCTAGGTTTAATCCCGGCTTGGGTCACTGTCTGTGTGGAGTTTGCACATTCTCCCCGTATCTGTGTGGGTTTCCTCCGGGTGCTCTGGTTTCCTCCCACGGTCGGAAAGATGTGCATCGCAAGGTGGAAGACATGACAAGGCGGGGGTCATAGAATCCTGGCTAAATATTTTCAACCCGGGTGGGAATTTGGCAGCATTTGACTTTCACCCTATTGTTTTCAGTCAGTGAGAATTAGGTGAGTTTTAAGTCAAGCGGGCTTTCTGCTTCTCCACAGGTGTTAGGTGCATTGGCCATGCTAAATTGCTCCTTAGTGTGTCCAAACAGGTGCCGGGGTGTGACGACTAGAGAATTTTCTCAGGAACTTCATTGCAGAGCCTACTTGAGACATTAATAAATAAACTTGCCCCATTAGCTTCATATTTCAAAGTCTAGATGGCAACATCTAAATAGTTTGCCAAACTACTCTTTTACGTTGCAGTTCAAACTCCTGTTAACTAAAACATGCCATTTTTGGGTCACTTATTCCATATAAATGGTAGTGAGCTGGAATAATACACTGGAATAATACTTTTAGATCAGACACTACAATCATTAGACCTGGAAGATATAAATGGAGTCCGTGGGTTTATGGAGTAGAAGACATTTTTCAATGGGTTTTGTAACATTCAGTGGTTTCAGTGGTTTCATATATTAGTCCATTGACTGATCTATTTTCAATGTGCTCGATTGATCAAACCTCGGTGTAGCCTCTGAGAGCTAAAGTAAATTGAAACTTCCAGAAAGCCCTGAAAAGTCAGAACTCTGAACGTGTGGCGACATCTTGTAATTGAAGTGATATTTAAAAGCACTGTAAAAAAAAAACATGGAACTAGTGCTATTTCTGCATTGTCCTGAAGTAAATCAGATGTGCAAAATATACAATAAACTGGCGAACACACAACAGGTTTGAATGGTTTGATGAAAGAATCTGTAAAAAATGGAAATAAGGAAAGAAAGTGCCTTTCGGAGCCTCAGAATATCCCAAGGCAGATTCAGAAGGGCGATAGAATTTGCTTCTCTGTCTAGAAGGGAGATGAGGCAGATTGAATGGATTAGAATGGATAGAAATATGCAATTAGGATCAAAATTGAGATAAATAGATGTCAAACATTTGGGACCAACACACTCATAATAAGGTGCAAAAATAGGGCAAAGAAAGCTCAAGCAAACTCTATTGAAGGCACATAGAGAAAGGATGCTGCAAATGTTTAAATAACTCTATAATTTCATAGGGGATATATTTCTGCTGGGATCCACCTGTTCATCCATAATAACTAATGGAAGGGCTCAGAAACCTTGAAAAGTATCACAAATACCCTTGGAAATTCATTCCCAAAGTAAAAATAATTAATTGTTGATTTTGTAGCATTTGTATGATAATATCATTGTGTGAAAATAGCCATACTTTATACTTTCCATCAACATATTTTTCTGATAAAGGTGCAGAAGACCCAGGAGCAAACAAACCCTCAAGTTTCCGCTCGATTCGAGGAATTTTTTGCTGATGACACAATCCATATATCTGCTGCTAATAATGGCAATTAGTTACAATTGGTTATATGTCAAAACAGAAGGGAACGAGTCACCCAGTCACTGCACTACAGCTTTTGTTGACAAGATTTAAGGCTTTACGGAGCGCACTATATTGAAATACTGTCACACTCCATTTAATAGACTTGTTCAACCTCGAAATAAAGGCCAGGATGTTACAGCCCCTCCTGCCCGGTGCAACATTACAGTCCTGCCAAACTGAATGGAGATTTAAATACCTCGCTGCATCTGCTCGATGGAAGACATGACAAGGCGGGGGTCATAGAATCCTGGCTAAATATTTTCAACCCGGGTGGGAATTTGGCAGCATTTGACTTTCATCCTATTGTTTTCAGTCAGTTAGAATTAGGTGAGTTTTATGACAGGCGGGCTTTCTGCTTCTCCACAGTGCCACCCAGATAGTGAAGCTGAACTGTAGCTCCAGCTATATTCCCTGAATTGTACCCTGTACTTAGCAACGTAAGGGAGGCCTTGTGACACAGTGGGCAGCATCCCTGACTCTGAACCAGACACACTGGCTGGGATTTTCTGCCCCCATTCACGTTGGGCGGGTTCAGTGATGGGAGCGGAAAATAGCACGAGAAGTGTAGAGTAGCATTTTCAGTTGGCGTGAATGCATGACGCGATTGTCCCCTCTCTTTGTCAGTGACGGGGTGCATATGCCAACGTTTAACACCATTTGAATACATTACCATGTAATTATCAGGCCTCTCTGCCGGAATCATACTCCCTACTCCCCCCATCCCCCCCCCCCCCCCCCCCCCCCCCCCCAAGGTTATGCCCCAGGTAGAGCCCGGGTAGTAGCCTGGCATAATCCCAACAAGCCCAGGCACCCCAGACACTGCCCAGGGTGCTGGCACTACCCAGGCACTGCCTGGGCACCATTGCAGGCTGAAAAACTGTGCAGGGGCAAGGCATGGCATTTATAAAGCTGACCTCAGCATTTTGATGCCGGGCTTTGCCGCAAACGACTCTCTCTTGCCTAGAACTTTAATTGTCCTTGCTTGTACATAAAACCAGATGGTTCTACAGAAAATATTTGACGATGACCAGGAAAAAAGGTGCCCTGACCAGATCTTGCTATGTGCAGCATTCGGTTCAGTAAGATGTATGAAGATAGGTGCAGCTCTGGCATCAACACTATTCACAATGTCTAACTATTCTCTCTGAAAGCTGTGGCCTTCAAGCTTGACCAGGTCATAAACCTATCTTGCACAACTGTGATCCTTCCAAAATGTCCACCAGCAGGCTCCGAGCAAATGCCAGTTTACCGTATCTAGAGCTTCATATTCTTGACCTTTTGCTTCTTTGTTATTCAGTAAAGAAGTGGCACATGATTCGGAGCCAGGTGTTCTAGTCCAGAAAATCAAGCGGTAAAGGAAAGTGCTGGAGCCAATCTTTCCACACTTTTATAAGCATTTTTTTACAGAGATATTAAAATACACACCTCTCCGTTCACCAGCACACTTTCAGTCTGTTTCTATTCATAGGATCACAGAGTAATCTCCAGTAATGTCCATCTTGTGGAAAAGTGAAAAAGAACTGAAGAAGAAAGGTGGAAACATATGGAAGATTCTGATTAATGGCATTCAGCTTGAACAGGTCAAAACCTTCCACTTTCTCGGATCGCTCATCACTCAAGATGCTCAATCTACCAAAGAAATTTGGGCTAGGTTTAACAAGGGTCATGGAGTTGTGAACATGGTGTTAGGTCAGCCAAGATCGTGTTGAATGGCGGGACAGGCTTGCAGGGCCTGGTGGCCTACTCCTGCTTCTACTTCTGTTCTTAAGAATTCCCTTAAAATAATATGGGGTAGCCACAGCATCTCAATGAAAATTCATCTTCCGAGAGCGCTTGTGTGGCTGGTGACAATATGGACGCGATTTTACGACCTCGCTCGATTGAGACCAGAAATTTCTGCCTGAGGTCAACGGACATTTCCGTTGTCCGCCCATCCATGGTGGGCGAGGCGGTAGAATGCCAGTGTATATGTCTGTAAAAGCTGCAAAGTCAAGAAGGGTGATGAAGCTCAGAGAAGAGCATTTGGAAGGAAGGGACACAGATGGATCATCTGGTGTCATGGTCATTCAAATGGATGCTCGGGAAAGCTGATGTTAAGAGGAACTTGTTTGAGGCGGTGATATTGGGGAAGCTCACATATTTTGGACGTGTGAAGCAAACTGGAGGGGAGCATTTGGAAAAAGAGGTGATGCAAGGCACAATACCTGGAAAATATGCTCAAGATAAAGGCATGGATAGGTAATATCAGAACATGGAGTGGTCTTGCCATGGGACAGGCAGTGAGAGCACCGGAGAATAGAAATCAGTGAAGAAAGGTTGCTCACCCTAAGAATGAGGATGGATGAAAGACAAGACAAGGCACAATTAATATGAGACTAGAAATGATTTATGGTTGTCTTTGGGATACCATCAAAGTGCAGGTACATGGGTGCTTCAATGAAATGTACTCCAGGTTGTTAGAATATAACCGGTGACAACTTTGTATTGGATGTAATGTGACCAATGGTAACAAGCTGTAAGGGTCAGCTGTTCCAGTAAACCATGGAACAAATTACAGAGTGATGTAATAGTCAGCTGACCAGCTGACTCACTATAAATAAGAACCTGTGTAGAATTGTGGGAAGCTTGTAGTGGCCCAAGGCGAGGCCCCAAGTTTGGAGCAATGAAGTTTCTTTATTAAACCCTTCCTTTGATTTATAAGTTGGAGTAAGTTTTGTCATATTTTTATTGCCTACATTTGAAGAGTTCCTTCCAAAGAAACACAGGTGAGCTATAGCCACCTAAAGCACCTCAAGATGCAGTTCCCCCCATTTCATGGGCATCAATTTAGGGCAATTTGCCTCATTGTTAATGACTCTCAGCTAAGGCGTGGAGGCAAGTGTGGTAAGGAGATGAGAAATGGGCCAGTTGTAAGGCAGCACTGCTTCTCAGGATTGCTGTGTAGCTCTCCTGAGCTTCACATTTAAACTAATCTTTTAAAAAGTTACCTTTTCATAGACGGCCAGTTTAGCCTCAGAAGCCACTGAAGACTCCTTCATGGAGTAGGCAAGGTGCATATCTGCTCAATCTCGTTCAGTTTAGGTGAGGGGTCCATAAAAGTAGCTCTAGTCTCCTGTATTTGATGGTGTGATATGTAAGGAGTACTCCTGAAAATCAGCAACCCAATTGTGGGCAGGATCTACTTCATACGGACTGGGGGCAAAAGTGGCTCTTTGATATTGATGCATTTTGGCCCTATTGTTTTCCCCATAAACTAGATACTGCAAGGTTCGATTCCTCCATAATGTTATATTTTCCTTAGTATAATTGTTGGAGTACTTATGTTCAAACCATGGGGGGAAATACTCCCACCCGCTGCGGGAATTGTAGCAGGCGGGGGGGCGCGGAACACGCAAAGACCCATTGACGTCGAGCGGGTTTCTTCAGTTTTGGGACAAGTGCGGCTGGACAATACCATATCTGTTGAATTAATTGTTTATTTTTTGTCCAGCTTTCTCCCATTTTCTCCTGAATGTGTTAAGGTTTAGAGCTAAGACTTTAGCCAAAGTGCTCATTCTTGCTCAATCAGGTGGACAGTCCAACTGCATGAGCATCATGGCTGATCCCAATTCTTTTCTTTCTAATGTCTACACGAATTGCCGCACACTTTACAGCAAGTTCACTGCGAAACAGTCCAGAGCAGAGATTGTGGCTGATTTTTATCTCTGAGCCTGGATAGTGTAAAATCAGCCCCTGCTCCTGTCACTGAGCTTAGATAGCTCAGCTGGCAGCGATGATAGAGACCACAGCCTCCCTGTCTATCTCACTCAGCACTATAGTGGACAGGGCATTTATTCACTGAGTCCATGGGGAGCCATTCATCCCACTTTGAAGGAATGTGCCATAAATGAACTTGTATTCAAAAGCAAACAGGGACTGCTCTTCTAAAGGGAGTGTTGGAGTGCTTCATGTAAACGTACATACAAAACTAATGAAGAGGAAAGGATGCTATCAAACCTGGCCCACATCACAATGGCTTAACAATGAGAAATAAATACTACTTCCATCTCCCTCACCATCCACTCAACGCCCCTTTGCTCTTCCTCCCAACCCTGCACAACATACATACGCATGCACACAGGGAATCTGCCGAGAGAAAAAAAAATCAACAGGAAAAAAAGTGAGCTAATATGGAAGAATAGAATCCTTATTCTACAGAAAGGGCCATTCAGCCCTTCGAGCCTGCACTGACAACAATCCCACCCAGGCCCTATCCCCGAAACCCCACGTATTTACTCTGCTAGTCCCCCTGGCACTAAGGGGCAATTTAGCATAGCCAATGCACCTAACCCACACATCTTTGGACTGTGGGAGGAAACCGGAGCACCCGGAGGAAACCCACTGGGAGAATGTCCAGCATCTACACAGCAGTGACCCGAGGCCGAAATTGAACCCGAGTCCCTGGCGCTGTGACGCAGCAGTGCTAACCACTGTGCCGCAGTGCCAACCAATACTCTGGAAAATTCCTCTCTGACTTCCTCAGTTGATCAAACAGTCACCAGTCACGAGGACCAAGCATTACCTGTAAACACACTTTTCTTCTATAGGATGTGGTATCCACCCCAGTCAACAAAAGCTCCAGCCATCTTGAAGGCATGCAGTAGACTGTTAACCATTATACCTGTCAGCATCGGCTTTTAGTTCAGATTTCCACCATCTGCAAGATGTTGCTTTTGCTCAATTGAGCATATCATATTTCTATTTGACTTGTCTTCTTACTTAAGGTATTCATATAATCATAGAATCCCCACAGTGCAGAAGGGGGCCATTTGGCCCATTGAGTCTGCACTGACTCTCTGAAAGAGCATCCCATCCTGGTCCACCTCCCATCCTATCCCCATAATCCCAGCCATTTATCATGGCCAATCCACCCAACCTACACATCTTTGGGCACTAAGGGGCCATTTAGCATGGTCAGTACACCTAACCTGCACATCTTTGAAATCGCGAGACAATTCATGGAACGCCGAAGTTTAGTCTTTTGATTCTCCACCAATTTCCATTAGTCATCATGGCAGCCCAGTCTTTTATATTGGATAATATTGGTTCCACTGTACAGTGTTATAAAGATGTGGTGAACCATCGTTGGTTACCACTGTGGGGTTATTCCAATGTTGCTGTTGGGTTAGGGTGTTGACACTGTGGGGTTGTTATAATGTTGTTGTTGGGCTAGGGTGTTTACACTGTGGGATTAATATACCTGCGGTGGATGCTGTTATGGCACATCCCGGTCGGGCCCCGCCTCCTGGGAGAGGTATAAGACCCTCTGCTCAGGCGGGACCCCTCCAGTCTGGAATGGTGTACTCGTGTTTAAATAGTTCCATTGTTTGTCAATAAAAGCCTTCAATTGCTGAAGCCTTGTACCTCGTGCTTGATTGTCGCGCATCAAAAGATCTGTGCTACTTATATTTGAACAACTGTTTTTTGCATTTTTGATACTCAGCAAGTTGATTTACATCGTGGAGCAATCAGCTGTACACACAATTCATGTCCCAAACCTTATACTTTGGAATATTAGATTGTGCATAGTGTGTTTAATTAAGTGAGTTATAATAAAGTCTTAATGATTTGGAATGGTGGAGGCAATCTGAGCCTTGATAATCAGCATACTATAAAATCATAATTGTCGCTTGGCTCCCCTCCAAGCTACAGGTGGAAGGGCAATCAGAGGGAGCTATTTGATTTGATTTAATTTGTTTTATTATTGTCCCATTTATGAGCATACAGTGAAAAGTATTGTTCCTTGCACGCTATACGGACAGAGCATACTGTTCATAGAGATGGAAAGCAGAGAGGACAGAATGTAGTGTTACAGTCATAGCTAGGGTGTAGAGAAGGATCAACTTAGTGTGAGGCAGGTCCATTCAAAAATCTGATGGCAACAGGGTAGAAACTGTTCTTGATTCGGTTGATACGTGACCTCAGACTTTTGTATCTTTTTCCTGACAGAAGAAGGCAGAAGAGAGAATGCCTGGAGTGCATGGGCTCCTTAATTATACTGGCTGCTTTTCTGAGGTAGCGGGAAGTGTAGACAGAGTCAATGGATGGGAGGCTGGTTTGCATGATGAATTGGGCTACATTTACGACCTTGTGTAGTTTCTTGCGGTCTTGGGCAGAGCAGGAGCCCCACCAAGCTGTGATACAACCAGAAAGAGTGCTTTCTATGGTGCACCTATAAAAGTTGGTGAGAGTTGTAGCTGACATGCCAAAAATGATGGGATAAGAAAGGGCTGACGGGCCCTCAACTGGTTAAAATGCAGGCATAAAGCAATTTAGTCACTTATAGTTTCATTTGTCCATTGAATGACGATTGCATTCGGGGTAAAGAAATAAAGTCAACGTATGCTATTTAGTAGGACAGCCTGTGCCAGAAATAGATTTTTCCAGGTAAACATTAAAAGTGTTAAGATCACAATTGCAAAAGTGCTAGTTTTGCATGCATGTGTCTGTGAGAGAGAGTCTTTGCAGGATGACTAATATTCCCCCCCAAGACCTAAACACTGTACTTGAAGGCAATTTACAACAAAATGCTGGCAGATAACAAATTCCAATAGGTTCCCAGAATGACAAGTACGTAGATACTTTAGTGCTGTTTAGTTGTTACATACAAGGTCAAACTCTTGAAGCTCAAACTACATCCTAATTTAAGTCGTTTATCATCCAGTACTGCCACTTTGCAGAAATGAATTCAAATACAAAAAAAACCCCTCCACACTAGATAACTGTTTGTGGAGAGAACTGCAGTCACTAGAGTTGCAGAACTGAGAGTTAAAAAACTGAGACATAATTAAATAATATAAATGAAACAACTTACAATGTGCTTGCCATTATGTAAAATTAAAAGACTGCAGACATTTAATTGTATCAAAAAATCTTACTTTGCAGCTATCGTATATTGTTAGCGATTCTTTATTTTTGAACACAATTGGGGCATAGATGAGATAGATAGTCAACATCTTTTCCCGAAGGTAGGGGAATTTAAAACTAGAAGGCATAGGTTTGAGGTGAGAGGGGAGAAATGCAGAAGGGTCCAGAGGGGCAATTTTTTCACACAGAGGGTGGTGAGTGTCTGGAACGAGCTGGCAGAGGTAGTAGTAGAGGCCAGTACAATTTTGTCTTTTAAAAAGAATTTAGACAGTTACATGGGTAAGATAGAGAGAAATGGGCCAAACACGGGCAATTGGGAATAGCTTAGTGGTAAAAACTGGGCAGCATGGACAAGTTGGGCCGAAGGGCCTGTTTCCATGCTGTAAACTGCTATGACTCCATGACACTAAGGACAAAATTTCCTATTTGTAAATACATCTATTATTGTACAGATAGGAATATAAGCAAGTGTGTGCTGACATCTGTACTACGGGCTGGATTTTATGGGGCACCTCATTAGCAACGTTGCTCCCCCAGTCTAATATGTCACAGGGAGAGTGGAGGAGAGAGGGAGTTCCGTCCACAATCCTGACGGCTACCCCTCAGCAATTTAGCACTGGAAGCAATTTTAATTTCTTTAAGCTGAGGTGTTTGCCCCTTTCTCAGTTGGAAGTCCCGCCTTACAGAGCTGCCGGCCAATCAGATGGCCCAGAGTTCAGTAGCCCTTGCAGTGCCAGCTGGGAACAGTGGTCACTGCTGGGTCTACAGAAAGTTTTTCCATGCTGAGGGGCACAGGAGGCCTGCAAAAGAGGACACACCCCTCCCCTTAGCCCCCCCACCCTTGCCCAGCACCAACGTGTGTAGCTGAAGCTGGCAGGTGAAGCTGCCAGCCTTCCAACATGAGCCTTTCCCTGCCCTGGGTAAAATATCAGTGGGGAGGTGAGGGGGCTCATGAGGCCCTTATGTTTTAAAATGTATTTATTCGTGTCACAAATAGGTTTACAATCACATCCCAATGAAGTTACTGTGAAAATCCACTAGTCGCCACACTCCGGCACCTGTTTGGGTACACTGAGGGAGAATTTAGCATGGCCAATGCACCTAGCCAGCATGTCTTTCAGACTGTGGGAGGAAACTGAAGCACCCGGAGGAATCCCACGCAGACATGGGGAGAATGTGCAGACTCCGCATAGTGACCCCAGCCGGGAATCGAACCCGTGTCCCTGAAACTGTGAGACAGCAGTGCTAACCACTGTGCCACCATATGTGGCCATTAATTGGCCTCAATAGACCCATGAGTGAGCAGGCTGATCAACCCAGCCCCCGCCCCTTCGTTCCCACTTCCATACAACTTCAGACAGGTCTGAGATGGGTAGCTACATGGTGGGAAGGCGCCCACGAGACTTTACATGATCTGCCTTCATGAAAGAGCATTAAAAACTAGTCTTAATTATGTTTGGAGAGCCACCAAACCATAAAATGAGAGGTTTCACATATAGTCTGCGTATTAAAGGTTTGGATTTGCTTAATTGGAAAGATGCAGGTTTCATATAAAGGGATTTAAATGTGATCTTTATCACCATTGAACAACATTAGCAAGTTTGTTGAAATTCCCTTGACTGTTCCAGAAATGTTGCTACAAGTAGCAATTTTACATGAACACTTAATACATTCATGTTAAATTAATTTGTTCAACATCATAAAACTCCTATATTTATATGAATGCTAATGGGTGTAGTTAATGTTGGTATACTAATACTGTGCACTGTAATTATGAACCAACATGTTTAACACTGTGTACAGTACAACACTTTATGGTGTAGTTATCACATAGAGATCTTTGACATGATCACTGGAAGGATCTGTTGATGGAGAAACAGTAAATTCAGTGGTTCAAGAAGGCAGCTCACCACCATCTTCTCAAGGGCAATTAGGGTATTAATGCTGGCCTAGTCAGTGACGCCCACATCCCGTAAATGAACATTAACAAATACTCTGCATGCCACTGTCTCCGCAAGTTCCATAAGAAAACTGTGTTAATACAGTTATGCACTTCATTAAGCCAAGTTTGATGGACCTATTGCTCTGTTGCCCAACATTTTTGGACGCTGGTTTCGCAAGTCAGTCCAATAAAGAAAGGAAGATTAATTGCTGCATCAAGTGAGGCCTGCACTTAACTCACAACCTGGAATATTCAGCTCAGTAGCTCTGTCAGGTTGTTGAGCATGATCATTCCTCGGGCTTTTGGCTAAGATCAAAGGCGCGATCTTACCATCCATTCGCGCCATGCTCCTGCTGCAGCAAAGACGACAAGCCAAATCTCCGTTCAATACAGCGGGATGGGAAAATCCCCCCTGACATGATCGGTCGGAAAATTCCAGCCCCAAATGTCAGATCAAGCCCAAGATCAGGTGAAATGCCTTTTCTTGTCAGCTTGAACCTTGTTTGTCTCTCTTGTGGGGACCACAAACTGGATCCAATTTGTATTTTGTTTTTGGAGCAAGCGTTGGTTGGATTCTGGTTTGCCTGGTCCACTCTAAACATTGGCTTTGTAACTGTGGTGGACCTCAGTTGTGCCTTTGTCCTATATGGACCACCGTTGTGTGTGTTTGTCATACCTGGACACATCCCCTTCCAGTTTGGTTCCTCCCCTCTGCACCTAGTATAAAGGTGGCTGTCTCCTCCCCCTTGTTCAGTCCAGGTCTGTTAATTGTTGGGATCTGCTCCTGATTCTGTTGTGAATAAAAGCCTACACTTATATTGGCATATCGGTAGTCTTTCGCCTTATTGATAGCGCATCAATTTTATTCACAACAGTTACTAGTATGGAGCAGTTTCTAAAACCCGACAAGTTAGCATTAGACCCTCAAGAGGTTGGAGCCTCTGATAAATTTGATCATTGGTTGGACTGCTTCGAAGCATTCGTCGACACCGCTACGGCCATCGACACCGACGCTGCTAAACTCCACGTGCTCCGCGCCCGGGTAAGCGAAACTGTCTATGGAATCTTCCGGGACGCTGCTACTTACGCGGACGCTATCGAACTCCTAAAAGGGCAGTTCCGAAAGAGCCCTAACGTGGTTTACGCCAGACACCTCCTAACTACCCGCAAACAGCAGCCAGGAGAATCGTGCGCCCAATTTCTGCGTGCCCTGCGAGTCCTCGCCCGAGCATGCGACTGTAAGGCTGTTTCAGCAGCTCAGAACACGGAGGATCTGATCCGCGACGCCTACGTTGCGGGCATTGAGTCTACATACATCCAGCAGCGTCTGCTGGAACAAGATGACCTAGACCTCCGGAAAACGGCCACGATGGCTGAAACGTTAGAAGCAGCCTCCCATAATCTCGGGTCTTACCTTGGATCCCGTTCCACCGACGGCTCCACTGCGACGGCTGCTCCAGCAGGGCCCAAATGTTACTTTTGTGGCCTCCCTAAGCACCCTCGGCGTCACTGCCCGGCAAAGGACGCGATTTGCTCCGGATGCGGTAAGCTAGGCCACTTTGTTAAAGTCTGCAGAGCAAAGCCGCTTCTGAAGACTCGTGGAGCCATGTGTGCTCCGAGGGCGCGGCCATCTTTGATGCAGGCGGCGGCTGCGCGCGAATCGCCATCTTGGATGCGGTCACCGGAAGTGCGGGAATCGCCATCTTTGATGCGGTCACCGGAAGTGCGGGAGTCGCCATCTTTGAGACTGGCATCAAGGCAAGCTGAGCAGGAAGCTTCAACCGTGACGTCATCAGACGGCGACGAAGATGGATTCTTCTTTAATTCAACAGTGGCATCGATTTGCCTGGACCAGTCGCAGCCACATCAACTCTCCAAGTCCATAATGGAGATCAAGGTAAATGGTTATGCAGAAAACTGCCTGTTTGACTGTGGGAGCACGGAAAGTTTTATACACCCTCGCACAGTGCGTCAATATGCCCTTCCCATGCGACCCTGGAGCCAGACCATCTCCATGGCCTCGAATTCTCACTCAGTGGAGGTCCTCGGGTGCTGCTTGGTGACGCTGACAGTACAGGGCACAGTCTACGAGCGTTTTCGGCTCCTCGTGCTGCCGCGACTCTGCGCAGCTGTACTGCTGGGGTTAGATTTCCTCAGCCATCATAGAAGCGTCATCCTGCAGTACGATGGCCCTTATCCCCCGCTCTCCGTCTGCAAGGCGCCGTCACGGCAGCGCCCCTCGCGCACCACCTGCAGTCTCTCGACCCTCAAGATCACCCCCCCCCCGTTATTTGATAACCTCACCCCGGATTGTAGGCCTATAGCCACCAAGAGTAGGCGCTATAGTGCGGATGACCGGGCCTTCATTCGGTCCGAGGTACAACGTTTGCTCCAGGAAGGGATTATCCAGGCCAGCACCAGCCCCTGGAGGGCGCAAGTGGTCGTAGTTAAATCGGGGGAGAAACACCGCATGGTGATTGACTACAGCCAGACCATAAACAGGTATACCCAACTAGATGCATATCCTCTTCCCCGTATCGCGGACATAGTCAACCACATCGCGCACTATAGGGTTTTCTCAACGATCGATTTGAAATCGGCTTACCACCAGCTCCCTATCCGCTCGGAGGATCGCCCATACACTGCCTTTGAGGCGGATGGCCGCCTCTACCAGTTCCTCCGAGTCCCCTTTGGTGTCACCAATGGGGTCTCAGTCTTCCAACGGGCCATGGATCAAATGGTGGACCAGCACGGACTACGGGCCACTTTCCCGTATCTGGATAACGTCACCATCTGCGGCCATGACCTGCAGGACCATGATGCCAACCTACAAAAATTCCTTCGTACGGCCACTCTCCTGAACCTCACATACAATGAGGCGAAGTGTGTTTTCCGGACACGCCGCCTCGCCATCCTTGGGTACGTGATAGAAAATGGTGTCCTTGGCCCCGACCCAGCCCGTATGCGTCCCCTTATGCAGCTTCCCCTCCCTACTACCCTCAAAGCACTGAGGAGATGCCTGGGCTTCTTCTCCTATTATGCCCAGTGGGTTCCCCGTTACGCAGATAAAGCCCGTCCGCTCCTAAAATCGACCTCTTTTCCCCTGGCGGAGGAGGCCTGTCGGGCCTTCGATGACATCAAAGCGGACATCGCGAAGGCCGCGATGCACGCTGTGGACGAATCCATCCCATTCCAAGTGGAAAGTGATGCGTCTGACTTTGCCCTCGCTGCCACCCTTAACCAGAGGGGCCGTCCGGTGGCCTTCTTTTCCCGGACCTTACAAGGCCCTGAGATTCGACACTCCTCGGTCGAGAAGGAGGCCCAGGCCATCGTGGAAGCCGTCCGGCACTGGCGCCATTATCTCGCGGGCCAACGATTCACCTTAATTACGGACCAGCGGTCAGTTGCCTTCCTGTTTAACACCAGGCAAAAGGGCAAGATTAAGAATGACAAGATCTTGCGGTGGAGGATTGAGCTCTCCACCTACAGATATGACATCATGTACCGGCCTGGGAAGCTCAATGAGCCCCCAGACGCCCTGTCCCGTGGATCATGTGCCAGTGCCCAACTAGACCAGCTACAGTCCCTCCATAACGACCTCTGTCACCCGGGTGTCACCAGATTTTTCCATTTTGTCAAGTCCCGTAACCTGCCCTTCTCCCTTGAGGAAGTCCGGACGATTACCAGGCAATGCAGGGTCTGCGCTGAGTGCAAACCGCAGTTCTACCGGCCAGGTAGGGCGCACCTTGTAAAGGCCACTCGCGCGTTCGAGCGCCTTAGCGTAGATTTTAAAGGCCCCCTCCCCTCCTCTAACCGCAATGTTTATTTCCTGAATATCATTGACGAATACTCACGTTTCCCTTTTGCCTTCCCCTGCTCGGACATGACCACGGCTACAGTGATTCGGACCCTGAACAAGCTCTTCACCCTGTTCGGCTTCCCAGCCTATATTCATAGCGACCGTGGGTCCTCTTTCATGAGTGACGAGCTGAGGCAGTACCTGCTCGCCAAAGGCGTTGCCTCCAGCCGCACCACTAGCTATAACCCCAGGGGCAATGGTCAAGTAGAGCGGGAGAACGCAACCGTCTGGAAGGCCGTTCTATTAGCGTTACGGTCTAGGGGCCTTCCAGTCAGCCGTTGGCAAGACGTCCTTCCGGACGCATTACATTCCATTAGGTCACTCTTGTGCACAGCGACCAATACGACCCCTCACGAGCGGATGTTTTCATTTCCCAGGAAGTCCTCCTCGGGTACTTCGCTCCCGGATTGGCTGATGTCCCTGGGACCCGTCCTGCTTCGGAAGCATGTCCGGACCCATAAGGCAGATCCCTTGGTCGAGGAGGTCCAATTGCTCCATGCTAATCCCCAATATGCTTATGTAGCGTACCCTGATGGGCGGGAGGACACGGTTTCTGTCCGTGACTTGGCACCCGCGGGTGCCCCGGAGGTCACCACGTCCTTCCGCCCCACGGTCCCTGGTGTCGTCCATTCGGAGACTGCTACGCCTCTTCCTCCCTCAGTCCCTGTCCCCAATGTAGTGTGCCCAGAGCCTGTTGCAGCCCCCCACCCCCCAGCTCCGGTTCCCACTGTTCCCCATACGCCACCAGGGCCACTGCTCATTCCCCTCGCCCCTATGTACAGCTCGCTTGAGTCGCCGGAGCCGTCGCCACGCAGTACCCGACGACTGGACGGGACGACGGATCGGTCCGCTTCACACCACCCAGCGCCTTCTCTCGACGCTCACTGTACGGAGCCTGGGCCGACATCGCTCCCGGCTCGGTCGACTCTGCGACCTGCACTACGACGATCGCGACGACGGATCAAGCCACCGGTTCGTCTGGACTTGTGATATTGTTTCCGCTTCACCCCCGTGTTGTTTTTTAAAAGGAAGGGGTGAATGTGGTGGACCTCAGTTGTGCCTTTGTCCTATATGGACCACCGTTGTGTGTGTTTGTCATACCTGGACACATCCCCTTCCAGTTTGGTTCCTCCCCTCAGCACCTAGTATAAAGGTGGCTGTCTCCTCCCCCTTGTTCAGTCCAGGTCTGTTAATTGTTGGGATCTGCTCCTGATTCTGTTGTGAATAAAAGCCTACACTTATATTGGCATATCGGTAGTCTTTCGCCTTATTGATAGCGCATCAGTAACTTTAAGAATGGAGTCAAGGTTTTTTTAAAAAAATGTTGTGCAGCATGATAGCACAGGTGTGCTGGAAGTACCTACTAAGATAAAGGCAAAATACTGTGGACTCTGGAATCTGAAACAAGAACAGAAAATGCTGGAAAATCTCAGCAGGTCTGACAGCATCTGTGGACAGGAAATAAACCATTTGTGTCATCCTGACTTGAAACATTGGCTCAATTCTCTCTCCGCAGATGCTGTCAGAGCTGCTGAGATTTTCCAGTATTTTCTGTTTTTGTTGCTGGAAGTATGCAGCAGATGGTGAAATCCGTCAGCACTAATGCTGATTCGACACTCGACTTGTTATTCTGACTGTGCCACTCTAGTTAATGGAGGTCTTGTGGTGCAGCGATTTGCCTCCCTACCTCTGAGCCAGAAGCTCCAGGTTCAAATCCCACCCCAGGACTTGATGGTCAAGGAAGCTGTGTTCATAACATGGTTAGACGTGTTGAGTATCAATCTGCAAAGTCTTTCCAACATGCCAATGGCTGGCAGTAAGAGAAGGACAGACTTGTTGTTAGCCATGCTTGATGTGGAGTGGCGCCCCTCAAGCTATAAGCCTCTGGCAAAAGGCCAGTGACCTGCTCCAGGTAAAACCTCGCTATTGAATCAGATGAAAGTCTGTCTTGTGCCGTACCAAGTGCGTGGAAGTGAAACAACAACTCTCACTAACACTCTCCCTTAAATATACACGACTGAACATGCTACATGAGGGAACTCTACTGCTGATATTGGAAGACATCACTATTCCACCTTGCTGGTGAGTTAAGACTATCTACTTGCTGTGGCTGGAAGAAAGTTGGCTGGAATTTTGCACCATTCATGCCCCATTGGCGCTGCAAATGAGGACGGAAAATTTAGCACTCAGCCAAATCTCCATTCATTGCAGTGGGACCAGAGAATCCTGCTGGCCTGAATGGCCAGGAAATTCCGGCTGTTACGTGATTTTTAAAGGCCTCTGACTACATTGCTCCCAGTCATGGGGGCTTTGATTGCAGTTCCCCTTAGGCCATCCAGAAGATACTAATATTCTCTGGTGATTTAAGCATCTATGAACCCTATCTTTCTCAACCTTAAGTGAGAGCAATTATCCAAGCCTGACCTGGAATAGTCGCAAAAATGGGGCTCGGATTAGAATCCACTGTGAAGCTGAATGGGGAGGTGCCTTCAAAGATATTTAAGTGTCTTTTGGGAAGCCAGGGTTGGGCAGTCAAGCCTCAGTGATCTGGGAGGGAGGTGCGGGGAGGATTCTCCTGAAGCAGTAAAACAGCACAGGGTTGAATGTACTCCTTAATTAGACCATTTAGTGGCTCTAAGGGTTCTGGCACTGGCAATATGCCAGGACAGTGGGAAGATACCAGGCTCCCCATGTGACATTTTCCTTCTACCGCATTGCCAGCCTTACCGTGCCCCAGCTAGGAATCTATAGAGCAGAAAAATTAAGACTAAAGTGTATTATTCTGGTCAGGAAACAAAAAAGGTGCTTAATCTTTGTGGTGGGGTAGGGGGTATGGGTTCTCTTGCTCCACCTCCAATTCTCTGGGGGAAAGACCCATTAGAACACCCGAAGAACAACACTGGTTAGCACTGCTGCCTCACAGCGCCAGCGACCGGGGTTCAATTCTCAGCTTGGGTCATTGTCTGTGTGGAGTTTACACATTTTCCCCGTGTCTTCGTGGGTTTCCTCCGGGTGCTCTGGTTTCCTCCCACAGTCCAAAGATGTGTGGGTTGGGTGGATTGGCCATGATAAATTGCCCCTTAGTATCAGGGGATTAGCAGGGTAAATGCGGGGTTGCAGGGATAGGATCTGAGTGGGATTGTGGTCAGTGCAGAGCTGACGGGCCGAATGGCCTCCTTCTGCACTGTAGAGATTTTATGATTCCATTCTATGATTCTAAGAAAGAATAAACAGAGTTTCACGCAGTTTTCCTGGGATTTCTGTGGTCCTCCTGCTAACACTCTGGTTAAGAAGCTGGAGAATCCCCATGGAAAGTCATTCCAAAAATCTGACTTCCTTTTTAAAAAAGGTACAACGTATCAGAGCAAGACAAGCTACTTTTCACTGTGCCTTTACAGAGAAAAATACATTCATATAGCACTTCAAGACCTCAGCACATCTTCACAGCCAATAAAAATACATCTGAAGTGCAGCCAATGCTATAAACTGAAAATGACTTCCAAAAGAATCTGTAAACAGGCATGGTGGCCCTGGACCTGCCTACGATTCAGTGTGGCACACTGGCCTGCTCCTAAAGAGTGCAGCATGGTGGCACAGTGGTTAGCACCGCTGCCTCACAGCGCCAGGGTCCCGGGTTCAATTCTGACCTTGGGCGACTCTCTGTTTGGGGTTTGCACGTTCTCCCCATGACTGCGTAGATTTCCTCCCACAGTCCAAAGATGTGCAGGTTATGTTGATTGGATGTGCTAAATTGACCCTTAGTGTCAAGGGATTTAGCAGGGTAAATACGTTGGGTTATGAGGATCGGGCCTGGGTGGGATTGTTGTCAGTGCAGGCTCGATGTGCAGAATGGCCTCCTCCTGCACTGTAGGGATTCTATGACCAGATCATCTGCGTCTATGACTAGACCATCATGACTAGACCAGACACTGCGACAACGGATGAATGAACACCGCTCGACAATCAAGACAATCTGACTTGAAACATTGGCTCAATTCTCTCTCTGCAGATGCTGTCAGAGCTGATGAGATTTTGCAGTATTTTCTGTTTTTGTTGCTGCAAGTATGCAGCAGATGGTGAAGTCCATCAGCACTAATGCTGATTTGACACTCAACTTGTTATTCTGACTGTGCCACTCTAGTTAATGGAGGTCTTGTGGTGCAGCGATTTGCCTCCCTGCCTCTGAGCCAAAAGCTCCAGGTTCAAATCCCACCCCAGGACTTGATGGTCAAGGAAGATGTGTTCATAACATGGTTAGACGTGTTGAGTATCAATCTGCAAAGTCTTTCCAACATGCCAATGGCTGGCAGTAAGAGAAGGACAGACTTGTTGTTAGCCATGCTTGATGTGGAGTGGCGCCCCTCAAGCTATAAGCCTCTGGCAAAAGGCTAGTGACCTGCTCCAGGTAAAACCTCGCTATGGAATCAGATGAAAGTCTGTCTTGTGCCATACCATGTGCGTGGAAGTGAAACTGTTCTCTTCCTGTTGGGGAACACTTCAGCGGTCACGGGCATTCGGCCTCAGATATTTGGGTAAGTGTTCTCCAAGGCGGCCTTCACGACACACGATGGCGCAGAGTCGCTGAGCAGAAACTGATCGCCAAGTTCCGCACACATGGGGACGGCGGAGTCCAGCGGAGATTCACACGGATGATCCCAGGAATGGTAGGCCTGACATACGATGAACGTCTGAGGATCGTGGGATTATATTCATTGGAGTTTAGGAGGTTGAGGGGAGATCTGATAGAAACTTACAAGATAATGAACGGCTTAGATAGGATGGACGTAGGGAAGTTGTTTCCATTAACAGGGGAGACTAGGACGCGGGGGCACAGCCTTAGAATAAAAGGGAGTCACTTTAGAACAGAGATGAGGAGAAATTTCTTCAGCCAGAGAGTGGTGGGTCTGTGGAATTCATTGCCACAGAGGGCTGTGGAGGCCGAGACGTTGAGCGTCTTCAAGACAGAAATTGATAAATTCTTGATTTCTCGAGGAATTAAGGGCTATGGGGAGAGAGCGGGTAAATGGAGTTGAAATCAACCATGATTGAATGGTGGAGTGGACTCGATGGGCCGAATGGCCTTACTTCCGCTCCTATGTCTTATGGTCTTATGGTCTTATGGCCTCAACTGGGATATTGTATCTATCTGTAATCCCCACAGCTTGCTTGGACCTGCAGAGTCTCACTGGCTGTCCTGCCTGGAGACAATACACATCTCTTTAACCTGTCTTAATGCTCTCTCCACTCACATTGTTTGTATCTTAAAGACTTGATTAGCTGTAAGTATTCGTATTCCAACCATTATTCTGTAAATTGAGTTTGTGTCTTTATATGCCCTGTTTGTGAACAGAATTCCCACTCACCTGAAGAAGGAGCTTGTGGCTTTTGCTACCAAATAAACCTACTGGACTTTAACCTGGTGTTGTTAAACTTCTTACTGTGTAGACCATCTGCTGCAATTCTGCTTGTTGAAGCATTCATTATGACCAGGACCCCAGACAGAACCTCCTTGCTCTTTCTTCCAAATAGTGACATGGGATCTTTAGCATCCGCCTGAGAGATCAGACAGCGCTGGCTTTAATCTCTGACAGTACAGTGCTCCCTCAGTAAACCAAGATGTTTGTGCTCTGAGGTGGGTCATGAACACACACTCAGGCGAGAATGCTGGCCACTGAGCCATGACTGACAATAAGATTAAGGGGCTTCGACATTGCAAAGGCTAATCTGGGACTGGGGAAACAGTAACACCCACATTATGATAGAGTGTCACATGGGTGTAGTAGAGTGTAGTGGTGATCCTGGGAGAAATCGGCATCAAGATAGCACCTAGTCAGGATTGTCTCCTGTACATATTGGCCGGAATTCTCCGGCCGTTCAAGCCACCGCGATTATCTGGTGCTGCTGGCGCCGCACTCCCTGCTGCACATTTCCCGGCAATTATGGTGTGGCTTCAATGGCAATTCCCTTTGGCAGTGGCAGGACTGGAGGATCCTGCCACCAACAAACAGCGCTCCACTTCCCGTCAACACTGAGGGGAGAGCAGAGAAATCTTATCCATTGTATATAGTTACGTTTTATTAATAAACAGTTCAACAATACAAATCTCGACACAAGCATGTAGACGCCAGTTTCAAGACATTTAACATGTAACAAATTCACATCCTTGACTTTCTTCACATTTATTGAGAAAATAACAAAAATTGCAGTGGATGAGTTAACTTTAGATTGCTTGAAACTCGATCTTTCAAAGATTCAGTGGAAAATTATAGTGTGCCAAAACCTGTCTTGTTTTGTGATGTGCAGTCTTTTAGTTGTACAAATTATAGGGTGTACAGTAGCCTGAGATTCCATTACCATTATCAATTTTGAGCTCTTGTTCACCATTACATTTAAAATATAGCCCCCGCAGAGGGGCCCTTACCCATTCTGCTTCCAAAAAGAGCTGAGGCACTAAGGAGGTAATTTTGTTTCGTTGTAATTGCCTGGAAATTACTGCTGGTGATATTAGCAAGTGCAGACATCTAGGACAATGCTGTGTCTGCTTTTTTAACACATTTAACACAAAGTGAGCAGATAAACTCGCCCATACGAGTTTGTCTGCTATTGCCATTAAATAAGACCAGAGAATATAAGAACAGAATTAGGCCATTCGGCCCATCGAGTCTGCTCTATCATTCAATCATGGCTGATAAGTTTCTCAATCCCATTCTTCTGCCTTTTCCCCATAACTTTTGATCCCCTTACCAATCAAGAACCTATCCATCTCTGTCTTAAATATACCGAATGACCTGACAATCCGCAGCCTTCTGTGGCAATGAATTCCATAGATTCACCACCCTCTGGCTGAAGAAATTCCTCCTCACCTCAGTTCTAAAGGGTTGTCTCTTTATCCTGAGGCTATGCCCTCGGACCCTAGTCTCGCCTACTAATGGAAACATCTTCCCCACGTCCCCTCTATCCAGGCCTTTCAATATTCTGTAAGTTTCAATGAGGTCCCCCCTCATCCTTCTAAACTCCATCGAGTGCAGACCCAGAGTCCTCAAACACTTCTCATTCATTCAGCTTTTCATCCCCGGGACCATTCTCATGAACCTCCTCTGGACCCTCTCTAAGGCCAGCACATCCTTCTTTAGATTTGGGGCCCAAAATTGCTCACAATACTCAAAATGTGGTCTGACAAGAGCCTTATAAAGCCTCAGCAGTACATTCCTGCTGGGCTTAGGCATTTTAAAATGGTACATAAAGGCTGGAAGATTTTCTTTGGCGGCGCTTTGCCAAAACTATAAAGACAGCTGTCAATCAATGGAGCCTTCCGGAGCAGGCTAGGTGGCAACTGGGCCCAGGATAATTGTGGAGGAAGGCATGCATCCCATTCCCAACGGTGGGAAAACTGACTCCAATGAAGGGAATGGGTCAAAATGGGAAATCTGCCTGTTGGCTCATTACTGGACTATTTAAAGGTCACTATCCCAGAGCCCAGTGGGATTTAGTGGTGGCTCAGGGATTCTCCCTAACTCGCATGGGTTTACCTCTTGCAGGTTACGCAGCAAACTTTGTCAGGTTTACCTGCAGCTTCTGAGTGGGCTCCCTCTTGCAAAGGCACTTAGTGCCAATCAAGAGATCTGGCATCAGGAAGTAGTATGCCTGTTGATAGCAAACACCGCCTGAACATTCATCCAAATCCATCCCCTCTCTCTATGATCCCCAATCCACCCCAATCCCCCCTCTCTCTCTCTCTCTTGGGATTCCCTAGTAAAGGCCTCACTATTACTGGCAGCAGCCATCACTCCTACTGTCTCTAACGTGGCCTCTGATTGGTCAGCAGGTATTGCCGGGTGGGATTTCCACCCAATGAAATCCCGGGGAAGACCTGGCATTGGCCAGTTAAGTGCCTGACAGGTGATTAATTCAATCGGGCCTCCCCTACCCAAATGACATGGTTTCTCCACTGGTTCTCCAATCAGTGGATGGGACAAGTGTCAGGAACATTAAACCAAGTCCCGTGTTCCTGTATCCAGTGCTATTCATGCAATTTCACAATCAATTGCGAATACTCCACTTCTTCAATGTATTTGAGATCAGTTAGTAGATAACAGGCAGGATATCAATAAGAATGCTGGCATCGGCAGAAGTATGATTCCACATTATAATTGAGTCACCACCATACCAGCAGAGTAACCTGAAAGTTTTACTCGAATTACCCCATCACCTGAGTCACTGTTAGTTCTGTCACAGACCCTTTAAAAGCCATTTCCCCAAAGTCGCCCATGAACAATGTAGAATCCTACAATGCAGAAGGAGGCCATTCGGCCCATGAAGCCTGCACCAACCACAATCCCACTCAGGCCCTATCCCCATTAGCCCCATGCATTTACCCTAGCTAGTTTCCCTGACATTAGGGTCAATTTAACATGGCCAATCCTCCTAACCTGCACATCTTCGGACTATGGGAGGAAACCAGAGCACCCAGAGGAAACCCACGCAGACACAGGGAGATGCACCATGAATGTAAAATGATGTTTTTTAAAAATTGGTTTAATTTAGTCCAAATTAGGTGAAGGCCTGATATGAAGTCAAGATGTTGCCTGATCAACTGAAGGTTCTGGAGTTGTAGAAGCTGCTGCTGTGATGGCTTCCACTGTTGAATTGCCAGAAACTGCTTCAACAGGTGAGTTTAGTAGGTGAAATGTGGTCTACAGAGAGGAGAGAAGGTTCCTTTCATCCTGTTCTGCGGGCATGGCACTTTTAAACTACATAGTTCTTACAGCAGAAGCCATTGCTCTCTGCCCCTGCCCCTGCCCCTGCCCCTGCCCCTGCCCCTGCCCCTGCCCGGGTCCAAGCTTCTTTAATTTGGTTCTCCATGGATCACTCAGCTTCCTGCTCTTTTCAATGCTTTTTGCACTAGGCTAAAATGGCCACTGGTATCATGTGACCTGTACAATGTGCCAAATCATCTCCCAGATAAGGTATTTGTAATGACTTCAATAAGGACCATGAGGTTGGCCTGTTGGAGTATGATTGAGGTCACAATTGCCTGCCCAATCAGGGATCCTCACCGGTTATATAAATAAGGAGTGTCAAGTCTACTGGCACTCCAGATTCTGACTGCAAACATGAAGTACTCTAGGAGTGGAATTGGGTTTGTAAATAAAGGGAATCTGGTGAAGGGACACTGGCCTCTGAGGAGTTATTTTAGAATTGACACTTTAAACAGCCCTCCTCCCACCTGTGGTTCAGCTGGCCAAGGAACAATTTATGTCCTTACAAAGAGGCTTCAAGAAAACTTGTACTAAATCACAGTGGACCAGAAGTAAATTCAAGAAGACCCAAGTTGAAATCCACAATCCTGTTTGGGAGCTTTGAACCATTTTGAAACAGTCTTGAAACTCAGCCCAAGGTTTATTTTTCAAATGGAAGCTTTAAAACGGTTTTTCTAAAAAAATTGTAATACAACTGCATCTTGTCACAGCTCTTAAACTGTAGCATCTACTCAGGGATAATTCAGGATGCACAATAAATGCTGGTCTTGCCAGTGACACTCACATCCCATGAAAGAATGAAACAAAATCTTCAAACTACTTGTGGTTTAAATGTGGAGTGTTAGAAATTTACCTTCCTTCATTGGACTTGACCATGCAAAACACGCTTAGGAAAATAAAAAGCTGGCTCATTCAAGTCTGCCTTGATAAATTGTATTGCCATTGATCTTCACAGTTTTTTAATCATGGGATGTGGGCGTCACTCACTTAGCCAGCATTAATTACCCATCCCTAATTGCCCTTGCACTGAATGACTTGTTAGGCCAATTCAGAGGGCATATAAGAGTCAACCACATTGCTGTGGATCTGGAACCACATGTAGGCCAGATCAGGAAAGGAGGGCAAATTTCCTTCCCAAAAGGACCTGAGAGAAACAAGTGGGGTTTTTACAACAATTTCATCATCATTATAGAATCACACATCCTAATTTTACTGCCACGCCCACCCCGAAATCAGGGTGGGCGCAGCTTGCAGAATGGAATTCTCCGTTGGCCGCGATCGGGACATTACGAGCCT
Source organism: Mustelus asterias (assembly GCF_964213995.1). Classification (NCBI taxonomy): domain Eukaryota; kingdom Metazoa; phylum Chordata; class Chondrichthyes; order Carcharhiniformes; family Triakidae; genus Mustelus; species Mustelus asterias. Next base: position 63,884,078 of record NC_135817.1, read on the forward strand.
CGCCCAAGCGAGGTCGTGAAATACCGGCCATAGAATCCCTACAGTCCAGAAGGAGACCATTTGGCCCATCAATCTGCACTGAATCTCCAACAGAGCATCTCACCAAGCTCCACCCCCCTCCTAACTAGCCCCATAACCCCATGCATTTACCCTGCTCCTCCTAACCTACACATTTTTGACACACAAAAGGGCAATTGAACATGGCCAATTCATCTAACCTGCACATCTTTGGACTGTGGGAGGAAACCCACGCAGATGTGGGGAGAACGTGCAGACTCCACACAGATACCCAAGGCCGGAATTGAACCCAGGTCCCTGGAGCTGTGAGGCAGCAGTGCTGCCCACCACGCCAGTTATCAGACTTTTAATTACAGATTTTTATGGAATTCAAAATTTTGACCATCTGCAGTGATGGGATTTGAAACAAGATTCACAGAGCATTTACCAGGGCCTTTGGAAGACTAGCCTAGTGACAATGCCACTGTGCCACAACCTCCCTCAGCACTTTGAGGTTACCAGAAACAGTGTCAACTCTCATAGGGTGTTGGGGGTGAGAGAAGGAAATGTTTTGTTTAAAATACCAAATGAAGCTACAAACTTAGAAACACTACTCTCGCCAGGATAGTGCGAATCCCGGTATACTCCAATCTATAGCTGCAACATAGATCTGATAGCCTCTGAACGGTCTTTTGTTGAGGTAATTCTGTCAGGCAGGCAGGAACATCACATCACATCACATACAGGGATTTTGGGATTGAGTCTCCTCATCCCTGTGGAATAGATGTGAAGATAAGTGAGGTTAAAATAAAAAGTCGATAGCATATACAAATATATCTCAACGCAATCAGAGCTGACATCCAAATATTAAATTTGAAAATTTCAAGTGTATTCGCTAATCCCTTCTCATTAAGAAACCAATAAACATTAGGTAATATCATTAAAGGAAAACTCCAGACGACTGATAATAAATCTTTAATATGCAGAGGTAGTTAGTCCAATACCCTATTCAATCACTATTAGGGGGTGAATCTTTCTTCTCTCAACTGTAATTTTAAAATAAGCATCAAAGCTGCCATTTACCACCCTCTGTGATGCTGCTGACACAATTATATTGTTTCTTTTTCTCTTTAATTAAAAAAAAATAATGTTATCTCCCTCTGTCATGTCCTCTCATGCCTTTTTCTATTTCCTGACCGAGAGAGGTCCAGCAGATGATTTCCCTGGAGCCTGTTGGCTTTAGCCTTTTCCACAACCTGCTTGAAGATTTGTAAGATGTAACTTCCTGTCTGGATTCCTCTCTGCATATCCCACTGATCGCTGGAAATCGATGGCCAATTCCCAGTTTTATTGCTGCAGCTGCAATTCTAACTTTGTGTCGCTTGTATTCAGTGGAAGTCACGATTAGGCGGTCACACTAAAGGGCCAACTTCACAACAACATAAAGTGGGCAGTACAAGTGCGGATTAAAGCAGGTGTAATCTGTTTGGAGAAGTGTCATGAAAGCAGCCTGAGCAGGTGATCTAGCTGACTGTTAGTTCCTGAAAATGCTGGAAATGTTCAGGGAGTCATACAGCACCTTGGAAATGATTTTGATTTATTATTGCCACATATATTGGGATACAGTGAAACGTAATGTTTCTTGTGCGCCATACAGACAAAACATGCCATTCATAGAGTACATAGAGGAGGCTAAAAGGTGAAGGTGCAGAATGTAGTGTTACAGCCATAGCTAGGATATAGAGAAAGATTGGCTTAGTATATGGTCGGTCCATTCAAATGTCTGATGGCAGCAGGGAAGAAGCTGTTCCTCATTTGGTTGGTACATGACCTCAGATTTTTGTATCTTTTTCCCGATGGAAGAAGGTGGAAGAGAGAATGTTTGGGGTGTGTGGGGCCCTAGATTATGTTGGCTGCTTTTCCGAGGCATCGGGAAGTGTAGAAGAAATTAATGGATAGGAGGCTGGTTAGCGTGATGTACTGAGCTATATTCACAACACTTTGTAGTTTCTTGGAGTCTTAGACAGAGCAGGAGCCATACCAAGCTGTGATAAATCCAGAAAGGATGCTTTCAATGGTGCATCTGTAAAAATTGGTGAGAGTTGTAGCGAACATACTGAATTTCCTTAGCCTCCTGAGAAATTAGAGGTGTTGGTGATCTTTCTTAACTATAGTGTCAGCGTGGAGGGACTAAAACAGGTTGTTGGTGATCTGGACACCTAGAAACTTGAGGCTGTCGACTGAGGTGAGAGTGACTGTCTTTGACATAAAGGCAACATGTGACCACCATCTTCTCAAGGGTAATGAGAGATGAGCAACAAAATGATATGGTCTTGCCAATGATACTTCTATCCCATGAAAGAATTTATTTAAATCTGCAGAAAGGAAAAATATAGTTAGCTTTCCAACTTGGTGGCCTTTCTTCAGAGCTGGAAAAAGTTAGTGGTTTTGGGCAAGATGCAGGATAAAGTGGGAGGGGAGGAAACGGACTCTTAGATCAACGGCAGGAAGCGATGAAATAACAAATGGGTATGGTGGAGTAAGGTAAAAAGAGGTGGTAGTGCAAAAAGTAAAGAAAGAAAGAGTTCCATTTTTATATATTGCTTTTCATGACCACTGAATGTCTCAAAAGTGCTTTACAGCCATTAGGGTGCTTTTTGGAAGTGTAGTTCCTGTAGTAATGAAGGAAATACAGCAGCTAATTTTCACTTGGCAAACTCCCATAAACAGTAATGTGATAATGACTAAATGATCTGTGTGGTTGTGTTGTTGATGGAGGGGTAGGTACTAGGCAGGAAAACAGGGATAACTCCCCTGCCCTTCTCCGAAATGGTGCCATAGAATCTTTGGAATCCAGCTGAGCACCAGACGGTGCTTTGGTTTAGCATTTCACCCAAAAGCTGGTAACTCTAAAAAGCAATGCTCCTTCTGAATGGCCTACTTCTGCTCCAGTGTATTATGGTTTTATAGAAATGAAAGGTTATGGGGATAAGGTGGGAAAGTAGATTTGAGGATTACCACATCAGATAAGGCAAGATCGACATAGAAACATACATAGAAAATAGAAGAAGGAGTAGGCCATTTGGCCCTTCGAGCCTGCATTGATTTGAATATTTTTTATGCAAAAAGTGTCACAGGAGATTCACAAAATAAATTTAGGGGTCACAGTCTAAGAATAAGGGGTAAGCCATTCAGGACTGAGATGAGGAAAAACTCCTTCACTCAGAGAGTTGTGGACCTGTGGAATTCTCTACCACAGAAAGCTGTTGGGGTCAGTTCGTTAGATGTGCGCAAGAGGGAGCTGGACGTAGCCCGTGTTGCTAAAGGGATCAAGGAGTATGGAGGGTAAGCGGGAGTGGGACACTGAAAGTGCATCATCCACCGTGATCATGTTGAATGGTGGTGCAGGCTCGTAGGGTCGAATGGCCTGCTCCTGCACCTATTTTCTATGTTTCCATATTTAAAGCTGTTTGAAAGGCAAGAATCTGGATTCAGCAGGAAATACGTGTTTTAAAAAAAACTCTCCTTTTGTTTTATCCTTTGTGGCATTGTTCGCCATCATTTGTTGCTTATTCCTAATTGCTGTTGAACTGAGTGGCTTGCTAGGTCATCTCAGGGGGTATTTAAGAGCCAACAACATTGCTGTGTGTTGAGAGGCACATGCAGACTAGACCAAGTAGAGACAGAAGGTTTCCTTCCACTGCGGGGCATTAGTGAACTAAATGGTTTTTTATGACAATTAATAATAGTTTCATGGTCATTACTGAGAGTGGCTTTCAATTCCAGATTTATTAATTGAATTCAAATTCCACCAGCTGCTATGGTGGTGTTCAAACCAATGACCATGGAGCATTAGTGTGGGTCACTGATGACTAGTTGAGTGACATTACCATTCCCCCACTCCCTCCTACAGATGCTGGGGGCAGTGAGAACCATTTTAGACAAAATGTGCCTTTGTCCTGTGTAGGTCAGTGGAGAGAGGTCGATGGACGGATGGAACGTTTGTCTGTGTCAGGCAGTAAGACAATGCTGTCTTGAAACCTGGGCACTCTGTTCTGACTCAGAGGTCAACAAAGACACCCTGGTCCCAAATGGCAGCAGTGTACAGCTTTCAAACATAATGGGCGGCATGGCTGCACAGTGGTTAGCACTGCTGCCTCACAGCGCCAGGAACCCGGGTTCAATTCCTGGCTTGGGTCACTGTCTGTGTGGAGTATGCATGTTCTCCCCATGTCTGCATGGGTTTCCTCCGGGTGCTCCAATTTCCTCCCACAGTCCGAAAGATGTGCTGGTTAGGTGCACTGGCCATGCTAAATTCTTCCTCAGTGCACCCGAACAGGTGCCGGAGTGTGGCGACTAGGGGGTTTCCACAGTAACTTTATTGCAGTGTTAATGTAAGCCTACTTGTGACATTACTAAAATAAGCTTTCAACTTTAATTTAATTTTTTAACTTCATCAGGTGAACTTTAAAATATTCAGAAGTTTCCAGTTGTAAATGCCGCCTGGAAAAATGATAATTTCATGGCAAAAGTTAAGATGAAGATTGGGTGAACTTCTGTGGAAATTGCAACTCTGTGTGTACAAGATGACATAATTTTACCATTGTTAGATCTGCTGTAGAAATGGCTTAATGAGCTCTTCCATGGTTCAGCAATTGTACCCACTGGGCAGCTGAGTTTTATTGTTCAGGGAGATGCCAGGTGCAAGTTCTGGTTGGACTGAACACAACTGGGGCAGAAATAAGGGCAATTGTTGGCAGCACTCCTGGGTAGGGGCAGGGGCTAATGACTTCACATGAAAACGTATTGAGCTGGAAGAGAGAGATTAGGGGCAGTAACCAAAGATTTGGTCAGAAAAGGGCTTGAGGAGGTTATTAAAATTGGAGAGCTATGCAAAGAGATTCAGATTGACAGGTCAGGTGATATGCCTGAGGACAACTATTTTTTGAAAGAACATTCCCAAATTTCTAGTGTCAGTTTAGTTGCTGCTAGATGCTGATAGAAGAAGGCAGCGTCTCTGTCTATGTCTATGTCTCTGTCTCTCCCTCTCTCCCTTTCCAGAGGCTTGCTGAAATTTCCAGGACAGGGAAGCCTCAGAGATTTGATCCAACTTTCAAATGACCAAGTCACATAGCTGTTAAAGCTGCAAAATCCAGCATCAAGTGAGCATACTTGTGCTAAGTCTGAAGAAGGGTGTATGTCTGTGGGGTGATGTTTAACTTGGAACAACAGAGGTAGCTAGCTGTTAGGATTATACTGTGACATGTAAAGTTTTGCAATTGGTAAAAGTTATGCCAATTATTTTTGGATATATGTGAACTGTGTTCTTAAATAAACTTTGTTTGATAAAAGCCTCCTAGTGGGTCACTTGAATCATACCTGGAGTGAAACACCTTGTGCTCACCCAAATGCCAAAATCAAATGCAAAACTTAGGGTCGAGGCTATCTTCATAATACACCTTGGAGTTTCTGGCCTGCGTCTTAACAAAAGTATTGAGCCCAAAGTAACCATCCCGAGTAGAGAAATCTACCACAAACTGAGTTGTTTTGAGAATGAAACATGGAAATCAGTTCCATGCAACTAATTCCCTGGAAGACAACTAAACAAAATGGCCGCAATGTGGTATCACTGCGCTGAGTCCAGCCAGAGGAAAGCTAACTGTGTGTTCCTTTGATCTTCTGCACAGAAGCGTAAAAAAATCTTTAAGCATGTCCTCTTACTCTGTTCCTGTGAGTGTGTGTGTGTGTGTGTGTGTGTGTGTGTGGGCTCAAGGAATGCAGTTTATCTAGTTTTTAAAAAAAATGGAAAAATAGTTTTAATAAAGTTACCTTGTTCTATATTTAAACTCAGAAAACTTCTGTGACTAATATCTTTATAATCTGACTGCGGATACAATGGGACTCCGGCAGTATTGGCAAAGCACATTCTCCATAAATTCACAAAAAAAACCCCATTATGGTTAAACTTGGATGGTAGAATAGGGAGTCATATTATCACCTCCTCACATTGTCATAATAGACCATTAGCACATTGCTATTTTTATATTGATTGCCATGTTTCCTACTTTTCAACAGTACTACGCTTCAGAAGTATTGTACTTCATTGGCCTTGGCGTACTTTTGGATTCCTTGAGTTCATCATGCTAAAGTAATGCAAGTTATGCCCTTTTATTCTGACGCAGAAAGGAAACAGAGAAAGAAACAAGAATGATTGCACAAGTTGTGATACAAAAAAAATCAGGGGTTGCTGTTGTCTTTGGGGAAAGAAACTTGGTGTTACAGAGCATCAATCTCTTTGGCCCAGCCTAATGGGATTTTCTGAGGTCACATATGGAGGGCAAGCTCCCTTCACGAGTTGGCCATGTGAGAGCTCGCAGTCAGTGGGCAGCAGGAAATATATCTGTAGTTATTATTTAAAGGGCCTGTGACAGATAAGGATTGTCATATTTCAAATCATATACCATTTTGGCTGTCACTTTAATTGATCTCAACTGCAGCGTGAGTCAGGGCTGAAGAAGGTCACCGTGCTCTCTTAGGTGTTGTCCTTGCTGTCAGACTTGTCCTTTAAATGACCTGTGTTGCCGAATGATTAATGGAAGGTGTCCGGCCTGAAACCTTAGAAGTTGGATTTCACTTGTATCAGTCTTCCTGCTGACGGAGCAGGAGTAGTTCATGAAGATACTGTCACTGTGTGCAGAGGTCTGTTGGCCACTCCGCTGACAGCAGTCCTGTCACATGAAGGGCAACCAGACTAACAGTCCAGAGAATGGACGTTAAAATTCAATCATGGCAGTTTGAGAATTTGGATTCTGGAGATCTGGAAATAAAATCTGGCATTGGTAAAAGTGGTCCTACAGATGTAGATTGTCATTAATAACCTCACCAGTTCACTAATGCCCTATAGGAAGTTCCTGACTTAGTCTGGCCCACATGTGGTCTCCTTCCACACTAATGATAGGTGCCATTAGATGTGACCCAGCCAGCCACTTTCTTTGGGCACTTAGGGATGGGCGATAAATGCCTGCCTTGCCAACAATGCCCATATCTCAAGAGTGGATTAAAAATAAACACTGATTCTAATGCCAACTGTCTAGAAGTTGGTATGAACTGCAGATATATGTTAATAACCGTTCCTAGCCAGAATCAAGGGAGTTGCACATATACTTATAAAACTCAAATTATTTAGTGACAGAAGTAAGAACATAAGAACATAAGAACTAGGCCATCTGGCCCCTCGAGCCTGCTCCGCCATTCAATAAGATCATGGCTGATCTTTTTGTGCACTCAGCTCCACTTACCCGCCCGCTCACCATAACCCTTAATTCCTTTACTGTTCAAAAATGTATCTATCCTTACCTTAAAAACATTCAATGAGGTAGCCTCAACTGCTTCACTGGACAGGGAATTCCACAGATTGAATTCAATCTTTCACAAGTTGAATCGTTCATCTATTTCCAGTGAGAAATCCTAAGCTTTCTGTATGCCTTCTGGCCATGTTATATTTGGAGTTTTACACAAGCTCGCTGCCACCATGTTATGTATTCTGCTTCCCAGAATACAAAATAATCACACTTTTTGGACTCACGATGCTGGATCTTCATCCAGTGTATTTCTCGTAGCTTTCCACGTGGCTAGTTGACTGATTGTTGCTCAGCACGAGACTGCAGTGCAGCAGTAAATGTGGCTCCCCAGATATAAATTCGTGTGACAATTAGCTCCTGAACTTTAATGAGAAATATGGCAATATAAACATCTTTAAAAAATATAATGCCTCTAAATATCAATCTGACTGTTCAAATCATCGATTTTTCTTCACATTGTTCGGGGATTTTCCAGTCCTGCCCGGGGTGAAAATTGACATGGGCAGGATCGGAAAATGCTGTTGACTTTGGGTGGGAATGTCTGGTCCTGCCAGGAGCTTTTCACACAATAAACATTTCACAGAAATGTTTAGGTTGTAAAATGATGTGCATCTTCTGAGGAAGAATAACACGCTGTGGTCGATCTTTGGCATGGCAGTGCCTCTCCTCCAACTCTGCAGCACCATTCTGCAACATTGCTTTCTCATCCAACCACTCTACATGTGCCTGACTTCCACTGAGCTTCTCAGCTTCCTGCTGAACCCTGTTCTGCTTTGCTTCTTGCATTTGTATTTCCTTTTTAAACTCTCCAGCATTTCTCGCAGTTTGCTATTGCTCCCCAGTAGATCAATCTCTGACTGACATATAGCCCTCTTGATTGACACCCCATCCTCGAACATTCACTCCCTCCACCACCGGTGCAGAGCGGCAGCAATGTGCACCATCTACAAAGTGCACAACTCACCAAGGCTCCTTCAACAGCACCTACTAAATCCACAACTTCTCCCATCTAGAAGGACAAGGGCAGCAGGGACATGGGAACACCACCAGTGGCAATTTCCCCTCCAAGCCATTCACCATCTTGACTTGGAAATATATTGCTGTTCCTTCACTGTCGCTGGGTCAAAATCCTGGAACTCTCCCCCTAACAGCACTGTGGGTGTACCTACATGATGTGGAGATGCCGGCGTTGGACTGGGGTAAATATAGTAAGAGGTTTAACACCACCAGGTTAAAGTCCAACAGGTTTATTTGGTAGCAAAATCCACACAAGCTTTCGGAGCCCCAAGCCCCTTCTTCAGGTGAGTGGGAATTCAGGTGAGTGAGAATTCCCACTCACCTGAAGAAGGGGCTCGGGGTTCCGAAAGCTTGTGTGGCTTTTGCTACCAAATAAACCTGTTGGACTTTAACCTGGTGTTGTTAAACTTCTTACTGGGTGTACCTACATCACATGGACTGAAAGATAGAAACATAGAAACTGGAAGCAGGATTGGGCCATTCAGCCCTTCGAGCCTGCTCCGCCATTCATTTTGATCATGGTTAATTATCAAATTCAAGAGATTCAAATACAGCGGTTTAAGAAGGCAGCTCATCACCCACCTCTCCGGGGCAATTAGGGATGGGCAATAAATGCTGGTCTAGCCAAATACACCCACATCCTGTGGAAAAAACAAAGCCAACATTCGCTTCAGAATCAGAAGGCTGTGAGTTCAAGTCTCATTCTGGGACTTGAGCACAAAAGCCCAAGCTGATGCACCTGTGAGTACAGACGGAGGGCTGCACTGTCAGAGGTGTTGTCTCTCAGATAGGTCATTAAACCGAGGCTCTGACTGCTGAGGCTTTGGGGAGTCAAGAGGTGAGTTACTCCCGCCAGAATTCACAGCCTCTGATCTGTTCCTCTGGCCACAGTATTTCTATGGCTGGTCCAGTTCAGTTTGAATGGGGAAGATTCCATGACTCACAAATAACAGGGCAACTGTCCTTCCTTCCTCTTCCATCTATCCCTCCACTTCTTTCTTCTCTCCCTCCCTCCCTTTCTTCCTTTCCTTCACTTCCTCCCTCCCTCCCTCCCTCCCTCTCTCTCCTTCTCTCTCTCTTGACCTTCCTCCCTCCCTGCCATACTTCTCTCCCTCCCTCCATGGAGGCAGGTCACTGGGACCCATTTAACAGTGATTTTACACCAGCGTAGCAATTTTACTGACATTGGAATGACCCACATCCCACTGTGTACTGAGGCTGCTGGCTCAAGCTTCCTGGCAGCCGACCGGAGGGGGGCGCAGGAGGCAGAGGCTCTGTGCGCTGATGAAAGACCATTTGTTTATAGCCCTACAGAGTGGTATCCCCTCAAACAGGATGGTCCCCCTGTCCTCTTTAATTGCTGAATTCTGTGCATGCAGCTGACAGCACCTCCATGTTGGTGTCTCCTGCCTGGCTCGGCAGTGTTCACCCAGGGGCTATTCTCCTGGCACCGCTGTTGGCCCCCAGATTGGACCTGCAGCCTGGGGACTCCATCTGTTGCTCTTAGGTGACGCAGGTGGCCTGCCTCCTGAAATGAGGCACCAGTGTGCGTGCTTATGAGATAAACCCATAGCGACCTGACAATCGAGTCTCAACGCCCACCAGAGAGAATCCAGCCCTTGAGATTCCATGTAAATGACCTTGGGGAATCTGAAGTTTGTTTTTTATTCTTTCATGTGACGTGGACGTCACTAGCAAGGCTCAGCACTAGTTGCCCATCCCTATTTGCCCCCTTGAGCTGAGTGGCTTTTCTGGCTATTTCGGAGGGCAGTAACAGTCAACCACATTGCTGTGTGGGTCTGGAGTCACATATAGGCCAGACTGGGTAAGGATGGCAGGTTTCCTTCCCTAAAGGGACCAGATGGGTTTTTACGTCCATCGATGATTGTTGTCATGGTCACTATTACCGAGACTTGCTTTCAGATTTTATTAATTCCACCAGCTGCTGCGGTGAGATTTGATCCCATGTTCCGCAGGGCATTAGCCAGGGCCTCTGGATTACTAGCCTTGTGACATGACCACTATGCCACCATCCTCGTACAAGAATAATGATTGACAGAACACAACGGTTGTAAAGTGAAACCAAAGTTACTTTATATTACTGGTAGGAATATGAATGTTTTGTGCTTATGCGATACTCCATATTTCAATTCCACTTGTTACGATCATCAGCTTCTGGCAATTGGATTTCCAAGCCATTGCCCTTTGTTTTTTTTCATGTCAGGACATGTGTATAAATTTAGCACACTCATGACATAACCCCTTTCATATTGGTGGGACAACTAATCACTGGAACCATCTGTTCTGTATCGACAATAGTCTCCCAGGTCCTATGATGTGTATTACTGCCATCAGTGCGAAAGGGCAGTGACAAGGTCAACCAGATATGTCCTGTAAAGTATTCCCAGTATTTAAATAAAGCTGCAAAATCCAAGCCCTAAAGCAGCAGAAAATGCATCAGTTAATGCAAATTCAGTCAATAATTTACAAAATCTTCCACGCCATGTACCTGACATACCAGGGCTTCAATATCTTTTGCTCATTAATATTAAAAAATAAATAAATAAAGTTGGAATGCCTTTTTATGCTTGCATCTACCTTTTTTTGGCTAAAATTAATGAGCTGAGGTGATAGGTCCTATCATCTGTGTAATTGGCTTACTCCAAAATGGTTAGGACATTATTTCATTAATAAATGAAATAAGGGCGGCACGGTAGCACAGTGGTTAGCACTGCTGCTTCACAGCTCCAGGGACCTGGGTTCGATTCCCGGCTTAGGTCACTGTCTGTGTGGGGTTTGCACATTCTCCTCGTGTCTGCGTGGGTTTCCTCTGGGTGCTCCGGTTTCCTCCCACATTCCAAAGATGTGCGGGTTAGGTTGATTCGCCATGCTTAAATTGCCCCTTAGTGTCCTGAGATGTGTAGGTTAGAGGGATTAGTGGGTAAAATATGTAGGGATATGGGGATAGGGCCTGGGTGGGATTGTGGTCGGTGCAGACTCGATGGGCCGAATGGCCTCTTTCTGTACTGTAGGGTTTCTATGAAATCAATGTAAATCTCCACGATTTTTCATCGAATTGATCCATTATTGCTTTAGTAAGAAAATGTTTGACAATGGTTGCCATTATTTTGGTTCGCTGTCCGTAGGTTTTAAAAATATATCTAATCGAATCTGTGTAATGTCCTAATTATGTTATGTGGGTTTTACACAGAAAACAAAACTGGTTTGCGCACATGGATTCAAAGTAACATGCAACAGGTTTTATTGAAGAGCTGCTCTCTGTACTGCACCAAGTACAAAACTGAAATTAAAACAGCAGCCTAAGCACAGACTGTAATGACGTAACCATCAAATCACGTGATCAGCTATTAAAGTAACCTGCAACCTTTCTAAATATATAACAATCTGTCTCTGCCAAGATAGTTACACCTTTAAGAGGCAACCCCTCTTTAACCATTTTTATTACCTCGCCTCTTTCAAATCAAAGATAAAGTTGTGATGTCAAAAGTATTTCCCTTAGATTTTACCTTTTTTAAAATTCATTTTACGGGATGTGGATATCGCTGGCTGGGCCCATCATTTATTGCTCACCCTAATTGCCCTTAATTTCAGAATCAAATTGCGGTGGCTCTGGAGTCACATGTAGGCTGGGCCAGGTAAGGACGGCAGATTTCCTTCCCGAAAGGACATTAGTGAACCAGATGGATTTTTATGACAATTGACAATGGTTTCATTGTCAACATTAGACTTCTAATTCCAGATTTTTACTGAATTCAAATTTCGCAATTTGCCGCGGTGGGATTCAAACCAGGGTCCCCAGAGCATTACCCTGGGTTTCTGGATTCTAGTCTAGTGACAATGCCTCTAAGCCACTGCTTTCCCCTTAAAATAATACAAGATTGCCACGCATTATAAGTAGCTCAAAAATGAGCTTTCTGTCCTTTGGCATAGATTTGTTTCTGAAGTGTGTCTGAGTTAAATCACATCTGAAATGTTGCAAGGAAACATCAAGGGTAATTCCTAGATTTTGAGCAGGTGAAGGAAAGATTTATAACTTTCGTTCCTGTGCTGGTGCTATAGCTCTTTGACTGAAACTACTTACCCTAACCCTATTTCCTTGCTGTCTTCCCACACGAGGACACATTGGTTCAATCACTGAGAGATAGGATTGAAGAGAAACTACATTCCCTAATTTTTTTAGGCGATGTATGTTCCAACACTTCATGCGAGATTTAATTCAGTCACAACCAGACACGTTTTTCCTTTACAGATGTTTATCCAATTCCGCTTTGAAATGAAGTTATTTTTGCTTCAAAATCACTACTTGTGGTGAAGCATTAATTTCCTCAAACATGCGATGTATTTTCAAACTTCTCTCCTTTCAGTAATAATCTTGAGTTTGTGTCCTGCATTGCTGATTCACCAGCCAGTGGAAATATCCTTCATCTATCTGCTCAAAATCTCTCATAAATTCCTAAAGCTTGATTGGGATTCTCCATTAATCTTGATGATCTATTGAAAAAAATGTTCTTTCAGTTTGACTCATCCCTCCTAACTACTTAACATAAGAACATAAGTTATAGGAGTAGGCCGGAGAGCCCTCGAGCCTAGACCGCCATTCAAAAAGATCATGGCTGATCTTAACTGAAGTTCAGTTCCATTTTTTCAGCCGGTGCCTGTGTTCTTTGACTCTCCTAAAGTCCAACAATCTATGAACCTCAGCTTTCAATATACTCGAAGGGACGTGATCCTACGGGCTGTTCAAGCCCTGCCGCCGTTACAAGCGAGGAGGGAGAATTTGGCGAGCTAAATCTCTGTTCACTGCAGTGGGACCAGAAAATCCCGCTGGCGTGAATGGCCAGAAAATTCCACCCGATGACTCTGCATCCACATCCCTCTGGATTCGAGAATTCTGAAGATTCACAATCCTTTGAATGAAGACATTTCTTCTCCCCTCAGTTATAAACCATTTCTCCTCATTTCTTTCTTCTAAGCTCCAGAGAGTGAAGCCACGTTCTACTCAAGCTCACTTCATAGGACACATCCCAAGATCCAGTCTCGTGAATCTCTGCTGCCCTGCCTCCAGGGTAAGTACACCCCTCCTTAGAGAGGGAGACCAAAACTGTGCACAGTATGTGTGGCTCAGTGTACTGACTCATATATGATCATGCACATAACTAGTTTAGATATATGTGCACGCAAGCATTCACCGAAATGCACATCATTATTACATACACGTTCATTTATAATAAATATGCTTTTTGAAGCACGCAATGACTGCTGATTAGTGCTAAAGGTGATATTATTGGAGAGGTTTTATCCTGTAATCCATCTGGCAGGCCTTGGATACAGGAGGGCATGTACAGCTCGGCATACCTTGTAATTTATCATTCACACTACCACTCATCTTTGTGTCCTGCTTTATGACGGGGTCCTTCACCTGTTAGACCCTCAGCAATCAAGTCTTCAACCTAGTTATCTAGAAGAGGGACAATCTGCATTCTGTCCTTAAATGGACTCATGAATCCATAGAAGATCATAGAAACCCTACAGTGCAGGAAGAGGCCATTTGGCCCATCGAGTCTGCACCGACCACAATCCCACCCAGGCCCTACCCCCTTATCCCTACATATTTACCAGCTAATCCCTCTAACCTACGCATCTCAGGACACTAAGGGGCAATTTTAGCATAGCCAATCAACCTAACCCGCACATCTTTGGACGGTGGGAGGAAACCGGAGCACCTGGAGGAAACCCACGCAGACGCGAGGAGAATGTGCAAACTCCACACAGACAGTGACCCAAGCCGGGAATCGAACCCAGGTCCCTGGAGCTGTGAAGCAGCAGTGCTAACCATTGTGCTACGGTGCCGCCCATAATATGAATTCCATAATATATTGTGTATGTTTAATCGTCAACAAAATTATATAGTCTGGGCATTGACTGGGCAGTTTTTAAAAAGTAATATTTAAATGCTTATAAATAGGGACACTGCTATTTATCCAGACACATATGTGCATGCACATTGTCTCACCAAATGAAGGTTAGGTTAGATCACTCAAGGACAAGAGAAAAAGCCAACAGCATCCATCTTCCAAGTTTAAAATAATGTATTCACGGTTTGTTGGTACTATTGGCAAGGGCAGCATTTGTTGCCCATCTGTACCTGCATTGGAAAAGTTGCGAGTGAACCGCCTCATACAATCATAGAGGTTTACAGCATGGAAACAGGCCCTTCGGCCCAACTTGTCCATGCCGCCCCTTTTTTTAACCACTGAGCTAGTCCCAGTTGCCCGTGTTTGGCCCATATCCCTCTATAGCCATCTTACCCATGTCTAAATGCTTTTTAAAAGACAAAATTGTACCCGCCTCAACTCTACCTCTACTACTACCTCCTTGATGGCTGAGGGGTTTGCTAGGCCATTTCAGAGGGCAGTTAAAAGTCAACAACCTTGCAGTTGGTCTGCAGTCACGTGTCAGCCATTCAAGGTGAGTTTGGAAGATTTCTTCCCCGAAAATATTTTTTAACAAAAATCCAGCAGTTACAGGGTCACAGTAACCAATATGGTTTCAAGGTAAGTGAACCCTACTGGTTCCAAGAGGATGGGAAATGCAAAGTGCAGCGGCTCTTAAAGGACTGCTGCACACGATGGGCACAAGATTCTGAACATAGAAACAGAGAAAGAGCAGTAGCTATTTTACCACCCCCCCACCCCCAACCCCCAAACCTGTTCTAACATTCAATGCTGAATGTGGCTGAAGCTCACTTCTGCATTAAAGGAAGAGTTGCAAGAACTTTCATTCTGCTCCGAAGGGAGACTTGAGGTTATGCTTGAGATAGTGATGCAGTAGATAATAGCCACTTCCAGGGCCGAGGGATACCGTGTAGAGGAATGAGATTGCATCAGGCATTGCAGGAAATGATAGAGTCAATGCAAAGGGGAGGCAATGGCTGAGTGGTATTATGGCTAAATTATGAATCCAGAAACTTAGCTAATGTTCTGGGGACCCAAGTTCGATTCCCGCCACGGCAGATAGTGGAATTTGAATTCAGTAAAAAAAATCTGGAATTAAGAATCTAATGATGACCAGGAAACCATTGTCAATTGTCAGAAAAACCCATCTGGTTCACGAAGGGAAGGAAATCTGTCGTCCTTATCTAGTCTGGCCTACATGTGACTGCAGAGCCACAGCAATGTGGTTGACTTTCAACTGCTCTTTGAAATGGTGTAGCAAGCCTTCAGTTGTCAAGAAGGCAGCTCACCACCACCTTCTCAAGGCCAACTAGGGATGGGAATAAGTGCTGGCCAGCCAGTGATGCCCATGTCCTATGAATGAATGAAAAACAGTCTCTTCCATTCATAGACCAGAGGGTAAATAAAAAGAAAAATTCTCAAGACTGAGTAAGAGTATCAAGATAGACATCAATAAATGCTACCTACTTAAAGGAAAAGAGATGCCTTTAGTGTGCTTAGAGTTAAAGTCACGCCACGCTCATGCTGCAGCGAGTTCGGAGAATTTGGCGCCCAGCCAAATCTCCATTCACTGAAGCGGGATGGGAAAATCCTGCCGGCATGAACTGTCGTAACATTCTGTAAGAAGTCTCACAACACCAGGTTAAAGTCCAACAGGTTTATTTGGTAGCACGAGCTTTCGGAGCACTGCCCCTTCATCAGGTGAACCTGATGAAGGGGCTTAAGGCTCCGAAAGCTAGTGGCTTGTGCTACCAAATAAACCTGTTGGACTTTAACCTGGTGTTGTGAGACTTCTTACTGTGTTTACCCCAGTCCAACGCCGGCACCTCCACATCATGGGTAACATTCTGGCCATAGAGTTTTACAGCACGGAAAGAGGCCCTTCGGCCCATTGTGTCTGCACCAGCCATCAAGCACCTATCTATTCTAATCCTATTTTCCAGCACTTGGTCTATAGCGTTGTATGCTATGGCATTTCAAGTGCTCATCTAAATGCTTGTTAATTGTTGTGAGGTTTCCCGCCTCTCCCGCAGTGAGTTCTAGACTCCCACCACCCTTGCACCAAGCAGAACAGATTATCTAATCAGTCATTGGTTTGTGTTGAATTGGCTGCTGCACTTTCTTGCATAATGGCAATGACTGCAATTCCAAAATCCTCCCATTGTTGTAAATTACTTTGGGACATTCTGTGATAAGGGCTATATAAATCCAGTTTGTTTTTCTTCCAAAGCGACATTTCCATTAACTGCATTCAAGCAGCTGTAATTCTTATTTTTTAGCTCCTTCCCCATCAACCGCTCTTGCTTTTCTGCATTGTTCTTAAAGTTTTCAGCACTTCAGGCGGAGGTTCAGCACAACAAAGCAGTTGCCTTTTGATAGGAATCTCGTTCTCCTGCCTTTTAACAGCTCGCGTCATTTGAACTGAAACAGCATCAGAGAGGAGAGGTGTGCTGAAACTGGAGCAGTGAAAATTAAATGGCAAGCAGTTAACTTAAACATGATTAAGTGGCTGACTGTCTTTTTTTAGTCTCGTTTGGTCTCTGCGATAAGTATTCCTGCTACCACTGCAATATCTACGCATTCCTATATAGCACTGAAATAACATGCTATTTAACAAAATGCTGCCTGCTTAATGTCTCCATTCATTCTTGCTGTGAGAAGCCCATTCCCAAGGGAATCAGACACATTTAAAATATGGCTTGCATTTGTATAATACCTAGCACCTTTTGCAACATCCCTAAATGCTTTGCAGACAATTAAACCCTTGCAAAATGCAGTCACTGTTTCAGTGTAGGAACTACAGCAGCCAATTTATACACAGCAAGCTGCCACAGTCAGCAATGTGATAATGACCAGGTAATCTATTTTTAACTGACACAAAAGAATTTCGTGCTCTTCTTCAAAATAACACACACGAACGACACAGTGGTTAGCACTGCTGCCTCACAGCATCAGGGACCTGGGTTCAATCCCCAGCTTGGGCCACTGTCTGTGTGGAGTCTGCACATTCTCCCTGTGAGTCTGCGTGGGTTTCCTCCAGGTGCTCTATTTTCCTCCCACAGTCCGAAAGACGTGCTGGTTAGGTGCTAAATTCTCCCTCAGTGTCCCCGAGCAAGTGCCGGGGTATGGTGACTAAGGGATTTTCGCAGTAACTTCATTGCATGTTAATGTAAGCCTACTTGTGACACTAATAAATAAACTTTGTGGGATCTTTTGCATCCTTTAGTGAAGGATGACTGGGCCTGGTTTAAGATCTCCCAGGATCAATAAATTTAACTTTTATTCCACCTGTCAAAATTAACCATTTCACATTCTCCCACATCATACTCCATATAGATACAGGGCGGGATTTAACAGTCTCACATGGGCGAGACCCGAAATTCCCACCCGAGGTCAATGGAGATTTCCATTGTCGATCCTCGCTCGCTCCGATTCTGTGGCAGGCGAGGTGGTAGAGATACGGCCATAGAGTCTTTTGTATTGAAACATGGAAACATTGAAGAAAGGAGCAGGAGGAGGCCATTGGCTCTTTGAGCCTCCCCTGCCATTCATTACGATCACGGCTGATCATCCAGCTCAATACATAAGAACATAAGAAATAGGAGCAGGAGTAGGCCATCTAGCCCCTCGAGCCTGCCCCGCCATTCAACAAGATCATGGCTGATCTGACGTGGATCAGTACCACTTACCCGCCTGATCCCCATAACCCTTAATTCCCTTACCGATCAGGAATCCATCCATCCGCGCTTTAAACATATTCAGCGAGGTAGCCTCCACCACCTCAGTGGGCAGAGAATTCCAGAGATTCACCACCCTCTGGGAGAAGAAGTTCCTCCTCAACTCTGTCTTAAACCGACCCCCCTTTATTTTGAGGCTGTGTCCTCTAGTTTTAACTTCCTTACTAAGTGGAAAGAATCTCTCCGCCTCCACCCTATCCAGCCCCCGCATTATCTTATAAGTCTCCATAAGATCCCCCCTCATCCTTCTAAACTCCAACGAGTACAAACCCAATCTCCTCAGCCTCTCCTCATAATCCAAACCCCTCATCTCCGGTATCAACCTGGTGAACCTTCTCTGCACTCCCTCCAATGCCAATATATCCTTCCTCATATAAGGGGACCAATACTGCACACAGTATTCCAGCTGCGGCCTCACCAATGCCCTGTACAGGTGCATCAAGACATCCCTGCTTTTATATTCTATACCCCTCGCAATATAGGCCAACATCCCATTTGCCTTCTTGATCACCTGTTGTACCTGCAGACTGGGCTTTTGCGTCTCATGCACAAGGACCCCCAGGTCCCTTTGCACGGTAGCATGTTTTAATTTGTTTCCATTGAGATAGTAATCCCATTTGTTATTATTTCCTCCAAAGTGTATAACCTCGCATTTCTCAACGTTATACTCCATTTGCCATATCCTCGCCCACTCACTCAGCCTGTCCAAATCTCTCTGCAGATCTTCTCCGTCCTCCACACGATTCACTTTTCCACTTATCTTTGTGTCGTCTGCAAACTTCGTTACCCTACACTCCGTCCCCTCCTCCAGATCATCTATATAAATGGTAAATAGTTGCGGCCCGAGTACCGATCCCTGCGGCACGCCACTAGTTACCTTCCTCCAACCGGAAAAACACCCATTTATTCCGACTCTTTGCTTCCTGTCGGATAGCCAGTCCCCAATCCACTTTAACACACTACCCCCAACTCCGTGTGCCCTAATCTTCTTCAGCAGCCTTTTATGGGGCACCTTATCAAACACCTTTTGGAAATCCAAAAACACCGCATCCACCGGTTCTCCTCCATCAACCGCCCTAGTCACATCTTCATAAAAATCCAACATGTTCGTCAAGCACGACTTTCCCCTCATGAATCCATGCTGCGTCTGATTGATCGAACCATTTCTATCCATATGCCCTGCTATCTCCTCTTTAATAATGGATTCCAGCATTTTCCCTACTACAGACGTTAAGCTGACCGGCCTATAGCCTTTTGTCTCCTTCCTTTTTTAAACAGCGGCGTAACATTAGCCGTTTTCCAATCAACCGGCACATTAGTGGTCAGAACATTGAATACAGGAGTTGAGACGTCTTGTTGAAGTTGTACAGGACATCGGTAAGGCCACACTTGGAATACAGTGTATAGTTCTGGTCACACTATTATAGAAAGGATATTATTGAACTAGAAAGAGTGCAGGAAAAGATTTACTAAGATGTGACCGGGACTTCATGGTTTGAGTTATAAGGAGAGGCTGGATAGACTGGGACTTTTTTCCCTGGAGTGTAGAAGGCTGGGGGGTGATCTTATAGAGGTCTATAAAATAATGAGGGGCACAGATCAGCTGGATAGTCAATATCTTTTCCCAAATGTAGGGGAGTCTAAAACTAGAGGGTATAGGTTTAAGGTGAGAGGGGAGAGATACAAAAGGGTCCAGAGGGGCATCTATTACTCTAATATCCTAATCCTGCTTTATCCCCATAACCTTTGATCCCATTCACCCCAAGTGCTATATCCAGCTGCCTCTTGAATACATTCAATGTTTTGGCATCAACTACTTCCTGTGGTAATGAATTCCACAGGCTCACCACTCTTTGGGTGAAGAAATGTCTCCTCACCTCCGTCCTAAATGGTCTACCCTGAATCCTCAGACTGTGACCCCTGGTTTTGGACTCCCCCACCATTGGGAACATCCTCCCTGCATCTACCCTGTCTAGCCCTGTTAGAATTTTATAAGCTTCTATGAGATCCCCCTTCATTCATCTGAACTCCAGCGAAAACAATCCTAACCTAGTCATCTCTCCTCTGTCCTGCCATCCCCGGAATCAGCCTGGTAAACCTTCGCTGCACTCCCTCGAGAGCAAAAATATCCTTCCTCAGAAAAGGAGACCAAAACTGCACACAATACTCTGGGCTTGGCCTCACCAAGGCCCTGTATAATTGCAACAACACATCCCTGTTCCTGTACTCGAAACCTCTCGCAATGAAGGCCAACATACCATTTACCTTCTTTACCGCCTGCTGTATCTGCATGCTTACCTTCAGTGACTGGTGCACAAGGACACCCAGGTCCCGCTGCACACTCCCCTCTCCCAATTTACAGCCATTCAGGTAGCAATCTGCCTTCCTGTTTTTGCTTCCGAAGTGAATAACCTCACATTTATCCAAATTATACCGCATCTGCCATTGATTAGCCCACTCACCCAACCTGTCCAGATCATTCTGAAGGATTTCTGCATCCTCGTCACAGTTCACCCTCCCACCCAACTTGGTATCATCTGCAAACTTTGAGATGTTACATTTTATTCCCTCATCCAAATCATTAATATATATTGTGAATAGCTGGGGTCCCAGCATCGATCCCTGTGGCAGCCCAATAGTTACTGCCTGCCAATTTGCAAAGCACCCATTAATTCCTACTCTTTGTTTCCTCCCTGCCAACCAGTTTTCCATCCATTTCAATACACTTTCCCCAATCCCATGTGGTTTAACCTTGCACAACAATCTCTTGAGCGGGACTTTATCAAACACTTTCTGAAAGTCCAAATATGCCACATCTACTGGTTCCTCCTTGTCAACTCTACTAGTTACATCTTCAAAGAATTCCAACAGATTTGTCAAGCATGATTTCCCCTCCATAAATCCATGCTGACTCTGTCTGATACAGCCACTGCTTTCTAAATGCTCTGCTATAAAGTCCTTATGTGGAGATGCCGGCGTTGGACTGGGGTAAGCACAGTAAGAAGTCTCACAACACCAGGTTAAAGTCCAACAGGTTTATTTGGTAGCAAATACCATAAGCTTTCGGAGCACAGCTCCTTCGTCAAATGGAGTGGATATCTGTTCTCCAACAGTGCACAGACACAGAAATCAAGTTACAGAATACTAATTAGAATGCAAATCTCTACAGCCAGCCAGGTCTTAAAGGTACAGACAATGTGGGTGGAGGGAGCATTCAACACAGGTTAAAGAGATGTGTATTGTCTCCAGACAGAACAGCTAGTGAGATTCTGCAAGATCAGGGGGAAAGCTGTGGGGGTTACTGATAATGTGACATAAATCCAACATCCCGGTTTAGGCCGTCCTCATGTTTGCGGAACTTGGCTATCAGTTTCTGCTCAGCGACTCTGCGCTGTTGTGTGTCGTGAAGGCCGCCTTGGAGAACGCTTACCTGAAGATCCAAGGCTGAATGCCTGTGACTGCTGAAGTGCTCCCCCACAGGAAGAGAACAGTTTTGCCTGGTGATTGTCGAGTGGTGTTCATTCATCCGTTGTCGTAGCGTCTGCATGGTTTCCCCAATGTACCATGCCTCGGGACATCCTTTCCTGCAGCGTATCAGGTAGACAACGTTGGCCGAGTTGCGAGAGTAGGTACCGTGTACCTGGTAGATGGTGTTCTCACGTGAGATGATGGCATCCGTGTCGATGATCCGGCACGTCTTGCAGAGGTTGCTGTGGCAGGGTTGTGTGGTGTCGTGGTCACTGTTCTCCTGAAGGCTGGGTAGTTTGCTGCGGACAATGGTCTGTTTGAGGTTGCGTGGTTGTTTGAAGGCAAGAAGTGGAGGTGTGGGGATGGCCTTGGCGAGATGTTCGTCTTCATCAATGACATGTTTAAGGCTCCGGAGGAGATGCCGTAGCTTCTCCGCTCCGGGGAAGTACTGGACAAAGTCCTTGACAATGGATTTGAGAATTTTCCCCACTATCGATGTCGGGCTAACTGGTCTATAATTCCCTGTTTTCTCTCTACCACCCTTTTTGAATATTGGAGTGACATTAGCCTTTTATTATTTTTGTAGCATCCAGCTTTATCTGTTGATTTACTCTTAGATTTGTACTCTGTCACAGGGTGTTTATCATGGGGGTGGCACGGTAGCACAGTGGTTAGCACTGCTGCTTCACAGCTCCAGGGACCTGGGTTCGATTCCCGGCTTGGGTCACTGTCAGTGTGGAGTTTGCACATTCTCCTTGTGTCTGTGTGGGTTTCCTCCGGGTGCTCTGGTTTCCTCCCCCAGTCCAAAGATGTGTGGGTTAGGTTGATTGCCAGGTTAAAAATTGTCCCTTAGAGTCCTGAGATGCGTAGGTTAGAGGGACTAGCGGGTAAATAGGTGGGGGTAGGGCCTGGGTGGGATTGTGGTCAGTGCAGACTCGATGGGCCGAATGGCCTCCTTCTGCACTGTAGGGTTTCTATGATTTCTATGATTTACCGTATCTGTACTATTCTCTCTTGCCTGGTTGAAACTCTGGTCCCAAATTTGATCGCTGGCTCCCACTATTTAGTTTAAAATACTCTTTACTTCCTTAGTTATGTGGCTTGTTAAAACACTAATCCCAGCACATTCCAGGTATAGACCATCCCAATGCTACAGACCCCACTTTCACCAATACTGGTGCCAGTGTCCGACATCCCGGAACCTGCTTCACTCCCACCAGTCTTTGAGACACATATTCATTTTTCTAATCTTATTCACCCAATGTCAATTTGCACATAGCTCAGGTAATAATTCAGAAATTATTACGTTGGATGTCCTGCTTTTTTATTCAATGCCTAGATCCTCCTCATACTGACTGTGGGAAACTCCTTCCTTGTCGAGCCTGTGTCATTCGTACCTACGTGGACCATGACCATGAGATCCTCCCCCTCCCACTGTTAATCCCTCTCCAGCCATGAGCAAGTGTCCCAAATGCTGGCAAGTGATAGAGGAGGGAGATTTAATTTCCAAAGAGAATTGGATCATTATCTGAAGAGGAAGAATTTGCAGGGCTACGGGGAAAATGCAGGAGAGTGGCACTAGGAAAATTGCTGGAGCAGGGAACTGGTACAGGCACAATGGGCCAAATGGCCTCTGGCTGTGCTGCAACCATACTATGATTCTATGATATTGTTGAAAAAAGACATTTTGTTGAAGCCTTTCGTCCTGCACTCGTCAGGACAATGCAAGAATACTAATGTGATTATCCTGATGAGTGTAAGATGAAAAGCTTCGACAAAATGTCTTTTTTGCAACAATACCCAGGTTCTGTACCAAACAATTCTATAATACTGAGTTTTGGATTAATCGCTCATCGAAAATGTGTCAGCTCCAACAACGTAGCACCCATTGAGTACAGTAATAGATTAT
This sequence comes from Mustelus asterias, assembly GCF_964213995.1. Classification (NCBI taxonomy): domain Eukaryota; kingdom Metazoa; phylum Chordata; class Chondrichthyes; order Carcharhiniformes; family Triakidae; genus Mustelus; species Mustelus asterias. The sequence continues at coordinate 63,907,542 of NC_135817.1, forward strand.
ATATATATTTCTGATGAAGCACTTATACCCACAATGACAGTACTACTGTGCCAACAGAAAAGATATATCATTAAATTAATGCAGAGAGAAATAGTAACAATAACACAAAAAGTGAAAGTACGGATTAGGAATAATTAAAGCAAAATAAAATGAAATAGAACAGGTTTTGAACATGAACGTTTTAGTACAACAGCATTAGAAATGTTCTTGATATGTCTGTAAAATCACTCCAATAATATTAAGCTATTTTTCACCATCTCAGGATCTGTGAATTGAATTGTTTGGTTAAGTGCGGCTGGACAAAGGAGTTCAGTGTTCCCTATACTGCTAGCAGCATTACGAGGATTAAAATCAATGGACTTCAAAGCTCAGAAAACATTTAAAACCTACAATTTTGACATCTTTTCAAGTCCTGAAGTGTATGCGACCCTGTATCCATCAGTCCTGGTCACTTAAGTCTTCCTGTAACCTACAGAGAAAAGATTCCAGTTTTGCTAAAGGGACCAGTAAATATTGTATTGAATGTGTGCAAATTATTCCCAAGCACATGATCGTTGCTTTGTTGATGCTTGAAGTATCTTTTCCTGAAGACACAGAAAAATTTCACTCTGCGTCCTGTGGAAGTCAGGGAGGGTGAATGGAAAGATTAATGCGGCCGTCAATAACTTACACCTGCGGTTTCCCCCTGTGCACTTTGATCTAACATCAGATCATTTGTAACGCTGCATTCCCCCCTACAGCTCCTTTTAAAAAAGCTGGCACCAACTGCATGGTTCTGTCAACAGCAGCAGGGTGGCAATGCAGCACAGGCCTCTCGAGCTGCCTCTCGTCTGATTAGTCCATCAATTAGTTGCTTCTTGCTTCTGTGACCTTTCACTGGCAGGCAAATTTCACAGCCAACCTTTTTTTATTATCCTACGATAATCAGTGATTTTTGGACGTTTCCTTTCTTCCGACGTATTGAACAATTACCGGCCGGGTTTTCAGTCTCCGGGAGGGAGGAGTGGCTAAATTCCCCATCAAACTCGATTTTCAAGTTTGCTGATGACACCACCGTAGTGGGTTGGATCTCAAACAATGACGAGACAGAGTACAGGAATGAGATAGAGAATCTGGTGAACTGGTGCGGCGACGATAATCTCTCCCTTAATGTCAACAAAACGAAGGAGATTGTCATCGACTTCAGGAAGCGTAGTAGAGAACATGCCCCTGTCTACATCAATAGGGATGAAATAGAAAGGGTCGAGAGCTTCACGTTTTTAGGTGTCCAGCTCACCAACAACCTGCCCTGGTTCCCCCATGCTGACACTATAGTTAGGAAAGCCCACCAACGTCTCTACTTTCTCAGAACACTAAGGAAATTCGGCATGTCAGCTACGATTCTCACCAGCTTTTACAGATGCACCATAGAAAGCATTCTTTCTGGTTGTATCGCAGCTTGGTATGGCTCCTGCTCTGTCCAAGACCTCAAAAAACTACAAAAGGTTGTGAATGCAGCCCAGTCCATCACGCAAACCAACCTCCCATCCATTGACACTGTGTACACTTCACGCTACCTCGGAAAAGCAGCCAGCATAATCAAGGATCCCAGGCACCCCCGGTCATTCTCTCTTCCACCGTCTTCCATTGGGAAAAAGGTAGAAAAATCTGAGGTCACGTACCAACTGACTTAAGAACAGCTTCTTCCCGACTGCCATCAGATTTTTGAATGGATCTACCTAGCATTAAGTTGATCTTTCTCTAAACCCTAGCTATGACTGTAACACTACATTCTGCACTCTCTCGTTTCCTTCTATATGAACGGTATGCTTTGTCCGCATAGCACGCAAGAAACAATACTTTTCACAGTACGTTAATACATGTGACAATAATAAATCAAATCAATTCAAATCAAACCTGGTGAATTCTGAATCATGATCAGTGCCTACCTAGAATCAGAGGCACAGCTGGCTGGCAGCAGGGTAGGAGGTCCTCACTGCTTTGCCAGTTAGAGCAGGAGAGGCCACCCAGAGTTGGAGAGAAGCATGCAGAGGACTTGCATAACAAGAAAAGGTGCAGCGCAGGGGCCAGTAATAGTTAGCCCCACAAATCTGTTTGCAAGACAACAGCAGATAAAATTACTTGTATCTCAGGGAAAACTCGAAAGCTGCGTGCTGACATACACGAGAGTCTTCCTGCTCGCCGGTAAAAATAAAATTGGAAATGGCATTTTAACAGATCCCTAACAAGCTCTTCAAGGGGCTTCAGGGGATTCGCAGCATTGTCAGTGGCTGTAAATGTTACCACAGCCTTCAATTTCTCTGCATCGGGACCAGGCTACATCTGCAACATCAACCAGTTTGCTGTCTAATGCTGCTCAGGCCAGGAGAGGGGAGTCCATTAATCTCTCTGGCCAGAGAGGAGTGATGGGAGTGACCATGTGGCTTCGCCAGGATAGTGGGCTTTCCCATGTTACCGAATGCCTTCAGCTGAGGTGGCTTTGCATTTACCAGCTTACCATTCGCTGATTGTGCAGTTTTTTGTAAAGTTAAAGTTTACTTATTAGTCACAAATAAGGCTTACATTAACACTACAATGAAGTTACTGTGAAATTCCCCTAGTCGCCACATTCCGGTGCCTGTTCGGGCCAATGCACCTAATCAGCACGTCTTTCAAGAGGAAAACAGAGCACCCGGAGGAAACCCACACAGACACGGGGAGAATGTGCAGACTCCACACAGACAGTGACCCAAGCCGGGAATCGAACCTGGGTCTCTGGCGCTGTGAGGCAGCAGTGCTAACCACTGTGCTACCATGTATGACAATGATCAGGATAGTATCCTGGTGAATGCCTGTATCCTGGCAGAAGTCATGTTGCTTCAGTCTGCTGTCCTCTCAATATTTAAACCATCACATCAAACCACAGGGTTGTTGATACCCGACTTGCGCTATGTGGTGAACCATTGTTGGTTACCACCAGGAGTGCTGAGCCATGGTTTGGCCAGCACTATGAGTCTGTAGATATGTTACTGTTGGGGTTAGGGTTGGGCTGTTCTACCTGTTAATATAGTCCTATGGTACACCCCAGTTGGCTCCGCCTTCCGGGAGAGGTATAAAGGTCACTGCTCTGCCTGGTGACCCTTTAGTCTGGGATTGTATATTGTATATAGTAGCTCCGTTATTGTTGGCAATAAAAGCCTTTATTTCCCGGGTACGTCCAGCCTCCCGTGTGATTTATCGCGCATCACGCTATCCACCTCAAACCTGGCCCATGACTTCACTCCATAGTCTAACCACATGTGATCAGCATGCACACCAGGGAGAGGCAGGCTGCTATGTAAAATGTCACAGATAGCAGACAACTGGGCTGCTGAATCAATGGGCAGGATTCTCCGGGAAGGTTGATGGTGGAACTCATTGCGAGTGAGAAAGTGATGCTCCAGCCAAAACTCCATTCACTTTCAATGACACCGGTGAATCCCAGCTGCAAACGAGGATTTTGGCCAATAATTCTATTCCTTTAACTCTCTGGATGAGTCTCCAATACTGACTGGATTGTGTGTCTGGCATATCCTCCACATCCCAGCCATCATGAGGGCACGACCTTTGCTACCAGGGAGATGGTGAGCACCTCAAAAGGAAAAGGATCAGGAAGAGGAGGGGGATACCAGCAGATGCCTTTTCCGGCTAGGCTGCCTGTGATCATCTCATTTGACAACGGTTCCTTCACTGTCGCTGGATTAAAATTCTGGAATTCCTTCCCTAACATTACTGTGGGTGTACCTACACCACGTGGACTGCAGCAGTTCAAGAAGTCAGCTCGCCGCCACCTTCTGAAGGGCATCTTGGGGTGGCCAATAAATGTTGGCCTAATCAGTGATGTCTACATCTTGTAAATGACTAAAAACAAATGATTGGCAGCACTGTCCCCTCCATTGGCGTGAGGGGATGAAGCAGTGTCTGTCCCCCACCTGTAGTGGTGCTGTTGTCTCCAATTATGGACCACCTTGTTCAGCAAGAAAGTGAGAAGTGTGTCAGTGAGCGCGGTACGGTATGTTTAGGTGAGGTATCTGCTACATTTGAATAGCTGGCAGTGTGTGCAATCTGTGAGATGTGGGTGAGCCCAGGCATCTGAACATTGGGGATGAATGGTGGTTAATAGAGACTATGTAGCTGAATAGTGTGTGTGTGTGTGAGCTGAACAGTGTGTGAGGCTAATTGTTCATTTGACTGACATTTGAAATTGCATTCTCTGACCTTGACCGCTTGTGTGAGATCATTAAACTTCTTGCAGCACTGCATCCAAGCCCATTGAACTAGACAGCTTGCCTAGTGTCTGCCTGATCCTATTGGGAGCTTGGAGGGTCTCCTGGTCCCCTCAGGGAAAAGGACTTAACTCCTCATGTGCACCCAGCACCAAGGCCCCCAGTGCTGCATTGGAGCAACTTGGAAGCACCCTCTCCAGTCTGTCAGGCTATTCAGTGCTTTTCCTGCTGATAACCTCTTAACATAGAATCATAGAAACATAGAAGATAGGAGCAGGAGGAGGCCATTTGGCCCTTCGAGCCTGCTCCGCCATTCAATACGATCATGGCTGATCCTCCTCCAATAGCCTAATCCTGCTTTTTCCCCATAACCTTTGATCCCATTTGCCCCAAGTGCTATATCTAACCGCCTCTTGAATACATTCAATGTTTTGGCATCAACTACTTCCTGTGGTAACGAATTCCACCGGCTCACCACTCTGGGTGAAGAAATGTCTCCTCACCTCCGTCCTAAATGGTTCACCCCGAATCCTCAGGCTGTGACTCCTGGTTCTGGACTCCCCCACCATTGGGAATATCCTCCCTGTCTAGTCCTGTTAGAATTTTATAAGTCTCAATGAGATCCGCCCTCATTCGCCTGAACTCCAGCGAAAACAATCCTAACCTAGTCAATCTCTCCGCATACATCAGTCCCACATTCTCCGGAATCAGCCTGGTTCTCTTCTTTCACCAGTTCCAGCAATTACTCCAGCCAGAATGCACCTCTCAATTGAAAGGTTCAACTTGACTTTATATAGTACAACCTAGCTTAAAGTGGTGCTAACTTTGTATGAAGCCAGGCCCCCTACAAAGATCTGCAGTCACTCAGCAGAGCCTTTCGCGCTGGGTGGCAAGGCATTTTCATTTAAATTAACAGCAGGTATGAAGGTTTCGTGCTGCCTGTATTACTACAATTGGGAGTCAGTTAAACATGCATTGCAATCCCCGTACCCGTTTACCAGCCTCGTTCAATATTTCCTCCTGCTGGATGTTACGGTACAGGATAGAGACATCTAGTAGCAGTACAAAGAACAATGAACAATACAGCACAGGAACATGGCCCTTCGGCTCACCAAGCCTGTGCCGATTTGTGGTTTCTATCTCTCTGTTCGCCTCCTGATTATGTGTCTATCAAGATACACCTTGAACGTTGCTAACGTGCCTGCTTCCACCACCTCCACTGGCAGCGCGTTCCAGGCACCCACCCAGTAAAAGGGAATTTAATGAGGAATCATTCATGTTGTCAAATATTCAGCCATTATAGAAAAATAAATACCAGTTCTCAAATGATGTGGAGTAGCTCCCCCATTCCTCTCATTCCTGGGTCATATCTACTTTCTCTGAGGGGTATGGCCACCTTTGAATGCTGTGGAGAAGGCCTCTCACACCCACCCACCCGATAGACGGCATTAACTTATAGCGTTGAAGTGGACACCCAAGTCCAAGCCACATAAATGTCTCTTACAATTTCTTCTCTTCAGTCTCCTGAATGTTTGCTCACTCTCTGAACCTTTTGTACATCAAGAGACTCATCTTCAGGAGCCAAAGTAAGACTTCCATTTATTCAATGTCTTATCAAGTCTCTGAGAAACACCACAATGTACTTTATACATGATGACTTTTTTTTTACTGAAATGAACATTATCACAGGCGCCTCACAACTGATGCATTCTTGTTACACATAAGATGACATTCTCACAACTTTGAAGTTTATTATATTAGTGTCACAAGTAGACTTACATTAACACTGCAATGAAGTTGCTGTGAAAATCCCCTAGTCGCCACAGTCCGGCACCTGTTCAGGTACACTGTGGGAAAATAGCTTGGCCAATGCATCCAACCAGCACATCTTTGGACTGTGGGAGGAAACCGGGACACCCGGAGGAAACCCAGGCAGACACGGGGAGAAGATGTAAACTCCACACGGACAGTGACCCGAGGCCAGAATTGAACCTGGATCCCTGGTGCTGTGAGGCAGCAATGCTAACCACTGTGCCACCGTGCTCCTTGTGGTGAACCATCATTGGTTACCACTGTGGGGTTATTCTAATGTTGTTGTTGGGCTAGGGTGTTCACACTGTGGGGGTTGTTATAATGTTGTTGGGCTAGGGTGTTTACACTGTGGGATTAATACACCTGTGGTGGTTGCTGTTGTGGCACATCCCAGTCGGGCCCCGCCTCCTGGGAGAGGTATAAGACCCTCTGCTCGGGCGGGACCCCTCCAGTCTGGATGGTGTACTCGTGTTCAAATAGTTCCATTGTTAGACAATAAAAGCCTTCAATTACCGAAGCCTTGTGTCTTGTACTCGATTGTCGTGCATCAATTTTATTGTCTAACACGAAACTCTCGACGGAAAGGAGAGTATGGAACAAATGCTAAAGCCAGAGCGTCTGACGCTGGATCCACGTGCGGTCGGCGCCTCTAACACCTTCGACCACTGGCTGAAGTGTTTCGAGGACTACCTGGCAGCCTCTGCAGCAGTCACCACGGATAACGACAGACTCCAGGTCCTCCATGCGAGGGTAAGCGACACTGTCTACCTCGCGATTCGTGCAGCCACCACTTACCCGAGGGCCCTCGAGCTTTTGAAAAAGCGCTACACGAGACCTCCCAACGAGATCCACGCTCGTTACCTCCTCGCTACACGACGTCGGCAGTCGGGCGAAGCCATGGAGGATTACGCCAATGAGCTCTTGCAGCTTGCCAGGGGCTGCGACTGCAAAGCTGTGTCGGCTGAGCAGTACATGTACGACCTCGCCCGAGATGCGTTTGTGGCAGGGGTAGGGTCTTCGTACATCCGGCTCAAGCTGTTGGAGAAAGGGAATCTCAACCTGACCCAAGCTATGGAGATGGCTGAAATGCTGGAGGCGGCGTCGAAGAGCTTGGCCCTGTATCCGGAGGACCACGTGGAGACAACGTGGCAGGAGCAGTCACAAATCCCTCCTCGCCCCACGGCTTGCGCTCCCATATCGACCCGACGACGGCGGCAGCCCCAGGCGGCCCGCGGTGCTATTTCTGCAGAGGAGCCAAGCATCCACGGCAAAAGTGTCCTGCTAAAGCGGTGGTCTGCAATCAATGCGGTAAAAAGGGGCACTACGCGAAAGTCTGCAGATCGAAGCCCAAGAACGGCAGTGCAGCCTGTGACCCTCCAGAACGGAGATCATCTCCATCGACGTCGCAGTACCCACGAGGTCCGTCCACGTGCGAGCCCAGGATGACGCCATTGTGGTTGGCGGAGTCGGAGGAGGATGACCACCAGGAGTCGCTATGCTTGGCGCCCTCAACCATGTGCGATTCATGGGGGCGGCCATTTTGGTCGACGACGACCAGGAGCGACCAGCAGGGGTCCTCAGCATCGACCTCAGCTGCCTGCAGTGACGTCCAAGGGCCAACGGTGGCGTCGATCACCCTGGACCAGGCTAAGCACCACAGGCTTGACTGTTCAATGATGAACATGAAGGTAAATGGTCGTACTGTTTATTGTCTGTTTGACAGCGGGAGCACTGAGAGCTTTATTCACCCTGACACTGTAAAGAGGTGTGGACTCCGGGTTCTACCTGCCAAACAGACAATTTCTATGGCATCACGGTCCCGGTCTGTACCGATCCAAGGACGTTGTGTGGTAACTCTGAAAGTGCAGGGCACAATTTACGAGCGATACAGGCTCCTTGTGTTGCCGCATCTTTGCGCGCCAATTCTCCTCGGACTAAACTTTATGGTCCACATGAAGAGTGTGATCCTACAGTACGGTGGGCCACTCCCTTCGCTGACAGTAGGGGACCAGCCGCAGCCTCCAAATTGTCCAAAGCGCCCCGCATGCAATCTTTCCACACCAAAGATCACCACACCCTCTTTATTTAAGAATCTGGTACCAGGCTGCAAGCCCATCGCTACTAAAAGTAGGCGTTACAGCGCTGAAGATCGGATCTTCATCAGATCTGAGGTTCAGCGGCTCCTCAAAGAAGGGATCATACAGCCCAGCGTTAGTCCGTGGAGAGCACAGGTCGTGGTGGTTAAGAGCGGGAACAAACCCCGGATGGTCATTGACTACAGTCAGACCATTAATCGATATACGCAGCTGAATGCGTATCCTCTCCCGCGCATATCTGATATGGTCAATCAGATTGCGCAGTACCGGGTGTTCTCCACCATAGACCTTAAGTCCGCCTACCACCAACTCCCCATCCGCCCAGAGGACCGACATTACATGGCTTTTGAGGCGGATGGTCGTCTGTATCAGTTTCTTAGGGTTCCATTTGGTGTCACCAATGGGGTCTCGGTCTTCCAGCGTGCTATGGACCGAATGGTGGACCAGAACGGGCTGCGGGCTACCTTCCCGTACCTGGATAATGTCACCATCTGCGGCCATGATCAGCAGGACCATGACACAAATCTCCAGAACTTTTTGCGCACTGCGTCTCGCCTGAATCTGACCTACAACAGGGAGAAGTGTGTATTCCGTACGCGCCGGTTAGCCATCCTGAGATACGTAGTGGAAAACGGGGTCATTGGCCCTGATCCCGACCGTATGCGCCCCCTTGCTGAACTTCCCTTGCCCGCTAGCGCAAAAGCACTGAGGAGATGCCTAGGCTTCTTCTGCTATTATGCGCAGTGGGTCCCCAACTACGCGGACAAAGCTCGTCGGCTTATTAAGTCCACGACTTTTCCACTCACGCCGGAGGCCCAATTGGCCTTCAAGGCATTGAAAAGCGACATTGCGAAAGCCACGATGCACGCGGTGGATGAATCCATCCCTTTTCAGGTGGAAAGTGATGCATCTGATTTCGCCCTGGCCGCCACACTAAACCAGGCAGGCAGGCCCGTCGCGTTTTTTTCCCGCACCCTTCAAGGTCCCGAAATTCGGCATTCAGCGGTGGAAAAGGAGGCTCAGGCTATTGTGGAGGCCGTCAGACACTGGCGCCATTACCTGGCGGGGAAGCGGTTCACCCTGATCACGGACCAGCGGTCCGTGGCGTTTATGTTCAATAATACGCAGAGGGGCAAGATCAAGAATGACAAGATCTTGCGGTGGAGAATTGAGCTCTCCACCTATAATTACGATATTATGTATCGTCCAGGGAAACTCAATGAGCCCTCGGATGCCCTCTCGCGCGGAACATGCGCTATTATGCAGGAGGACCGCTTGAACGCCCTCCATAATGACCTGTGCCATCCTGGGGTCACTCGGCTCTACCACTTCATCAAAGCCCGCAATCTGCCCTACTCGGTGGAGGATGTCAGGTCAGTGACAAGGAGCTGTCGGATTTGCGCGGAATGCAAACCGCACTTTTACCGACCTGACCGGGCACATTTGGTCAAGGCCACTCGCCCCTTCGAGAGGCTGAGTGTGGATTTTAAGGGCCCCCTTCCCTCAACAGACCGGAACGTGTACTTTCTTAACATCATAGACGAGTACTCCCGGTTCCCGTTTGTTGTCCCCTGTGCGGACACGTCGACTGCCACGGTGATCAAGGCATTCCGTGATCTTTTTACCCTGTTCGGGTACCCCAGCTATATACATAGCGACAGGGGCTCGTCGTTCATGAGTAACGACTTGAGGCAATTCCTGCTCTCATACGGGATTGCCTCTAGTAGAACCACGAGTTACAACCCTAGGGGCAATGGACAGGTGGAGAGAGAGAATGCTACAGTCTGGAAGGCTGTCCTATTGGCGCTGAAGTCCAAAGGCCTTCCAGTCTCCCATTGGCAGGAGGTCCTCCCAAATGCGCTTCACTCCATTCGCTCCCTCCTGTGTACGGCAATCAATGCTACTCCCCATGAGAGGATGTTCTCATTCCCTCGGAAGTCGTCCTCGGGGATATCTTTACCAGCCTGGTTGACGTACCCAGGACCCGTCCTTCTGCGGCGACATGTAAGGGCCCGCAAGTCCGACCTCTTGGTCGAACCGGTCCACCTCCTCCACGCCAACCCTCAGTATGCCTATGTGGCATATCCTGACGGGCGAGAGGACACAGTCTCGATCCGAGACCTGGCACCCGCAGGGGACGTAGCAACTCCTGTCGCTCCCATACCCCCAGTCACGAATCCCCTATCTCTTATTTCTCCCCCGGACGTGGCGCGGTCAGCACCGGGACCAGTGCATAACAGTTATACTCCACTGTACAGCTTGCCTGAGACTCGGAGATCGGCGCCATCGCAGAAGGTACCAGGATCCCCTGCACTACCGCTTCATCAGGGTCAACCGGCCCGTGAGTCCTCGAAAGGACAGCCGGACGCTGTTTTGGAGAGAACGCCACCGCAAGCACCTGCTCCGGTGTCACAGCCGGTATTGAGGAGGTCACAACGACGGTGCGGTCCTCCAGACCGTCTGGACTTGTAGATTGTTGATTTTTTTTTAATATATAGTCTGTTTTCGCACCCCGCCGGCCTTTGTTCTCAAAGGAGGGGTGAATGTGGTGAACCATTGTTGGTTACCACTGTGGGGTTATTCTAATGTTGTTGTTGGGCTAGGGTGTTCACACTGTGGGGTTGTTCTAATGTTGCTGTTGGGCTAGGGTGTTCACACTGTGGGGTTGTTCTAATGTTGTTGTTGGGCTAGGGTGTTTACACTGTGGGATTAATATACCTGTGGTGGATGCTGTTATGGCACATCCCAGTCGGGCCCCGCCTCCTGGGAGAGGTATAAGACCCTCTGCTTGGGCGGGACCCCTCCAGTCTGGATGGTGTACTCGTGTTCAAATAGTTCCATTGTTAGACAATAAAAGCCTTCAATTACCGAAGCCTTGTGTCTTGTGCTCGATTGTCGTGCATCACTCCTACACTTCCGTATTTTGTTAAAATAATTTACCAAAATACACTTTCGATTGCTGCCAAAGAGAAAAGAAATCTCGGAAAATGTGGTGAATTCCGAATTCCAGGGCAGCATGAGTTTCGGCAATTATAATCTAATCACATACTCATTGCACTGATGGTGTTTCTTCATAGTTACCAATAGCTTATTTCGCATGATCCAACCAATCAGCTGAATTATGACTTCATCACTCATAGGAAGGCTGGTAATTTAGACCCAATCCCATACTTCTGGTTTTTGAATTTTTATCCATTGCTTCATCATTTCCCTTGTTCAATTATTCTACACAAACTACAGCCAATTCAAAACCTTGTGCTGCAAGTTTGCTTTCCAAAAGATTCTCACAGGCTTCACTGGCTCTCTGTCCCCATACGCCACACCCGCAACATATTGTCTTGCTGGTTAGGCAACATCTTGATTTTAAAGTTGTTGTTCCTGTTTTCAGGTCCCACCATGGCCTCACTGCTCCAGCCTCAAAACCCTCCATGGTATCTGTGCTTTCTGGACTCCTGAACATCTCTAATTTGATCCACCATTGCTGGCCACTACTTCAGTTGCCTAGGCCCCAAGCTTCTGGATAAAAGCAAATTACTCCGGATGCTGGAATCTGAAACTAAAAGGGAAAATGCTGGGAAATCTCAACAGGTCTGGCAGCATCTGTAAGGAGAGAAAAGAGCTGACGTTTTGAGTCCAGCTTTGACAAAGGGTCATCTGGACTCGAAACGTCAACTCTTTTCTCTCCTTACAGATGCTACCAGACCTGCTGAGATTTTCCAGCGTTTTCTCTTTTGGCCCAAGCTTCTGGAATCGCCTTTGCCTCCTCCCCTCATTTTCCTCCTTTTAGACTATCCTTAAAAACCTCCCTCTTTAACCAAACTTTTAGTCCTCTTGTTCCCTCATGCTCGGTTATACTCTGTTTTATAATGTTCCTGCAAAGCGCCTTGGGAGGTTTTATTATGTTAAATTCCCTACAGCTTTGCTGTTCTACTGTTGTTAACCCGAGCTCTCCATTATCTGAGCAATTACCTCATGCCAAATATTCCAGCCCATTCAGCTGATAGCACCCCCACATCCCCCCCCCTCCCCTCCCCTCCCCACACCCGCCTCCCTCTGCTAGATCAGCAACATCTCCTTTAGTCATTAAGCTCCTTCTTGTTGCAACTGGGCCAAGAGCAGTTCACCCTCGCGGCCTCAAAATCCTCCGACAACCCCGCCATGTTTTTGATTTGTCCCTCCGCTTAATTTCCCCTTTTCCCTCCGTCTTGCTCATGGCCTTTCCCAGCCCCCCCTTGGCAAACAATGTGTGGTGTTCCGCAACTTGAAAGTCTGCAGTACAAAGCGTGAGATGCTATTGTTACATATTTTATGCTCCTCACTCGATGTCCTTTATTTGAGTGGGGGGGGAGGGTGTTGGTTGCTATTTTGCTGGCATAACCGGCAGATGAATTTTTCTCTCCAGTAATTTGACTACAATGACTGAGAGATACATCAACCCATGCGTGACACGCTCTGTTTCAAAACAGTTGTAAATTCAAACTAAGTGGAAATTTACAGCTACACCATAAACTCGTAGGAATTAAACTAGAGATGTGCAATGACCCATAGACCTTGCAAGAACGGGGAGATACTGAACTCAGCAGGTTTAGTAGACTTCAGTTATCTCATGGGACTGAAAAGGCCGTATACATTTCAATGAACTCTCAATACCCTTTCGTGTACTCGTTCAAGGTTTATGCTAACATGGAGGTGAATTCAATACCAAGTTGTTTGCATAATAATATTAGTTTAATTAATCTAGCCTTTAAATGCCCTGCCTTCTCATGCATGTCTGCTTCATTTGCTTACTGGGTTCATGGCATGACCTCTCCAACAAATTGTCCTGGCTTCCTCACTGTGAACTTCACCTTCTACCCAGATGTGGACATTTTCAACATCATTTTTCTGCATAAATTTGCAGATGGAACCTCTGCACGTGTTTTATTGGAGTCAGTGGATTTGCAGCTGAATGATAACTAACTTTCTTTCCATGCCCATTGGAAATGTTTTCTGTGGACGAAATGTTCCATTTCATTGTAGCATGCATTTTGGTTGTGCAAATTTCTAAAGATTCATGTTGGGGCAGCATGGTGGCACTGTGGTTCGCACTGCTGCCTCACAGCGCCAGGGACCCGGGTTCAATTCCCAGCTTGCATCACTGTCTGTGCAGAGTCTGCACGTTCTCCCCGTGTCTACTTGGGTTTCCTCCAGATGCTCTGGTTTCCTCCCACAGTCCGAAACTGCTCATTAGATGCATTGGCTATATTAAGTTCTCCCTCAGTGTACCCAAACAAGCACCAGAGTGTAGCGACTAGGGGATTTTCACAGTATCATAGAATCATAGAATCATAGAAACACTACAGTGCAGAAGGAGGCCATTCGGCCCATCGAGTCTGCACCGACCACAATCCCACCCAGGCCCTACCCCACATATTTACCCGCTAATCCCTCTAACCTATGCATCCCAGGACTCTAAGGGGCAATTTTTAACCTGGCCAATCAACCTAACCCGCACATCTTTGGACTGTGGGAGGAAACCGGAGCACCCGGAGGAAACCCACGCAAACACGAGGAGAATGTGCAAACTCCACACAGACAGTGACCCAAGCCGGGAACCGAACCCGGGACCCTGGTGCTGTGAAGCAGCAGTGCTAACCACTGTGCTACCGTGCCCCCGTAACTTCATGCAGTTTTAATGTAAGCCTGCTCATTACACTAATACTAAAATTTACATCTTTGAGAACCTGAACAACTGTACTCGTAATTGCTGGATGAGAATAATGTTGAAATCAGAATTTCATATGCACAAGTTAATGGATAGAAAGATTCAACCATATAATTCCTACAGTGCAGAAAGAGGCTATTTGGCCTATCAAGTCAGGTCGTCGTTGGCCTCTGGTATAGTACCAGAAGATTGGAGGTTAGCGAATGTTGTCCCATTGTTTAAGAAGGGGAACAGAGACTTCCCCGGGAATTATAGACCGGTGAGTCTCACTTCTGTTGTCGGCAAGATGTTGGAAAAAATTATAAGGGATAGGATTTATAGTTATTTGGAGAGTAATGAATTGATAGGTGATAGTCAGCATGGTTTTGTGGCAGGTAGGTCGTGCCTTACTAACCTTATTGAGTTTTTTGAGAAAGTGACCAAGGAGGTGGATGGGGGCAAGGCAGTGGACGTGGTATATATGGATTTTAGTAAGGCGTTTGATAAGGTTCACCATGGTAGGCTTCTGCAGAAAATGCAGATGTATGGGATTGGGGGTGATCTAGGAAATTGGATCAGGAATTGGCTAGCGGATAGGAAACAGAGGGTGGTGGTTGATAGTAAATATTCATCATGGAGTGCGGTTACAAGTGGTGTACCTCAGGGATCTGTTTTGGGGCCACTGCTGTTTGTAATATTTATTAATGATCTGGATGAGGGTATAGTTGGGTGGATTAGCAAATTTGCTGATGACACCAAAGTCGGTGGTGTGGTAGACAGTGAGGAAGGGTGTCGTAGTTTGCAGGAAGACTTAGACAGGTTGCAAAGTTGGGCCGAGAGGTGGCGGATGGAGTTTAATGCGGAGAAGTGTGAGGTAATTCACTTTGGTAGGAATAACAGATGTGTTGAGTATAGGGCTAACGGGAGGACTTTGAATAGTGTGGAGGAGCAGAGGGATCTAGGTGTATGTGTGCATAGATCCCTGAAAGTTGGGAATCAAGTAGATAAGGTTGTTAAGAAGGCATATGGTGTCTTGGCGTTTATTGGTAGGGGGATTGAATTTAGGAGTCGTAGCGTTATGTTGCAACTGTACACAACTCTGGTGCGGCCGCACTTGGAGTACTGTGTGCAGTTCTGGTCCCCACATTACAGGAAGGATGTGGAGGCTTTGGAGAGGGTGCAGAGGAGGTTTACCAGGATGTTGCCTGGTATGGAGGGGAGATCCTATGAGGAGAGGCTGAGGGATTTGGGATTGTTTTCGCTGGAAAGGCGGCGGCTAAGAGGGGATCTTATTGAAACATATAAGATGATTAGAGGTTTAGATAGGGTGGATAGTGATAGCCTTTTTCCTCTGATGGAGAAATCCAGCACGAGGGGGCATGGCTTTAAATTGAGGGGGGGTAGTTATAGAACCGATGTCAGGGGTAGGTTCTTTACCCAGAGGGTGGTGAGGGATTGGAATGCCCTGCCAGCATCAGTAGTAAATGCGCCTAGTTTGGGGGCGTTTAAGAGATCCGTAGATAGGTTCATGGACGAAAAGAAATTGGTTTAGGTTGGAGGGTCGCAGTTTTTTTTTTTTTTTTAACTGGTCGGTGCAACATCGTGGGCCGAAGGGCCTGTTCTGCGCTGTAATGTTCTATGTTCTATGTTCTAAGCCTGCACCGACTCTTTGAAAGAGCAACTACCCAGACCCACTCCCCGCAACCCCATGGCTAATCCATCTAACCTACACATCTTTGGACACTAAGGGGCAATTTAGCATGGCCAATCCACCAAAGCTGCACACCTTTGGTCTATGGAGGAAACCGGAGCACCCGGTGGAAACCTATGCAGACACAGGGAGAATATACAAACTCCACACAGACAGTCGCCCTAGGTCAGAATTGAACCCGGGTACCTGACGCTGTGAGGCAGCTGTGCTAACCACTGCGCCACCGTGTCGCCCTGATACATGGATACACCGATACATGCAACTGCTTTGCTTCCATCAAGTAATCTCTCCTACGTAGCATTAATCATACACAGCTTGGAGTCTAGGTGCACTATTGTTAATCAAAGATTATTTTCTTTTTTGGTTTTAAATGATAGGAAAGGGGTTTAACTTTCTAAAGCCCATTTGATATTTGCCCTCACTAGAAAAATAAATGCTACAGTTGGATTCTGTGAGTTTCTCTGAAAGAGAAATGATGAGAGATAGATCCAGAGATTGCCAATTAATTAGAGAACAATAGTTTTGACAATTAAGTGCAAATTATTTATGGATACAGTTTGTACTCAACTACAGCAAAGAATAGAGATAGAAGTTGGCAAACAAGCAAAGAAAAATGATAACTGGTTCAAAAAGTGGCAGATCTATGGAAATTAGCACCAAGTATTTCTCAGTCATCTCTTAGGTAACACACAGAACAGATGCATAAACATTTACAATCTCCAGCTCTCAATCTGCTGTCCCTAAAGGCTTTTTCACAGTGGAATAGACGTTTTGGGAAGGACAAACATTGACTGATAAACCTTCCAGGAAATGCAGCTACTGTGTTCACATCATTTATTTCAGCCGTCTGGGCTACAGCTGACCTTGGAGTAATTAATACCATCAGCGCAGACAAAATGAAGGTGAGGGTTGTGGGGTATTCTCTTCTCCTTCAGGTTAAGCCCCATGCCAGAAGCGTTTTTTTTTAATTAGCCATGTTCAGTGTCCTGGCCAGTTTCCACAATTTGAACCCTCGACATACCCACTTTTATAGTCGTACTGTTGAAGGATAATGAAGTGTATTTTTTCATAGAGCATCCTTTCCCAAGACTGTTTTTTTGCTGCAAACATATTTGTTCGCCCTTACTGCACTGTGGTTATGGCGGGATTCCTTTGTCCCAATGGCAAAAACCCAGCATTTCTTGACACTCACTGAATATCAGTTGGGATGTTGATGGTGAGTTCACTTTTTCTACAAGGCTAACAATGGAGTACCACAAATCATCCAGCAATTTACAGCATTTCACAATTCATGGTGTATCTCTTCCTCACAGGTGTCTTCACACACTAATACTGGCCTGCACCCTGAATTCACCACTATTTTTCCTGCAACTTCTGGCTCAATCTTTCATTATTTATCCTCTGTCAATGTCCTGAGTCCTCATATTATGCGCATTCACCGTTTAATTTACCTTCCTTACTTCATGAACACAGCTGTGTTTTTCCAAGATTCTCGTCATAACTATATCCTCTCAGCCCTGGTAGCATTTTAATGAACTTACATTGCAACTTTCACAAGGCTCCCAATATATCACCTATCATGGAGTACCCAGAGTCACACACAATATTTCAACTACGGACTAACCAATGATTTGTGTATCATCATCATCTCCTTCTTGATTTGTATTTATGTCCTATGTATAAAACATATTGCCCCTTTTATAGCTTTTAACACCCGCAATCCTGCATTTAAGGATCTGCATCCCTAGGTCTCCCTGTTCCTCCACTCCAATGAACTTTTTATTTTCTGTTTTATTTTCTCCCCAAGACGCACTGCTTTATCTTCATCTGCGCTGAACTACATTTGTCGCACAACTTCTCCACTTCTTCCACTTGTTCGCAGTTTACCATGTTCATTTGCAGTTTCCCATGCCACCAGTTCATTGCTTTCATTAACAAACTCTCTGCTCGAGTCCAAAGTTATTCCATATTCAGAGAACGAAACCTGAAAATATATACCTGAAACACACCATATCTTGCCGCTCAACAGACATACACATACTTCTGTCCTGCTCTCTATCATAGAATCACTACAGTGCAGAAGGAGGCCATTTGGCCCATCGAGCCTACACCAGCCACAATGCCACCCAGGTCCTATCCCCATAACCCCATGTATTTACCTTTACTCATCCCCCTGACACTAATGGGCAATTACACCATGGTCAATCCACCTAACCCACACATCTTTGGACTGTGGGAGGAAACCGTAGCACCTGGAGGAAACCCATGCAGACAGACAGTCATCCGAGGCCGGAATTGAACCCGGGTCCCTGGAGCTGTGAGGCAGCAGTGTTAACCACTGTGCCACCATGCCACTTCCTTGATTTGGTCGTAGTTTACCACATTCCCTATTTAATTTGGTGGGATGTTGTAACATAGTTGAAGAATGGGATATTACTCTTGTTTTTCTTGTGAGGCAATGATAACGCCAGCAGAATTGAATGAGGATATCACCAGTTACAATCTGTATCTGAATTGCAATGCATACAATTCTGAATAGGTCCTATCTGCAACAGTTTGGGATTTCTGATGGAATGAAGGGAAAAATAGGAGTGCGGGGTGGAAAATAATGCAGTCATTTTTTAAATTCATTTTATTCATTCATGAGACATGAGTGTCGCTGGTTGGCCAGCATTTATTGCCCATCCCTAGTTACCAAGGACAGTTGAGAGTCAACCACATTGCTGTGGCTCTGGAGTCACATGTAGGCCAGACCAGGTAGCAAGGCAGATTTCCTTCCCTAAAGGGCATTAGTGAACCAGGTGGGTTTTTCCGACAATCAACAATGGTTTCATGGTCATCAGCAGATTCTTAATTCCAGATTTTTAAAAAATTTAATTCAAATTCCACCATCTGCCATGGTGGGATTCAAGCCCAGGTGATTAGAACATTAGCTGAGTTTCTGGATTAATAATACAGTGATAATACCACTAGGCCATCGCCTCTCCGATTGGTGGTATACTAACATAAAGATTGTTGTCTAATGAAGTCCGCCTGTGGAAATTCTACAATATGTAAGCAAATCAATCACTGCCCACAGTCATGGAGCATACAGACATGGGCAGACCTTTCCAACGTAATAAATGTTGTATCCAGGGTGACAAAGAAAGCAAGGACTGCAGAAATTATGCAAGACATCAGTTGAGATAAATGTGGCTGACAAATGAGGGGTCCCAGAAGTTTTCCGAAAGAGGGAGCCCTCTCCTGCAGCAAATAGATCTAGACCAAAGCTGAACAAAAGACCGTTGTATTCTTCTCACTGGAGGTTAGAGGAGAGGTAAAAGAGACTGAGTTTGGCTTGTCCATTGCAAATGAGGAGCAAGATTCAAGGAAGAATTAGTTTAATGTTCCTGAATTATGCACGACAATTTGGTTGCTGATTAGACCTTTCCTATAAATGCATAAAAGTACTTATAAATGTCTTAAAGCAAACACAGCAATGTCACAGTAGTTTTCTCAGCACACATGTTACTGTACGTAATCTCTATTTAAATGATTATTGGGAGTACAAACAAAATTCAATCGTCTCACAGTTTACGGTGACATTCCCAGTGTGATCCATGGGAAACAATCTTCCTCATCGATCCTACATGCTACCTGCAAGTCGCCTGATTGATAATATTTTGCGATGGAGTACTCAAAGAAAGTTCCATGCAGTCATACATCTGTGTAGACAATGCACCCCACAGGGAAATCACAGAGCTAAACCAGTTTTGCCAATGCTGCGTTTTTAAGAGACAAGTACGCACCTTTACGGGAAACAGAATAAATTGCATTCTGGTTTAATTAAGGTCTTCGTCTGTGTGCCATTTTGTTGTTACACTGATTGGGCAGGCAATTAGTATGACTGGAAATATACAGCAGGGACAGAATCTACTCTTTTGGAAATACCAGCAGTAACAGTATAAGTGCTGCAGAATTGAGTGTCCAAGCAAAAATTATGCTGGAGAAGTTTCTGCAATGAACTGACTCTCAATTAACCTTTACTTGTATCAATAAGCTAAAATATCATTACTCAATGCTCATCTGGAGGTCAAAGTAAGGAAGCCTCCCAGGTATATCAGAGAACTACACAACGATGTAGGAATAGAGTTCTAAAATAAAAGCAGAACATGTCACCAGTAGAAAATGGGCTGGGAGTTCCTGCTTAATTGCACAGTGCTGTTCAATGCCATTCACCTCTTATCGTTACAATCGCCCTGAAGGTTCCAGAACTTTAAGCATAAAATGCAAGCTTTGGATTTCATTTTTAAAATGTTGCACTCGAAGCAGGCCCTGGTCATATAACTGGCCACACCCCCGGGTATGAATTCCTCACCATTGGGGGTTTCTGCCAATTGTGTTCATTTCAATGAGGCAATAAGTTGGATCATTTGGACACTAACAGATGCACTTCGAAAGGTAATGAGTGATCTTTTTCTTTATAATTTACAAAAGTTTTTTTTTATTTATTTGTGGGACATGGGCGTCACTGGCTGGCCATCATTTATTGTAGTCATGATGTGGAGATGCCGGTGTTGGACTGGGGTAAGCACAGTAAGAAGTCTCACAACACCAGGTTAAAGTCCAACAGGTTTATTTGGTAGCAAATACCATAAGCTTTCGGAGCAATGCTCCTTCGTCAGATGGAGTGGGAGAACAGAGACCACTCCATCTGACGAAGGAGCATTGCTCCGAAAGCTTATGGTATTTGCTACCAAATAAACCTGTTGGACTTTAACCTGGTGTTGTGAGACTTCTTACATCATTTATTGCCCATCCCTAGTTGCCTTGGAAGGCAGTCGAGAGTCAACCACATTGCTGTGGCTCTGGAGCCTCATGTAGGTGAGACCAGATAAGGACAGTTTTGCTGACTGCACCTCGATCTAATGAGAAAATCGGTTTATATACTTTCTGTGAAAACACCTTTTCATTCATTCGAATTCAGCTTACTCTCAGGTACTTTAATTCCTTTGGTGATAAGCCCATTTCCAGCTGTATTAAACTTTACCAGGCCACCACTTAATTAAATATGTCAAGATAGACTTTTTTTAAAGCAAATTTATTTTTAATAGAAAATTAATGGACTGGATTTTGCAGGACACCCCTTGCCCCTTTCTTTCACCCCCCGCCCCCCCTCCCCCCCGCCCCCCCACAAAGGAGGTACCCCCCTTCCTTCTCGCTTTTTCCATCAAAGTTGGTGAAGAATGACCTGCCCAACGTTCCTCCACTACCCACTGCCATTAGGATAGTGGAGGCAGAATTAGGCCCTTATCTTTCCCTTCATTAGCCAGTTAAGAGCCTCTCGAGGCCTGGAAGTGATGGACTAATAGGCTCCTTACTCTCTCATCATATTGTGGTGAACAGGTCAGCAGGAACGGAGTGTTTATGAAACTCCCACCAAAAACACATCTGGCCAGGGGGCACATAATTGGCACGGTGGCATAGTGGTCATCACTGCTGCCTCACAGCGCCACGGACCCAGGTTCAATTCCCGGCTTGGGTCACCGTCTATGCGGAGTCTGCACGTTCTCCCCGTGTCTGTGTGGGTTTCCTCCGGGTGCTCCGGTTTACTCCCACAATCCGAAAGACGTGCTGGTTAGGTGCATTGGCCATGCTAAATTCTCCCTCAGTGTACCCGAACAGGCGCCGAAGTGTGGGGACTAGGGGATTTACACAATAACTTCATTGTAGTGTTAATGTAAGCCTACTTATGACACTAATAAATAAACTTTAAATAACTTAAAACATAATCCAGTGCATGAAGTAATGAATAATTGGAAGGGAAAAAACAAAAAATGGAGATGATGGCTGTGGTTTGAAGTTGCTAAGGATTTTAACCTGGAGCTGCAAGGTGGCAAGGAGAAGAACACATTTCTGACATCTGTGTTGAGCTTGGATGGAAATGTATAGAAGAGCAAAGTACAAAGACAAATGTGAGTAGGAGTGAGTTGAATTAATGCTTCAGCAAGAAGACCAGGTTCATGTTTCAGCATAGAACATTGATGTTTAGAAAAATGGCCACAAAATCTATGCTTATCATAACAATATTGAGATTATGAGCACATTAGTTGCTTCCTACTTCTTGCAGAAGGAGTGTTTGGGAGCATTGAACAATCAGTAAATTTAGGGTAAGACATCTGATTTGGTCTATCAAGTCCATTCCAATCAGTCCAAGCATATTTTCTATCATGGAATTACCAGACCATCATGATTTGTAAACGCTGAACTTCATTATGATAGCTGAACTTTACAAGACGGTTATGTTTTAAAATGTCTCTTTAAACTTAAGGTGAAGGAGAATGTTCTTGATATTTGCAGAAGTGCAGTGCACAATAAAAGTAGTTGGAAGATATGACTTCCAACTAATTAGTTAATATAAATGTACTTTTTAAGCTGGCATATTAATTGTCTGTTAAGTAATGTTTTATCCGTATTGATTATAGTTTGTTTGTTAGAGTAAGAGTCTCAAAACATGAAATCTTTTCCTTTTGGTTTATTTCTGTTGGCTGTTGGGAGGCTCATCAGTCTCTACAGGGATTCTAACAGCTTCAAGAAATGCTAAGTTTTTACTCTAACTTCCCTGGAAAATATGTCATTCAGATTTCATGCTTGGTGTTGGGCCATGTTATAAATAATAAATGTTGACCCTATCAGTATGGATGTCAAGGGAATGAAAGGTAAGGACATGATTCATGTCACTTTATGATTTACTTTCCTGACTTTTGTGTTTCTGTTTTGTTAGTTCCTAGAAAGTAGTTTGTTGTGGGTGGGGGAGCAATCTTATTGCTTGGTCATGCCAGTTGCTCAGCATGGCAAGCCAGTAAGATCGCAAGAGTGGCGAAAAACTGGGTTCACGCCTGGTTTCTCACCTCTTGCAATGTTACCAGCCCTGTTAAACCAGCATAATCAGCCTCATGCCTGGGAAGGGCACCATGTTTATTTGAATATTCATAAGTTAATTTTAATATTATCAGTGAGCCCATATGGTCCCCAGCAATGGTGTCCTGATGTGTCAGCCTCGCCAGTGGGACCAGAGGCCATTGAGGGCCCCTGGGTGGATGGGAGCAGGGGCAGGTATTGCCCCTTGGGTAGTGACAGCCTGACACTATCAGCTGGGATCCTGACGCTGCCCACTGGGCACCAGGCAATGCCAAGGGGTGAGCCAAAGGGGAGGAGTGGGGCCAAAGGGGAGGGGCAGGGCTTGGGGGGAGGCAGCAGATGGGGGGTGCACACTCTGCAATTGGGGATCATCAGGGGATCAACAGTGGGGGGGGATGAAAAGTAGCAGCGATTGGCCGGGGTGGGGGGTGAATGGGGCGCTGATTGACTGGGGGTGATGAACAGAGCGGGCCACAATCCGCTGAGGGGGAATGAACAGGGGTGAGGATGAGCCAGCGGGCCGTCATCAGCGACAGTGCTGCGTACGGGGGCAGCGATCGGGGGGCAATCGGGGGGATACATGATTGGGGGGGCAATCAGGCTGGGTTCCCAATATGGGTGATTGGAGGGGTGGGGTGCAGTGTCCGACAGGGGGAGTGGGGGAGTGACAATCTGTCAGTGCACTGTGTACTCTTGTACTCTTGACAGTGCACTGGGGATCAGGACACATGCACAATAGCACCCTCTATCAGTCATCAGCCAGCTTCCCGGTGTGAATAGACATTGTCCACTCCCTCTACTGGCGAGAATCACACTTTGCCTCATTTTTCTCTACACGTCATAAGATTTGATTTTTTTTTTTCTCCTCGAAAAAACAATTCTGAAACTCTCACATTTTCATGCTCATTCGGCACTAAATGTTTTTAGTAAGATTGCCTCCTTTTAGTTTCTAACTCTGTTGAATGGCCTTTGCCTAAATGTGAACCTGTTCTTTCCTTTTTCAGAAATGCTCAGATGCTTAGTGTGTTTCAATTCTTCTCCACTCCGTTTTGGTAAAGTTGCATAAAGAGGCGATTGCTATGATAAATGCCAGACTGTCTAAATCCCAAAGGAAACTTGGACAAGCTATCACCACAATTTGCAATTTGTATTTATTAAGATAAATTATCTGCACAGAAGTCAGCAAAAATTTCAAAACACTTCCGGAGAATATGATATCAAATTTCAACATTTGTTTAAAAAAGAAAAGAGAATTTAAACACACAAGATTACATTCATAATTAGCTGAGTTGTCCAAACATTTCCCATACAATTTCTGCATAGTTAAACTCAGAGCTAAACCACCTCTTAAGCAACAGTCCTCATAGAATTTCTCTACAAATATTTAGTATGATTACCACTACAGGAAAGGCTCCCCATCCCCCCACTCTTACGTGATACTGGAAAATCATAGCTTGTATCTTCTTCATGGATCTGTTTCAGCACACATGCTCTTCCAGATCTCAATACTGCACCCATCTACACAGCCTCCAATCTCTCCTTAAATATATTTTTCCATTTCCATCTTTCGCTCTATTGCATTTACGTTCTTTTGGAAATTTACTTTCCCAGAATACACAGATCTTTCATGTTATTTTTAATGGCTACTACTTTTGGGTAAGATCAAAATTAATACATTGCATTATTGAGTTAAGATCTTTGCCAATTGCATGGATAGGATTCTCCGGCTGTTCATGTGGGATTCTGCAGTTCTGCTGCAGTGAATGGAGATTTGGCTGAGCGCCAAATTCTCCATCCTTACTTGCAGTGACACTGGGGCATGAATGGCCGGTCAGGTCGCGCCCTACATTTTTCTTTTGAAATACAAAATTAAGCTTCCTTTTTATCTTCCTAATGCACATTTTCACTCATGCTGCTCGCTGTTCCCATCTTAGCCCTGCTCATCTCCTTTTCAAAATAGTTGTTTTTACACATAACCCCCTTTTGATGTTTTAACCTTGCCTGTCTTTAATCTAACTAGATTAGTCACAGACACACGCGCACACATGCACACAAACACACAAATGCATGCACAAACACATACACACACGCGGGCATACAAATACACACGCATGTATACACACACACACGTGGGCATACACACACGCATGCACACAAACACACACATGCACGCACACACACATGCAAATACACGTGCACACACACACATGCGCATATACATGCATACACACACAAGCATGCGCACACACACAAGCCTGTTTCACAGTCTACTACAATGATATTGGTTTCCTCCGGGTGCTCCGGTTTCCTCCCACAGTCCAAAGATGTGTGGGTTAGGTGGATTGGCCATGCTAAATTGCCCCTTCGCGTCAGGGAGACTAGCTAGGGTAAATGCATGGGGTTATGGGGATAGGGCCTGGGTGGGATTCTGGTCAGTGCAGACTTGATGGGCCGAATGGCCTCCTTCTGCACTGTAGGGATTCTCTAAATTCTAAAATATTGGGAAAATATTGAAAAATGGATCAGATTTTGAAGAAACGTTAATTTTTCTCTTTCCGATGTTCATTGACCCAGTTTGCATTTCTTGTATTTTTCAGTATCTTTTTCCCAACTGTCTAGAATTTGAGTTTTCTTTAATCAAAGCAACCCCATATTTAAAAATGAAGGAATAATTTTCTGCTCATGGAGCTTTCCAATGAGTCAGTCAATGAATCATATGCTGCCTGTGAAAATGAACCAAGTCCAAAATCCCTAAGTTCTTTGTTTTGTTTTGCTGTATTTGTTTGAATTTATCTTGAGCTATTACAGCAGGATGTGCTATCAAACTGGCACTGGACAAGCATAAAGAAGAGAAAAGAGAACATTCAGCGATAATCAAAGACCTTGCTGTGCAACTTATTACTTTCCTCAGATGCAGGTATCAAGGGTACTGCAAACCGTGGATAGAAAACATGGTTTTCTTTATACATTTATTCCACCCTGAAGGATTTCTCAGCTACTGGACAATACCTGTGGGATGAACTCTCAGGCAAGATGCTTTCTTAACCCAATCAATACGAAACAACAAAAAAATCTATTTGGCATGTTTTGTTCAGCAGTTTCTACTTCTGGGAAGTGCAGCTGTATTTTGAGCTCAGTTTATGCCAGGCAATGTAAAGTGGGTTTGGTTTTGCACTGATGCAAACTGTATATCTAAATCAGGCGTGAAGTCGTCCAAACACAACTTAAATGAAGAGAATTACATTGCTTTAAAGCTTGGGTTTTATATCCAAAAGGATTTTTTAATTCAATCGTGGGACATGGGTGTCTCTGGCTGGCCAGCATTTGTTGCCCATCCCTAGTTGCCCTTGAGAAGGTGGCGGTGAGCTGCCTTCCTGAATCGCTGCAGTCCACGTGCTGTGGGTTGACCCACAATGCCGTTAAGGAGGGAATTCCAGGATTTTGACCCAGCGACTGCGAAGGAACAGCGATATATTTCCAAGTCAGGATGGTGAGTGGCTTGAAGGGGAACTTGCAGCTGGTGGTGTTCCCATGTATTTGCTGCCCTTGTCCTTCTAGATGGAAATCGTCATGGGTTTGGAAGGCACTGTCTAAAGATCTTTGGTGAATTGCTGCAGTGCATCTTGTAGATAGTACACACTGATGCTACTGAGCGTCGGTAGTGGAGGAAGTGAATGTTGGGAATGTGGTGCCAATCAAGCGGGCTGCTTTGTTCTGGATGGTGTCAGGGTTCTTGAATGATGTTGGAGCTGCACCCATCCAGGCAAGTGGAGAGTATTCCATCACACTCCTGATTTGTGCCTTGTAGATGGTGGACAGGCTTTGGGGAGTCAGGAGGCGAGTCACTCGTCACAGTATTCCTAGCCTTTGATTTACTCTGTGTTTAACTGGACTCGCCACTGTGTTTATGTGGAGAGCCCAGTTGAGTTTCTGGTCAATGGTAACTCCAAGATGTTGACAGTCGGGGAATTCAGTGATGGTAACACCATTGAATGTCAAGAAATGGTGGTTAGAGTGTCTCTTATTGGTGATGGTAATTGCCTGGCATTTGTGTGGCGTGTTTGTTACTCACCACTTGTCAGTCCAAACCTGGATATTGTTCAGATCTTGTTGCAATGAATGAACTTGCATTTATGTTGTGCCTTTCATGATCTCAGGACATCCCAAAGCTCCTTACAGTCAATGACACACTGTTAAAGTGTAGTCACAGTTATAATGTAGGACAAAAGGCAGGCAAGTTGCATCAATGAAGCTGCCACGAGCAGGAATGTGATAATGACCAGATAAGCTGGTTTGGTGATGTTGATTGAAGAATAAATGTTTGCCAAGACACTGGGGATAACTCCCTTGCTGTTCTTTGATATAGTGCTGTAGGATCTTTATGTACATCAAGAGAGGAGAGAAGAGGCCTTGGTTTAAGACCCATCTGGTAGACAGCAACGTTATCAGTGCTGTACTCAGTACTGCACTGGAGTACTGGAACATTTAAAATGCTCCAAAGCAATCTATTGGAAATGCCATACCATTTATACAACATAAGATTTAACCATCTGCAGAATCTGGATATTGTCTTGTTGAATGTTAAGATTTTCAATAAAACATTAGCACACATGTAACTTTTGACAAGAACGAGTCGAATTGACACATTCTTTAAGACTTTCATGTATCGAATCCCAAAATAGACAAACTAAATTTTGGGAGTATTTAAACAACATATCCCCAATGGCCACTTGTTCAGAATGTAGCTAGCTATTACGCACAAGCAGTTATTAATTCTGACAAGGTTAAACTAAGTCTATATATAGAAAGAACAATGTTACTGAAATTACATCAGTTATATTCTCAGCGGATGATGGTTGGCAGAAAGAGAGATCACAATGAATGTAAACATCATTAAATTTTTCTCTGCAAACCTATATCCTTTGGAAGAGATGAAAGTACGACATTCACTTTAAAGAGTTGCACAATGTTCTCCAATGACATTGAAAGATTAACAATAGGTTCTCAGACTATCCAAGAGGATGTGAGGTAGCAGAGATATTATGTAAAGACAGTGCTTCATGACTGTATCAGGTTATTTAAACAGAAATGTATGCCATATCATATTTTTAAAAATTTATTTATGGGATATGTGCGTCACTGGCTAGGCCAGCATTTATTGCCCATTCCTCATTGCGCTGGAAAAGGTGACTGTCTTCCTGAACTGCTGCAGTCCCTGAGGTGTAGGTACACTCGTGGTGCTCTTTGGGAGGGAGTTTCAGGATTTTGATCCAGTGACAGTGCGAACAGCAATATACTTCCAAGTCAAGATAATGTGTGACCTGGAGGAGGACATCCAGCTGGTGCTATTCATAGGTTTCCGCTACCCTTGTCATTTTAGATGGTAGTGGTCATGGGTTTGGAAGGTACTGTCGAAGGAACCTTGATGAGTTCCTGCAGTGCATCTTGTAGATGGTACACACTGATTCCACATCGGTGGTGGAGAGAGTGAATGCTTATGGAATGGGGAGCAATTAAGCATGCTGCTGTGCCCCGGATAGTATCGAGCTACTTTTGTTATTGGAGCTGCACTCGTCCAGGCAAGTGAAGAGTATTCCATCACACACTTGACTTGCGTCTTGTAGATAATGAACAGGTTTTTTTGGTGGGCGGGGGGTCAGGAGATGAGTTACTTGCTGCAGGATTCCAGCCTTAAACCTGCGCTTGTAGCCACAGTACTTAGGTGACTTGTCTAGTTCAGTTTGTGGTTAATGATAATCCCCAGGATGTTGATAGTGGAGATTCAGCAATGGTTAATCCATTGAATGTCAAAGGATGATGGTTAGATCTTCTCTTGTTGGAGATAGTCATTGCCTGGCACTTGTGTGGCATGAATATTACTTGCGCTTGTCAGCTCAAGCCTGTATATTGGTCTTGCTGCATTTGGACAAAGAACAAAGATGGACTGTTTCAGTATCTGAGGAGTCACGAATGGTGCTGAATATTGTAAAGTAAAGTAAAGTTTATTTATTAGTCACAAGGAAGACTTACATTGACATTGCAATGAAATTACTATGAAATTCCCCTTTGTTCAGTCAAAAGTAAAATTCCCCAGTTTTAACCTTATGATGGAAGGAAGGTCATTGGTGAAGCAGCTGAAGATGGTTTGGCCTAGGACACTACCCTAAGCAACTCCTGTAGTGATGTCCTGCAGCTGTGATGACTGGCCTCCAGCCACCACAACCATCTTCCTATGTGCGAGGCACGACGCCACCCAGTGGAGGTTTTTCCCCCGATACCCATTGACTCCAGTTTTGTTAGGGCTCCTTGATGCTACACTCGGTCGAATGCTCCTTAATGTCAAGGGCTGTCACTCTCACCTCACGTCTGGCATTCAGCTCTTTTGTCCATGTTTGGACCAAGGCTGTAATGAGATTAGGAGCTGAGTGACCCTGGTGGAACCCAAACGAATCATCCGTGAGCAGGTTATTGCTGAGTAAGTGCCACTTAATAGTACTGTTGATATGAATGTCGAGAGTAGACTGATGGGGTTATAATTGGCTGGGTTGGATTTGTCCTGTCCAACATGTACAGGACATGTCCAGACAATTTTTAACATTGCTGGGTAGATGCCAGTGTTATAGCTGTGCTGAAACAACTTGTTTATGGACACAGCAAGTTCTTGAGCAGAAGTCTTCAGTACTATTGCCAGAATGTTATCAGGGCCCATTGCCTTTGCAGTATCCAGTACCTTCAGCTGTTTCTTGCTATCACGTGAAGTGAATGGAATTGGCTGAAGACTGGCATCTGTGATGCTGGGGACCTTAGAAGGAGGCAAAGATGGATCATCTACTTGGCACTTCCGGCTGAAGATTGTTGCGAATATTTAAGCATTACCTTTTGCACTGATATTGCGGGGGGAGGGGGGGGGGCGGGGGGGCTCCTCCATCATTGAGGATGGGGATATTTGTGGAGCCTCCTCCTCCAGTGAGTTGTTTAATTGTCCACCACCATTCACAATAGGATGTGGCAGGACTGCGGAGCTTAGATCAGATCCATTGGTTGTGGAATAGCTTAGCTCTGTCTATTACTTGTTGCTTATGCTGTTTTGGCACGCAAGTAGTTCTGTGTTGTAGCAATGTAATTGGCACCTAATTTTTAGGTATACCTGGTGTTGCTCCTGGTATACCCTCCTGTACTCTTCACTGAACCAGGGTTGATACCCTGGCTTGATGGTGATGGTAGATGGAGATATGTCGAGCCACGAGGTTGCAGATTGTGGTTGAGTATAATTCTGTTGCTGCCGATGGCCCACAGCACCTCATACAGTCATAGAGCCATAGAGGTTTACAGGATGGAAACAGGCCCTTCGGCCCAAATTGTCCATGCCGCCCTTTTTTAAACTACTAAGCTAGTCCCAATTGCCCACATTTGGCCCATATCCCTCTATACCCATCTTACTCATGTAACTATCTAAACGCTTTTTAAAAGACAAAATTGTACCTGCCTCTACTACTACCTCAGGCAGCTTGTTCCAGACACTCACCACCCTCTGTGTGAAAAAATTGTCCCTCTGTACCCTTTTGTATCTCTCCCCTCTCACCTTAAAACTATGCCCTCTAGTTTTAGATTCCCCCACATTTGGGAAAAGATATTGACTATCTAGCTGATCTATGCTGCTCATTATTTTATAGACCTCTATCAGATCACCCTAAGCCTCCTTCGCTCCAGGATGCTCATGGATGCTAAGTTTTGAGTTGCTAGATTTGTTCAAAGTCTATCCAATTTAGCAAGTCAGTAGTGCCACAAAACACAATCAAGTGTATCCTCAATGTGAAGACGGGACTTTGTCTTCACAAGATTTGTGCGGTCGGCACTCCTACCAATTCTATCATGGACAGATGCATCTGCAGCAAGCAGGTTGGTGAGGATAAGGTCAAGTTTGGTTTTCCCTCTTGTTGGTTCCCTCACCACTTTCCTCAGTCCTAGTCTAGCAGCTATATCCTTTAGGACCCGTCCAGCTTGGTCTCACGTGGTGCTACTGAGCCACTTTTGGTCATGGACATTGAAGCCCACCCAGAGTACATTGTGCAACCCTGCCACCCTCAGTGCTCCCTCCAAATGGTGTGCAATATGGAGGAGTACTGCTTCATCAGCTGGGGAGATGGTGTGTGGTCATCGGCAGGAAATTTCCTTGCTGATTGCATGTTTGACCTGATGACATGAGACTTCATGGAGTCCAGAGTTGATATTCATGACTCCCAGGGCAACTCCCTTCTGACTGTGTACCACTGTGCTACTATCTCTGCTGGATGTATCCTGCCAATGGGATGATGGTGATGTCTGGTACATTAGCTGTAGGTTATGAATCCGTGAATATGGTTACATCAGGCTGTTGCTTGATTAGTCTGTGAGACAACTCTCCCAATTTTGGTACAAGCCTCCAGATGTTAGTAAGGAGGACTTTACAGGGTCAACAGGGCTTGGTCATTTCTGGTGCTTAGGTTGATGTTTGTTCTCTTTGTAGCAGTTGAATGCAACTGAGCACTTTGTGGCTTGCTAGGCCATTTCAGAGGGCATTCAGGAGTCAACCACATTGCTGTGGGAACGTGGGTTTGGAGTCACATGTAGGCCAGACCAGGTAAAAATGAGAGATTTCCTTCTGTGAAGGACATTAGTGAACCAGATAGGCTTTTACAACAATCAAGAATGGTTTCATGGTATCGTTAGACTTTTAATTTGCACCATTAAATGTGATAGGATTTGAACCTAGGTCCCCAGAGCATTAACCTGGGTGGCTGGATTACTAATCCTGTGACAATACCACAGCACAAATGCCTTTGATACCTTAAAACATATCCGAGGTAGTATAATTCAAATTACTTCTGTGTTTATGTTAATATGCAAGCAATGGTGTGTGACCAAATTTTAGGCTGTATTGCTTTTCAGCTGACATGTATAGGCTGTTGTAACCTGGATAAATTAAAATATCAACTAATTATATAAGATAAGATGGGTTACAGTGAAGTGAACACCAGATAGATTATTGAATTTATAAATTCAGCATTATTTGCATATTCTCAGTCGGCAAGCAACCACACATGCATATCTATGCACAGGCATAACCTTAAATTTCTAATATAATACACACACAGTTCTATATATCCACACACAGTCATAACCTCATATATAACATATAATATGCACACATACATTTTATATATATATATATATATATACACACACAGCTATAACATTATATATAACATTAAATATGAACACAGATATATGTGCACAGTCATAACCTTATATATACAGTGGAGCCCCAATTTTACGTGCCCCGATTTAGCGCGAAATCGGATATTATGCGATCATGTGATGGGCCCTTTTTTTTTACTATTTCTGGTTTAGTGAATTAGCGCAACCCTGATTTAGCGCGACCCCGATAACATTCGCGATCACATTTTATGAACCCCAACCATCGCGTTAAAACAGGGCTCCATTGTACTGTGTAATATACACACATATACACATCTATTGACATGCACACAGTCATAACCTTATACTGTGTAATATACACACATATACACATCTATTGACATGCACACAGTCATAACCTTATACTGTATAATATACACACATATACACATCTATTGACATGCACACAGTCATAATCTTATATGTAACACACACAACATATACACACAGACATACACATTCACCTATCTATTGATATATACACAGTCATAGCCTTATATATAATATATAATGTACATACACACAGACAAAACCTTATACATCAACATATGATGCAACACACACAAACATAAATGCAGGGAGGCAATGACACAGTGGAATTATCACTGGACTAGCAATCCTGAGACCCAGCATAATACCCTGAGGCCCTGGGTTCAAATCCCATCATGGCAGATGGCAAAATTTGAATTCAATAAAAATCTGGAATTAAAAGTCGAAAGATGGTCGTGAAATCATTGTTGTAAAAACCCATCTGGTTCATTGATGTCCTTTAGGGAAGGAAATCTGCTGTCCTTACCTGGTCTGGCCTGCACGTGACTCCAGAGCCACAGCAACGTGGTTGACTATCGAATGCCCTCTGAAATGGAGGACAGTTAGGGTTGGGCAATAAATGCTGGGCCCAGCCAGCAACACCCACATCCCATAAAAAATAAAAAAACACGCACACAAATCTATATACACACACAGATGTAACCTTGTATATAACATATAATAATGATGTGGAGATGCCGGCGTTGGACTGGGGTGAACACAGTAAGAGTTTTAACAACACCAGGTTAAAGTCCAACAGGTTTATTTGGTAGCAAATACCATTAGCTTTCGGAGCACTGCTCCTTCGTCAGATGGAGTGGAAATGTGCTCTCCATTTCCACTCCATCTGACGAAGGAGCAGCGCTCCGAAAGCTAATGGTATTTGCTACCAAATAAACCTGTTGGACTTTCACCTGGTGTTGTTAAAACTCTTACTGTATAACATATAATACACAGACACACACACATCTATATATATACATATATATATGCAAAGACATAACATTATATATAACACATAATTCACATACATATACATATAGACATAACCTATATATAACATATAGTACACACACATATAGGCATAATGTTATATATAACATACAATACACACAAACATACCACCTCCACCGCACAGCTATCTGTATGTACACACAGTCAAAGCCTTATGTGTAACATACAATGTACACACCCTCATATTTATACACACAGATATAATGTTACATATAATGTATAATACACCGATACATATCTATACATATGCACAATCAGGACTTTATATATAATGTATAATATACACACAGAAGCACACACACATATATATGTGCAGTCACATGTTATATATAACATCATACAGCCACACAGATGCAGACACACACAAGTCAGAAGGAATTGTTCTCCTCTTTACCTGTGCAACCTGAAATCTATGAGGATAAGATTGTTCTTTTGAATCGGGTAAAATGATGACAATGGCAGCCTATGACTTTGATGGATAAAATAATCAGACAGGTGCTGCCAATTTGCTACTGCCCAATTTCATCCTCAAAGCTTTACATCATGTGGAAAAAAATTCGGCTTTTGCAGAATTAACCCAATTTACATATTTAATCCAGTATAATTAATCTGCCTTTTGAGACGTGGCATTCTGTGAGGCACTGTGATTTTCACTTCTAACGTCCAATCCCCCCATTGTGAAAATGAAATGATAAATACTGGAGAAATCAAGGATGCCTATGACCTTACAAATCGGGGTCACAGGGCTTTTATATCCTTGCTGCGAGATATTAACATGGTAAAAGATAAAACATTTTCACCCAGGGTTAATTGGCTTGTGGTGGTTGCATTTTTTTTCATTTCAGTTATATCATTTGTACTGTTAACTATAATGAGAGGTAAAGGACAGAGCAATGTCTTAGGAAGTGCACCAGATGACATGATTATATTGAAATCTATGCATTTTTCAGTGAGTTGTAGCTAGTTTCAATCTTCTGTGCACTGTGGAGTCAATTTTGTCAGCCAACTTCAGGTCCCAGTGGCAGCCCAGGGCAGCACGGTGGTACAGTGGTTAGCACTACTGCCTCACAGTGCCAGGGACCTGGGTTCAATTCCCAGCTTGGGTCACTGTCTGTGTGAAGTCTGCATGTTCTCCCCGTGTCTGCGTGGGTTTCCTCTGGGTTCTCTGGTTTCCTCCCACAGTCCGAAAGATGTGCTGGTTAGATGCATTGGCTATGCTAAATTCTCCCTCAGTGTACCCGAACAGGCGCCGGAGTGTGGCAACTAGAGGATTTTCACAGTAACTTAATTGCAGCGTTAATGTAGCCTACTTGTGACACTAATAAACAAACAGTGCCAGCTACTGGTGCCTGCGCTGCTTGTAGAGTAAAGGATTAATGGTTACGCTAATGAGACAATGCGGTTGATGATGACGTAAGCATGATATCAAGGGTCAGATGACAAAGAGGCTCCAAGAGAACAAAATGCAGAACAGTCGGTGTCCTGGGAATCATGTGCTTACTCTAAGCTCTTTGTAGATAGTTCTTAATAAGTTGTTTCAAGGCAAACTGTTGACCAACTACCTCAAGTCTCCCATAGAATAAGCAAAGCCTCATAAAGGTAAGACTACAAGACGTGGAACCAGATGCCGATGAGTGATGCAGCTGAGTTAAAATGTGGCATAAAAGATAAAAGTAGCATAATAGTAATACTTCCATTCATGTAGCAACTTATCCAATCTGAGTATCCCAAAAATATTTGACACAATGAAACACTTTTGATTTTGGTCATTTGGGAAAACGAAGAGTACTTGCACAGTGTAACGCTTTTGTTTCAGATCTTCATATTGGGACAGGAGGCAGCTGCGCATGCTACATTCTTCTAGGTAGAGTAATTCTATAGCAATTCCATCCATGAATTATATGAGCTTAGCTGGACAGGAAGGCAAAGGAGTTTGACTTTTGACATTCTCCGACCTCACCCGCGGCTGGCATTCTCCAGTCCCGCTGCTGTGAATGGAGATTTGGTGAGCACCAAATTCTCCATTCTCACTGGCATGCGGTGACGGGTCATAACAGGCCGCAGAATTCTGGCCTCAATGTGCGCATCTTGCTGCATAATGTTCCACGACAAAAGCATTGAATTGCTCAGGGTACAAGTTCTGATAGAACCAAGTTCTATTGTCTTTATATGCAAGTTTAATTACCTACTGCTCCAAATTTTGGATGAGATCTGGTCCCTCCTGTATGACGACCCACTTTCTGAGTTTACCTTTACTGCCCAGTAACCAGTTAGACAAGAACGTAATTCAAAGGCATTGAAAACTTTTTTTTGTGATAATTGGATATTGTAATCTCAAGCACCATCATGTGCATTTCTTCTGTCTTCCAGAAGGCGGCCTCATGAACTTTCCAGTGAGAAATAGACAATTAGAAAATAACAAGCAGGTTCATTTTCCACATTGTGAACAAACAGATTAATAATTACAGTAAATTTCAACTAATTTTATAACACCTTGTGTAAGTTAGAAGATAACAAAGTACACAACAATGTTTTGTTGTGTACTTATACACCTAGATAACAAAGACAACCAACTCAAGAACAGCTTCTTCCCTGCTGCTGTCAGACTTTTGAATGGGCCTACCTTGCATTAAGTTGATCTTTCTCTACATCCTATGACTGTAACACTACATTCTGCACTCTCTCCTTTTCTTCTCTATGAACGGCATGCTTTGTCTGTATAACGCGCAAGGAGCAATACTTTTCACTGTATATTAATACATGTGACAATAATAAATCAAATCAAATCAAATCTTGTTGGAATGAGAATTCAATTTTCTGGTGAACATTCTCCCCCAAAATCTAGTCAGCACTATGGTTAAGGGGAAAGTTTCACTTCCGCAGACTCTCTCATACCAGAACCCCCTTAGCTGGACAGGAAGGCAAATAAATTTGCCTTTTGACATTCCCCCAGCTCCCCACACAAGGCATTGGCTAATTGAGTGAACATCTTCCAAGCTGTGAACTTCCCTTACAACATCCCCTGCTGGGCTCACGTGAATGAACCTTGTCCAAAGTATTATATCAATTTTCCTCTCTGGGATATGTTAACATATCTCATTATCTCAGGCACATGTGTTTAAGGGAAATGCCAAAATATCTAGATACTTCAACTTGGCTTATGTTATCCTTTGTACTGAATTTTAAGTCTGACTCACACAAACTGTATTGTGAATTGAACCTCAGTTGAGCTGAATTTAATTTAATATCAATCTTTTAATTTAAATGCAAAAACTCCTTCATGGATACGTAGCCAGAAATCCCAAAACTGCAGCACCGGCCTTAGCCATGGCATTTTCAATATTAATGACTTAACTATTGAATACAGATAGCTCAATGTGAGTTCTTCTGCTAACTCTAATTAATGGACTCTTAGATTATAAAGCGCCAATTGTTTTTGATTTTAAGCAGGGCTGACAAAGCAGCTGCCGATGACCTTTAGCCGGGTTTGTTCATTTGTTCCATTCTTATTTCATCTTAGTTACTAAAACAAAGATTGACTCTGAAGTATTCTTCAGATCACTGAATGTTCCCTGTTATAACCAGAGTCTCACAACATTTTAATTGTCAGGGTGCTTCTGGCTAATTGCTGTCAACCAGAACATCCCACTGTGCAGCATATGTCAGCCACTCAAATTAATATTAATACATTGAACAATAAGTTTGTATTGGGAAAGGCATTTATCTTCTTTGTTAATCAAGCAGGTGGGGCTGGATTGGACACATCTGTCTCCTGAGTTCTGCCAATAAAGTTGACATTCTTGCTGCTGTCTAAGATGCTTTAAAAGTGCAAATCAACAGGAAGACTTGAGGCATCACAATTGCAACATTAAAGTTTTAAAGTTTATTTATTCGTAACACAAGTAGACTTACATTAACACTGCAATCAAGTTACTGTGAAAATCCCCTAGTCACAACACTCCTGCACCTTTTTGGGTACACATTGAGGGAGAATTTAGCATAGCCAATGCACCTAACCATTGGAGGAAACTGGATCACTCGGAGGAAACCCATGCAGGCATGGGGAGGACGTGCACAGACAGTGATTTGGGCCAGGAATCGAACCTGGCTGGGTCCCTGGCGCTGTGAGGCGGCAGTGCTAACCACTGTGCCCCTGTGCCGCATTTCCATGTGTTTCAATTTTCTCTCTCTTGCAGTTATAAACCACTTCTCCCTGTCAGTGCTAAATGAGCTTTTTTGTCCCATGCTAAAGTTATCTTCCTTCTTATTCTTTAAACACCTCTCAGATTTATGCAGTGAGGCTCAGATCAGAATTTCACACATTCCATTGACAGCACATTACTATTTCCCCTAAACTGTGATATTTGCCTCTTGTTGGATGGATTGTCATTTAGAATTTAGAATTCAGATGAACAGCTTCTCGACAGTGACATAAAAGGAATTTGCATTTATATAGCTCAACCTTAGCAACCCCCTCCCAAAGTTTTCACAGTTAATTACATACTTTTGAAAGATGACCATTGTTGAAATTGTAAGGGAATTGTGCCGTTAACAATTGCATTTATATCATGTTTCTTGTGTGGGGTATGTTTAAAATTCAGCTCTGTTGTGCACCGTGCTGATGTATCTACCAACCAGGCAGCTCCATGCTGAGAATGCAGGAGAGTAATTGGTTTTAGATAATGGGTGCTTGTTTTAATCTGATTAATACATTTTTTGCTTATTTTGTTTTATCCCCCTGGGTTTTCAGAGTAGGGTTTTGATTAGGTCGATTGATAAGAGACAGAATCATGTGTAAATGGGAGGAACATAAGAACATAAGAACAGAAGAAATAGGAGCAGGAGTAGGCCATCTAGCCCCTCGAGCCTGCCCCGCCGTTCAATAAGATCATGGCTGATCTGAAGTGAATCAGTTCCACTTACCCGCCTGCTCCCCATAACCCTTAATTCCCTTACCGATCAGAAATCCATCATTCCGTGACTTAAACATATTCAGCGAGGTAGCCTCCACCACTTCAATGGGCAGAGAATTCCTTTCTTTATCGCTTTCTTAGTAATTCTTTGTTGTTTTTTAAAGCTTTCCCAATCTTCTAAGTCTCCACGATTTTTGGCCACTCTGTACGCATCGGTTTTTAATTTAATGCTCTCCTATATTTCCTTCGTTATCCACGGCTGGCTATCCCTTTTCTTACAGTCCTTCTTAATCACAGGAATATATTTTTGCTGAGTACTGAAAAATATCTCCTTAAAAATCCTCCATTGTTCCTCAGCTGTCCTACCTACTAGTCTGCTCTCCCAGTCCACCCGAGCCAATTCAGCCCTCATCCTATCGTACTCCCCTCTGTTCAAGCAGAGGACATTGGTTTGGGACCCTACTTTCTCCCCCTCCATCTGCACCAAAAATTCGACCATATTGTGATCACTCGACCCAAGAGGTTCCTTCACAAGAAGATCCTTAATTCTACCTGTCTCGTTACACATTATCAGATCTAAGATAACTCGTTCCCTCGTAGGTTCTGTAACATACTGTTCAAGGAAACTATTCCGACAGCATTCTAAGAACTCTTCCTCCATCCCACCACGTCCAACTTGAGTCAGCCAATCAATATGCAGGTTAAAATCCCCCATGATTATTGCCATTCCGTTCCAAATGTCAGGAGCCTAGCATACAGGGAGAAGCAAGCACTTTCTGCCTGGTTTTGAAAGAAGCAAGTGGTGTGTCTGTCTCTGTCTCTCCCTCTCTCTTTGGAGGCTGCTGTTTGAGACCTGCTAGGAGAAATAGGTCTCCCTCTCTCTCCAGAGATATTCTGGAGGCTGGAGAACTGGCAGCCCAGAACATAGGCCTGTTTCTTGCTAACTGATTTTGAAGAGGAGTTTAAGTCTATAAGAGGAATATTGCTTAAATTGGAACTAATAGAGATAGGTTAGCAGTTAAGAAATTGTCATGTTTAAGTTTTCAATTAGTAAATGTTAAGCTAATTAATTTGTTATAATTAAACTGCATTGTTAAATAAAGTTTGTTTTGAAAAAAAGCTTCCTGGTGTGTCAATAGAATCACACCTGGAATGAAACACCTTATCCTCACGCTAATGCCAATAATAGAAAAACTATTGGGGTCGAGTCGGGCTTCATGACAGACTTGGGCTTTCTGCTCTGGTACCCTAATAAAATATGTGAAATTCAGAAGCCAACTTTTACACAGAAACCTCCTGCAAACTTTCTAATGGGTTTTTAGTGATGCTGCTTGAGAAATATGAGTCAGGATAGTGGGAGGATTCCTCTTCCTTGAATGTCAGGATATTTTGGGTTTGCCAGAGAGAACTGACAGAGTGGCCTTGGCTTAGTGTCTCATCGG
This sequence comes from Mustelus asterias, assembly GCF_964213995.1. NCBI lineage: Eukaryota > Metazoa > Chordata > Chondrichthyes > Carcharhiniformes > Triakidae > Mustelus > Mustelus asterias. The sequence goes on from NC_135817.1 coordinate 63,946,903, forward strand.
AAAGGTGACACTCCCGATAGAGCAGCATTCTCTCAGTATTGGGCGTGCCAGCCTGGATTAGGTGCTCAGGACTCTGAAGTCTGACCAGGTCAACAGGTCATAATAAGAAAGGTAGTGACAAAGAAAATAAGGTTTACTATGAAACTTTGAAACCTATAATCATAATAATAATGTTTTGCCTCTTCATCGTGAAGACTAGTGTGTAGCCTCCTTTCCTCAGTACTTCAATCAGTTAATCACCAATTCAATAATACTTTTCTATAAAGTAGTAAATCAATCACATCATTTTTAAAATTAATCAGTGGCTGGAATTCCTCGGCTGTTCGCTCGTGGTGGATTCTCTGGTCCCTCCAGCAGCGCACCTCCGCCATAGGTTTCCTGGAGTGGCCACAACGGGAAATCCCATTGACAGAGGTGAGACTAGAAGGTCCCGCTGCTGGCTAACGACGCACCACCTCTCACTGCCGAGAAACTCGCTCATGGGAGGCCGGAGAATTCCAGCCAGTACCTTTCAAATTCTAAATTTTAATGGCAGATTTTCTAAAGTATTGCGAAGTGTGTCATGCTATGATTGTTTGCCAGGAATTTTATGGCCCCTCCTGCCGGTGAGATTTTCTACTTCCGCCAAAGTCATTGGAGTTTTGAATGGCATGATGTATTTTTCTGCAGCTTTTCCTGCTGTGACAGGGCCGGCAAATTCTACCCAAACTTGGTATCTTACATAAATTGGTAGCTTTATGCTGGAACACAAATCATCCTGACGGACGGTGTGGACTGAGTTATTATTTGGATAACGTATTTAATAAACATCAGTATAAAATGGATGCAAGAATAAAATGGTTAAAAAAGAAATCAGTGGTTAGTTGCTTAACAGAAACATTAACACATTTCACGAAAGCACAATGGAGTTTAGCACAATTATGCAAAGTATTTTATTGATTTCAACTCAGATGAACATACACCATACGGCATTGTTTCTGGTGAGAAAACAGGCGTGTTTCTCTCCAGATTTTACCACTGGCGCGGTGTCACTGTTGCCTCATTGCTGCCTCACAGGGACCCGGGCTTGGATCACTGTCTGTGCGGAGTTTGCATGTTCTCCTCGTGTCTGCATGGGTTTCATCCGGGGGCTCCGGTTTCCTCCCACAGTCAACAGGACATGCTGGTTAGGTGCATTGAACATTCTAAATTCTCCCTCAGTGTACCCGAACAGGCACCGGAGTGTGGCGACTCGGGGATTTTCACAATAACTTCATTGCAATGTTAATGTAAGCCTTACTTGTGACGAATAAAGAAACTTTAAAACAAAAAGGGGGTGTGATTCCTGCCGTCATAGAGGAAGTTGGGACCTAAACCCGCCGATAAAACCCGGCTGCTCAGAGATCAGGGCACTATCTTTAAAGAGCGCCTGATCACATTCCCCACTCCCGATTGGAGCCAGCATTTACTCCGACCCTCCGTCCCCTATCCCTGGTGATCATCAGTTCCTTCTCCTCCCCCCACCCCCATCCTGATCATCGACTCTTTCCCCCCAACAGTCAGAGCTGGCAACCCCCACCTCCAACAACACCCCCCCCCCCCCCCACCACCCCCACCACAGTGGCCATCAGCGGTGGCAGCCCCTTCTTGTTGGACTGTTCCAGGTCCACAATCACAGCTGCATGAAACCCACCCCCGTGAGGCTCCCACTGGGGCCTGCCCTTTGGCACAAGTTGGCAGTGGCAGGGTACTGCCTGGCCATGTCCCTTCCCCCTCCCTCCACTTTCCCATGGGCTAAACTTATTGTTACGCCTCTGGGGAGACCCCCACAACAGCTTCATGTCACGCTTTGAAGATATGGAAAGGAGTCAAGATGCATGGGAGGGGGGTGGCGTTTAATGATATTAAATTCATGCAAATGAATGCAAAGCAGATTCACGCCCATAATGGATGCCAACCTGATGATGTCACTGGCGAGGAGCAAGAAGCTGGGAAGATTTGAAGTTGCATTCTGGCCAATGAGAACTGTGAGTTCTGGATCTCGAATCTCTGCCGGCAACCTCACAGACAGCAAACACAGGCGGAAGATTCTGCCCCTCGTAAAAAAACTGAAGCCCCTTCTTCAAGGGCGGCACGGTGGTTAGCACTGCTGCCTCACAGCGCCAGGGACCCAGGTTCAATTCTGGCCTCGGGTCTGTGTGGAGTTTGCACATTCTCCCCGTGTCTGCGTGGGTTTCCTCCGGGTGCTCCGGTTTCCTCCCACAGTCCGAAGATGTGTGGGTTAGGTTGATTAGCCATGCTAAATTAACCCTAGTGTCAGGGGGATTGGCAACGTAAATACGTGAGGCTGGTGGGATTGTGGTCGGTGCAGACTCGATGGGCCAAGTGGCCTCCTTATACACTGCAGGGATTCTATGAAGATTCTATGAAAATGCAGCCTGAAAGATGTTGATCTAAATTAATACATTCGAACAAATACAAGAGTGCTGCTTTTATATACATTAGTAATTTTGTCATTAATAACTTTGCTTGCCTTCTCAAGGACAAAACCTCCCAGTTTTAAGTTACTCAAGAAAGTTTATTTTCTAATTAATCTAATTGTCATATGTAAAATAAATTTATTTTGCATAATTAATGAGCAAATTATCCTTAATAACATTGCAATTATAATTTTGCGTTGTGTCATGGATTGTAGTTTTGTGTTAAGAAAGTCTACTTGTAATTTAAGTCAATTTACATACGGAAATTGAGGAAAAATTAGCATTTATTATTTATATTGGGTCTCAGGATGACAAGATTTATAAACATGGGTCTTATGTTTCTGAGTCGTCTTTTGAGATTTAAATTAATATGATTTCCATAAGGAAATTAGCTTGAATTAGGACAATTAGTTGCTGTCACATGTCCTTTTTTAATAGCACAATTGCATCTTCCTAGCGTTGTGTAAGGTGGGATCTATGGGATTTGAGTTATTTAGCCAGGCAGTACCCTGCCACTACCAATTTGTGCCAAAGGGCAGGCCCCAGTGGGAGCCTCATGGGGGTGGGTTTCATGCAGCTGTGATAGATCTATGGGGTTTGAGTTATTAACGCAAATTGAGGCAAGTTCATATTAGTGATATTGATACCAAAGCAATTGGTAGTTTTTCTCAATCACCAGCTTCATCTTTTCACACAACCAGAGTGGAAGTGGCAAACACATAAATAAACTAATGTTTATTTATTAGGCTTACATTCACACTGAAATGAAGTTACTGTGAAAATCCCCTCGTCGTCACACTCTGGCGTCTGTTCGGGTACATTGAGGGAGAATTTAGCATGGCCAATGCACCTAACCTGCGCATCCTTGGACTGTGGAAGGAAACTGGAGCACCCGGAGGAAATCCACGCAGACACGGGGAGAATGTGCAAACTCCACACAGATAGTGACCCAAGACAGGAATCGAAGGTCCCTGGTGCTGTGAGGCAGCAGTGCTAACCACTGGTCCTCCTGGCTGTGCTTATTTTCATTGAAAAATGGGGGAAATTTCAACTACCTTTACTGTTGTAACCCATGGGAGCAGGTGTAATACTGATTTCACTCCCCACCAACTCCAATTGTAATTTCCATTGAAACTAATGGAAATTGTACAAATCAGAGTGCAAAGCCAGCATCCCACTTGATTCATTAGATGGGATTTTCCAGTCGCGTTTGCCCCAGGACTGGAAAATCCCGCCTGAGGTCCACCGGCATTTGCATTGTCTGCTCCCTGCCCGCTACGAGTCCCTTGGCAGGTGGGACAGGAAAATTCCACCCATTATATTTCCCATCCAGTAAAATAAGCCAAAATTACTGGCATGATCCCAGAATATCAATTCTGTGTTTCGTATCTGCTTCAAAGATATGCATGATTTATGGATTGTTAATTGAATGTTAATTAGCTGTTTAGTTCTATTCAGGTGGATTGAGACTGTGTTTGTTGGGTTGGAGATGCATGCTTTGCAATGTGTGTCTCTGTAAATAAAAGCTAGTAAGCGTGTAAAGATTAGACTCCAGTTCTATCCTTCTACACATCTGAATTCCAGCACTGAATATTCGAGGCTGCTTCCACAAGCAATGACGATCTGACCAGTGCATAGGAGTAGTGTACACATAAACACGAATGCAATGTTTGCAAAGCAATATATGAAATGATATTTATAAGCAGCTTAAAATGTCTGGGCAAAAAGAGTAAATCATTCAGTAAAACCTGGGACGAGAAAGGTCAACTATTCATCCATACTCCTGGCGCTTTTGAAATAATTGTTTTTAACAGTCTGTGAAACATTTAGTTATATTCATCTTTATAGAACCTTCTAAAGTGCAAGCACACGTGAAGAAAATCTCTGGATGAGATACTGGGGGAAATCTTTTACCTGTGTCTTCATACTGTAGGGGTAAGGAAAATAAAGGGTCATACCATCCTGGGAATTGCAATTAACATTGGGTTGCCACTCCCCACCCACTTGCCTGTGTTAAACCTCTTCATCGCCTGTCTCACCCAACTTTCCTGACTCAAACCGGAAAAGACTCAGGCATAGAATCATAGAATCCCTACAGTGCAGAAAGAGGCCATTTGGCCCTTCGAGTCTGCACCAACAAGAATCTCGCCCAGACCCTATCTCTGTAACCCTACATATTTACCCTGCTAATCCCCTGACACTAAGGGGCAATTCAGCATGGCCAATCAACCTAACCCTCACATCTTTGGACTGTGGGAGGAAACTGGAGTACCCGGAGGAAACCCACGCAATACGGGAAGAATGTGCAAACTCCACACAGACGGTCATCCACGGTGACAGCAGTGCTAACCACTGTGCCACCGTGTCTCCCACAGGCAGTGCAGGGATGGCGGGGGCTGAGTGTTGGAGTCTAAAAGAATCACCGAAGAAGAATGTCCCCTTTATACAGTGTTGTAGGTAAAATAATACCTCTGAGACTAGTTGTAGAGTCAAAGTACAGTGGTTTATTTGCACAATTGTGGAAGAAATCCTCCCTAACACTGTCTCAGACTTCTTACTGAATACAGGTCAAGAGCAAACATTTATACATATATTTTCACCCCGAATCACGTCCTCATCTTCCCACAATTATTGCTGTCTCGGCAGTTCCGTCTTTCCCGTGTAACCGTGACCATCCTCAAGGCTGCGAATATCTGTTTTGTCGCCACCTGTGCGTTGTTTATCTATTACATAAGATTATAAGTTTGCATAAACAGGTTAACTAAGATACAGGAGCCTATATAGCAACTTATATCAGTATAAATAGTATAGATGAATAGCATATAATGAATATATATGAATCTATTGTTATACGATGACAGAAGGCATCCATGTCAGCTCCACCATGTTAAACAAAGGTACATAATAGAAAGGAACATAAAATGGAGTCTGCTTAGCTGATTCTGCTTAGCCACATTCCTGATACGCAATTAGCTGGGAACAGCAAGGACAGCTGTCTCTCTTATCTGGTTTGGATACATGAAAACAAGTTCCACAGACATGAAAACACCGAGCCCTAACGTAAACATGAGCTCTACAGTGTTTCTCACAAAATCACAGAGTTCGGGTCTCAATGTTTAAGTGTTACAAAGTTCATTAACCCATTCCCGTCTTCATTTCCCCCCTTTTGGTCGGGCCAGGTCCAAACATGGCCCCATGACCAATTCAGGACCACATGTTATCGGCGAATGGGCCTAGCTCCTTTGTCGGGATGTCTGCACCCTCCGCCTGTACACTTGCGCCTGGCATAATCCGCGCTGTTACCATTTTACAGCAAGCGTTCAATAATGCCATACAAACACAGCAAGCAATTACAATTACAATTAATACAATCAATCCATGCATCAGGTATGCACCCAATGACCCGAACCATTGCCCCAGCCATCCCGGAGGGTTATAATTGTGATATTGGTTCCCCTCATCCTGTACTGTTTTCGCCACGTGTTTAATATGATCTGCCAAGTGAGTTATATTCTCCGAAGCATCGGAAATATACGTACAGCATTCGGAGGCAACTATAGCACGTGTTCCTCCTTGGAAGGCTAGCACATAATCGAGTGCCAATCGGTTCTGTAATGCCACAGTCCAATAGCTACGACCTCTGCTGATATTTCAGAGACGGCCGTGCTCACCTCCCCGAACCCATCCTTAGTCTCATTTGCAATTCTCCCTAGGGTCGAGGCCATCCGTATAAGTTCCTATGCTGCCTTTGCTGACCCATAAAGTGGGTAGGCTATCATGAAGAACCATTCTCTCTGACTAATGGCTCGCTTAGCCCTAAGCAGGTGTATCTCGGGGTGGTCCCATAAGTCAGTGTAATGGTGAATATAAGGCACCACATATGCCAAATAACACGATCCTGCCCAATTCCAGGGAAGCCACGGATAGGCATTGCTTCCACAGACAAAATAGGTACCATTATATGCAGTCATCCTGCTTACATAAGCGGAGGAGAGGCTAACCGGGACAGTGGCTGTGGGGCACTGGATTGTGACCTGTTGTACCATGGCCCAAGCATCATTAGTGATATCAATCTGCTGTATACAGTAGCTACGGCCAACAGGCATGGTTCCATTTCTTGTCAGGCAGACAGATCCCCTTTGTTGATTTTCCACAATGAAGTAGGGTGGGGAATCTGATCTGTTGTAGCTGGGTTGGTAATGTTTCTTAAAGGTCGATAGAGTGCACCCTCCGCCCCCTAGCCCGAAAACGACATCACTGTTGCTGATATTAAACATACCCTGCATCATGGTACCCGATGGGGTTTTAAATGTCAGTTCCCTTTTCCCTTCCTGGGTTCCATTCTGATTTGAAATCCATTCTATTATTTCCGGAGCTGATAAAGGGATAGGGAATAAAGGAATTCCTCCCTTTCCTCCGTGCGTGGGAATGTGTGAACAGACCCAGCACTTGCTCAGATTCAATTGTGATGCATACAGATAAGACATATACACAAAGGTGTTCATACAACAGACAGAGTCATCGTTACAGAGATGTTCACTGTGCCTTAAATGATCACCTTAAATCCTCATAACTCCATCTATATTTTCCCGCTATGGCTAATGGCCAGGGTCGTGCGAAGCAGCAAAAGAAGCATCCTATCACTTACTAATAACCCGCGCGACCGTTATACAATGGTCCAAAGGCTATACCGCCCGCGCGCAACTTCCCGCGAACCCGTTCAGCTTGCTTGGAGGTCAGTCATTGTCTGTACACACCTGCAACTGGAGTATATCACATATTTTTCCAATTAGTTCCAGCATATTTTTTCAACTGAGTTTAATGTTTCCATATACCTTTCCCTCTTATGCCTATACAGGCACAGGTATCTCCACTAATTATAACTTCATACGGCCCATTCCATTTTGGTGCAAACCCTGGTTTATCAGGTAGTGTTTTCACTCGGACGTCCCACTGTTGGGACGTCCGGGAGCATTTCAAGCTCTCTCTCTGCGTCTCTTATTTCCTGATTGTCTCTTATCAATTTGTGCATCCCTTTTAGTTGGGTGCTTAGTTCCAAAACATATCTTTTGATTTTATTTTTTAGTGGACCTACATCGGTCCCACCTGTTATGATGTTTTCTGGTAATTGGTAATCACCTGTCCTGTCATTAGTTCATAAGGGGTTAATCCGGTTGTCCGGTTTGTGGTAGCCCTTAATCTCATTAGTATGGTGGGCAATACCTTTGTCCACATTTTTCCCGATGTCTGTATGGCTTTAGCTAGTGCATTATACATTTAACTATAGGGTTAACCCACTATAGGGTTCATGGTGGGAGATATAGGAAGGATGTCCGAGGTGGGTTTTTTACTCAGAGAGTGGTTGGGGTGTGGAATGGCATGCCGGCAGGGATAGTGGAGTCAGAAACTTTAGGAACATTTAAGAAGCTATTGGATAGGCACATGGAGTACTTCGGGATGATAGGGAGGAAATAGCTTGATCTGGGTTTCAGACAAAGCTCGGCACAACATCGTGGGCCGAAGGGCCTGTTCTGTGCTGTACTGTTCTATGTTCTATGTACATATCCCCCTTCCATAGAAAGCTTAGTGTGAATCAAATAACACTTTGCACTGACTGCAGCTGGACATCCATTCATTTGTATATAATTCTATCAAAAGACATCGCTTTCCCCATTAAAATCACATGCCATACAGCTCTGAGTTTATATGATGTATTCTTACATTATATCTAATTTGATAATTTGGTTGCGCATAAGCATTACAGTACTTCACAAAGTACCACATCAAAACACCAACATTTAGTTTGGAATAAATAGCCTTTTCCCCTACAGAATTATGTTTTTATCAATACACAATATATACTATAAAACTGGTTAAGGCTTTTCAGGATTTGATTTTATTCTCGAGTCTATATGGCAGTGCTTATACTGTATAATAATCGAGCGGCAGTTATATCATGCCACTTTACACATAACTGTGATATCATATCATAACTATGATATCCAAACCCTTTTAATTTAAGTTGATTCTATTTTTAAACTGAGCTCCAGATCAAAAGCACCCGCATTTTAGAAAAACAGGCGCCAAATCAAAATCAAAGTAGGTACAATACATATAACAATAGATAATTGATTAGAAACGTTTTGGCTTAATTCCTAGCTGGCTAGGTTTTAAGCTTTGCAGTATTTTCATATTTGGAAAACCTTGAACAATAGATGGCACATGAAATTCCAACGGCAGTACATAATTTTAACCAGTTGCAGAATACTAAACTATCAGACGTTTATAAATCACTATATTCTGTGGACCTTAATACTGCATTCGAACTGGGCAATTTGCATTGGTATTGGTCTCAAGAAGTTGTATTGTAGTCAGGTTTTCCTTTGGATGGGCTAGCCAGAACTATCATCAATGTTAGACGATGTAATTTGTTGCGTGTTAACAAAACAACATAATACAAGCCTTGCATTTCATATTGGTCCAAATGTTATTTAGAACTAACTGGCAACACAAGTTCCAACAATTCATGGTGTTCAATGGTTGGCAACAAATGCAGATTAAAAATACTCAATGACAACATCTTTATCTGTATTAACAACTGAGGTTTTAATTAATTAATCTCCTGCTGGAACTTGGAGTAATCAGAACTACGATTCATTTCACTAACTTGATATACTTTAAACTGTCACATAGACAATATATTCACCTCATTCTTTTGTTCCTGCTTTTCTACTTCTCCACAAAATTACATATTTTCTTCTCTCAGCTAACTCTTTTATAATTTCAACTTCAAGACAAAGGAAAGAGCATATGGTCCTTCCAAGGTTTAACTCCTTCCTTAACATTAAAACATTAAAGCAAACAACAACAAAACATCCACTTTGTTAAACATGGACACACATGGAAGCTTCCAACATTCATTCAAACTTAACATCTTAAATTGTGATGAAAGTAAAACACTTGAGAATACAGAACGTTGATTAACAGTCGCTTTTATTCTTCTGTCTTTCAAACGGTGATTAAACTCAAAACAGAAGTAAATTCAAGAAATCTTATCACATTAATCTTTAACAGTTTGTAACAAACACTCCATAAGAACAAACAATTTATTAAACTCGCACACAGAGGAGCAATTCACTTTGATCTGCTATACCCTATCCCACCACATGAGGCTCTCGATCGCACAATTACATCCTCTCTCTCTTTCTCTCTCATGTACACAGCCTGCTCGTTTCTTTTAACCCTTTACTCCCCTCTTTGGTCTATCACGCTTCAAACTAACCAAGTTAACCCGATTTGAGTCCCTTCTATCTTTGCAGCGGCACTGGCGTTGGTGTCTTATATTCATCGGGGCAATGACGGCTACCTTAGATTTCTGGTAATTATCTACACTGGGTCGATTCCACCAATCCTCCTCCTGTTCATCCATATCGGTATTTTGGAACAACATTGGCAAGCCAGATGCCTCTGGTTTTTTATCTTTCCTTTGTTCGGCTTGCCGTACTAATCCTTTTTTCTCGGTCTCGTCTTTCCTTTGCAGTCTTTCCTGTTCTACTCTATCTCTTTTATCCTTCTCATATTTCTCACATTCCCACTTCAACCTCACCCAAGTCTTAGGGTTTCCCTCATTATCACATACATTGATCCCTCTTCTGCGTGCATTCTTCCCCCTCTTAACTGTTTTGTTGTGGTAATTCTGCTCCAGTAAGTGGGAGCAGTCCCTCTGAATCTCTGTTTTAAACTGGGTGAAGGGTTTATAATTTGCTTTTGGCTGCACATCTGTTCCCCTTCAGGATACTGGTGCTAAGTTGTGTTCTAGCGCTTCCCACTCCTCTGGTCCCTGTTGCGTGGACTCATTAGGAGGTAGAGGAACAGTTTCCCCTCTCCATTGCTTGTCTTCTAACACGCGGTTTTGTTTCTCTTGTTCCCTTATTCTGGATTCTAACTCTCTAATCTTTTCTTTATCTTGCTCAATTAGTCCAGCTAACTGATGTATTAACAATACTCCTATCTTCTTTGTCTTGTTTCTCTTTAGTAGGCAGGGGTCTTCTGTCCGTTAATTCCTTTAACATAGATCATTTTATTCGTTATGGGTAAGGGTAGGTCAGTGATAGATATGGAGGCTCCCCTACTAGTGCAGACATGTAGATTCTACCCTCCTTCTTACCCAAACTCGCGGGGGCCCCTTATTGCCCCTCTGCGTGGCCCCCCCTTATTGCAAAACTGGCAGGTAGTGGCCTTCCTTCTACCCCCCTTCAGAGCCCCATAGACTCTGGCAAAGTTACCCAGTTTCCCACAATTATAGCACGCACCCTTTGGTTCAGCTCCTCCACTGTTTGCACTAACATTTTCCTGTTTTATTCATGGATATGGTTTCTCATCTGGTCCATCTCTAATTCCAGATGCCCATTCTACTAATTCATCATAAGTCTGGTATTAAGAACTCCCATTTTAAGGATTTTTTGGTGAGCTGGCGACAGCCCATCTTTAAATGCTTGTAAAAAGGCTCTATCTGTTCGGGCAGTTTTGGGCAACCCCGAACATTCTTGGTGCACTCTAAAGAGTCGCTCCCCAAATTCGGAGGCTCCTTCACCCCTTTGTTGTTTAATATGGGTAATTCTGGACCAATTGGTTGGCACGTTACCCGCTCCGTCACTCAGTCTCCACTTCTCCTGTGGGCAAGCGGCCCGTATCAACTGGTGTATATCCTGCAAATGTAAATGGAGCCTTCCCAGGGATGCCAAAACTTGTTGTCTTTCTCCTGGGGTGAAGGGTTTGTACCGGGCAGTGGGACTCTGTAATGTCCCGCCCTGAGTTATGGGAGCGAGATCATGGACCTCTTCCTCATCGGGGTCTCCCACTGGTGCCGTGGGTTGTACGGCCGGCCCATAGAGAGGCAAGGATCCCCAGCCGGGGTCCTCTAAACATTGGTTTCTCTTCTCTAATTCTCCTTTCGCTTTGTCATCAGCCTATTTCTTACCCAAAACTGAGACCTGTTCAATTATTCCGGCCAATTAGTGAACTAAGAGAACTCCAATTTTCTTAGTCTGTCTTTCTTTTCCTTTTTCAACCATTTTCATTGTTGGTCTAGTGGGTGGTCTAAATCCCACCCCCCTTTGTTCATCTGTTTAATGAGTTTGTCCCTCTTAGTCATATATTCGTTTATCAGGGACCCCGAGGGCCCCCACTGTCCTTGTCCCGCCATAACACCGATAGGTTTATACTCACCACCTGGAGCCTTCTATTCTCCTTTCTCGCTCTCCCCCTCCTAGGTTGCTCTTATCCGAGTTTGGTGATACCTGTCAGGGGTGATCAGATCCCTCCGTACCACCGCTTATACTATATTGTTATTAAGCCGGCTTTCACATGAAGGCTTTTCCTTCCGCTCCGGCGATCACTCAGACAGTTTCTTTCTCACTCACATCTGAACATCACACCTCAGGCAATCTTTTTCCAGACCCTAACAGCCATTTCAAATCCTGACCTCAGCATGGGGGATTTCCCTCTTAACATTCAGTCGAAGGCTGGGTGTTCGAGTCAATTGCCTCCTTGGCCGTACGTGCTCAGTTCAGACGTCTTTCATTAGTTCAGACATTCTCTCATCACAGATGATCACCCACTGTACTTTGACCCACTCTAATAAGTTCAGTAATCTATTCCGGTGTCCCGGTCGTGGCCATTCGACCGGACCCGTAAACAGATCCCGGGTTTCGGCACCAATTGTTGTCGGAAAAATAATACCTCTGAGACTAGTCGTAGAGTCAAAGTACAGTTTTTTATTTGCACAATTGTGGAAGAAGTCCTCCCTAACACTGTCTCAGACTTCTTACTGAATGCAGGTCAAGAGCAAACATTTATACATATATTTTCGCCCCGGATCACGTCCTCATCTTCCCACAATTATTGCTGTCTCGGCAGTTCCGTCTTTCCCGTGTAACCGTGACCATCCTCAAGGCTGCGAATATCTGTTTTGTCGCCACCTGTGCGTTGTTTATCTATTACATAAGATTATAAGTTTGCATAAACAGGTTAACTAAGATACAGGAGCCTATATAGCAATTTATATCAGTATAAATAGTATAGATGAAAAGCATATAATGAATATATATGAATCTATTGTTATACGATGACAGAAGGCATCCATGTCAGCTCCACCGTGCTAAATAAAGGTACATAATAGAAAGGAACATAAAATGGAGTCTGCTTAGCTGATTCTGCTTAGCCACATTCCTAATACCAATTAGCTGAGAACAGCAAGGAAAGCTGTCTCTCTTATCTGGTTTGGATACATGAAAACAAGTTCCACAGACATGAAAACACCGAGCCCTAACGTAAACATGAATTCTACAGTGTTTCTCACAAAATCACAGAGTTCGGGTCTCAATGCTTAAGTGTTACAAAATTCATTAACCCATTCCCGTCTTCATACAGCGCTAGCTGTCATAAAGCAGGTGAAATTAAACATCCCATTAAAAATAACAGGCCAGGGAGAAGGTAAGTGTCTAAAGTAAGTGAATGGGATTAGCGGGTGGGGGTGGTGGGGGTGGGGGGCAGTTCGATGTCATTGGGGGGAGGGCAAGGGGGAGTTGGATATGGGGGGGTGGACATTTTAGTGGGGGTGGGGGTTTGGACATCTGGGGTGGGGTGGTCAAACATGGAACGGGTGGGACATAGTGGGAGAGGTGGGGATCATTCATTGGAGGGAGTTGGAAATTGGGGTCTGAGGGGGTTGGACATGGAGGATTAGGGGGCTCAGATATTGGGGACTGTCGGGTTTGGTCGGGGGATACAAGATGGGGGGAAGGGGTCAGGTCGTGGGGGATAGGTCAGGGTGGGCGGAGGGTTCGGGCTGAGTTGGATTGTAGTGGGGGTGGGATCCAGTGAGGTCAGCTCGTAAGGTCAGGGGAATGGAGAAGCGGGGGTGAGGGTGGAAAATCTAACCGAGTCCTATCGGGTAAGGTGGTCGGGTTTGTGGAAGGGTGAATCACATGCTTGTGGGGGTTCAGGGAGTGATAAATACCATGGGGGGGTAGGGGAGTCCTCTGTGGGGTCGGGAGTGTGAGGGGTGTCCTGTGTGGAGCTCAGTCTTGGTATTTAAAATAATTACAGTTAAGATAGAAGTGGTTTTATTTCTTTTAACTTTTTCAGAATAATTATTAGTGTAAAACTGGCAGAACCATCTGGGGTTTTAGCCCAGAGCAATTGCCCAGGAGAAGTTTGTGCTTCCGGACAACTGGTGGGTAAACCCTTACCTGGGAGATTCTGAGAGGGATTCCCCAGCACATCTTTTGTACCCCCCAAATCCAACACTGGGGAGGCAGGGTGTTACGAGGCCAGTTTGTGTATGATATATATTTCTGGAGTGCAGTGAGAAGGTAGTTAATTACAGTGACAAGTGCAAAGCACATATTTTTGTTATTCATTCGTGGGACATGGGCGTCGCTGGCTGGCCAGCATTTTTTGCCCATTCCTAGTTGCCCTTGAGAAGGTGGTGGTGAGCTGTCTTCTTGAATCGCTGCAGTCCACATGCTGTGGGTTGACCCACAATGCTGTTAAGGGAAGGAATTCCAGGATTTTGACCCAGTGACTGTGAAGGAACAACGATATATTTCCAAGTCAGGATGGTGAGTGGCTTGGAGGGGAACTTGCAGGTGGTGGTGTTCCCATGTGTCTGCTGCTCTTGTTCTTCTAGATGGAAGTGGTCATGTATTTGGAAGGTGCTGCCTAAGGATCTTTGGTGAATTGCTGCAGTGCATCTTGTAGATAGTACACACTGCTGCTACTGAGCGTCGGTGGTGGAGGGATTGAATGTTTGTAGATATGGTGCCAATCAAGTTGGCTGCTTTGTCCTGGATGGTGTCAAACTTTTTGAGTGTTGTTGGAGCTGCACCCATCCAGGCAAGTGGAGAGCATTCCATCACACTCCTGACTTGTGCTTTGTAGATGGTGGACAGGCTCTGGGGAGTCAGGAGGTGAGTTACTCGCCGCAGTATTCCTAGCCTCTGACTTGCTCTTGTAGCCACTGTGTTCAGTAAGTCCAGTTGAGTTTCTGGTTAATGACAACCCCAAGGATGTTGACAGTGGGGGATTCGGTAATGGTAACACAATTTAATGTCAAGAGGCAGTGGTTAGCGTGCCTCTTACTGGTGATGGCCATTGCCTGCATTTGTTTGGCGTGAATGTTACTTGCCACTTGTCAGCCCAAGTCTGGATATTGTCCAGATCTTCCTTCATTTGAACATGGACAGCTTCAGTCTCTGAGGAGTCACGAATGGTGCTGAACATTGTGCAATCATCAGCGAACATCCCCATTTCTGACCTTATGATGGAGGGAAGGTGATTGATGAAGCAGCTGAAGATGGTTGGGTCTAGGACACCAGCCTGAGGGACTCCTGCAGAGATGTTCTGGAGCTGAGATGACTGACCCTCCACAACCACAACTGTCTTCCTATGTACCAAGTATGACTCCAACCAGCGGAGAGTTTGCCCCTTGATACCCATTGATTCCAGCAAGCATTGTGACTAAGCATTGAATGACTCCTGTTAATGACTTAATTGTATGTATCTGAGAATATCTTTTTTTGATTAATTAGAGTCACAGGTAATTTGGTTTGGATACAGTGTTCCCCATGGTGAAAGATTTAAGTTTAAGTTTACTTATTAGTGGCACATGTAGGCTTACATTAACACTGCAATGAAGCCACTGTGAAAATCCCCTAGTCGCCACACTCCAGCGCCTGTTCGGGTACACTGAGCGAGAATTTAGCATGGCCAATGCACGTCTTTTCAGACTATGGGAGGAAACCAAAGCAACTGGAAGAAACCCACACAGACACGGGGAGAACGTGCAGACCCTGCGTAGACAGTGACCCAAGCCGGGAATCGAATCCCGGTCTCTGGTGCTGTCTAGCTTATTCAAAGCTTTGCCTATTAATAAAACCAAAGGAAGGAATTTTAATAGAAAAATAATGTTAATGTTAGTCTATTTTAGTGTATTGCACTTTTTTATTGCTTAGCTTATACTTTAAACGCAGCTCAATATATGTTTACAAATGAAAATGCATGGAAGTACACAAATATTTTCTCAACAGTAATAGGGCAAACTTAGTGATATTAAGGAGAAATGAGTTATGCTAGTTAAGTTGGTTAAATAATATTAACAAATTATGATATGTTAAACTGGCACCGACAGATCAACAAAGGCAGGATTGGCATTTCTAAAGGTTGAAGAATGAGTCTTCCAACTTATTATGTACGTTAAGAGAGATGTCCTATGATGGTTTTTATCGATTGGAGTCATAGATACAATCAGTAGTAAACTAATTTTAGGAATTCAACTTCAACTTCACAAAGGAAAACAATAGAAACTATTAATAAGCCTGTTATATACTCAAGAACTGCATGGCAAGTATATCTGAGGGGTTTTTCTGGCAATAGGATCTTTGGAGCCAGATATAGCCAGTTGCATTCACGTGTTTGTGATATTCATCTGAAGCAGCTGGAGAAGAACTTCCAGATTTCAATGCTGTTCTGCTCATGTGGAAAACAGACAGAGGCCAATCATATTGACAGATTCCAGTGAAGAAAGTAAACACCATTATCACAAATGAGAAAGCAAATGCACAGGAAAAAGCTTTCTCATTTGTCATAAGGTCAGAAGGTCAGAAGTGGGGATGTTCGCCGATGATTGTACAATGTTCAGCACCATTGGCGACTCCTCAGATACTGAAGCAGCCCATTTTTAAATGCATCAAGTTCTGGACAATATCCAGGCTGGGGTTAACAAGTGGCAAGTGACATTCGCGCCACACAAATGTCAGGCACTGACCAACACCAATGAGACACTCTAACAACCGCCCCTTGACATTCAATGGTGTTACCATCACTGAATCCCCCCACTGTCAACATCCTTGGGGTTATCATTGACCAAAAACTCAACTGGACGACAGCTTGCTATATACATACAGCCTTGCACAGCGCTAATATTCATGAAGTTGAGAAGTCACGATTGTGTGATTCTTAAGATTATGTCAGTCTCTCACTGTGTGGTGTACTCTAGCGTTCCTGGAAATATGTCTCCCAAAAACTTTGAAGGTTTTAAAGGGACACAGCACAGTGGCACAGTGGTTAGTGCTGCCACCTCACAGCACCAGGGACTCAGGTTTGATTCCAGCCTTGGGTAACTGTTTATGTAAGTTGGGTGACTGTCTGCTCTCCCCGTGTCTGCGTGGGTTTCCTCCCACAGTCCAAAGATGTGCAAGTTAGTTGGATTGTTCATGCTAAATTGCCCCTTAGTGTCCCAAGATGTGTAGGTTAGGGGGATTAGCCATGGTAATTGTGTGGGATTACAGGATGGGGCCTGCGTGAAATGCTCTGTCAGAACATTGGTTCAGACTCAGTGGGACAAATGGCCTTCTTTTGCACTGTAGGGATCCTATGATTACCATTATCCATATCACAAACCACTTGCCTTTGAATTTACATTGATCCTAGTATGTAAATATTCACTACTATAACAAAATATATCCCCATTCTTTCAATGCAGCTGTGAGCCAGTTTATTTTAATTAAGCTAAACCTCAGCGAAAATAGTTAGAGAATTAATTTATATAAATTTGTTCAGTGTTCACATCCCAGGGCAGCACAGTGACACAATGGTTAGCACTGCTGCCTCACAGTGCCAGTGATCTGGGTTCAATTCCCGGCTTGGGTCACTGTCTGTGTGGAGTCTGCACGTTCTCCCCGTGTCTACATGGGTTTCCTCCGGGTGTTCCGGTTTCCTACCAGAATGCACCTAACCAGTGCTGGTTAGGTGCATTGGCCATGCTAAGTTCTCCCTCAGTGTACCTGAGCGGGCGCCAGATTGTGGCGACCAGGGGATTTTCACAGTAACTTCATTACAGTGTTATTGTAAGCCTACTTGTGACACTAATAAATAAACTTTAAAACTCTGGAGTATTCGCAAAGCCTTCAATGAATATGGAACAAAACTTATGTCTTTAAAAAGCTATATCTAAGAAAAAAATATCTGTGGTACGTATTTGTGGTGATTCTCCCTTTAAAGATCCCTCTGTAAGGGTCACATGGCCCAGGGAGCCAATCAGGGAGCAGGGTGGGGGATCTGGTCAGCAAAGCTTTCTGTTCCAGAACATTCTCGGGAGCTGCAAGCCTCTGTACAATCTTCACCTGTAAATAAATGTTTTTCCCATAACCAGTGAACAAGAATTATTACAGTATTTTTTTAACTTGGGAATCAATCAGTGGGAGATTATGATTATATTTGTATCGAGAACACAGCCGCTCTTCAGCCATTTTGATCATGTGTATTTCCTTTCTACTTTGATTTCTGTTCAGGCTGTTCCCCCTTCTTTTGGGGAGCTGCCCCTCTTGCTTTGTCCTGACTTAATCTGAGTTTGTTTATTTGGTTTGACCTAAAAAGAGGTCAGTGCATGCTTTAATGATGACTGAAAATCAACCAGTGTTGAGTAAAAAGATTTTATGGTTTCTGGTCCCCAAAATTTGTTACTCTTTATTCAGCACCTGGTTAAAAAATATCAGAGGAAAATTGCATGAAACTTGAGAACAAGGACTTGGTAAATAGCATTTATATAGTGCCATTGTAATGATGCACTTTCACAGATTTCATTAATGAACAACAAAGGTATTTATTAATCGGAATTACACAGCAGCTTCATGGCTGTCGCCAGCTCCCAAACTATCCCTTTGCCTAAGAGGGCTCCAGCCACTGGGGTGATTCCCTACTCTGACTCCCCATTGGTCACACAGGCCATGTGACCCTTACTCTGCTGTGTTGCCCTTAAAGTGACAATCACCACAGCTGTTAACACAGCACAATGTCCCTGGGTGTTTGCTTTTAAACAGCCTGCAGCTGAAGCTCACAGACACAAATAAGTAATTATCCCTACTGTCCCAAGATGTGTAGGTTAGGTGGATGAGACATGGGAAATACGTGCGGTTACAGGGATGGGGCCGGAGTGTGGGCCTGGGTAAGATACCCTGTCAGAGAGTTTGTGCAGACCCAATGGGCTGAATGGCCTCTTCTGCACTGTAGAGATTCTATGAATACCATGTTCTGCTTGGCTTCCCATAACTGATTTTTAAAAATTCATTCGTGGGACATGCATGTCACTGGCTGTCATGATGTGGAGATGCCGGCGTTGGACTGGGGTAAGCACAGTAAGAAGTCTCTCAACACCAGGTTAAAGTCCAACAGGTTTATTTGGTAGCAAATACCATAAGCTTTCGGAGCACAGCTCCTTCGTCAGATGGGGTGGATATGACGAAGGAGCTGTGCTCTGAAAGCTTATGGTATTTGCTACCAAATAAACCTGTTGGACTTTAACCTGGTGTTGAGAGACTTCTTACTGTCACTGGCTGGCCAGCATTTATTGCCCATCTCTAGTTGCTCTTGAAACTGAGTGGCTTGCTAGACCATTTCAGAGGGTAGTTAAAAGTCAACCACATTGCTGTGGCTCTGGAGTCACATGTAGGCCAGACCAGGTAAGGATGGCAGATTTGCCCCTAAAGGGGCAAAGTGAACCAGACAGGCTTTTCTGACAATGGTTTCATAGTCATCAGTAGATTCTTAGTTCAAAATATTTTTTTCATTGAATTCAAATTCCACCATTTGCTATGGTTGGGATTCGAACCCAGGTCCATAGAATATTAGCTGAGTTTCTGGATTAATAGTCTACTGATGATACCACTGGACCATTGCTCCATGATTGGCAAGGCTGCGAATTTCTTTAGTAGAACCCAGGTTCGTGTCATTTATAAGTAAGAACCTGGTTAGTCGTCTTCATAGTCAAATGTATGTGCTGGCATTCTCTTCAAAATAACAAAAAAACATTGCATTTGAATTGTAGTAACTTGCATTTATAAGCAGTTGAGGACAGTCTGGTTAAGAGAAGGAAAGTTCTTTGTTTGGACTCCTATTAAACATTTTAAAGATAGTGCTTTTATTTATAAATCTTAGACTAAATTCAATATACAATCATCAAAAAATGCAATTACCCATTTATTGATCCAAGAATAACATATGATGCCTTGCTATAAGTTGGATCAGATACCCCTGCAGTGCTAAGCTAGTCAGGAAGTGGTATTTAAATATATCTTGGAGCTCAATAATTCAATGCCATTTTTGGTTCAAAATCAGGTTTGCTAATCTTTCATAAAAAACCGCACTGGATTTGCGATTTTTGCATACTTCTGTTGCATATTGGGTTACAAAAGTATTTTTGTGTGTCTTGCCATTGAACATGATCCTTTCAAATGCATCTCAATGGCTTGCAAATTAATACTGTACTTCCTTTAGCAAATTACTTCAGCTTTTAAATTGAAGGGGCCTGAAGTAAGAACCTCCCTTTACTAAAATGTTTTTGCAAACTGTGGGTCTTATTGGGAAATAAGCTTACATCCTAGACAAACAAAGACTTTAAGCCCAGCAATATCACTAAAGCCATCGGCAAACACTACCATTTTCCATTCTAAATGCTTTTATTTCTCATGTGACAGCAATGATAGAAAACTCAAATTGATTTTATTTGTTTCTGCTTATGTCAAAAAAAAAGCTTCTTTAGAACAGCAGCAGTAACCCATAGGGGCTGTGTCACCTGAAATTTGTTTGAACTTTGCTACTTATTTTTTAAGCTGAGAGTTGGACACTTTAATTTTGAGAACTGTTGCTTTTCCTAATCATAAGAAAGTAAAGCAAAAATGCTCAGCACCTAAGTATTTTCTTCCCTTGCTGTTTATTCAGCTTGTTCCAGCCAGAACGGTAAGAGATACTGATATAGCCATAGAGTCGTACAACGCAGAAAAGGCCCTTTGGCCAATCGAGTCTACACTGACAATAACTACACTAAAGTCGCGCTAATCCCACTGACCAGCACTTGTCCCTTAGCCTTGAATGTTATGATGTTTCAAGTGCTCATCCAACTACTTTTTAAAGCTTGTAAGGTTTCCAGCCTCCAATACCTTCCCAGGCAGTACATTCCAGATTCCAACCATCCTCTGAGTTAAGACATTCTTTTTCAAATCCCCTCTGAATCTCCTGCTCCTTACCCTAAAACTATGCCCCCTCGCGATTGACCCCTCAACCAAGGGAAACAGCTATTTCTATTCACCCTGTCTATGCCCATCTTATACACCTCAATTATGCCTCCTCCCCTCTGCTTGAGAGAAAACAAGCCTACCTAGTCTCTCTTTATAGCTCAAATGCTCCATCCCAGGCAACATCCTGGTGAATCTCCTCTGTACCCCTTCCGTATAGAGAGGTGACCAGAACTACACAGTTCCTGCAATGTGCATCAGGAGGCATGAAACAAGTTAGGCAGACTTTTGCTGGTGCCCCCTCTGACTGGGAAGAGGTTAGGCTGATGATGGTAAGGGGGGTGGAGGTGCAGAGTTCACTGGCAAAATAACAGGTAGCCATGAATGCTCCTGGACACAATCCCGCTACCGGGGAATTTTCCAAGTCACAGGCCGCAATGTGGATTGGCTACCCATGTGGATTGGCAAGTGTAGACCCGGCACCCAGTTTTCAGTTGGGATTCTGAGGCAGGCGGCAAGATTCAGGCCAAGAGTCAGATTATGCTCAGATTCTATTAATCTCACCTCCTCTTGAGCTTTATAGGAATTAACAATATTCCCAAAACTGGGGCTACAAGCAAGTAATGGATAAATCACAATCCAAAGCTGGTCATCTTAGGACAGGAATCTACAACTACTCACTACCTATGAGTATATAACAGCTAGGTATAAAATAAGATCAACCCCAAGAGCAAAGCAAACATTGATAATATTGAAACCTTTTGTGTTGGTTTGATCCAGGGAGGGGTTCAGGTACTTAAGCAATTGGGGCTCGTACTGGGGAAGGTGTGACCTCTATGAGAAGGATGGTCTACACCTTAATCAGAAGGGGACCAATATCCTGGGGGGTAAATTTGCTAAGGCCATGCAGGGAGGTTTAAACTGATTCGGGGGGGGGGAGGGATCCTGAGTAGTGGGGCTGAAAGTGAGGGATGCATGGATGGGGACTGCAATGCACGGCATTGCAGAGGTGGGGTGGAGCAGGGTTTGAAATGTGTATACTTCAATGCCAGGAGTATTCGCAATAAAGTGGGTGAACTTGCAGCGTGGATCAGTACCTGGGACTTCGATGTTGTGGCTATTTCAGAGACATGGATAGAGCAGGGGCAGGAATGGATGCTGCAGGTCCCGGGGTTCAAATGTTTTAGTCGAAGTAGGGAAGGAGGTAGAAGAGGGGGAGGGGTAGCATTATTGGTCAGAGATTGTATCACAGTGTCAGAGAGGAGGTTTGATGAGGACTTATCTGTTGAGGTAGTATGGGCGGAGATTAGAAATAGGAGAGGAGAGGTCACCCTGTTGGGAGTCTTTTATAGACCTCCTAAAAGTTCTAGAGAGGTTGAGGAAAGGATTGCGGAGTCAATCCTGCTTAGGAGTGAAAGTAATAGGGCAATTGTTATGGGGGATTTTAACTTGACTAATATTGACTGGAATTGTTATAGCTCTAGCTCGTTAGAGGGGTCAGTTTTTGTTCAAAGCGTGCAGGAAGGTTTTTTGACTCAGTATGTAGACAGGCCAACTAGAGGTGAGGCTATATTGGATCTGGTGCTGGGAAATGAGCCAGACCAGGTGCTAGACTTGGAAGTTGGTGTGCATTTTGGTGATAGTGACCACAATTCGGTTACGTTCACCTTAGTGATGGAAAGGGATAGGCATGAACCTCGGGCCAGTGGTTTTAGCTGGGGGAAGGGTAATTATGAGGCTATTAGGAGAGAATTAGGAAACATAGGTTGGACTAGGAGATTACAGGGACTGGGAACGTCCGACATGTGGAGTTTTTTCAAGGAGCAGCTACTGCGAGTCTGTGATAGGTATGTCCCTGTCAGGCAAGGAGGAATTGGTAGGGCTAGGGAACCGTGGTGCACCAAAAAAGTTTCTTTATTGGTTAAAAAGAAAAAGGAGGCTTATGTTCGGATGAGACGTGAGCACTCGGGTAGTGCACTAGAAAGCTTTAGATTGGCTAAGAGGGAGTTGAAGAGCGAGCTTAGAAGGGCTAAAAGGGGACATGAGAAGACTTTGGCGGATAGGGTTAAAGAGAATCCTAAGGCGTTCTATAGGTATGTCAAGAACAGAAGGTTGGTTAGGGCAAGTTTAGGGCCAGTTATAGATGGCAGAGGGAAGTTATGTGTGGAACCGGAGGAGATTGGTGAAGCATTGAACCAATATTTCTCTTCGGTGTTCACGCAAGGGGACATGAATATAGCTGAGGAGGACACTGGGTTGCAAGGGAGTAGAATAGACAGTATTACAGTTGATAAGGAGGATGTGCAGGATATTCTGGAGGGTCTGAAAATAGATAAATCCCCTGGTCCGGATGGGATTTATCCAAGGATTCTCTGGGAGGCAAGAGAAGTGATTGCAGAGCCTCTGGCTCTGATCTTCAGGTCGTCGTTGGCCTCTGGTATAGTACCAGAAGATTGGAGGTTAGCGAATGTTGTCCCATTGTTTAAGAAGGGGAACAGAGACTTCCCCGGGAATTATAGACCGGTGAGTCTCACTTCTGTTGTCGGCAAGATGTTGGAAAAAATTATAAGGGATAGGATTTATAGTTATTTGGAGAGTAATGAATTGATAGGTGATAGTCAGCATGGTTTTGTGGCAGGTAGGTCGTGCCTTACTAACCTTATTGAGTTTTTTGAGAAAGTGACCAAGGAGGTGGATGGGGGCAAGGCAGTGGACGTGGTATATATGGATTTTAGTAAGGCGTTTGATAAGGTTCACCATGGTAGGCTTCTGCAGAAAATGCAGATGTATGGGATTGGGGGTGATCTAGGAAATTGGATCAGGAATTGGCTAGCGGATAGGAAACAGAGGGTGGTGGTTGATAGTAAATATTCATCATGGAGTGCGGTTACAAGTGGTGTACCTCAGGGATCTGTTTTGGGGCCACTGCTGTTTGTAATATTTATTAATGATCTGGATGAGGGTATAGTTGGGTGGATTAGCAAATTTGCTGATGACACCAAAGTCGGTGGTGTGGTAGACAGTGAGGAAGGGTGTCGTAGTTTGCAGGAAGACTTAGACAGGTTGCAAAGTTGGGCCGAGAGGTGGCGGATGGAGTTTAATGCGGAGAAGTGTGAGGTAATTCACTTTGGTAGGAATAACAGATGTGTTGAGTATAGGGCTAACGGGAGGACTTTGAATAGTGTGGAGGAGCAGAGGGATCTAGGTGTATGTGTGCATAGATCCCTGAAAGTTGGGAATCAAGTAGATAAGGTTGTTAAGAAGGCATATGGTGTCTTGGCGTTTATTGGTAGGGGGATTGAATTTAGGAGTCGTAGCGTTATGTTGCAACTGTACACAACTCTGGTGCGGCCGCACTTGGAGTACTGTGTGCAGTTCTGGTCCCCACATTACAGGAAGGATGTGGAGGCTTTGGAGAGGGTGCAGAGGAGGTTTACCAGGATGTTGCCTGGTATGGAGGGGAGATCCTATGAGGAGAGGCTGAGGGATTTGGGATTGTTTTCGCTGGAAAGGCGGCGGCTAAGAGGGGATCTTATTGAAACATATAAGATGATTAGAGGTTTAGATAGGGTGGATAGTGATAGCCTTTTTCCTCTGATGGAGAAATCCAGCACGAGGGGGCATGGCTTTAAATTGAGGGGGGGTAGTTATAGAACCGATGTCAGGGGTAGGTTCTTTACCCAGAGGGTGGTGAGGGATTGGAATGCCCTGCCAGCATCAGTAGTAAATGCGCCTAGTTTGGGGGCGTTTAAGAGATCCGTAGATAGGTTCATGGACGAAAAGAAATTGGTTTAGGTTGGAGGGTCACAGTTTTTTTTTAACTGGTCGGTGCAACATCGTGGGCCGAAGGGCCTGTTCTGCGCTGTAATGTTCTATGTTCTATGTTCTATGTTCTATGATCCGAGAATTACAGCTTTGTTTATGGTGACACTGAACTTGGCCACGAAGATTGATGAAACAGCAACTCTGACAAGAGACAAGAAATGAATGTCAGCATAACCTGAATTTATAGCTTAGCAGTGGACAAACAGTTCAAATTTGGAACATTAACATCAATGGTAAACTTAGATCAGGGCATTAGTGACCCTTCTGCTGTGTTATGTTGAGTGGTTTATCACTTGGAGTACTTTGGATTACAGCTAAACATTAAATAGTATTAACTCTTCTCAAGTAGGGGATGTTTTCCATCAGTAATAAAAGCTTGCTTTACTCTGTTGACCTAAAGCAGTGTAAATAATAGTCCGTCCCTTCTTTTATTTTGTAATTATAGAATGTAACTGGAAGTGCATTCTGTAATCAGTGAGCATCTGGGTCAAGAAAAGGTGTAGATTTGAGAAAATTCCTCCTTAAATTCAGTTAAAGCGAATCCTCCACAATGGGATTTTTACAGTCCTGTGAAGCTTTCACAAAGCAAACTATCTTCTTGTTCCAAGCGAAGCCACGAAACTCAGCAGCAGATTTCCATGTTTGTTTTCTGATCCACATGGGTTTCTAATAATGAGGTTCAGCGCTGGTGGATAACTGGAATTCAATCAAATGAGGCTGCACACATTCGACGGGGTTGTATCGTTGCTGGAATAATAAAGCAGAGGTCAGACCTTATTTGGAGCACAGTGCGCAACGTGGTCACCTAATTAGGGGAGATAGAGTATTGCTCTGAGGAAGCCATCAAGACAAGTGACAAAAAAGATTCCACTGAGAGAAATATAAGTTCTGAAGAAAGGTTTGTGAAATTGGGCTTCTTTCCACTCTGAAGAGTTTGAATTGAAATTTTCAAGTTTGCAGAGAACTGCTTACGCAAATCTAGAGCACTGAAGCAGATAGTATAAATGGTTTCAGGAAGCAATTAGCTTTTCTGAATGTAGGATGGGCTTGATGGGAAGGTTGAGTTGGTTTTTTTGTCATGGAATGGATGTGTTTTCTGGGGTCTCCTGAGGCACCCTCTTCTGAGGACTGGCATCACAATTGCAAAGCTCCTAGCTTTTCCACATAGTGCCGGAACTCTGCATTTCTTGTCTTGTGGAACCAGGCCTCTTCTGGAACGAAGAGCATTCTCAGAGTCCTTCTTCGTAAGGCAAGATTGTCAGGGAAAACCATGACACACCCATGTTTCATGGCACTATCCGCCATATTTTGGTAAATTTTCATGCACTAACACGCTGAAAAGCTTTGCGACATTCCTTAGTGCTGAATGCTGCTGCCTCACAGCGCCAGGGACCTGAGTTCAATTCCAGGCTTGGGTCACTGTCTGTGTGGAATTTGCACATTCTCCCCGTGTCTAATGGGTATCCTCCGGGTACTCCAGTTTCCTCCCACACCCCAAAGATGTGCGGGTTAGTTTGATTGGCCATGCTAAATTGACCCTAGTGTCAAGGGGGTTAGCAGGGTAAATATGTGGGGTTACAGGGATAGGGCTTGGGTGGAATTGTTGGCTCAATGGGCCAAATGGCCTCCTTTTGTACTGTAGGAATTCTATGATTCTATGATTTCAATAACTTTTTACCGTGTTAGGGAATGAGTGCTAATTAAGTAAGTGTGTAGGGTGGCAGTATGGTGGGATAGCAGGGTGGTAGGTTGCAGAGTGTGTAGGGAGGTAGTGTGAGGTGAGGTTGGGGAGGGTTGGGGGGTAGTCAGAGGATCGGGAGAGAGTCGGTGGGTGTGTGAAAGTTGTAGGATTGGGGTGGGAGCATCAGGGGTTCAGACATTGGACAGGGAGACAGTCAGAGGGTCTGGGGAGTCAAAGGGGTTCAGTGGGGAGTCATGGTGTACAGTTACCCAGGAGTTAGACATGATTCTTTTCCTGTTGAACATTTCCTGAGTAACTGTTCTGGTAAGTCAGAATCCTCCACAGTTTCCGACACTAACTCAGAATTGGAGACTTTTTAATGGAGGGTTCCAGACACAGGAATTGTCCATCGGAAGTTGAAATGAGAAGTCATTGGACTGGAAATTCCATGGGGTTCCACAGCACATCTGCTGGGATACATCCGGGGTACAACCATCAAAAGTCCGGAAGATCTGGGACAACATCTTTGCCTATTTCTAAAAATCTTTGTGCTCTTTCAACTGATAATGGGGGTGAGATTCTCTGGCCTCCCCTCAGCACGTTTCTCAGTGGCAGGAGGCAGCATGGCGTTCGCTGGCAGTGGAATCTTCAGGTCCCCCTGCTGTCAATGGGAATTCCCATTGAAGCCACCTCATGCCACCGGGAAAACCACGGCAGGGCGTGTGCTGGTGGCGGGACCAGAGAATGGTTTCCAGCCAAGAAGACATCAAGGCGGTTAGCTCAGTTGACTAGACGGCTAACGTTGTTTCAAAAAAACACCAAGAGCATGGGTTCAATTCCCATTCTGGCTGGTACGAGGTAGACTCACTTTGCCACTAAGGCAAAGCCAAGCCACCACCGACTTCGCTGCCAAGAAATTGGCTCAGGATGAGGCCTCAGCAGACACTGAGCCAAGGTCCTGCCTTCAAGCAGAGCACACGTGAATGATTGAAGCAGAAGGCATCATGACCCAGATCTTAACAATAGCAACAGCAGAAAGACATTGGCTGCTGTGACGGATTGGGACCAAGAGGAAGGGCAGATTTTTCTGACCCGACCTACCACTGGGATCATCCGGTGCAGATAAAAGTCAATGGATCTTTGGCTGCACCACCCCCATGCACCCCTCCCTCCCACCACCACACCAGTGAAACTGCTCACTCTCCACTGACAATGCTCATCCCCACAGCCTAAAGCAATGCTGGCCCCCCAGATCCCCTCCTGAGAGCGCTCAACTCCCAAATAATTCTCTCCCCTACACCCCCACCTCTCCCCCAAAATGGGAAAGATAGGACAATGGAGTAGCTAAACAACTTTTATACATATCTTGCTTCGTACCCAACAATCTCTGTCTTGAACACATTCAGTGATTGACCATCTACAGCTCCCTCAGGTAGAGAATTCCAGAGATTTGCAATCCATTGGATGAAGAAATTTCCCCACAATCTGACATGGTGACCCTGTGTTGTAGACTCCTCAGACCGGGGAACTATGTTCGTACACCTACATCGTCAAGCTCCCGAAAAGTTTTATATGTTTCAATTAGATCATCTTTCTAAACTTTTGTTCGAGGGCTTGCCTACTCGATCAATTTGGGGCGGCACGATGGCACAGTTGTTAGCACTGCTGCTTCACAGCTCCAGGGGCCCGGGTTCGATTCCCAACTTGGGTCACTGTCTGTGTGGAATTTGCACGTTCTCCCCGTGTCTGCATGGGTTTCTTCCAGGTGCTCCGGTTTCCTCCCACTGTCCAGAGATGTGCAGGTTAGGTGGAATGGCCATGCTAAATTGCCCCTTAGTGGGATAAATACGTGGGGTTATGGGGGTAGGGCCTGGGTGGGATTGTTGTCGGTGAAGGCTCGATGGGCCAAATGGCCTCCTTCTACACTGTAGGGATTCTATTCTACGATCTCTCTTCATCGCAGGAGTCAGGTTAGCAAACCTACAGTTTGTTTAATAATATCATCTAGTTTGTTCAGAATGCAGCTTCTTGCTTTTATCAATACCTTTCATCAAATATAATTCCGAAGAGATAGGAAATGTGATATTTTTTAATGTTAATCCTTGGCGCGTTCAAAATTAACCCTCACACGGATTTTCCCACGTACTTGACCTTTGTGTAAATTCCTTTTAAAAAGAAAGGAGCTTAATGAGCAAAGTGGTTGCACTGGAGCTGGGGGAAGCCAATGATATAATGTCCTTCCACTGTCTCAGCTTACATGACTGTGACTTACTCTGAGACAGACAAGTAGTTTCGGGCTATGTGGATTAATTGGTTTGAAAATGAACTCGCACCGATCATTGTCACGGTTAGAATCTGCAAAGCTGACGGGTTGGCCATTCACAGTCAGGCTGGGCGAAAAAGTTTGATTAATGCTCTTGACCCTTCTGGTGTCACACTGTGTCCGGTGGGAGAAATTCGAGTGTAACTGATTAGAAAATACCAAGATCACGTCTTGTCTTTTCCTCCAATGTTGTTTGTCTCAGTGCTGTTTATATGTGAGATGCGTCTTTATTGCCTTTCAATACATTTCCCGAGATGGAGAATAGTCATTGCAGCAGCACTTAGGGAATATAATTGGCTCAGATATTTCTGGGGTCCTGGTTTGACAGCTTAAATGTAGTGGCGCCCACGCTGATCCTTGCTCGTGACCAAAGCTGACTAGAGGAGAGACAGATTGAGGGGGAGTTTAAAACTAATCTGATTCGGATCAGCGACTGCGTTTAAAATACCCATGTTAGAGCAGGGAGCTGGAATGGGCTCTTTAAACATGCTACTGATGAAAAATATAGTTCATGATCTCGGATTAGGTGGGACGTTTCCCATATGTTGGGGTAGGCTTGGTGGGCCGAACAGCCTCTTAGCATCCTAGAATCCCTACAGCGCAGAAGGAGGCCATTCAGCCCATCAAACCTGCACCGATAACAATCCCACCCAGGCCCTACCCCCATAACCCCACATATTTACCCTGCTGGTCCCGCATGGCCAATCCACCTAACCCGCATGTTTTTCGGACTGTGGGAGGAAACCGGAGCACCCGGAGAAAACCCACGCAGACACGGGGAGAATCTGCAGACTCCACACAGTCAGTGACCCAAGGCTGGAATTGAACCCGGGTCCATGGCGCTGTGAGGCAGCAGTGCTAACTACTGTGCCACCGTGCCGCCCACTTCTCCTGCACTGTATGATTCGATGATTCTATCTAATGATCCCGTTGTCATAATGTGATAAATTCTTTGCAGACAAAGAGCAGAGCGATGCTGAACTGGAAGGTGAACAATACAACTGGAATAGAAAACAGTTGGATCATTTACAACAAAACTGATGGAAAAAAATTCTCTGTCTGTGATGAACTAATTTCCCCCCCGACGCCGATTGTTCACTGGACTGTTAAATCAGGGGGAAGGTCTAAGGTTTTGATGTTTCCAGTCCTGTGGTGGCAGTACCCACCGTGGGAGATTTGGCGGTGCAGACAAAAGTCCATTGATTTTCAGCGGGACCTGACAACCCTGGTGAACATGTCAAGGCTTTGTAGATCTTCTTCTAGCACTGATGAACTGTATGGCAAGCTATGGCACAAGCCAGTAACAGTCAATACTATTGAAGCTGAAAATAAGCGATGGGCTAATCTAGATATCCTGACAGGAATGTCCACTGATTTTTAACTGTTTAATTGCGCTTTCATTCAACAGCAAGCAAGCTATTGTTCTGGTTTCATTTTTCTGACTTAGAATCTGTTCTTGATGTCAATGCCACAAGCTGGAGTTCAATTGCACAGATGCTGCAAGCTTCCCAGTCTGGACTACATAATCAGAGAGGACACACTGCTGCCTCAAAGTGCCAGGGGCCCGGGTTCAATTCTGGCCTTGGGTGACTGTCTGTGTGGAGTTTGCACCTTCCTCTCGTGTCTACAGGAGTTTCCTCTGCATGCCCTGGTTTCCTCCAAAGATATGCAGTCTGGATGACCCTTCGTCAGAGCAATCTTTTAGGTAAAATCAAATGTCAATTAGGAAACCAGGAACTTGAAAATTCCTCTCAAACCACTTTAAATGCTGAAAAGTAGTCGAGGGGAGCAAACTGGCTCTGATCAATGTACTGATTAGATATTGAGAAAGGGGCTAGGACTTTCTTCAGCCAGATTGTCTCAGGTCAAACGGAATAGTCATAAAAAAACACAGGAAAATATGAAGGATCGAGGCCTATCTTTGCATCCCTGCCTCAACCTAAATTTTCCTTTCTCCACCCACACCGACCCCCCCAATCCCCAGCAGTCCCCCAAACTCCAGCAGCGGAAACTCTTTTTGCAGAGCGAGTAAACAGTAATGGACATCTCTCTCCCTCTCTGCATGACCCAACAATTCACTGATGTAGGTCTTGGCGAGCACTGCTGCCTCACAGCACCAGGGATCCGGGTTCGATTCCCGGCTTGGGTCACTGTCTGTGTGGGGTCTGCACGTTCTCCCCATGTCTGCGTGGGTTTCCTCTGGGTGCTCCAGTTTCCTCCCACAGTCCGAAAGACGGGCTGGTTAGATGCATTGGTCATGCTAAATTCTCCCTCAGTGTACCTGAACAGGCGCCGGAGTGTGGCGATTAGGGGATTTTCACAGTAACTTCATTGCAGTGTTAATGTAAACCTACACCAATAAATAAACTAAAATACTCCTTTCAGAACTCCTCTGCCTCAGTGTAAGATGACTGTCTCCTTGTCTACTGCAACATTAATGGTTTCACTGTAACATGGCTCTCAATTTCCTCCTTGGCAGCAGGAGGCCGTTGTCTTGGTGGCAATGTTTTGCTGGAAGTTCATTTTGCAAGGCAATGGAATAGTGGTATTGTCACTGCATTAGTGATCCAGAAACCCAGGGACCGGAAGTTTCTGGCTGTTCACACCAGCAATATCTTTCGATCTTGTCAACGATGCTCCTCTGCCAAGGGTTTCCTGGTGGTGAGGATTTCATTCAATGGGGAGCCCTACTGACAATGGCGGAACCAGAAGGTCCCACCAGATCACCTCCAGAAAACACGCAGCAGCTTTCATGGAAAACCCCACCCAGGCTAATGCTCTGGGGACCCGAATTCGAATCCCACCAAAGGAGATGTTGAAAATTAAATTCAACGCAAAAAACATGGAGTTAAAAGTCTAATGGTAAACATGGAATAGTTACTAATTGTTGTTAAAACCCATCCAGTTCACTAATGTCCTTTAGGGAAGGAAATCTGCCATCCTTACCTGATCTGGCCTACATGCGTCTCCAGATCCACGGCAGTGTGGTTAACTCTTAACTGCCCTCAGTTCAAGGGCAGTTAGAGATAGAAACCCTACAGTGCAGAAGGAGGCCATTCGGCCCATCGAGTCTGCACCGACCACAATCCCACCCAGGCCCTACCCTCACATATTTACCCGCTAATCCCTCTAACTACACATCTCAGGGACAATTTTTAACCTGGCCAATCAACCTAACCCGCACATCTTTGGACTGTGGGAGGAAACCGGAGCACCCGGAGGAAACCCACGCAGACACGAGGAGAATGTGCAAACTCCACACAGACAGTGACCCGAGCCGGGAATCGAACCCAGGACCCTGGCGCTGTGAAGCAGCAGTGCTAACCACTGTGCTACCGTGCCGCCCCCCACTGTGCTACCGTGCCGCCCCCCACTGTGCTACCGTGCCGCCCCGGGCAATAAATGCTGACCCAGCCAGCAACACCCACAACCCATGAACGAATTAACAAAATTCATAGTGGTCCTTTAACCTGAAAGATGGATCAAAGTCAACAGGACTGGGGCTTTGACTAGAAACTCCACTCAGCTACAGGAGAGAAATCCGCCTCACATTCTCTCGAATCTAACAGTGGAATCTGTTATCTTTAATGGAAGGCCCATATCCAAGTAAGACCCCTGTAACAAGACTCCACCAATTGTGTGTTTGGTTTCAGAATAACATTTCAGAACTTTGCGACAAAATAATTTTCTTTTTAATGCTGTGCTTCTAATGACATTTTGATATGTTCATTTCTTATTGGAACAAACTGATCAAATTTTAGAAGCAAAATACTGCAGGTTCTGGAGTCTGAAATAAAAACACAAAATGCCGGAAAGTCTCAGCAGGTCTGACAGCATCTGTGGAAAGAGAATAGTGCCAATGTTTTGAGTCTGGATGACCCCTTGTCAGAGCATCAAACCCAGCTCTGACGATGCATCGGCCATGCTAACTTCTTCCTCAGTGTACCTGAACAAATGCTGGAGTGTGGCAACTAGGGGATTTTCACAGTAACTTCACTGCAGCGTTAATATAAAACCTATTTGTGACTTATAAATAAACTTTAGGGTGAGGTGATGGCCTAGTGGTATTATTGCTAGATTATTAATTCAGAAACTCAGCTAATGTTCTGGGGACTTGAGTTTGAATCCCACCATGGCAGATGGTGGAAGTTGAATTCAATAAAAAATATCTGGAATTAAGAATCTACTGATGACCATGAAACCATTATTAATTGTCGGAAAAATCCATCTGGTTCACTAATGTCCTTTAGGGAAGGAAATCTGCTGTCCTTACCTGGTCTGGCCTACATGTGACTCCAGAGCCTTAGCAATGTGGTTGGCTCTCAACCGCCCTTTGAAATGACCTAGCAAGCGACTCAGTTCAAAGGCGACTAGGGATGGGTAGTAAATGCCGGCCAGCCAGTGACACCCATGTCCCATAAATGAATTTTTAAAATCCTGCAATGTTCTGCCAGCTATTTCCTGACTGCAATCATTATTATACATGGATAAAATATGTAATGGTGACCGTAATCAGGAGGCAGCCACAAAACGTGAGGCATCTACCAAAGGAAGAAACGAAAGGGGGGGAAAAAATGACAAATTAGTTCAATTAGGATTGGGGAAGCTTTCTCATTTTCCATGGGAATTCCAAAGTCAGTCAGCTGTAAATTGGTCACAGAATGCAAATCCTGACAAGCTGTCCAGCCCCGGCCGGTTTTTATTTTTGCAGCTCTAATGTCGCAGCATCCACAAAATGGTGGTTTTGTGTAAATTTACTCTTCTGAATGTGATCTAAATTGAATTTACAGAAAGCTACCTGAGTGCTGTTGTTAATGAGTGGGGTGTTTTTGTGTGTGGGTGTGTTGAATAAATAGAGGTTACTGAAGTGCAGAGAATAAGTTGTGGCACTCCTTTCTCGAATGCGAAAAGGTCATAACTCATCAGCGCTGCGTGCGTTAAGTCAGTCGAGGTGGAACGAAAAACCACCTGGAAATCACTGTCACTGGTGAGATATCATTCTGTTTGCTTTATGGCTCTCGGCTCCTGACGGACCCTTAAGGGCATCTTTAACCGAATTCTGAATTACCGGCCTTTAAATATTCCTTTTCATTTGTGAGTCATTTGCTGTTTGTAGGTGTGAAGTAATCTGTGAGGGGAAAAAAAAAACAAATAAAGAAAAATTAGCCTTATTTTATTTTTATTGAGTTAAGCGTTTGACCTTCTTGAAATAATGACTTTCACATTTCCTCGGCTGCTCCAGCTCCGAATCCTCCTCCCCGCTTTATCTCTTTTCATTCTTCAGTGCGTTGTTTTGCATGTTTCTTATCCATGAGGCAGTGGCCTCGGAAAATAAACAGAGTGGAAAAAAATTAGAGGAAAGAACATCTCTTTTTAACAGCGGGTTTCTGATTTATGTAACAGGAATGAATAGGAGTTTTAAGTAAGTACATAGGACAGGAAACTTTACTATCAGTTAAGTGCCCACTCGCTGAGCCCTGAGACTGAACTGTTATCCTACAGGAAGGCTCACTCCATGTCCTAAGCTGCTTGCTCACATTCTGAACGATATAACAGATGGAAGTTTTTCACATCTCCAGCCTTTGAACACTTAGATGCTGGTAAACTGGCTAATGTTGTCTGCATGGCCCATGACCGTATTTTTCATAGTCACTACTGCCTCTTGGCTGATAACCTCTCTCATGATTGTCTTTGTCACTCTGTTAACTAAAATTTTGACTTTACAAAGCATTAACTGCCTGACTCAATTGATTTGATTTGACTTGCTTTGATTTATTATTGTCACGTGTATTGGGATACAGTGAAAAGTATTGTTTCTTGTGCGCTATATAGGCAAAACATACCGATCATAGAGTACATAGGGGAGGAGGAAAGGAGAGGGTACAGAATGTAGTGTTACAGTCATAGCTAGGATGTAGAGAAAGATCAGCTTAATATATGGTAAGCCCATTCAAAAGTCTGATGGCAACACGGAAGAAGCTGTTCTTGAGTCGGTTGATACGGTGTTCTCAGATTTTTGTTACTTGATGGAAGACGGTGCAAGAGAGAATCCGGGGTGCGTGGGGTCCTTAATTATGCTGGCTGCTTTGCCGAGGTTGAGGGAAGTGTAGACAGTGTCAATGGATGGGAGGCTGGTTTGCGTGATTGTCTGGGCTATGTTCACCTTTGTACTTGTGGTCTTGGGCAGAGCAAGAGCCATAGCAAGCTGTGATACATCCAGAAAGGATGCTATCTATGATGTGTCTGTAAAAATCGGCGAGAGTTGCAGTGGATGTGCTGAATTTCCTTAGCCTCCTGAGAAAGTAGAGACGTCAGCGTGGAGGGACCAGGACCGGCTTTTGATGATTTGGACACCTATAAACTAGAAGCTCTAGATCATTTCTACTTCATCACCATTGATCTAGACAGGGGCATGTTCTCCACTACGTTTCCTGAAGCCGATGACTATCTCCTTTGTTTTACTGGTGCTCCACTTGTCTATAAATCAGGAGGCCTGGGTTCAAGCCCTATGCCTAACGTGAGCACAGAAATCCAAGCTGACGCTTCCATATGTAATGGAAAAGAGTGCTGCATTTTCAGGGGTTCCAGCATTCAGATGAGAATTTAAACTAACTTCTCATCTACTTTCTCTAGAGAATGATATCACGGCAGCATCTGAAGAATAAATTGGGAGTTGTCTTGACCAGAGTGCAAGGTTTTGAGTATAGGAATAGGGATGTTTTACTGCAATTATACAGGGTGTTGGTGAGGCCACCCCTGGTGTATTGTGTGCAGTCTTGATCACCTTATCTGAGGAAGGATGTCCTTGCTATTGAGTGAGTGCATCGAAGAGTTACCAGGCTGATTCCCTGGGATGGCAGGTCTGTCATATGAGGAGAAACTAAGTTGGTTAGAATTGTATTCGTGGGAGTTTAGAAGAGTGAAAGGGGATCACATATAAACTTAGAAAATTCTAACAGGATTAGACAGGGTAGAATCAGAAAGAATGGCCCTGATGATGGAGGAGTCCAGAACTAGGGGTCATAGTTTGAGGATGCTACCCACTGTGCCACTCCATAGTTTAGGGCGGCATGGTGGCACAGTGGTTAGCACTGCTGCCTCACAACGCCAGGGAGCAGGGTTCAATTCCGGCCTCGGTTCACTGTCTGTAGGGAGTTTGCACGTTCTCCCCATGTCTGTGTGGATTTCCTTTGGGTCCTCCGGTTTCCTCCCACAGTCCAAAGATGTGTAGGTTAGGTTGATTGGCCATGTTAAATTGACCCGAGTGCCAGGGGGATTAGCAGGGTAAATATGTGGGGTTATGGGAATAGGGCCTGGGTGGGATTGTGGTTGGTGCAGAGTTGATGGGCCAAATGGCCTCCTTCTGCACTATTGGGGTTCTATGACTCTATGATGAGGAGTGAACCTTTTAGGACTGAGGTGAGGAGAAATTTCTTCAGCCAGAGTGATAAATCTATGGAACTCGCTACCACAGAAAGGCCAAAACGTTATGTGATTTCAAGAAGAAATTTGATATAGCTCTTGGGGCTAAAGGAATCAAGGGGGGAAGGGGGGGGGCGATGGGGGATCAGGATATTGAATTTGATCAGCATGATAAAAATGAATGGTGGAACAAGCTTGAAGGGCCGAAAGGCCTACTCCTGTTTCTATTTTCTATGTTTCTATATTTGATTAAAACAAATTCTGGTCACTCATTCAGCTGCTGCTTGTTGGGCTCAGCATTCCCCAAAATCATCGTGGGGGCAGTTTGGGGGTGATCCATTATCTGTAACTCACCATCCTGGAAAATAGGGAAGGTATCATTACAAAGGTAACTTTTGTGAGACCTCAAAATCCAAACATTTTAAAACACAATTCTACAGTCACTAAACTGATACTCAGTATATTGTATTGTCTCTTAGTACTTTAACCATTGTGGCGATCAGTACTATCGATCTTGATCTTTCATCTAGGTTTCTCTGTAAAAAGCAAAGTGTGGATGTCCATTTCACAAGACAAAAAAAAATCTTCCATTCATTTTAATGTTTTGCACAGACTTCTGTTTCACAAATCTGACTTCTCGTTGTGATTTTCGGTAATGATTTTGTGCTAACGCTTTTCCATTGAAAATTGGCATGTCACCATTTCCTGCTCAATTCTCAATTTCCTTTTGTAATTGTGCACTCTGGTGGATCTCATCGAATCATAGAAACTCTACAGTGCAGAAGGAGGTCATTCGGCCCATCGAGGCTGCACCGACCACAATCCCACCCAGGCCGTATCACCGTAATCTCACATATTTACCCTCCTTATTCCCCTGACACTAAGAGGCAACTTAGCATGGCCAATCAACCTAACCCACACATCTTTGGATTGTGGGAGGAAACCGGAGCACCCGGAGGAAACCCATGCAGACACAGGGAGAACGTGCAAACTCCACACAGGCAGTGAAGCCGGGAATCGAACCCGGGTCCCTGGCGCTGTGAGGCAGCAGTGCTAACAACTGTGCCACCCTTAAAACAAGAACAGCTATCTGAAATATTTTCTCCTTAGCTCAGTTGGTTAGAGCGTGGCGCTAATAATGCCAAGGTCGTGGCTTCAATCTCCATATTGGCCAATTGTAATTGCCTGTGCCTATTTGTTGGCTGGCCAGCTCAGTTGGGTAGAGCATGGTGCGCACAGCACCAAGGGTACGGGGTCGATCCCTGTACTGGCCAGATGCAATTGCCTGTATTTATACAAATACAACTCTGGCCGCTTGCTGTCTATGCAGGTGAGTTTTAAACTTTAGCTTCTTTTTAATTAGCTACTTCTACTTGTGTTTAGGTTATTGCTGCCTTTCATCTTCTCATTTCCAAACTTCCAGCCTTCATTTCTCATTCTTCAAATTGCATAGTCGGCACTCACTGTGAGGTGATGTCAAGGACAGAGAGATGACAGGACAGAGATTGCCAGAAATAGAGATAGACAACAAGTTGTCAGGCTAGAAGTTAAGCTCTGGTCGGGTCCCAAAACCTTTCTTCTGATGAAGTCCAAAAATGTGCAAATTAGGTGGATTGGTCATGCTCAATTGCCCCTTAGTGTCCAAAGATGTGTAGATTAGGTGGATTAGCCATGGTAAATGTACAAGGTTATGGGGGGTGGGCTGAGGAGAGTGCCTGGGTGTGGGTGAGATGCTCTTTTGGAGGGTCAGTGCAGACTCGCTGGGCCGAAATTTTACCGGTACGCCCACCCAAAGCCAACAGAAAATGCCGTTCTTCGAGCCTGGCTGGTCCCGAAATCAGGGCGGACGTGCCGGTAAAATCAGGGCCGATGGATCGGATGGCCTCTTTCTGTACTGTAAGGAATCTATGGTCACAGACCTGAAATGTTAACTGTTTTTTCTCCGCAGATGCTACCTGACCGGCTTAGTATTTCCATCTGACCACGGTTCAACAATAATAAATTGTATTTATATGTCTCCTTTAATATAATAAAAAATTTAATAGCATGCTTCGCATATTCAGTGAAAAGCTGAAACCA
This sequence comes from Mustelus asterias, assembly GCF_964213995.1. NCBI lineage: Eukaryota > Metazoa > Chordata > Chondrichthyes > Carcharhiniformes > Triakidae > Mustelus > Mustelus asterias. The sequence goes on from NC_135817.1 coordinate 63,984,763, forward strand.
ACGCAAAGAAGGGGGCATCAGCCTTTATTATGAAGAATTTGGAGTATAAAAGCAAAGGAAATTATTGTTGCAATTACATAAAGTCTTAGTATGATCACACCTAGAGTACAATGTACAGCTTTGGTCTCCTTATTCCTTAAGGAAGGATATAGTTGCCTCAGAGGGAGTGTAGTAAAAGTTCATTAGTCTGATTTCTGGGATCAAGGAATTGACCTGAGGAGAGACTGAGTAGACAAGGTTTATAGTCCCTAGAGTTTAGAAGAGTCAGAGGTAATCTTGGTGAAACACATAAAATTCTGAAAGGTCTTGACAGGGCAGATGTTGCGAGTCAATAAGTAGCAGTCACAGATTCAGAATAGGAAGTCAGTTGTTTAGCACTGACAAGAGGAGGAATCTCTTCACTTAGAGGCATTTGAATCTTCCGAATTCTTTACCCCAGTGACCTGGGTATACTCAGTCATTAATGAAATGTTAAAACTGGCATCAGTAGATTTTTGAGCACTAAGGGATATGTAGATAGAGCGAGAAACTAGAAGCAGGAGCAGACTATTCAGCCCTTTGAGCCTGCTGCGCCATTCAATATTATCATGGCTGATCCCCAAAGTCAATACCACATTCCCACTTTCCCCCCATGCCCCTGGATGCCATTAAAATCTAAAACGTTATAAGAACATAAGAACATAAGAAATAGGAGCAGGAGTAGGCCATCTAGCCCCTCGAGCCTGCCCCGCCATTCAATAAGATCATGGCTGATCTGACGTGGATCAGTACCACTTACCCGCCTGATCCCCATAACCCTTAATTCCCTTACCGATCAGGAATCCATCCATCCGCGCTTTAAACATATTCAGCGAGGTAGCCTCCACCACCTCAGTGGGCAGAGAATTCCAGAGATTCACCACCCTCTGGGAGAAGAAGTTCCTCCTCAACTCTGTCTTAAACCGACCCCCCTTTATTTTGAGGCTGTGTCCTCTAGTTTTAACTTCCTTACTAAGTGGAAAGAATCTCTCCGCCTCCACCCTATCCAGCCCCCGCATTATCTTATAAGTCTCCATAAGATCCCCCCTCATCCTTCTAAACTCCAACGAGTACAAACCCAATCTCCTCAGCCTCTCCTCATAATCCAAACCCCTCATCTCCGGTATCAACCTGGTGAACCTTCTCTGCACTCCCTCCAATGCCAATATATCCTTCCTCATATAAGGGGACCAATACTGCCCACAGTATTCCAGCTGCGGCCTCACCAATGCCCTGTACAGGTGCATCAAGACATCCCTGCTTTTATATTCTATCCCCCTCGCAATATAGGCCAACATCCCATTTGCCTTCTTGATCACCTGTTGTACCTGCAGACTGGGCTTTTGCGTCTCATGCACAAGGACCCCCAGGTCCCTTTGCACGGTAGCATGTTTTAATTTGTTTCCATTGAGATAGTAATCCCATTTGTTATTATTTCCTCCAAAGTGTATAACCTCGCATTTCTCAACGTTATACTCCATTTGCCATATCCTCGCCCACTCACTCAGCCTGTCCAAATCTCTCTGCAGATCTTCTCCGTCCTCCACACGATTCACTTTTCCACTTATCCATCCCTTTATTGAATACATTCAGGGACTTAGCCTCCACAGTCCTTTGTGGTAGAGAATTCTACAGGATCACTACCCGTTGAATGAAGAAATGTTTCCCCGTCTCAGTAATAAATGGTCTACCCCACATCCTGAGAAAAGGGAAGGTCTTTGATAGGATGGAGGGCAGGACAGCTTAAATGACAAAAAAGTTTATTTGTCCAAAAGCCAAGGGGAGTGGGAATGGGACAAGTAAAGAAACAGAAGATGGGCATGGTTTTCTGGACTCGCTCCGCTGCTCGAGTAGTGTAGCAGGCCGGGAAATGTCAGCGGGAATTGCGTCCAGCTGGTCACAATCTTCCCAGGCCACCTTTTTCAACCTTATGCTGGGAACAGTGCCAGGCTGATTACAACATGTAAAGACCTTCCTTTTTCTTCTCTCCACCCGCACCCCCCTCCCCCCGCCCCGGCTCTTTTCATGCATTCAAAAGCATATAACTTTATAACTTTTCTTCTGATGAAGTCCAAAGATGTGCAGGTTAGGTGGACTGGTCATGCTAAATTGCCCCTTTTGTGTCCCAAGATGTGTAGGTTAGTTGGATTAGCCATGGTAAATGTGCAAAGTTATGGGAGTAGGGCTGAGGAGAGTACCTGGGTGAGATGCTCTTTCGGAGGGTCAGTGCAGACTCGATGGGCCGGATGGCCTCTTTCTGCACTGTAAGGAATCTATGGTTCTATGGCCACAGACCTGAAATGTTAACTCTATTTTTTCTCCGCAGATGCTACCTGACCGGCTTAGTATTCCCAGCATTTTGAATATTTATTGTAAAGTTTAATTTATTTATTAGTGTCACAAGCAGGCTAACATAAACACAGCAAAGAAGTTACTGTGAAAATCCCCGAGTCACCACACTCCTGTGCCTGTTCGGGTACATTGAGGGTGAATTTAGCACAGTCTTTTGGAATGTGGGAGGAAACTGGAGCACCCGAAGGAAACCCACGCAGACATAGGGAGAACGTGTAGACTTCACACAGACAGTGACCCAAGCCAGGAATGAAACCCAGATCCCTGGCGCTGTGAGATAGCAGTGCCAACCACTGTGCCACCATGTCGCCCATGTAATATAAATGCAAGTTGTTGTTAAATCACTGACTTTAGTTCCAACTGCGGAGAGAGTGATTTTAGAACCAGCATTGTATAAGGAGGCAGGATTAATTAATAATCTCATAGTAAAAGATCGGCTGGGAAATAACAAAGAACAAAGAACAATACAGCACAGGAACAGGCCCTTTGGCCCTCCAAGCCTGCGCCGCTCATGTGCCCAACTAGACCATTCGTTTGTATCCCTCTATTCCCAGTCTGTTCATGTGGCTATCTAGATAAGTCTTAAATGATCCCAGCGTGTCCGCCTCAATCACCTTGCTTGGCAGTGCATTCCAGGCCCCCACCACCCTCTGTGTAAAATACGTCCCCCTGACATCTGTGTTGAACCTTGCCCCCCTCACCTTGAACCCGTGACCCCTTGTGTTTGTCACCTCCGACCTGGGAAAAAGCTTCCCACTGTTCACCCTATCTATGCCCTTCATAATTTTATACACCTCTATTCGGTCGCCCCTCATCCTCCGTCTTTCCAGGGAGAACAATCCCAGTTTACCCAATCTCTCCTCACAGCGAAGACCCTCCATACCAGGCAATATCCTGGTAAACTTTCTCTGCACTCTCTCCAAAGCCTCCACATCCTTCTGGTAGTGCGGCGATCAGAACTGGACGCAGTATTCCAAATGTGGCCTAACCAACGTTCTATACAGCTACAACATCATATGCCAACTTTAATATTCTATGCCCCGTCCAATAAAGGCAAGTATGCCATATGCCTTCTTCACCACCCTCTCCACCTGTGCTGCCACCTTTAATAGTGATCATAATATCATTGAATTCTACATTAAATTTGAAAGTGACATAATCCAATCACAAACAAGAATCTTAACCTGAAGCAAAACCAATTATGAGGGTAGAACTGGCTAACATGGATTGGGTAAAAGATTTCACTACAAATAAAGTGGAAATTCCAGCGGGTGGCACATCATAACATTCAGGGCTATGGGCCAAGTGCTGGCAGATGGGATCAGGTGGGAGTTCTGGTGTTTCTAATGTATCAGTGCAGACTCAATGGGCTGAAGAGCCTCTTCTGTGCTGTATGATTCTATGAAATATTTAAAGGAACAATTCAAAATTTTCAGCAAAAATAAATTCCATTGACAAGCAAAAATCCTGCACTAAAGATCTAACATTGCTTGCACAGGGTAGTATCAGAATAAAAGTAGAGGCTTATAAGGTTGCAAAGGAATAGTCGCAAATCTGAGGATTGGGAGTGCTTTAGAAATCAGCAACGGGTTATTAAAAAGGGGAAAGGTACGAGATCAAACTAATGAGGAATGTAAAACCAGTTTGATAGAGCTTTTACAAGTATATAAAAGGAAGAGAGTAGCTAAACTGAACATTGGTCCCTTAGAAGCAGAGGCAGGACAAGTTATTATGTGGAATGATGGTATATCCCAGTTTGAGCTACCCACCTTGGCAGTGAAAATCCAACTCTATGTTTTAGAAGTACTGTACTGCCTTGTAGGTGAAATGTAGTGGGATTATCTCCTTATTGATAGCAAGACCACATCATAAAACTATAACAGAGTAAAATCCCTGTTATTTGGCATGGTCCAGGAATGTGTGGTGCTGGTAAAACAAATATGCCAGTTAACTGAGATGAAAGGCAAGTTCCACATTTTCATCAAATGAGAAAACACCTGCGGGTCGGCATTGAGATCTTAGAAGAGGTATGGGAATGCATTGATCTAGTAGGCAGCGCCAAGGGGAGCAGTAGGTGGCTGAGACCAGAGTGAGGTCAGGCTGCTGATACCTATTACCAGTCTCCAATCAAAAAACAGATCCAGCCCCAGAATTCTGGTTAAGAGACAATTCCAATCAATAGAATGCTGGGTATGAGAAATTGTACTGTAATTTCTTCAAATAACTATAATCCCATTGGAGCATGGAGCTAGAAATTTAAGTCACCCACCCCCATGACAAATGATTTAAGTAGTTAACTGTGTTGTCTGGAGCAGTGAATGTGGTACTTCCTTGGAACAGGAGGATGGTATAGTGGTATTATTACTCCCAGCTCATATAGCCAGCTGGCTTGCCTCACAGAAAATTAATTATCTATTTCTGATTACTTTGATAGATCTATTATACTCACTGTAGCATTTTGGTCCCATTCCTGCCTTTTGTTGTGACCACTCGCATTTATTAGACAGTCCCATGGTGGTCATTATTTAAGAGCTTAGGAAATAGGAGTTGGTCCTTTGGACCTGCTCTGCCATTCAACAGATACACATTTGATTGTCCACCTCAAACTAAATGCTTGCCTAGCCAATAATGCCCACATCTCAAAAACAAATTAATAAAAAATCTCCACCTTCACAAACTATCCCCATATTTCTTAATTCCCTTCCATCAAATCGCCCTCTGTCTTCAATATACTCAACAAAGAGCACTCACAGTTTCCTGGGATGGAGAATTCCAAAGATTCACAATCCTTTGGTTGGGATATTCGCAGCAGCGGAGGTGGCCTGCCATTGGCCGGTGGTAGGATCTCACCTTTGGCAGGATCAGTGGATCCTGTTGGCGGGAACGGCCAGAAAATTCCGATCTTTGAGTGAAGCAAATTCTCTTTATCTCGGTACTTATTGGCCGACCCCCTCACTATATAGGAACATAGAAACAAGGAACAGGAATAGGCCATTTGGCCCTTCGATCCTGCTCCACCATTCAACATGATCATGGCTGAGTCTCTATCTCGATGCCATACTCCAACATTCTCCCCATACCCCTTGATACCTTTACAGTATAGAAATCTATTTCCTTCTTGAATATATTTACTGATTTGGCCTTCACAGTCTTCTCACTTGTGACTTGTAGGCCAATGGTGTAGATTGAAAATTTCTCACATGCCCACGCGACTGTGACAAATTCCTTTTCAATGGCCACCTCTATGTCTGACTGTGCTCTGGAAATGTAGTACACTAGTCAGCTATTTCCATCTAGTTCCTCTTGAAATAAAAGTTTAAAGTTTATTTATTAGTGTCACAAGTAATTTGCAATGAAGTTACTGTGAAAATCCCCTAGTCGTCACACTCCGATGCCTGTTCAGGTATACTGAGGGAGAATTTAGCATGGCCAGTCCACCTAAATAGGACTCCTTCATTTCCTCTGAAGTATTTGCTGTTATGGTGGTGGGCAGAGATGGTTCATAATGAGCCAGAATGTAATTGAGAGCAGTGTCACTTTTATGCGAGTGAATGTTTGCTCTTGATGTGTGTCCCAGCACTGTGCCTGGTCTTTCTTAAGTAGATGTCTCCAAGGTTCCGGGACCTGCGTCATGTTTGCTAAGAATTTTGCCAACTCGTTCACCATCTCCAGGAATCCCTGGAGGATGGAGTTGGGAACTCGCTAATTGTTGTTGTTTTCTGTAGTGCATGGTGATGCTTTCATTACTGATTGTGTCCCAGGGACCAAAATGATGTCTTGGAGAACGTGCGTTTCTTACTCAGCACCGGGCCTGCTTCTTTCAAGTGTTTTACGACTGCTGTGAGTCTTTTGTAGTGTTCTTCCCCTGTTGTTCCATGAACAAAACTATCGTCCACGCGGAAGGATCAGATTAATGAGAACATAGGCTGCAGCAATACTAGCAGAAAGGGTTAAAGCTACAACCAAAGTGAAATATTAAAGCTTACTGCAGGAACTAAATAACCACCTGCCCCACATCTCTCCCACCCCCAATAGGACCAGACAGACACACACCAGGTAGTGGATACCTGAGATAGTAACAACAATGGAGATCCAAGACACTGTTTTCAATGACTCCGCCATGTCTGGGAAGAATGTTATTAAGTCTTTGTCCTCTCAGAAAATCAAATCAAAAACCCTGGAGATCAAGGTGATAGTTGTAATAATTAAATAAATTTACTTGTCAGAGGGTGCTTATAATGAGCTTACATTGCACAGAAGTAGAAGCAATCAACACAGGAGATGAAAGGGGAAACAGTACAACATAACATCACCAGGACTATTGAAACAACATTGTGTGAGATGGCCTGATCGGAAAAACAGAACCACAGATCCCATCATCATCAATCTCAAGTATAGTTCTGTAATGACATAAGCTGAAGTAACAAATAATGGCCCAATCAGAACATTGAATGTACACATTGTAACATGAAATAGTATAACAATGCTTTTCGAATTCACCTGAGCAGAGTCACACAGAAGAATAGCATCACCTACTGATTTCAGGGTGCTCTCCTGTATACACAGTACAAGCTTAAATAAACTCCATACAATCTCGAGGACTCCACTTGTTTGTTCCCTCCAACAGTCCAAATGGCAGATGACACCTTGTAGGCCTTGCAAAATGGCTGACATTGTAAGTTGAAGTATTTCCGATGCTGAGTTGTTTCCAATGGCAGGTGGTCTGTTAAAGGGGGTAATGAATGTGGTTCCAAACTTGGACAAGCTATCACAGCAATTTGTAATTTGCAATTTATTACAAGAAGGTATGTGTTCTGACGTTAGGGGCATGAATTGCAAAATCACTTTTGGAGATTTTAAATATTAAATTAAATCATTTATTAACAAATAGAAAATAAAACTTAAACACACAAGATTACATTTACACAATTAAAAGTAATTTTGCAAACATTTCCCAAAAGGTTTCTGCTTAGTTAAACCCAGAGCTAAATGCCCCTTTTCAGGCAACAGTCTTTATAAATTTTTATCTTAAAATTCCCAGTAAGATTACCGCAGGACATCTACAGTTGCTATGGAGGAACTATCTCACAGGGCAGCATGGGGGCACAGTGGTTAGCATTGCTTTCCGGAATATAAATATCCTTCGTGTTGTTTTTATTACCACTATTTTTGGATGAAAATAAACTGAATGGGCAGAAGTTTACTGGCATGTCCGCCCAATGTTTGTACGACCCCACTCGAGGCCAACGGAGAGTGCCGTTCTCTGAGCCTCGCTTGCCCCCAGAGTCTGGGCAAGCGTGCTGTTAAACTTCCAGCCAATATGTTGCTTTACACAATTCTGATCTTTGCTAGTTGTACATTTTTCAATAGCTAAACTTCAATTCACCCCCTTATCATCTAATGCAAATTTCTATTCATGATGCTTACTGATATCCCATCTTAGCTTTGCTTATTTCCACTTTAACATGCTTGCTTTCATACCTACCCCCTTTTTATGTTTTAATCTTGCAGTCTAAATGTCTTCAAATTAATTAAATTTGTCACGCCTACACACACGCGCGTGCACGCACACACAACTGTTTCACAGCATACCACAGTGATGTTCTATTCACTATTGGACACCCTTCCTAAATTTAGTCCTTTCAACGTCTCTGTTACTTCTGAGCTTAAAATAAGCATCGAATGATCTTAGAACATCATTAAATTTTTCAGATGATTTATTGATTCCTTTTCTAGCTGTTATATAATTGGCTATTGAGCCTAGCAAATAAAGCAGTGTGTTAACTTGTTCAGCCTCTCTGCTTATCCAGATCTGCTGCATTCATGTATCTGAGGAATTTTCTTTTCCCAGATTCCTCAATTTTGTGGTTGATCTGGACTTTGTATAAGCCCAAGTTTATCTGGAGCAGTAGATTTCTGATTTATAGTTAAACTTTTTAATTGCAGGTTCAGCTTTGAGAGGTTCTGAAAATCCAAGTTGCCATACGCTGCACAAAAGATTTTCCCATGCCTGCTGGTTTCAGCTGGCTCCCACAGTAATGGTATTCACAACCTCGGTATTTACATTTTTTCAATCAATGGCTGCCTGGATTGACTAGTTAGATTCATTCCTCACTTTCATGAATTGTTCTGTGGTCTTGGAGGTGTTTAGCCCTGGCTGTTGCTGGATTCTTTAAGCTGCCTGCTCAGTTGCGAAGAATTTTTAATTCACTTTTTTTTGTTCAGAGTCAACTTGCCCAAAATGTTCGGGTGTGCAATCAGGACACTATGGCAATTTTTGACCACTGTAGTAGTTAACCTTTAAATGCTTAGCTCACCCCTGCTGGGTCTGCTAACTCTGCACATTCTGGATATTGAAGCTGGACTTCCAAGGGTTTCAGTCGAGTTAGGGCAGCACAGTGACACAGTGGTTAGCACTGCTGCCTCACAGCACCAAGAACCTAGTTCCATTTGGCTGGATATTATCCCTGTGCCTGTGTGGATTTCCTCTCGGCACTCCAGTTCCCTCCCACAGTCTAAAGATGTGTCAGTTGGTGGATTGGCCATGTTACATTGGCTCGAGTTTCAGGGGGATTAGCAGGGTAAATATGTGGGGTTACGGGGATAGGGTGGGATTGTTGTCTTTGCATGCACAATGGGCCAAATGACCTCCATCTGTACTGTTGGAATTCTATTCTAAATTGCTCCTTAATGTCCAAAGATGTGTAGTTAGGCTAGCCAGGGTAAATGTGCAAGGTTGTGGGGATAAGGCGGAGGTAAGAGCCTGGGTGGGATGCTCTTTTGGAGCGTCAGTGCATAATCAATGGGCTGAATGGCCTCTTTCTGCACTGTAGAGATTCTAAGGATTTTCCTGCTGCAGGAAGGAATTTAATTTCTGCCTTCAGCTTCCAAGTCTTTCTTTGGACCTTTTCTCTGGTGATTTCATTCTTTGCCTTTATATCTTGAGCTTTCCTTTAGGTCAGAATGCATTTTTGATTTTTCCTCAGTTTTCCAGGATTTTAATTTTCTTCTGCAGTCACTGTGAGATTTTCCATTCACTGCTACCACTTTGCAAAGTGTTGGCCATAACTCAGTGTATCTTATTAAGGTGATCCTATTCTTGGGTAATTCAATAGCACTAGGCACGTCATAACATTCAAGGTTATGGGCCAAGTGCTGGGTAAATGGGATTTCAGGTGTTTCTAATGTGCTGGTGCGATGGGCTGAAGGGCCTCTTTTGCACTGTATGATTCTATGATATTCTGATAGATCAAACTTCAAATAGCTGTAGCTGGGACAATTATTTGTGTGGTCTGTTTTCTGGAACTGATCTGGCAGTGAGAGGATATCGTAGAATCCCTACAGTGCAGAAGGAGGCCATTTGAGTCTGCACCAACCACAATCTCACCCAGTCCTATTCCCGCAACCCCACATATTTACCCTTCTAATCCCCTGATACAAGGGTCAGGTTAGCATGGCCAATCAACCTAACCTGCACAGTTTTGGACAGTGGGAGGAAACCAAAGCACCCAGAGGAAACCCACGCAGGCATGGGGAGAATGTGCAAACTCCACACAGACAGTGACCTAAGGCGGGAATTGAACCCTGGTCCCTGGTGCTGTGAGGCAGCAGTGCTAACCACTGCGCTACCGTGCCGCCCTAGATATAGTGTTGACTGATAGCTTGATCAGCACTTGTCCATATATAACACCTTAGGCTCAGTGTAAGCAGACATCTACATGGAGCACTTAAGGCGAAACCTCACTTGCCTTTCACGCCTCCTATGATCTTTGTTCTCCTCAGAAACTTCAAGTAACCAGGTTACCATCGGAATATCCATATATGGAAAATGATGAACCCGCTCCGAACTGTAGCTGTGCAAACAGTCATTGCCAAAAACTGCAGCATAGCTTTAAGCAGCTTTCGAGGAGGCTCCAACACATTTCAATCATTCGCTTTGTGCCAGAGGACAAAAATAGTAGTGATACAGCAACGCCCACAGAAAAATAAGGACCATAGTGAAAGGAGCAGGCCTCCTAAGCAGTGTTTCAAAGAGGTGCTCAGCTGATTGCAAGCTGCACCGACCTCCAAATCATATTATTGAGAGGTGTCTCCTTTAAATAAATTTTGAGGCAATAATTACTGCACATGCTCTGTGAGCAGGGCTCAAGTATGCGCTCCACCTGGCAGATTTTCAGTTGATTTTAACAATATTGTTGGCCAGTCGGACATATTTTGAATGTGCAGTCCATAATTAATCATTCATGAATCTAAGCTCCCACACCATTTCCCAACAAGTGCCGCTGTTGGATGAGTCACTCTTGTACTGCACATCAGCAAAACCATCAATTTTGGGCAGCATGGTGGGCGGCATGGTGGCACAGTGGTTAGCACTGCTGCCTCACAGCGCCAGAGACCTGGTTCGATTCCAGCCTCGGATCACTGTCTGTGTGGAGTTCGCATATTCTCCCTATGTCTGCGTTGGTTTCCTCCGGGCGCCCCGGTTTCCCCCCAGGGTCCAAAGATGTGTAGGTTAAGGAGATTGACCATGCTAAATTGCCCCTTAGTGTCAGGGGAATAGCTAGGGTAAAATGCACGGGTTATGGGGATAGGGCCTGGGTGGGATTGGGGGTCAGTGCAGACTCGATGGGCCAAATGGCCTCCTGCTCTGCAGGATTCAGTGACTCTATGATTCATAGAGCCCCTACAGTGCAGAAGGAGGCCATTTGGCCGATCAAGTTTGCAGCATCTTACCCAGGCCCAAACCCTCCTCACCACCCACCTGATCCCCGTAATCCCTAATCTACCTAACCTACATAATTTGGGACACTGAGGGGCAATTTACCATGGCTTAACTTGCACATCTTTGGAGTGTGGGAGTAAAAACCGGAGCACCTGAAGGAAACCCACACAGATATGGAAAACATACAATCTCCATACAGGAGTGTGTGGACTCCCAAGGCCGGAATTAAACCCAGGTCCTGATGCGTGAGGTAGCTGTGCTACCTACTGTGTCACGGTGCCGCCCTTTCATCACATTACTGTTTGTGGGATTTTGTGGTACTCATTGGATGCTATGCCTCCCACATTCCCACATTTTGTTCCCATTATTCACTTGGCGTGTGAGTTATGGGAAACGTTTGCGAAGCAGTTAGTTATCCTGATGGGGAGACTAAGCTTTTTCTGGTGGATGAGTTAGTATGGGCCAAATTTGCATCTTCCGAAATTACCTTGTGAAATTGACAAAAGGAGGAAAAACATGAATTAATATCATCGAATCCGTACAGTCAGAAAAGGATATTCGGTCCATCAAGTCTGTGCTGACTCTGACAGTGTATCTTACCCAGGTCGTATCCCCTGCCCTATCCCTGTAATCCCACACATTTAGCATGGTTAACCCATAACCTACACATCTTGGGACAATAAGGGGCAATTTAGCATGGCCAATCCACCTAACCCGCACATCTTTAGACTGTGTGAGGAAACTGGAGCACCCGGAGGAAACCCACACAGACACAGGGAAAATGTGCAAACTCCACACAGACAGTGACTCAAGGCTGGAATCAAACCCAGGTCCCAGGAGCTGTGAGGCAGTGGTGCTAATCACTGTACCACCCCTTTACTTAACCACAGGGTGTCTGAAAGCACTTTTACAGCCACCTTTTGAAATGTAACCACTGTTGTAATGTAGGAAATGTGTCAGTCAATCACTGTAATTGGTCCATTCTGAAGTCAATTAAAAATTAATTTAAATTATTAAGGGTAATTTGGATATTGACAGTTGATACGAATTTATACTTCATAGAATAAACCATCACAAAATGAATGGGGCTGATCTTCTCTCTTTTACACTTATACTGTCACACATCTGTCAACAACTTTCACCATCAAATTTTGTGAATTCATTCAAAGTAAGTCAATAGCAAATCAGTACCAAAGTAAATTGAATGAACCAAATGTAAAGGAATGGCTGGAAATGTACCAGTGGACAACTAACCCGGACCTTATGAAAATGACTGACACTGAACATCAGCATGCTCGAAATGCATTTGTTTTATATCAAAAATCTTCAGTGCAATGGCAAAAGTGTAAGATGGCAGGAAGTAATTATTAGCAGAACAGGAAATACATGCAGATGGCACAGTGGTTAGCACTGCTGCTTCACAGCACCAGGGACCTGCATTCAATTCTGGCCTTGGGTGACTATCTGAGTGGAGTTTGCACATTCTCCACTTGTCTGCGAGGGTTTCCTCCGGGTGATCCAGTTTCCTCCCACAGTCCAAAGATGTGTAAGTAGGATGGATTGGCCATGCTAAATTGCCCTTTAGTGTCCAAAGATGTATAGGTTAGATGGACTAGCCATGGTAAATGTATGGGGTTACAGGAATAGGGCAGGGGAGAGGGCCTGGGTAAGAAATTCAGTGGAATTTCAATTACCTTGGACTTTAGATCAAGCCTTAGCTCTATTTGGTGAGTTTAGTGGGTATGTCTTGTGTAACTACAGCAATTTCACACTGTTCCATGTGTTTCAATGCCAAGTCTCTCAGCGAGGTGTCAGTATAAAAATGCTTCTAAAGCAGCAGGAAAGCACAGACAGCAACTTCTTGATTTCCATGTTTAATTGCATACAGCAGCCAGCAGAAGTTGCGGTCCAACTTACTTTTTAATGTTAATCAGCATCAGCACTTGAATTTCTAATAGTGTAATAAGTCTTAATTACTGCCAAACAACCTTTCAGGCACTTAAAAATGAACGTTTATAAGTGTGGAGTCTCATTCCATCAGATTTTAATTATTGTTGGAGATTTTGTTTAAAAAATTGTTTAACTTGTACTGCCAATTTTTTACTGCAAAATCTAAAGCAGTATTACGAAAGTGCAAGGATCAATGGAATGTTGAAAAATTTCAACAGACACTCATACTCTTTGGCTGTGCTTATTTCCTAATAATGATTCATTTTAAGGACTGCTCACCCCCTGACATGCTTCCTGAGTCCCCTTTGACATTTCACTGTTTTGCCTTTGTTTTTACACGGATTCCTTTCTAGAAACAAGACTGCAACTTTCTGAAAAGACAATCCCACCTTTAATCCATAAATTATTACTTCTTGAAGAGGCATGTGGGGCCAGAAGTTCTTATTTCAAACAAGAGGACTGACAAAGAATTCAACCAACATCTGTTCCATGAATAATTTATTCTCATCAGGATTGCTCATTGAGGAAAGAAAAAGTCAGATTGATTGAAATATTAATACATGTTGTACACTGTGAAGTCTGGTATACAGCTCATAGTATTCAAAGATGGGAAATCCATTTTAACGTCAGCTATATAGAGCATGATGGATAATGTGCTCCTATGATGTGAGCTTCTGTGAAAGTACAATGTGTCATTTCGCCCTCTGTTTAAGGCACCACTGTAGACATTTGTTTCACTTGCTCCAGAAATAAACATGCTTTATTCATCATTTTAAACACCTTTTGCGCTTTTCTTGCCATATTCCATTCCACCCTAAAGCCATTACAATTCGATTGATAATGAGGGTTCAAATGGAAATTAAAACCAAGTTTAATATCAGTTTAAAACTTGTAATCCCCTAATGTTGGCTTCTCTGGCATCAATTTCTGTAAGATGTAATCCCCATATTGTGTGTAACAGATACAGCTTCTAAGATGAGTTTAGACACGATCTTTTAACCAAAGTGTATGAAAATATACAATGTGAATTAACTGGAGTGGAGTTGATTGTACTCTGGGGTGTTGAATTGCTTTGATATGTGGAATAGCAGCATGAGTTGCCACGATGAGTTACACAGGGCAAATACAGACAAAGGACTATTGAAATCTTTAAAAAGTATGAGGATCGGTGAAATGAGTAACAAAATTCTACTTAGGAACAGCCCTGACACACGTTGATGGACACGTAGCTAATTTTACTCTCAAACAAGTAGGAGACATGGCTCATTGACTTAGTTCTACCCTATACTAGTATCAAGTCATGGATATTACATCCAGATTGGCAAAGGAATGCGATGCATTGCCGAATTACGTAACAAATAATCAGTCAGGCTGAAAAGTTAAGCCTGGACGCTAAGTAAGGCAATAGATCACACTGAACAGAGTTAGAGATGACACAACGTGTTTCAATTTGTCCACGCAATCAACCTATTGGCAATCAATGGGTCATGGGTGTTGTAACCCCCTTGCGTAATAAGACAAAGACATCTTAAGGGATGACATGAGTTGTGCATGAGGGAAAGAAGCTCACTTGCAATTAGACACACTTGCTGGAGACAGTGAGAATGGGAAAAGGAACACACATCAGGCTGAAGGAGAGATATTTGGCCTCGCAATTAAACAGACAAGAGCACATAAAGGAGTGATTACAACAGAACCAATTAATCATGGCATGCGCCCACTTGAGTCTCAATTAAATAATGAGTGATCTACATCTTAGTCCGCTAACCGGGAGACCTTGTTTGTTTGATTAACATATGCCATTTTATTCATCACTGATACTATCAAGGAAATTCATGTAAAATGTATGAGGCCTGATGCCAATGAAGGGCTGATTACTCCATTGTTGTTGATCTTGTTTAGTTATTGCAGCATTCGACTTTTCAAAATCCAGATATCTGCTCCTTAGCCAGTCTTGTTGGTGGATATTTTCTGGTTAGCGGTCCCAATTAAACAAAAATTTCAGTGATAGGAAGTTTGTTTTGTAATTATTGCTTTGCTTTGATTATAATTGAGAAGCAATGAGCTAGAAATCAGCAATTACTAACTTAATATTATTTTCATATTGCCATTCTCTGATGTGACTGAGGATCAGGGATTATAAACCACCACAGAAAGTACAATTACAATTTACCGTGGTCACAGTTAGTGATTAGGCTAATTTGGTGCGAGTAGCAGGGACATGGGGCTGATCAGATGAAGGTCTCTTACTCCTGCCAGGAACTGATGCAATTGTGTACTGGGCATTAGTCAAATGTTCTAAATAAGCACTGCACTGCCTTCGATCAAAAACAGATGCACATTTACTCTTCAGGTTCACTACTGAATCACAAACCAAGTGAATTCAAAGACCATGGGCGGAATTTTCACATCTTGCCCGCCATGGGGAGCGTGGCCGGAAAATCCCACCTTAAATGCAAGTTTGTCAGATTTACAGATGATACTAAACCATTTGAGGCGAGAGGTAGGAATAGACAAGGGTTTCTAAGTGGTAGAACTGTAGCAGATGAAATGCAACATGGAGAATTGCAAGATGCTACAGGCTGGGTGGAAAATGGTGATTTGGTCTATGAGTGATGTCAACCTAGATATGAGAAAGATTAAAATAATGCTCACACAAACACAAGAATCAGGAGCAGGAGTAGTCCATTTGGCTCTTTGAGCCTACTTCACCATTGGGTTTTTACGACAATTGACAATGGTTTCATGGTCACCGTTACACTTGCCATCGAATTCAAATTTCACCATCTGTGATGGTGAGATTCAAACCTGGGTTCCTAGAGCATTACCCTGGGGGTCTGGATTACTAGTCCAGTGACAATACCACCACACCATCGCTGCCTCCCACTCCCACTGTTGTATGTCTGACACTAGATTGTCAAAGCAACAGCTTTACTCAGAAATTGGTTGTAGCAGGAGACTCCCAGGAGGGCAACAGAAATGCTTTAGGGATGTCCTCAAAGCATCCCTGAAGAGATTAGACATCCCTGACAACTCATAGGAGTCTCTGGCTTTTGATTGACCAAAAATCGTGAAAGATCATCCGGGAAGGCACAAAACACATTGAGAGACTTCATCGGCAATGCCCAGAGGTGAAGTCGAGGCATCAGAGAAAGTGCAGAAACCTCCAAATGCCTCATCAATCTAACCCTTCAAGCACCAACTGCCCCATGTGTAGCAGTTTGTGCACTGGATTTATCAGCCCTTTCAGAACTCATTGAACCGGAGTGGAAGCAAGTCATCCTTGATCCTGAGGGGCTGCCTAAGAAAAATTGCTGTTCTAAATAACTGTAAGTTTATAAAGAATAGGCTTCAGTTCTAGAATCCCTACAATGCAGAAGGAGGCCATTCGGCCCAATGAGTCTGCACGGACCACAATCCCACCCAGGCCCTATCCCCACAATGACATGCATTTACCCTAGCTAGTCCCCCTGACACTAAGGGGCAATTTAGCATGGCCAATCCACCTAACCCTCACATCTTTGGACTGTGGGAGGAAACCGGAGCACCCAGAGGAAACCCACGCAGACATGGGGGGAATGTACAAACTCCACACTGACAGTGACCCAAGCTGGGAATTGATCCTGGGTCCCTGGCGCTGTGAGGCAGCAGTGCTAACCACTGTGTCACCGTGCCGCCCCCAATTCTTTGAGACTTCGCTGCTTGGTTATTGTAAATTTTAACATCTGCTGTCTTTCACTTTGACTTTAATCTCACTCTTTACTGCTCTGTTATTTTCTATTGAAATCATTTGCATCCGACATTGGAAAATCTAAGATCTTCCCTCTTTATTTTTCCATCATCCAACTCTGTAGTAAGAAGCAGCTTTTTAAAAAGGGTTTTCAGTATCTGCAAATAATCTTCAGCCAATTGAGATCATGGATGTGAGAAAAGACATGAGCTGGAATTCTCCGGCCGTTCACACCCTGTGGCTGCCACTGCCAGCGAGGATGGAGAATTTGGCACTCAGCCAAATGTTCGTTCACTGCAGCAAGACCAGAGAATCCCACCAGGGTGAAAATATCAGCCATAGTAAAAGTAAAAATAAAAAAGTAAAGTTTATTTATTAGTCACAAGTACGCTTACATTAACACTGCAATGAAGTTACTGTGAAAATCCCCTAGTCGCCACACTCCGGCGCCTGGTTGGGTACACTGAGGGAGAATTTAGCATTGCCAATGCACCTAACCAGCACAGCTTTCAGACTGTGGGAGAAAACTGGAGCACCCGGAGGAAACCCACGCAGACATGGGAGAACGTGCAAACTCCACACAGACAGTGACCCAAGTCGGAAATCGAACCTGGGTCCCTGGCATTGTGGGGGCAGCAGTGCTAACCACTGTGCCATCATGCCATCCTGGTAACACTAGGACATAAAGAATCAGATCTAAACAAGGAAATGCTGCTGCTCTGACCACTGCAGTATTTAGATAAGTAAATACAACTATTGTACTTGAGGAGTTAATACCCATTCTTATAATTATGATTACTGTCCATTACATTGTGGATAGTGATTAGATTTCTGAAGCTGTTTGGGGCTCCTGGATAGGTTTCGTAATTGGAAGAGTTCCAGTTTCCGTTTAGCCAATGATCTCCTGTGACAATGTTCACGGTAAATTGAAGGATTGGATTATTTTATGACATGTATAGATATCCCTGGGGAGGTAGGCGAATGAATGGTCATCTGCCACACACATAAATACCAGTTAATTTTCAGAGAAAGGAAAACCTCTAAAACACAAAGAAACAAGCAAAAGAAAATCAATGACTGAATGACTTAAATAACTAACAAGAGAATAATATTTAATTGAAAGCAACTAAAAGTTAGGAAAGCACTGAAACACAAGTCACACATATTTGATGCAGAGTTTGGAAATTGCTCCAAGTGTAGCAGCCTGTGACTGCTTGATTAGAGTGGAATCATTGCGGGGAGGCCAGTGTGGAAATTAAATTGTAATTCCAGGTATGGCCAAATATTTAATTCATTTGTTCTGCAAGATTAAGGATGCTCACTTTAAATAAAGCTATAGGACTTGTGAAACTATAGTTAAAAGAAGTTAAAAACTGCTAGGTGTGAAAATTAAGTTACAACAACAATGGCAGGCAACTCTGTCAGCAAAAATAGAAACAAGGCCTCATTGAGGTCAGCAGTTGCGCATTCAGGAAAGAGACTAATCTAACCTTGTGTTAGTTTCATAAACACTGCATTCCCGGCCTTGGCCACAGGATGAAAGAAAGACAAGTTACCATGACAAATACCAAAAAACAAAGTATGTTGACATATCACGCTAATGAAGGAAATGGCTTTCTATTGGATAAGAAAGGACAAAAAACGATGTTATGATTGGTGGTCTATGTATGCAAATGAAGGATTAGAAAATTGTTCATTTCTCATTGGCTGTAATTAAATATAACTGCTAATTATCTGCATGAATCAACAGAACATCATAGTGAAATTCACTGTCTGTGTTCCCCTTGTTCGCAAGTAATAAAAGTTTAGGAGATTGAGTACTCACCGTGCATTGTCGGGTTAATCCTCAACACCAGCTGCGGATGAGTATCAGTGATGTGGAGATGCCGGCGTTGGACTGGGGTAAACACAGCAAGAGTTTTAACCTGGTGTTGTTAAAACTCTTACGATGAGTATCAGGCCAGGGGTGCGGGCACAGCAAAATTATATCGAGACTGACATAGAAATTGGCCTAAAAGCAAGGATTACCTCAATCCAAAACAGTCTACCTGGAGACAGGCCCTTTGCAAGATTCGAGTTTAGACAATTGAAAACCAAAGATGCACCGGATCAGATGAGCATGTGTAAAAGGACAGTTATGTATTTCCTGAGAAACAAATCACCACTATATACATGGGACAGACATGCATCAATGAAACAAAAGATTTGATGTATATTAGAAGCTGAATCCAGACATCTAGGTACGTAGCACATACGTAGCAAAGGGTCCACCATTGAAACTCATTAACACCCATTAAAATCCATCAACAATGATGTGAAACTAATCAGACCTAAGGACTGATAGGCCAAATCCTTGGAAGATTCCAGAAGGTAGCCAGACAGGTATAAGAAATCTATGCTAGCAGCGTTTGAGAGAACTCACCTCTCCAGTTTCCCCTAGAAGCGTGTCAGGAGACGACAGTGACAAGAACACCTTGCCTCCAGATCAAGAGAGAGAGAAGGAGAGAGACAGACTTGAGAGTTAAACATACTGACAGGATCAGAAGGATCCAGGGTAGTATAGGAATTTCTAAATGATCCATTTGCTAGAGAGAGAGAATTGTTAAAGTTGTAAAACTTGTCTTTTACTGTTTGGAATAAAGTTGTGACTTGGTTATTTGCTGTTGGTTCGTGTGCGTGGTCCTTTTGCCTGATATAGGCAAAGGTGTTTGAGTGAAATCCATTATACACAGTGCTGGTTGAGTGAGTCCACAGGATATTAGAAATACACCGAACAACACAAGGATTTGTAATGTCAAGGAAACTAAATTAAATGGTGAATGTGAATCATTTTGGGTTTTTTTTTTATGCCAGACGTTTGTCTCTATATCAGGTTATATAATTGGTTGGCTAAGCACTCTTGAAAAATCACTCTTGTTGGCTGGTCTGGTTTCTTTTTTAATTCATTCATGGGCGTCCCTGGCTGAGCCAGCATTTATTGGTTCACCTTTCAGAGGGCTTTTAAGAGTCAACCACATTGCTGTGGCTCTGGAGTCACATGTAGGCCAGACCAGGTAAGGACGGCAGATTTCCTTCCCTGAAGGACATTAGTGAACCAGATTATATTAGATCTTTTAATTTTGAATTTTTATTAAATACAGATCTTTGCCATGGTGGAATTCTAATCCGGATCTCCAGAGAATTACCCTGGGTCTCTGGATTACTCATCCACTGACAAGAAAACTGTGCTGCCAACACCTCGCCATAAGGTTGAGTTAATGGTAGATAGAGAACTGCCTGTGACACTCCCTTGGAAGCAATGTGGTTCTGGCTGTGAAGTCTGGTGCTGATTATCGTGAGCGCTGCACGATGCAAGATAGGCAAACAATCCTCAAAGACACGAGCGATGTGCAGGTTGCCAGGTGCAGGTTGCTTATATACCGTTGTGACGCACATTGGGCGGCATTTACCTGTTCCGCCCACCATGAGCAGGCGCAACACAAACGATGGGGGCCTGGAATGTGTTGCCGGGCAAGGTGGTGGAGGCGGACACACTGGGAACGTTTAAGACTTATCTAGACAGCTATATGAACGGAGTGGGAATGGAGGGATACAAAAGAGTGGTCTAGTTTGGACCAGGGAGCGGCGCGGGCTAATTGTTCCTTGTTTCTCGTTTAAAGGATTCATTCTATGATCATCTTGCTGGTGCCAGTACAGAGCGAGACTGCGGATAGTTGGGAACCTGTCTCGGGGGCAGGGAATTCATATGGTGTTCGTGGAAATGACTAGGGTTGGGAAGCATTTTCCGATCGGGGCCATTGTGATCTCCTGGACTCGTTTCGATCGCCTCAGGGGGTCGGAGAGGAATTTCCCAGATTTTTTTTCCCCATATTGGCCCTGGGGGTTTTTCACTCTGGGTTTTCGCCTCTCCCTGGAGATCACATGGTCTGGAATGGAGGGGTGGGGGTGAGGTAATAGGTTGTAATGAACAAAGCATCGTAGCTGTGAGGGACAGCTCGGTGGATAGGATATTGGTATGTAGATAGGCTGGAAAATTGGGCGGGGATCCTGGATTCAGGATTCAATCCTGGACCGGGGAGCGGCGCGGGCTTGGAGGGCCGAAGGGCCTGTTCCTGTGCTGTATTGTTCTTTGTTCTTTGTTCTCTTTGATGTAAAGGTTCATTGACTTCGGGCGGGATTTTGCGGCTTTGGGACGAGTGCGGCTGGAAAATTCAGCCATTGTTCTCATTATTTGACCACGTGACTGCATAATCCAACGTGGGGAGGGGGAGGGGGATGATTCCGGTAAGCAGGCATTATAATAAGATGCAAATGTATGAAAAAGTTTCCAATGTGCCACAGTGGGAAACGCGCCTATCATTCATAGGTGGAGCAGACAATCACAAACTGGTTTTATGATGAAATAAAGCAGATTTTTGGCCTTTTCCCAATACTTATCACTCCAGCCCACCATGACACCCGCGGCACATGGGGCCAGAAAATACTGTCCAGTTGCCTAGGGTGTTCTGCCTTTGCAGGAAATAATCTACAGTTGTTTTGTACTCTGAGGCTCTTCTAGTCTGGGCCTAAAGTTCTAAAAGGATCCATTTTTCCCAAGACAAAGATAATCAATGCCCTAAGGAATCATGACTGTAGTCGAGGTAAGGCTGGGAAATGTCACATGACTCATGCTGGTTGTCAGTTCTTCAAAGTTGCTTTTTAAGTACAAAGTGTGGAATTCATAGTGTGGCATATGGGAGATGAATGACTTTTCCCATTGGGAATGGCAGTTTTGAAACTTTCCTTATCTTAGCTTATTCCCAAGATGCTGATCAATAGTATAATCTTTTACTCTTTGATCATAAATAGGGAAGAGTCTCTCTTTCCACTGATTTGTGAGCTGGGCCCATCAAGGTGCTACTTAATGTTGCACACTTCCAATTTTGATTTATGCACTGTCAACAAACATAGCAGGAATTGGTCGTAGGCAAATTTAATCTCATTAGGAAATTATTTAACACACTTCCTATTGCTGACGAACTGGATAATTTCATCTGCGATTCATCTTTCTCAGGAATATCCCCAAGTAGTTTTACTTATCTCACTGGACAAAGTATCGCATTCAGTAAATGACTGTGTGCAGCCTGGACTTTTTATCTCAAGCATTAGAAACATTTGTTAATTCTAAGAGTTCTTTGTTCTTGTTGGTGTCTGCAAACCTTCTCAGAATTTTTAACATTTTCACTTTGGGTTTTCTCAGAAGCAAATAATGTAATTTTAAACATTAATATCTTTTATTTCGTATTAATTGTTTGTTTACTGTTGACTGAGAACTTCTATACCTCCCATTTTACAAAGCAACCTACCATTAACTTACATTTTTACATGTTGTTACAGATCTATCAGTGCATTGCTTAAGTAGATCAGAAGTCATATGCTTGCAAACTAAGTTTCAATTTTAGCACCTTGGGGACGAAGTGCCAAATGAGCGTGAAAACAGGAGAGGATTGCACTTTTTTGGGGTGAGTTAAAAATTGGATCTCATCTCGCTCTATGAAAAAAATGCAAGATCTGTTTCCTGCCAGCAGGGGGAGGGGCGGGGCCTAAGCTCACCGAAAGTTGGCAGATTGCAGTGGAGGGCATAATTGTGAACATAGAGATCTGGCTGTCACTGCCTCCCCAACTACCATTGGCCTTTGCGGCTGATCGCACCCCACCCCAACTATCAAGGGGCTCTGTGGCCGATACCCCCTCCATATGGACCGATGACTCATCCCCTCGCACAGAGCATTCAATCGCCTACCCACACCCTCCCACACGGACCAATCAATTGATCACCCACACACAAACCCCCACCACCACGGACAGGCCAATCACATTTGCAAAGTTTGCAGCATCCCCTCTCCTGATCATGTTTCCAGAGCACCCAATTGTTTCCCCCCCCCCCCCCCCCCCCACCCCGATCAGCCCTGCCCCTCAGGCACCACCCCTTTGGCACTGCCCAGTGTCTGGTGAGTACTGCCAGTGTGCCAAGCTGACAGTGTCAGAGTGTCAGGCTGGCACTGCCCAAAGGGTATCCCCCTCCACCCCCAACCTCCCAGGGGAGTCCCTAGGGTCTCTGGTCGTACCAGCGAGGCCATCATGACTGTTCCCATTGATGGGGACCATATGTGATCCTCGCCGGAGAGAATCTTCCTGGTGAGGCCGCAGAGGCAGGTGAGCTGAGACAATTGTGTCCCGGCTCACTTGTAATATTTAAATTCTATTTTAAATAGAATTAAAGTATTGAGATCAGCCTCGCGCTCTTTTCAGATATCCTGTGGCGGTAAGATCGCGAGAGGTGAGAATGATTTCTCGGCTCTCTCGTGATCTTGCCGGCTCGCCCCGTCCATTGGCTAGTGGGGCGAGATGGTAAGATCGTCCTCTGTATGTCTGGTTGGTGTTAGTTAGCTGGGTAGCTAAAAATCTAGGTAGGGTGTTGGGGAGAGGGACTTACCCACTTGAAGCTCAAACCCTATCCCCAAGTTACTGATTTGAACTGCAAAGTTGTGCAGGTGGATAAACACACCAAAAGCAGCTCAATGTTTCATGACTTTATGCAAATTAGTGTTTGAGGGAAGGACGCCCAGCTGCTTTTTAACTAGGTCCTGAGCAGGAACATTTTACTTGCCTGGAATAATGACCTGTGTTGCTGCTAACTACTGATGCATTGTGATTTTTAACGTTTATTTATTAGTGTCACAATTCTAATGTCCTCTAGGGAAGGAAATCTGCCGTCCTTACCCGGTCTGGCCTACATGTGACTCCAGAGCCACAGCAATGTGGTTGACTCCCAACTGCCCTCGGGCAACTAGGAATGGGCAATAAATGCTGGCCAGCCAGTGACGCCCATGTCCCACGAATGAATAAAGAACAATTAGGCTTATATTAACACAGCAATGAAGTTACCGTGAAAATCCCCTGGTTGCCACACTTTGGCACCTGTTCAGGTACATTGGGGGACGATGTGAGTTTAAACAGTGAATGCTAGTGTGGTAGATGATTATTGGGAGGTATCACAGGCTCAATTCTGACCTAATTTAAGATACACACACTTTCTAGTAGACTATACTGGGCCGGTAACTATCAAGAACTGCAACCTAATTTTTCCCTAGACTGTGGGATCTGAGGACAACTAAAAGCTCAAAGACTATCTCAGCTAAATCAGTGAATTTCACAATCAAACATGGAACTTTCCAGAAACACAAAATGCTGGAAAATCTCAGCAGGTCCGATAGCATCTGTGGAGAGAGAATAGAGCACCTGTTTCGAGTCAGGATAACCCTTCATCAGAGCTTTTTCTGGTTTTGCTTCCGATTCCAGCATCCACAGTACTTTGCCTTGATGGAACCTTCCAAGCCCTGATAACTTGGGTTCAGATTGGTCCAGCTGATGAAACTATTTAAAGCAATCTTCTGTTATTTAATGATGTGGAGATGCTGGCGTTAGACTGGAGTGTGCACAGCAAGAAGTCTCACAACACCAGGTTAAAGTCCAACAGGTTTATTTGGCATCATGAGCTTTCGGAGCACCTGAAGAAGGAGCAGCGCTCCAAAAGCTCTTGATTCCAAATAAACCTGTTAGACTTTAACCTGGTGTTGTGAGACTTCTTACTGTTATTTAATGAACTGGATACTGGAGCTGATGGTGTTTACGTGAAAGCGGCAATGCTGACCTTACAAGTTTAACAAGCTCTCCTGCATTCTTTGCAGTGAGTTTTGTCTGATACTTTGGGATTTATTAACTGGCACTGAGTATCTCAAAGGGTATGCTGTATCTGTTGAATTGTTTTCACTGTTTGAGGATCGTCTGTTTCTTCTGGAATTCGTAATTCATCTGTTCCCCCTGGTCCTTGTTTCTGGAGAGCTTCTGTTTCTGAGAATAATACTTATTCCAGTTCTTCTGGATCCCAGTCAATTTAATTTTGGAGAAAAAAAACCCTGAATATTTTGGGTTTGAGTCATAAACACTGAAGCAATATCCCTTTTCATAATAGAATTAAACAGGAACAGAAATTATCTTTCATTTATTCTGTGACTTCTACCACGTTTTCCATTTATGAAGGCTTAAGGTGTAATAGTCATGGTTCATGTTACAGTTCAACTACTTACAAGCACAATATGTCGCACGCCATTATTTATAGTTAACTTGAGCAAGGTCAGCTCAAATATCAGTTAGTATTGTATATGCACAAGCGTGCCCTATATTGCCTCCTCTTAGAAATGATGGATAGCAAGTTAAGAAATAAGCCTTAGCAAATCTAGCTTCAATAAGGCATTCAATGTTAGCAATCAGTGTCAGGTCAGTTATAACGTACCCAACATGTATATGGTATAAATAAATATTGTAGTCAGGGGAGTTGGGTCACTTGACTAGTACACTATCCTATCACCCTGCAACATGAGTTTGAATTAGATTTATGGGATGATCTTTCTTTGCAAGACACCCATTGAAATGAGTTAGACAGGCTCAACCCAATTCTCACAGGAAAAACATGCTCGCAGCTCCATATAAATTAACATCGCATAAGTAATTAGAGATAGGATGAGGTTGGTTTGGTGAAAAGAATGAAAATGACACAGTGCTGCATTTGGTGTTCATCTGAGGCTGGGTTTAGACATATTAATGGCATAAAGTAGCATCACTCTATTAGAACCAACAGGCCAGCAGTTTCCTCTGGTTTCCTCCCACAGTCCGAAAGATATGCTGGTTAGGTGCATTAGCCGTGCTAAATTCTCCCTCAGTGTACCCGAACAGGCGCCGGAGTGTGGTGACTAGGGGGTTTTCACAGTAACTTCATTGCATTGTAAGCTTACTTACAACACTAATCAATAAACTTTAAGCAGTGAATGTGCAAATTGGAGAAGTGTTCCATTCCCAAGCATTGCATACATCGCTCGTCTAAAATAGGAACGACCTCCACTAAAAAAAACCATTTTAAAGGTGTTTGTAAACACATTATACAAATGATTTAAGTTGTCTATAAGTACCTCAATGGTCAATCAACTCAGTTCCAGGACATCACCACAGGACTTCCTCAGGGTACTGTCCCAGGCTTAACCATTCTCAGTACTTCATGAATGATGTTCTATCTTAAAGGTGAGAAGTGGGGATGTTCATTTATGACTGCACAATATTCAGCACCATTCGCGACTCCTCAGATACCGAAGCAGTTCATATCCAAATGCAATCTGGACAATATCCAGGCGTGGGCTGACAAATGGCAAGTAACATTCACGTCACACAGGTATCAAGCAATGCCCATTTTCAACAAGAGAGAATTTAGCCATTGCCCCTTGACATTCAATGGCATTACTATCGCTGATTCCCTTATTATCAACATCCTTGGTGGTGAGGGGGTGCGTTTACCATTGACCAGAGCCTGAATTGATCTCACCATATGAGTGCTGTGGCTACAAGTGCAGGTCAGAGGCTATGAATCCTGTGCCAGGTAACTTATCTCCTCATTCCCTAAAGTCTGTCCACCATCTACAAGGCACAAGCCAAGAGTGTGATGGAATACTCTCAACTTGCCTGGATGAATGCAGCTCCAACGACACTCAAGAAGCTTGACACCATCCAGGACAAAGCAGCCCGCTTGATTGTTACCCCTTCCAGAAACATTCAACCTCTCCACCACTGGCACACAATGGCAGCAGTGTACATGATCTACAAGATGCACTGCAGGAACTCACCGTTGCTCCTTTGACAGTACCTTCAAAACCCATGACCTCTACTAACTAGAAGGACAAGGGCAGCACATGAATGGAAACACCACCACCTGCAAATCACTGACCATCCTGACTTGGAATTATATTGCCGTTCCTTCACCGTCGCTGGGTCAAAACCCTGGAATTCCATCCCTAACAGCTGCAGCAGTTCAAGAAGGCAGCAAACCACCCCCTTCTCAAGGGCAATTAGGGGTGGGTGATAAATGCTGGCCTAGCCAAAAATGCCCACATCCCTTGAATAATATATAATATTATTGTGATATTTTTTGGACATTTTTGTTTTTGTCTCAAATTTTCGAAATAGCTAGAAATTGCGCCACTTCACAAAATTCAAAACCGCTGTGGGGTGAATTTTAGCAGGAGCCATCTTTGAGTGGATCTAGCATGGGCTGAAACTTCCACCTGCCTCATACCTACACTTGTGACCTGATTCAGTTCTCCCAAGACCAGAGACCTGATATATTGGATATTTTAATATCCAGATATTCATCTGAATATTCTGGATGAGCACTAGGGTCTATAACTCAAGCATTGGGAGTAAAGACGAGGAAGATTAAAATTGCTGTGGTGCCCCATTGCAACATAACTGGGTCTGCAGTCCCAGCCCGATAAGGAATGGTGATACAGTTCAGGATGGTCTATGGCTTGGAGGGTAAATTGAAAGTCATGGTGTCCCCATGCATCTGCTTCCCCTGTCCTTCTGGGTCATCGGGGTTATGAGTTTGGAAAGTGCTGTGGAAGGAGCCTTGATGAGTTGCTGCAGTGCATCTTGTAGATGGTGTACACTGCTGCCACTGAATGCCAGTGGTGAAGGGGACTAATATTTAAAGTGGTGGATGGGGTATCGATCAAACGGACTGCTTTACCCTTGATGGTGTCAGGCTTCTTGAATGTTGTTGGAATTGCTCACATCCAATTAATGGAGAGCATTCCATCACACTCCTAATAAGTGACCATCACACTTGTGCCTTGGGGACAGGCTTTGGAGAGTCAGGAGGTGAGATACTCATCACAGAACTCCCAACATCTGATCTGATCTTGCAACCACGGCGGTTAGTCCAGTTCAGTTCTGGTCAATTGTAACCCATTGATAGTGGGGGATTTAGTGATGGGAATGCCACTGAATGTTAGATCCTCTCTTCTTGGAGATGATTATTGCCTGGGACTTGTGGTGCAAATGTTACTTGCCACTCCAAGCCTGAAATTTGTCCAGGTCTTGCTGCATGCAATCATGGGCTGCTTCATTACCTGAATGTAACTGGTATTAACACTATATAATCATCAGCTTCTGATATTATGATTGAGTCAAAGTGACTGATGACACAGCTAATAATGATTCAGTTTAGGATAGAAATTAACTCGAGGAACTACTGCAATGATATTTGGGAGCTGAGATAATTGGCCTCCAACAATCCCAACTATCTTCCTTTGTGCTATGTGTGACTCCAATCAGTAGAGAGTTTTCCCCCTGAATTCCATTGAGCTGTGTACAGTTCTGGTCACCCTATTATAGAAAGGATATTATTAAACTAGAAAGAGTGCAGAAAAGATTTACTAGAATGCTACCGGGACTTGATGGTTTGAGGTATAAGGAGAGGCTGGATAGACTGGGACTTTTTTCCCTGGAGGGTAGTAGGCATAGTGGTGATCTTAGAGGTCTATAAAATAAGGACAGGCATAAATAAGGTAGATAGTCAACATCCTTGCCCAAAGCTGTGGGGAGTCTAAAACTAGAAGGCATGGGTTTAAGGTGAGAGGGGAGAGATACAAAAGGGTCCACAGGGACAATTTTTTCACATAGAAGGTGGTGAGTGTCTGGAACAAGCTGCCAGAGGTAGTAGCAGAGACGGGTACAATTTTGTCTTTTGAAAAGCATTTAGTCAGTTACATGGGTAAGATTGATATGGGGGGATATGGGCCAAATGCGGGCAATTGGGACTAACTTAGTGGTAAAAACTGGGCAGCATGGACAAATTGGGCTGAAGGGCCTGTTTCCATGTTGTAAACCTCTATGACTCTATGACTTCAAGTTTGCTAAGGCTCTTTGATGCAACACTCAGCCGAATGCTGCCTTGATGCCAAGGACAGTCACACCTCACCTCTGGAGTACAGCTCTTTTGTCCATGTTTGGACCAAACTGTAATGAAGTTTGGAGCTGAGTGACCCTGGCAGAACTGATGGACTTGCGCCATCACCGTTCATCCTCCCACCACATTACAGACCTTCCCCTTTCCCTGTCTCTGTACATAGTTAAAACCTATTACATGTCTAACTTTTCCAGTTCTGATCATGAACCATTAACTGAAGCCCAAACCATCTGGAATGACCCATTTTAACCATTTCGTTCTTTCTAACCACACTCCAAACCTACAAGTAAAAAACCCCCAAAACTTTAAGCATACAAATTTGAACAAAATCGTAACCCTCCATATATATCGATACATAACTAGGGTATTTTATGATGACATATTATACACCAACATCATTTTCGATGGAAAAATAAGTAGAAGTGAAGTCTGGAGGTGGGGGAGTGAGTGAAACAAGCTTGCATCAGATTTTCCATCTCTGCCCTCCGAGGTTGTGATGTTTTTAATAGCAGGAATTGAGAGAAAATTTAAGATCAAGTTGTCCGCAGCAACCAGGGCAGGTTGATTAATTTAGAAATTAGGATGTGTGGGCTTTGTTTCAGTGCAAATCAAATTGCATATGCACGGAACTCAGACAACCTGTGCACCTACATTAAGAATCTATGCAGTGATTCCTGTCAAAGTGGTTGTAGAATCATAGAATCCCTGCAGTGCAGAAGGAGGCTCATTGAAGCTGCACCAACAATCCCACCCTATCCCATAACCCCAAGTATTTACTCTGCTAATCCCCCTGACACTTAGGGTGGGATTTTCCAGCCTTGCTTGCCCCGAGGCCGGAATATCCCACCTGAGGTCAACGCACCTCTGCATGGTCCGTGTCCCGCCCGCTACAATTCCCATGGCAGGCGCAACAGGAAAATTCCACTCTAAGGGTCAATTTAGAATGTCCGATCAACCTAACCCACACATTTTTGGAGTGTGGGAGGAAACTGGAGCACCGGGAGGAAACCCATGCAGACACACAAGGAATGTGCAAACTCCACTCAGACAGTCATGCATGGCTGGAATTGAACCCAGGTCCCTCACGCTGTGAGGCAGCAGTGTTAACTACTGTGCCACCGTGCAGCCATGGAAGATTGACACTCTTTTGATTGATTAATGACCAGGAGATTCCCTATAATATATAATTCCAGCAGCGAATCTTAAACTCTGGGTGAACTTTAATTTATAGCATCCACCTATTATATTACATCTGGAAGGAGCGACGGACTGTTTACAATTACATGAGAAGTAAGTTCTAAAAGGGAGTATTTTAATCTATTATGGGCTGATTCCAATAGTATTCATCCAGAATTTCCACAGGGCTTTCTTCCAACCTCCTGTTGGCAGGAGATTGGCAGAACTGAAAGCATTTTTATGCTTTGTTCCTGGGATGAGTTCCAGGAAGGGATTGAAGTCACGAATGCCAGCCTCCATGTTTGTCCTTGAGATCAGTTGGATTTGCACAAAGCAACATCAAGCTGTGTTGATGACATCAAAATGGAGAGTTCGTCAAAAATCAGGAAAGGCGGCTAAAGACTTCAGTTTGAGATTTTGAATCTTTCAGGTAGGACCATGGCAGATGCAATTTAATGTGTGGAAGGGTGATTCAATATCGGAGGGTACAAAACTGGAAAATAGGCTTAGACAGCACCTTTTAAACCCACGATCACTACTATCTAGTAGGATAAATGCAGCAGGCACCTGGGAACACCATCACATGGAAGTTTCCCTCCAAGCCACTCCCCATGCTGACTTGGAAATATGTCACCAGTCTTTCACCTTGGATTGGTTGAAGGTGAACTTAGTCACAAATTCATAGAAGTTTACAGCATGGAAATAGGCCCTTCAGCCCATCTTGTCCATGCCGTCCAGAATTTACCATTAAGCTAGTCCCAATTGCCCATCTTTGGCCCATATACCAATTTGCCCATGTAACTGTCTAAATGCTTTTTATAAGACAAAATTGTACCTGCCACTACTACTACCTCTGCCAACTCATTCCAGATGATCACCACCTTCTGTATGAAAAAGTTGCCCCTCTGAGCCCTTTTGTATCCCTCCCCTCTCACCTTAAACCTGAGCCCTCTAGTTTTAGACTCCCCTATCTTTGGGAAAAGATGTTGATTATCTACCTCATCTATGCTCTTCATTATTTTATAGGCCTCTATAAGGTCACCCTTAAGCCTCCTACGCTCCAGGGAAAAAAATCCCAATCCATTCAGCCTCTCCATATAACTCAAACCATCATGTTCCTGTTTAGTCTTTGTCAGTACTGCATGAAATTACTAAGGCTCCTGAGACAGCACCTTTCCAAACACATGACAGTCACCATCTAGAAGGACAAGGACAGCAGATACATGGGAACACCATCACCTGGAAGATTCTCTCCAAGCCACTCACCATTCTGACTAGGAAATATAGGATGGGATCTTCTGCTTTGCCCAGGGTGAGTTTAGAGTCAGTGGAGGTGGCCCGCCATTGGCAAGCACCATGATCCCCTGGCCCCACCCCTGTCAAAGGGGTTTCCCATTGTTCTTCCTTCTGCCATCGGGGGAACCCGGAAAATCCCGCCGACGGAAACGGCTGGAAAATTTCGACCTATGTTTCTACTCCTTCAGTGTCGCTGGGTCAAAATTCTAGAACTCCCTCTCTAATAGCATTGTGGGTCTACCTACACCACATGGATTGCAGCTGTTCAAAAAGGCAGCTCACCACCACCTTCTCAAGGGCAACTAGGATTGGGCAGTAAGCAGTGGCGGATTAACTATTAGGCTGAGTAGGCTTGAACCTAGGGGCCCGGAAGGGAGGGGGGCCCGAGAGCAAAATAAATCACTAACTGTTCAGGTGAGCGTTCATTTTCGGCACTGAAGAGGATCAAAATCTATTTGCGCTCAACAATGAGCGATGAGAAACTTAGTCATCTGGCACTCATGCACATTGAATCAGACACGCTTCGATCTGTTGATTTACATGCTGTTATTGACACTTCTGTAAACCAAAAAACACGGAAGCTTTTTAAAGTACAAATGTAAAGAAAATGAAAAGTAAATGAATAAAAGGGCTGTAATTGATTCATATAACTTTATGATATTATACACATAGTATATTATACATAGTACAACGATATAAGTTATCTAACGTCACTTTATTCTATTCAACGAAGGTTGGGGCAGGGGGCCTTTCTAAAGCTCAGCCTTGGGGTCTGGGTGATAGTTAATCCACCACTGGCAGTAAATGCTGGCCAGCCAGCAACACCCACAGCCCATGAATAAATAACGAAGAAATATCGGACCCAATTCTCCCATCATGATACGCATGTTTTTTGGTGCGTCAGGTCGGGAAATGTGCGTGTCGGCCATTTTGTGGGATCCCCGCGAGCGTCTATGACCCACGTGCATCTCCCACTGGAGGAAAAATGGCACCGTTGGGACCGTGCTGAAAACCGGCGTGGCGCTGATTAGCATTAATTACCATATTTTAGCATGCCATTATCAGGATCGACACGGCAATCTCCGCCCACGTTAGCGTCTCCCATCTCTTTGCTGTGACGTCACTTTGGTGCCAATCAGAGTAGGTATACTAAAGTCTCAACGTGGCATGGCAGCCTTGAACTGGCGTGAGGAGTTAAGTGCTGCGAGCAGAGTGCGGGGGATGATGCAGGCAGGCCCTGGAGATACTTGGTGAGCTTCCTCCAGCTGTCTTCAGGTGCTGGCCCATGGACCAGTGATATCTGGGATCGGGAGGAGGCTTCTATTTTCTCGGAGCTCTCTGGGTGAGGGTCCCTGAAGGAGTCCTGCTCAGCCTTCCCCTTCAGGGCAGGGCAGTACATAAACTTCGAAGTGAGCCGTGCACAGCAGGAGGCCCGGATTCTAGGCTTCGCTGCCATTGCTGTGATTTCCAATGTCCAGGGAGAAGTGGATGGGTCACACATCACCTTGTGGGCCCCACATGCAGGACCGCAGCAATTTGTCAACAGGAAAGGGTTCCACTCCCTGAATGTGCAGATTGTCTGTGACCATCTCATGTGGATCATGCAGGTCGATGCACGCCATCCAGGGAGTGTCCATGGCAGCTTTGTCCTCAGGCAGTCGGACATCCCTGGGCTCTTTGAAGACCAGCCCAGGTTCCTGGGATGGCTACTGGGTGACAAAAGTTACCCGCTAAGGTCATGGCTGATGACGCCTGTGCAGAGGCTCAGGACCGAGGTAGAAACCCGTTACAATGAGGCTCATGCAGCCACCCGGTCCATCGTTGAGCAGTGCATCAGCCTGCTGAAGATGCGGTTCCACTGCTTGGACAGTTCTGGGGGGCCCTCCAGTATGACCCTCTGTGTGCTTCACGCATTGTAGTTGGCTGCTGCATTCTGCAGAACATCACCCAGCAACGGGGAGACCAGCTGGAGCAGGAGGAGGAGGAGTGGCAAGGGGGTGAGGTGGAAGTCCTGCCATATGAGGAGCCAGAGGAAAGAGGGCGGGTGGTGATGGCAAGTGTCCGGCAGGTAAGGACAGCAAGGGACGCCTTGATTGCAGCCCGCTTCACCTAACTGGTGCTATGCAGTGAGGGGGATGCAGCCAACACACTTCCACCACAACCCAGGAGCAAGTGCAGCTGCTATTCCCCCTCCAAACCGACCTGGGCCCTCAAACCACCACATCACCCTTCCCCAGCCTCTCTCATCCCACCAGCCTATCCCCCAGAAACATCCAAACCCGGTAATGGGCCTGGGCTGGCAATGGTTGCGAGTCTTGGTTGAAGGCTGGAGGATGATGACGACTCGGTGTTGTGCACATTGTGATCCTACCTATACTCCGAATGCATGCTGCCACCCTGGCCCATGTAGCTGTAAGGGTTAGGGACACGTTTGCTGGGCAATCGGTACGGGGGAGGGGGGGGTGGTGGTGGGAGGGG
Source organism: Mustelus asterias (assembly GCF_964213995.1). Classification (NCBI taxonomy): domain Eukaryota; kingdom Metazoa; phylum Chordata; class Chondrichthyes; order Carcharhiniformes; family Triakidae; genus Mustelus; species Mustelus asterias. Next base: position 64,018,321 of record NC_135817.1, read on the forward strand.
GTGAGGGGGTGGGAGGGAGATGGGTGTGGGGAGAGCCATTGCACCAAGGGTCTGGTGGACGTTGGGGAAGGTAGGGCAGGCACTCTGTACCATGTGGCTGAGTCTCGCAAGGCACAACAGACAGAACCTCTATGCATGGGAATGGGGACCACTCAGTCCTGTGGGGGTGGAGGGAGTGAGAATTAGAGACACGTTAATCACAGCTGTGAGGTGCAAATAAAGTTTATTGTGCTCTTAACATTAGCGACGAATAAATCCTGGCTACTGGTGACCTTCACCCGTGTCCTTTTAGTAAACTACAACTTTCTAACTTTGTGCGGTCTACTGCTTCTTCTAGGTAATACCCCAGGGTGCACATCAGAGGTGGAGGTGTCCAGCTGTGATGCACGCCCCGTTGCCTGTGATGCCCTTGGCAGATGTCCCCTGGGTGGCCGGAACCTGGAGGGCCCCAGCTGACTTGCGGATGGTACTGTTTCAGTGCCACTCTGTTCATCTCGCTGGCCCTGAGATGCCTCGGTGTGAGGAAGGGGGGAAATCGGAAGGTCTCGGGACATCCGGGATCTCCTGGCTGGAAGGCCCCGGCATGTGCTTGAGCCCCTCCTCCTCCCTTGGGGTACCCAGAGGCCCTGGGGACACTCCATGGGACGCCACGGTAGCTGGACTGAGCACCAGAAACTCCAGCGTCACCTGGTTCTGCCAGTCCTGAAGGCCCAGATGGGTCTGCCACATGGCCTGTGAACCCTCAGCCCTAGCCCTGGGCCAAGCTCTGGAGCCGCTCTGCTACAGCATTCTGTGAGCAAGCCAGGCTCTGGAGCCCTTCAGCAGTAGTCCTCTGAGACTGGGCTAAGTTGTCGAGGCTCACAGCCACGGCCTGCTGTGTCTCCAGAATGCCAGTGAGAGTCCCAACCATGGCCAGCAGTGTCTCCCACATGCCCCCGACACCCATGGCCATGGAACGCTGTGTCTCCAGGATGACCTAGACCTTGTCACCCTTGAGGACAGACCCCATAGCCAGATTTCCACTGTGGTCGTCACCCTTGCAGTGTTGGTCTGGGTCTCACGCTGTGTCGGCACCACCTCCTGCAACAGCACTCTGTTGGACTCCCCTAAACAGCCTTGCAGCATGATTGCTGACAACCTTCCACAACTCCCCGGGTTTCCTGGTGTATCTCCACCAGCCTTGGAAAGAACAAACCCAGAGGCCCAGCATCTGGCTTGGGGACAGCTGAATCCTGGCCTCTGGCAGACCTCTGCGTGCCCAAGCCCTCGGATGTGCCCACCTCCACCCGATGTGCATCAGCAGTTGTGATGTGCTCACCATTAGTGACCCAGAAGCCTCACCACTAAAAGTACCCAGTGTGGTGATAGTCGCTGTGTTGGTGGGTTGTGTGGTAGATGCCAGTGCCCCTTCAGTGGTGCTGTGCTCAGAGAATTCTTCAAAGTGCATGGTGTGCAATGCGTGCCCGTGTCTCGGGCATTGTGCTGGCAGTTTTGGAGAAAAGGGTCACCAGTGAAGGGTACTCATTGAGGGGTGAGGGGAAGGGGCTAGATTCTGTTCCTGGGGGAAAGGTGCCTTGTTGCACGCCCTTCAGGTGTCTAAGCAGGGTTTGAGATCAGTGCCAAGCATGTGCGGGGTTCCATGTGGGACGCTCACTCACCCTTGTTGATCGAAGAAGGTTGTACAGTTTTTTGCGACACTGACGGCCAGAGCGCAGTGTCAGGCTCCTGGCATTCACCGCTTCTGCCACCTCCTCCCACAATGCCTTGTCGGCTGCACCCCTTGGGAGAGGACCCTGACTGGGGAAGATCCACTCACACCTCTCCTCCACGGCAGCAAGCAGGTGCTCCTGGTCAGCCTCAGTGAATATTGGGGCTGCTTTCCTGGAACATATCCTCGTGGTGTGACTGGCTGTGTCCATTCCTGCAGCTTATATACAGCTCTGGCTTATTAGGGGAGTGCGGGTGCAGCGAGTGCGGCCAGTCAAGGGCCCGTTGGCAACAAATCCGTGTGAGAAATTTTGCAGCTGTTTTCAATTGCGTGTCATGCATCCCTCAGGGTGCTGATTGGCTGCCATTCAATAAGCTGCTGTGTCCAAGGCGGGTGCGATACTCAGGGCTCCCATTCAAGAGAGGGAATGCTCGCAAGCCGAGGGTGTGCATGGCAGCACAACACAAGTTCTCTGCAGGGCAGCAGTGAGGTCAGTATGTTCAAGGGATGGAGAGATGGGTACCCACATTATCCAGATCTGTGGGGGCTTGGGGTGAGTGGGCAGCAATGTCTGTGTGGGGAGGGGCAGCGATGTTTGTGTGTGGGGAGGGGCCAGCATTGTCTGAGGCAGGTAGCAATGTCTGTATGGGGTGGGGGGGGGTGGGGGTGGAAGTGCCAGCGGTGTCTGTGTGGAGGAGGGGGGCCAGCGATATCTGTGTGTGGGGGAGGCAGCGATGTCTGCATGTGGGAGCGGGGGGGACACGATGTATGTATGGGGGGAGGAGGTGGGGCCAGTGATGACTGTATGGGGGAGGGAGGGCGGGCAGCAATGCCTATGTGGGGGTTGTGGGGGACAGCTATGAGACCAGTGAACTTTGTGGGGGGGTTGTGAGGGCCAGCGATGAGGCTAGCGATATCTGTGAGGGGGTTGTGGGGGCCAGCAATGTCTGCGAGGGGGGGTGGTGGGAACAATGATATCTGTGGGGCGGGGGGGGTTGTGGGGGCCAGCAATGAGGCCAGGACTTTCTGTGTGGGTCGAAGGGCAGTGATCTGGATTTCAGTGATCTCCCAGAGATGTGCGCATGGGCGGGTTCCCGCTCATCGCACCGATTTCAGGCTCTTTGGCATGAATAGGCCCGGCCCCCCCAAGCTTTTAATGATATTTACAATTGTGACCCCTGCATTGCACAGGTTGGGAAGAGTCGGGTCTGAAGCTGCACTGAAAAAACAGTCGTGATCTGGAACAGTTTTCTCGCCAATTCAACACTTGGAATATTTTTGGGAGAATCGTCCCATAGTCACTGGAAAGATGCAGAAAACTATGGATGGACTGATAAACTGATGAGCTGAAATGTAAAACCAATTGAAAGAGAAAGTATGAATGGACATGAATAAAGCCATAAAGTGCAGCTAATTATAAATGATTGTATAAGAAATGCTTAGGTTAGAATTAGTGCACTACAGGTAGTTTGGAAAGCTTTAGTATAGAAAAACTTTGAGACTCTATATTCATATGAATTCACACACTGGGAATTACCGTATCAGGAAACATTTGACACATTGGGAATATTTTCACCAGAGCCGAGAAATCTAAGATGATTCAGTAATGGATTTTAGAATTATGAATCTAGCAAAATAGCTACTTTTGCATTTTTTTGTCTTCTTCTTCATCCTGCCTTTGTTGTCTTCTCCAGCGTTGTTCAATGGGGTATGGTGTGTGACCGAATCTACAAACAGATGCTCCAGGGAACTCTTCGCACCTGCTGTCATCCCAAACCTCACCGTTACCTCTTCACGTATATAGTGGACTCTGGCATAGAGAAAGGGGCCTACCCAAGGCGATATGTCACTGCCAATCTTATTTTTTAAATGCTGAGCCACATACCAAGTTTATTGCTTAATCAAGGTGAATGGTTTTGGTCATTGTGTCCAAGTTATCCCCCGTCTCCACTGTGTTCAGAAATAGATTGACAATCTCCTTTTGCTCCCCCTCCTTGCAACACAATGTTCCCTTTCTTTTTGTCACAAATCCACTTCACAGTATGGTCCGTTCTGCATCCTTTACATGGGTTCGTGAAATGTCTCCACCCTCGAAGTCACAAAGGAGAACTGTCGCTTTTGTAGCCCGGGAAAATCAATTGAAAACCGCTTTGCAATGTTATTTTTACATTCCAATGACATGCCAAGGGAAATTTGATTTTGATTTGCGCTGACATTTTTTCACACAGTGTTATGAAGCATTTTAATTCCTTCACAAGTGAATCTGCTGGAGGGAAGGACAACTGGAGACCCATTCCCAGAAGTCAGCGATCATTTTGTGTGACGGCAGTGAATATGTAACCGCAAGTTATAAAAGGACATAAAGGATAAGTCATCGGCAGCAATGTGCAATGATAAATGTCTCCGACAGTAAACTTGACTGGGTGACTCGTGCATTCCCGCAGATTGGTTGATAACAGATTACTCGCCGATTGGAATGCTTGTCATTTTGCTCAGCTGGCCATGATGTATTCTTTTTATAACACATGCTGTAGTTTAAAGGGGGATTCTTAAAAAATATATTCGTACATTTTTCTTTTAATTGCCCAAGAAACACAGGTTTCATTGCTGTGATGTTCCTTTGTCCCTATTACGTCAAGGCTGGTGTTCAAACACATCTGGTAAATTGTACTCAAACAAAAATAGAAAATGCTGGAAAATCTCAGCAGTCTGACAGCATAGAGTCATAGAGGTTTACAGCGTGGAAACAGGCCCTGCGGCCCAACATGCCCATGCTGCCCTTTTTTTTAACCACTAAGCTAATCCCAATTGCCGGCATCTGTGGGGAGAGAATAGAGCCAATGTTTCGAGTCTGAGGACACACAAGGCTGAGAAGGTGCTAAAAGTGTCCATTAAGTGATCAGAATGCATGGCATTCTGATACATAGAGTAAATTGTACTGTTGGGAGCTAGCTGGTAATCTGTCACAGGAAAAATTATTATGCACACCTGTATCAGACCGTGCCTATTTCCTGGTGCCTCTCCAGGACCTGTCCTGGTCCCCCCATGCCGACACTATAGTTAAGAAAGCCCACCAGCCTCTACTTTCTCAGGAGGTGAAGGAAATTTAGCACATTCGCTATGGCTTTCACCAATTGTTACAGATACGCCATAGAAAGCATCCTTTCTGGATGTATCTCAGCTTGGTGTGGCTCATGCTCTGACCAAGACTGCAAAAAACTACAGAGTCATGATCGAAGCCCAGTCCATCACTCAAACCAGCCACCCATCTATTGATTCCGCCTACATTTCCCACTGCCTCGGAAAAGCAGCCAGCATAATCAAGGACCCCACGCACCTCGGACATACTCTCTTCCACCTTCTCCAATCAGGAAATCATGTACCAGAGATCGAGAGATCATGTACCAGCTGACTCAAGAACAGTTTCTACCCTGTTGCCATCAGACCTTTGAATCGACCCAGCTTATATTAAGTTAACTTTTCTCTACACTGTAGCTATGAATGTAACACTACCTTCTACACCCTCTCCTTTCCTTCGCCCCTGTGTACTCTATGAACAGTATGTTTTGTCTGTATAGTGCGCAAGAAACAATATTTCACTGTATGCCAATACATGTGACAATAATAAATCAAATCAAATTTGTTCTCCTTTACATTAATACATCAGAATAAGCCTCTGAAATTCATTGTGATAAAATTCTATTTGGAGATGGAGCTTCTCTTTTTAAAATCATTATGTTAAAATTACAAGTTAATTTATTAGTCACAAGTAAGGCTTACATTAACACTGCAATGAAGTTACTGTGAAATTTCCCCAGTCGCCACATTCCAACCCCTGTTCGGGTCAATGCACCTAAACAGCACACCTTTGGACTGTGGGAGGAAACTGGAGCACCCGGAGGAAACCCACGCAGACACGGGGAGGATGTGCAAACTCCACACAGACAGTGACCCAAGCCGGGAATCAAACCCGGGTCCCTGGCGCTGTGAGGCAGCAGTTCTATCCACTGTGCCACCGTGTTAAGAAAGTTAAACACAAGGTGCTAGTTTATCTATTATGCTCACCCACCTGTCCCACTCCTCTCTGTGATACCAACACTGCTACTTTCATTAAAATTGGTACACTGCGCTCTGCATAGGCCTGGATCTGATTTTGGGACCCTTCCTGGTTTGCATGACTGGGAGACAGACCTCGGTGTCAAGATGATTGAGAATAAATAGTTTTGTCATTAATAATGGAAAAGACTTTGCTCGGGGAATTCTGTCAGCACTCAACAATAGGTTCATTAGATTCCTTGTTTTCATATTAATTGCAGAGAATCATCCGTATTGGTCTCACCTCTGTAGCTAACAGATTGGCAGAGAGTCAGATGCCGCTGTCTCAGACATCCTGACTGCGTGCGAGGATTGAATCGAGGGATTTTAAATGCTGCAAAAGTACTTGATTTTAAATGTAACTCTTACCATAGCTCAGTCTGAGTGTTCGGCATCTCTGCAATAGATGGATCGGGTTGAGGACCATCTATCAATTTCTATGGACCATTTATAACCAGCTACTTGAGCAGAGGAGTAGGTTAGATCAATGGCGGAGTTAGTCAGGCGAGGTGCTGGTGTGGCTAATAGCTGATGAAGAGTCAGAGGTTACAGCAGGAGAAATGGCAATAATTATGAGGATACAATTAACAAATAATGTAAACGACTGTTTCCAAATGTTCCTTTGCTGTGCAAATTAGGCAGCAACAAACTAACTCACTATCCTATATAGATCAGTACTCTGCTTGTATAAGTTTATCTATTAATGTTACAAGTAGGCTTACATTAACACTGCAATGAAGTTACTGTGAAAATCCCTAAATCGCCACACTCCGGTGCCTGTTCGGGTACACTGAGGGAGATCTTAGCATGGCCAATGCATCTAACCAGCACGTCTTTCAGACTGTGGGAGGTGAAATGAGAAAAATAAAGAAAATGGTTACCTGGCACACAAAATGGTTGCCTGGCACACAAAATGGTTGCCTGGGAAAGAGACATTAACAGGCACTGGCTTTTAGCACAGACAGTTATTTAAAGTTAAAACATGCAGTAACCGAAATGCTGCAGGAAGCTAGTCAGAGCTCGAGGCACTTTAAGATAAGGGCAGACCCAGAACAATAAAGACTGATAACAAGATCAGCTCTAGATGGGAACATAAATACATAAATGCAACAAAAACCAATCACTGTAAAGATCGAAACCAGCCATTGATAGAGGAAATGTATCCATTCTATGAACAATGCTATGTTAACTGCCCATGTCTGTACCTGTCTGATTGTAACGATGTGTTAACTATCGATCACCATGATCTGTCTACTCAACTATAACGAGGTGTTAAACAGCTAATGTCCGGACTATCCATTGTCTAAAAGGTATAAAAATGATCAACTGCTATTGTATGATTGAGAAGGTAGCTGCCAAGTACTACCGAGTACCAGTGCTTTCTCCCCGAAGCTTCGTGTCCGAAATAAAACTGTATTGTTGAACCTCCAGTCTGACTCCAGTGGTAAATCTCCCACAACAGGGGAAACCGGAGCACCTGGAGAAAACCCACGCAGACACGAGGAGAATGTGCAGACTCCGTACAGACAGTGACACAAGCTGGGAATCAAACCCGGGTCCCTGGCGCTGTGAGGCAGCAGTGCTAACCACTGTGCTACCATGATTAAGACCAAACCAGAGCACTCAACACATACAATTCACTTCTTACCTGCTCAGAAAATACTGGAAATACTTGGCGTATCTGGCAGCATGTCTGGAGAGAGGAACTGAGTTCATTGACAGCATTGTATTCTGAGGGTGGGCTTCCTGCACCCCAGTGTAAATGTCAAGGCGAGTACGCCTCCACTTGACAATTTGGCCAGTTTTAATTTTTCATCGATCGGGCTTTTCGCTGTTATAAGGCGAGACTTCCACCTCCCTCCTAGAGTGCATCCTGCCTCATAGAGCCAGTCCATTGAAGGCCAGTAGCTTGGCAATACTGTCAGTGCCATCACGCTTGGTGGCCAATGCTGGTACAGCACCTAGGCCAAAATCCCTGGAGGCATTCAACGATGGGCCAAGACCTCCAGGGATTTCAGGCAGGTCCCGACGAGATGGGGAGGCATGGCAGACAGGGAAGGTGAAAGGATTGAAAAGTATGTGTGTGGTGGCAGGGGCCTGGAAATGACCTCCCTTTCATTGACCTGCAGGGTCAAACCTGCCAGGTTTGCACGTTGGGCACAGGCCTCTCTTGGTGCCCTTTAAATCTGACCGGGGGGCAGGATGTGGCCCTTCAGGGATGGCCAATGGAGGGCACACGACCAAAGACACAGCACCCTATTCCAAGAATCCACCTGCCCACTTTCCCACCTGTGATGCCCATAAAATCTCGCCCAATGTTCCAGGTCAATAACCTTTCATTAGAACCGGGAAAGGCTACAGCTTTTGAGCAAAGGAGTGGAGAGGAGGGAAACAGAATAAAAGGAAGGGTCTGTGATAGGGTGGAAGGCAGGAGAGATTCAGTGGCTAAATGTCCTTTCGGGAAGGAAATCTGCCATCTTTACCCGGTCTGGCCTACATGTGACTCTAGATCTACAGCAACGTGGTTGACTCTTAAATATCCTTTGAAATGGCCGAGCAAGACACTCACTTTGAGTGCAGTTAGGGATGGACAACAAATGCTGGCAATGCCCACATCCCATGAAATGAATTTATACAGTGAAAGGTTTTATGATGCAGAGCCAAAGGGAGTGGAAATGCGACGAGTAAAGGAACAAAACGTGTACCTAGAGGTGTGGCGAATGGTAGGATCTGGAATTGCTGCCACCTGAACATAAAAGTAGAGAAACAAGAGGTGAAAGCCAAGCCAGCAAAGAAACATGAAAGAAAGATGGAGGCAGAGCTAGTGATCTAAAATGGTTGCACTCAATATTGAGGATAGAAGGCTGTCAGCTACCCAGTCAAACGGTGAGGTACTGTTCCTCATGTTTTGTTGAGCTTTACTGGAACACTGTCAACAGAAAGGAAGCAGGTGGAGGGTTAAAATGACAAGTGCCTGGGAGCTCACTGCCATGTTTGCAAAGTGAATTGAGGCGATCTGCAAAACAGCCACGCAGTCTGCCTTTGGCCTCCTCTGCACCGAGGAGACCACACTGTGAGCAACAAATATAGTGCACTCAGTTGGAATCATAGAATCTACAGTGCATAAGGAGGCCATTGGGCCCATCGAGACTGCACCGACAACAATCCCACCCAGGTGCTATCGTCGTAACCCCATAATTTACCCTCCTAACCCCCCTGACACTAAGGAGCAATTTAGCATGGCCAATCAACCTAACCCGCACATCTTTGGACTGTGGGAGGAAACCCACGCAGACGTGGGGAGAACATGCAAACTCCACACAGACAGTCACCTGAGGCCAGAACTGAACCCGAGTCCCTGGCGCTGTGAGGCAGCAGTGCTAACCAGTGTGCCACCGTGCCGCCTGTGGAATAAGCACAAGTAATTCGTTGTCCAGCCTGGAAGGAGTGTTTAGGGTTTTGGACATTGAGAAGGGAGGAGATAAAAGGATGTTGCGGCGTTTGATCTGCAGAGTGATGTCTCTCTCCATGAATGCTGCCTGATCTGCTGAGCATTTGCAGCATGTTCTGTTTTCCTTTCAGTTTTTCAACACTTTGCTTTTGTCCTATCGAATCTGCTGAGATGAGGAGGAACCACTTCTCACAGAGGGTGGTGAATTTATGGAACTCGCTGCCCTATAGCATGTCTGAATCATGAAATGGTTTCAAGGAGGAGATAGATATATTCCTGATTTCAAAAAAACAGGAAAAAGGGATGTGGGGGACTGGTATGGAGGTGGATTTGAAAACAGGGAGAGATCAGCCATGATTTGATTGAATGGTGAAGCAGGCTTGAAGGACTGAAGTGCCTACTTCTGCTCCTAATTCCTATGTTCCTATCCTTGGCTCCAAGTTGATTTGATTTTTGATTTGATTTTGATTTGATTTATTATTGTCACGTATTGGTATACAGTGAAAAGTATTGTTTCTTGCGCACTATACAGACAATGCATATCATTCATAGAGAAGGAGAGAGTGCAGAATGTAGTGTTGCAGTCATAGCTAGGGTGTAGAAAAAGATCAACTTAATGCAAGGTAGGACTATTCAAAAGTCTGATGGCAGCAGGGAAGAAGCTGTTCTTGAGTCGGTTGATACGTGTCCTCAGACTTATGTATCTTCTTCCCAATGGAAGAAGGTGAAAGAGAGTATGTCTGGGGTGCATGGGGTCCTTAATTGTGCTGGCTGCACCAGCCCCACTGGTCCCAAAATCCCTTTCTCGACGAGGAATAGGCACGAACTTTGCAAAGCAGATATTCATTATAGTCCAAGGTGGCACGGTGGCGCAATGGTTAGCTCTGCTGCCTCACAGCGCCAGGGACCCGGGTTCGATTCCCGGCTTGGGTCACTGTCTGTGTGGAGTCTGCACGTTCTCCCCGTGCCTGCGTGGGTTTCCTCCGGGTGCTCCGGTTTCCTCCTACAGTCTGAAAGACGTGCTGGTTGGGTGCATTGGCCATGCTAAATTCTCCCTCAGTGTATCTGAACAGGTGCCAGAGTGTGGACACAAGGGGAATTTCACAGTGACTTCATTGCAGTGTTAATGTAAGTCTATTTGTGACACTGATAAATAAACTTTAAAACTTAAAGAAATGTAACATCTAATCAATGCCAGTCGTGCAGCTCCTACAGATCACAGCACCAACTTAACACTGGCAATTGCTATTAGCTCAGAGCAGAAACCAAATTTCCCTGTCGATAAAACATTACCAACACTTGAATTTACTCACATGTCTGTAGGTTGAAATTAAATGAGATCTCAAAAGAGTGAATTAATTCAACAAACCACTTAATGCAGTCAACCACGTCAATACTCAAGCAGACCTCTGCTTGTTTCTCATTAGAATTAAATCCCTGTTGCACTCATAGCTTTAATTGTTTTGAAGGAAGTATTACAAGGGCAACCTTTATTTTTAATTTGCTAAACGTAGCTCTGATTCATCGCATCCCAGCTACATCTCTTCGAAGATAATGTCAATAAACTGATATTTGAAAGTGAGATTGTGCCTGTGCTTTGCAGGTCTGAAAATAGAAGTAGCAGAAATCGGAGCCGGGGTTGGGGGGGGGTGGGGGGGGGGGGGGGGGGGGGAATGCGAATACCTTGGATTACAAATAGATTTAGATCCTGGAGAATGAGAACCACTGTGCAAACCGCACACGAGAACTACATTAGAGTGTTACTCAATCACAGAACCTGCTATTGATCTGTGTCAAAATTGCTACTGTTGTTAATCAGAAGGAACAAGACGGCAGTGGGAAATATAATTTTCAAAGTGTTTGTAGAAACAATCGATACATTCGTGGACTGAAAAACAAATCAAAAGTAGCGACTTGATTTTATCAAGTCTTTAGCACTTCACTTCAGTAAATTGCAAAGCAGGCTAGGGGCGTGGCACGGTGGCACAGTGGTTAGCACTGCTGCCTCACAGCGCCAGGGACCCGGGTTCGATTCCCGACTTGGGTCCCTGTCTGTGCGGAGTCTGCACGTTCTCCCCGTGTCTGCCTAGGTTTCCTCCGGGTGTTGGTTTCCTCCCACAGTCTGAAAGATGTGCTGGTTTGACCCGAACAGGCGCCGGAATATGGTGACGAGGGGAATTTCACAGTAACTTCATTGCAGTGTTAATGTAAGCCTTTCTTGTGACACTAATAAAAAAAACAGTCTAGGGTGTGAAAAAAACCCTCATTACACCCCCTGCAGAATTCTCAACAGTCAGAGCAATGTGTGGGTACACTGAGGGAGAATTTAGCACAATGCACCTAATCAGCACATCTTTCAGGTTATGGGAGGAAACCGGAGTACCCGGAGGAAACCCACGCAGACATGGGGAGAACGTGCAAACTCCACACAGACAGTGACCCAAGCCAGGAATTGAACCCAGGCCCCTGGCGCTGTGAGACAGCAGTGCTAACCACTGTGCCACAGTGCCCCTCAGGCTATTCCGGCTGTGTGTCCGACTGTTAAAATTTTGATCATGCTTTATTCATTTCTTTCCCCTTTTGTAAGCAGCATTCGTTGGTGTAGAGTTTTCTTGGACTTTGCTATGATATTCTTCCCATGAATGTTTTCACAATTGCAAACCGTTTGATTTCACTGCAATTCTGCCATCAGTTGGGGTAGAAAGGGAAGGGTTCGGGGATAAAAATTTTCACTTCTTCCAGTTTTCTTTCTTTTTCATTCCTCCTCACAGTGGGACTCAGTGGCCTCCCGATCATTTCAACCTCGCCAACTGATCGGAAAAGGAAGAGAGGGATGGCATTGCACAATGACATTGCTTCTCTCTTTTAGGCGGACATGGAATTAGTGCAAGACGAAGGAATACAGTAAAACATGTTGCCCCCTCCTGAAGGCCATGATCCATAGGCATGACCTCTTTTTCACCTTCCAAGCATATTACATCTATCAAGAATATCCGTCTACTCCTCTAACATTATTGGAACACAGAGCCAGAAATAACAAAATCTAATGCAAGGGAGGATAGCCTACTGGTATCAGTTTTCAGAAAGAGGATCTGCTACGGGCAAAATTACATCCTGAGCAGAAGAGATGACACCTCCAGATCAATTCTATTCCATCACAGAGAATGCTGGTTTTATCATTTATTAAGATTTTGCAACTGGGTTATAAAATTTCCTTTGAGCCTCAGCTAAAGTGAAGGTCAAAGAGAAGGAGGAGCTGGAGGCCAGCTCAGTTGATTTTTATTGAGGGAAAATATTTTAATCTTATTATTTTAACAATATGTGAATCACGGCTGACATAGAAACCAGCACCACTAATCTAGCGAAGAGGAGGTGAGGGGATATTTCTTCACCCACAGAGTGGTGAATGTGTGGAATTCATTGCCACAGAAAGTGGTTGAGGCCAAAACGTTGGTCGTCTGATTTCAAGAAGAAATTAGATACAGCTCTTGGGGCTAAAGGGATCAAGGGATATGGGAAGAAGGGGGGGATCAGGATATTGAACTCAATGATCAGCCATGATCATAATGAATGGCGGAGCAGGTTCGAAGGGCCAAATGGCCTACTCCTGCTTCTATTTTCTATGTTTCTATTTTTCTATGTTATTCGATGAGCTGGTCTGGAGGTGTGATATCTGCAAAGAGATCTCTCATCTTTTCTTTATTCATTCATGGGACATGGGCGTCGCTGGCTGGCCAGCATTTATTGCCCGTCCCGAGTTGCCCTTGAACGGAATGGTTTGCTGTGCCATTTCAGAGGGCAGTTGACAGTCAACCACTTGGTGTGGCTCTGGAGTCATATGTAGGCCAGACCAGGTAAGGAAGGCAAATTTCCTTCCCTAAAGGACATATCAGTGTACGAGATGGTTTTTTCCGACAATCGATAATAAATTCATGGTCATCAGTAGATTCTCAATTCCAGAATTTTTTTTACTGAATTCAAATTCCACCATCTGCCGTGATGGGATTCAAACCTGGGTCCCCAGAACATTAACCGATTAATAATCTAGTGATAATACCACACGGCTATCGCCTTCCCTTATGGTTCTGGAAAGGGTGCAAGTTTAATATGAAGTGGAGATGCCGGCGTTGGACTGGGGTGGACACAGTAAGAAGTCTCACAACACCAGGTTAAAGTCCAACAGGTTTATTTGGAATCACGAGCTTTTGGAGCACTGCTCCTTCATCAGGGTGATTACAAGTTTAATATGACCACAGAGTAATTTCACCTTCACATCAAATTCAAGACAATGAACTACCTGACCATGATGCTGCAGAAATGTGATCCAAATGTTCCCGAACAATTCACGCTCAGCCCCACAAAAAGTTGCAGATGCCAAATGCCAACCAGGAATCACCACACACACTCAGAAACAAGAGTTCATCCCATCCAGGGGCGGCACGGTGGCACAGTGGTTAGCGCTGCTGCCTCACAGCACCAGGGACTTGGGTTCGATTTCTGGCTTGGGTCACTGTCTGTGTGGAGTCTGCACATTCTCCCCGTGTCTGCATGGGTTTCCTCCGGGTGCTCTGATTTCCTCCCACAGTCCAAAGATGTACAGGTTAGGTGAATTGGCCATTCTAAATTCTCCCTCAGTGTACCCGAACAGGCGCCAGAGTGTGGCGACTGGGGGATTTTCACAGTAATTTCACTGCAGTGTGAAGGTAAGCCTACTTGTGACGAATGAATAAATAAATCTTAAAAACTTTATAAACCATACATTCACAAACACAAGCCAGGAGATCACTCAATGTGAATAACAGACAAAATCCCAAAGCCCCCAGACACAAACTTCTCCCCAAACTGACTGTTACTCCAAAAACACAAAAGTTGAGGAAATTCCACCTCAGCTCATTGAACTACATGGCTTGAGGATCAGCTGTTACAGAAAGGCTGCTATCCTATTGTTGGATTTAGGTCAATTGTCTCAACAATCAATCATAAAAGTACAATTTCAACCCTGGTTCTTTCCAGCTGCCTGTGAAGCTAAATTTAGTTCAAACTGGTTTTGTGCATTTAGTGTGAGAAAGAGTGAGGTTCAGGCAAAAGATACTCTCCGACTGAGACAGGAACTAAACCTGCCTGGGATCTGTCTACTTCCGGTTACAGCAGAAACAGGAGGGGCGGCCAACAACCCATTTCACAGGAAGAGGGTTGATCATTTCAATACTATAATGTGGTCGCTTGCCTTCATTTTAATAGGCATTTATTTTTAACCTCAGGCAGCAAGGAGGAATGGAGTTTGAGTCTAGGAGGCCAAACTGGGTCCCCAGAACATTAGTTGAGTTAAGCTGCATGGTGGCACAGTGATTAGCACTGCTGCCTCACAGCGCCAGCGACCCGGGTTCGATTCCCGGTTTGGGTCGCTGTCTGTGTGGAGCCTGCATGTTCTCCCCGTGTCTGCGTGGGTTTCCTCTGGGTGCTCCGGTTTCCTCCTACAGTCTAAAGATGTGTGGGTTACGTGGATTGGCCATGCTAAATTGCCTCTTAGTGTCAGGGGAACTAGCTAGGATAAATGCATGGGGTTATGGGATAGGGCCTGGGTGGGATTGTGGTCGGTGCAGACTCAATGGGCTGAATGGCCTCTTGCACTGTAGAATTCTATGGGTTCTATGTCAGCGCTGCTTGTGAGCCAGGAGGAGCTGGAGTGTTTCCTTCAGACCCAGGGAGGGGGTTTTCCCGTCCAAACCGGTATGGGAATCGTAGCGGATGGGAGGAGCGGGCCATGCAAAGGTCCGTTGAACCGGACAGGATTTTCCAGTTTTGGAGTGGGTGCGGCCGGGAAATCCCGCCAGTGAATTATAGAATCATAAAATCCCTACAGTGCAGAAGGAGGCCATTTGGCCCATCAAGTCTGCACAGACCACAATCCCATCCAGGCCCTATCCCCATGACCCCACATATTTACCCTGCTAATCCATGACACTAGGGGCAATTTAGCATGGCCAATCAACCTGAGCCGCACATCTTTGGACTGTGGGAGGAAACTGGAGCACCCAGAGGAAACCCACGCAGATACGGGGAGAACGTGCAAACTCCACACAGACAATGACCCGAGGCCGAATCCTGCCCAACCTCTGCAACACACTGGACAACCAGGCCTCCATCAGATGCCCAATTCGCAATTTCTCCCACTAACCAGCATTGGGATCATCCAACGACATTCCCCTCACTCTCCCACACCGACCTCATTGCCTAACCTCTTCCCTCCTCAGCCACCATTAAACAGCAACCTCCAATATCGGTCTGCTCCACAGCACCAACAGACCCTTCCCTCACACCCGACCCCCTGCACCCCCCCCCTAACACCTCTCAATGCCGACACCCAAACAGCTTCTCCCCAATCACTTTGAGACACCCCTGCGATCGGGAAGGCCCACAATCTGACCTTTGACAAGAGGAGAGTGGAAACATAGACCTCTGTCTTAATGAAACTGTTAAGCCTGAGTCCATTGAAAGCTTCAACATTGGCATGGTTGGATTTTTGTTATCCAATGATAATGAGGGTTTCAGAACCAAGTTACAGAGATACAAGTCAGCCATGGCCTAACTGAATGATGGAATAGGCTGGGTGAACTGAACAGCATACTCCTATCCCGATGGGCTTAAATTTAACTCTGTATAAGTGAACACTTTTAACTGCCCCTAGGTCTCACTTCACAGCAAAGACATGAAAATGGTGCGGCCACCAAAGTTGAAACTTCCCTTTAAACAGGAGGATATTGCTCGTTATCTTCCACCTTACTTATGCAGGGCATCAAACTGCCTGGGTATAGAACAGTACAGCACAGAACAGGCCCTTCAGCCCACGATGTTGTGCCGAGCTTTATCTGAAACCAAGATCAAGCTATCCCACTCCCTATCATCCTGGTGTGCTCCATGTGCCTATCCAATAACCGCTTAAATGTTCCTAAAGTGTCTGACTCCACTATCACTGCAGGCACTCCATTCCACACCCCAAATTTGTTGGTATAACCAACAAAACAAAATTAAATTAAATTTCACGAAGCCTCTAAAAAAAAATCATAGGAAGGAAATTTCCCACCCCGCCTGACACGGGATTTGCTACTGGTGGGAATGGAAAATCTAACGACTGGCAAAAAGTCACAAACCCGCCAGTATCAGAACAGTTTTAAAGTTTAAAGTTTATTTATTAGTGTCACAAGTAGGCTTACATTCACACTGCAATGAAGTTACTGTGAAAATCCCCTAGCCGCCACACTCGGGTACACTGAGGGATTATTTAGTGTGGCCAATACAGTTCTCCCAGTGGTGGGTTAATGGTGGGTCAGTTAATCCACTGCCTAGAGGCATGGATGCCATTTACATTCATTTACATCTCATGAATGCTGATTAAAACAGCTGCCCATCAGAATCTCTTCACGCCTTCCAATCTTGCGTCATGCCAGCGGGAAATGATATCGGCTTCGAATCTGTTTGAAAATGAGCGGCACACAAAAGTCAGACTTCAATTCACTCGTGACTTCAAGGTGAGTGTAACATACAAAGCCCACCGGTCACAGCTCTGCACTGCTCTTGTGGCAATGAAGACCACACTTCTGGGGCTGCTCTTCTGCTCTTTGCTGACATTGTCCACAGGGACACCACTGAGCTGTGGTAATCATGTAGGTCTCCACATTCAGACACTGAGCAGTGCTGCAACCGGGGTTAGGGAGTGCAGGGGTCTTCTGTGCTGGTGGCAGACACCATTGTCAACAAGGTAAAGTTTAAAGTTCTATTTATTAGTCACAAGTAGGCTTACATTAACACTGCAGTGAAGTTACTGTGAAAATCCCCGAGTCACCACACTCCAGCGCCTGTTCGGGTACACTGAGAGAGAATTTAGCATGGCCAATGCACCCAATCAGCATGTCTTTCAGACTGTAGGAGGAAACCGGAGCACCCGGAGGAAACCCATGCAGACACGGGGAGAACATGCAGACTCCGCACAGACAGTGACCCAAGATGGAAATCGAACCTGGGTCCCTGGCACTGTGAGGCAGCAGTGCTAACCATTGTACCATCATGCTGCCCCTAAATGAGCACCGATGACGATGAGGTCACACTGAGCTGTGGTATTCAGGCAGAACTTTACTTTCACAAACAAGCATTGCGAGCAGGGGTGGGATTTGAGGCGAGATTGGGGCTGATGAATACCAGTTAAGCAATGGGCAACGTGGAGGGAAGATTATGGAACTCTCCAGCAAGGTGGGGGGTGCTGGGGGTCACTTCAGTAGGTAACTGCACACACGGCCACTAGATGGGGTGGGTAGAGAGCAACGTGGGACATGGGTACATATGACTGGCGATGGGCTCAGAGCAGTAGGCCAGGAATATCGACCTCAACAACGATAGGATCCAGAATTATTCGGGGAGGCTGGTGAACAGCAGGGGGGAGTTCTACTTTCACATTGTGAGCTTGTAGATGTATGCTAGACACATGGGCAGTCAGAGAGGGAGAGTTGAATTCCATCTGAAATACAAGTGAAGAACGACCATCTTGCTGTACCACAGTAATGGTGATCGAACAGATTGAAATAAAAATAACGACTCAGGAGGGGTCTGAGTTGGTGTGGGAGCAATGCTGAGTGAGCGGTCCCCTTCTCAAGCCACCCTGTAACCTGTTGCTGCCACAAGAGTGAACAGGAGTGAGCTACGTTAGAATAGAGAATGATTTCCTTGAGATTGCGTTCATTTGCCCTGTTAAAGGGGATACTCAGAACTCAGTGACTTCACATCACAGCTGATGTATCTCAAGAGTAACACATAGGAACGTAAATTTGGAGAATGCAGGCAATAGTGAAGGAGACACAGTTGCATTATCTATGGATTCCATCAATGAAGGCCAGTCATATGTACAGCAGAATTGGCATTCATAACAAGCCAAAGGGCATCCACCCATTGACCATGAGTACCTGACTAGTCATTAGTATGCCTCATCAGAGATTGGAGCACAGAGCCACTTTGGGTCACATGTCTCATTTACCGTTTATCATTCTGTGCCAGGCTCCAGATGTTGCATTACTGGGATGGCATCTTGGTCACCTCAATGTGTGTGCCAGTCTCACAGGGACAAGGCTGCAGCAGCCACTGTGCAAGTACAACAGGAAAAGCAGTGGAACCCTTACATTTCCCATCGGTTTCATATTTAGAGCTTCATTTTCTTGAGCCTTTAGTCACTCTTGACTTCAATGTTTCATTTCAGAGAGAAAACAAAAAGTCACGTGGTTCCAGGGATCAATGCTGTCTTTGTCGGAGTCGGAATTCAATGGAGGAGGCAAAGGAGCGAGAGGCATTGTGAGCACAGTTCCAGCAGGTAACCCTGCCTGAGGGACATGGTCAAAGGGAGACAGGGCATGAACAGGAAGGTAAGGAGGAGAGATCCAGACAATGGAGGTGAATCGCCAACCCTGGGGTTTACGGTAGAAGAATCTCCTATTTACAAGTGAGTGAGGGGCAATGCTGGGCACATCTGTGCTTGTCCCAAGACCTGGTACATCACACATGCCACATCCTTCACGAGGCCCTGATGCCCCATAGAGTTGGAGTGGCTTTGAAGGTGACCGCAACACTCAGTTTCTTTGCCTCTGGGTCTTTCCAGGGGTCAACAGCAACCTGTGCGGAATCTCTCAGTCCACAACACATCGATGCATAAAGAAGGCCACAGATGTTTACAGGAGGGTCCATTGTTATGTGAGGTTTGATCAGGATGAAGACAGCCAGGCTGTGAGATTCACTCATTCGACATCCTCTCAGCTTCCCTTGCAGGGTGCAATAGCCTGCGCCAATGTGGCTATAGGGGCTCCATTACAACAGCCCCCTAATGTTTAAAAACTGCAAGGGCCACCATTCCATCAACGTACAACTGGTGTGTGATTATCAGAAGCACGTCCTGCATTTTTGTACCCTGGGAGTTGCCATGATTATCAAATCCTGAATCATCCCCCAGGTGCTTGAGTTTAGAGGGGTCAGTATGTCTGCAGGGATGGCTGCTTGGGGATAAGGAGTACCCACTGAAATGCTAGTTGATGGCACTGGTGCATCATTCTCAGAGTCATTCCGAGGAGAGGTACAACACGGTCCACAGCTCCCCACGCTCCTTTATAGAGCATATCATATGACTTCTGAAGATGCTCTTCAGATGGTTGGACTGTTCGGGTGGTTCACCACAGTGCACTCCCGATAGGATTTCCCGCATCATCGCATGTGTGTTGTGCCCATCACAATCTGGCAATGCAAGGAGGTGAACCTTTGCCAGTTGGTGAACCAGGGAAAGATAAGAGCTCATTGGGGGATGGATAAAATGTTCAAGGACCCAGCCTCCTGGAGTAAAGAATTTGAAAAATTCACCACTCAGAGAAGAAATTCTTCCTCAAATCCGTCTTAAACGAACAGCCCCTTATTCTGCAACTATGCTCTTTGGTCTACACTCTCCCATGAGTGGAAACACCCTCTCGACATTTACCCTGTCTAACCCCTAAGAATCTCATATATTTCGTTATATCAGCTCTCATTCTTCTCAACTCCAAAGAGTACAGACCCAACCTGTTCAATATTTCCTCATATGTCAGTCCCTCCATACCCGGGATCTTCCTAGTCAACCTCATCTGCACTGCCTCCAATGATAATATATCTTTCCTTAATAATGAGACCAAAACTGTACATATTATTCTAAATGAGGCCTCATTAGTACCTTGTACAGTTGCAGCAACACCTCTTTACTCTTATACTCCAGCCCCCTTGAAATAAAAGCCAACGTTCCATTCGCTTTCCCTATTACCTTCTGCGCCTGTATGCTAGCCTTCTGGGTTAAATGAACAAAGATCTTCAAGTCCCTTTGTGCTACAGCTTCCTGCAGTCTCTCTCCATTTAAATAACAATCCACCTTCTCATTTTCCCACACTGAATTCCATTTGCCAATTTTCTGCTCACTCACTTAACCTGTTTGAGTTATAAGGAGAGGCTGGATAGACTGGAACTTTTTTCCCTGGAGCACAGGAGGCTTACGGGTGTTCTTATAGACATCTATAAAACAATGAGGGGCGTAGATCAGCGAGAGGGCATAGGTTTAAGGTGATAGAGGAGAGATACAAAAGGGTCCAGAGAGGCATTTTTTTCACACAGAGGGTGGTGAGTGTGTGGAACAAGCTGCCACAGGTTGTAGTAGAGGCAGGTACAATTTTGTCTTTTAAAAAGCATTTAGACAGTTACATGAGTAGGATGGGTAGAGAGGGATATGGGCCAAATGCGGGCAGTTGGGATTAGCTTAGTGGTTAAAAAAAGGGTGGCATGGACAAGTTGGGCCGAAGGGCCTGTTTCCATGCTGTAAACCTCTATGACTCTATGACTATGACTGTCAATAACTAGCTCTAAACTATTTATATCCTCCTTACCTGTCTTCCCTCCCATTTTTGTATCATCCACAAATTGGGCCACAGTACACTCTGTTCCTTCCTCCAAATCATTAATATTGATTGTGAAGAGTTGAAGTCCCAGCATTGATTGCTGTGGCACTCCACTGGTTACTGCCCTCCAACCAGAAAAAGGCCTCTTTATCACTACTTGCTGCTTCCCTAGTTAGCCAATTCTCTACCCATGGCAGAATATTACATCCAACACCATGAGGTCCTAACTTGTGTAGTAGCCTTTTGTGAGACACCTTATAAAATGTCTTTTGAAAATCCAAATACTCAACATCGACTGGTTCACCACTATCTACTCTGGCTGATACCTCCGCAAAGAAATCTAGTGAATTTGTCAGACATGATTTCCCCTTCATGAAATCATACTGACTCTGCTTAATCAGATTATGACTTTCCAAATGCACTGCTATTCTCTCTCCCACCTTCTTCCGTCGGGAAAAAGATACAAAAGTCTGAGGTCACGTACCAACCGACACAAGAACAGCTTCTTCCCTGCTGCCGTCAGACTTTTGAATGGACTTACCTCGCATTAAGTTGGTCTTTCTCTGCACCCTAGCTATGACTGTAACACTACATTCTGCACTCTCTCCTTTCCTTCTCTATGAATGGTATGCTCTTTCTGTATCGCACAAGAAACAATACATTTCACTGTATGCTAATACATGTGAAAATAATAAATCAAATCATATCAAAAATTCTCTCCTTAATAATCGATCCTAATATTTTCCAATAACTGAAGTTAGACTAACAAGCCTGTAGTTTCCTGAATTTTGCTTCCTTCCCTTTTTGGCAGTGTTCCAATCCTTTGGCACAGTTTTTGGGTCATGATGTGGAGATGCCGGCGTTGGACTGGGGTAAGCACAGGAAGAAGTCTCACAACACCAGGTTAAAGTCCAACAGGTTTATTTGGTCGCAAATACCATAAGCTTTCGGAGCAGAGCTCCTTCGTCAGATGGAGTGGATATCTGTTCTCAAACAGGGCACATACACAGAAATCAAATTATGGTATTTGCTACCAAATAAACCTGTTGGACTTTAACCTGGTGTTGTGAGACTTCTTACAGTTTTTGGGTTCCAGGGATTTTTGGAAAATGGCTGCCAATACACCCATGACCTCTGTAGCTAACTCCTTTCAGATCCTGGGATGCACACCATCTGTGTCAGGGGACTGCTCAGCTTTTAACCCCATGGGTTTGCCCAAAACAAATTCTCTGGTGATGGTGACTGTATTTAACTCCTCCCCTGTATTTTACACTATTTCTGGGTTGATGGTAGTATACTCTACAATAAAGGCAGATGCAAAATATCTATTTAACTCCTCTGTTATTTCTTTGTTCCCCATAATTACTTCCCCAGTTTCATTCTCAAAGGGGACAATGGCTTCTGTTTCTTCTCTCTCCTTTCAATGTTCTTTAAAAGCTCAATTGTCTGTTTTTCGTTTCTTGTCCTAATTGTGGGGAGCAGTGCCAAAAAATGACGAAAGTGTTGTTTCCAGCAAGCAAACCTGTCAAACCGGCTGGTTTCTCTCCAGTCAAACCGAGATGTTTCTCTCCAGTCAAACCGAGATGTTTCTCTCCAGTCAAACCGACATGTTTCTCTCCAGTCAAACCGACATGTTTCTCTCCAGTCAAACCGACATGTTTCTCTCCAGTCAAACCGACATGTTTCTCTCCAGTCAAACCGACATGTTTCTCTCCAGTCAAACCGACATGTTTCTCTCCAGTCAAACCGACATGTTTCTCTCCAGTCAAACCGACATGTTTCTCTCCAGTCAAACTGAGACGTTTCTCTCCAGTCAAACCGAGATGTTTCTCTCCAGTCAAACCGAGATGTTTCTCTCCAGTCAAACCGACGTGTTTCTCTCCAGTCAAACTGAGACGTTTCTCTCCAGTCAAACCGAGATGTTTCTCTCCAATCAAACCGAGATGTTTCTCTCCAGTCAAACCGACATGTTTCTCTCCAGTCAAACTGAGATGTTTCTCTCCAGTCAAACCGAGATGTTTCTCTCCAATCAAACCGAGATGTTTCTCTCCAATCAAACCGAGATGTTTCTCTCCAATCAAACCGAGATGTTTCTCTCCAATCAAACCGAGATGTTTCTCTCCAGTCAAACCGAGATGTTTCTCTCCAGTCAAACCGACGTGTTTCTCTCCAGTCAAACTGAGACGTTTCTCTCCAGTCAAACCGAGATGTTTCTCTCCAATCAAACCGAGATGTTTCTCTCCAATCAAACCGAGATGTTTCTCTCCAGTCAAACCGAGATGTTTCTCTCCAGTCAAACTGAGATGTTTCTCTCCAATCAAACCGACATGTTTCTCTCCAGTCAAACCGACATGTTTCTCTCCAGTCAAACTGAGATGTTTCTCTCCAGTCAAACCGAGATGTTTCTCTCCAATCAAACCGAGATGTTTCTCTCCAATCAAACCGAGATGTTTCTCTCCAATCAAACCGAGATGTTTCTCTCCAATCAAACCGAGATGTTTCTCTCCAGTCAAACCGACATGTTTCTCTCCAGTCAAACCGACATGTTTCTCTCCAATCAAAAATTTGCAAATGCACTAGTGGTAATTTACCAAAATTCACTGGACGCTGAGGTGTTTCCCGCAGATTGAAAAAGAGCAAATGTGACCCCATTGTTTAAAAAAGGAGGTAGACAAAAGGCGGGTAACTATAGGCCAGTTAGCTCAATTTCTGTAGTAGGGAAAATGCTTGAATCTATCATCAAGGAAGTAATAGCGAGACTTCTGCATATAAATTGTCCCATCGGTAAGATGCAGCATGGGTTCATGAAGGGCAGGTCATGTTTGACTAATTTGGTGGAATTCTTTGAGAACATTACATGTGCAGTGGACAATGGGGAACCTGTGGATGTGCTTTGTCTGGATTTCCAGAAGGCATTTGACAAGGTGCCGCACCAAAGTCTGCTACATAAGATAAAGGTGCATGGTGTTACAGATAATGCATGAATAGAGGATTGGTTAACTAACAGAAAGCAAAGAGTGGGGGTGAATGGGTGTTTTTCTGGTTGGTGATCAGAGGCTAGTGGTGTGCCTCAGGGATCAGCGTTGGGACTGCAATTGGTTACGATTTACATAGATGATTTGGAGTTGGGGACCAAGTGTAGTGTGTCAAAATTCGCAGGTGACACTAAGATGAGTGGCAGAGCAAAGTGTGCAGAGGATGCTGAAAGTCTGCACAGGGAAGTAGATAGTCTAAGTGAGTGGGGGAGGGTCTGGCAGATGGAGTACAATGTTGGTAAATGTGAGGTCATCCATTTTGGTTGGAATAACAACAAACTGGGCTATTATTTAAATGGTAAAAAATTGCAGCATGCTGCTGTGCAGAAGGACCTGGGTGCCCTTGTGCATGAATCACAAAAAGTTGTTTAGCAGTGCAGCAGGTAATTAAGAAGGCAAATGGAAGGCTAGAGGGATGAATTTTGAAAACAGGGAGGTTGTGTTGCAGCTGTATAAGGTGCTGGTGAGGCCACATCTCGAGTACGGTGCACAGTTTTGGTCTCCTTACTTGAGAAAGAATATACTGGCATTGGAGGGGGTATAGAGGAGATTCACGAGGTTGATTCCAGAATTGAGAGGGTTGACGTACGAGGAGAGGCTGAGTAGACTGGGGCTATCCTCATTGGAATTCAGAAGAATGAGGGGAGATCTTATAGAAACATATAAGATTATGAAGGGAATAGATAAGATAGAAGCAGGGAATGTTGCCACCACTGGCAGTTGAAACCAGAACTTGGGGCCTGACCTCAAAGTAAGAGGGAGCAGATTTAGGACTGAGTTAAGGAGGAACTTCTTCACACAAAGAGTTGTGAATCTGTCCAGTGAAGCAGTTGAGGCTACCTCATTGAATGTTTTTAAGGCAAGGATAGATAAATTTTTGAACCCTAAAGAAATTAAGGGTTATGGTGAGCGGGTAAGTGGAGCTGAGTCTACGAAAGGATCAGCCATGATCTTATTGAATGGTGGAGCAGGCTCGAGGGGCCAGGTGGCCTATTCCTGCTCCTAGTTCTTATGTTCTCATTACCCAGAAATATAACCTTCTACTTGAGCGAATGAATATTTTTCTTCCACATTGCTTGGTAAAAAACTTGACTTTGGTGTCTGGTAAGTGCATTTCCAATACACGTATAATAATACTCACTAGATCCGGATGTAAAACATGTGCAATCCAAGGTAAATTCATATGGATGACAATCTCTTTTTATGGAGCTTACTAATGTTCATTGACCTCTCGCAGTTCATAAATTTGAGTGGAAAATTGATCCTGGGGTCAAATGTAGTTGTCTGAAAATAAAAATAGGTTTGCAGATGATGAACTTTCGGAAGTCATAAATTCGATATTTAATGCTCTCTTCTTCACAAGATGATTCATACACATCCCAAGACGGCAATGACTTTTCCTGTCTGGCGATGAAGCTCTTGTGGTTTTCCTCGGGAAGGAAGAAGAGGATTCTGAGGAGGAAAGCAGTGAGTCTCAACATTTAGAAGCATGTCCATTCTAGGGACAAACAAGAGTGGGGTAGACTCAATGGCAGGGAAGACACTTCTGAAAAGGCACAGGTTATGAACTGATCAACCGAATGGATTGGTGGCATGATGGCACAGTAGTTAGCACTGCTGCCTCACAGGCGCCAGGGACCCCGGTTCGATTCCCGGCTTGGGTCACTGTCTGTGTGGAGTTTGCACGTTCTCCCCGTGTCTGCGTGGGTTTCCTCCGGGTGCTCCGGTTTCCTCCCACAGTCCAAAGACGTGCAGGTAGTTTGATTGGTCATGCTAAATTGCCCCTTAGTGTCAGAGACATTAACAGGGCAAATATATGGGGTTATGGGGATAGGGCATGGGTGGGATTATGGTCAGTGCAGATTTGATAGGCTGAATGGCCTCCTACTGTACTGTAGGGATTCTATGATTCTATGAACTGACACTTTAGTCAGAGGGAGCACAGGTTTAGGCCTCAAGCCCTTCACCCCCACAATGAAGTCAACAGGGGGAGGTGAGGGTGGGGAGGAAGGTGCAGGGCATCTACCTTTCTATATTGAAACTTATTTTTACTTACTTTGTTTGTCTTTTCCCCCACTGACACTACTTTTTTCCATTCAACAGAGAGATGAAGTCAGAAATTATTGTTGCCAATGTTTAACACATTTGTATCAAGTTCCTATCTGCTATTTTGATGGAGGCATTAGCCAATTTAAACTTCATTTAATGTGAGGGTGTTTAGTGTTCACACCATCATATCATTGACTGTGAATTCTGAGCAATTAATGCTCAGAAAATCTTACAGGGGAGAATGTCCTTAAAGAGTAAGACATGCTAACAAAGCAATTTTAGTTTAATGTTTCATTTTTGAGAGAGGTCACAGAGTTACACCGCATAACATTCTGTGATTAATGCCTTATATTCTGCTCTGATCTAATGTCAAGGGTATTCGAAGAACAAGCAGACTTTGTGCTCTCCTCATCCTTGCAGAGTAGGTGCCTTTTCTTCACAGTCCCTTTCAATTAATGTGCAGTGAAATAAAAGTAACCATTTGCTTTCAACTTGCTTAATCCTGAGAAAAATTATCAGTTGTGACAAAGGCTGGTGGCCACAGTATCTCCTCTCCACAAACCTAAGGGTACAGGAACCTGTGGTGAACCATCGTTGGTTCCCACTAGGTAGTACTGAGCCAGGGTCTGGCCAGTACTACGAGCATGTATATATGTTGCTGTTGGGGTTAGGGATGGGTTGTTCATATTCTGGTCTGCCGACACTGCTTTGCAGTTACAGCCCCTGGCTAGCTGTAGGAGCTCGTTCGCGTACTCTTCCGCCGTTTCGCCGGGCTGCCGTCGTCGAGTGGCTAAGAGGTATCGAGCATGCATCTCGTTTGACGGTTTAATGTAACGCTTCTTAAGAAGCTCGAGGGCCCTTGTGTTGTCGGTGGCCGCATGGATCGCGAGATATACGGTGTCGCTTACCCTCGCGTGGAGGACCCGGAGTCTGTCGTCGTCTGTGGTGACCGCTGCGGAGGCTGCAAGGTAGTCCTCAAAACATTTCAACCAGTGGTCGAAGGTGTTAGAGGCGCCCGCCGCACGTGGATCCAGTGTAAGACGTTCGGGTTTTAACATTTGCTCCATACTCTCTGTATTGTTTTCTTTTTTTTTTAACGACGAGAGTTTAATTAATAGTAAATAAAATTGATGCGCGTTATCACACACGAGGCTTGAGATGCTCAAGGAAATAAAGGCTTTTATTTATTATTACAACGAAGCTACCATGTATAGTACACGATCCCAGACTGAGGGGTCCCAGACAGAGCAGTGACCTTTATACCTCTCCCAGGAGGCGGAGCCCGACTGGGATGTACCATAATAACTATAATACAGGTATAACAGCCCAACCCTAACCCCAACAGCAACAAGTAGAACAACCCATCCCTAACCCCAACAGCAACATATATACATACTCGTAGTACTGGCCAGACCCTGGCTCAGTACTACCTAGTGGGAACCAACGATGGTTCACCACAGAACCCTTGTCTGCTCACCACTGTGGACACAGGCCAGTGGGGTCAAAGTGCAAAAGGGATTCAGCGGCACTGTCCAAATCTACTGATTGGATCATAGGAGAAACAACTTGCTTGGCTGACAGTGGAAGCATTTGACTACCACGTCACTGTCAATGGAACAAACCTGATGCTTGGAGAGAGTAATCATTGCCTCCTAGAATAAATTACTGCTTAAATCCCACCCAAACTTGTTCATCCCATTACTGGAACTTATGGGTACTTCGGCTGGGGGGTGGCCAGGGGTGCGGAATCCCAAATTCCTCGCCTCTCTCAATGGAAATCATCTTTACCGCCTTTTCCAAACCCAATGTTCTGATTTGGAAAAGAATCCTGGAAGAATTTTTCACCCAAGTTGTTTACAACCAGGTGCAGAGTGGTCGAATGTCTCCCCTCTTTTCCCTTTCCTCGTTTGACCATAGCATGTTTCTTTGTTTTGGATAAGGATATCCACACCAATTCAGTGAACACATAATTGTTTACATACTGTTTCAAAAAGGAACTTGTTGGACTTTTTTTTTGAGTTTAACAAAGAAAGATTAGTTTTCTCATGCTAAAACTGACCTGGTAAAAATAATAAAAATATATTCTGACTTCTGCACACACACACACACACACACAGATTACAACATAGAGGAGGATAGAGTTGGCAAAAATATAGTCCATAAGAAATAAAAGAAGTTCACAGTTCATAGCTTGGAGTATCTGCAGGCAGAATTCAGTTTTCTTGCTTTCTGTACTGAGACAACTTAAAGTGGTTGGTGGTCTTTCTGTCTTCCTGGAGATGCTGCCTTAGAGTTGAATTCTTTCTTTGAGAAATCTGTGTTTACCTCAGAGTGGAGACAAAGTCAAATTGATAGATGGGGTCCAATCGTGTTAGAGGAAGAGAGAGAAAGACAGAGCGGGAAAGAAAGTAGGAGTTCCACATAGCTGAACTGCTAGTTCCATTCTGCTGAGTAACCCATGTGCTTCAAACATTACAAAGGGATTTTGGACTGGTCATGTGGTTTCTCTCCACTATCAGTAATTCAAATATAATTGTAGATTTCAATTATAACTCAATTATCTCATCTGGAGAGCTATCTTAAAAAATCAAGGTCTTTTAGTCCAAGCAATTAACCTTTGAATGGTTCATCTTCGGCTGTTGAATACTGTAGGTGATTTCCACAAATTTCTTGACAACAGGGAGGTCTTTTCCAGTTCCCATTGTGTGTGTATGTGTGTGTGTATGTGTGTGTGTATATATGTGTGTGTGTATATGTGTATGTGTGTGTGTGTAGGTCTTTTCCAGTTCCCAGTGTGCGTGTGTGTGCCTCTGTATGATGGGTGGGTGGTTGGGGGGTATGTTATTGTCCTTGGTGAGTTTTGGGACTTCCCATCTTCTCTCCATAAGGTTAAAATGTGGAATGTATGTATATAGAGTAATGTAAATTAGTACTGGCCAACTTAATATAGGTTGAACTCACTTAGGTCTGTTTCACAAAATCTCTTTTTTTAAAAAGTCCAATTCCTGTTTCCAACCAATGAATTAAAAATCAATACTTGATTTAAGCACATCTTCGTTACAAAACTATTAGTGATGCGATGCGTAAGACTAGAATTTCCACTTTGGGTGCAATTGGTGATCTGGACATAAATTACTCCCAGAGTTACCTTTGTTTTTCCTCATGTTTCTACTCAAATTCACCTATACACATTGATGAACATAAAATTTCCCAGCAAAACCAGGCAGTGTTTTGGGAAATAACATTTAAAAAAGAAAATTTTATTAAAAATATTCCACAACACAATTAAGAGTCTTATACTTGAAATAATTCAAGGGTAGAATGATGAGCAATCGGCATTTGCCATCCCAAAAATCAGTATCTAACACGAAGCTGTTCCCTCTTCAACTCCCACTGCTTTTTAAGGCTCACCTGAGCTTTGATTGGCAGTGGGTGGGACTTCTATCCACCTTTGGAAGGAAGTCCCACCTGTGATGGCTGTCGACCAATCCGATTGGCCGACACGGCTTCAACTTGATCAGGCACTGTGGTGGCCAGAAGCGGCACATCACCCAGCCCAGGGACCTTTGAAAAGGTGAGTCCCATGGGTGAGAGTGAAGGGGACATCTGGGGAGTGTAACAAGGGAAGCAATCGTGGCGTCAGGTAATAAACAGGTGGGGAGGGGTCCTAGAGCTGGGGAAGGGGGAGGGAGAGGGGGTGGAGGGAACATGGACCCAATTCTGAGGGAGCCTTCAGAGTGAGGCACCATGTCCTCTTCCGGCCTGAGATGGCGATACATTTAAATGTCACTTTCCCACTCTACCCACACCCACTCTAGCCAGAGTAAAAGTTGAAGTTGGGCGGGATAAGGCTCTTAAGCGGCCATTGAGCAGTGAAATAATAGCTGAAAGGGTGGGTATCCCATCCAAGGCGCTGGCCACCCAACTGTGACATTGCGTCTGCGTTTGGCTCGGCAGGTTTCCAGGGGAAATCCCATCCATTTAATTTTACACTTTGTTGCACCGCCCCCCCCTCCCCCTCCCCTCTCCCTCCCCCTCCCCTCTCCCTCCACCCCCTCCATGCCTTCGATTGGAATTCTTTAGTCCCAACTTTCATATGAACATTTAGGCCAACCTTTTCAATGTGCCTCAGCAATTATACTCAGGGTGATTATACACTCAATAATGATAAAATTATCGCACTTTATCAAACAAATGCTTTTGACGATTTGAACTGCCTAACAGCTATAAATGGGTTCGTGGAATACTAAATTTGTAAGACTTCAAACTGCTAATATCAAAGCTTAGCAATTAAATAGAATATTGCAGTTTCAAAGAATTAAACACCAGATGGATTAAACCATATCCTAGCAGTATTTAGAGGAAATCATTTCAATGCATACTGTTTTAACTGCACCGATAAAAATAATAGTCCCGATTCAATTTTAAAGCATTTAACATCATTTTAGGACAGCATGGTGGCACAGTGGTTAGCACTGCTGCCTCACAGTGGCAGGGACCCGGGTTCAATTCTGGCCTTGGGTCATTGCCTGGGGAGTCTGCACATTCTCCCCGTGTCTGCATGGGTTTCCTCCGAGTGCTCTGGATTCTTCCCACAGTCCAAATGAGGTGCTGGTTAGGTGCATTGGCCATGCTGAATTCTCCCTCAGTGTTACCCAAACTGGCGCCGGAATGTGGTGACGCGGAGATTTTCACAGTAACTTCATTGCAATGTTAATGTAAGCCTACTTGTGACACTAATAAATAAACTTAACCTGAATTTTAAACCTGGACATTGTCCTAATTGTTGAAAAGCTTCTTCAAAGAAGGTGTGCATATGAATGGGAGAATTTTTCAGAAAAGCCAAAGATCAGTGAATCTAAAACGCTGAATTGGTTGACCTCTTACCCCTTCCAAATCATACAAGCAGTTTGTTCGGGCATCGCAAAGCCCATCCACCTCCACTTCCAATATATCACAAAACTCTGCTCCTATTGTAGCCTCAGAGCAGCTGAAATCCTCAGAGACCAGAGTATAGACTTGCTGATTAACCTGCTGTGAATTGCTTCTTGTCCTGTTGTTTTAAGTGGAGTGCTTTATTAATGCTGTGCTCAGTGTATTATTTCATCCGTAAATAAGTCGGAACTGTCAGTTGACCTGACAGAAGTTTTATTATCAAAGGCCTTCAGATGTGATGAGAGAAACATGATGGGCATCCCATGCTTTTCCATAGTAATCAATTATGTGTGATAAGGAGCTAATCACTCTAATCTATACAAGACAGCGAATGATATACAGGTTTAGGTTCTTGGGTAAATGTGTCTGCCTATAGGAGCTATGACCACAAGAGTCAAGAGAATTAAAGGCCAAAAGCTGTGAGACTCCTTATGATAATGATTATTCAGTGTCCAGTGCTAGAGAATGTAAGAGCAGACAAGGAAAAAGCAGTGGTAAGGTGCAGAAAAGATCTGATTGTGCCCTTCAACAATCCAATAGCAATAAAGGCAGTTGCATTGTCCCGAATATTACACCAAATGAATCCATTGTCTTGGTCGAGACGTGAAAGAGAAATATTATATATATTCCACAGCTGGGCTCTTCTATAAAGTCTTTTTTTTTCTGTGGTGCTAAAAATGGAAAATGGTTAGCTAGTCACTTGCAGCAGTTCCAAAGTAATAATGGCCACATGTCCAGCTAATTCCAAACAAAGGAAAACTTTCACAGGTCATGAGCTTCCATAATGGTACTAATGGCCAAAGCATTAGCGGTCCTAAGACAATGATTTTTGACAAAGAGAGCACCAGTGTTTAACCAGACGCCAGTGTCTCCAAAAAGAAAATGAATCCTAACTCCCATTAAACCGCAAGCTTCCAGTTACCCTGTGGAAGTATGATGTGGAGATGCCAGCGTTGGACTGGGGTGGGCACAGTAAGAAGTCTCACAACACCAGGTTAATGTCCAACAGGTTTATTTGGATTCACGAGCTTTCGGAGCTCTGCTCCTTCATCAGGTGACTGGCTCGATATGCACGACCTTCTTGGAGATCCTCTCCACTCACCTAATGAAGTTTGTGATTTCAAATAAACCTGTTGGACTTTAATCTGGTGTTGTGAGACTTCTTATTGAGGAAGTATGTCACACGACCTCTGCCAAGCTGATTGTGATATGGTCTGTTGGAATTGAATTCCAGTGGTTACTGTCTGTCCCGAATGGACATTAGTGAACTAGTTCTACAACAATCGACAATGGTTACATGTTACCCTTACTGTGACTAGATTTTATGAATTGAATTTAAATTCCACCAGCTGCCATGATGGGATTTGAATCCGCGTTCTCATTATATTAGCTGAGGCCTCTGGATTACAAGTCCAGGGAAATTACCAGTATGCCTGCCACCATTTTCTCCCCTCATTAGTAAGAAGATGACTTGCATTTACATAGTGCTTTCCAGAACCACCTGACATTTCAAAGTACTTACAGCGAGTGAAGTTGTTTTTTAACTTTATTAATTAGTGTCACAAGTAGGCCCATTCCACCCACTTTAAACTTGTAATATTTTAATGTTTGAAACAAAATAAAGGCAAAGTTATTTAAGCAGAAATCAGTTGCATTGACACAGACTACTAATGCAGGTATAGCATTTTTTAGCTCAACAATTGTGGGAGGGGAGGTGGCGGGGGGTGGGGGGTTGTGGGCCAACTTAAATGCCAAGCATACGCATGTGCCAGAAAATGGTGTCTACTTGCATACCAGGTCAACTTACATGTCACGATCTACGGAACAAACCACTACAGCTGGTCTTGTCCAAAGTACATTGGTACATTGGCGAGACTATGCAAGCGCTACGACAATGGATGAATGGACACCACTCGACAATCACCAGGCAATATTGTTCACTTCCTGTCGGGGAACACTTCAGCAGTCAAGGGTATTCAGCCTCTGATCTTCGGGTAAGCATTCTCCAAGACGGCCTTCATGACACATGGCAATGCAGAATCGCCAAGCAAAAACTGATAGCCAAGTTTCGCACACATGAGGACGGCCTCAACTGGGATCTTGGGTTCATGTCACACTAACTGTAACCCTCACGACTTGCCTGGGCTTGCAAAATCTCACTAACTGGCTTGAGACAATTCACACCTCTTTAACCTGTGCTTAACCCTCTCTCCACTCGCATTATCTGTACCTGTAAAGACTTGATTACCTGTAAAGACTCGCATTCCAGCCATTATCTTGTAAATTGAGTCTGTGTCTATATATGCTGTGTTTGTGAACACAACTCTTCTCTCTCCTGAAGAAGGAGCAACGCTCCGAAAGCTCATGCTACCAAATAAATCTGTTGGACTTTAACCTGGTGTTGTGAGACTTCTTATTGTCCAAAGAAATCAGTGTAATGACTTTAATGAGACCCATAAGATTGGGCTCATGGTGTATGAGCTCCTTGATTGAGTCGCCATTTTGAGTTGTCCCTAAGTTACTTTGATTTTGTTTAGTTGGTTGGACAACAAAAGATGTCCCTGATTGAAGCCATGGTTACCTGCCCAATCAGTAAGCCTCACCTGTATATAAATATAGCAGTGTCAGGTCTACTGGAACTCCTGATTCTGACTGTGCACCTGAAGAACTCTAGGAGTGGAACTGAGTTTGTAAATGATGGGAATCTGTCAAAAGGACATTGGCCTCTGAGGAGTTTTTTCAGTCAGTAAGTCCATGCAATAATTTCTTCAAAGCACCAATTTCACTAATCCAACCCAATCCTGCATTGTTTATAATTGTTGGCTGGAATCTACATATACCTGCTGGACAGAGTGAGATATTGATTGACACACAACATTAGCCAAAGGTTAACACTAATTACAACTCTTAATTTGCATTTATTCCTTTGAAGGCCAAATCCTAAACTGACTGTGGCATTTTCAGCTGGCAAATGACCAGGGCACAGGCTCGAGCAACAGTCGAATGTCAGTGTTCATCAAGAGTGACGCATTGCCAGTCTGTTTCGGGTGCAATTAACAGGAAACATGGCCAGTCTTTAGGGTATGTGTTTTTTTCACGACTAATTAGATATCACTATAGCAGAAAGAAGTGCTCAAAACTCAGCATTGCGTTTATGAAGGATAAGTCAATACTAATTAGTGAAGCATTGCTGTTTGAAGACTATTGCCTATGAGTCGCAGAAAACTAACGCAGGGAGAAGCTCTGGAATGCATTTGATTTGCTTAGCACAAAATGGATGCAACACTGCATGATTAATAAAGAACTGATATCTTTGGATCACTGAGTGCAGTTGCTCCGATTTATTTTGCATGCACATGGTAATTTATTGGTTCATGTATATGTTGGTGCATGGAACAGCTTCCCATTTCAAACAATCACCAACATGGGTTTATAATCAGGTGCAGCAGTGTCACCCGCAACACCAATTTACCTTTAATCCCAGTAGCGCGACGCAATGGGATAACACTCTTCACTTGCATTTTGCCATGGCACACTTAACATCCAACTGAACCATGTGAACAAGCAGATGGGGTCTCTGCTTAATATGCTAGTTACAAGAGAGAGCCTCCAATAGCACAACCCTTTCTCAACGCTGTATTGCAATGAGTTGATTTTCTGCTTTATTTGGAGAATGCGATTTGAACTCATAATCATTTGAGTCAGCGCTACTAGCTGATCCAAACTGACAGTCGACTAATTTAAGACAGCTTTGTTGCTCTGGATTTATATTTAGAGATACCCAGGGGATGGAAGTATTGCGGGGTCTTCCATTCTGTTTGTATTATCTCAGCTCCATAAATCCACAGCAGAATTTGCTGTCCTTTATCTATCAAAATTGGCACCAATTAATTAAACATATTGATTCTCCCATTGGTTTACTGTTTGTACTGATGCTCACACATCATTCAGAATGTGGATGTTGCTGTTCAGAGATAGATAGACTTATTTGATAGACAATGGAGTGGAATTGAAAGCAGATCCTTCAGTGACATTGCAAAGAATCACTTGGAAGCTAAGCATATGATTAAAAGGAAATACACCTGCCCCAAAATCCATTCCACCAAATATCCCACCATAGCTTTGGCAAGAAACTTCTAGAATAGCTGGAAACTCCACTGGGACCCAGATGTTCCAGCTCCTGGGTGTAAATGGAAAATCCAATGGCCTAATCCATCAATATTAAAACCACTGGCACAGAGGGGGCCGTGGCTTTACATTTTTGGTGGACTTTAGGCTCAACAGGCAGGGCAGTGATTTGGTCTGGAGTTAGGTATTGACACCAGCATTTCCACAGGGTCTGCGGTGGGGGGAAATATTGCAGACGTTTCTGTTACACTGTCAAATGCCTGCTCCTGCAGGCTTCTCCCCCAGATCCTATTAACTTCAGTCACATCAGTAGAGTCGCAAAGTTCCACCATTTGGAAGAAAACCAGTATCCTGACCAATGTGTATCCTTCAACTAACATCACAACAAAGCACATCTACACATTATTGCTTGTGAGAGTTTGCTGTGCACAAAATTGTTTGTCATCTTTCCTACATATACCAGCAACTGCACTTCAAAAGTACAAAAGGGCGGCATAGTGGCAAAGTGGCCAGCACTGCTGCCTCACAGCGTCGGGGACCTGGGTTCAATTCCCGGCTTGGGTCACTGTGCAAAGTTTTCACGTTCTCCCTGTGTCTGCGTGGGTTTCCTCCGGGTGCTCCGGTTTCCTCCCACAGTCCAAAAGACGTGCTGGTTAGATGCATTGACCATGTTAAATTCTCCCTCAGGTGTACCCGAACAGGCGCCGGAGTGTGGCGACTAGGAGATTTTCACAGTAATTTCATTGTGGTGTTAATGTAAGCCTATTTGTGACACTAATAAATAAACTTCAAACATAAAGCAGCCTCTATTTCAGAATTCAGCTTTAAGTCTGGTACCTCACAACAGCTCTATGTAAGGCTTCGAATTCTTTATCTCAGGCCTTCAGTTCATGTCTCCAGCACCAAGTTGTGGAACACACTCAGTGATTTCTGGATCTTTTCACAGTGAAAATCACGCCTTCCTGTTCTCTCCAATCTCTTCAAAATGGCGCAGCTGATTGGTAAATGCCACTGCTGCACTTTCTCCCCCACTCCTTTGACACATCTTTCAGCCAGAAAGCCCCTGAGAATGAGGGCGGAACTTGCAGATCCTTGTCTTGCCCGCCATTTTGAACCCTCCATGGAGTCTCGCTGAATCCATGAAAATCCAGCCCGATGTAATTTCTCCGCAATTTTCCATGGATCTTCTCCCAAAGTTATAAACGACGATTGGAAGAATCCTGGTGGAAATTCAATCCTGTACAATCCTCTGGGTTGTCAAAGTTTGAAAATTCTAAAGGCAGGAATAGATTTGGATTGTCATTTACAGAGCCAATTTGCTTCAAGAGATTACAACTCAAACCGATATTTAGAAATGCAGCAATGGAGCAGGTAAAGGGAAGATGATAGCCCATTGAAGAGTTAATTTATACAGCACTATAAAGCTAGCACTGTTACAAGGAGGTGAACATGCTATTAGCTAATGCAATCCTGGAATCGTAGATTCATAGGCATTTTGGAAGGAAATGATTTGACCCATTGTACCTGTAACTGGTGGGATGAAATGTTCCCGATGGTGGGGGAGTCCAGAACTAGGGGTCATAGTATGGGGATAAGGGGTAAATCCTTTAGGACTGAGGTGAGGAGAAATGTCTTCACCCAGAGAGTGGTGAATGTGTGGACTTCACTACCACAGAAAGTAGCTGAGGCCAAAACATTGTCTGATTTCAAGAAGAAATTAGTTACAGCTCTTGGAGCTAAAGGGATCAATGGATATGGGGGGGGGGGAGGCAGATCAGGATATTGAATTTGATGATCAGTCACAGCATGATGACACAGTGGTTAGCACTGCTGCCTCACAGCGCCAGGGACCTGGCCTCGGGTGACTGTCTGTGTGGAGCTTGCACATTCTCCTCATGTCTGCATGGGTTTCCTCTGGGTACTCTGGTTTCCTCCCACAGTCCAAAGCTGTGTGGGTTAGGTTGATTGGCCATGCTAAATTGCCCCTTAGTGTCAGGGGGATTAGCAGGATAGATACGTGAGGGTTACAGGATGGGGCCTGGGCGGAATTGTGGTCAGTGCAGGTTCAATGGGCTGAATGGCCTCCTTCTGCACTGAAGGTATTCTATGATAATTAATGGCAGAGCAGGCTCGAAGGGCCGAATGGCCTACTTCTGCTTCCAGCTTTTATGTTCCAATGCAAATAAACTCTATGTGCTGCCAAGAGGCTTCTAGGTGATATGAGAGTGAGCATCTCCTGCTCAGTTTCTACTGGCTATTGAATGACAGTGGAACAGATCCCTAAGTGTCACCCAGAGAAACTTGCTGCCAAAAATAAACTAAAAATCACCTACTGTTTTGTGGTTGAAGCAGTTTTTGAGACAGAAATGTGGGGTAATTAAACCTAACTGCGGTTTGGCCTGACACTACACATCCTGAACATGACGAATGCACAAGTTCACTAAGAAAGAAATGTTTCTGTTTTGCTGCATGGGCCAAAATTGTTGGAGAGAGTGTAACAGCAAAGCTATAGAAAATAATGTGGGCCTGCAATGTCACACAAGAGAGAGAATAAAAGCTTGCTGACTCAGTGAGTGGCTGAGATGTATGGATAGGCTGCATAGACTCAGGGCCAGGATTTTGCAAAATCCCACATGAGGTCAAAAACAAGAATCCCGCCGGTGAGAACTCGCAATGCGATCGTCCCCACTCGCTGCCATCAACATAAGAAGGTTCCCATCCTGGAAGGTCGGGAACCTCGTGTAAATACATTTTAATCTCACTTTAGTCGCATTGGGATCTTCCCGCCTTGCTGACCTGACGTCACTTTGGCGAGGCTTGCAGCAGGTCTGGATCAACATGAACCAGGTTGGAATAGACCACGCCGGGATCACACAAGTCAGTACAGCCACCAGGGAGAGAGGGACATGCTGAGCTGTGGCCTGGCACTGTCCTGGCAATGCCTGGGCACTGTTCCCAGGGCAGTGCCAAGGGACAGTGTTTGGTGGGGGCTTCCTCTTAAAAGTTCCAAGGTGGGAGGGGTTCTCTGTGCCCGGGGAAGGGGGGGGGATGGAAGTAGCGGGTTTCCCATGTCTGTGGCCGGGATGGGGAGGTTCCCTATTTGCATAATAGGGGTCTGTGTCTGGATTTTTAGTTCTGAATATTGGGGTGTCTCTTAAAAAAGCTCTCCAATCGATGGAAGGCTAATGTTGCCAGTGGGGCAGACTCGCCCAGCATGATGGTGTGGGACATACCGCCAGCATTTTATCTGAAGTGCTGGAAAATATGACGGGAAAAGCCAGCCATGCAGCTGGCATGCTGCACACTGCATTAGTCGCCTGAGCCAGCACTTAGCAGAAGGAATGGAAAATTCCATCCTCACTCTCCAATTTAATTGAGCTAACGTAACAGTGAGATTGTGACAATTTTTCTCACTGCCCCCAGGTTGGGGAAGGAAAAAAAATGACTAGCCTTCCCACTCCCAGTTGCTAGCCAACTGGAATTCCACTTGTAGAATTATGGGCTCAAACGGTTCAATGCCCCATCTGTGATGGAATAGTCACTGACATTGACCATCAAGGCTCACACATGAATAATGGCTGAGACATCAGAGGACAATCTACTGACTGGGCCTCGGTCTTTGGGAGGAGAGCGGAGAGGTTTGGATAATTCGCAATGGTAAAATTGTGAACATAAGAACTAGGAGCAGGAGTAGGCCACGAGCCGCTCGAGCCTGCTTCGCCATTCAATAAGATCATGGCTGATCTTTTCGTGGACTCAACTCCACTTACCCGCCCGCTCACTATAACTCTTAATTTCTTTGCTGTTCAAAAATGTATCTATCCTTGCCTTAAAAACATTCAATGAGGTAGCCTCAACTGCTTCACTGGGCAGGGAATTCCACAGATTCACAACCCTTTGGGTGAAGAAGTTCCTCCTCAACTCAGTCCTAAATCTGCTCCCCCTTATTTTGAGGCCATGCCCCCTAGTTCTAGTTTCACCTGTTGGTGGAAACAACCTCCCTGTTTCTATCTTATTTATTCCCTTCATAGCCTTATATGTTTCTATAAGATCTCCCCTCATTCTTCTGGACATATAATATAAAGATGGGGGTCAGGCAGTGGCACAGTGGTATTGTCACTGAACTAGTATTCCAGAGACCCAGGGTAATGCTCTGGGGACCCAGGATCGAATCTCACCATGGCAAATGGTGAAATTTGAATTCAATTAAAGAAAAATCTGGAATTAAAAGTCCAATGATGACCATGAAACATTGTCACTAATGTCCTATAGGGAAGGAAATCTGTCATCTTTACCTGGTCTGGCCTACATGTGACTCCAGACCCACAGGCATGTGGTTG
The DNA here is from genome assembly GCF_964213995.1 of Mustelus asterias. Lineage (NCBI taxonomy): Eukaryota > Metazoa > Chordata > Chondrichthyes > Carcharhiniformes > Triakidae > Mustelus > Mustelus asterias. Next base: position 64,057,506 of record NC_135817.1, read on the forward strand.
ACTCTTAAATGCTCTCAGGGATGGGCAATAAATGTTGGCCCAGCCAGCGACATCCACATCCCATGAACAAATAAAACAAAGCTTTCCCAGAAATGCAAAGTGGAACAAAGAATGGACAAATAAAATTTTAGCCAGCTGAAATACTCCATAATGCACCAGAAAATGGCACAAATATTTGTGTTTAGTCAGTGAAACATTTCCCTTAAACAGAGCAGACTTCCCCGTCAAGTTGGCGGCTTTGCCACATCTCGGTCTTCATTGGGATCAGTATTGCTCACATCAATGAACAGTTAAAGTTAAAGTTTATTCATTAGTCACAAGTAAGGCTTACATTAACACTGCAATGAAGTTACTGTGAAATTCCCCTAGTCGCCACACTCCGGCGCCTGTTCGGGTCAATGCACATAACCAGCACGTCTTTCAGAATGTGGGAGGAAACCGGAGCACCCGGAGGAAACCCATGCAGACACGAGGAGAACGTGCAAACTCCACACAGACAGTGACCCAAGCCGGGAATCAAACCTGGACCCCTGGCGCTTTGAAGCAGTAGTGCTAACCACTGTGCCACCGTGCCACAGGAGTAACTATGTTCAGTAACAGCATGCAATCATCCTCTTGAAACCCTCTTGAAACTGCCAGTCTTTTCTCCGAGGGCACTTGAGTGTTTGTGGTGGGGATTTGGCAGTGATTTCAAGTTTTAATAAGTGAGGGAATGTTAGAACATTAAAACGGCTGATTGTGAACATTCATGTGAAATTATTTCATTCATTGAGTCACTTGTCAGAGAATACGTGTCGTACTACTGTATAATTATGCCCTTTGAGATTTCCTTGAAATTGCTCTGTCAGATCTGGAGGACTGGTTGAGGGGAGAAGGGAAACAAGGGCATATCATCGGTTAGATTTCAGTTTGAAAAATAAGATGTGGCACCAAGGGAAAGATATTGAACATTTTAACAAACTGTTACAGCTGGAATCAAACTGGTGACTGGTGCCAAATGATCATGACTTACTTTAATGGACTCAGGCGATCAATAAAGTGTTGATGTGTCAACAAATACAGGATTGCACATGAAAGGATTGTAATAAATATCTGTCTGCTTAGAGAGGGTACCAACAGTATGCAAGCTATATTTGATGGCTAACTTGAGTTTCACTGAAAGACATGTCAACGATGTTCATCAAAGATTTTCAGCACCATGACATCCGCAAGAATACCAAATATAAAGGAAGCAACAATTTATATTGTATGAGAAGAGACTTCTGATTGGTTGACAAGTAGATTCTGACTGGCAGAGGCATTGCTATGGAGAATACACCAGTTAATTGGTGACTGACAGTTAACTGCCAAGCTTTGTTTAAATTCAAACCAGGCATGTTGACTCTGATTGTTCAAGGCATTGCTCTGGGAAATGAACCAGAGGATGGCTGTCACTTATTTTGTTTAGCTAAAACAGGTGCAATGTGTATACATGTTCTTCCTGGCTGCAAAGAACAGGCCGTGTGTATTAATATACGTAGTTTCTAGCACATGACAAATGCACTGCACTGCACGCCTGACTGATCACCTTAAATTCGTGGTCAGTGTAATTCTCAGCACACTCGGGATTGTTTAACAAATGTTGTCCAGTTGCAGAATCATATCTAGTGCTGGACAGCTTTGTTTTGAGTTTGGAAAGCATGGACTGGTTGGGCACAGTTGGTACCTTGCCTGTTGTGAACAGCCGAAGGGACATACAGTTTGATATGATCCTCCAGTCTTTGGGACATATGACAAATGTGCTCAGCATCACACTGTCACTGAATTTCATACACTACATCACTCATTTATGTGATGGGCAGAATGTCTCTTTGACTTGATGGCAGCATCCTATTAGTGATGAATACCACTTGTGATGCTACTGCATAGTAGCAGTGTGAAACCTTCACCTGTCGCTCACCTTTGAGATACTTTGCCTTTCCAGGGTGATTTAAGGTAGACTAGGCACTGTTTCATGGCTGAAAGAGATTACCTTAGGCCCACTCATGAGATTGTGTGATATAGAGTGAACAACCAGGATAGTCATTATCCCAAAGGATACATTTGACATCCTCTATTGCAGCATCAAGCTTGCACGGTGAGCATATGCCTGGTGTCCTATTTACAATGTTGTCAATGAGACCAATCTTATAACCTGTGAAGATATAGGAATCCAAACTCATGTACTGACCAGTGAGAGTAGGTTTGTGGTAGACAGTCGTAGAGAACCCCCTGGTAGATTTCTCAACCAGTACATCAATGAAAGGGGAGGTGATGGCCTAGTGGGATTATCTCTAGACTATTAATCCAGAAGCTCAGCTAATGTTCGGGGAACCTGAGTTCGAACCCCACCATGGCAGATGGTGGAATTTGAATTCAATAAAAAAATATCTGGAATTAAGAATCTACCGATGACTTTGAAACCATTGTCAATTCTCGGAAAAACCCATCTGGTTCACTAATGTCCTTTGGGAAGGAAATCTGCCGTCCTCACCTGGTCTGGCCTCCATGTGACTCCAGAGCCACAGCAATGTGGTTGACTCTCAATTTTCCTCGGGATGGGCAATAAATAGCCAGTGACACCCATGTCCCATGAATGGATATAAAAATGATTTGACTGTTCCAGTTCAGAGGTGAACCTGAGCCCAGGGTGGAGCCCAGTGGCTAGCTGTTATTTAGTACATTTATAGAGTAGCACATTAATTTTAGTGATGCCTTTCTGAGATCTTGCTTTTCAAGGATTTGAAAATGACAATGTGTATTTACATGGCGGCATTAAAATGGTAAAATGTCTCAAGTTACCTCACAGGAATATCATCAAACAAAATTTGACTTTGATCTATATCAAGTGATATTGGAGTGTATTCCATGGATATGACAGTGGTTTTACCCACAGCGGGGAAACCAGCGTGAGCCCTATATCACCTCGATCGGGGAATACCCACCAAAATAATTGCCACTCAGACACTTAAGTGGTCAATAACAGGTCTTCATCGGGATAAAGGACTGGGAGCATAAGTCCTACCCCCTGAGAGCTATCATGGCCAATCAGAGTCTGGCAGCTCTACTGAATACCAGCGCCACTGGGGAAGTAGTGGCTGCTGCCAGTATGACACCCGCCCGAGGCCTGGTATTTGTTGGATTCCAGGCCACAGGTGGGAGAGGTGTTTCAGGGGGAAGGGATGGGGTTCGGCAGTAGGGAAAGGGGGTATCTCTCGGGGCCCCCAACCCCCACCTCTTCTCAATGTCTGGTCTCTCAATCAGGCACTAAGTGAATTTGAATGTGGGAACTCCCCTCCCCACCATTCAGGAACCCAGAAACAACCCCACCCAGGTTGTTCCCCACATGGTGAGCACCCCACCCACTTTTGGTTAATGCCAGGAGTGGCAGAATGAAGCCCTGAAGGAGGCATCAGTGTCCCGTTTAGCACCTTCATTGGCAACGAGGCTGGAAGGCCTTCAATGGGCTTTCCAACAATGGCCTTAACAGGGACATGAGGGGGCTGTCGGGGGTGGTGGGGAGGGGGGGGGTCTCCACCTGCCACCCTTCTGCCTAATTAAATGTTCCACACCCCCACCCCCACCACCAAATATGATGCGAGTATTAAATTCCAGCCATTAGGACAGGTTAGCAAAAACTTGGTCAAAGAGGTAGTTTTAAGGCTGGACTTAAAAGAGGAGCAGCAGAGTGGTTCAGGGAAGGAATTCTAGACCTTAGGGAAAATGAGGTGACTTGATTTGAGTCAACATATAGTGAGTACAGGGCACAGGTGAGCGGGGCTTGATTCAAGTTAGAAGATGAGCAGCAATTCTGGATGAGCTGAAGGGTGGACACCAGGCGAGGAGATTGGTACCTGCGCCTGTTATCATTGGAATGTCTATCCTAAGTGTAGGAAGAACAGCAATCAGCCTCCTTGGTGCAGCATTGTAGACATTTTGTGGACATTGATTCAGGTTCAGGCTGCCCTAGAATGGTGTTGGAGGGCATAATAGGGTTGCTTTATTTCACTGTTATAATTCTTCACCATGCCACATGGGAAGCTTTATTCAATATATTTCACTGAGCATTTTCTCAGTATCGTAAAAACCAAGGTGACTTTGTAATGTTTTGCTATGCCATCTTCAGCTTACTAGGGTGGCACAGTGGTTAGCACTGCTGCCTCAGAGCGCCAGGGACCTGGGCTCAATTCCAGCCTTGGGTCACTGTCTGTGCGGAGTCTACACGTTCTCCCCATGTCTGCGTGGGTTTCCTTTGGGTGCTCCGGTCTCCTCCCACAGTCTGAAAGATGTGCTGGTTAGGTGCATTGGCCATGTTATATTATCCCTCAGTGTACCTGAACAGGCGCCGGAGTGTGGTGTCTTGGGGGACTTTCACAGTAACTTTGTTGCAATGTTAATGTAAGCCTACTTGCGACACTAATAAATAAACTTTAAACTCAAAATTGCTTAGATGCTGCTGAGCCTGGAACTTGTGATGCCTCCTGTGGCCAAATACTCCACTGACAATTGTTGCATGTAACGGAAGGCTATTTGGCTGAGCCACTGGAGGAGAGAAGGATGAAGAACATTAGAAGGGGAAGCAAGCAAGAAGGGAGTGTGTATGAACACATTGAAAAGCACTCAAAAAGATGACTGCTCCACTGTGAAGATATATGGTGATCTTCTGTGTCAACATGTTTGCATGTTTACCAAAAGGCAAGTTCAAGAGATAGCACAAAAAGCATTGTTAGAATTGACGTTATCCAGCTGGCATGTTGAGCTGTAGTTTCAGTGTATGTGAATAATCAGTCTTGCAGCCCGATGGGAATAGTTTTATTAGAAAAAAGCTATGATTTGAGACTCTGATACTCAGAAACAATTCATTATCTGTTTGTCTTCCAGACATAACAGTGTTGCCTTGTTAAGTGCTTTTGAAAACTTAATTATCTAAACACATGGCATCATCAGTAAAACAGGCATCTTAAAGATAGTTATGGTAAATTGCAGGACAGAAATAATTTATTGGGATGACTGTTGAACATTTACGGTAATAGTATATTTTGGAACTGTTTAAAAAGAATTGGAATGGGATTATTATGCTAGACAGATGGTAAACAATTAAACAATTAGTACTGCACAAATGATGGTGTGGAATTTAAATGTATATCCTTAAGTAAGTTCCTTATTACTATATTTTGTATGAAAAGAACAGAGCATTGGGTAAGCTTGGCAGGTAATAAAACATGTTAGCTGTATTTGACACATTGCTCCCGCCTCCTCCAAACCTCTGGATGAGTTTCTACTTCACTGCACTCGAATGGAAAAAAACTGCAAACTGAGCCGAGATTCCTGAGTGCTTCCGGCACAGGCCGATAATCCCGCTAATGGGAATGCAACGGGATGGCTGGAAAACAGGCTGGGATCCAGCTGCACAAGCCTTACATTGTTGATTTTATTTTGGGACAGAGCCTCTGTTTCACTTAAATAAAGAAAATTGGGTTCCAGTGCCAAACGTTTCCAGTGATTTTTTTTTATTCATGGGACATGGGCATTGCTGGCGAGCCAGCATTTATTGCCCATTCCGAGTGGCCCTTGGGGAGCAGTTGAGAGTCAAACACATTGCTGTGGCTCTGGAGTCACATGGAGGCCAGACTGCATAAGGGTGGCAGATTTCCTTCCCTACAGGACATTAGTGAACCAGATGGGTTTTTCCGACAATTGTTTCACGGTCATCAGTAGATTCTTAATTCCAGATAGTTTTTAATGAATTCAAATTCCACCATCTGCCGTGGCGGGATTTGAACCTCGGTCCCCAGAACATTAGCTGAGTTTCTGGATTAATAGTCAAACGATAATACCACTCGGCCATCGCCTCCCCCATGTTCAAATTCCATGAAAGAGTAAATAGCTAAGTGTCAGTGCCTCAGATGAGATGCACAACGTTTCCAAAACATAGCTCTCCCCAATTTATTTAAGAGTCCATTTTCTTGACTCTTCTCCTCCATGGAACATGTATCCACCAGGCCTGTAGTGCATTTTGCTCCTGTTCTTCAACAGGAGCCAGAGAGTTCCGAGGAAGGTATCCGAGCCTCCTTCCTGTTTGCTGATACAATGCTCTGCCAAATGGAACTGTATCAAGAATTAGAAGGTTTTGGGAAATCTAGACACATGGTCCAGGCTTCCAATCCCACTCTGGGCAAAACATCAGCATGGCGGTGGCACAGTGGCACAGTGATTAGCACTGCTGCCTCACAGCTCTAGGGACATGGGTTCGATTCCTGGCTTGGGTCACTGTCTGTATGGAGTTTGCACATTCTCCCTGTGTCTGCATGGGTTTCCTCTGAGTGCTCCGGTTTCCTCCCACAATCTGAAAGACATGCTGGTTAGGTGCATTGACTCGAACCGGCGCAGGAGCGTGGCGACTGGGGGAATTTCACAGTAACACATTAACAAAGTGTTAATGTAAGACTAGTAAATAAATTTTAACTTTAACATCAAGGCTGCCATTCTGGTGCAGGGTTGTGATGCTCTTGGGGGGCGGAGGAGGGAGGTGATTGGGGATCGGGGGCTAGAAGCGTGCTGGGGGTTGGGGGATCTGGGGGTCATTTAGGGAGAAGATGCTAGATGAGGTTGTACACTCACCTTTGCTGCCCGGATTAAGTCATTCAGTTTTTTGCGGCACTGCTTCTTGGTTCTCCTGGCCAGTGCACTGGCACCAACGCTTGTTGTCATTGCCTCCCAGGCTGAGTTTTCATCCCTTCCCCTGTGACGTCATTGGTACTTTGGGAGATGATTCAGAGAAATCATTTCAAGATGGCAACTGTTGGTCAGCATGACGCTGCCAAACTTTTGAACCATGGAAAAAATTGGATCTGTTTTTACTAAAGATATGGCTGGTATCCATTTCTGACTCATGGCATAATTACATGCTAACACTCGATCCCCTTGTTGAAAACAGTGTTGTTTCTTGGAACAAGATTGGAGATCTTGAGATTGCTGATGACTCTCTGCTATCTGTTCTTGAGGTACAAACAAGTCAAACATAGTTCTCTACTTTCTCTTTATGAGGAGTAATGCAGATGAATTTTGGGTAGTCGCATGATTGGTGTTTCTAAAAGAGACCAAAAAGCTATTCACACAATGTGATAGCAAACCTTGAAGCTTTTAAAAAATGTTCGAAGGAGTGTACAAATCTTTCAGCTAATCCTTTGTTTGATGGATGATAAGGTGCAGAGTTTGTATGCTGAATAACCGGATAACTATAGGCCGGTTAGCTTAATTCCTGTAGTAGGGAAAATGCTTGAATCCATCATCAAGGAAAAAGTAGCGAGACATCTGGGTATAAATTGTCCCGTTGGTAAGGCGCAGCATGGGTTCATGAAGAGAAGGTCATGTTTGACTAATTTGGTGGAATTCTTTGAGAACATCACATGTGCCGTGGACAATGGGGAACCTGTGGATGTGGTGTACCTGGATTTCCAGAAGGCATTTGACAAGGTGCCGCACCAAAGACTGCTACATAAGATAAAGGTGCACGGTGTTACGGGTAATGTATTAGCATGGATAGAGGATTGGTTAACTAACAGAAAGCAAAGAGTGGGGGTGAATGAGTGTTTTTCTGGTTGGTGATCAGTGACTAATGGTGTGCCTCAGGGATCAGTATTGGGACCGCAATTGTTTATGATTTGCATAGAAGATTTGGAGTTGGGGACCAAGTGTAGTGTGTCAAAATTCACAGATGACACTAAGATGAGTGGCAGAGCAAAGTGTGCAGAGGATGCTGAAAGTCTGCAAAGTGATCTAGATAGTCTAAGTGAGTGGGCGAGGTCTGGCAGATGGAGTACAATGTTGGCAAATGCAAGGTCATCCATTTTGGTAGGAATAACAGCAAAATGGACTATTATTTAAATGGTAAAAAATTGCAAAATGCTGCTGTGCAGAGGGGCCTGGGTGTCCTTGTGCAAGAATCACAAGGAGTTGGTTTGCAGATGCAACAGGTAATTAAGAAGGCAAATGGAATTTTGTCTTTCATTGCTAGAGGGATGGAGTGAGGTTATGTTGCAGCTGTATAAGGTGCTGGTGAGGTCACACCTGGAGTACTGTGTACAGTATTGGTCTCCTTACTTGAGAAAGGATATACTGGAGGGGGTATAGAGGAGATTCACGAGGTTGATTCCAGAGTTGAGAGAGTTGATGTATGAGGAGAGACTAAGTAGACTGAGGCTATACTCATTGGAATTCAGAAGAATGAGGGGAGATCTTATAGAAACATATAAGATTATGAAGGGAATAGATAAGATAGAAGCAGGGAATGTTGTTACCACTGGCAGGTGAAACCAGAACTTGGGGCATGACCTCAAAATAAGGGGGAGCAGATTTATGACTGAGTTGAGGAGGAACTTCTTTGCACAAAGGGTTGTGAATCTGTGGAATTCCCTGCCCAGTGAAGCAGTTGAGGCTACCTCACTGAATGTTTTTAAGGCAAGGATAGATACATTTTTGAACAGTAAAGGAATTAAGGGTTATGGTGAGCGGGTGGGTAAGTGAAGCTGAATCCATGAAAAGATCAGCCATGATCTTATTGAATGGCGGAGCAGGCTCGAGGGGCCAGATGGCCTACTCCTGCTCCTAGTTCTTATGTTCTTATAATCTGAGGGGTATGTTGGTTCACCTGTTTACAGATTGTGGTTATGTATAATTCTATTGCTATTGCTTTTGCCTTCATGGATGCCCAGTTTTGAGCTACAGGACCTTTCATGATCCTATTTAGCACAGTGCCATTCAACACCATGGTATGTATCAGATTGAACTTTGGGTGGGATTCTCCAACCTTGTTCACCTCGCCACCACTGCCAGCAAGAACAGAGAAATTGGCACTCAGCCAAAACTCCTTTGTTGCAGATCAGAGAATCCCAGCCGCGGGTGAAGTCGGAGAATTCTGGCCTTTGCTTCCGTAAGGGTTGTGTGTTGGTCACTATTGCCAGTACTTACATGGATAGATGCATCCGCAACAGGTCGATTGTTGATGACAAGGACAAGTAGATTTTCCTTCTTGTTGCTTCTTGCACCACCTGCCACAGGCCCAGCTTCACAGGTAGGTCCTTCAGGTCTCAGCTGCATCAGTCAATAGTGCCACTAAGCCTCTTTTTCTAATGGATGTTGAAATTTCTCAAACCATATCCCCACTGCTTTTTCTAAGTTGTATTCAATATGGTGGAATATGGATTAATCCATGGTCGGAATGAGCAGAAGGTTTCCTTGCTAATGTTGGATCTGATGCTATGAGACCTCATGGGGTCTGGATTCAATGCTGAGTACCACTCCCGACCAATGTGCCACCATTTCTGGTAGGACTGTCCTGACAGTGGGACAGAATATACCCAGAGGTAGTGATGTAGAAGCCTGAGACATCGGCTGTAAGTTATGGAAGTTCCCAGATTTTAATGAGGACGACTTTCCAGATCGACTAGTGATTCCAATGCCAAGGTCACTGGGTGGTCTGCACAGTTTTATTCTTCTTAGACTTTTCAACAACAGTTCCATTTTAACTGCGTGGTCACTTCAGAGGGCAGCTAAAAGTCAACCATACTGCTGTGGGTCTGGAGTCACATGTAGGCCAGATCAGGTGAAGATAGCGGATTTCCTTCCCAAAAGGACATTAGTTACACCAATGTGTTTTGATGAAAATCCAGTTATTTCATGGTCACGATTACTGAGACTAGGGGGATGATCTTACTAAACAAATTCTAAGTCCCAAATGAGCGTGAAAATGGGAGTTTCGGATCCGCCTTTCGACGAGGCCACAAGTCCAATCTTATGTCATTCTGTGAAAAATGCTTGCTAAATCTGTTTCCTGCCAGTAGAGGGAGGGGTGGGGCTTAGGCTCACTCGAAAGCTGACAGCAGAGGGTGCAATCGCACATGCATAGATCAGATGAAATAACACAGAACAGAGAGATTTGTCACTGCCTCCCCCTCTGTTATTGCTGGCCTTCATTGCTGATCACCCCCCCATCACATGGCCTGGATGACACCACCCCCCCTCCCTCCCCCCCACCACCACATCGGTTGGCTAATCGCCCCCTACCCTTCCATCCCAGTTGATTGTCATCACCCGGTTGATCGCTGGTTGCAGAGTGCACTGCATTCCCCATCTGATCCCCAGTCGCCCGCCTCCCCTTTGGCCCCATGCCCCATCAGACGCTGCCCCTTGGCAGTGCTCCATGCCAGATATCCAGTGCCAGTAAGGTCGTGATAGTTGAGAAATCAGGCCCAATTTTTCACCTCCCTCGCGATCTTACAACCCATCGACTGGTGGGATGAGAAAATATGATCAACCTCTGGATTCTTTTTATCCCAGATTTATTAATTAGTTGAACTTAAATTCCACTTGCTTCGATGGAGGGATTTGAACTCTGGTCTCCAGAGCATTAGGGACTTTTGATTATGAGTCCAGTAATGTTATCACCGAGATACTATTCCCACAAATTCCACATGAAGAAACTTAGCATGGAAAAATTGGTGATGATGCTTTTTGCTCCAATTCATCAATCCATTTGTCTTCACTGCGAGGAGCACATTATTGGCTTTGAATGGATTTTGTGCATTCTTTAAGAAAACCAGGTGATCACACGGTGTCTTCATGTAAATACCAAGATGTCAACTGTCATCGGCCCTTCAAATATTTACCTTTTTGATAGTGCAGATTCAGCACTTGAATCAATAGAACTGACTGATCACAGGGCATCAATGACATTGATCTTTCTTCATAGATCAGACAGAAACCCATTGCAAGCCTGATCACAGGTTAGTGGGGCTTTTTTGGAAATTATCAGTAAATCAATAAAAACTCATGCTTGGATATTTTCTATGTGATCCGCTCTGTTGGCTCAGTCAAAACCGATACAATTATTTTTCCGTACTTCCTCCCTTGCTGCAACTGCCCACAAACTCCTGTCCATGTTGTCTAGAATCGGACATTCGAGTGGAAAATGTGAAATCACACTGGCATGTGAGTCACTCAGTAATTAATTTGGCATTTTTCTGTTTACTATTTTATCGGAGGCAGCTCAAATTAAGGTGAACACTGAGTACGTGGCAAAGGGATTTCAGATGAACATAACGAATCATTGATACTAATATCTCACAGTGCGATCTCTACGTGCGTGTGTCTGAGTGCCATAGGATAAGTGCAGCAGTCATAAAAAAGCTTGTATGTGTTGCATTCCTGTGACCTAGTCTGGAGTGTTGACATCTGACTATTTCTTTTTGAGATAAAGGCTTACTAGACTGTGCTATAAAATTAAATACATGCCATGTGTGGTAGAGTTAGGTGGCCTGCTTCATAATATTAAGTGCTAGCAAACATTGCCATCACAGACTGGTGAGTTCATCGGCATTCCCATGTGAAAACGTGGATTTAAAGCCATCAAAATTCTCTTTGGTAAAAGATACTTTCATCATTGTTTATTCTAAAAATATAAATATTTTCACTACAAATTGTTGTGAATTAGTGACAGGCCTTCTACGATTGTTCACACTGAACACTATGTCATGGGGAGAAAGGAATTGCAAAAAAATACTAATAGATATTAGCAATTATAGTGGAACTTTATACATTATAGTGTTTCTGACTTCACTGAATCCTAAACACTCGGTTTGAACACAAAGAAACAACTACTTGTACAATGTAACGTCAAGAGAATAAATAATACTTGCAAAGTATGATGAAAACATAATGATAGGTATATAATAGGGGCATTTCTCCAAACCAAGCTTAGTTAACTAATTGGTTACACACTGTAATACCATACATCATGTGCAAACAGATGGTCCACATTATTCTAGTACCTCTGGTACACAGAAAAATACTTACATTATCTCTACATTTGTAGAGACAATATTGTAGCAAATTCCAAATGTGCTATTCAAATATGGAAGAAAAAATACAAGAAACAGCTTTTTTAATTTTCAAGGATATATATATATAAATAAAATACCATTTTTCATTTTTTTGACAGAACGCTCAGATATAAAGAAACACACTGTAAGCATCTCAAGATAGATTTGTGAAATGGATGACATGTAAAAAGCAGACTGCAAATTACAATTTCACAATTCTAGCCCATAATTGACACAGCACACAATGATCCTTCTAACTTCTGCTGGCTGGGTTCAGCCAGCTTTTTGCGCTGCCTAATGCCACACAGGTTCACTTGTGGACCCAGCTTGTTTATGTGTGGTTGGTTGTTCCTGGTCACACCATTGTTCAGAGGTTATGTTTATTGCAATTTTCAAGAATGTGGAACCTTTTCCTCATTTTGCTCTCATCAGAGAAGGTTTTCCCCACCATTCTGTATATTCTTTGAACCAGTCTATTTGAGAGTTTAATGATATATTACAGTTAAAATAAAGTGACTGCAATATAAGTGTCTGGTATCGAAAGAGTTAATGTGGGATTGGCTACAGCTCGTCAACACTGATATAAAGGAACACATGATCTGAATCTGGAGGGCAGTCCTGGACTGGACAGAGAACTGTGTGGTAGCCAGCACGGAGTTAGCTCCTAGCTTGGACCATACTCTGGCACAGTTATGGTGAACACAATAAGAGTTTTAACAACACCAGGTTAAAGTCCAACAGGTTTATTTGGTAGCAAATGCCATTAGCTTTCGGAGCGCTGCTCCTTCGTCAGATGGAGTGGAAATGGAGTGGAAATTTCCACTCCATCTGATGAAGGAGCAGTGCTCCGAAAGCTAATGGCATTTGCTACCAAATAAACCTGTTGGACTTTAACCTGGTGTTGTTAAAACTCTTACTGTGTTTACCCCAGTCCAATGCCGGCATCTCCACATCATGACAGTTATGGTGCTCAGTGTGCAGTGCCATGGTGCCCAATAGGCAATGCCAGGTTTTCCAGTGGGCACACTGCCCCATGGGCACTGCCTGGTCATGCCCCCAACTACCTGAGGGCTTCAATTGCCTCCTATCCCCTGGCAAGGTCATCATGAATGGTCTCCGCTGATGGAGACCAGTTGTGATTCTCACTGGTGTGAAGCTCAACTGGCGGGGAGGTAAGTGCAAGTGAACCCAGACGAGAATATCCAGGACTCACGAATGACATGTTAATCATGTCCTTAATATTGAAATCAGCTTTGCGCCCCTTCTGGCACTCAGGCACAAAGACAAAAGAATACGAGAGACCCGTCTCATTATCCACAACCAAGAAAGTTCCTTTTTAAGTAGCAAAGCCTGTGTGACCTGAACCTCTTACAGAACATTGATGAGGTCAACTAACAAGGCCCTGGTTCCAAATTTAAAAGGAAGTTCCCTAAACTCTTTACCTGACTACGGGTGATTGATGACTGGATTGAGGATTACACCGAGGGAGGATACTAAATCTGTGTGCCTGTTCACACCGCAAAAAATACCCCACCCACTCATAAAACGAGTGCAGCAACAGCTGTTAAACTATACAAGGCTCAGAAACTCTTCATGAGACCTAAGGAACTACATACACATCTTACAACCATCATTGGTTTTCATTTTAAGTGGGTCACGATGAAGCACTGGGCAGTAATAAATTGAATATTGATTTGAAGGGTTTATTAATCCTTTCCTCCAGCAATCCTACCTTCTATAATTTTCCTGAGGGCTTCTACATGTGTGATTTCAGGCACAAACCCATGATTACTATGCCCCATGACCTGTATAGGACCCTGATATAATGTTTAGGTGCCAATAAACAATAGTCTGCAAAGTCTACCTCACGAAGGTGATAGTATTTAGAGCCATAGAGGTTTACAGCATGGAAACAGGCCCTTCGGCCCAAATTGTCTATGCCGCCCTTTTTTTTAAACCCCGTTAATCTACTCACACGCAGCAAGGAAACAACATTTTGTAGAGAAAGAATTCGGAATGTGAGATATGGCAGCAGACAATATTAATCTAAATCCTAACATTCCAATTTTAAAGTATTTGTGGAAAATGTTTAATATTAAGTCAATAATCCTACCAAGGCTATCCATTGTTATACTGATTTTCTTTGGCATTAATCCTTGGAAACATTGGTTAGCACATGGGAAGATCATCGCTTGAGCCAGAGCCAGGGTCAGATCAGCTGAAGCAGTTAAAGGCAGTTAGATCAACAGTTAGTTCTTAACTCTGCCAGCTTCAGATATGCCTTAAGAGAACTCACCATTCAACCAGTGAAAAGTACCCAATCGGACAGCGCTTACAGACAGCGGACAACTACAGAAGAACCTCCAAATCTTTTCCAAGCCACCAGACCTGGTTGTATCTAGTTTTTTTGAGAGTGACTAAGATTCTGTTATTACTGTTTTGGTATTAAATGATCTTTATCTTTATTTGAACAGCATTTCAGTCGAACCATTCTTTAATTAAAATTGTAACTGGTTTAGTTAAAGTTCCCAGTTGGTTGAATAAAATAAGTTGTTAATTATTCACTTAAAGCCACCTTTAGGAAGGAGCACTGTGTACAGTTCTGGCCACCCAATCGTAGAAAGGATATTATTAAACTAGAAAGAATGCAGGAAAGATTTACTAGGATGCTACCGGGACTTGATGGATTGAGATATAAGGAGAGGCTGGATAGACTGGGACTTTTTTCTCTGGAGCGTAGGAGGTTGAGGGGTGATCTTATAGAGGTCTATAAAATAATGGGGGGCACAGATCAGCTAGATAGTCAATATCTTTTCCCAAAGGTAGGGGAGTCTAAAACTAGAGGGCATAGGTTTAAGGTGAGAGTGGAGAAATACAAAAGTGTCCAGAGGGGCAAATTTTTCACGCACAGGGTGGTGAGTGTCTGGAAGAAGCTGCCAGAGGTAGTAGTAGAGGCGGGTACAATTTTGTCTTTTAAAAAGTGTTTAGACAGTTACGTGGGTACAATAGGTATAGAGGGATATGGGCCAATGCGGGCAATTGGGACTAGCTTAGTGGTTTAAAAAAAAGGCCGGCATGGACAAGTTGGGCTGAAGGGCCTGTTTCCATGCTGTAAACCTCTATGACTATGACTCTATGACTCTATCAGGAACAGGCTTTGGGCCATTTCATTGGCAGACCCATAGCTTTTGATATATCAGTCTGTAATCACTTCACCGAGGCCCATGAGGTTGGCCTCTTGGAGTATGAGCTCCCTGATTGAGGTCATAAGCCTGCCCAATCAGGGAGTCTCACTTGTATATAAATAGGGGAGTGTCAGGTTCACTGGCGCTGCGGATTCCGACTGTGTACCTGAAGCACTCCAGGAGTGGAATTGAGTTTGTAAATAGAGGGAGTGTGGTGAAGGGACAGTGGCCTCTGAGGAGTTATTTCACAGTCCCACTTTCTAAACATGCCTTTCAACCCTTACGGTCTCCTGAAATATATCTCATTTATTCCCTCAGCATTCGGTTTGACTAATCTTTTCTCCCACTGTCTATATCCCACACTGGTAAACACAGTCCTCTGCTAAACAGTGTATTTAACTGTTGGGCGGCACAGTGGTTAGCACTGCTGCCTCACAATGCCAGGGATCAATTCCTGGCTTGGATCATCCTCTGTGTGGAGTCTGCACTTTCTCCCCGTGTCTGTGTGGGTTTCCTCCGGGTGCTCTGGTTTCCTCTTAAAGACGTGCTGGTTGGGTGCATTGACCCGAACAGGCACCAGAGTGTGGCAACTAGGGGACTTTCACAGTAACTTCACTGCAGCGTTAATGTAAACTTACTTGTGATTAATAAATAAACTTTTTTAATTGGAGGAAAGGTCTGTTAATTCCACACCAAGTATTTACAGCTTCAATTAAGTATTTTGTACATCCTGATTTTAATTGGATTACCGTTGCTGACGTCTTCAGTGGTTAAAGCCCTATGCTCTGGAACTCACTCCTTAAACCGCTTTGTCTGTCTACCTCACTTTCCTATTTTAAAATGCTCTCTAAAACCGACCACTTTGACCAAGCTTTGGTATCCTGCTCTCATACCTCCTCATGTGGCTCGATGCCAATTCCTGTTTGATGGTGCGGTTGGGAAACATCGTTGTAAATTTTGCTACCTTTACATGTCACAGCTGTAACTGCGTAATGTCTATTTAATCTTCTGCCTGCCCATTGTCAGTCCACTCACGTAGATGAATCCTTTTGTCTTTTGGAACATGCGCGGTGGCTAAAAATAAGTGACTCTTCATTGCAGTTGGAAGAAAGTTTTTCGATCCGACACCAACATGATCAAACTCCCGTAGCTTTCAGGAAGTGTCCAATAAGCTGTACAATTCTCATGGAGTTTAAACATTTAGCAATGAAATGGTGATGCATTATTGACTGAACCCTCGTAGCCAATGAACAAGGAATTAAATTTGCCATCTTAAGTAGGCTAATTTGTGACCAATACTTGCAACAGGAAAAAACCCCAGAATCCATTGTACTCTGGATATTGAGAGCTGACAACATCACTCAGATTGTTCTAATGGGTTGATGCCAGCGAGAGAACTGAGTAGATCAAAACATTTGATGCTATAGAGCAGCTGCTGATGAGATAGACTTTCAGCTTCACACATTTTGAGATGCTTATTATCCAGCTGCCAAGCGAAGGACATGCTTCTCAAAGCAAGCATTCTGCGCAATGTGTAAACGGGACCGATATAACAGAATCAGGCAGGGAGGATAATGGGGGTCCAATCCACAATTTTGCACCACTGTCAATGTTGAATTTCACCTTCCTGCTCGATTCTCCACATCTGTCAGTTGTGACATTGCAGCACCACCACTGGAAAAAGGACAGCATTACAATTCGAAAGATTTACATATTGAATTCCTGCAGTGCAGAAGGAGACTATTCGTCCCATCAAACCTGCATCAACAGTAATCCCACCCATGCCCTATTTCTGTATTTACCCTGCCAATCCCCCTGATGCTAAGGGGCAATTTACCACGGCCAATCCACCGAACATGCAGAATTATGGATAAAAGCAAATTACTGCGGATGCTGGAATCTGAAACCAAAAGAGAAAATGCTGGAAAATCTCAGCAGGTCTGGCAGCATCTGTAAGGAGAGAAAAGAGCTGACGTTTCGAGTCCAGATGAAACCTTTGTCAAAGCTAAAAGACATAGAAAGTGGGAGATATTTATACTGCAGGGGGAGGGAATGAAAGATGAATCATAGCCACAAAAACAAGGGGAAAAGCTACTAATGGCAGTTCATAGAGAGAATAAAGGGTATTCACACCAAATGGCAGAGAAGCTGAAATCAGAGAATAAGTTGCTCTGAGGAAGGGTCATCTGGACTCGAAACGTTTGCTTTATTCGCTCCCCACAGATGCTGTCAGACCTGCTGAGATTTTCTTGCATTTTTTGTTTTTCCAACATATGTGTGGTCATTGGCATTTAATGTCAAAAGGGTTGACATGAAGTGTGCATAGGTGCACAATTTTAATTCACAAGAAAAACATTCCTTCTTTTTATCACAATAGGTATGTTTGTGTTAACTTCATTCAGATTTTACTTCCAAAGACCTGAAATGGAGGATATTTTTGTTATAACAAAGTAACCCCAATTTTGCATTGGCATTTAGATACAAAAGGAGCATGGTATGGTGTATCACACAAACTGCTTGTCATTATACAGCCTTTGTATTAAATTATAGTACAGCGTGAAGAATTCAGAAGTTCACAAGCGATTACAGTCCAAAGATGTGCGGGTTAGGTGGATTGGCCATGCTAAATTGACCCTAGTGTCAGGGGGGGTTAGCAGGGTAAATATGTGGGGTTCGGGGGATAGGGCTTGGGTGGAATTGTGGTCGGTGCAGACTCGATGGGCCGAATGGCCTCCTTCTACACTGTAGAGATTCTATGATTCCATGATTCTATGATTCTTGCCGAGTTCAATTTTTGGAGTGAGCGCATGAGTGTCATGTTTATCTACTTACAAAATGAGTGAGTGACTTACATGTGCAAAAAGCTGGAAAGGGAGTCAGGGAGATTTCATTTGATTTAATTCAGACTGCAGTGGGCATTTCAGTGAGAAAAATGTCTTGCCTTAAATAGGAAAGAAAGAAAAGAAATGTCTTGCTGTATGTTCTTAAATCACTCAAGAGGGCTTTGAAATCTTGTGGAATTCCCCAAGCGCCAGCATTGATTTAGACCTCAAATCAAGGTTAGGGCTCCTCCTGATTACATTTTAGACCTTGGAGATTAACTTAACCGCAGATGTCCCTGGGTTTAAATTACTGCTAATTCACTTTCTATTATGTGGTAGCAAAAAACTGATGTGGTAAGACTGGACGAGCTGGATTGTTAGCAAGACTCGCCCCCCAGTAGTTTCATTTGCAGCCGATCCTTCTGGAAATCTATATTTCTCCTTCAGTCTATAATTCCCTATTGTTACTCCATCGCATTTTCGACTTCAATCATGGTGCTTTGCTACTAGCTGTCTAGCTTTCTGCTAAAAATGACCATCCATCTTACATCCATCTGGTAGTTGAGACACTGGATGGGCTAGAAGCTGATGAATTGGACAGGCTGACTGTGCGTGAAGCTGATAAGTCGCCACAGCTGCAGGAAGTGCATCCAGGGACACTGAAGAAAAGGCGGACATTGTCACCATAATCTTTGTGGGCGGCATGGTGGGACAGAGGTTAGCACTGTTGCCTCATAATGCCAAGGACCAGGGTTCAATTCCGGCCTTGGGCAACTGTCTTTTTGGAGTTTGCACGTTCTCCCCGTGTCTGCGTGGGTTTCCTGCGGGTGCTCCGGTTTCCTCCCACTGTCCAAAGATGTGCTGGTTCGACAGAATGACCATGCTAAATTGTGCTTTAGTGTTTGGGGAATTAGCCGGGTAAATATGTGGGGGAAGGGGACTGGGTGGGATGCTCTGCAGGACATTCAGTGCAGACTCAATGGGCCGAATGGCTTCCTTCTGATCTGTAGGGATCTTCCAATCGTTCTGAGATACAGGGGTGGTGTCAGAGGCCTGGAGAATTGCAAATGTTACACCATTGCACAAAGCAGGATGTAAATATTGTCATGGATGCTTTCAAAGGTGTTTCCCCAAAGTCGGCTGTGAAAAATGTATTTGTGTGTGTGTGAAGATGTGCCCCTGGAGACTTATTAAGTTGGACAAATGAACTTTATTTACACGTTTGCTTCATTAGCGACATACTTTGAGCTAGTTCATTCTGCAGCTTTCCCAACCAGAAAAGCTCCTCCTCTTAGAGAGACCCCCCACCTCCCCGCCAGAGCCCCGGTTCGAGGTGTTGATTCAGACCACGTGACCCTTCCTCAGTAAGGCTAGTCTTCAACTGACATACACCAGAGTGAGTGTGCACATTTTACCCTTGGGGGTTGATTTTACCATTGCGTTGCACCTGCTTCCGGGCGCAATGCGGTGGTAAAGTGGGGCGTAAAGCGCTGAGCGCGACCGGCGCCATTTTACGAGCGCCGGATTTCCGCCGCAGTCAGCCTCTCACTGGAGAAGGGCAATGTATTTAAGGTTAATGTATTTAAATTTATTTTGATGCTGTTTTGCATCTGCTTAACAAGCTCGACGCTCAATTGTCTGGGCCCGCCCCCCTTTACGACCTCGCTGGGAAAGGTTCACGCCGGCGAAGAATAAACATGCTCCCCATGAACAGGGGGCAGTCAACTTGGCCTCGCTGGTGGAACAGGAGGCTATTGAGGCCCCTCGGGAGGCCAAGGGCAAGGGGGGTGCCTCTTGGGCTGTGCCAGACTGGCAGTGCCACTCTGGCACCTGGGCAATGCCAGCCTGGCACCTGGGCAATGCCTACCAGGCAGTGCCAATGGGTGTGGCTAATGGGGGCAGGGGCCAGTGAGGGTGGGACTGGTGGGGGTGGGCCAGTGGGACAGGGTCAGTGGCGGCGGGGCTAATGAAGGAAGGGCCAGTTAGGGAGGGACTAATGGAGGTAGGGGGTCCGCTGCCACTCTGCAGGGAACGGTAGGGGGAGGGAGGGAGAGGGAGCCCGCTGCCACTCTGCAGCAATCGGTGGGGGAGTGTGGCAGGTCCGCGATTAATGGGAGGAGGGCAGCGGGTCCCTGATCGGTGGGGAAGGGGGTGTCCGTGATCGGTTTGGGTGGCCGGGGTTGGGGGGAGGGTGGTGTCAGCGGGGGCTGTATCTCGGGCCGTGGGCCCCTGCGACTGCAGGGGGAGGGAGCTGCTTCAGGCAGCCTGCACTAGCAGGGGCCTGACCGCTCTCTCTGTGTCTGTCAGATCCCTGCTGCTGGTAATACGCATGTGCAGCATCAGAGGCCTGCACATGCGCACTACCTCCCCCTGCAAGCTTTCGGGTGCGTTAAACCCCACCCACAGGTTTCTGCAGCGAGCAATAGGCTTGCTCAGAATTTTGCAGGCAGAGTGCGTATGGGGGGAGGGGGACCTGAAAGCTCGCCCAAGAGACGGATCTGAAACCCTTCCAGTTTCAAGTCCGCCCAGCACTTAGAAAAAAAAATGGTAAAATCGCCCCCTTGGTGTGAGTAATTCAATTTAAAATAACTCAGCGGCAAAGTCTGTATTACTTAAAAGGAAAAGGTTGGTTTAGATCTCACTAATAATCTGAAAGGCCCTAAAGTAAAGATCATAGAAATAGAATCATAGAAGTTCTACAGTGCAGAAGGAGGCCATTTGGTCCATCGAGTCTGCACTGACAACAATTCCACCCAGGCCCTATTCCCTCAACCCCACACATTTACCCCACTCACCCCTCTCGCTTACACATCCCAGGACACTGAGGGACAGTTTAGCATGGCCAATCAACCTAACCCGCACATCGTTGGGCTGTGGGAGGAAACCGGAGCACCCGGAGGAAACCTACGCAGACAATGTGCAAACTCCACACAGACAGTGACCCGAGCCGGGAATCGAACCTGGGTCCCTGGAGCTGTGAGGCAGCAGTGCTTTTGGCCGGTTTCCAAATTTTCCTGTCCCACCTGCAACAATATTCTGCTGCTGTTGGAACCATAAAATCCCACCCAGAGTTACTCATACAGACACACACACACAAAGATTAATTACAGATAAAGATATAAACAATGCTTTGAATCAATTCAGCCTCTAAAGGTCTGGTAGTTTGCGGGTAGTTTGAGATATTACGTTGACTGAAGCGAAGGTTTTGAGGTTGTAGGATTGTCTCTGCAGTTGCGATGCCTTCCACTGTTGCATGATTGGAGTTTGTTTTCACAGGTAAGTTTAGGGTGGCACAGTGGTTAGAACTGCTGCCTCACAGCGCCAGAGACCTGGGTTCGATTCCCAGCTTGGGTCACTGTCGGTGTGGAGTTTGCACATTCTCCCTGTGTATGCGTGGGTTTCCTCCGGGTGATCCGGTTTCCTCCCACTGTCTGGAAGACGTGCTGGTTAGGTGCATTGGCCATGCTAAATTTTCCCTCAGTGTACCCAAACAGGCGCCAGAGTGTGGCAACTGGGGGATTTTGGACAGTCACTTCAATGCAGTGTTAATGTAAGCCTACTTGTGATACTAATAAATCAACTTTAGACTCGGAAATAGAAGCAGGTTTACGGAGAGGAGAGAGGTCTCTTGACCCTGGATGTGACTCCTTCAAACTGACCCGTTACTTACATTAAAACAATTGGTTGTTTCTGGATGCCTTTTTCTCTCTCTGTTCCTGTTGCAAACAATTTCTAATCTGCTGCTCTGCTGCTACGTCAAGATGCATCTCAAAAAGAGTCTGAATTTATCTGTTCTATATCTTTAGCAGGGGGCAAGATGGCTGGCGTACTATGTAACCTGGAACCTCCCACATAAGGCAATGGCAAATTAGGCGGCCTTTCTCCCACGTCTAGTTTCCAGCTTTTCACACCTGAGTGTTTTTTTTATATCAGTTTATGTCTTTGTCCTTGTAGGAAGGCCACCAAGTCAATGGGAAGAATGTTCCTGAATATTGGCAAAGGCCAACAGCGAGCGGGAAAAGTAGCATTGAAGCTGCTGGCACTAACAGTGGATTTCTCTGCCGTATCGTCCCGTACTTAGGAAAGAAAAGGCAACCGGTGACAAGTGGTGTCCCGCAGGGTTCAGTGTTGGGGCCACAGCTGTTCTCTTTATATATTAACGATCTAGATGACGGGACTGGGAGCATTCTGGCCAAGTTTGCCGATGATACAAAGATAGGTGGAGGGGCAGGTAGTATTGAGGAGGTGGGGAGGCTGCAGAAAGATTTAGACAGTTTAGGAGAGTGGTCCAAGAAGTGGCTGATGAAATTCAACGTGGGCAAGTGCGAGGTCGTACACTTTGGAAAAAAGAATAGAGGCATGGACTATTTTCTAAACGGTGACAAAATTCATAATGCTAAAGTGCAAAGGGACTTGGGAGTCCTAGTCCAGGATTCTCTAAAGGTAAACTTGCAGGTTGAGTCCGTAATTAAGAAAGCAAATGTAATGTTGTCATTTATCTCAAGAGGCTTGGAATACAAAAGCAGGGATGTACTTCTGAGGCTTTATAAAGCACTGGTTAGGCCCCATTTGGAGTACTGTGAGCAATTTTGGGCCCCACACCTCAGGAAGGACATACTGGCACTGGAGCGGGTCCAGCGGAGATTCACACGGATGATCCCAGGAATGGTAGGCCTGACATACGATGAACGTCTGAGGATCGTGGGATTATATTCATTGGAGTTTAGGAGGTTGAGGGGAGATCTGATAGAAACTTACAAGATAATGAACGGCTTAGATAGGATGGACGTAGGGAAGTTGTTTCCATTAACAGGGGAGACTAGGACGCGGGGGCACAGCCTTAGAATAAAAGGGAGTCACTTTAGAACAGAGATGAGGAGAAATTTCTTCAGCCAGAGAGTGGTGGGTCTGTGGAATTCATTGCCACAGAGGGCTGTGGAGGCCGAGACGTTGAGCGTCTTCAAGACAGAAATTGATAAATTCTTGATTTCTCGAGGAATTAAGGGCTATGGGGAGAGAGCGGGTAAATGGAGTTGAAATCAACCATGATTGAATGGTGGAGTGGACTCGATGGGCCGAATGGCCTTACTTCCGCTCCTATGTCTTATGGTCTTATGGTCTTATGGCCCCACGCTGGTGGGGTTAGCTCCGATCGAGCCCATCCCAGCAACAACTTTGTTTTTTGATGATTGGGGTGCCATTTTTAAAGGCCGCCCCACTGCATAAAAGTTCATTTAGAACTGCCCCCACCGCACCCCCCCCCCAAATATGCCACCATCCACTCCCTCCCCGCCCCCCCCCCCCCCCCAACCCCAACCTACCCCACCACACCAGCACTGCCCGGACACTGTCCCCTGCCATTGCCTGGGCACTGCAGTTCCTGAGTTGTGCCAGGGGGCAGTGCCCCAGACAGTGCCTGGGTAGTAGCCGAAACTGACCCTCTGCACTGCCCCACCCCCACCCGCCCCAAGCGATGCACTCACTTGAGCTCCTCTGGGAGGTCTGCTCGCCGGGAGCATGCTGTGGCAGACCAGTCGTGATTCGCGCCTGATAATGAGATGTTAATGTATGGAAGTGATATTCCTGACATTATGTCTCTGGCGGTGATATTCCTGACGTTATAGAACATAGAACATAGAACATTACAGCGCAGTACAGGCCCTTCGGCCCTCGATGTTGCGCCGACCAGTGGAACCAATCTAAAGCCCCTCTAATCTACACTATTCCAATATCATCCATATGTTTATCCAATAACCATTTGAATGCTCTTAATGTTGACGAGTCCACTGCTGTTGCAGGCAGGGCATTCCACGCCCTTGCTACTCTCTGAGTAAAGAACCTACCTCGAACATCTGTCCTATATCTCTCACCCCTTAATTTAAAGCTATGTCGACTCGTGCTAGCCATCACCATCCGAGGAAAAAGGCTCTCACTATCCACCCTATCTAATCCTCTGATAATCTTGTATGCCTCTATTAAGTCACCTCTTAACCTTCTTCTCTCTAACGAAAACAACCTCCAGCCCCTCAGCCTTTCCTCATACGATTTTCCCACCATACCAGGCAACATCCTGGTAAATCTCCTCTGCACCCTTTCCAACACTTCCACATCTTTCCTATAATACAGCAATCAGAACTGTACGCAATACTCCAAATGCGGCCGCACCAGAGTTTTGTACAGTTGCAGCATGACCTCCTGGCTCCAAAACTCAATCCCTCTACCAATAAAAGCTAACACACCGTACGCCTTCTTAACAACCCTATCAACCTGGGTGCCAACTTTCAGGGATCTATGCACATGGACACCCAGATCCCTCTGTTCATCCACACTACCAAGTATCTTACCATTAGCCCAGTACTCTGTATTCCTGTTGCTCCTTCCAAAGTGAATCACCTCATATTTTTCCGCATTAAACTCCATTTGCCACCTCTCAGCCCAGCTCTGCAGCTTATCTATGTTCCTCTGTAACCTGCCACTTCCCTCCGCACTGTCTACAACTCCACCGACTTTAGTGTCATCCGCAAATTTACTAATCCATCCTTCCACGCCCTCATCCAAGTCATTAATAAAAATGACAAACAGAAGTGGCCCCAAAACAGATCCTTGCGGTACACCACTAGTAACTGAACTTCAGGATGAATATTTTCCATCAACCACCACCCTCTGTTTTTTTACAGCTAGCCAATTCCTGATCCAAACCACTAAATCACCCTCAATCCCATGTGTCCGTATTTTCTGCAAAAGCTTACCATGGGGAACCTCATCAAACTCTTTGCTGAAATCCATATACACCACATCAACTGCTTTACCCTCATCCACCTCTTTGGTCACCTTCTCAAAGAACTCAATAAGCTTTGTGAGGCACGACCTCCCCTTCACAAAACCGTGCTGACTATCCCTAATCAAATTATTCCTTTCTAGGTGATTATAAATCCTATCTCTTATAATCCTTTCCAATACTTTGCCCACAACAGAAGTAAGGCTCACCGGTCTATAATTACCAGGGTTGTCCCTACTCCCCTTCTTGAACAAGGGGACAACATTTGCTATCCTCCAGTCTTCTGGCACTGTTCTTGTAGACAATGACGACGCAAAGATCAAAGCCAAAGGCTTTGGTGGTGGGTGAATGGGGACAGTCACGGCTGATTTTACACCGGTGTGTAACGAGATTTGGGCCTCTTGCAAGAACTTCCACTCCTGTCACCAAAGCTACCTGAAAAAGAGGGGAGCTGGAATCCCGACCAATGGGTTTTTATTTATTCTGACGTAACACTCACTGAACCTCAAAGGCCTTTTCATGTTTGGGAATGCATCCTTGTCTCCTCATGAGGTATGAGAAAGATGGTTGAAATGCAAAGAGTGCCACTTCAGAGTACATTTTAATTGACAATCCATTTTTTAAAATGTTAATGTAAAACATGGGCGGCTTGGTGGCACAGTGGTTAGCACAGCTGCCTCACAGTGTCGGACCTGGGTTCAATTCCGGCCTCGGGTGACTATGTGGAGTTTGTACATACTCCCTGGTTTCCTCCCACAGTCGAAAGATGTGCAGGTTCGGTGGATTGACCATGCTGAATCACCCTTTAGCATCTCACAATGTGTAGGTTAGATGGAAAAACAGAAAATGCTGGCAAATCTCCAGATGTGATAAAGCGTCATTTATTGATTAAAAAAGAGACGAAAAGGAAAGGAACCACGAAGAAGATATTCATCCCCGCAGCTTATGGGCAGATGGGGGGAGAGTTTGGTACGAGCACAAAATACACTTATTCCATTTGAAGGCTGAGGTATTTCAATCACTGCTCATCCGAAACTGGTGGAAAGCAGCAGCTGCTTGGTGGGTAGGTGGCAATTGTTCTGTGTTTGAGGGGGCAGGGGTGATGCTGGTCCTGTGAAACTGCTGTGCCTATAGAGCTCATTTTAGTAAGAAAAGCACTAAATATTTGCGTAACCTTCCCACGTTTCTTCCATCGTTGTAACTTGATACTTTCTATATTTGCAGCACTAAACCTGTGGAAGCAGTTGCGTACTTGGTCATCACTGCATTGCATCATGATTCAAGCATGTTGCCAATCAGAATCGGCTCCATACGTGTAGCTGGCAGAGGAAGTGCCTAATCTGCATGGCTAGGAAAACGTTAGGCCTGCAAAATCTCCAGAGGCTATTCTTTTTTTTGCAAATTGTGAGCTTCTCAACAGCACAAGAGAACAGTGAGGCCGCCAAGACAGCCTCTCAAGAAAACATCTTGGTCGAAATGCTTCGAAGAGCGGCTGTGTGAGTCCGAACAACGAATTTTCACCAGCAGAGTTTGGAATGAAGCACGTACTTCTTTTTTAATTAGCAGTGACAACAGCAAGTTATCACGTGGCCAGTGCAAATTGTTTCCTCTACTTTGTCCAAACAGTTGCCTAGATTTTTTCAAGTAGCTTTATATTAACCCCATTATGAACCCATTTAAAATAAATGTGTTGATAGAAGTGTTACAATAATTTCGTTCAGCAATGCTGCCAATTGGAAATGGTGCGAATGATGGAAATAAAGTTATTTCGTTTCCCAGGAGTGATGAAGACAGAAATTCACCAGAGAGATACATGTAGATGTTGTTGAGAGATAATAAAACTAAATCAAGTTAAGGAATTAATACATCAATAAAACCAATACTAACTTCTAATCAGACACTAAAGACTAACACGGGTGTACATTTACCATGGCACCTTAGGCAGATTTCATCCTCTCCTCCACCTTCACCCCATTCCCATTTATTTCATTTCATTTCTCCCTTTCATCTTATTCAAGTCCAAAGGACGTGCTGGTTAGGTGTATTGGCTATGCTAAATTCTCCCTCAGTGTACCCCAACAGGTGTCAGAGTGTGGCAACTAGGGGATTTTCACAATAACATCACTGCAGTGTTAATGCAAGCCTACTTGTGACATTAATAAATAAACTTTACCATCGATTTTTATTACTTTCTATTCGTATTTTTGTTTTTTCACTTCCAAAATCTCACTTTCCATCTTGATTTCCAACACTCGCTCCCCCACAACGCACTAAGGACAATTGCCACATTCCTCAGGTTGTCCTTTAACACTCTCGCACCTTTGTTCTGCCATTTACACGTTCCAATCTCTTAATGGGCGCTTTTAGCACCATTCTCAACCTTTATCATCACCATTTACATTCCCTCTGTCTTTTTGTCTATGCCATTCCAATAAATTACAGCCCCCCCAAACCCTCACCATAGCATAAATATTGTCCGATTTTCCGTGTCTTCAGCTCTGGTGAAGAGTCACCCTGACTCAAAACGTTGGCTCTATTCTCTCTCCACAGATGCTGTCAGACCTGCTGAGATTTTGCAGCATTTTCTGCTTTTGTTTGAGGCAGATTCTAGTGTCAACTGTGTAGAAGATGGGTCGGGAGTGAATACAGGTTGGAGTCCAGTGACACTAGTCCAGAATTCTTATTGATAAAGCGCTTAAATTCTCGATATTTATACCAGCATTGCCTGAGAGCTTAAACCACAATTTCAATAGGAATAGAAACTGCAGCAGCTGATGTCAAATAATTGAGCAGAATGGCCCTCAATTTTCAGAGCTACTTGTGATGGGGCAGGCAATAGGGGTGGGTGAGGGGAGTACATTCTTTTCAGAAATGTTGCTCAGACTGCATCACTCAGCTTATTTCTAATCTCTATATGCTCTGATGAAATGCAATTCTTCAAATGTTATTATTTAAGAGAGGCCAAACTGATTAAGAAGGCATACGGCATGCTTGCCTTCATTGGTCGGGGCATTGAGTACAAGAGTTGGCAAATCATGTTGCAGCTATATAAAACCTTGGTTAGGCAACATTTGGAGTATTGTGTGCAGTTCTGGTCGTCACACTACCAACAGGTCGTGAAAGCTTTGGAGAGAGTGCAAAGAAGGTTCATCAGGATGTTGTCTGGTCTCAAGGGCATTGGATATGGGGAGAGGTTGAATAAACTAGGATTGTTTTCAATGGAAAGACGGAGGCTGAGGGGAAACCCGATCGATGTCTACAAATTATGAGAGGCATAGACAAGATGGATAGTCAGAAACGTTTTCCTGGGGTGGAAATGTCAATTACAAGGGGGCACAGGTTCAAGGTGAGAGGGAGAAAGTTTAAGGGAGATGTGCGGGAGATGTTTTTCACACAGCGAGTGGTGGGTGCTGGAACACGCTGCCAGAGGAGATGGTGGAAGCAGGCACATTAGCAAGATTTATGAGGCATCTGGATGGGTACATGAATAGGGAGGGAATAAAGGGATATGGACTGAATAAGAGCAGAAGGTTTTTTTTAGTTTAGTTAGGCTATCATGATCGGCACAGGCTTGGAGGGCCAGAGGGCCTGTTCCAGTACTTTTCTTTGTCCTTTGTTCTTCGTTGCTCTAAATCAAACCTCAGCCAATTATTGCAAGACTAACTTAGCTTTCCTGCTTTCTCAACTTCCTTTGGAAGTGTTCGAGTGGATTTTGACTTTGGCTGTCCAGCCAGTGAAGTGAACTGATCAGCTGTCCATTCTGGTGCAATCCCACCCCCATCTCACTGAAATCCGCAGACATCCTGTTGCAGCTTGCCAAATTGAGGGCTGGGAATTGAGCCTGAAGAAAGCTTCTGCCAGCCACCTAGATTGTGTGGAGGTTGGGGAGAGGGATGGGTTGTTCCCACGACAACAGCCACTCAGATCATTTTTCTGGGCCCCATGGAGATGCACTTTTTAAACAACAGCTGGCAGAGTTGGCACTTGAAACCCATCCCTAAGTGTCCTCAAACTGAGTGATGTTCAAGGCCATTTCAAAGGACAATTAAGAATCAACTACGTTGCTTACCCTTGCCGGTGTCTATCATCTATATAACAAATGAGAATGATCAATTCTTATCTCAAATGGCAACTGACAAAAGACACTTACTTTTATATTGAAAGAGGCCAAGGGTAGGTGGTCACTTTACATATCCAATGGTAAGCCTCTTCCAAGCTGAGGGCCAGCCACATCGCGAGATTTGACAGGCAGTTACTTGTTTTTTTGGCACTGTCTCATTATTCACTCCAGATAAACATTTGACATTAAGTTAATAAATGCTGAACTGATTATTTTGGTTGGATGGTCCTTTAGTTGATAAGACTGAGGACCAAGATGGCACCTTTGGGCATTTGGGTCATTTTCTTGATGACATTAGCTGGCAAGTTCTTGATAATGTTGCACATGTGTAGATTGTCATCAACTTGTCCTTGTAGTCTCTGCACAAGAATCGCAAACAAGCAGCTAAATGTCACCATGTCAGGGCTATTTGAGTCCGCACTAGCTGAGTGGCTTCCAGTACTGGCCCACATCTGTTCCTCCTGCTGTTCATCACACCACCATCACACTCTGCCAGGTGAGCAGCACCAAGCCTTCCCATTCACCAGTGTTGACGTGCTTAAAATGGTGTCAGTCATTCTGGGAAGCTTCATACAGCTGGTAAACAGCTCACCATCCAGCTGAAGTGTGCAGCATGAGGATCTGATCATTAACTCAATAGCTTGTGGTTTCTGCCTCCAAACTCCCTCAAAGACAGTGGACATGGCTGAACCAAGTCTGCAAAGTGGACAAAGTGACAACCTGCTCCAAAAGTGAAAGATTAAGGATGACCTGAATTGTGATTTTACCTTATTCATTAGATGTGCTCATCACTGGCTAGGCCTGGATTTATTGCCCATCCCTAAGTACCCTTCAACTGATTGGCCAGTTCAGCCATTTTTGGATGGCATTCAGAGTCAATCAAATCGCTGTTGGTCTGGAGTTGCACATAGGCCAGCAGATTTCCGTCCCTACAGGGCAATATTTATTTATGTATTTATTTATTAATGTCACAAGTAGGCTTACATTAACACTGCAGTGAAGTTACTGTGAAAATCCCCCAGTCGCCACACTCCGGCGCCTCTTCAGGTACACTGAGGGAGAATTTAGCTTGGCCAATGCACCTAACAAGCACGTCTTTCTGACTATGAGAGGAAACCGGAGCACTTGGAGGAAACCCACGCAGACATGGGGAGAACATGCTGACTCTGCACAGACAATGACCCAAGCCAGGAGTTGAACCCAAGTCCTTGGCGCTTTGAGGCAGCAGTGTTAACCACTGTGCTACTGTGCCGCCCCATTAGTGAACCAGATGGGCTTTTACAACAATCGACAATGGTTTTATGGTCATCCTTAAGACTCTTAATTCCAGATTTTTATTGAATTCAAACTTTTTCATCTACCATGGTGGGATTGGAACCCAAATCCCCAGAGCAGTGCTCTGGGTCCAGTGGCAATACCACAACGCCATCGCCTCCCCAAATTGTGACCACGAGTGGGATTCTACGGCCTCGCTTGAGCTAGATCGGAAATTCCCACCCGAGGTCAACAGACATTTCCGTTGGCCACTCCTTGCCCGCCCAGATTCCATGGCGGACGGGGCGGCAGAATTCCAGCGCATGAGTCCCAGACTATGGAACACATCACACCAAACAGTCCACTCGGACCTGTTGCAAGAAACATGCTATTTCTCTAATTGGAAAATGAGGAGGCCATTGACTGGGTAGTCAAGTTAGACATCCTATTATTAGCTGTCCCCATCATATGAGAGTAATGGTAGAGGATAGTAAGTTTGTCATTGATGGAAAGCATTGAAAATCCACCTCGCCCTTATCTAATGAGTAGCATCGTCAAAATGCCCATTTATTTTTCTACTGTGATTTGAATAATTGTACAATAATACACATAACTCATCCAAATGAAATGTAATACTTGGATTTATTTTGGCAGTCACATTGTAATAATATTTAGTAGGTACTTGCATTTCATGTTTAAATAATAAAATAGTTTCTGTCTATAACTGGAGCCTGTTATACGGTACATTGTTAAGTTCAAATCAAAGTGATTTCTAAACATAAACTGTTCCACTCACGGCAATTAGTATCGGGGGGACGATCTATGGAGTTGAACTTATACTATCACTTTGATATTGAAGGGAAGCAGTTTCTGGGGTGATCGATGAGAAAATGGCAGCATCTTACCAGACGCAGATCCAGAGCTCCAAGTCTGGAATGTACTTGAAGTCAACTAGTGGCAAGCCCCTTCCAGGATGCTGCTCTGCACCACAAGGACTCAGTGCAGCATCATGTCTGCATGGTGTGAGGTGGGGCTCAAAATGAGCTCACGTGGCTGAAAGATCTCCCGAGTGCTTCCTAACCTCATTGCAGTATGTTTCTGAAGAAAGGTGTGTGCTCACACCCACCATCCCCACAACGCTGAGCTCTGCTCTCTCTCCTGGTCTGACTCAAGGTCCAGGTATTGCCAGCTAGACTTTGCATTGAACAATGATAGATCCTGGACTGTTAGTAACTTCAGCTGGTCACACACCATATAGGATCCTCAAATGCTGTTATGTACACGAGATGCACATAGTTTATTCCAAATTCTGTGTTTGCAAACTGCTATGTAGAAGACATTATCATCAGTTCTCTTGCCTGCGGATTGGCTGTGGAGATTATTCACTACACCACAGCTATCTCTCTCTCTCAACATATATATATCCCTTGATTTTTACTGCAGGATGGGTTTGGAGACTGTCTCTGAATCTACCTCAGCTGAACTGAGGATCGAACCTTTTGTCGTTGGTGTCAATTTGAATTGCAATCTAGCCAACTAAGCTGACCGACACTAACCAGCCGCCATCCTGTAGAAGGCATAACACTGGAAATGATCAGCAGTCAGTGGGCTTCTGATCTGTCTGGGGGAATGGTCACCAATGTTTCAAAGAAGTGTCAACCAAGGCTCGTGGTACCACCCTCGCCACTGAAATAGAGGGTTGTGGGTTCAAGCTCCAGAGGATTTGCCCAGGACATTCCAACCTCATCTTTGGCTGTGAGCCTCCAGTCATAGAGGTTTACAGCATGGAAACAGGTCCTTCGGCCCAACTTGTCCATGACGCCCCCTTTTTTTAACCACCAAGCTTGCCCCAATTGTTCGCGTTTGGCCCATATCCCTCTATACCCATCTTACCCATGAAACTGCCTGAATGCTTTTTAAAAGACAAAATTGTACCCAACTCTACTACTACCTCTGGCAGCTTGTTCCAGACACTCACTACCATCTGTGTGAAAAAATTGCCCCTCTGGACACTTTTGCATCTCTCCCCAGTCACCTTAAACCTATGCCCTCTAGTCTTAGACTCCACCACCTTTGGGAAAAGATGTTGGCTATCTAGTTGATCTACGCCCCTCATTATTTTATAGACCTCCATAAGATCACCCCTAATTCTGCTACGCGCCATGGAAAAAAGTCCCAGTCTATCCAGCCTCTCCTTACAATCAAGTCCTAGTAGCATCCTAGTCAATCTTTTCTGCACTCTTTCTAGTTTAATAATATTCTTTCTATAATAGGGTGACCAGAGCTGTGCACAGCTATAATAGGGTGACCAGAACTGTACACAGTACAGTCCCTCTGCTGTGATCCTCCCATCCCTCTGCTGTGATTCTCCAGTTCCGCTGCTATGATTCTTCAGTCCCGCTGCTGTGAATGAAATGCCAGATTCTCCATTCTCGGTTGCAGTGGTGGCGGGGCGTGTGAGATCAGAGAATTCCTGCCTTGGTTATAAAATCTAGGCTGATGCTTCAGTCCAGTACTGTAGGAGAACTGCATTGTCAGAGGTGCCATCTTTTGGATATGATGTCGAACCAATGCCCCTTCAGATGGAAGGGCGTATTTTAAGGTACTGTTATGGCACTATTTCAGAAAAGAGCAAAACAGAGCACCCCAATGTCCTGGCAAATTTTAATATTTTTCCTCAACAAACATTACTAAAGCAATTTATTTGTAGGATCTATCTGTGTGTAAATTAGCTTCTGTGTTTCCTACATGACTACAATTTCCAAAGAACTTCATTGATGTGTTGTATTTTGGGTTGTTCCTAGAACTTAAAAGATGCTACATAAATACAAGTTCTTTCTTTAGTTGATGAAAAAGATTGTACACAATTTGTTACTAACTGTGATTGTATGTTCCAACTCACTGAAATGTGGGCATTTTCTCATCAAGAATCAATGTATTTGACACTCCTGTTTGCATGTTTAGCAAATGGTGAATTCAGTCAATCATCAGTTACCCAACGATTCAGTGGCACATTGGTTAGCACTGCTGCCTCACAGCGCCAGGGACCCGGGTTCAATTTCGGCCTTGGGTCACTGTCTGTGTGGAGTTTGCACATTTGTCCTGTGTCTGCGTCAGTTTCCTCTGAGTGCTCTGGTTTTCTCCCACAGTCCAAAGCTGTGCAGGTTAGGTTGATTGGCCATGCTAAATTTACCCTAGCGTTAGGGGGATTAGCGGGGTGAATATGTGGGGTTACAGGAATAGGGCCTGGGTGGGATTGTGGTCGGTGCAGACTCAATTCGCCAATTGGCCTCCTTCTGCACTGTAGGAATTTTATGATTCCATTAGCTCACACTGAGCGCGCTGTAATATTAAATGAAAGTGAGCTTTTAATCTAGATTTGAACGCATAAAAAGCTTTATCTTCTTTCAAAATGATTCCCAAGTCGGAAAACAAACCTCATTCTACATCATTTGTCTATAAAGAATTTTGTCATTCTAAGTAAAGCATTGAATCCATTTCTCGGCCAATCTTGTATTTTGCACAGTCTGCTAATAGAAGATTTCTCATTATTCTGAACATCTCTCATTATTTTGCTTTAATTATGTCCACATCTTAATGTCCACTGTTCATTTCATATCCGCTGTGCATCAGGTCTCTAACAGTTTCAATTCACACTCTTGCCAAGTGATAAGTGGCCACGTTTATATTAGCAGGTTCAGTGGACTATTTCTTCATTTGTTGGGGACTGAAACGCCAATCGTGATTCTTATACCTATCATATCAATTACTGAAAACTTTACAATAAGAAATGACATCGACAAGTTACACAGGCCAGCCCATTAAGTCTGATGAGACAATAGAATCTCTACAGTGCAGAAGGAGGCCACTTGAGCCTGCACTGACAACAATCCCACCCAGGCCCTATCCCTGTAACCTACATATTTACCCTGCTAATCCCTCTGACACCAAGGGACAATTTATCATGGCCAATCCACTTAACTTGCACATCGTTGGACTGTGGGAGGAATCCAGAGCACCCAGCGGAAACCCACGCAGGCACAGGAAGAATGTGCAAACTCCACACAGTAACCCGAGGCTGGAATCAAACCCGGGTCACTGACGCTGTGAGGTAGCCGTGGTAACCACTGGGCTACCGTGCCGCCCGCAAATCATCAGTTTAACATGCTTTAGGTAATGTTGGTTGAGGGAGGAATGTTTTCCAAGATTTATCCAGTCTCTTGTTCAAATATTGTTGGGGGGGCGGATAGGGGGTGGGGTTCAAACATTCAGCTGAGCAGGCAGACAGAAAATCTTGGTTTAAAGTCTCATCTAGCAACAATGCAATACGCCCTCGCTGCACTGGAGAGCCACATATATCATGCATTCAAAACCACGTACGGGCCCTCGACTCCAGTTCTCTGTCCTGTTGGTAAAGTGGCACTCCAAGATCATTCCCTCTTCCCTACCCCCTTTCTATTTTTAAAATGTTTTCTTCTGCGTTCTAATCACACTTGCCTTCTGACATTTTCTCTACATAAATATTGACTTGTTGTAGTAAATGGTGTATGAGAGTACAGCACACTCTTGAACTTACTCATGGAAAAGCTTTGCAACATTCACTCCCCAGAGATCCAGATGTGATCTCTGGGATGTTAGATTGCCAATATTTAATAAAGAGAAGCAATTGGAACTGACGTGATCTGAATGACATTTACACTGTTGTCTGGTTAAGGTAATCTTTAAACCACTCCGTACTGTACACTGGTGAAAAAATGCGGCAAGAATGCCTGTTAATAATAGAGTATAATTTTTAAAGGGCTGGAGCTTGCACTTTGCACTTGCTGGCTTCTTGCTGTTGCATTTCTTTATCAGCTTGACAATATATCATTCTTATTAAGATGGAACTGTATTCACTGTTGCATAGGCCAGTTTAAATACACAGCCCATGAATGAATATTAAGAGCCCGAATTTGGGAAAGCTTTGCAGACATTCATGAAAAATTGCTGCGAATTTACAAATTTTCCATAAAAACACCCCTTCCTGAATGAGGTATAATTGCAAAACCAGTAGGGTGGCATAGAGGGAGTTCAATAATCTGCGCATGATTCGAATAAAGATGCCAATGTTTGTCCCCAGGAGGGCGGCATGATGGCACAGTGGTTAGCACTGCTGCCTCACATCACCAGGGACCTGGGTTCGATTCTCAGCTTGGGTGACTGTGCGGAATCTGCACGTTCTCCTAGTGTCTGCGTGGCTTTCCTCCAGGTGCTCCAGCTTCCTCCCACAATCCAAAAGATGTGCTGGTTAGATGCATTGGCCATGCTAAATTCTCCCTCAGTCTATCCGAACAGGTGCCAGTGTGTGGTAACTAGGGGATTTTCACAGTAACTTCATTGCAGTGTTAATGTAAGCCTATTTGTGACACTAATAAATAAATTTTAACTTTATTTTGCTGCAGTGCTGCCTAGAATAAAGGGCCCTATTTTACCATTTTGATTCTTAGTGCTGGGCGGACTTGAAACTGGGAGTGTTTCAGATCTGACTTTTAGGCCCTTTCTCAGGCACCCCCATACGCACTCTGCCTGAAAAAATATCAGTGATTCCGAATCCTGCTGGGGCTTTACGCGCCCAAAACCCTACAGTTCCGATCGGCGCTCCCAACAGCGCATGCACAGAAAAAATAATGATAGAATGTGGCTCTCCTGCCGTATCCCTCCCAGGCTGGATAATGCATCCCCCTGGCCTGCACAGACATTGCCCATCCCCACAACATTACTGACACCCTTATCCCCCACCCACCTGCCACCCAGACCGATCACAGCCTCCTTCCCTCCACTGATCACAAGCAAAATGGCAACGGACCCTCCCTCTCCCTCCCCACTGATCACAAGCAGAGTGGCAACGGACCCTCCCTCTCCCACCCCACTGATCACAAGCAGAGAGTTGTCGGAAGCTCGGCACTTACCTCCTCACTAACTGGTGCGCCCGAATTGGATTTTTGCAGAGCATGTCTGTTTCGTACCGAATCTGGATTGGCGAACGTGGTGGTAAAGGAGAATGTGCTGGTATGATTGGGTGGGCAGCCATTAAGTCAATTTCAATGTATGCATGGCCGTCGCGCCCGTTTCGGTCGCGGTCCCAATCGTGGCCATTTTCAGGCCTTCGTAAAGGGGGAACTGGCGCGGAGTCTGGCGCGGATCGCACTACTCTCCTCACTCCCGACTTTACCAAGTTTTTGCACCCGAAAACGGGTAAAATCGGGCCCAAAATGTTCTGTTCAAGTTATGCAGGCACTGAAACCTGGATCCATATCCCAATCCTTTGAGAAGTGAGAGACCTTTTCTTCTGCTGTGAAATCCATCCCTATCCTCACCGTGAAGTGACATTCTGTAAAATCCTAAGGCTGGCTCTAATAGTGCTGTCTGAGAACAATGTGTTGAACACATGGACCAGGGCTGCAATTACAGCACACACGGAAGGAATTGGAAACTTCTAATCTGGTATTATTTTTGGACGCAATACAAGATAAATACTCCCTCAGTCCAAGGAGGATTAAGAGAAAGAAGTGCGCGAGTACGAAATGAATTTATGTGTATGACCCTACCAATCCAAGCCACAGTCAGAGAAGACTGCGAGGGCAATTCTCCCATCATGCTGCGCTGCTTTTTAGCAGAGTGGGCCAGGAGACTCCAGCGGCGACTGATTTGCGGGAATCACGCTGGGTGTCCCACCCTGATAGTGTCTCCCAGCGCCGCATTTCTGGCCCCGTCAGGTCCACACCGGGAATCAGGGCAGAGCTGCCTATTATATGCAACAGGTAATCTTAATATAATTTATATCCTATTAGCGGGCCTGGAAATGAAATCTCCGTGCCTGCTAGCCTCCCCACTCCCCTGCCCCGCCCCCAGAGTCGTTCACTCCAGTGGAGTTTACTATAGCACCGCACGTGCGGGGAGCTGGTGGCCCGACCCCGCTGGAGTGAAGGGGAAGCAATCGAGGCCCCCTCAGAGGGTTGGGCATTGCCATCTTGGCAGTGCCAGCCTGGGCCCCCTGGCACTGCCCAAGGAGCAAAGTGCCAATGTCCAGGGGGCATCTTGGTACTGCCCATCTTGCAGTACCAAGGGAGTGGGGCCTAATGGGGGTGAGGCTTGCTGGGGGCAGGGCTTCTGGATGGTCAAGCTGCCACTCTGCAGTCGGATTGGTGGGGGAGGGAGGGAGGCCAGCGATGAGGGCTGGCCATCACATGGGGGCAGCCTGCTGGGAGGCCAGTGCTGCAGGGAGTGGGGGAGGAGAGTCGGGACTACTGGTGGAGTGGGAGGGGGGCATCAGGTGGGGGGGGGGGGGGGGGCTGCTGGAAGATCGAGGCGGACCAGGAAGGAGGTGGGGTCGAAGTTGGGTCCAGATATGTTCAGGGGGCCAACGAATGGGCCGTGGGCGATGCGGGATCACAGATCTGGCCAGCAGTTGGAGGCCAACAGACAGGAGCCACTGCTCTTGCGCTGATCTTGGTGCTGACAGATCGGCGTGCACGCGCAGTGGCTCACTCCTCACTATGCTGCCGGCCTTCCGGATGGGAATAGGCCTCATCCACTGGTTTCCAGAGTGAACACTAGTGCACTCTCCAGTGCACAGAGCGTGGGAGATTCACTTTGAAACTCCTGCTGAAAAAACCAGCATGATTTACTTCAGTTTTTACGCAAATTCGAATTTTCTGGGAAGAATCCCACCCTACATTTCTCAGATAAATATTTAAACACCTTGGCTCATCGGACTGTGATCCGTACGCGCATGTATTAATAATGCAGACAATCATAATACAAGAGCAATGGCAAGATGTTGTGACAAAAATAGATAAAAAATTTAATGTAGATAATACATATTTCACAAAATTTTCAATACTGTGGGGGAAACAGATCATTTTTTGAAAAAAAGAATGAATTAACATTTGAATACGTGAAATTGGGTTACCTTGTACAGGCTAATGTTTAATGATCATCTGTGCACAGTCCAACATGGCAGAACAATAGGAAAAGTTGGGAGGGGTCTTCACTTTGACAGCAGTCTAAAATATGGTCTATTAATTATTTGAGACATAATGCCGTAAGATACTCATTCAACTTTCCGTTCACCGCGAGATACCAATTGCCAAATCTTGTCGGGTTTGTTTTAGGAAATAATTTAACCAGTTTAACAACTGAATGCCACACTCAAGCTTGCTTTGCGTCTGCCGCTTCTAACTCATAGGTTGGCTTACCAATGTCCAAAAGTTCATTTATCTCTCTAACTAGAATATTTTTTTTCTTTTATTTTTAAAACAAAAAGAAATTCCTTTCTTCCCCATGACAGATTTGAACTAGATTTCCTTCTCCTGCCTGCCGATGAAAGGTTTCAAGATTTTAATTTTCTTACCGTCATAAATAATACTTAAACATACCACCTTTTTTTCAATATATAAAAAAGGTAGAAAACAGAGCCGTCATTCCTTTTTTTTTAAGGCATTTACACTTAATAGAGTTTGAAAGTCTTTCACACACCACACCAACTGACCAAAGCCATTTCCCATCTTGTGGCCTCCTTTGTATTAACAGTCGCCATACCATTGCGGTGTCTTTCTCATTGGTTAACTCTCTTGTTGCACAACGACTTGACTTGAAGTTTACACGGCAACCGGACTGTTCTTTGTGTGTGTTTCCAGTTGCTTAATGCTGCTCACTATCTTTTTCTGATGTCCAGAAAGGGTAACTCCCAGCTTCATTATGTCACTGAAAGAGAAGACACGACAGTCATGAATTAAAAAAAAGAATTTGTTCCTTTCTTTTCCCCTCAGAATTGTGAAGTCCACAACTGAATCAAAAGATATATGTCTCACTGCATGTGTCCATTACATTTCAAACATGTTCTGCCTTCATAGCATGATCCTAAGTCAATAATATGATAGAAACATAGAAATGGTACGGTGGCACAGTTGTTAGCACTGCTGCCTCACAGCGCTAGGGATCCGGGTTTAATTCCTGGCTTGGGTCACTGTCTGTGTGGGGTCTGCACGCCCTCCCCGTGTCTGTGTGGCTTTCTTCCAGGTGCTCCGGTTTCCTCCCACAGATTGAAAGACGTGCTGGTTAGGTACATTGACCCGAATAGGTGCCGGAGTGTGGCGACTAGGGGAATTTCACAGTAACTTCATTGCAGCGTTAATGTTAGCCTTACTTGTGACTAAGAAATAAACTTTAACTTTAAGTTAACTTTAACTAGAAGCACGAGTAGGCCATTCGGCCCTTTGAGCCTGCTCTGCTATTCATTTTGATCGTGGCTGACCATCAAATTCAATATCCTGATCCCCCCCTTTCCCCCATATCACTTAATCCCTTTAGCTCCAAGAGCTATATCTAATTCCTTCTTGAAATCACGCAACGTTTTGGCCTCAACTACTTTCTGTGGTAGTGAATTCCACA
The DNA here is from genome assembly GCF_964213995.1 of Mustelus asterias. Taxonomy (NCBI): domain Eukaryota; kingdom Metazoa; phylum Chordata; class Chondrichthyes; order Carcharhiniformes; family Triakidae; genus Mustelus; species Mustelus asterias. The sequence goes on from NC_135817.1 coordinate 64,096,994, forward strand.
CAATCGCCACTCTCTGGGTGAAGAAATTTCTCCTCACCTCAGTCCTAACAACCCCTTTTCCTCAAACTATGATCCCTAGTTCTGGACTCCCCCCACCATTGGGAACATTCTTTAATCCTGTTAGAATTTCATAAGTTTCTTAATTATGGGCCTAGTCATAAGAACATGAATGTGGCAAAGTGGTTCCAGGGTCCCGCAAACACAAAACTCTTAAACTAATGCACAGTAAAAGCAGGAATTATGAGTTTTCCTGTATTAGGAAATCGTGATAAAATGAAAAAAAAAGGAATCCAATAGTCGGGGTTGTGTTCTGGTGGTCGTATGATTAAAAACAAACCATTTTAAAATTGGAAGTTGTAGAAAGACAGGTTGGCTGGGTGATGAAACTAAGGTTTTTGATATGCTGATTAGCCTGGCAACACTATAAATATGTATTTACCTAAGGCAGGTTGGTAACAGTAGAGATAAAGTGTCAAAAGTTAAAGAAAAGATGATAAAAGTTCAAAAGAGGTGATGGGGGTGAATTGTACACTTGCACACTAAAAGGAGAACAGGTAATAAAGGTAATTAAGAGTGGTTTTTGAGAAGGTTAGTTCAGATAAGGGAAGATCAAAAGGGAAAGACAGAAGGAAGATCACCCTATGCAAAGGTGTTTTGAGTCTGCAGCCCACAGCTGCAAACTGTGTCCAGTCCCAACAAGTTGTGCCTGGAGAAAGAGTGTTTGAGAAGCCAGATGTCTCCATCCTAAGTCGGAAAGAACACCAAAATTCATAGGTGCCCAGTGTGGTAACCATTGCTGGATTTCATTATAGTTTAAAAACCTATGGGATGTTGTTTGGGGAGGTTTACATCTGAGATTAGGAAAAAAAAAAGAATTTAGAACTGGGCAAATTTAAAGATACTGGTCAGAATTCTCCAGTCTTGCATGTCTCACTACTGCTGTGTTTTTAACAGCTGAAGGAAGTATTTCAAATCAGTTTGATTTCTGCCTAAATGAAGCAGAGCAGACTTTTTTTTGCTTCTGCTTTCCTGTGTTTTTTGCCCTATGGTAGTGTTCACAGATGGGCCGACAAGTAAAAACTGAAACCGATTATTTGTTTTATTACATTTCCCAGATGAATTTATTTGATTTTAAATAAGACATGCTGACCCATTTGAGGAGCAGCTGTACTTCCTGATGTTGGAATCTAATAGCAGAACAAAGAACAAAGAACAAAGAACAGTACAGCACAGGAAACAGGCCCTTCGGCCCTCCAAGCCTGTGCCGCTCCTTGGTCCAACTAGACCAATCGTTTGTATCCCTCCATTCCCAGGCTGCTCATGTGACTATCCAGGTAAGTCTTAAACGATGTCAGCGTGCCTGCCTCCACCACCCTACTTGGCAGCACATTCCAGGCCCCCACCACCCTCTGTGTAAAAAACATCCCTCTAATATCTGAGTTATACTTCGCCTCTCTCACCTTGAGCCCGTGACCCCTCGTGAACGTCACTTCTGATCTGGGAAAAAGCTTCCCACCGTTCACCCTATCTATACCCTTCATAATCTTGTACACCTCTATTAGATCTCCCCTCATTCTCCAGGGAGAACAACCCCAGTTTACCCAATCTCTCCTCATAGCTAAGACCCTCCATACCAGGCAACATCCTGGTAAACCTTCTCTGCACTCTCTCTAACGCCTCCACGTCCTTCTGGTAGTGCGGCGACCAGAACTGGACGCAGTACTCCAAATGTGGCCTAACCAGCGTTCTATACAGCTGCATCATCAGACTCCAGCTTTTAGACTCTATACCCCGTCCTATAAAGGCAAGCATACCATATGCCTTCTTCACCACCTTCTCCACCTGTGTTGCCACCTTCAAGGATTTGTGGACTTGCACACCTAGGTCCCTCTGTGTTTCTATACTCCTGATGACTCTGCCATTTATTGTATAACTCCTCCCTACATTATTTCTTCCAAAATGCATCACTTCGCATTTATCCGGATTAAACTCCATCTGCCACCTCTCCGCCCAATTTTCCAGCCTATCTATATCCTGCTGTATTGCCCGACAATGCTCTTCGCTATCCGCAAGTCCAGCCATCTTCGTGTCATCCGCAAACTTGCTGATTACACCAGTTACACCTTCTTCCAAATCATTTATATATATCACAAATAGCAGAGGTCCCAGTACAGAGCCCTGCGGAACACCACTGGTCACAGACCTCCAGCCGGAAAAAGACCCTTCGACCGCTACCCTCTGTCTCCTATGGCCAAGCCAGTTCTCCACCCATCTAGCCACTTCTCCTTGTATCCCATGAGCCTTAACCTTCTTAACCAACCTGCCATGTGGGACCTTGTCAAATGCCTTACTGAAATCCATATAGACAACATCCACGGCCCTTCCTTCATCAACCGTTTTTGTCACTGCCTCAAAAAACTCCACCAAATTTGTAAGGCATGACCTCCCTCTTACAAAACCATCCTGTCTGTCACTAATGAGATTGTTCCATTCTAAATGCACATACATCCTGTCTCTAAGAATCCTCTCCAACAACTTACCTACCACGGACGTCAAGCTCACCGGCCTATAATTTCCTGGGTTATCCCTGCTACCCTTCTTAAACAACGGGACCACATTCACTATCCTCCAATCCTCAGGGACCTCACCCGTGTCCAAAGAAGCGACAAAGATTTCCGTCAGAGGCCCAGCAATTTCATCTCTCATCTCCCTGAGCAGTCGAGGATAGATGCCATCAGGCCCTGGGGCTTTGTCAGTTTTAATGTTCCCTAAAAAACCTAACACTTCCTCTCTTGTAATGGAGATTTTCTCTAACGGGTCAACACCTCCCTCCGAGACACTCCCGGTTAACACGCCCCTCTCCTTCGTGAATACCGATGCAAAGTATTCATTTAGGATCTCCCCTATTCCCTTGGGCTCTAAGCATAATTCTCCTCCTTTGTCCCTGAGAGGTCCGATTTTCTCCCTGACAACTCTTTTGTTCCTAACGTATGAAAAGAATGCCTTAGGATTCTCCTTAATCCTGCCTGCCAAGAACATCTCGTGACCTCTTTTTGCCCTTCTAACTCCCCGTTTGAGTTCTTTCCTACTCTCTCTGTATTCCTCCAGAGCTCCATCTGTTTTCTGTTGCCTGGACTTGTTTAAGAAGCATAGCAAGTGCTGGCAAATGGGATTAGGTGGGAGTTCAGGTGTTTCTAATGTGTCGGTGTGGACTCGATGGGCTGAAAAGCCCCTTCTGCGCTGTATGATCCAAGATTCTACGATTTATACGGGGACTCCCCTCAATGCTTTGATTCATGTGTACTCCATAGCAAAATATAAATTTAGAAATGGCGCTAATGATAGAGGCAGCACTCCTTTTTGGAGAGGTAAAGTGTCTGTTGTGATTGCTAAGAGTAGACATGAATGTGTGTAAAATATGAATAGACTCTGTTGAACTTTCAAGCTTTTGAGGACTTAAAGTTCCTGCCCTTTAAATTAAAAAAAGTATGTACTCTTAAAAAAAAATCAGTTCTTGCAATTTCATTCTGTATGCTAAGCCTGAGGGTTATCATTATAGGATTAGTGCTACATGTCTCATTACACAATTTATCATTATCAGTGAGGTGCCTGTCAATTCACAGTTTGATAGATAATTCCAAGTCATTATAAAGTCTTTGATGTGCGGCTATGTTTACAAATGTGTGTTTTCATAAAGAATTAAGTATTTTAATAAAATGTTTACTTTTATAAGAGATAAAGAAGTTGAAGGAATTTAAATGTATTGAATTTTTTTATGAATGAGTGTTTTCTTATAAAATAATTGCAATAGATATTTAGCACTTTAATTTGTTTAATTTCAACATGGTTCCTATGGTTTTCCCATGGTAGATACTGGGTCAATTGGCATGGAGTGTATAATGGCAAAGGGTGGTTGGTGACGAGCATTGGCTGGCATGAATTGGAACTAAGTTAGCAGGTGTATATAGGGGCATGAAGGGTAGAGGGACATAGGTTGGCATGGCGGTATGAAAGGTCATTGAAACTTGGGTAGAGGGGCAAAGGGCATGTAGGACTGTAAGGGGTGGATTGGGGGCATAGGTTGAGATTAGGGTGTGAATGGAAATTGAGGGGTAGTTAGAGGGGCATAGGGGTATGAAGGCCCATAGGGGGTGGGTAGGGAGCAAAGGTAGGCATTGGGATGTGAAGAGTTATGAGTGTGGGTATGGGACATAGTTTGGCATTGAGGCTATGGGGGCCATGGGAGATGGGTGGGGAAGCATGAGATTGTATGAGTTAGCATGGATGGGGCATGGGTAGCATGGTGGGGAGTGAATGGTGAGGGCATGAGACTGGCCTTCCACACAGCCCACTGCTTCCACACCTGACATCCCCTGTGGGTACCTGGAAACTCTTTCCAGGGAGACTGGGGCTCACCTCTATTAACAAATCCCCCTTCCCATCCTTTACTTCCCCAGAACCCACATGACCACTATCCCCCTGAAGAAAGTTTGAACATCCAGAGTGGGATTTGCAGAGTTGGGAATTTTGTTGGCTCTACGCTCCTGACTCAAGGGTGAAAGTTCTGCCCTCTGAAGATAGTTCAGTTATGCCTGATCTGGAAGTGCTGAGACTGTGTGAAAACATTATTCACCCAATATGACGAGTGTGGTAAAGTTAAGAAAAAAACAAAAAATACGACAAAAGAAACCCTTTGTTCATAAATTTAAAAATAATCTGTTTTGGAAACTGATTTATCCTGGTAATTTCTTTAGATTATATATGTTCCTTGCGTGACTTCCCTTCCACTAATACCATAATTGGATTCTTCGCTCAAAACAAACTCAGTTTTAGCCAGATTGGAAAGGATTGCTTCCTTTTAATATACTGCAGCCTGGAGCAGTTGGTATGGGCTTGTTGTTCTCTGGTTACAGACAGGGACAAAACTCAAACTGCTTAGTCTTGGCCCAAAGAGAGAAGTTTCCGATTTCCATCGCTGCTTATAATTCTTAATTTCTAACAGCAGTGTTTATTCCTGCCAAGGGGAACATTTGGCACTGTAGTAAACTCCCAGGACTGCCTTTGTGAGCTGTAAGTCCTCAATCAGAAGTTGTTAGGTACAGTAGCAGGCACTTCCTGTTTTGAATTTATTCGGTCACGACCTGTTTGCCTTTTAGTTTTGTTTTATGAAATCGCCAATCAAACTGCCTGGCATTCAATCATTTTTTTTTAACCATCAAGAACTCTTTTAAACACTTATTTACACCTAGAAAATGTTTATACTTACTTGAGTAAGAAGTTTAACAACACCAGGTTAAAGTCCAACAGGTTTATTTGGTAGCAAAAGCCACACAAGCTTTCGAGGCTTTCGAGCCTCGAAAGCTTGTGTGGCTTTTGCTACCAAATAAACCTGTTGGACTTTAACCTGGTGTTGTTAAACTTCTTACTGTGTTTACCCCAGTCCAACGCCGGCATCTCCACATCTATACTTACTTGACCCATGGTTACAGTTTTGGAAACTTTTTTTTATTCATTCGTGGAACATGGGCGTCATTGGCTGGCCAACATTTATTGCCCATTCTTAGTTACCCCTGGAGGGCAGTTGAGAGTCAACCACATTGCAATGGATCTGGAGTCATCTGTAGGCCAGACCGGGTAAGGAAGGCAGAGTTCCTTACCGAAAGGACATTAGTGAACCAGGTGGGTTTTTACAACAATTGACAACGGTTTCATGGTCATCAGTAGATACTTAATTCCAGATATTTTCTACTGAATTCAAATTGCACCAGCTGCCGTGGCGAGATTCAAACCCAGGTCCCCAGAACATCAGCTAGATTTCTGGATTAATAGTCGAGCGATAATACCACTAGGCCATCGCCTCCTCATAACTAATAAATTAATGTATCACTTGCCTATTCGATCAAATCCAACATTGAACAGGAAAAGTTACAATTTTTAAAAATCAATTCTAGATGTGAATATTTTAAGCTTATCAAATTTCATTTTGTGACCATCTTAATTTTATCACAATAATGGCTCACTATCTCAGCGCGCGTGTGTATTTCAGTCAATGCGAATACAATTGTTATCTAGTACGTTCCTCAATAATCTCGAGTGCATAAGCACCTCATAAATCCATCTCGAGAACCATTTTCAAAATCTCGAAAATGGAAGTTAAACATTACTATTCCTCAGTGAGTTAAAATAAGAGCCACACCATTCAATGAAAACACAGAAGTATAGGCTGGAATTTTATAGGCTGGAATTTTACCGCCCTGTCCACCACAGGAATCAGAGCGGGCAAGGGGGGAAACATGAAAAGGTCCATTGACCTCAGGCAGGTTTTATGGTTTTGGGACGGGCAAGGTTGTAGAATCCCACCCATAATCTCTGTTTAAATTCGCTGCTGTGCATATATTATTGAAGGAAAATAAACCTTTTTTGATTCAATATAAAGAACAAAGAATAATACAGCACAGGAACAGGCCCTTCGGCCCTCCAAGCCCGCGCCGCTCCCTGGTCCAGGATTGAATCCTGAATCCAGGATCCCCGACCAATTTTCCAGCCTATCTACATCCTAATATCCTATCCACCGAGCTGTCCCTCACAGCTACGATGCTTTGTTCATCACAACCTATTAACTCACCCCCACCCCCCCATTCCAGACCATGTGATCTCCAGGGAGAGGCGAAAACCCAGAGTGAAAACCCCAGGGCCAATATGGGGAAAAAAAAATCTGGGAAATTCCTCTCCGACCCCCTGAGGCGATCGAAACGAGTCCAGGAGATCACACTGGCCCTGATCAGAAAATGCTTCCCAACCCTATTCATTTCCACTTCTGCTTTACGAACACCATCTGAATTCCCTGCCCCCGAGACAGGTTCCCAACTATCCGCAGTCTCGCTCTGTACTGGCACCAGCAAGATGATCATAGAATGAAGCCTTGAAACGAGAAACAAAGAACAATTAGCCCGCGCCGCTCCCTAGTCCAAACTAGACCACTCTTTTGTATCCCTCCATTCCCACTCCGTTCATATAGCTGTCTAGATAAGATTTTAATGAAGTGGGAATGGAGGGATACAATATAGTGGGCCATAACAGTAATGTTAATGTAAAAACACTTGAAATGCTACTGAAGGGAGGATCCAGTCATTCCAACCATGGTGCTGTTTTAGAAAATGTTAATAGAAACTTGGAAACTGGAACCAGGAGTAGGCCATTCAGCTCATCAAGCCTGCTCCACCATACATTTTGATCCTGGTTGATCATCAAATTCAATATCCTGATCCCCCCCCTTCCCCCCATATCCCTTGATCCCTTTAGCCTGAAGAGCTATATCTAATTTCCTCTTGAATAGTCAATGCTTTAACACCTTGACATGGGTCTTCAGGTTGTGCCCAATATCACCTCACAATCAACAAACCTCTGCTGGTGGCATGTGATCTCAGCCAAGCAACCTGCCACATCCATCAATGGTAGGGGATGAATGAGCTCTGCACAGCACTGTGGCTGGAATGACTGGATCCTCCCCTGAGTAGCATTTCAAGTGTTTTACATTGTTGTTATGGCCCACTGCATAGAATTGAATTCAGGGCTGGATTGAATCAGGTAGGCTGGATAAATAGGAAGCCCCGATTGCCACCATGAGACTCAGGTGAAAGCAATCTCTTCTCTGAATCAGAAGGTTGTTAGTTAAAGCCATGCTGCAGACACTTGAGCACAAAAGTCACAGGAAATAGTAAGGAAAACGGATGACAAGCTAAACCAAGGTCCTACTTTCTCCCTCAGGGATGGCATGGTGGCACAGTGGTTAGCACTGCTGCCTTATAGCGCCAGGGGCCCGGGTTCGATTCCCAGCTTGGGTCACTGCCTGTGCAGAGTTTGTATGTTCTCCTCGTGTCTGCGTGGGTTTCCTCTGGGTGCTCCAGTTTCCTCCCACAGTCCAAAGATGTGTGGGTTAGGTGGATTGGCCATTCTAAATTGCCCCTTAGTGTCAGGGGGACTAGCTAGGATAAAAGCATGGGGTTATGGGGATAGGGCTTGGGTGGGATTGTGGTCGATACAGACTCGATGGGCCGAATGGCCTCCTTCTGCACTGTAGGGATTCTATGATACTGTGGTAGATAAATGATCCCATGGTACTATTTCTAAAAAGAGCAGGTGCCTCAGCCCCAACACCCTGGCCAATATTTATCCCTTAATTAACATCATAAAAACGTATAATTTGGTTATAACATTGCTGTCTGTGGGAGCTTGATGTGCGCAAATTGGCATTTCCTACATGGCAGCATTTTATTGGCTATAGAACTCCTTGGGACATTCTGTGATCATGTACGACAAATTCTTGCTTTCTTGGATTGATGGTCTACAGTAATTGGCAAAGCGCCCAGCATAAGTGAGCAGCAACTGATGCAAGCAGCAGTGGTGGTCCAGTAAGGAGCTCACGAGAGGGCAAGATCTGCTCCAGATCTGCTGAGAAAGCTGCAAATGAGGACCTCAGATGGAGTGACAAGAGGATAAGTGCTTGCCTCTCACAAGGGAGAGATATGAGACATTGAAGACCTGCCAAGAAGTCTCAGTATTATGGTTGGCTGGAGGTATGAAAAGCACTCAGCCAGCCTGTGTGCTATTATCTCACACAGAATCAACACCATGCAGCCTACCTTGGAAAGAGCAAACAGCTCCAGAAATGCTATAGTTAGGCCCTCGCTACAGGAGGCAATGTTGCAGCCCTTTGAAACTGGGATGGGCTCCAACTTGAAGAGACAGGTGTCCACCTTGGATCAAAGAGATGTGTGCTTCCATGGCATTAGGTCCAGAGGAAACCTACCCACCCCGTCGAGAAATACCCAGCATAATTTCAGCAGCTCTGCTGGGCCAGGCTACCCAGATAGCAGCAGCCATAGTGTTCCAACTGGCCACAGGCTCTAACATCCAGAATTCATCAAGTATCTCAAGGTCTTCTTTTTATGTTCTTGTGGCTGTGACATGAGGAACAGCAGCAGCAGTCTACTGGCAGCTTAGCTGAGAGCATTGGGGGCTTCGAAACCTTGCTTATAAGAAGGGCACATGAATTGACAATTGGATGAAAAATTTAGCAGAAAGCAAATATTCTAATTGAGATTGAAATTCATCATCTTTATTACATTTGGCATTTGATCCACAGTGTGGTTTTATAGCAGATTCTGATCTCGATTGCCTGTGGATTATTGATTTAGAAGTTAGCTGAATAGTTTTATGTTCTTTAATGCAGGATTAAGCATCTGGTGAAGGATGAGATAATGACTGCTTATGCGTATGGACTTCATGCAAGTTGTCAGAGCAGGAGAGTAAACAGTGGTTAGCACTGCTGCCTCGCAGCGCCAGGGACCCGGGTTCGATTCCCGGCTTGGGTCACTGTCTGTGTGGAGTCTGCACGTTCTCCCTGTGTCTGCATGGGTTTCCTCCGGGTGCTCCGGTTTCCTCCCACAGGTTGAAAGACGTGCTGGTTAGGTGCATGGACCCGAACAGGTGCCAAAGTGTGGCGACAAGGGGAATTTCAAAGTAACTTCATTGCAATGTTAATGTAAGCCTTATTTGTGACTAATAAATAAACTTTAAAAACTTTACTTTAAACTTTAAAACATGTTATCTGAATTGCATTGATATTTCTCATATCTCTTGCTGCAGATTCGTGACTTAGAACATAGAACATAGAAAAAATACAGCACAAACAGGCCCTTCAGCCCACAAGTTGCGCCGGTCATGTCCCTACCTACCTAGGCTTATATATAGGCTTACCTATAACCCTCAATCCTATTAAGTCCCATGTACTCATCCAGAAGTCTCTTAAAAGACTCTATCGAGTTTGCCTCCATCACCACTGACGGCAGCCGATTCCACTCACCCACCACCCTCTGAGTGAAAGACTTACCCCTGATATCTCCTCTGTACCTACTCCCCAGCACCTTAAACCTGTGTCTTCTCGTAGCAGCCATTTCAGCCCTGGGAAAAAGCCTCCGAGAATCCACCCGATCTATACCTCTCAACATCTTGTACACCTCTATCAGGTCACCTCTCATCCTTCGTCTTTCCAAGGAGAAAAGACCGAGCTCCCTCAACCTATCCTCATGAGGCATGCCAACCAATCCAGGCAACATCCTTGTAAATCTTCCCTGCACCCTTTCAATCATTTCCACATCCCTCCTGTAATGAGGCGACCAGAACTGAGCACAGTACTCCAAGTGGGGTCTGACGAGGGTCTTATAAAGCTGCATCATTATCTCCCGACTCCTAAACTCAATCCCTCGATTGATGAAGGCCAGCACATCATACGCCTTCTTAACCACCTCCTCTACCTGCAAGGCCGATTCAAGAGTCCTATGGACCCTCTGTCTCCTGTGGCTTTTTTGCCTTGCCCCTAATCTTCCTAATTTGATCAGGATTACTGCTGCCCGCTCCAAACACAGGTCCCTCTACATGACCGAGTTGTGAAGTATACACTATAATATTTTCATCCTTTCATGGGATATGGGTGTCGCTGGCTAGGTCAACATTTATTGCATCCCTTGTGAAGGTGGTGGTGAACTGGCTTCTTGAACTGCTGTGTCCATCTGTTGTAGGTACACCCACGGAGCTGTTAGGATAGGGGATGTTGGCCCAGCGACAGTGTTATATTTCCAATTCAGGACAACATGCGGCTTGAAGGGGAAATTCCAGCTGGTGGGGTTCCCATGCATCTGCTGCCCTTATTCTTCTAGATGGCAGGGATCGCAGGTTCGGACAGTGCTGTCAAAGTAGTCTTGATGATTGGCTGCAATGCTTCCTGTAGATGGTACACATTGCGACTGCTATGCATATATGGTTGGGGAGGGCCGGGGAGGGTCAGGGGGGAGGGAGGGGTACGGGGAGCAGAGTGAATGTTTAAGGTGGTGCGGAGAGTGCCAATCAAGGGGGCTGATTTGCAATGGATGGTGTCAAGTTGTTTGAGTGCTGTTGGTGCTGCAGTCAATCCGTAAAGTGGAGAGTATTCCATCACACTCCTGACGTGGGCCTTGTAGTTGGTGGACAGGCTTTGAGGAGTCAGGAAATGAGTTACTTACCTCAGAATTCCAGCCTCTGACCCACAGCATTTATATGGCTGGTCCAGTTCAGTTTTCTGTCAATAGTGACCCCCAAGCAAGTTGATGATGTTGATCGAAGAGTTCCGAAGAAGAGTCAAATTGGATTCAAAATAGAAACACTGATTGCAAGTGGACAGTCAGTGTGTATCAATAAAGACTGAAGTAAGGTTGACTTTCCCAGGCCTTCAGCATTTTAGCACCTCCATGATCCCGAAGCTGGAGAGGTCTTCCTTCCATTCACCTGATTGGCGCTTTATAAAGTGCTTATGTTCTGAGAGTGCCTCTGTTTTGAGGTGGTTTTGCATTCTGCTAGCAGCCTCGCCAACAAGTACCTCTCTCAATGGGACAGGTGAGGCTCCAGAGCTGCCAGCAGGCAGTGTGGCAGACTAACTCTGCTGCCTCCCCAGCCTATTGCCTCTTAATTGTACTCAGTTGCAATGATGTGGGCAAAGTCCCACTTCATGTTCACTGGACATCTGACTGACCATCCCAACGACGGTTCCACCACCATTTTGGAAAAATCCCACCCATGAACTCTTGGCCTGTTCGTACTAAATGCTAAATCCAGCAGACAACTCCCTCACGTGCTGTGTTCTGATAGGTGCAAATACTATTGCCACTGACAACTGAAACTGCTGTTCTCCTTCCTCCAAGCGTTCCTCCATCCGAATGCAAGTGTCCGTCGTAAAACTCATGATAAGAAAGCGAGATTAGCAAGGGAGAAAAAAAGTCGGCAAAGAAGTGTGAGGAAGATGCGATCTGGGAACGAGAAGCTGGAATCCAAACCGCACAATGATACATGGATCCTGTGACCCAAATCTGAAAGGCCCATCAGCTGACTCTGAGAAACGAATCCCACTACGTTTCCTGACACACTGGCATTGGACTGAACAATGGGATTTTGCATTAAAGTGACTTTGGGATTCTAATTGCCTCTCAGAACCAGAGCTTAAGAGGTCTAAACCTTTCTCTTGGTCTAGATTTCCAGCTCTGTGTTAAAACGCTGGCCTGTGGGAAGGCAGGGGGAAAGGAGCAATAAGTCTTCTAAAACAATTCACCTACCTAAGCTGTTCCTGCTCAGAGGGCCTGCTTACAAACCCACTTGTACTCCAACAAGTGACTTAATTTGAACTGTCCTAGTATTTGAAGAATGGTGTCGAGATGATGATTTATTTCAAGAGAATTGTCTGGACTTACAGAGCCAATTTAAATTTCTTAGCTGAATGATTCCATTAAGCAGTCAGCACTAAACGTTAGGCAGGTTTTATGACTTGCACTTAGCAAGTGATTCTATTTCATCGATATCTGATGTTCCGTCCATGTAATAATAACCGGCATTTCCTTTGGCTTTGGCCTTCTCATAAACAGTATCAGTTCACCGAGAAATCTGATCCTTAGGATTTGGATAACTAGGATCTATGGAGAAAAATAGCTCATTCACCAGTTGTACCACAGCCGTTTTCCATATACGCGTGGCAACTTGGTCTAAACAAATAAATGTGAACTTCAAAAGGTATACAGAAGTGATTAAAATTCTAGAAGGTGCCTGGGCGGCACGGTGGCACAGTGGATCGCACCGCTGACTCACAGCGCCAGAGACCCGGGTTCAATTCCGGCCTCCGGTCACTGTCTGTGTGGAGTTTGCATGTTCTCCCTATGTCTACGTGGCTTTCCTTCAGGTGCTTCGGTTTCCTCCCACAGTCCAAAGTTGTGGGTTAGGTTGATTGGCCGTGCTAAATTGACCCTAGTGTCAGGGAATTAGCAGGGTAAACATGTGGGGTTACGGGAATAGGGCCAGGGTGGGATTGTGGTCGGTGCAGACTCGATGGCCCGAATGGCCTCCTTCTGCACTGTAGGGGTTCTGTGAACCCATCTGGGGTCCGGGATGTGTCTGACAGGGTATTCAGGACTCTTAGGGGGGAGGGAGATAAACCACAAGTTATTGTACATGTGGGGACACACGACATAGGGAGGATAGGGGAAGGGGATATTAGGCAGGGATTTATGGAGTTGGGGTGGAAACTAAAGGCCAAGACTGACAGAGTGGTTATCTCTGGACTCTTGCCTGTACCACGGGATAGTTTAGAGAGGAATAGGGAGAGGGAAGGTTTGAATTCATGGCTGAGGGGATGGTGCAGGAGGGAGGGGTTCAGGTACTTAAGCAATTGGGGCTCGTACTGGGGAAGGTGTGACCTCTATGAGAAGGATGGTCTACACCTTAATCAGAAGGGGACCAATATCCTGGGGGGTAAATTTGCTAAGGCCATGCAGGGAGGTTTAAACTGATTCGGGGGGGGGGAGGGATCCTGAGTAGTGGGGCTGAAAGTGAGGGATGCATGGATGGGGACTGCAATGCACGGCATTGCAGAGGTGGGGTGGAGCAGGGTTTGAAATGTGTATACTTCAATGCCAGGAGTATTCGCAATAAAGTGGGTGAACTTGCAGCGTGGATCAGTACCTGGGACTTCGATGTTGTGGCTATTTCAGAGACATGGATAGAGCAGGGGCAGGAATGGATGCTGCAGGTCCCGGGGTTCAAATGTTTTAGTCGAAGTAGGGAAGGAGGTAGAAGAGGGGGAGGGGTAGCATTATTGGTCAGAGATTGTATCACAGTGTCAGAGAGGAGGTTTGATGAGGACTTATCTGTTGAGGTAGTATGGGCGGAGATTAGAAATAGGAGAGGAGAGGTCACCCTGTTGGGAGTCTTTTATAGACCTCCTAAAAGTTCTAGAGAGGTTGAGGAAAGGATTGCGGAGTCAATCCTGCTTAGGAGTGAAAGTAATAGGGCAATTGTTATGGGGGATTTTAACTTGACTAATATTGACTGGAATTGTTATAGCTCTAGCTCGTTAGAGGGGTCAGTTTTTGTTCAAAGCGTGCAGGAAGGTTTTTTGACTCAGTATGTAGACAGGCCAACTAGAGGTGAGGCTATATTGGATCTGGTGCTGGGAAATGAGCCAGACCAGGTGCTAGACTTGGAAGTTGGTGTGCATTTTGGTGATAGTGACCACAATTCGGTTATGTTCACCTTAGTGATGGAAAGGGATAGGCATGAACCTCGGGCCAGTGGTTTTAGCTGGGGGAAGGGTAATTATGAGGCTATTAGGAGAGAATTAGGAAACATAGGTTGGACTAGGAGATTACAGGGACTGGGAACGTCCGACATGTGGAGTTTTTTCAAGGAGCAGCTACTGCGAGTCTGTGATAGGTATGTCCCTGTCAGGCAAGGAGGAATTGGTAGGGCTAGGGAACCGTGGTGCACCAAAAAAGTTTCTTTGTTGGTTAAAAAGAAAAAGGAGGCTTATGTTCGGATGAGACGTGAGCACTCGGGTAGTGCACTAGAAAGCTTTAGATTGGCTAAGAGGGAGTTGAAGAGCGAGCTTAGAAGGGCTAAAAGGGGACATGAGAAGACTCTGGCGGATAGGGTTAAAGAGAATCCTAAGGCGTTCTATAGGTATGTCAAGAACAGAAGGTTGGTTAGGGCAAGTTTAGGGCCAGTTATAGATGGCAGAGGGAAGTTATGTGTGGAACCGGAGGAGATTGGTGAAGCATTGAACCAATATTTCTCTTCGGTGTTCACGCAAGGGGACATGAATATAGCTGAGGAGGACACTGGGTTGCAAGGGAGTAGAATAGACAGTATTACAGTTGATAAGGAGGATGTGCAGGATATTCTGGAAGGTCTGAAAATAGATAAATCCCCTGGTCCGGATGGGATTTATCCAAGGATTCTCTGGGAGGCAAGAGAAGTGATTGCAGAGCCTCTGGCTCTGATCTTCAGGTCGTCGTTGGCCTCTGGTATAGTACCAGAAGATTGGAGGTTAGCGAATGTTGTCCCATTGTTTAAGAAGGGGAACAGAGACTTCCCCGGGAATTATAGACCGGTGAGTCTCACTTCTGTTGTCGGCAAGATGTTGGAAAAAATTATAAGGGATAGGATTTATAGTTATTTGGAGAGTAATGAATTGATAGGTGATAGTCAGCATGGTTTTGTGGCAGGTAGGTCGTGCCTTACTAACCTTATTGAGTTTTTTGAGAAAGTGACCAAGGAGGTGGATGGGGGCAAGGCAGTGGACGTGGTATATATGGATTTTAGTAAGGCGTTTGATAAGGTTCACCATGGTAGGCTTCTGCAGAAAATGCAGATGTATGGGATTGGGGGTGATCTAGGAAAATGGATCAGGAATTGGCTAGCGGATAGGAAACAGAGGGTGGTGGTTGATAGTAAATATTCATCATGGAGTGCGGTTACAAGTGGTGTACCTCAGGGATCTGTTTTGGGGCCACTGCTGTTTGTAATATTTATTAATGATCTGGATGAGGGTATAGTTGGGTGGATTAGCAAATTTGCTGATGACACCAAAGTCGGTGGTGTGGTAGACAGTGAGGAAGGGTGTCGTAGTTTGCAGGAAGACTTAGACAGGTTGCAAAGTTGGGCCGAGAGGTGGCGGATGGAGTTTAATGCGGAGAAGTGTGAGGTAATTCACTTTGGTAGGAATAACAGATGTGTTGAGTATAGGGCTAACGGGAGGACTTTGAATAGTGTGGAGGAGCAGAGGGATCTAGGTGTATGTGTGCATAGATCCCTGAAAGTTGGGAATCAAGTAGATAAGGTTGTTAAGAAGGCATATGGTGTCTTGGCGTTTATTGGTAGGGGGATTGAATTTAGGAGTCGTAGCGTTATGTTGCAACTGTACACAACTCTGGTGCGGCCGCACTTGGAGTACTGTGTGCAGTTCTGGTCCCCACATTACAGGAAGGATGTGGAGGCTTTGGAGAGGGTGCAGAGGAGGTTTACCAGGATGTTGCCTGGTATGGAGGGGAGATCCTATGAGGAGAGGCTGAGGGATTTGGGATTGTTTTCGCTGGAAAGGCGGCGGCTAAGAGGGGATCTTATTGAAACATATAAGATGATTAGAGGTTTAGATAGGGTGGATAGTGATAGCCTTTTTCCTCTGATGGAGAAATCCAGCACGAGGGGGCATGGCTTTAAATTGAGGGGGGGTAGTTATAGAACCGATGTCAGGGGTAGGTTCTTTACCCAGAGGGTGGTGAGGGATTGGAATGCCCTGCCAGCATCAGTAGTAAATGCGCCTAGTTTGGGGGCGTTTAAGAGATCCGTAGATAGGTTCATGGACGAAAAGAAATTGGTTTAGGTTGGAGGGTCACAGTTTTTTTTTTAACTGGTCGGTGCAACATCGTGGGCCGAAGGGCCTGTTCTGCGCTGTAATGTTCTATGTTCTATGTTCTATCTCCACTCTGCTGAGTATTAAAAATGTGAAACATTTCATGGCTGTGTTGAGATAACTTATTGAACCTCACGCATGGATGCCGAAGGAAGCAATGGGCAATGGTTTAATGCATTGCAACTTATGTTTAGATCCAAAAGATGACTGTCTAGTGTAAAATGTGATAATGCTACACTTTGGTTCCATTTGTTTTCAAGATGGTTCTCCTCTGCTGGTCTATCTGATGCCATTGGTCCATCAAGGTAAAACAGAAGAGAAATTGAGAAAGTAATGAACTGATTCCTAACTTTCTAAACCAATGAGAGAACTGGCTGGTTTCTACATCTGATTCAGTGGGGGGAGATTGTTGATGGTGAGGCCAATGCTACATTATTAAGGGTCTCCTACCATAAGTGTGCACCTGAATCAAGGTGGTAGGTCCCTCTTTTTTAGGATGTGCCTCTGTTGATTTGATGGTGTCCTCCTGCTTCACTATCCTCTTTCCATTCTGCCACTGACACTGTACACCTCCTTTATCCTCGTTCCACAATTACCTCCATCAGGCGACGATACCTTTCTCTTTGAGGAAGTCCTTCCAACTCACCAAATATTCCACCATTCACCCATTCCAGACTGTCACAATGGCGGTATGGCAATTATTACCAAATCTCACTGGATAGAAGCAAATTACTGCGGATGCTGGAATCTGAAACCAAAAGAGAAAATGCTGGAAAATCTCAGCTGGTCTGGCAGCTTCTGTAAGGAGAGAAAAGAGCTGACGTTTCGAGTCCAGAAGACCAGCTTTGACAAAGGGTCGTCTGGACTTGAAACGTCAGCTCTTTTCTCTCCTTGCAGATGCTGCCAGACCTGCTGAGATTTTCCAGCATTTTCACTTTTGATTACCAAATCTCACCTTGGCCTGGCTCCTTGCTCTGGCAACTACTTCTCCTTTGAGCATCTCAACTTGTTCCACCCCTTATGTCTTATCTTGCTCCTATCTCTCCTCTCTGAGATCACCTTGTCCACGGGACCCACCTCCAGCTTTCTCAGTTCTATTCTCACTAAACTGCTGATTGTCCAACTTCCCTCCCTGGTCTGAGTGACAGCTAATATTGTTCAAGATTCTCTCTCTTCACATATTGAGCTTCTACCATTTCAATCTGTCATCATCACGCTTCTCCTCAAAATCTCAACCCTCGATCCCACCATCCTTGCAAACCTATTTTCCTCTCAAGTCCTTGAGCGTGTTGTCATCTCCCAAGTAAATTTGCATTTTTCCTGGAATGCCTTGTTAATATCCCTCCTATCTGGTTTTTACCACTGCCACAGTCATAGAATCCCTACCCGGCAGAAGGAGGCCATTAGGCCCATCAAGCCTGGACTGACAATAATCCCACCCAGGCCCTATCGGTGTAACCCCATATATTTACCCGCTGACCCCTCTAGAATAGAATAGAATAGAACGCTACAGTGCAGAAAGAGGCCATTCGGCCCATCAAGTCTGCACCGACCACTCCCACCCAGGCCCTATCCCCATATCCCTACATATTTTATCCACTAATCCCTCTAACCTACGCATCTCAGGAAACTAAGGGGCAATTTTATCATGGCCAATCAACCTAACCTGCACATCTTTGGACTGTGGGAGGAAACCGGAGCACCCGGAGGAAACCCACGCAGACACGAGGAGAATGTGCAAACTCCACACAGACAGTGACCCGAGCCGGGAATCGAACCCAGGTCCCTGGAGCTGTGAAGCAGCGGTGCTAACCACTGTGCTACCGTGCCGCCCCAACACTAAGAGGCAATTTAGCATGGCCAATCAACCTAACCTGCCCATCTTTGGACTGTGGGAGGAAACCGGAGCACCCAGAGTAAACCACGCAAACACAGAGAGAGCATGCAAATTTCTCACAGTACTGAAACTGTTCTTATCAAAGTCACATATGACATTCTACTTGACCGTGATGAAGGTAACCCATCCCTCCTCATTCTTCTTGACCTGTCTGCAGTCTCTGACATGATTGGCCATAACATCTGCTCCCAGCGCCTCCCACTGTTGCCTAGCTGAGTGGTACTGCTGTCCCCTGATTCCATTCTTATCTTTCGAATTGTATCCAGAGGATTGCTTGCAATCTTCCTGCTCCTGCACCGTGACCTTTAAATCTACCCTAAGCCTCCTTCTATTTCTCTTCTCCATGCTGGCCCTCAGTCAGAAAGCACAGCATTAGTTTTCACATGAACTCTGGCGACACCCAGCTCGATCCCACCACCGCATTTTTCAGCAGTTGCTAAATGATCACACGGCTTGCCTGACATTCAGTGCTGGTTGAGCAGAAATTCCCTCCAATTAAATATCGGGAAGATTGAAGCCATTGATTTTAGTCCCCGCTCCAGATTCCATTTCCTGGCTACCATTCATTCCCTTCTAACAGTCTGAGATTAAATTAGTTTTGGCGTGGATGAGTTAGGCCGAAGGGTCTGTTTCCATGCTGCATATCTCTATGGTTCTAGTTTGTTCATAGCCTTGGTGTCACATTTTATCGCGAGATCCATTAATCTGAGGTCACATTTTAAGTTTAAGGTTTATTTTACTAGTGTCACAAGTCGGCTTACATTAACACTGCAATGAAGTTACTGTGAAAATCCCCTAGTCGCCACATTCCAGTGCCTGTTCAGGTACACTGAGGGAGAATTTAGCATGGCCAATGCACCTAACCAGCACGTCTTTCAGACTGTGGAAGGAACTGGAGCACCTGGAGGGAATCCACGCAGACACGGGGGGAATGTACAGACTCTGCCACAGACAGTGACCCAAGCTGGGAATTGAACCTGGATCCCTGGCGCTGTGAGGCAGCAGTGCTCACCATTGTGCCACCGTGCCACCCTATCCTGAGATCCATTAACTTGAGGTCATCCTCTGCTATCCAAGTTTTAAATCTCACCAAGTCCTGCTCACCCATGTGTTTGCTGACCTGGAATGACTCCCTGTCCAGTAGCATGATTATTTTAAAATTCCTTTCTTTATGCCTCACCCCTCCCAGATCTGTTCCAGTCCCACAACCCCACAATCTACACTCTTCCAATTCCAACCTTTCCAGCATCCCTGATTTTAGTTGTTCCATCAATGGTCTGTGCCTGGGACCTAAACTTCGGAATTTCCCCTTTGCACTCCTTTGCCTTGCTACCTCACTTTCTTCCTTTAAGATGCTCCTTAAAACCTCTTTAATTAAGCTTTCATTCATCTATCCTAATATCTCCATACGTGGCTCATTGTCAATGCTTGCTTGATTAATGTGAAACACCTTGTGACATGTCACTGGCTGTATATGAATACAAGTTTTCATTATTGTGAAGAGGGGTCATAAAATTTGACGAGTAGCATGTTTAAGCACATGCAACTTAGATTCGGCGAAGGCAATTATTGTGGAACCTTCTCCCTAAGTGTTCCAGATACCAAATAAGGTACATTGCTGAAATCTCCCCATTAACTACTTTATCTACAATACTCTCAAGGAAACTTTACAGGAGACAGGAGCGCTCCAATCCTCACTCATAGTTCAGATATCAGCCGGGATATGAAGTGCTAATGGGCCGTCCTTGAGAAACCAAAGTCAAAGGCAACACAGTCCAGTCAGTTTAACTTTGGATGTGGAAATTTGAAAACAATAATTTGGGACAAAATTAGCAGTCACAAATGCGGCTTAATTAAGGAAAACCAGCATGGTTAAGGGAAAATCATGTTTAACTAACTTGCTGGAGTTTTTGAAGAGGTAACGTAGAGGGTCGATAAGGGTAATGATGTCAATGCGGTGTACATGGACTGCCAAAAGACAGTTGATAAAGTGCCACGTGACAGACTTGTCAGCAAAGTGATAACTCATGTGAAAAAGGGAAAGTAGCAAGATGGATACTGACATGAGAAGACTTTGGCGGATAGGGTTAAAGAGAATCCTAAGGCGTTCTATAGGTATGTCAAGAACAGAAGGTTGGTTAGGGCAAGTTTAGGGCCAGTTATAGATGGCAGAGGGAAGTTATGTGTGGAACCGGAGGAGATTGGTGAAGCATTGAACCAATATTTCTCTTCGGTGTTCACGCAAGGGGACATGAATATAGCTGAGGAGGACACTGGGTTGCAAGGGAGTAGAATAGACAGTATTACAGTTGATAAGGAGGATGTGCAGGATATTCTGGAGGGTCTGAAAATAGATAAATCCCCTGGTCCGGATGGGATTTATCCAAGGATTCTCTGGGAGGCAAGAGAAGTGATTGCAGAGCCTCTGGCTCTGATCTTCAGGTCGTCGTTGGCCTCTGGTATAGTACCAGAAGATTGGAGGTTAGCGAATGTTGTCCCATTGTTTAAGAAGGGGAACAGAGACTTCCCCGGGAATTATAGACCGGTGAGTCTCACTTCTGTTGTCGGCAAGATGTTGGAAAAAATTATAAGGGATAGGATTTATAGTTATTTGGAGAGTAATGAATTGATAGGTGATAGTCAGCATGGTTTTGTGGCAGGTAGGTCGTGCCTTACTAACCTTATTGAGTTTTTTGAGAAAGTGACCAAGGAGGTGGATGGGGGCAAGGCAGTGGACGTGGTATATATGGATTTTAGTAAGGCGTTTGATAAGGTTCACCATGGTAGGCTTCTGCAGAAAATGCAGATGTATGGGATTGGGGGTGATCTAGGAAATTGGATCAGGAATTGGCTAGCGGATAGGAAACAGAGGGTGGTGGTTGATAGTAAATATTCATCATGGAGTGCGGTTACAAGTGGTGTACCTCAGGGATCTGTTTTGGGGCCACTGCTGTTTGTAATATTTATTAATGATCTGGATGAGGGTATAGTTGGGTGGATTAGCAAATTTGCTGATGACACCAAAGTCGGTGGTGTGGTAGACAGTGAGGAAGGGTGTCGTAGTTTGCAGGAAGACTTAGACAGGTTGCAAAGTTGGGCCGAGAGGTGGCGGATGGAGTTTAATGCGGAGAAGTGTGAGGTAATTCACTTTGGTAGGAATAACAGATGTGTTGAGTATAGGGCTAACGGGAGGACTTTGAATAGTGTGGAGGAGCAGAGGGATCTAGGTGTATGTGTGCATAGATCCCTGAAAGTTGGGAATCAAGTAGATAAGGTTGTTAAGAAGGCATATGGTGTCTTGGCGTTTATTGGTAGGGGGATTGAATTTAGGAGTCGTAGCGTTATGTTGCAACTGTACACAACTCTGGTGCGGCCGCACTTGGAGTACTGTGTGCAGTTCTGGTCCCCACATTACAGGAAGGATGTGGAGGCTTTGGAGAGGGTGCAGAGGAGGTTTACCAGGATGTTGCCTGGTATGGAGGGGAGATCCTATGAGGAGAGGCTGAGGGATTTGGGATTGTTTTCGCTGGAAAGGCGGCGGCTAAGAGGGGATCTTATTGAAACATATAAGATGATTAGAGGTTTAGATAGGGTGGATAGTGATAGCCTTTTTCCTCTGATGGAGAAATCCAGCACGAGGGGGCATGGCTTTAAATTGAGGGGGGGTAGTTATAGAACCGATGTCAGGGGTAGGTTCTTTACCCAGAGGGTGGTGAGGGATTGGAATGCCCTGCCAGCATCAGTAGTAAATGCGCCTAGTTTGGGGGCGTTTAAGAGATCCGTAGATAGGTTCATGGACGAAAAGAAATTGGTTTAGGTTGGAGGGTCACAGTTTTTTTTTTAACTGGTCGGTGCAACATCGTGGGCCGAAGGGCCTGTTCTGCGCTGTAATGTTCTATGTTCTATGTTCTATGACTGAATGAAAATTTGAATTCAATGAAAAATATCTGGAATTAAGAATCTACTAATGACCGTGAAACCATTGTTGATTGTCGGAAAAACCCATCTGCTTCACCAATGTCCTTTAGAGAAGGAAATCTGCCATCCTTACCTGGTCTGGCCGACATGTGACTCAAGAACTACAGCAATATGGCTGACTCTCAACTGCCCATCGAACAAGGGCAACTAGGGATGGCCAATAAATACTGGCCAGCCAGAGATGCCCATGTGCCATGAACGAATAAATAAACCCAAGAAACAGTAATAGTTAATGGAGGTTTTTTGGGCTGGAAGAAGGTTTGTAGTGGAGGTCTCCAGAGACCAGTGTTGGGACCCTTGCTTTTCCTCATGTATACTGATGGTTGGGACCATGATCTACAGGGCACAATTTCAAAGTTTGCATATGATATGAAACTTGGAGGCATTGTGAACTGTGAAGAGGAGAAGGTAGAACTTTGAAGGAACATAGACAGGTTGGTGGAATGGGTGGATTGGTGGCAGGTGAAGTTCAATGTGAAAAATATAAAATACTTCTATCTGGTAGGAAGAACATGGAGGGAATAATAGAGTATAAAGGATACAACTCTAACGAGGGTGCAGGGGGATCTGGGTGTATATGTGCAGAAGTCATTGAAAGTGACAAGAAATATTGAGGGTGCAGTCAATAAAGTATACTATTTCCTAGGCTTTATTCATAGAGGCACAAAGGACAAGAGCAAGGAGGTTATGTTGAACTTGTATAAAACACAAGATAGGATTCTCCCAAAAAAACTCAAAGTGCTGAATTCGCATAAACACCGGAGTAAATACCCCTGGTTTTTTCAGTGGGATTTTCAAAATGAATCTCCCACACGCTATGCATCGTAGAGTGTCCGAGCATTAATCACACTAAAACTCTGGAGGTGGGTCCTATTCCTGTTGGAGAGGCCGGCAGCATAGCGTTGAACAGGCCACTGCGCATGCGCTGGTCTGTCAGCGCCGGGATTGGAGCATGCACAGTAGCCTCGCACTGCCAGCCTCCCGATCGCTAGCCAGCTCAATTGCTGGCCAGCCCAGTGACCCCGCTTCGCTGGCCGTCCGATACCCCCCCTTCCACCGCGACCCGATTCCTGGCCTCTCGGACATGTCTGGGCCAGCCCATGCCCCCCACCCGGCCCACCTCGATCTACCCCTCCCTCTGCCCCCCCGCCATCGACTGTCCTGAGCACCCCCCCTCCCCCTGCAGCCCCGACTCCCCCTTTCCCACAGTCCCGATGCCCCTGGCAGTCCGACTGCCGCCAGCCCCTAACCCCAATGTCCAGCCCCGATTGTTGGCCTCCCTCCCTCTGCCTATGATCCCAAATGCAGAGTGGCAGTGGGACTCCCCCAACCCTACCAATCTCCACCCAAGAACCCTGTCCCCTTTAGGACCCACCCTCTCTGGCCCCCCCCCCCCCCGGCACTGCCCAATGCCCAAGCTGCCCCCTGGGCATTGCCACTTTGCTCCTTGGGCAGTGCCAGGGGGCCAGGCTGGCATTGCCAAGCTGACAATGCCCAGGGGGCACCCCTGCTTTCTCCTGACCTCCTAGGGGACATCCATGGCTACTCTTCACTCAAGCTGGGTCAGGCTGCCAGCTCCCAGCTAGTGGCGAGCTATTGTAAACCCCATTGGAGTGAAACACTCCTGGCGGGGGGGATGAGGCTAGCGGGCCTAGAGACTTCAGTCCTGGGCTCACTAATTACATGTAAATGTCATCATTTAAATAATTTATTCAGCTCCGCACCGATTTCTGGCGTGGAGCTGGTGACGCCGGATATCCGGCTGCTGAAGACGCGAGGAGGCCATGGCGCCCAGCAGGAAGCCGGCTACACAGCTTTTGTTTCAGTCTCCTAGCCGCACATTGCTGGGCACCACACTTCAGGACAATGCTAAAGCACTGGAAAGTGCAACAAAGACTCATGAGAATGTTTCCAGGGATGAGAAACCATTATGAAGATGGAGTGGAAAATTTAGAACTATTTTCCTTGAAGAGAAGGAGGAGAGGAGATTTGATTCAGAGATATTCAGAATCATGAGGACTATGGGTAGAGTAGATCGGGAGAAATTGAAGGATCTAGAATGAGAGAGCACGGATTGGATAATTAGCACAAGAAGCAAAGGAGATATGAGGAGATGCTTTTGTACGCAGGAAATGGTTCGGGTCTGGAATGCACTGCCAGAGAGTGTGGTGGAGGCAGGTTCATTCGAGGCATTCGAAAAGTAATTGGATTGTTCTCGGAAAAGGAAGAATGTACAGGGTTACGTGGAGAAGGCAGGAGAATGGCACAAAGTGAATTGTTCATTAGGTGAGCCAGTGCAAACACGATGGGCCAAATGGCCTACTTCTGCATTGTAAACATTCTGTGAACTTGGTGTCCAACTGACCATCAATCGGTCCCAAAATGCTCCTTTACATCGAATACAGCTCCGCTTTCTTCAATTCACCATCTCCTGAATGATCTTTACTTTTTAAGGTTCAGTTTATTCTTTCATGGGATGTGGGAGTCGCTGGCAAAGACGGCATTTGTTGCCCTTCCCCAATTGCCTGGCTTGAACCATTTCTGAGGTCAATGAAGGGTCATTGTTATGGGTTGGAGTCACAGGTAGACCAGGTAAGATCAGCAGGTTTCTTTCCCTGAGGGATGGTTTTTTACAGCAATCAATAATGGTTTTTTGGTCACTATTACTGATTCTAACTCTTCAATTCCAGATTATTATTCAAATTTAAATTCTAGCTGCCATTGTGTGAATTGAATCCTCACCCTCAGATTATTAGCCTGGCTCTCTAAGCTATTAGTCCAGTGACGTTACCACAACACCACTGTCTCCCCTAGTATTTAAAAAAAGGTATCACACGAGCAAGGTATCAAACGATTCCAATATATTCCAGCACTATACAACCTTGGTTTGCCTCAGTAGCAGTATCTCTATTATTATAACCAGGTAGGGAGCCTCAATGGTGAAATAAGATCCAATTATCTTGAATTTCTTGCTTCAAGATGCTCTCAAATCAAAGTTGATATGACACCAAGGCGAGAATCTTATCACCATTCATGCCGGTGGGACTTTCCCATCCTGCTGCAGTGGACGGAGATTTGACTGGCCGCCAACTTCTCCGACTTCGCTGCAGTGGGAGCGAGGCGCGAATGGAAAGTAAGACCACGCCCTAGCAGTCGGATGCAGGCACTGAAGTCACTTCTAGACCTTCATATGTAGCTCTACAACTTGGCTTAACTTTTGTCAAAATGCCGCTTTGTCACTGAGAAAGAAAGGGTGTCTTACTCTGAGGCCAATTTTGCCACCATGTCGCAGGAGCTGTAGCCTGCCCCCGTGAAGCTATCCTTGTATGGTCCCATCCGGACACCGTCAAGCCAGTCACCCACGGAGCGGAAAGCTGTAACGTCTGTGTTGCTCCGGTCAAGCAGCAGATTTGATGGCCTAATTGGAAGGAAAACAGGAAGACAGGAATAAGTACAGAGCATTACATGTGAAAGCAGCAACTAGTAACAGCAGGGTCTTCCAGGCTGCGCACAGCTTTACAGCACGCCCATGGAATTTGTCTGTCACTCTGACTTCATCTGTTCAAGCTGTTAGATTAAGGCTTGATGGAATCCTGTGGAACAATCACCAGGTTTGAAACTAGCCAGTTTGTGCCTGCACTCTACCGAAGCGAAGCATCCAAATTAGGACATTAACAATACTTCAGGACAGCATGAATTTGAAAATCAAATATGTTCGTGCCTGGCTATTGCCTCGTAATGGACATGACTGCAATATGCAAGAGGATAGACTGGGCCCAGCCATTGGCTCCACTGGATACAGTGACCAACTAATAAAAAAGATGTGGAAACTAACCTGAGGTTAGTGCTACCCTACCCATATTTTTATCATTGACCAGCACCAAAACTTCCACCCTCGATCGTAGCTGGGATTCTCCGATGGAAGTGAATGGAGTTTTGGCTGGAGCGCCAACTTCTCCTTTCTCACTTGCAGTGGGGTGGGCACGGACGGGATCGGAGAATTGGGCGACATGGTGACACAGTGGTTAGCACTGCTGCCTCACAGCTCCAGGGAGCTAGGTTCGATTCCCGGCTTGGGTCACTGTGTGGGCAGAGTTTGCACGTTCTCCCCGTGTCTGCGTGGGTTTCCTCCGGGTGCTCTGGTTTTCTCCCACAGTCCAAATATATGTGGGTTAGGTGCATTGGCCATGCTAAATTGACCCTCAGTGTCCCTGGATGCATAGGTTAGAGGGATTAGCAGGGTAAATACATGGGGTTACGGGGAAAGGACCTGGGTGAGATTGTTGCTGATGTGGACCCGATGGGCCGTATGGCCTCCTTCTGCGCTGTAGGGATTCTATAATCCTGCCTGGTAGCTTGACAACTCCAACTGGCCTGTTCAACTGAATCTGGAATTTGACACCAGGCCGGAGAGGCCGGATATTAACCCTACCCATCCACAGTGGAGGCCAGGGAAAAGGCCAAGTCAGATGCACAAAGCAACTTACTCCCTCCATTCTTAAAATGGGTTGCAGCACTAATTTGCCTTTTTAAGTGGTGAGTGTGGGACATCTGATAGAAGCTACAGGCTGTCCTACTTAAGTATGTAGGAGGGACAATGATGATGCTATCGGAGCCCAAACAAGGGAGCCATTTTGGCTTCTCAATCAGGCAGCAGGCGCATCTCAGCCTAGCCGAGGCTGAGAGACATTTCATTTGTGTTTTGTTACCTGATGAGCCCAGGGAGCAGAAGTGTTCCTCCAGGTTACACTCGGGAAACTTTATGTGTTAACTGCCCAAGACTGCCTTCCTCCTGCTCAACCTCAATGCCCTATCCTGAATGCCAGGGCTGTCATTTCATCCTCCCGGCGCCCAAACTCTTGCTCATGCAAACCAACCAGGTAGCATTTTCCACCACTTTTGTGGGGGGGATGGGGGGATGGGTGCGGTTAACCAAAGCCTCTTCCGAGAAGTCCTGGGAGTTAAGATCTCTCTTGTCTCACCCTGAGGCGGGCTGGAGGGTTTAGCGCTCACCTTGGCCATCACCCACATGACCCCCAACTAACATCCATTCTTAGGCCCCCCCTTTAGGACACATGTGAGTTTCCTATAGTCAGTGGTAGACTTTAGCATTGCAGGTTCTTGCATTCAGCACTAAGAGAAAAAAATCAAAGATGTTTGCTTTAATGAAAATTAAAGCAAATGTCAATGCCCTGGGAGAAGTGAATTTCAGATTATTTTGCTATGCATTATAGGCTTTGTATTTTGCCGCAGATAAATAGTGACAGACTTTATGATGGAAGAAATCTATTCCTTTTATAAATATTTTTAAAATTCTGTTCCAATGCAAAATGTGACATGATAAGGCTGCGAGGATTATCCGAGGCGCCTGACTGCGAGTTCTGAGTGAATTTTGCTACAGGTTTGTGAAACTCACTGAGCTACTTTTTCATAATATTCATCAGTTAACAATGTGGGATCACAAAGTATTTTATTCTTATTATTGGAACTCCTGTGGCTCTGTTCATGGTAGGTTGAATGACAAGCTGCATTATAATGACAGGCATTTACATGCAGTATGTAACGTATTATTCTGCTGTGATGTATATCCCACTGCTAAAGTGGAACTCTGTTAAATGTGGACTACCCCTTTAAGACCTTAATACCTTTTGGCAGTAAACATCCTCGGGACAATTGCAGATTAATTCCTGTGGTGAAGGGAGTTTGCAGAATGACGGTGCTTGTAAGTGACCGACTCCTGGTCATTTGCAGACGTATCTCGGCAAAATCAATTAACCTTAATCGACCTGGCCAAGAAGTAGCTGCCTGCCACTCTCTTTCATTTCATACTTTAGACAGTCTGGGGCGGGACATCTGCAGTGTGACAGATGCTCAAATACTCCCTCCATGGACTGACGGGTCTCCCCCATTGGGAGTCAGCTGTGACTCAGTTGGCAGTTCTCTTACCTCTGAATCAGAAGGCAATGTGCTGGGGTCACACTGAGGCCGATCTTTTTCACTCTCTGAGAGTGTTAAAATCTGGCCACAGAATTTGAATGCAAACATTAATGGCTGACTCTGCCAGCGCAGTGGTGAGGGAGAGCCGCACTGTTGGTCTCTTGGACAAGGCCCTATGCGCTCTCTCGATTGGCCGCAGAAGATATCATGTCACTATTTTGAAGGAGAGCGGGTGAGCTAATCCTGGTGGCCTGGCCAATATTTATGGACTTTAACCTGGTGTTGTTAAACTTCTTACAATATTTATCCCCCAGTTGACATCATTACATTGCTGTTTGTGGGAGTTACTGCACGAAAATTGGCGGTTGCAATTCTGACATTATAACTACACTTCAAAAGTGCCCCATTGGATGCAAGGAGCTAAGGGACATCCCGTTGTAATGAAGATGCTATACAAATGCAATTATTTCCTTGCTTTATTCACAGAGAGTCAGGGGAGACACTAAAGTGCAAGGGGTGAAGACAAACAACAGTGAAACACCAGGCCACCTTAAACCACATCTGATTTTCTTCAGTGACTTCAGTGGGGAAAAAAGCAAGATGTCAACCTGCTTTATGCACTATTCAACCATGATATAAGTTAAGTTTATTTATTAGTGTCAGAAGTAGGCTTGTGTCACAGTGGTTAGCACTGCTGCCTCACAGTGCCAGGGTCCCGGTGTTCGATTTCTGGCTTGGGTCACTGTCTGTGTGGAGTTTGCACATTCTCCCCATATCTGCGTGGAGTTTGCACATTCTCCCCATATCTGCGTGGGTTTCCTTCGGGTGCTCTGGTTTCCTTCCACAGTCTGGAAGACATGCTGATTGGTGCATTGACCCAAACAGGCACCGGAATGTGGCGATTAGGGGAATTTCACAGTAACTTCATTGCAGTGTTAATGTAAGCCTTACTTGTGACTAATAAGTAAACTTTACTTTTATTTTATTCACACTGCAATGAAGTTACTGTGAAAATCCCCTTGTCAACACACTCCGGAACCTGTTTGGGTA
The DNA here is from genome assembly GCF_964213995.1 of Mustelus asterias. NCBI lineage: Eukaryota > Metazoa > Chordata > Chondrichthyes > Carcharhiniformes > Triakidae > Mustelus > Mustelus asterias. The sequence goes on from NC_135817.1 coordinate 64,126,123, forward strand.
CACTGAGGGAGAATTTAGCATGGCCAGTGCACCTAACCAGCATGTCTTTCGGACTGTGTGGGAGGAAACCCACACATGGGGAGAGCATGCAGACTCCTCACAGACAGTGTCCCAGGCCGGGAATCGAACCCGGTTCCCTGGCACTGTGAGGCAGCTGTGCTAACCACTATGCCACCCCATGATAGCTAAACAGGAAGTAAATGCAAAGCTTACAGGAAGCAACTGTATTGACCTCCAAAATTGGTTGGGATGGGAAGTGTGGTTGGCTTGTGAGGAAAAGCAGAAAACATCTGCTAACAGTAATCACCACACCCCACAAGATGAAATTCCTCCTTAACAAAACGAACCTGCTGTAAATGAGCAATTACCTGTATATTGCCTGACAGCAGAGAGTTAAAGAGCTCTGTGGAGGTAAAGAGATAATAAAGGCTGCAGGAAGTGCCTCATTTGGGGATTGCAATTTTCCTTGCCTTATGCGGCATTGCAATTTTGGGGTTAATCGATATTAACCTCATTTCACGGACTACCATTACTGCAGGTTTTTTTTGGAGAGTTAGTTATTATTCTCTGGAGGCAGAACTAAGAAATGATGATGAAAATCAATGAACAGACTAAATACTTTGCAATTCCTACTCCTGGCATTTTCTAGCATTCTCTGAAGTACTGATGATCCTATTCCAATAAAGGCAAACCCAATGTATAAAGAAGGAACCAGAGCCCATTAGCTCCATGGAGAGGTTCTGAAAAACGCCAGCCAATAATTACCTTTTTTTTGGAGTTAATACTTGATTGTTCCCAAAAGTCAAATGTGGATTAGTTTTGCAGTAATTGTTCACCTATATTCATAGAAATCCTACAGTGCAGAAGGAGGCCATCCGGCCCACCGAACCCGCACCGACTACAATCCCACCCAGGCTCCAGTGCTGTAATCCCACATATTTACCCCGCCAATCCACCTAACCTATGCATCCTGGTACACTAAGGGGCAATTTGGTATGGCCAATGCACATTTTTGGACTGTGGGAGGAAACCGGAGCACCCGGAGGAAATCCACACAGACATGGAGAGAACGTACAGAATCCAAACACACAGTGACCCAAGCCGGGAATCGATCCCAGGTTCCTGAGCTGTGAGGCAGCAGTTTTAACCACTGTGCCACCGTGCCGCCCGTAATATTGTTATGTATTGGCTGTTATGAGGACAGATGAAGAAGATAAGATATGATTCAATGTTATTCTTGACTAATCCCACATGTTTACTCACAATTTGGGCCTTCAGGCTACTGATCTCCATCAACAACCAGTTTGCCTGATTTTGGAGACAGCATTCATGTGGAGGTCTGATATCACCTCAAACCCTTCCCCCCTTCTGCCCAAACTACAGCCTCTGACCTGCAGGAGGCTAACCGTCACGTCATGTTGACGGCCTCTGACAGGATATACTCGAGGTTCCGGGGCTGGACATTGGCAATGTGCTTTTTTGTAATGTGTTGTTCCACTCTGGCGCAGACATGGCTGTCAGGGACACTTGAGGGCTGTTGGGTGCATGGGGGCAAAAAGCCTGTCCTGATAAATTTGGCATAAGCATTGTTATATCAGAGATTATGCGGGATTTTCCAGCCGTGCCCGCTAATGGGATCTTCGGGTCCCGCCAATGGTGACTCCTGGTTGTGGAATCCTTGGTGGCAGAGGTTGCAAACAATGGGAAAACCCGCTGACTGTGGTAGGACTCAAAGATCCCGCTGTCGGTCAATGAGGGGCCGCCGTAAAACATACCGCAGCGGGAGTGGATAATCTCACCCTATATATCTCACATGTCTGTGATCAGCAAAAATCTGAGGTAATTAAATGATGATCCTTTAATTGAAATGTAGCTCTCTCCTGCCCACAGAGCTACAGGCCTACATAGTTCACAAAATGCCACCTATACCATATATCATTTGCGATGCGCCATTGTTAGAATTTAGGGCATGTTCTTGATGGTTCATAGAGCATGTCAAAATGAGATTCAAGTGAGACTCACAGATGGACCTAACGGCTCCCTGATCAGAACACACAGCTCCCATCTAACTTCTGCCAGGCCTGGTATCTGTTTAGTCAGCAACCATCTGTTTCTTTTACGTATGTTACAAAAAGGTGAAGAGATCAGCCTTAATTTCAGATCGTGTAACAGGCATTCCACATCAATTATATACAACATATATGTGCAAAAACACATGGCACAGTGGTTAACACTGCTGTCTCACAGCGCCAGGGACCCGGGTTCAATTCCCGGCTTGGCTTACTGTCTGTGCAGAGTCTGCACATTCTCCCTGTGTCTGCATGGGTTTCCTCCGGGTGCTCCGGTTTCCTCCCACAGTCTGAAAGTTAGGTGCATTGGCTAAGCTAAACTCTCCCTCAGTGTACCCGAACAGACGCCGGAGTGTGGTGACTAAGGGATTTTCACAGTAACTTGATGTGATTTGATTTATTATTGTCACATACAGTGAAAAGCATTGTTTTTTGCGCGCTATACAGACAAAACATACCGTTCATAGAGAAGGAAACGAGAGAGTGCAGAATGTAGTGTTGCAGTCATAGCTTCATTGCAGTGTTAATGTAAGCCTACTTGTGACACTGATAAATAAACTTTAAATCAGATTTTAAGGATTATACCACGCATTATGAAATAACTTTCTGCACTCCCTTGACATCTCTCCACGTGAGCTATCAGTAATGAAAAGTTTAGATTGCATTGTTTGCTTGGAATCTGTCCAATTATTTTAATGGAATCTTATCAGAACATATTACACTCACCATTACTACCGCAGGGTGAGATTTCAACCCATTAGTGCTATGGTTCGCGTGAGATTTCACCCCCTTTGAGTGGTGAGAACTGGAAATCCCTGCTGTTGTCATTTTGCAAACTTTTAGAAATAAACTCATAATTTGAAGCTGTGTAAAATAATTGCAGATTTTTTTTTTGCCAAAAAAATCTTACGCTGGAGAGTCTTAACCTGACAAAGAGAGGGAAAGAGCAACCTAACCACACGGCAAAATGGAGCGATCACTTCAATATCCAAGGAGAATCTTGGTTCAAAGCAATGTTTTGTTTCCCCTGACATTTTATCTGTAACATTAACACTGGATCCTCCTCCCTCCAGCAAAATCAAGGGAAAATCAAGCTTATTTTCCGATTTATCAGATGAGTGGTGTGATGTTTTGACACTAAAAGTAAGTTGCTGCTACTCTAGTCCAATTTAGCTGTAGTTACGTTTGCCAGGACACACTCAAGGCTGCAAATTCCATGTCAGCCATGTTATCACGTTCACGCACATACAGCAGATGTTCTTCCCCACTATTAACCACCTTATTTCCAATAGCTTTTCTCCCACAGTCCAAAAGACGTGCTGGTTAGGTGCATTGGCCATGCTAAATTCTCCCTCAGGATTTTCACAGTAACTTCACTGCAGTGTTAATGTAAGCCTACTTGTGACACTAATAAATAATAAGTTAAAACTTATAGCGCGAGGGATTCCATCCAATTGTATCAAGGATTTTCACAGTAAGGTTGCCGATTGTCATTTTTAACATTTACTGTCGAAAACAGGAATGTGGGTGAAGAAGTAAACAGTTGCAAATATATATTTACAAAAACATACAAAGGGATTCAGTGAGTCAATCTGATGTTCCTTTTTTAAATAAAGCTTTCTGATCGGGTGAATGAAAGGAGGGAACTTAAGAGACATTACAAAGTACGCAGCTACTTGAATGATGATGGGGTGGCACGGTGGCACACTGGTTAGCACTGCTGCCTCACAGGGCCAGGGACCCGGGTTCAATTCCGGCCTTGGGTCACTGTCTGCGTGGAGCTTGCATGTTCTCCCCGTGTCTGCGTGGGTTTCCTCTGGGTGCTCCAGTTTCTTCCCACAGTCCAAGGATGTGCGGGTTAGGTTGATTGGCCATGGTGTCAGGGGGAGTTAGCAGGGGAAATGCATGTGATTATGGGGATAGGGCCTGGGATTGTTATCGGTGCAGGCTCAATGTGCCTCATGGTCTCCTTCTGCACTGCAGTGATTCTATGACGCTACTGATTATTGACTCCGGGCTCAGTTGAGCTTCCGAATAAGTTTAAAATTATGAGCCTGAGCATGGTCTGAAAGAAAACCATACACTCTCACTCACACAAAAACTCTGCCCTGGTGATTGCAAACATACTGGCTGCTTGTTTCCTTCTGAGGAAGGCCATCTGGACAATTTAGTAATCTGAAGGAATTTGGATCTGACTGTGAAGAGGCTGTGATGTCTCAGTGCGAGATCTCGGGAACGGTGGGTATTCCGGAACAGTTGCATGCATCAGCATGTGACCCAGATGCCTGTCCGTGGCCTGGACCACGCAATTTATTGGCCGGGTCATGCATCCTATTAATTCATACAGGAACAGACAAATTAGGTGTGTTTTATACTCTGTTGTTGTTGCAGGCTGAGTTTGCTGTCCTGCTGTTTCCTAGCAGGCCATTAATGCCTTCCATAAATCACCAGCGCTAGGTTTCTGGCGATGTTGGGGGTGTTGGGGCGGTGGGGGGGAGGGGGGTGAGTGGAAGCATAAACCCATTTTCTCGACAAGAAGTCTCGGTGGCTACCCGAACAAATCTGCAAGATGTGGAACTTTAAAGCTCTCAGTGAGCTCAGTCTTCATTTTGAGAAACATTCACAGGAACTAAGCTTATAAAATTCACCACAACTCCCAGGAATGAAACTTTTGTACAAGCACTTGTACATTCCCCATGTGACGTGAGAAGCGTATAGTGTTAGCCATCATATTATAGAATCACTACAGTGCAGAAGGAGGCTCCCTCCACTGCGGAGGGCACAAGTAACATCCGGGAAATGCTTGTGAATCAAGAGGTGAAAGGGAGGGAGGAACTTCAAACAATTACAATCACTAGGAGAAAGGTACTGTGAAAATTGTTAGATCTGAAGACTGACAAGTCCCCTGGAGCCGATGAACTGACCTTGGGTCTGACAAATAGTGGCTCCAGAGACAGTAGATGCATTGATTGTAATTTTCCAAAATTCCCTAGAGTCTGGATAGGCCCCCATCAGCTTGTAAAGTAGTAAATGTAACTTCTCTATTCAAAAACGAGGGAGAGAGAAAGCAGGAAACTACTGGCCACTTAACATCTATCATAGAAGTGATGCTAGAATCTATTATTAAGGAAGTTAGCGCAAGATATTAAGAAGATCTTTGAAAATCCATGGCATCATTGTCCAATCCTTCATAGCTCCCTCCTACCTCTGACCTTTTATTTTGCTCCACCTGCTTCATCCCCTTTTAAACAGTATAAAACCCATCACATTTCTCCCCTCGTAACTCTGAGGAAGAGTCATATGGGCTCAAAATATTTTAACTGTGTTTTCTCTCTCCATAGATGCTGCCAGACCCGCTGAGTTTTTCCCAGCATTTTCTGAGCCTATTTCAGATTTCCAGTCCCTGCACTATTTTGCTTTTACTTAGAAAATCTTAATTTAATCAGGCAGAGTCAACATGGTCCGGTGAAAGGGGAATCACATTTGACGAATTCATTGGCGTTCTTTGAGTAAACAACAAGTAGTGTGGATAAAGGGGAACCTGTAGCTTGCATTTCCAAAAGGGAATTGATAAAGTGCCACATCAAAGGTTACGATAAAGGGCAGCACGGTGGCACAGTGGTTAGCAGTGCTGCCTCACAGCATCAGGGACCTGGGTTCAATTCCAGCCTCGGGTGACTGTGTAGAGCTTGCACATTCTCCCCGTGTCTGCGTGGGTTTCCTCCAGGTGCTCCGGTTTCCTCCCACACTCCAAAGATGTTCAGGTAAGGCGGATTGGCCATACTAAATGGCCTCTTAACGTCCCAAGATGTGTAGCTTAGGGGGATCAGTGGGGTAAATATTTGGGGTTACAGGGAACAGGTCTGCGTGGGATTGCCCTTAGTGTCAGGGGGATTACAAGGGGTTACAAGGATAGGGCCGGTGGGATTGTTGTCAGTGCAGACTCAATGGGCTGAATGGCTTCCTTCTGCATTATAGGGATTCTATGACGATGACACAAAATAAGAGATCATAGTGTATATAGATAGTAATATATTAGCATGGATAAAGGATCGGTTGACTTACCAGGAGCAGAGAATAGTGACAAATGGGTCATTTTGGGATGGGAAGTTGTAATTAGTGGAGCGACACAGGGATCAGTGCTACAGCCTCAGCCAGTTATAATCTATCTATATCAATGACGGATGAATCAAGGGGTACAATGTTCCTATGTATGCATGATTGCTAAACTTGCTGATGACACGAAGATAGGTAGGAGGTCATGAAGAGGACACAGGAATCAGCAAAGGGACTCAGATCGATTAAGTGAGTGGACAAAAATTGGCAGATGCAGTATAATGTGGGAAAATGTGAACCTGCCCTCTTTGGCAGGAAGGAAATAAAAGCAGTATATTGTTTAAATGGAGAGAGATTGTAGAACTCTGAGGTACAGAATGATTGGATGTCCTGGTACATGAATCACAAAAAGTTAGTATGCAGGTACAGCAAATGATTAGGAATGTAAATGAAATGTTGTAATTTATTGCGAGGTCACATGACACCAGCTTATAGTCTAACTATAGGTTGAACTTCACCTGACGAAGGAACAGCGCTCCGAAAGCTTGTGATTTCAAATAAAGCTGTTGGACTATAACCTGGTGTCGTGTGACCTCTTATCTTGTCCACCCCAGTCAATCACTAGCATCTCCACATCATAATTTACTATAAGGAATATATAAGTAGGGGCATTTTGCTACAATTGTACAGAGTGTTGGTGAGACCTCATCTGGAGTACTGTGCACAGTTTTGGCCTTCTTACTTAAGAATGGACATACCTGCATTAGAAGCAGCTCTGGGAATGATGGGGTTATCTTGTGAGGTAAGGTTGGGCAGGTTGGGCCGGTACCCACTGGAATTTAGAAGAGTAAGAGGTGATCTTACTGAAAGATTCTGAGGGGAATTGTCAGGGTGGATACTGAGAGGATGTTTCTATTTACGGAAGAGACTGGAGCTTGGAGGTACAATTTAAAAATGAGGGGTCCCCATTTAAGGAGGTGGGGATTATTGTTTTTTTTATCTCAATGGGCTGTTAGTCTGTGGAATCCTCTTCCCCAGAATCTTAGGAGGCTGAGTTAATAGGCCCTCATAAGTTCATGAGACATAGGAACAGAATTAGGCCATTCAGCCCATCAAGTCTGCTCCACCATTTGATCATGGCTGATATGCTCCTCATCCCTATTTTCCTGCCTTCTCCCCATAACCCTTCAACCCATTACCAATGAAAAATCTGTCTAACTCCTCCTTAAATTTACTCACTGTCCCAGCATCCACTGCACTTTTGGGGTAGCGAATTCCACAGATTCACAACCTTTGGAAGAAGTAGTTTCTCCTCAACTCTGTTTTAAATTTGCTACACCTTATCCTAAGACTATGATCTCTCTTCCTAGAATACCCCACAAGAGGAAGTATCCGCTCCACGTCTACGATCCTTGATTGACATGGGAGTCAAAGGTTGTAAAGGGAAGCTAGGTTAGAAAGGTTGAGGCCAGATCAGATCAGCCATGATCTTACCAGAGCAGGCTCCAGGGATCGAATGACCTACTCCTGCTCCGAATTTGTATGTTCGTAAGTTAGAAGCATTATGAAACAAAGTATGAGCTACAAAGGAGGTATTAAATCAGATGACCAAAAGCTTGTCAAGGAGGTATGTTTTAAGAGTCATAAATAAGAAAAGTGAGGTAGAAAAGTGGAGAGGTATAGAGAGGAAATGCCAAAGAATTTAGGCCTATAATTTGAAGGCTTGGCCACCAGCAGTGACATTAAGACCATAAGACATAGGAGCAGAATTAGGCCACTCGGCCCATCGAATCTGCTCTGTCATTCAATCACGGCTGATATTTTTCTCATCCCCATTCTCCTGCCTTTTCCCCATAACCCCTGATCCTCTTATTAATCAAGACCTTACTATCTCTGTCATAAAGATGCTCAATGACCTGGCCTCCACAGCCTTCTGCGGAAAAGAGTTCCACAGATTCTCTGGATGAAGAAATTCCTCTTCATCTCTGTTTTAAAGAATCGTCTCTTTATCCTTAGGTTATGCTCTCTGGTTCTAGTTTTTCCTGCTAGTGGAAACATCCCCTCCATGTCCATTCTATCCAGGCCTCACAGTATCCTGTAAGTTTCCATAAGATTCCCCCTCATCCTTCTAAACTCCAACGAGTACAGACCCAGAGTCCTCAGCCGTTCCTCATATGACAAGCTCCTAATATAATAGAGAATTCACAAGAGACCAGAGGAACTCAGATATCTCAGAGGTTTGTGGGGTTGGAGCAGATTACAGATGAGGCCATCCAGGAATTTGAAAACAAGGATTCTAAAATCGCGACGCTGTTGAACAGGAGCCAATGCAGGTCAGCGCGCATGAGGGTAATGGGGAAAACAGAACTTGCTGCAAAATGGGCAGCGTTGGATAACCTCAAGTTTTTGGAGAATAGAATGCAGTCTTGACTGAATTGGGATAGTCAAGTCTCATCAGACTAAATATCGGACATCCAGTACTGGATAAGCAGAAATTTCCTCGAATTAAATATTGGTAAGATTGAAGTGATTGCTTTGATCCCCACTCCAAACTTTGTTCCCCAACCACTAACTCCATCATTCTGGCAATAGCCTACATTAAAGTTTTAAATTTAAAATTTACTTATTAGTATCACAAGTCGGCTTATAGTAACACTGCAATGAAGTTACTGTGAAAATCCCCTAGTCGCCGCACTCCAGCGCCTGTTCAAGTACACTAAGTGAGAATTTAGCATGGCCAATGCACCTAACCAACAAGTCTTTCGGACTGTGGGAGGAAATCGTAGCACCTGGAGGAAGCCCACGCAGGCATGGGGAGAACATGTAGACTCCGCACTGACAGTGCCCAAGCTGGGAATTGAACCCAGGTCCCTGGCACTGTGAGGCAGCAGTGCTAACCACTGTGCTACCGTGCCGCCTAACTTAGACCACTCACAACCCTTGCTCTCTGCTTTGATCCTGAGATGAATTTCCAACCTTTCCTTTGTGCCACCTCTCAAACCACGCTCGATTTCATACCTGCCTCAGCTTAACTGCTGCTGAAACTCTCATCCATACCTCTAGAGTGCAAGTGGAGACTTTTGGAGTAGAGAAGTGAAGAAAATAGCAGGGTTTGACAGAAAAATGTAAATAAAAGGTAGGGATGCACATGTCGTTTATTTGGATAATATACTTAAAATTCTTGTCAGCGGAAGTCAGATTTAAAGAGCAGAAGTTTAATGTTATTATTACCTTGCTGTTTGTCTTCCCACACCTAGTGGTGCACAAGTTTAATCTGTTCCCATAGTGAGGCTTGTCCTCGAACTGGTCTCTAGCCCGTCACCAGAGGCTTATAGCTTGAGGGGTGTCACTCCGCATCAAGCATGACTGACCAGTAGTCTTTTTTGTAGATTGGTACTCAACTTGTTGGTTGTGTTGCGAACTTCCTTGGCCATCAAGTTCTGGGATGGAACTCGAACCCCGAGTTTCTCACCGAGAGGCCGGAACACTATTCACTATGCCACAAGGCTTGAGTAAAGGTTTGTGATTGTAGTTTGCTATTTACCTAACATCCTCCTAATTACTTTGTGGGTTTGAAAGAAGCTCAGCCTTTTAAGTTTTGTTTCTGATTAGTAAAGTGCATCACTCGAACTTGAACTTCTTCACCCAAAGGGTTGTGGATCTGTGGAATTCCCTGCCCAGTGAAGCTGTCGAGGCTACCTCATTGAATGTTTTTAAGGCAAGGATAGATACATTTTTGAACAGTAAAGGAATTATGGGTTATGGTGAGTGGGCGGGTAAGTGGAGCTGAGTCCATGAAAAAATCAGCCATGATTTTATTGAATGGTGGAGCAGGCTTGAAGGGCCAGATGGCCTATTCCTGCTCCTAGTTCTTATGTTCTTTTGTTCATTCGGATGTTCCAGTTGAGGGTTAGAACAAAGAGAGCAAAGAACAAAGAACAATACAGCACAGTAACAAGCCTTCTGCTCACCAAGCTCGCCTCCCTTCATGTGTCTATCAAGATACACCTTGAAGGTTGCCAACGTGCCTGCTTCCACCACCTCCACTGGCAGCGCGTTCCAGGCACCCACCTCCCTCTGTGTGAAAAGCTTTCCCCACAAGTTCCCCCTAAATTTATCACCTCGCACCTTAAACCTGTGCTCCCTTGTAATTGACACTTCCACCCTGGGGAAAAGCCTCTGACTATCCACCCTGTCTATACCCGTCATAATTTTGTAGACTTCTATCAAATCGCCCCCAGCCTCCGTCTTTCCAGTGAAAGCTGGTTAGTTGGTGAGATCTGTCTGCCATGTTCATGGAGGAGATTGGAATACCCACCCAATTCAAGACCAGAAGGGGGAAGTCACGATATTATAATTCATAACTCGCATCGAGGGCTATTCATCCCTAATTGACATACAGTTCCCCTAAATAATTTAGCATAAACAAAAAAACCGTAACTCCTTGCGAATCAGGTGCCACTAATTTCAACCCCTTTTAAAATGCCACACAAGCAGACTGGGAAGCAAGAGCCTATTGTTTGTGGGTTTATTTTACAAAATGCATCACATTCGAATGAATTATCATGTTTGGTCAAGGCTGGGCCTCTGGCACTAAATCACATCGCATCATGCTTCATAAACTGATGTATTACTACACCAGCAGACTGCTTATACACCCAAGGGAGCCCACTTAAAACTAGCTTCATTTATGTATATGCTATAATCCTTAAATCATTTTATTCAAATTACAGCATAAGTAATATCGGAGTCCAGAAAGCAATTTGGCATTTGAGACACAATTTTTTAAATAATATATTAATATTGTTTGAACAGGAACAGAGAAATGCAATAAAATGGCATAGGAGGAGGCCATTCGGTTCATCATGTCTCTGCATGCTGATGTAGGTCTGTGGAGCCTAATCCTACTTCCCAGCTCTCATTCCATAGGTTCCGACATTACAAGCGCACATCCAAATATTTATTAAATTCATTGAAGACCACTCTGGTGTTTTGTAGCTAAAATGAATATATCCTGTATTAACTGGTGGCAGGAAGACAATTGTGGAATTCAGGGAAGGACAGAGGATCTAGCTAAAAAGTTGAATGTGTTTTACGATGGACATGATTTCTCTCATAGCCACCCACCCCTAAGCCCTTGTCCTCCACACAGTTGTACCTCTTTCTTTTTTCAGAATGGATTAAAATGGCGAAAGCATAAGGGGCACAAGTTGCCACTGCATTCAGATTCTAACTGGGTAAATCAAGTGGACGTCAGTCTGGGTGCTATTTAAACGTCATCCATTTAATGGCCAGCACCATTCACCCTTGAGAAGTCCACAACACAATGCATTTTTTTTCTTTTAAAACTGAGTTCATACATGTCTCATTTTCTAAAATAAAAGAAGCAATCCTTTGTGTCACCTTGCTGCAGTATTAGCGATGATCTTCAGGCTGCTGGGGTTCCGAATCAACTTGTCCAGGATGCTGACAATCTGTTCAAACTTAGGCCTGTCGTTCCTGTCCTTCTGCCAACAGTCCAGCATCAGCTGATACAGGGCAGCTGGGCAGTCCATGGGGGGCGGCAGCCGATACCCTTCATCAACCGCTTTAATTACCTGAGTGAGGAATCAATAGAGGAGCGTGAATCGCTGTATCGAAATAGAACATTACCACTCTCAGAAATGTAGTCAGATTCAGCCAGAATGAAAGGGGAAGTTTATCATCAATGTTAACATGATAGCGATGCCTTTGGCATGAAGCAAGGCAATGCTGAAAACAAGGGCTGGTCTGTTAAACCCAGATCAATGAACGTTTTAATACACTCGTGATGGCGCGGTTAACACTGCTGCCTCACAGTGCCAGGGACCTGGGTTCAATGCCGGCCTCGGGTTACTGTCTGTGTGGAGGTTGCACATTCTGCCCGTGTCTGTGTGGGTTTCCTCCGGGTGCTCCGGTTTCCTCTCACAATCCAAAGGGTTAGGTTGATTGGCCATGACTAAATTGACCCTTGTGTCGGGGGGATTAGCAGGGTAAATATGTGGGGTTATGGGGATAGGGCCTGAGTGGGATTGTGGGTCAGTGCAGACTCGATGGGCCGAATGGCCTTCTTCTACACTGTAGGAATTCTATGATTCTATGTTGTATAGGTGCCACAAATCTGAAACTAAATAGAACTACCTGGTGCCGAACCAATAGGAGTAAATCAGGCTTTATCGGATGTAAATTGGGTGACAGCGAATGGCCAAATGTTTCCACCTTTCCTGATTCAATCCAAATAGAAATCAAAGTCAGGAGAGATACAAAACTGACTGCCTTGCTCACTGTTGCCCATCTCACATCATTGAACAACGTCAAGATGATTGCCAATCGCTCTGATCATCATTTAAAATAAAGCCTACAGGAAGGAACATTTGTGCTTAATTTAGATTCGGAGAGAGGAAAAAAATAGAATTTGGATGTAGCCCCAAGGGGCTGCACCTGAAGTTTTAGATTCAGTTCCAAGTCGGATTTTTTTCAATCCACATGATTCAGAGTCTGGATATTTCCGAGCTGATTGCACTTGGACACCGTACAGAAGAATTTAAGCTAAGCCAGGTTTAGTCCAGAGGAGACGTTGGAGCCCATCTCTATCTATCTGCGGAGCTCACAGCTGCTGTCAGCAGTGAAGGAGGGGAGTGGCACTGGGCTGATGTGAATGCCTGATGTGAATCTCCTACTGTTTTCTGTGGAAAATGAAATGCAGCCGGTGCTGAGGAGGGGTAATTTAATACGGTTGGTGCGTACACTGAAGCTGGCCAGCCCTCAGCGTAAACACATACATCCGATTCAGCTCAGGCCATCTTGATGAATGTTTTGCATGTGTGTGTGTGCATGCACACATATATGTTTGTGTTCGCAGAGGGGGTGTATGGAGCCTTTGAGATAACTATTACGTTAAAGGTAGTGTTGGTCGCTGTTACATAGAAGATAGGAGCAGGAGGAGGCCATTTGGCCCTTCGAGCCTGCTCCGCCATTCATTATGGTCATGGCTGATCATCCAACTCAATAGCCTAATCCTGCTTTGTCCTTATTATCTTTGATCCCATTTGCCCCAAGTGCTATATTCAGCCGCATAGCTTGATTAAAGGAACAATGCAGTGGGGAGCTTTGGGACATTTTCAAGGAGCTTTGCAAATTGGTCAGACAAGTAAAGATGAGGTGGAGATAAGTCTCATAAGTGGATGGCATATTATGATTTCCTAACATGCCACAGAGAATCCCTCCTTTGCATTGCCTCCTTTGGTGAAGGGACCCACTGCATTCTGTGCCACTCTGGCTTGTAAATGGGCAGCAGGGGGCCTTCTCTGGGATCAAGGCTGGCTGCTTTTCCTTGATGTGGAGATGCCGGTGTTGGACTGGGGTAAACACAGTAAGAAGTTTAACAACACCAGGTTAAAGTCCGACAGGTTTCACCTGTTAATAATCATAGTAACATTATAACAGGTTTCACCTGTTGGACTTTAACCTGTTGTTGTTAAACTTCTTACTGTGCTTTTCCTTGAACAGCAGTGGTCCCAGGGAGGGGTGGCTGCTGCCAGTATAACACCCAACCTAGACCCAGAATCATCACCGCATACCAGATCACAGATGAATGATGGCAGGAGGATTAACACAGGATGGAAGGGGTCAGAGAGGAGGGGAGTTGGCAGGGAGGGGTGTCTTTAAGCAGGCACCCCTCACACCTGATGCTAGGTTCCTCGATCAAGCACTGAATGTCTTTGAATGAGCTCATGCTGGGCTCTCCACTTGGTAAGTCCCCTGCCCGCTGCTGGGTGAATACCAGTAGCAGGAAGATAAGGCACTAAAGTGAGCATTAATTACCTATTTGAGGGCCTTAGTTGGTGGTAGATAGAAGGCGGTTCTAATGCTTTCTCATCATTAAATTAATAGGGATGGAGGCAAGAAGACAGTGGGGTCTCCACCTGACATCCTCCCATCCCGATTAGAGGTGATCAGGCGATTGAGTTGGATGATCAGCCATGATCATCAGGAATGGCGGAGCAGGCTCAAAGGGCCGAATGGCCTCCTCCTGCTCCTATTTTCTATGTTTCTATGTAAATACCCCTCATCACCATGGGCATTAAATTTCCCCCAAAGTGTCAGGAGCAAGAGGAAACCAGGCAGGTTTCTTAGGGGAGGAAATAAAGAGGAGGCCAGAGAGTGTTACCATGAGAGTAAGAGTGAGATTAGAAGACAAGTTCATTGTAGGGAATGGTAAAAAAGACTTGAGGCAGAGTCGCAATGAGAGAGAGAAAGAGAGATTAAGTAGAGCCATCCGACAGGGCAAAAGGAAAAGGAAACGCGAAGGGAGTTGAGTTGGAAGACAATGAGACAAGACAGTCATGATAGGAATGGAAAATGAGAAGACCAAGTTGAGAAAAAAAGTTAACAATGATAATTTGAAGACCTGGGGGGCAACGGGCAGTGCCAAGGGGCGTGGCCTATTGTGGCTTAGGGGTGATCCATGGGGGTGGAGGGTCCTGCTGCCACGCTGCTTGGGGATCAGTCAGGGCTGGAGAGAGGCCAGGGATTGGGGCAGGCTAGAGGGGGGGTGTGGTCTGCCGGGGGGGGGGGGGGGCCTGCCTCCTGTGGCGGGGCGGATCTGCGGGGTGGGGGTGCCTGCTGGGGGGGGTGGGGGAGGGGTTGGGGATCATTACTGTTGGGTGGGGGGGGGCGGTGCTGGAGGTCAGGGCGATTCAGGGCAGGGGGGTTGTCGGGGCTGGTCTGGGAATGGTCGTGGGGGAGGAGGGGAGGGAGGGTGGAGGGGCAGGCCAGGACTGGCCAGCAGAGTGCAGCCTGACAGTTCGGGGCCACAGCGCATGCGCAGAGTTCCGGAACTGTCGGACTCTGGTGCGAATAGGTCCCACGCCCCTGAGCTTTTAATGATATTCCCGATTGTGACCTCTGCATTGCACAGAATGTGGGAGATTTGGGTCTGAACTCCCACTGAAGAAACAATAGTGAATTACACCATTTCTCCCGCCAATTCAGCACTTAGAATTTTTTTGGGAGAATCACCCCCCTGATTCTTGCAATTGAAAAGGTTAAACATATCAAGATTTGGTTTAATCTGCTATCAAACATTTCTCTTCTGCTAACAAAGAATATGTGAGCTGAGATAGATCCCAGGTTCCCAAGATTATGGTTTGAATTGTAATGAACTCCTAGTTCTGTTTCCCTGCATAACTAATGTGTTTGCTTTTGTGTCCATTATAATAACATATAGGGGTGGCACGGAGGCACAGGGGCACAGTGGCTAGCACTGCTGCCTCACAGCGCCAGGGGCCCGGGTTCAATTCCCAGCTCGGGTCACTGTCTGTGGGGAGTTTGCACATTCTCCCCGTGTCTGCGTGGGTTTCCTCCAGGTGCTCCGGTTTCCTCCCACAGTCCAAAGATGTGCAGATTCAGTTGATTGGCCATGTTAAATTGTCACTTAGTGTCAGGGGACTAGCAGGGTCAATACGTGGAGTTATGGGGACAGGGGCTAGGTGGGATTGAGGTCAGTGCAGACTCGATGGGCCAAATAGCCTCCTTCTGCACTGTAGGGAGTCTATGATTATATATACATGCACCTCAGTGAATCCAGTACGATGCAGACATTAGATTCATGTAAAGAATTTATGACGTTACAATTCTGCTTTGCTGTACCACAGCGCCGTGATGTATTGACAGATGGGGGCATATTTTCAAACCCTTGACCACTACACAATGCATTTGTACTGAATCCTTTCCTCAGGCAGTAAAACACATCTCGTATTTATTTAATGGCACAGTACAACAGTTAAAGCTGCTGAATATTAACTTCCATGTTATTCCATATTGGAATTCTACTGAGATACCCAAGAGGGAATGGTCTACCTGGGTCAGCGCAAAGACAGAGGCCTTTTCACCCCTGTCAAAAACATGAACTTGAAAAAAATTACATGCAATCCAGGAAAATACTTAAACGCAACTTTGACACTGAAGTCTATCCCACTCTGCAGATTTTTCCCAACAACTTGAGACTAGCAATGCAGAATTATAGACATAAACTTATGGTGTGTTATATTAATGGACATGAATTCTGCATACGGTCTTCCCTGCAGGGTACATTGTTCACTGTTAACTAATGTTCAGGCTAGTGCTAACTGCTTTTAAGGATTAACTGTGAGCACATTATTTACTTCCTCAAACGTTACAAGCGTGTATAATTCCCTGATTTTTATTTTTGCATTTGTGATCATTTTTCCTTGGCTTTTTTCGCTGCTGTGGCCTACCGTTGTCCCAATTTACAGTTTTTTCTTTTATCCAAAGTGTCCACGCGAATAAATTGTTTAAACTACTCCTCGCTGCTGCAGGTTTTTTTTTGCATGCCTTCTCTGTTTCTTTTAATGACTCAGAAATGCACGACCACCTGGCATTCCCATGCTTGACTACCTCACCCAGCATGAGTCATCTCCAACAGAACGATTCGCAGAAGATACTCACATCCTGATTGGACATTTCCCAGTAAGGCCTCTCTCCGTACGACATCACCTCCCATAGAACAATCCCGTAACTCCACACGTCACTCGCTGAGGTGAACTTGCGGTATGCGATGGCTTCTGGCGCCGTCCATCGGATGGGGATTTTTCCACCCTGGAAAAGATTTTATTTTAAAAAAAAAAATAACAGTCATGCGTGAGCAGTGCTTTTGGCAACCTTGAGGGAGAAGTAAATCTCTCTTATGGTTGAAGCCAAGACATTGGGTTAAAATTGCATTGAAGAAAATTAGTAACAAACGCGACAATGGATGTCTTTTGTCTGCGAACTTAACCCAGGAATAAATCCATATGGGGGATTAGAAATACACTTGTGGGTAATATTAGCAGAATGATTTAGATCTGATGGGTGGCACACTGGCACAGTGATTAGCACTTGCTGCCTCACAGTGCCAGGGACCTGGGTTCAATTCCTGGCTTGGGTCACTGACTTGTGCACATTCTCCCCATGTCTGCATGGGTTTCCTTCAGGTGCTCCGGTTTCCTCCCACAGGCCAATGATGTGTGGGTTAGCTGGATTGGCTATGCTAAATTGCCCTTTAGTAGCAGGAGGACTAGCTCGGGTAAATGCATGGGGTTATTGGGATATGGCTTGGGTGGGATTGTGGTCAGTGCAGATTCGATGGGTCGAATGTCCTCCTTCCAGACTATATGAATTCCATGCTCTATTCTATGATGGTTTGAAGGCACACCTCTTTATTTCCAGCTCATTAGGCTTATCCATCCTTTCCAGCCAGGGGTGGTATGGTGCCACAGTGGTTAGCATTGCTGCCTCACAGCGCCAGAGACCCGGGCTCGATTCCCAGCTTGGGTCACTGTCTGTGTGGAGTTTGCACATCCTCCCCATGTCTGCGTGGGTTTCCTCCCACAGTCCAAAGCTGTGTAGGTTAGGTGCATTGCCCATGCTAAATTGCCCCCTAATGTCCTGGGTTAGAGGATTAGTGGGTAAATATGTGGGGTTACAGGCCTGGGTGGAATTGTTGATGGTGCAGACTCGATGGGCCGAATGGCTTCCTTCTGCACTGTAGGGTTTCTATGGTTTCTATGATTTCCAGGCCCTTTGTCTGCGAACAAGCTGGGCTTCCCCTTCTTCCAAGGGATGATTGGTGAAGGGGTGGTCCTGTCGGTCATCGAGGTGAGGGAGGGAGTATGAGAAATCGAGTTAGAATACCAGGGTGGTGGGCCACACTCTGACCCAACTTAGCATTCACTGTTTCTGCTGCCATCGATTGGAGAGCGAGAACCCAGGATAGGGGATATTGGTGTTATTCAAATTTAATTGCTGCACAGTTGATTTTTGCCACTTTTGTACAAAGTCACCTGAAACGTTTTTGTTGCTGCCAGCCCTGTGGTAGTCTGCACAATTTACAGAGCCCCCAAAGCTGCTGGCCCCCATCAAAACTTCCTGATATGTAAAGGCGAGCACTTAACAAGTTCCTTAATTAGATAAATGCAGCCAATCAACAATGTGCGTCTGGTGATTGTCCCTTTAAGGGCAACACAGCAGAAGAGGGTCACCTGGCTTGGGGGGGGTACAGTTGAGACTGAAAGTGGGTAATCACAGCACAGGGTGGAGTCCTCTCTTAGGCAGAAGACATCTAGAAGACATGTAGGGACTGGGGCAGCCGGTGGGCTACTCCAAGTCAGTCGGAGGCTGTCGGCCTCCGTACAGTTTTTCCTTGTTAATAAATACTCTTGTATTGTAAGACCAGGAGAATCACCAAATGGTGATGCTAGGCTTTAAAGCAGTGGTGGGTAACCCACTGGTTCACATGAGAGGCCCTCCTTCATCTTAGTGGGCCGCAAGATTGAAATCAGGCTTGTTCGCTAACCATGACCCCATAAATCAGATTAAACGCACTTAATCCAAAGATTTGTGGGTTAGGTTGATTGGCCATGCTAAATTGGCCCCTAGTGTCAGGGGGATTAGCATGGTAAATACGTGGAGTTACGGAGATAGGCCTCAGTGGGTTTGTCATTGGTCCAGCTTGATGGGCTGTATGGCCTCCTTCTGTACTGTAGGGATTCTATGATTCTATGAATATACAGCCAATATTTCTTACAAAACAGGGGCGGCACGGTGGCACAGTGATTAGCACTGCTGCCCCACAGTGTCAGGGACCTGGGTTAGATTACCGGCTTGGGTCACTCTCTGTGCGGAGTTTGCACATTCCCCCCGTGTCTGCATGGGGTTTCATCCGGGTGCTCCGGTTTCCTCCCACAGTACAAAAATGTGCGGGTTAGATGGATTGGCCATGCTAAACTGCCCCTTAGGATCAGGGGGATTAGCTTGGGTAAATGCTTGGGGTTATGGGGATAGTACCTTGGTGGGATTGTGGTCGGTGCAGACTTGATGGGCCGAATGGCCTCTTTCTGCCTTGTCAGATTCTATGAACATGCTTAATCATTTATATATTAATAGAACTATCAACTAGAAATGGTAAAAATAAAAGAAATATTTACACTTCGAATGCAGAGGGAGCGTATGGCTCTCATAGTCAATGATGCGTGCAATCAGCACGCAACCCACCTCTCTTCCCTTGCGTTAGATGCATATCACTTCAGTCATACCGGAAGGAAAATAAAACTACACGGATGGAAGTCAGAGGAATGTGGTAACCCTGCACCTGGGCAACGGTCCACAAAATGTCTTGTGGGCCGCACCCAGAGCTCAGATGGATCGCACGTGGCCCCCGGGTCACAGGTTGCCCGCCAGTGCTCCAAAGCGTGTAAACTGATAGAGGTATTGATGACTCGGTGGAGACAGACATTTACAGATTGGCAGTCCTGGGGAAGAACGAGTTTGTGTAATTAAATTCTTCTTGAGGCAAACACCCCAGCCTGATATTTGTGTGGAGAATCCTCTGCCAACTCTCAAAAGGAGAAGATAAAATCACAATCGAACAAGGAAAACACAGCTGGATGTCAAACTGACAAAATCAATTTGAATATTTTACAGATCTGTCAACTATTTATTTCCCCTTCAGAAGCAGTTTATTCCTCTTTATTACTGCTCCTCAAAGGATTTGATCCAAGTTTAAACAGAACCACTATTTTACATAGTAATTAGCTGCAAGGCACTATTCAAATCAGAATGTTATAATCAGCTGCTTGCTTTGCTTGTTATAGTTTTAACCCATAGACTGCAGGTTCAAAGGAAGGGCCTGTTTATTGGGTCAAACATTTTTTTTTAAGCTATTCGTTTGCACATTATTAGGCTAATGTTAATATTAGTAAGAAAGGGGTTCAAATGCTGGGGTAGATCTCTTACAGTAACCTGAGCCCTAAACTATAAAAATAAATGCTGAGAACAATTTAAAGTGAGAGGGGAGAGATACAAAAGGGTCCAGAGGGGCAATTTTTTCACACAGAGGGTGGTGAGTGTCTGGAACAAGCTGCCAGAGGTAGTAGTAGAGGCGGGTACAATTTTGTCTTTTAAAAAGCATTTAGGCAGTTACATGGGTAGGATGGGTAGAGAGGGATATGGGCCAAATGCGGGCAATTGGAACTAGTTTAATTGTTTAAAAAGAAGGGGTGGCATGGACACGTTGGGCTGAAGGGTCTGTTTCTATGCTGTAAACCTCTATGACTCTATGGGCCTGATCTTATCATTTTGATTCTAAGTGCTGAAACTGGGAGTGTTTCAGATCTGACTTTTAGACCCGTTCTCCGGCACCCCCATATGCACTCTGCCTGAAAAAGAAGCAGTGATTCTGAATCGCGCTGCAGAAACCTGTGGGTGGGGCTTAACATGTCCGAAACCCTACAGCTCCGATCAGCGCCTCCAACTGCACATGCACAGCAAACAAAATAGATAAACGCTCCCCTGCCACATCGCTCCCAGGCCCGATAATGCCTCCCCCTGACCCCCACAGACATTGCCCCACTCTCACAACATAACTGTCCCCCTTATCTCCCCACGCCCCAGCTACCCAGACCGATCGCGGCCCCCTTCCCCACCACTGATCGCACGCAGAGTGGCAGCAGACCCCCCTCCCACCCCACCCCCCCCCCCCCAACTGATCGCACCCAGAGTGGCAGCGGACACCCCCACTGATCGCAGAATGGCAGTGGACCCCCTGCCCCCCCACCAGAGAGTGATGTTACCCGCCTCCCTCCCCCCCACCCAGAGAGCCATCTGATCTGCCGACCCCCCCCTCCCCCTCCCCTGCCACCACCGATCTGAGTCAGAGAGTCGCTGGAACCTCTGAACTTACCTCCTCAAAAGCTGGAGTGCCTGAATCGGACCTTTGCGGACCATGTCTGTTTCGCACTGAATCTAGATGGGCGAACGCAGTGGTGAAGGGGGAAATGCCAGTAAGTTTGGGCGTCCAGCCCATTAAGTCAATTTAAATACATGCAAATGCATTTAAATTGCCATCATGCCTGTTTCGGATGCGGTCCCAATTGCGGCCATTTTAGGCGCTTGGTGAAGGGGGAACGGGCACGGAGGCGGTCGCGGATCGCGCTACTCGCCTCATGCCTGACCTTACAAAGTTTTCGTGCCGGAAAACGGGAGCAACTTGATGGTAAAATCGGGCCCTATGACTCTAATTTCAATAAAAGTTGATTTTTATAAATGAGGCATATCCTTATCGCTTCCTATTTTCATTTCCCCCAATCGTTCTCTATTTGTTATTGTTTCAACTTTGTTATTTTTCTTCCTATTTTACTTGCCCCTTTTTGCACCACCCTGCACCCCCCCACAAAAAAATCATAAAGGTTTTCATTTCATTACAAGCCAGGGAAAGATATGTTTATCCCAGGGAGTGGTGAAACGGTAAGGGAATCACAGGACGGAGCGACTTGTAAAGATGAGGATGGGATTTCAGGAGCAGCAATGGATCAGGCACATCTGCTATAATGATCCTTTAGTACTCCTCAAGCAGCTAATGAGGCACCTAACCACAATAAGTGTCAAAAACCTCAGTACCCCAGCTGTGAAATATGGATCGGTTGAAGACTGCGCCTGGCCATGAGGATGTTAAAAGAAAATAATTCAGTGGCAATGTCCTCGAGGTGCGGGTGAGCATGATAATGGATTGGAGCACATGCATTATCAGTGGAAGAAGACAGGTCTTTATTAGGCAGATAGGAAGCGGTTCATCGTTGGCATGGTCAGTGCCATGCAGAGCATTTGGTTCCCGAAGAATGTGCAGGTTACGTGGATTGGCCATGCTAAATTGCCCCTTAGTGTCCCAAGGTGTATAGGTTAGAGGCATCAGTGAGGAAAACATGGGGTTACGGGATAGGACCCATGTAGAATGGTCTGTCGGTGCAAACTCAATGAGCCGAAAGGCCTCCTTCTGCACTGTTGGGTTTCTATGATTCTATGAGAAGGTGCATGACAAGGGGCGGCATGATGGCGCAGTGGTTAGCACTGCTGCCTCACAGCTCCAGGGACCCGGATTCAATTCTGACCTCGGGTCACTGTCTTGTTCTCCCCGTGTCTGTGTGCATTTCTTCCATGTGCTCTGGTTTCCACCCACATTCCAAAGATGTGCAGGTTAGGTGGATTGGCCATGTTAAATTGTCCCCGAGTGTCCCAAGATGTGTAGGTTAGGGGGAATTAGTGGGGCAAATACATGGGGTACGGGGATAGGGTCTGGGTGGGATACTGTATTGGAGAGTCGGTGCAGACTTGATGGACCGAATGGCCTCCTTGTGTATCCGTAGTGATTCTATGACATCAGTTATTGATTTCAAACAAGCATAAAAAGTCAGGTAAATGACGATACAATATCCAAGTGACCAAATGTGTTTCTAATATGACAAAGCAAACAGAACTGATGGATAACTAATCACCTGAACATCAACCATCTTGAAGGTGTGAGCAAATCAGAAACACAGAGGATGACAATACAAGGAATAGGAGCAGGATTAAACCTTATGGTCTGTTGAGCCTTCTCTGTCATTCAGTAACACCATGACTGATCTTGAGCTTCATTTTCATTTACCCGCCCACTCCTTATATCCCTTAATTTACTGAGAGATCTAAAATCAGTCCAGTCCAGTCTTAAATACATTTAGTGATGGAGCATTCGCAAATCCTGTGGGATAGAGAATTCCAAAGATTCACAACGCTTTGAGTGAAGTAATTTCTCCTTATCTCGGTCCTAAATGTGTGGCGCCGCTTTGGGGATAGCAATTCATGATGAACCGCACGGACAATATTGAGGAACGCGTAATCGCAGTGTCCAGGAGACTGTGAGCTTTGTTCAGATTGATCATTCCATGAGCCCTGAAGAGGGGTACTTTTTGAAGAGGTTTTTGAATGGCTGTTTGTTTATTTTGACAGTTTTATGTCCACTTAAGAAGAATAAGGGCGGGATTTTCTGTCTCTGGAGTCAATGGACCTTTTGGCTGGGATATTGCATCCACTGTGGCAGGATCCACCACGCTTGGGCCAGAAAATTCTAACCCTTGTTTCTTCCAGTGGAGTTCCAATGGCGTGTATTTCATAGAAATCATAGAAACCCTACAGTGCAGAAAGAGGCCATTCGGCCCATCGAGTCTGCACCGACCACAATCCCACCCAGGCCCAATCCCCATATCCCCACATATTTTACCCGCTAATCCCTCTAACCTACGCATCCCAGGACACTAAGGGGCAATTTAGCATGGCCAATTAACCTAACCCGCACATCTTTGGACATTTGAGAATGAGATGATGGCCAGAGTTCTCTGGCCGTTCACATCCCATTGCCCCTGCAACAAGGACAGAGAATTGGGTGCTCAGCTAAATCTCCATTCACTGCCGCAGGGCCAGAGAATCCCACTGGTGCGAACGGCCGGAGAATTCCAACATCGAGTTTTTGAAGGGATTTTGAATGACTATATGTTTATTTTGACAATTTTATAATCACTTCAAAGGATTAAGGTTTTTTCAAGTGGAACTTGTATGGTTGTATGTTCAATTGACAATTTTCTCAGCTCCCTAAGAGGATTAGTTTCTTTGAAGAGGTCTTCGAGTGGATGTTTGCTTATTTTGACAGTTTCATGAGCATCGCAATGACTTCCTGATGGCTTCAAGACTCAAATAGGGCTTGAGCTCAATAGGGTTTGAGCTCTGTCCATGGTGGATTCTGGGTGTGTGGGCATGGGAAGGTACGGAGGATGCATGGAGGGGTTCAAAGGAGCATGAGGATGGGTGAGGGATGGATGGCAGTGAGGCATAAGTGCTTAACGTTCATGGACAGAACTAGGCCAATGTTCCAGTGAATGGTTGTGGGCCTTCTAACCTGCCTGCCTCAGCAACTGTGCATCTCCATTCCCAATCTGGGTTTGCTTTGGTAGGGGGCAGACTCAACTCCAGCCCATCCTACCATGAAGAACGTGTGGGTGGAAATTGTTGGGCAGGAGGCAGGAATATTTCCTCTTGTTGGAGAATCTAGAACTGGGGTTCACTGTTTAAAAATAAGAGACCGCTCATTTAAGACGTAAATGAGGAGAAATGTTTCCTCAGAGGATCATGAATCTCTTCATCTCCATCTTAAATGAGCAACCCCTTATTTTTAAACAGTGATCCCTAGTTCTAGATTCTCCCGCAAAAGGAAATATTCTCGCCACATTCTCCCTGTCAATACCCCTCAGGATCTTAAAGATTTTGATCAAGTTGCCTCTTACTCTTCTAAACTCTATTGGAGGGCCGAAGGGCCTGTTTCCTGTGCTGTGCTGTTCTTTGTTCTAGCAATACAAATCTAACCTCTCCAACCTTTCCTTATAAGACAATCCACCCATTCCTAGTATTAGTCAACCT
The DNA here is from genome assembly GCF_964213995.1 of Mustelus asterias. Taxonomy (NCBI): domain Eukaryota; kingdom Metazoa; phylum Chordata; class Chondrichthyes; order Carcharhiniformes; family Triakidae; genus Mustelus; species Mustelus asterias. Next base: position 64,150,548 of record NC_135817.1, read on the forward strand.
TCTCGGAACTGCTTCTCGTGCACTTACATCATTCCTTAAACAAGGAGGCCAGTACTGTACACAATACTCCAGTTGTGGGTTTACCAATGCCTTGTACAACTGAAGCATATCCTCCCTACTTTTGTAATCAGTTCCCCTCACAATAAATAATAGCATTCTATTGGTTTTCCTTCTTCTTGGGAACACAGGAATATTTCAACATTATTTACTTGTTCATTGTCCTCTTTCCTCTATTTCAGAAGTGAAAAGAACTTACACAAACCAAACAGGTTTTCTTTGTTTAAAGCCTGCTCTGTAAGACTTTTCCTCAGCTAATCAAAAGCTCAAAAGTCAGAGGCTAGGTCTGATAATATCAACCATGTAATCAGCTCAACCTTCAAGTGTAACAAGCTGACATAACCCATCAGTTGAGAGAATAGATTGGAGAAGTCGGGACTCTTTCCCTTGGAGAAAAGAAGGCTGAGGGGAGATTTAATAGAGGTATTCAAAATCATGAGAGGTCTGGACAGGTTAGATAGGGAGAAACCTCTCACTGACAGAGAGATCGAGAACCAGAGGGCACAGATTTAAGAGAATTGGTAAAAGAAGCAAAAGCGATAGGGGAACAAAATAATTCAAGTGGCGAGTGGTTCAGGTCTGGAATGCATTGCTTGAGAGCATGGTGGAGGCAGGTTCAATTGGGACATTAAATGTTAGGAATGGGTTAACTGCAACATTCCACTTCAGACTTAATTTGTATATTAATTTTTAAATAATATTCACCGGGATTATGTAAAGGGTTTGCAGGTGGCACTGGGTGTTGGGTGTATGTGCAGTTGTAAAAGAGAATAAAGTGAGTTTGTGAAGAAGCTGGACTTGCATCATCTTTTATTATTGGATCACAACTGAGAGGCTTAACATTCAAGAGGGCATTAGATGGTTACTTGAAAAAAAGCAATATGCAGAGTACGGCAGGGGATGGTACTAGGTGAAATGCTCATCCAGAGAACTGGTACAGACATGATGGGCCGAATGGTCACCTTCTGCACTGTAACTATTCTGTGATTCTGTGAAAATCAAGAAGGGGTGTTGACCTAGGAGTAAGTAGCCCAGACCTTAAAGCCACTCAGACAAGTAAATTAATCTCTGGAAAGGATTGGTCTGATTTGGGAGAAAAAACTTGACTTTAGACTGCCATTGTTATAATAGCTCAAACGGAAGGAATAATAAGGAGTCAACACGACAGAAATAAATCAAAGTGCTAATGATTGTCATCACCTTCTTCACCAGTGCTAACTACACTCCAGATGTCATCGTACTCCGATTCAGTTTTTTTTGTTTCACCATAACTTTGTTTTGTGCTTTGAAAGTTTGAAAGTCTCAGTTCAGTTCCAGCAATTAAAACTCCATCAAACAGCAGACATATGAAATTCCATTCAATGCTATTGGAATTGAAGTATCTGTTAACGGTATCACGCAGAGTGATTTCAACTCGTGAGTGGCATCAGACAAAGTTGCAATTAGAGGCAATTATAGTGAAGACAAGCACCTTGAAAAAGTGATCTTGCTGGCTGCTAAGAATATTTGGAGATGTTATTGGTGTGATGCTATCAATGCCTTGCTGTGGTCTATGTCCAAATGGAGTGCTAATTGGTTAAATATGTTAAAATGACAGGTTTGGAACAGCGTGTGTATCACTCCAGCTTATCCAGAAGCTTCAAATCTTTCTGTCTGTATTTTACAGCAGCATGGGGTTATTTTACCAGAAAGTTCTCTGTGGCAAATATGACAGCAATGGATTTCAAGTCTCAAGCATCTTCAACTTTTTCAATCAAAACTAAACAATCTGAACTGTTTTGGGGTTTTCTTTTGTACATTTTTAAATTATACAGCACGGTGGCACAGTGGTTAGCACTGCTGCCTAACAGCACTACAGACCCAGGTTCGATTCCAGCATTGGGTGACTGTCTGTGTGGAGTTTGCATACAGTTTCCCCCATGTCAGCGTGGGCCCAAAGATGTACAGGTTAGGTGAATTGGTCATGCTAAATTGCCCTTTAGTGTCCAAAGATGTACAGGTTAGGTGAATTGGTCATGCTAAATTGCCCTTTAGTGTCCAAAGATGTACAGGTTAGGTGGATTAGCCGTGCTAAATTGCCTTTCAGTGTCCAAAAATGTGCAGGTTAGGTGGATTGTCAATGGTAAATTGCCTTTTAGTGTCCCAAGATGTGCAGATTAGGTAAACTAGCCATGGTAAATACGCAGGGTTATGGGCAGGGCTGGGGTGTGATGGTCTTTTGGAGACTGGGTGCGGACTCGGTTGTCTGAACTGTTTCTTCTGCATTGGAGGGCTTCTATGCTTCTATAGTAAGATCCACTGCTCTCCTGATAGCTCTTTGTATTTTCATGTGTAATTCTGACAGGGTTGTATTCCATAAACCTGATATGGGGAAGTGATAGGATAAGAAAATAACACAAGAAATATTTCAATCATGTGCAAGCTGCAGTTTATTTATGGTCAAGCCGCAGTTACACAGGAAATTAATAGCTTGCTGTTGTATTAATATAACCATTTTTTTCTGTACTGCTTTGTTTAATATTGCAAGGTAGCAGGCAGCAACCTGAGAGCTCTCACTGCGTGAATGCACTGTTTTCATCAAAAATTATACTCTTATTCATCGGTCCAACTTTGATACAAGAGTAAGGACAATTGAGTCACGTGTGAACAGAGCCAAATTGCAAAACCGAGCAAGGCAATAATGAGGCACAAGGCAACTGTTAGCGCTTTACACAAAGTCAATTAACAACTTAGAGTGGCACGGTGGCAAATGGTTAGCACTGCTGCCTCACATATCAGGGACCCGGGTTCGAGTCCGGCCTCAGGTGCCTGTCTGTGTGGAGTCTGCAGCTTCTCCCCGTGTCTGCATGGATTTCCACCAGGTGCTTCGGTTTCTTCCTACACTCCAAAGGTGTGCAGGTAACGCGGATTGGTCATGCTAAATCGCCCCTTCAGGGTAAATGCGCGGTGTTACAGGGATAGGGCCTGGGTGGGATTGTTGTAGGTAAAGGCTCGACAGGCCAAATGGTCTCCTTCTGTACAGGAGGGATTCTATGAAATCTTGAACCCTGAACTGTAACATTTGATCAATGTTATTGATACAGGCATCTGACTAGCTGTGCTAGCTTCTTAGACTGGCTATCTTTGCCGTACTTACCCTGTGCATCCTGCATAAATGTTCAGCATCTCATCTGAAAGCTTGCATAATGATTGTAAAGAGACTGCACCATCTTGCAAAATCTCCTCTGGGGAAGATTCTACCTTCCGACTTTAAAAATATATTGTAAGGCTTTGCTGAATCAAATTCTCAGGAGAATCTTCCTCGGAAGGGCTGTATCCAATGCAGTGCATCACTCTAACAATCATTTATCTAATATTAATGGTTGTGGTCCTTTTCAAATGGGTGATTTGGACAAAAAAAGTTCAATCTGCAATCCCATGTGCACTAACAAAGGCTGACAACTACTGCTAGTAATGTTCCAACACAACACGTTTGTATGACTTTCCTCTCTGCCTGTATTTTACCCAGTTTTCAATGAAATAATGGACCTTATGAACACATCAGGGGGGAGTCTTCCAGGCCACTGGGAGACTGAAATTCCCTCCCTAACAGAACTGTGGGTGTACACCTGTGGGACTGCAGCAGCTCACCATCACCTTCTGAAGGGCAACTAGGGATGGGCAATAAATGCTGGCCTAGCCAGCGACACCCTCATCCTGTAAAACCGATATAAAGAAGACAGGTTTGAAGCAGGAAAAGGAGCAAATTCCAAGAATCATAACGTTTTCAAAATTATTTTTCACAGGATGTGGGTGTCGCTGGCTGGAGCAGCATTTATTGCCCTTGCTTAACTGGCTTCCACCTCAGAGGGCATTTGAGAGTCACATGTAGACCAGACCAGGTAAGATTTCCTTCCCTAAAGGGCATTAGTGAACCAGATGGGTTTTTTTTTAGTGACAATTGACAATGGTTTCATGGTCATCATTAGACTTTTAAATCCAGATTTTTATTGAGTTCCAATTTCACCATCTGTGGTGGGATTCAAACTCAGGTCCCCAGAGTATTACCCTGGGTCTCTGGATTGCTAGTCCAATGATAATTCAGCTCTGCCACTGCCTTCCTCAGGTTGGCTCCCGACTGCATTTCCCCCTCCCAGTGATCTTGCTTTGGGTGGGTGTACAACACTTGAGAGACTAATTGAGGGCAAGAGGTCACTGCTGTGATCTTCTAGTTATCAGATCTAATTGCCAGACAGGTACCCTGATGAGACCAAAGTCGGACAAGTATCCTGAGGCACCTCCTGGCGGCATGCATAGGCAATAACACCTTTTCTAAATCCCACCCCCCTTATTCCAAAGCTGTGGAGTTCAGCGGGCCACAGCCATGACCACGAGCAAACCTGTGGAAGTGTGGTCATTCCTACAAAATACTACAAAACTACAAAAGGTCGTGGATGTAGCCCAATCAATCACGCAAACCAGCCTCCCATCCATTGACTCTGTCTACACTCCCCGCTGCCTCGGCAAAGCAGCCAGCATAATTAAAGACCCTACGCACCCCGGACATTCTCTCTTCCACCTTCTTCCATTGAGAAAAAGATACAAAAGTCTGAGGTCACGTAGCAAACGACTCAAGAACAACTTCTTCCCTGCTGCCATCAGACTTTTGAATGGACCTACCTTGCACTAAGTTGATCTTTCTCTACGCCCTAACAACGACTGTGACACTGCATTCTGCGCTCTCTCATTTCCTTCTCTATGAATGGTATACTCTGTCTGTCTAGCGTGCAAGAAACAATACTTTTCACTGTATAAGAATACATGTAACAATAATAAATCAATCAAATCAAATCAAATTCCTCATTTAAATTTCCAGAGAGCACTTCCACCCTCTCCAGATGAGGCTGACAGCCATTCATATCTTCAGACGCTCTGCTGGTCCCCTGTCTCGGGAATCCACCCACAGTCTTGAAGGGAGAGGTGATTTCTTAGCTACCTCTGGGAAGATCACAGACACCATTGGGGTTGGGTTCCGGAAATTGTCCCAACACCCAGGAAACTCCTAACTCCTGAAGGCTACGTTTGCTGAGTACTAGTGGAGAATTCCAAACTTCTTGTACGTTTCCTGAGTTTTGCTGAACCAGCACCATTAATGTTAATATTACAGATTGAAATTAATTGTTTCAATGATAGTGTCCAAGCATGGGGGTCATGGGGATTGCGCACAAGAGTGGCAAAGCAAAGCAATGCTCATTAACCTGAAACCTGATGAAGGAGATATTTTACTTTTCTTATCAAGATAATTGTCAGAAGGCTATGTAAGCCAGTGGGGTTAATGAAGTTCAAGCCATTTTCTCAGGTCACCCTTCATGTATCCCATAGATAACACAAGAAGCTAATTGGTGGTACACTATTATGACATAGGTTAACCATGTCTGGGCTTGAGATTATGCACTACATAATATTGTTATATTCTGATGAAAGGAAAGCACTTGCCTTTATGTCAATGCAGATTGAAAATATTCATGAGGAATTAAATGTTTTGAAATTTGTGATCCATGCTACCCAACCGTCACAGAAATGGGCGACATGGTGGCATGGCGATTAACACTTCTGCCTCACAGCCTCAGTGACCCGGGTTCAATTCCCGGCTTGGGTCACTGTCTGTGTAGAGTTTGCATGTTCTACCCGTGCCTGTATAGGTTTCCTCCGGGTGCTCCGGTTTCCTCCCACAGTCTGATGGATGTGCTGGTTCGGTGCATTGACCTGAACAGGCGCTGGAGTGTGGCGATTAGGGGAATTTCACAGTAACGTCATTGCAGTGTTAATGTAAGCCTTACTTGTGACTAATAAATAAACTTTAACTTTAAAATGGCATATGCTTGCTGTACAATAACAGGCTGGTATCTTATTTTACAGTACAGAGCATAATTCTCATTATGCCATTGAACACTGCAGTACTGGTCCCATTTAATTTCCTTGTACAACTAATTATTATCGATGGATGAATTCAAGAGGTTTTATAAAAAATGACCTATTTGCTAAAAACTCAAAGGTGACATTTTTACAAATTCTTAATATCTTAATTTTAATTTTATTTATTAGTATTGCAAGTAGGCTTGCATTCACACTGCAATGAAATTAGTGTGAAAGTCCCCGAGTTGCCACACTCCAGGCCCTGTTCGGGTACACTGAGGGAGAATTTAGCATGGCCAATTTTTGCACATGTTCTGTGAAATCACGGGGCACATCTTTTAAAAAGGGGTACACCTTTTAAATGAAGACTAGCTCCACTTAATACAGGACATGATTTTGATTGACAAACTTAAGTGAAAGCCCAGCTCAATCGTGCAGCGCACAACCAAGTCTGCAGAGTAAGAAATAATCCTGGGCTGCACCAGATTTCCAAAGCCTATAAAGAAAGGAAAGACGCAGTGGCACAATGGTTAGCACTTCTGCCTCACAGCGCCAGGGACCTGGGTTCAATTCCGGCCTTGGGTGACTGTCTGTGTGGAATTTGCACATTCTCCCCGTTTCTGCATGGGTTTCCTTTCACACTCCAAAAATGTGCGGGTTAGGTTGATCGACTCTGCTAAATTGCCCCTTAGTGTCAGGGAGACTAGCAGGGTAAATATGTTGGGTTATGGGGCCTGGGTGGGACTGTTGTTGATGCAGGCTTGATGGGCTGAATGGCCTCCTTCTGCACTGTAAGGATTTTATGACTGAGGTTCTCAGAAGTTCCACAATGTTGAATTGCCAATCTCCTAGGCTGGTTGTAGTTTTGTTAAGGGGTGCTGCTCTGACAGAGAGCGGTCTTTCAAGGGACGTGTAAAACCAAGGCGTCGTCTACTTTCTCAGCTGGATGTAAAATATCCTGTGGCACTATCGAGGAGGAGTAAGGGAGCTCCTCCTGCTCTCCTTCCTAACATTTATCCCTCAACTAACATCGAAAGCAGACAATCTGATCATTAATTTAATTCTATTTGCGCTGTGCACAGATAAACTACTGCATTTCCTCCATAATTACTCATCAAAAGTGCTTCAATGGATTTTAAATCACTTTCGGACAACCCGTCGTCATTAAAGACACTAAATGAACATGCAAGTCCCTCTCTCTCTGAGAAAGAATATGAGTCAAAGGTGATGAGATGACTCTTCATTCGAACAGCAGTAAGGATAGATGGCACAGTGGTAGTGTCCCTACCCTTGAGCAAGAAGCCCCAGGTGCGAGTCCCACTCTGGGATTTGATGGCCATGGGAAATTAGGTTATAAAGTGGCCAAACAGGTTGACTTTTGTCCTATAAATCCTTCCAATGCACCTTTGGCAGGCAGTAAGAGTCTCCTGGCCAGCCCGCAGAAAGCAATGGCAAACTCACTGCATAACCATGAACCGACACATAGAAGTCTATGGGTGCCAATGCCCTCTTAGGGCATGGTACCTGAAGAGAAAGAGAGCGATGGCAGAAAGGAGGAAGAGACTGTTGCACACTTGCTGCTTGGAAGGATCAACTGAAGGAAGCTCCGGGGAACACACGCCAGAATGCTATTAATAAAGTTGAGGATGACAGGTGAGATTACAGTGCACAGAGAGAAAGAGGTTGGGCTTAGAGTTGAGAGAGGAATTGCACAAAGAATATAAGCTTATTTTATACTTAATCTGAAGTATCAGCTGTGCTTTTGCAGTTGGCGTGTAATCTTCTCCCTTACAACACGGAAGCATAGGCCAAAAACACCATCGTTTAGAGCCACATCGCTTGAGTGAACCATCAGCTTCTATCCACTACATGCTTTGATTATTTATCCAGATATGAAATATTACACTTACATATAACAAGAGACAGGATTAATGGCATGAGCTGAGAAGAAGGATGGTTTCTTACCCGTGTTGTGTACGCAGCTTCAGGGTCGTCTTCAAGGACCCTGGAGAGTCCAAAGTCAGAGACTTTACACACCAAGTTGCTGTTGACAAGGATATTGCGAGCAGCCAGGTCCCGATGCACATAGCCCATGTCAGACAGGTACTTCATACCAGAAGCTATCCCCCGAAGCATGCCGACAAGCTGGATGACTGTGAACTGGGCATCATGTTTCTGAAAGAGAACGGATGAAGTTTCTCAGTAAAGTCGGAAGGTTATATGTAGAATGCCTGTTGGAACTGCTGCACCTGAGTGACTCAACAGTCTGCTTACCCTGAGAAAACTGTCCAAGGAGCCATTCTCCATGTATTCTGTAACAATCATGACAGGCTTACCTAAAAGAAAGAAGTCACAAATAAAAGCAAAATACGACATGATATATGTTGTAATTAAACGTTATTATCCTGTTTAAGCTCTGTGTTAATGGTACTGTGACTGTTATTGTGGCTTTAACAATAATAATGAATAACCACCAAGGGTGTTACGTCTTTTTCACCTAAAAAGTGTCTATTTTTCAAAATGGAGGAATGCAGGTCTGATATCTTTGAAGTGCAGCCGGTGACAGCGAGACCTCTCTGGGCTCTGGTTATCTCTTCATTCCTTATTGTCTGTGGTTCCCTCACACAAGGAAGGAAATGCTAACACTGAGGGGTGAGCATAGATCAATCCATCAATCCTTCACAACTCAAGATATGATTTTGTTTACCTTTGGCAGTGGGGTGTTGGGGGTGGGATATGTTGATCTCAGGGAAGGAGGGGAAGTCAAATTAACCACACTGATTCAAACTCTTCCAAGGGCTGACTCTGAGAGAAGGTCTTCCTAATGCACTGGATTATCAAATTATAGGAAAATTGCACAGGGATGAGAGTATGTATCTAACACAGATTACGTAGGGCCGTATTTTCCAGTCCTGCTTGCCCTAAAACTGGAAAATCTGCCCAAAGTCAATGGACCTTCCCATGGTCCACCCCTCGCCCGCTACAATTCTCGTGGCGGGCAGAACGGGAAAATTTGCCCCGAATATTAATATTAAGAAACAATCTGAATCTTCAAATATTTAGTTTGAAATTGGCAAGTATAATGTTTCCCATGTTGACCCTTGCACCAGAATTCTACCGCCCCGCCCACCACAAAATCAGAGTGGGTGAGGGGTGGACAACAGAAATGTACATTTACCTCAGGCGGGAATTTCCAGTCTCCCTCGAGTGAGGCTGCAGAATCCTGCACTTGGTATTTTTTTCCAGGTGTATGAATTCACTTTACTCAGGTATTTAATGACCAGTTTGGTTAATACCTACATCCAACTCAATGAAACAGCAATTGGGTCAAATTGAATCGGATGTTTTTTCACTGTCTTCACCTGTTGACATTAGCCTTATACTTGTCATGATGGACATGGAGCAGTTAAGGAAAGGTGAACTTGCAAATCAAATCCTACAAAGGACAATGAAGCAATGTCGAATCCCTAAGATGAGGTAAGACTTGCAAATTAAACCCAGTTTAGTTTTGTGAAAGAACAACAAGAGATCAATTTAGGACATTCTTTTGTTTTAAATGGAATTCCACTCTCAGTTTTCATAGCAGACCAGTTCGGTGGCAAATCTTATTAAAAATTCTGGCTTTTTTTTCATATTCGTTCATTGGACATCGCTGGCTGGGCTAGTATTTACTGCCCATCCCTAGATGCCCACGGGCAGTTGAGAGACAACCACGTTGCTGTGGCTCTGGAGTCATGTGCCAGCCAGACCAGGTAAGGATGGCAGATTTCCTTCCCTAAAGAACATGAGCGAACCAAATGGGTTTTCCTGACAATCGACAATGGTTTCATGGTCATCAGTAGATTCTTAATTCCAGATATTTTTTACTGAATTCAAATCCACAATCTGCCGTGGTGGGATTCGAACCCAGATCCCCAGAACTTTAGCTGAATTTCAGGATTAATAGTCCGGTGATAATGCCACTGAGCCATTGCCTTCCCCATTCCATAGTCAAACATTTCTTTACAAACCAGAGGAAAGTTGTAACTTTACAAACCAGAGGAAACCAGATGCTGCCTGGTTTGGAGGGTAGGTCATATGAGGAAAGGTTGAGGCAGCTAGGGCTGTTCTCTCTGGAGCGGAGGAGGCTGAGGGGAGACTTAATAGAGGTGTATAAAATGATGAAGGGGATAGATAGAGTGAACGTTCAAAGACTATTTCCTCGGGTGGATGGAGCTATTACAAGGGGGCATAACTATAGGGTTCGTGGTGGGAGATACAGGACGGATATCAGAGGTAGGTTCTTTACGCAGAGAGTGGTTGGGGTGTGGAATGGACTGCCTGCAGTGATAGTGGAGTCAGACACTTTAGAAACATTTAAGCGGTTATTGGATAGGCACATGGAGCACACCAGGATGATAGGGAGTGGGATAGCTTGATCTTGGTTTCAGATAAAGCTCGGCACAACATCGTGGGCCGAAGGGCCTGTTCTGTGCTGTACTGTTCTATGTTCTATGCTCACTTGTCTTTCCAATAGATATATGGAGAATATTATTTAATAAAGTGTTGGTTACACTAAAGTAGGTCCCTTACTCTTTGTAACTACTCCTTCCAGATGAATGATATTTGGGTGGTCAAACTGTCCCATAATGCTTGCTTCACTCAGGAAATCCCGTCTTTGTTTCTCGGTATAGCCAACTTTAAGGGTTTTGATGGCCACCGAGATCTCCTTTTTGGAGGGTAGTTTCAGACGTCCACTGCACACTTCTCCAAATTCTCCTGCAGCATGAATAAAAAATGATTCCGGTTATACTTTCAAAATAAAGCTCAACATTCTATCCATTTTGCATCAACGTGTAAGAGTTATTCAAGCCAGGAATTAGTCATGCTTCCTCCGATATGTTTGCGTTATATTTTGATCCGGTTCGGAAACTACTCCTGGACAATGTTGGACATCTTATGGCACTCCTAAGGGGGTAACTGAAGCCAAGCACGGGTAGCTAGTGTAAATAGGGTTGATCCCACTACACAATCTGTACCTATGTTTCATAAGGCCCTCATAATTTGATTTATAGGCTGTCCATAATGCAGCTGGAATGTCTGAGCTGTGGTCACTAAGTGGGAGGCCTTCTTTACAAATCAAATATTTTCCTCTGTTACTAGCGCCATCTTAGGACCCCTTACTCTATGCACAGTGGCACAGTGGTTCGCACTGCTGCCTCACAGCTCCAAGGACCTGGATTTGATTCCTGGCTTGGGTCACTGTCTGTGCGGAGTCTTCATATTCTTCCCGTGTCTGTGTGGGTTTCCTCCGGGCGCTCCGGTTTCCTCCCACACTCTGAAAGGCATGCTGGTTAGGGTGCATTGGCCATGCTAAATTCTACCTCAGTGTACCCGAACAGGTGCTGGAGTGTGGCGGCTGGGGCATTTTCACAGTAACTTAATTGCAGTGTTAATGTAAGCCTACTTGTGGCACTAGTAAATAAACTTTAAAGTCTATCCCATAGCACAAACTGGGCAGGTAGATATCCATTAGTTCATGCAGCCAAAACTCCAACCTTGATGCTAAAAATGCATCAGGAGCCATAAGCCTCAAATGCCAGAGAATTATGTAAATGGGCTGACCTATCTTTTGTGCGCAGGTCAATCCGTGACTGGCCAACATTGATATAATCTTCAACGTTGCCACAACCTTTATTAATAACCTGCAGTTATTGCATAATATGCCGAATTTAGTACCTGCTCCAACAACTTTATCAATAGATATGGAGGAAGAATCCAGCTCCTTGGCAAACTCATGGACAGCTTGGCTGGGGTCCTCGTATGTGTGTGGATCCACATATGTTCGTAGACCTGGAAGTTTAACTGTTAACACAGAAGTTGAGAAATATCACACACACAGCCATGACATTAACACAACTTAACAATATTCACAACATGACTGCTTCCACAGATAATCACTGTGGCGTGATCAGATATGAAAAGTGTTGACAACTATTCCTGCTGCCTTAAAAATTTCAAATTCAGCAATGTTACTGAACAATTTTTAAAAATGACTAGCAGTTCTTATAAATTTTGGTTTTCCTTTTTCCACTCCCCAAGTAGAAATTTGACTGCGAATACCACTCTCTTACCAGTCCATTTAAGATATATAACAGCAGACCAGGAAGGCTCACTCATCCTCCATCTACGGAAGCACCTTGTCTCAGTGTAACACCTCTCTCAGATATAAGCATACATGGTTATATAGGATGTGGAGATGCCAGTGGACTGGGGTAAGCACAGTCAGAGGTCTCACAACACCAGGTTAAAGTCCAACAGGTTTATTTGGTATCGCAAGCTTTCGGAGCGCTGCCCCCTCATTAGGTAAGTGGAGAGGATCTCCAAGAAGATCACACATATCGAGCCACTCACCTGATGAAGGAGCAGCGCGCCAAAAGCTCATATCAAATAAACCTATTCGACTTTAACCTGATGTTGTGAGACTTCTTACTATGATTATATGGGCAATGGTGATTAGGCAGAATGTACTTTTCACAGAGTCGGTGTGTTATGATGAAGATCTTGGTTCTTTTTAAGGTCCAATTTAGAGATTTAAAATACAATTTCTATCAATCAACCCTTGATGGAAATGTCTTCCTAGTTGCACATCATCCCTTTTCTATTTCTTCCTCTGCCTCCATCAAGGATTCCAAAGTCCAAAGATGTGCAGGTTAGGTGGATTGGCCATGTTCAATTGTCTCTTAATGTCAGGGGGAATTAGTAGGGTAAATACATGGGGTTACAGGGATAGGGCCTGGGTGGGATTATTGTTGGTGCAGGCTCGGTGGGCCAAATGGCCTCTTTCTGAACTGTAGGGATTCTTTGATTCTACGGTTCAGACTGATTCACCTGACCTTGTTCCCTTCTTTTTAATCCAGCCCGACAGGGCTGTAGAGCAGGCAGGAGAATTTCTGCTTCAGTATGCCAGCTGTATGGAGTAATATAATTTGAGTGAAAGCATGAGCTTCTCTGCATTCCCATTTAAAGAGTTTTTCATTGCTGTCAATAGTTAGTCCTCTGGGAAGCAGTCTAGATTCTGTTGCAACTAATCAGCTTCAAACAAGAAGAGAGGATGTTAGAAAAACTCGGCAGGTGTGGCAGCATCTGTAGGGAGAAGAAGCACAGATTTGAGGAAGAATTTCTTCTCTCAAAGAGGAGTGAGCCTTTGGATTTCTTTACCCAAGGAATCTGTGGAGGCTGAATCCTTGAATATTTTCAAAGCTGAGATCGATGGGTTTTTAATCAGTCAGGGAATTAAGGGTTACAGAGAGAAGGCAGGAAAGTGGGCCTTAGCGAGTGTTAGATCAGCCATGATCTTATTAAATGGCGGAGCAGGCACGAAGGGCTGAATGGCCTACTCCTGTTCCTATTTCTAATGGTCATATGGTCAGAATTAATGTTTCGAAATGTTGGCCGGAGTTCAAACCCCGCCACCACTGGAGGCGAGGATGGAGAATTTGGCACTCAGTCAAATCTTAGTTCACTGCAGCGGGACCACAGAATCCCGCTGGCGTGAACAGAATTCCGCCTGTTAACTCTGCTTCCTCTCCCTCCAGATGCTGCCAGAACTGCTGAGTTTTTTCAGCATTTTCTGTTCTTGTTTCAGATTCTAGCATCTGCAGTATTTTGCTTACACCCAGTCCATCTGCTCATTCCTGCTGGCGTGATGGATGATCAGAATATATCGGCACTGTAATTGTGCTGCCAGGATATTAGTCTGGTTAGACTAGAGGACAGTTTGATGAGGTAAGACTGGAGAATATTTTAGCTTTGAAAAGGGAGTTTGAGAGAGGCAATTTGAAAGAAGTCTATAAAATAATAAATGATCTGGGAACAGCAAATTTAGAAAATTACTTTAAACTGCGTTGCAGTATTGGAACATGGGGCACACGCCCAAAGTAGTTCAAGATAAGAACTGATTATCAAGAAATTATTTTTCACACAAAGAGTGGGCAATAGATTGAACTTACTGCCAGTAGAGATGCAAGAGGGGGGGACAAGGAACATTTAAGGAACAACTGAATGTTATTATGGAATATATTGGTGTTGTCTGGATGAATGAACTAACAGAGACCTAATAGATACCTTCATATATAATTGTCATGTGATATTTTTGACATTATTTGGTTCCTATGATCCCACACATATTTGCACATAGATTGCATGAGAGCATGGTTTATTGATGTACACCATGGGGGAGAATTTTACGCTCTTCTCAAGGTGGGGGTAAAATTGAATGGATGGGAATCCTCCCCCCCCCCATCCAAGTTCAAGTATGAACAAGTTAATGTGATCTCTGTGAACTCTTTATTTTCTAAGTTTGTAATTGAATTCCCAAGCTGAATGTAGTTAATTACTGTTTGCACAAGTTCTGTAGCATCAGCCTATATACTAAAGGGGCAAAATGACAGCAGCAAAGGATAGAAGAAAATAATCCTTCAAAGATGAGGCAGTAACTACTGTCCGAAAAATCCCCCAAATATATTCAAGTTCACACTGCAATAGTATGAATGAGCTCTCTGAATGTACACAAGTGGATTCATTCTCTTATACGACTGCCATAAAGTAAAATAAAACAGTGTTCCCCAGGAGTGCTGAAAAAAATATTCGGAATGTAATCTGTAAGTGATGGAGATATTGTATTTTAGTGGATGAATATTTAACCTATTTCTAGGCAGAAATTTGCCGGTCTTTCCTGCCGCTGGGTTCTCCCAGTCCCACCAATGGCGACCATCCATTGCAGGTTTCCCGGCAGCGAAGGGTGCGGATAACAGGAAAGCCCATTGACAGCGGCAGGACTGGAAGACCCCCACTGCCAGCCAACAGCAGGCTGCCCCCACCGCTGCAAAACACACCATCAATGCTGCATCCAGTTTTCGCACAGTGAGATCCCAGAAACAGCACAGACGTACACGAGATGCTGCCTGACTCGCTGAGCTTTATTTTCGTAGCCACTTGCAAAACCTTTGCAGTTCAAAACACTTACTGTGGCCGTTTGGGTAATATATTCTCTTGTCGTCAGAAATATGCTTTGATTTGTTATATCCACAGAATCTGCAAAAGACATCAAACAAAATCAAACACTGGTAGTAATAAAATGTTTCAATATTTCGCTGTGCTGAAAGATTATTTAAGGTGTCAAATGTTTTAGTAACAAGTGTTCCTTTCATAGAAATGTATTAAGCTCTCAGCATTTTCCAGAATGTCAACTCTAGGTATTTTTCCAATGGCTCTTGATGTTCCCCTTGTGGTTTACCTGACTGCTTCTGGTGATTATTGCACCATGAATCCATATATCTGTGACAAGATTGAACTCTGATTGATTGTTGGCATAAGACAACATGTTTTGATTTCATTTGTGAGCTCAGGCCAGGTTGGGAAGTAATTCTAAACCTTTTCCCTGTACTAATTCCTCCTTGCCCCTTTTTATTCAATGTTTTATGAGTATTTCTTATCCCTCTGTTTAGAGTAACATGTGCTCACTTATTAAGACATCTGACGGGTTATACTTGGCTGAAAGTCAATGGAGCCAATGTCTCAGGGTGAGTGCCGGGATGTGTCTTCCGGTGATATCCAGAAGAGCACACAGACTCAGAGAAAGCTGGCTTTATTCAAATTTTTCCATTGCATACCTGAAACAGTGGCACAGTGGTTCGCACTGCTGCCTCACAGCGCCAGGGATACGGGTTCGATTCCTGGCTTGGGTCACTGTCTGTGTGGAGTTTGCATGTTCTCCCCGTGTCTGCTTGGGTTTCCTCCGGGAGCTCTGGTTTTCGCCCACAGTCTGAAAGACGTGCTAGTTAGGTGCATTGGCCATGCTAAATTCTCCCTCAGTGTACCCGAACAGGCGCCGGAGTGTGGCAACTAGGGGATTTTCACAATAACCTCATTGCAGTGTTAATGCAAGCCTTACTTGTGACTAATAAATAAACTTTAACTTTAACTGCATCCCTAGGAGCTCATCTAGGGTGCCCCCACTACTCTATCCCTAAGGTTTAAAGTTCATAGTTTATTTATTAGTATCACAAGTAGGCTTACATTAACACTGCAATGAAGTTACTGTGAAAATCCCCTAGTCGCCACACTCCGACGCCTGTTCAGGTACACTGAGGGAGAATTTAGCATGGCCAATGCACCTAACCAGCATGTCTTTTGGACTGTGGAATGGTGAAGATCACAAAATCTAATGGAGGCTGTCCATGCCTTGGCGGGATGAAGGGGGGGGCGGGGGTTGTGGGGGAAGGAGGGGGGTGTGGGGTGCTCAGAACACATTGCGTTCATGGGTAACCCATCAGCTTCCTTTGTAGGAAGGTCAGGAAAAGTGACAGTAGAGATAAACATTTGTTTAGGGATCCAGACCATAACCCAGATTTGGACGCCGAGGTGGATCCCACTTGTGCCCTGAACGGGCTGGGATTCCACCTTTTTCCTTCCTTCATTGATGTTTCACCAGGGCAAGACAGACGGAACACAGGTTCCAGAGAGCCCCCTTTCCCAAGACCCAAAATCTCTGATGGTTGGGGGGAGGGGGGTGGGGTAGTGGCGGTAGGGGGTGACTTCATTTGGTGTGGATTGAAGTTGATTTACTCCAGGCTTGCAATGGCAACTTGATTAACTTGACACTGTTTATGAGTCAGTGATTGTGGTTTCTAGTTTCACTCCTGGACTTAAACAAACAATTTAAGTTGACAAAAATATAAAAGCAAAATACTGCAGATGCTGGAATCTGACTCGCTGAATCCCACTGGCATGAACGGCCAGAGAATTCTGCCCAACGATTCAAGTCTGGATGACTCTTCATCAGAGCACAAACTGGGTTGACACTTTAGCGAAGATCTCAGGGTGCGAGTCTGAATAAGAGTAGGGAATTTTTCCAGCCCCCTGCCAAACATTCATCACTCCCTGAAATTCTCCTCACTCTTCCAAGTTCCAGACCGTTTGCTATTCCCCTCACCTCCCATCAGCATGACTCGTGCATTGAGTTAAAATCATGATGTAGGAATTGGAAAGCCAGTCAGTCTGATAGTTAACAGTGAAGAAGAATTCAATGGCAATGCAACTTGTTAATTTAGCGTTTATAATAATTAACTGAGTTTGTCATTTTAATGCAACATAATGCAACAATCTCAATCAAGCAATTCCTGTAGTTAAATCATGGGTGGGATTCTCCGGCCGTTCACGCCAGCGGGATTCTCTGGTCCAGCTGCATTGAATGGAGATTTGACTGAGTGCAAAATTCTCCATCCTCGCTCGCAGCGGCAACAGGGCGTGAATGACTGGAGAATACTGACAAATGGAGGTATTGTGCAAAGTATCATAGAATCACTACAGTGCATAAGAGGCCATTCGGCCCTTTGAGTCTGGACTGACTTGAAAGAGCATCTTACTCAGGCCCTCTCCTTCACCCTATCCCTGTAACCCCACATAGTTACCAGGGCTAATCTCCCTCGTCTACAGGCTTTGGGACACTAAAGGTGGGATTATACGGCCTTCCTCGTGCAAGATCGTAAAATCCTGCCGTCGGCCAATGGAGATTTCTGTTCTGGGAACCACGCCTGCCCCAATTCCAGGGTGGATGAGGTGGTAGGGTTTCGGCCTAAGGGTCAATTTGGCATGGCCAATCCACCCATTCTGCACATCTTTGGACTGTGGGAGGAAACCGGAGCACCCGGAGGAAACCCGCACCGACACAGGGAGAATGTGCAAACTCCACACAGACAGTGACCCAAAGCTGGAATTGAACCCGGGTCCCTAGTACTGTGAGGCAGTAGTGCTAATCACTTTGCCACAGTGCCGCTCTTTAGAGCTTCAGTTTCAATGGAAGCTATTTTAACCATGGCAAATTACCTGCCACAGGTGTTAACTTCTTCTTCTTCGACATTACATACCAATCACATGACGGGGTGACTAGGCCGATATTCATTGAAAAGTTTAGAAGAATGAGAGGGGATCTCATTGAAACATATAAAATTCTGACAGGGCTGGACAGATTGGATGCAGGGATCTTGCTTCCTCTGGCTCGTTGGAGAGGAGATCTAGAACAAGGGGTCATAGTCTCAGGATATGAGGTAGACTATTAGGACTGAGGTGAGGAGCAGCTTCTTCACTCAGAGGAGTTTTGACGTCTCATTCCCTGGGGGAGTGGGAGGGGAGGGGGTGTGGTGTCTCATTCCCTGGGGGTGGGGAGAGAGGGTGTGACATCTCATCCTCTTGTCGGGGGTGTTCCGCTGCGTGTATGCGGCCGATCCCTCCTGGCACCATCACTGGTTACGCTACCAACCACAGATTACTCTTCCCTGCAGGTGCAAGAGAGCGGGAGAGATGGCTGTGGTTGGTAGAGTACCAGTGAATGATCTGTCACACCCCCTCTCCTCCCCCCCCCAGGGGATGATCCGTCACACCCTCCTCTCCTCTCACCCCCCGGGGATGATCCATCACTCCCCCTCCCCCCCCAGGGGATGATTAATCACACCCCCTCCCCTCCCACTCCCCACCCCCCCCCCCCCCGCCCCCAAGAGGGCGATGTGGGCCCGCCCCCTCTCCTCATCCCACCCCCATCCCCCACCAGAGTTCCAACTGGGCCCGCCACCCCCCCTCCTCCGGCAGACGCCAGCGGACCTGTGTGAATCCCGGTCACTTCAGCCATGGCTCCAAGTCAGTGTCCAGGAACGTGCTGCAGGCTGTCAAAGGACTGAAGGTGAGCGGGAAGGATGGTGGGGGGAGACCACGATCGAGGTAGGTTAGGGGTGTGCCTGCCTCCCAGAGGGGTCCGGTCCCGGGGGGTGGGGCTGGTTAGAGGGGGTGACTGCGAAGGGTGGGCCTCGGCGATTCCCCTGCCGAATAAAAGTACAAGTTGGACTTTTATTTATCAGGTCGGTAAAGGCGCGGACGCGAATTGGGCCGAACACTGGTAAAGGGGGAATTGATGGTAAAGTTGGGCACGCGCTTCATTAAGTCGATTTAAATGCAAATGCATTTAAATTGTCGCGCCGGCCGATTTGGGCACGCACCGGAACGGCGCCCGAATCGGCCGTTGGTAAAGGCGCGATGCGCTAGGAATCGGGTGCGGATCACGGCATAGGCCCGATGCCCAACTTTACCGCCATTTCGGGCACGAAGTTTTGGTAAAATCGGGCCCCAAGTCTCTGAATATATTTAAGAAGGAAATAGATTTCTAGACACTAAAGGCTCCAAGAGTGAAAAGGAGAGCATGGGAGTATGGCATTGAGATAGAGCCATGATCATACTGAATGGTGGAGCAGGCTCGAGAGGCCAAATGGACTACACCTGTTCCTAGTTTCTCTGTTTCTATGGCATGGGTTTGCAAAACAATAATGTGGATTATTTATGTGAAGATATGATGATTATACAGATTCTATTCACCAAGAGGCTAAGTATGGTACATCTAATTTCTACAAAAAAGGCAAAATACTGCGGATGCTGGAATCTGAAGCAAAAACAGAAAATGCTGGAGAAAATCCACAGGTCTGACAGCGCCTGTGGAGAGAGAATAGAGCCAGTGTTTCGAGTCTGGATGACCCTTCATCAGAGCTAATCTCTAACATTCTGCTCACAGACTGACAGCAAGTCATGTGAATAATGCATCACATCCCACCGAGGCAGGTAATGATTAACAGTAGTTTAAGATAGTTCTTAAAGGTGCATGCACATCATATCAAGACAACAGGTGGAGAGTAAAACGGTAGTTTTAATACAGAATATAATGTCAAACTAACCTCCCAATTATAATGTACATCACCACTGTGAGGAGGACGATGGCGACAGCTGCGGATATGGCAATCATGACAACTTGGCTATTCTCACCAGCAATGGAAAAAGCTGAAAGGAAAAAGAGATTTCAAAACAACTTGTGTTGCCATGGAACATAAACAGAAATAGAAAACAAACACAGCAAGAGGGGCCAGCTGCGAAAAAAATTACACTTCATATTGAGGGGTTCAAACCGTATCAGAAAATGCAACAGCGCTAACCATTGGCCGAAATTACAGCAATGTAATCATCCCCTAAGCTCATACTTTTCCAAGTGCTCATCCGGCCTCTCTGCTGATAGATTCCAGCAACTTCCCCACACCTGACACTAATCGGATGGGTCTGCGGTTAGCAGGTTTCTCTCACCCACCCTGGGCGGCACGGTGGCACAGTGGTTAGCTCTGCTGCCTCACAGTGCCAGGGACCCGAGTTCGATTCCTGGCTTGGGTCACTGTCTGTGCAAAGTTTGTACATTCTCCCCGTGTCTGCATGGGTTTCCTCCGGGTGCTCTGGCTTCCTCCCGCAGCCCAAAGATGTGTGGGTTAGGTTGATTGGCCACACTAAATTGCCCCTTACTATCAGAGGATCTAGTTAAGGTAAATGCTTGGGGAGAGGGCCTGGGTGGGATTGTGGTCAGTGCAGACTCGATGGACTGAATGGCCTCCTTTTGCACTGTAGGGATTCTATGATTAACCAACCAAGCGTTTTTTCAATTCAATAAAACTCACTTACAGTCAGGGCTGGTCTCAAATTCAAACTTGCGGCTACTGGTCCCGTATCCAGCTGCAGTCCGGGCTCTGATTTGGAACAGGTAGGTGGTCTCAGGTTTCAACCCATTGATGGTGACATTGGTGCCCTTTGACCTCATGATAGTGTAACTGGTCTCCTGCTCCTGCTTCAAGACAAAGTAAAAAAGGCACATAGTTCATCACGATTCAGTTCTACCTTAAAAGCTTCTTCCTCTTTGAGACTTCTTTTTAATTCACTCTTGGGGTATGGGTGTCGCTGGCTGGCCAGCATTTACTGCCCATCCCTAGTTGCCATTGGAGGGCAGTTGAGAGTCAATCACATTTGCTGTGGCTCTGGAGTCACATAAAGGCCAGACCCGGTAAGGACGGCAGATTTCCTTCCCTAAAGCACATTAGTGAACCAGATGGGCTTTTATGACAATCGACAATGGTCATCAGTAAACATAGAAACATACAGCAGGATGAGGCCATTTGGCCCTTTGAGTCATTCATTACGATCATGGCTGATCATCCAACGCAATAGCCTAATCGTGCTTTTTCCCCATAACCTTTCATACCATTCTCCTCAGTAGATTCTTAATTCCAGATTTTTTTTATTGAATTCAAATTCCACCATCTGTCGTGGCGGGATTCGAACCCAGGTCCCCAGAACATTAGCTGAGTTTCTGGATTACTAGTCCAACGATATTACCACTGGGCCATTTTGATCCACTGGAGCAAGCTGAGAGGGGTGATTGAAAAGCAGCAGTGCTGGTAAGAGATTAATTGGATTAATTGAATTGTTTATTTATTTAATTAGTCAGCTAGTGTGTGTATTTTTTTGGCCTTTACTTTAACAGCAGTTTTTCAAGTTTAAAGTGAAAACTAGAAGTGGGCAGCAAAGGAGTCTGGGAAGGGTTTTTATTTTAACTTTAAAAGTCAGTTACCTGGGTGGTTCCCCCTCAGTAGTAGTTTTTTTTTCTCTCGGGCCCCTAGCCCTATAAATTGGTGCAGAGGAGATACCCGATCCTCTACACTGGTAGAGGATCCCACCCTTCCATCCTCCTCTAACCTAATTATAAGTGTGGGGAAGTTTTTTGTTTCTTTTTTTCTTGCTGGTAATGGCTTCAGGGATGGCAGTTCAGGCAGTATGCTGCATCTCCTGTGGGATGTATGTGGTGAGGAAATCCAGTAGTGTTTCAGGAGATTTTAGTTGTAAGAAGTGCATTAGATTGCAGCTTCTGGAGGAGCGTGTAAAGGAGCTGGAGGGGGAGGTAGAGGAACTCCGCATAATTCGGGAGGCGGAGGTGGAAGTTGATAGGAGTTATAGAGAAATAGTAACTCCTAGAAATGAGGCTTGGGTCAATGCCAGGA
This sequence comes from Mustelus asterias, assembly GCF_964213995.1. NCBI lineage: Eukaryota > Metazoa > Chordata > Chondrichthyes > Carcharhiniformes > Triakidae > Mustelus > Mustelus asterias. The sequence continues at coordinate 64,172,393 of NC_135817.1, forward strand.
GGAGGGGTAAGAAGCAATCGGGAAGACAATCCCCTGGGGCGGTTCCCCTCCATAATAGGTTTTCGGTGCTGGAGGCTACAGTTGAGGAGGAATCAACTGAGCATAGAGAGCAGATCTCTGGGGGTGAGCCGAGTGAGAAAGCTCAGGTGGTTAGGGGCTGTAAAAGACTGGGCCTTGTGATTGGGGACTCCACAATTAAGGGGACAGATAGGAGGGTCGGAACTAAAGGTAGGGACTCAGGGTTGGTGTGTTGCCTACCAGGGGCTGGGGTCCGGTTACGTTCACCTTAGTGATGGAAAGGGATAGGCATGAACCTCGGGCCAGTGGTTTTAGCTGGGGGAAGGGTAATTATGAGGCTATTAGGAGAGAATTAGGAAACATAGGTTGGACTAGGAGATTACAGGGACTGGGAACGTCCGACATGTGGAGTTTTTTCAAGGAGCAGCTACTGCGAGTCTGTGATAGGTATGTCCCTGTCAGGCAAGGAGGAATTGGTAGGGCTAGGGAACCGTGGTGCACCAAAAAAGTTTCTTTGTTGGTTAAAAAGAAAAAGGAGGCTTATGTTCGGATGAGACGTGAGCACTCGGGTAGTGCACTAGAAAGCTTTAGATTGGCTAAGAGGGAGTTGAAGAGCGAGCTTAGAAGGGCTAAAAGGGGACATGAGAAGACTTTGGCGGATAGGGTTAAAGAGAATCCTAAGGCGTTCTATAGGTATGTCAAGAACAGAAGGTTGGTTAGGGCAAGTTTAGGGCCAGTTATAGATGGCAGAGGGAAGTTATGTGTGGAACCGGAGGAGATTGGTGAAGCATTGAACCAATATTTCTCTTCGGTGTTCACGCAAGGGGACATGAATATAGCTGAGGAGGACACTGGGTTGCAAGGGAGTAGAATAGACAGTATTACAGTTGATAAGGAGGATGTGCAGGATATTCTGGAGGGTCTGAAAATAGATAAATCCCCTGGTCCGGATGGGATTTATCCAAGGATTCTCTGGGAGGCAAGAGAAGTGATTGCAGAGCCTCTGGCTCTGATCTTCAGGTCATCGTTGGCCTCTGGTATAGTACCAGAAGATTGGAGGTTAGCGAATGTTGTCCCATTGTTTAAGAAGGGGAACAGAGACTTCCCCGGGAATTATAGACCGGTGAGTCTCACTTCTGTTGTCGGCAAGATGTTGGAAAAAATTATAAGGGATAGGATTTATAGTTATTTGGAGAGTAATGAATTGATAGGTGATAGTCAGCATGGTTTTGTGGCAGGTAGGTCGTGCCTTACTAACCTTATTGAGTTTTTTGAGAAAGTGACCAAGGAGGTGGATGGGGGCAAGGCAGTGGACGTGGTATATATGGATTTTAGTAAGGCGTTTGATAAGGTTCACCATGGTAGGCTTCTGCAGAAAATGCAGATGTATGGGATTGGGGGTGATCTAGGAAATTGGATCAGGAATTGGCTAGCGGATAGGAAACAGAGGGTGGTGGTTGATAGTAAATATTCATCATGGAGTGCGGTTACAAGTGGTGTACCTCAGGGATCTGTTTTGGGGCCACTGCTGTTTGTAATATTTATTAATGATCTGGATGAGGGTATAGTTGGGTGGATTAGCAAATTTGCTGATGACACCAAAGTCGGTGGTGTGGTAGACAGTGAGGAAGGGTGTCGTAGTTTGCAGGAAGACTTAGACAGGTTGCAAAGTTGGGCCGAGAGGTGGCGGATGGAGTTTAATGCGGAGAAGTGTGAGGTAATTCACTTTGGTAGGAATAACAGATGTGTTGAGTATAGGGCTAACGGGAGGACTTTGAATAGTGTGGAGGAGCAGAGGGATCTAGGTGTATGTGTGCATAGATCCCTGAAAGTTGGGAATCAAGTAGATAAGGTTGTTAAGAAGGCATATGGTGTCTTGGCGTTTATTGGTAGGGGGATTGAATTTAGGAGTCGTAGCGTTATGTTGCAACTGTACACAACTCTGGTGCGGCCGCACTTGGAGTACTGTGTGCAGTTCTGGTCCCCACATTACAGGAAGGATGTGGAGGCTTTGGAGAGGGTGCAGAGGAGGTTTACCAGGATGTTGCCTGGTATGGAGGGGAGATCCTATGAGGAGAGGCTGAGGGATTTGGGATTGTTTTCGCTGGAAAGGCGGCGGCTAAGAGGGGATCTTATTGAAACATATAAGATGATTAGAGGTTTAGATAGGGTGGATAGTGATAGCCTTTTTCCTCTGATGGAGAAATCCAGCACGAGGGGGCATGGCTTTAAATTGAGGGGGGGTAGTTATAGAACCAATGTCAGGGGTAGGTTCTTTACCCAGAGGGTGGTGAGGGATTGGAATGCCCTGCCAGCATCAGTAGTAAATGCGCCTAGTTTGGGGGCGTTTAAGAGATCCGTAGATAGGTTCATGGACGAAAAGAAATTGGTTTAGGTTGGAGGGTCACAGTTTTTTTTTTTAACTGGTCGGTGCAACATCGTGGGCCGAAGGGCCTGTTCTGCGCTGTAATGTTCTATGTTCTATGTTCTATGTTCTATTTTTAATAATCATCAAATGAAAAAAAGAACTTCATACTGGACTATGTTGCTATGGCGGCAAGCCTCCAGCCCTAGTCCTCATCCGTCAGTTTTAGACACGTAACTCTTGAGAACTTGTATTTAGATAGAACGTTTAGAATATCAAGTTACCCTGAAGTGGTTCATGGAGGTGCAATTAAAAATTACACTTCGACATGGAGATATTGGGGGGATTGTGTGGTCTTTGCGCAGTGTGTTTCTCGATGGTGGGAGGTAGCATGCCGAATGCCGGCGGCAAGATCTTCCAGACCCGCCGCTGCCGATGGGATTTCTCAATGACTGTACCCCATGTCGTTGCAACGTCAGCGGGACCAGAAGATCCTGCCGGCATGAACAGTCGAGAATTCCAGCCATTGTGTAGGATGGTCAGAGATGAGCTCTGGAATTCTCCCATCCCAGAACTAAATTCCATGGCAGGGGTGGGGCCAGGCAGTGTTTCCTGCTGCGAAGGCCAAAGAAAATCCGAGGTATCTTCTATCCCCGGCATAATTAATTATGTATCTGGAGGTTTCGCACTGTCCCCTGTGGCGCAAAGAGCTCAATAGCGTGCACCTAGCCGTCATACCTAGGTGCCATATTTAAAAGAAGCCAGCACTGCTGACTTTGAAGAACATCATGTTGAAGAAAGAAGGTGGATCTACAGAAACACTCCGAAGTTGGAAGGTGGACCTTCTCAAAGACACTGATGCTGGAAGATCCACCTGATAGATGCTCCTCCCCACCCGTTGCTGTAGCAATCCAATGTCCAGGGTATCTGGTGGCCTCCATCACAAACTCTGGGGCCAGTCCCAGGCCTTCCTCAGGTTAGTCCCAAATTCTGCTCTTCCCATTGGTCCGGAGGTGTTCTAGATTGACATTTTCCCATTAGCATTATGGGGAATTGGTGTGGGGCAGTGGAGGGAAGATTCTGGTCAGGCCTTCATTGGTGTCCCATTATGGGGATGCAAATTGGTTCTGCTTTGGCCTTCAGCAGGATTCTTGAACTGCCATGGCGGGCAGCATTGGAAGATCCTGCTCTAATTTCACGCCTGCGCAACAATGATATTTGGGTCTCCCGCCAAAATCTACCTCCTCTGCCCACCATTGATCCTGCCAGCAGGAGGATGGGAGAATTCCGCCCATGAATTCTGAGGAGGGATTTGAAAGAGGGAGGCAGAGGGGTAGAGGGCTCAGGGATAGGGAGGGGAGCCTATGGATTGTGTGGGCCAACACAGCCTGGCCTGAACCAGTTTCACCCAGCACTGTACCTGTGCACTTTATCAGGCATTGGTGAACAGTGCTCAGTGTCTGGATAGCTGGATGAATGTTCCTCTTCAAGGACTTGTGGACAGTGCGGTCAATGACAACGCTGCTATTGTCAGAGCTGCCTGAACAAGACGATGTTTGGAAAATATACCAAACTTTGCGGTGAGTGGAAAAGTCAGCACACAATGGAAATTAGTTTTCATCTGCTGAGCGACAATTTTCCTTTGTTTTTGACTTTATCGATGTTTTACAAGAGCAATCATCGACCGTGAGGTAGTGCAGAGGACAACAACTTTGCTCATTACTGGTGTGGGATTTTCAATCACTGATGGGGGTGGGGTTAGGTGTGGGTTCACTCTGAAAATAGCACTCTTGAACAATATGCCAATATTTCTGTGGCCCACTGGGATTTTTAAAGGGAGAGGGAGGGAGGGAGGGAGAGAGAGAGGGAGGGAGAAAGGGAGGAAGAGAGGGAGGGAGAGAGAGAGAGAGGGAGGGAGGGAGGGAGGGAAGGAGGGGGAGGGAGGGAAGGAGGGGGAGGGAGGGAAGGAGGGGGAGGGAGGGAAGGAGGGGGAGAGGGAGAAGGAAAGGGAAGAACAGAGGGAGGGAGAGAGGGAATGAGAGAGGGATGGAGGGAGGGAGAGATGAGGAGGGAGGGAGAGAGGAGGAGGGAGGGAAGGAGAGAGGGATCGAGGGAGGGAGGGAGAGAGGAAGCGAGAGCGAGAGGGAGGGTGGGAAAGAGGGACTGAAAGAAAGATAGGGGGAGGGAGGGGGGAGTGAGGAAGAAAGGGAGGGAGGGAGAAAGGGAGGGAGGGAGAGAGGGAGGGAGGGCTAGAGGGAGAGAGAGAGGGAGGGCGGGAGAGTGGAAGGGAGGGAGAGTGGGATGGAGGGAGGGAGCGAAGGAGGGAGGGAGGAAAGGAGGGAGAAAGGGAGGGAGGGAGAGAGGGAGGGAGGGCTAGAGGGAGAGAGAGAGGGAGGGAGGGAGGGAGGGAGGGTGGGAGAGTGCAATGGAGGGAGGGAGAGTGGGATGGAGGGAGGGAGAGAGGGAGGGAGGGAGAGAGGGAGGGAGAGAGGGAGGGAGGGAGGAAAGGAGAGAGGATGGGAGGCAGAGAGGGAGGGAGGGAGGGAAGGAGAGAGGGAGGGAGGATGAGAGAGTGAGGGACAGAGGAAGAGAGGAAGGGAGAGAGGGAAGGAAAGGGTGAGGGTGGGAGGGAGGGAGGGAGGTGAGCCAGAAGCCAGTATGCCTCCAATTAATTTGCTGTTAAACCAATTGAAGAGCTTGTTAACAAGCTGGAGAAGGACAGAAACAAATTTTTGAAACTAGTAACAGGAAGAGCAAATGGTCTGGGACACGTTAGTGCACAGCTGTCGGTCGGAAGCACAGCTGGAAGCCATTACTGATTGTGGCCACTGATGCAAAATTTCATATAAAAAAGAGTCATCAAACTGAAGTGCTCGCCCAGTGGCAGCACTTTGCTCTTGTTTAAACACAGTGGCACTTGAGCAGCGAGTGTTTTGGGCACTCATGTGAACCCTGATCCTCGCCTCTCCTGTATTCATCCAGGGAACAGCACGCCCAGTAATGGCTGCCAGTTGACTTTTAAAATTGCCCTCAGGAACTAATTCCCACCTGCCCGCCATTGATCCTGCCAGCGGGAGCACGGGAAAATTCGGCCCATGAACGAGGAGGGATTTAAGAGAGGGTAGCAGAGAGGTGGAGGGGCTCACGGATAAGGATGGGAACCTCATTGCCTGCTGAACTCACCTAACAGGCCAATTAACTTTTTCCTTGGAAGTTGTATTGCGTGAGTGACCTGGCATGGCGTCAGTACTTGGAAACAGCCCCGCTCAGGTTCCTGTCACCCACCGGACTAGAAATTCAGGCCCTGATATCGGGAAATTGGCAGGTGAAGAAACAAGAAACTTCTCAGTGACTTAAATAAAATCCATTACAACAGTGACTACAACTCAACAGTACCTCACTTGCTCCACGTGGCTCAGGATGTCTTGAGTATGTAAATAGTGCTTTATGCTAAACTGACATTCGTCCTTCAGACACAGCCAGGTGAAGGGCTAACATCAGTACATCCATGATGAGCCAAGTAGTCACATTCTTTGCAGTAATTTCTATGGAACCATTGAATCCATACAGTGCAGAAAGAGGCCATTCAGCCCACTGTGTCTGCACCGACTCTCCGATAGATCATCCCATCTAGGCCCTTCCCTCCGCCCTATCTCTGCAACTCTGTGCATTTACCAGGGCTAATCCACCTGGCCTACACATCTTTCGACACTAAGGGGCAATTTAGCATGGCTAATCCACCTAACCTGCACATCTTTGGACACTAAGGGGCAATTTGGCAGGGCCAATCCACCTAAACTTCATATCTTGGGACACATTACCATGGCTAATCCACCTAATCTATGCATATTTGGACAATAAGGAGCAATTTAGCATAGCCAATCCACCTAACCTGCACATTTTTGGATACTAAGGGACAATTTACCATGGCCAATCCACCTAACCTGCACATCTATAATTGTGTAAGTTTTTGAATGATTATAGGGAACTGCCAGACTGTTGTCATGCAGGCAATGGCACTAAAGGCTCAATTCAATCAGGACTGTGAAAAAAATAAAGAAGGTTTTACTGTTGCCTGTTTTAGTTTTGTCGGGAGCCTTATTTGAATCATGCACTTCCCCAATAGTCAAAACAGTAATCCATTCCCGAGGACTGACATTCCTCACCACAACGAATACAAAATAATCACCACCTAAAAAAAATCCTAAAGGATTTCAGATTAAATCTTTTCATTGGGTCCTTCTAAAATGAACCGCTGCAAAGTTTGACTGTTCCATATGTTCAGGTCATAGTATTGAACCACTTTAGTTCCTTTCAAGTTCCACTCTCAGACTGCAATCTAGGATAACATGCCGATGCATTCTTGAGGGATTCCTGCATAACCAGAACTGCTGCCCTTGCACATGAGATGAAATCCCAGTCTGACCATTCAGGTGAATGTGAAAGACCCGGTTGTACTATTCAAGGGACCACAGGGAGTTCTCCCCATGTTCTGGACAACGTTCCTGTGAAGAAAATGGCAGATTAACTGGTATCATTTCATACGTCGGTTATACGCAAAGGTGGCTTTACTTGCTGTGTGTCTGCACTTCAGCGAAGCATTTTCAGATATCCTAAGGGCAGCACAATGGCACAGAGAGCGGCATGGTGACGCAGTGGTTAGCACCGATGCCTCACAACGCCAGGGGCATGGGTTTGAATCCGGTTGTCCGTGTGGAGTTTGCACATTCTTCCTGTATCTGTGTGGGTTTCTGATGCGCGTCAATAAGCACATGGAATCAAGGCTTCGGTATTGAAGGCTTTAATAAAGTAACAAGGGAACTACTAACACGAATACACCAGTTCAGACTGAAGGGGTCCTGCCGGAGCAGGGGGTCTTATACCCTGTCACCGGAGGCGGGACCCCACTGGAATGTGCCACGATAACTCTCATAACAGGTAAACACCCTAACTCAACAACATTGTACAACCCCCACAGTAATAACACCCTAGCCCAACAGTAACATGGTAACAAACCCCAGTGGTGAACCAACGATGGTTCACCACATTCACCCCTCCTTTAAGAACAAAAGGTGGCGGGGTGGACGAAAAACAGGTCATATAACAGACAATAACAGAAAAGTCACAGGATTCACAAGTCCAGACGGTCTGGAGGACCGCACCGACGCTGCGATCTCCTCAACACCGGTTGCGAAACCGGAGCAGGTGCCGATCTCTTCAACACCGGTTGCGAAAACGGAGCAGGTGCTTGTGGTGGCGCTCTTAAAGTAACGTCTGGCTGTCCCCTCAAGGACTCCCGGGCCGGCCGGCCCTGGTGAGGCGATGGTGCAGGGGATCCTGGAACGTTTGGTGGTAGTGGTGGTGGTGATGATGATGGTGGCGCCGATCTCCGAGTCTCAGGCAAGCTGTACATGGGAGTAAAAGTGTTATGCACTGGTCCTGGTGCTGACCACGCCACGTCTGGGGAAGTAATGAGGAGTAGTGGATTTGTGACTGGGGGAATAGGAGCGACAGGGGTTGCTACGTCCCCTGCGGGCGCCAGGTCTCTAATGGAGACAGTGTCCTCTCGCCCGTCAGGATATGCCACATAGGCATACTGAGGGTTGGCGTGGAGGAGTTGGACCGGTTCGACCAAGGGGTCGGACTTGCGAGCCCTCACATGGCGCCGCAGAAGGACGGGTCCTGGGTACGTCAACCAGGCTGGCAATGAGGTCCCCGAGGACGACTTCCGAGGGAATGAGAACATCCTCTCGTGGGGAGTAGCATTGGTTGCCGTACACAGGAGGGAGCGGATAGCATGGAGCGCATTTGGAAGGACCTCCTGCCAACGGGAGACTGGAAGGCCCCTGGATTTCAGTGCCAGTAGGACAGCCTTCCAGACTGTAGCATTCTCCCTTTCCACCTGTCCGTTACCCCTAGGGTTGTAGCTCGTGGTTCTACTAGAGGCAATCCCGAATGAGAGCAGGAATTGCCTCAAGTCGTTGCTCATGAACGACGAGCCCCTGTCGCTATGAATGTAGCAGGGGTACCCGAACAGGGTAAAAAGTTCACTGAAAACCTTGATGACGGTGGCAGTTGACGTGTCCGCACAGGGGAAAACAAACGGAAACCAGGAATACTCGTCTATTATATTGAGAAAATAGACATTCCGGTCCGTTGAGGGAAGGGGGCCCTTAAAATCCACACTCAGCCTCTCAAAAGGGCGAGTGGCCTTGACCAATTGTGCCCGGTCTGGTCGATAAAAGTGTGGTTTGCATTCTGCGCAAATCCGACAGCTTCTAGTTACTGACCTGACATCCTCCACCGAGTAGGGCAGGTTGCGGGCTTTGATGAAGTGGTAGAGTCTGGTGACTCCAGGATGACACAGATCATTGTGGAGAGCCTTCAAGCGGTCCTCCTGCATGATGGCGCATGTTCCGCGCGAGAGGGCATCCGAGGGCTCATTGAGCTTCCCTGGACGATACATAATATCGTAACTATAGGTGGAGAGCTCAATTCTCCACCGCAAGATCTTATCGTTCTTGATCTTGCCCCTCTGCGTGTTACTGAACATAAACGCCACGGATCGTTGATCCGTGATCAGGGTGAACCGCTTACCTGCCAGGTAATGGCGCCAGTGTCTGACTGCCTCCACAATGGCCTGAGCCTCCTTTTCCACCGCTGAGTGCCGAATTTCTGGGCCTTGAAGGGTGCGGGAAAAGAACGCGACGGGCCTGCCTGCCTGGTTTAGTGTGGCGGCTAGGGCGAAGTCAGATGCATCACTCTCCACCTGGAAAGGGATGGATTCATCCACCGCGTGCATCGTGGCTTTCGAGATGTCGCTCTTCAAAACCTTGAAGGCCAATTGGGCCTCCGGCGTAAGTGGGAAGGTCGTGGACTTAATGAGCGGACGAGCTTTGTCCGCGTAGTTGGGGACCCACTGTGCATAATATGAAAAGAACCCGAGGCATCTCCTCAGTGCCTTCGTGCTAGCGGGCAAGGGAAGTTCAGTGAGTGGGCGCATACGGTCTGGATCAGGGCCAATGACCCCTTTTTCCACCACGTATCCGAGGATGGCTAACCTACGCGTACGGAATACGCACTTCTCCCTGTTATAGGTCAGATTCAGGCGAGATGCAGTGCGCAGAAAGTGTTGGAGATTCGTGTCGTGGTCCTGCTGGTCATGGCCGCAGATGGTGACGTTATCCAGGTACGGGAAGGTAGCCCGCAACCCGTTCTGGTCCACCATTCGGTCCATAGCACGCTGGAAGACCGAGACCCCATTGGTGACACCAAATGGAACCCTGAGGAATTGGTATAGACGACCATCCGCCTCAAAAGCCGTATATTGTCGGTCCTCTGGGCGGATGGGGAGTTGATGGTAGGCGGACTTAAGGTCTATGGTAGAAAACACTCGGTACTGCGCAATCTGATTGACCATATCAGAAATGCGCGGGAGAGGATACGCATCCAGCTGCGTGTATCTATTAATGGTCTGACTATAGTCGATGACCATCCGAGGTTTGTTCCCGCTTTTGACTACCACGACCTGCGCTCTCCACGGACTAGCACTGGCCTGTATGATCCCTTCCTTGAGGAGCCGCTGAACCTCAGATCTAATAAAGATCCGGTCCTCAGCGCTGTAACGCCTACTTTTAGTAGCGATGGGCTTGCAGCCAGGTACCAGATTTTTAAAAAGGGATGGTGTCGTGATCTTCAGGGTGGATAAATTGCACGCGGGGCACTTTGGGCAATTTGGAGGCTGCGGCTGATTCCCTACTGCCAGTGAAGGGAGTGGCCCACCGTACTGTAGGATCACACTCTTCATGTGGACCATAAAGTTTAGTCCGAGGAGAATTGGCGCGCAAAGGTGAGGTAGCACAAGGAGCCTGTATTGCTCGTAAACTGTGCCCTGTACCTCAAGAGTTACCATACATCGTCCTTGGATCGGTACAGACCGGGACTGTGATGCCATGGAAATTGTCTGTTTGGCAGGGAGAACCCGGAGTCCACACCTTTTAGCAGTTTCAGGGTGTATGAAACTTTCGGTGCTCCCACTGTCAAACAGACAATTCACAGTTCTGCCACTAACCTTTACCTCCATCATAGAATGTTCCAGTCTGTAATGCCTGGTCTGATCCAGAGAGATCGACGCCACCGTTGGCCCCTGGGCGTCACTGCATGCTGCCGATGTGGATGCTGAGGACCCCTGCTGGTCGCTGCTGCATGCTGCCGATGTGGATGCTGAGGACCCCTGCTGGTCGCTCCTAGTCGTCGTGGACCATGATGGCCGCCCCCATGGATCGCACGTGGGCGAGGGCGCCAAGCGCAGCGACTCCTGGTGGTCTTCCTCCTCCTCTGTCTGCCATGATGGCGCCGTCCTGAGATCGCACGTGGTCGGACCTCGTGGGTACTGCGACGCCGAAAGAGATGGTCTCCGTTCTGGAGGGTTACAAGCTGCACTGCCGTTTTTAGGTTTGGACCTGCAAACTTTGCCGTAGTGGCCTTTTTTACCGCACTGGCTGCAGATTGCCGTTCTTGCCGGACACTGTTGCCGTGGATGCTTGGCCCCTCCACAAAAATAGCATCGCTGGCCACCTGGAGCTGCCGCCGTCGTCGAATCGGTCTGGGAGCGCGGGTTCGCGGGGCGAGGAGGGAGCAGAGCTTGCTCCAACCACGTTGACTGCACGTGGTCCTCGGGGTACAGCGCCAAGCTCTTCGACGCCGCCTCCAACCTCACGGCCATCCCCATTGCCTGGGTCAAGTTGAGTTTCCCCTTTTCTAGCAATTTAAGCCTGATGTACGAGGACCCTACCCCTGCTACGAACGCGTCTCGGGCGAGGTCGTACATATACTGCTCGGCGGAGACGTCCTTACAGTCGCAACCCCTGGCAAGCTGCAGGAGCTCATTGGCATAATCCTCTATGGTTTCGCCCGACTGCCGACGTCGTGTAGCGAGGAGGTAACGAGCATGTATCTCGTTGGGTGGCATAATGTACCTATTCTTTAGGAGCTCGACGGCACCCTGGTAAGTGGGAGCTGCACGAATGGCTAGGTAAATCGTGTCGCTTACCCTCGCGTGGAGGACCTGGAGTCTATCACTGTCCGTAGTGATAGCTACCGAGGCTGCCAGGTAGTCCTCAAAGCACTTCCACCAATGGTCGAATGTGTTAGCTGCACCGACCGCACGTGGGTCCAGTGTCAGACGATCCGGTTTTAGGATCTGTTCCATACTCTCTGTTTTTTTTTTTCTTCTTGTTGCACAGTTGTGAGTTTTCTGTTTACTTTATTAAATTGATGCGCGTCAATAAGCACATGGAATCAAGGCTTCGGTATTGAAGGCTTTAATAAAGTAACAAGGGAACTACTAACACGAATACACCAGTTCAGACTGAAGGGGTCCTGCCGGAGCAGGGGGTCTTATACCCTGCCACCGGAGGCGGGACCCCACTGGAATGTGCCACGATAACTCTCATAACAGGTAAACACCCTAACCCAACAACATAGTACAACCCCCACAGTAATAACACCCTAGCCCAACAGTAACATGGTAACAAACCCCAGTGGTGAACCAACGATGGTTCACCACAGTTTCCTCCGGGTGCTCCGGTTTCTTCCCACAGTCTGAATTTTGGCCATGCTAAATTCTCCCTCAGTGTACACGAACAGGCGCCGGACTGTGACGACTAGAGGATTTTCATAGTAACTTCATGGCAGTGTTAATGTAAGCCTTACTTGTGACTAATAAATAAACTTTAACTTTAAATAAACTTTAATTTAAAAAGTCCCTTATAAATGAAAATTCTCCAATTCTTACAGTCTGTAGTGTGTGGAAACTCTGCACATATCTTTGGAATGTTCCTCGGGCAACTACCATATTGGACTTGCCACATTTTGAGATATGTTTCAGCCTATTGTGACTGGAGTGTAACATAAACATCACAATTTGCAGCTTCTGTGAACTGCAGTTTGTATCTTTAGATGGTAACACTTTACTTTAGTTTCTAGAAATAAAAAAACAGTAAGGTTTGATCTTAAGAGAATGCATCCCATTCCCTGTCGGAGGGCCTCCCAAGCCATTAAATGTAAGAGCAAGTATGTGTGAACTTAATTGGGACACAAAGATTCTGCAACAATTTTGCATGTTTGTTAGTTTTTGGAAGCAATTTTATTTGGAAATTCTTGTCATTTCTATCTTAAATCTTAGGTTTTCTTGTTGATCTTGGGAGAAATTTGATGCCGCTGTAAGCGACAGCAGGAATAAAACACCTTGAGCATGTTTTGCAACACAGTTGTAGTGATGATTAAATAATTCAGAAGGGAGGGTTGGGAGGGAAAAGGTGTTGGAGAGATTGCACTGCTTCTCACGCCCGAGATCTGCCTCAGGTTGCCAAACGTCCAGAATCATCCGGGATTCTCCCCGGAATTAAATAATAAACCATGGTAAATAATCCGGGGGGAAGAAAAATAATAGCGACATTTAAAAAATCGGTGTGCTGTATAAAAAATATGGGAAATTGGGGAAAATCCCTGTTTGACTGGGTGTGGCGGGTTAACGGTGGGAGGTTAGGCCAAGAAACTTCCAAGAAAAAATTCACCCAGATTTGGCAAGCCGAGATACGTCTGTGTCCCACAGCGCGCCCCACACAATGAGGCCAGTTTGTCAGCACAGTTCTTCGAGTGCTCACAGCTCAGGTGCATTGCTAAAGCACTGAGACCAGGAGGCAAGATAAGGGGCATTAGCCATTTGAAAAAAACTGCTGGCAACTCCTAGATTGGCGCCTGACCATTTTCTTCCACCCATAATGTTACTGGAGGATGTGATGATTGGGCATTGAAGATAATCTGTTTTAAAGCTTATTTATTTATTCGTATCACAAGTAGGCTTACGTTAACATTGCAATGAAGTTACTGTGAAAATGCCCCCAGTCGCCACACTCCGGCATCTGTTCGGGTACATTGAGGGAGAATTTACCATGGCCAATGCACTTAATGGAAAATTAGGTCATAGAATCATAGAATGCCTACAGTGCAGAGGCAAGCCATTTGGCCCATCAAGTCTGTACTGATTCTTCAGCAGAGCAAGCCAGTCCCTAACCCTGTAGCCCCACGTATTTCCCCATTAATCCCCCTAACCTACATGTCCTGCTAAGAGATAATTCAGCATGGCAAATCAACCTAACCTGCATATCATTGGACTGTAGGAGGAAACTGGAGCACCCGGAGGAAACGCACGCAAACACGAGGAGAATATTCAGACTCTGCACAGACTATCATCTGAGGCCAGAATCGAACCCAGGGTCCCTGGTGCTGTGAGGCAGCAGTGCTAATCATTGTGCCACCATGCCATCCATAAGGTCCAGCACTGAAGGGACAAAGGTCAGCTTGCAAAGCAGAAAGTGATTGTGATTGCTAGCATCCTTCATAAATGACCCGAGACCCTAATTCCCTATTTAGACAGATCAGCCATCTTGTGAGAGGGAACCCAAATTTAGCGAAAAGTACATGAGCAAATGCAGCCATTTTACATCACTTAATCAACCCTACTTCTATGTTGATTATTTTTTAGTGTTTAATGGTGATTAATGCTTTTATGATTCTCTGCAAACTGGTGAGCAGATGGAACCTTCTAACTTAACAAGAAAGCATATTGAGGAAGTTTCCCCTCACTGAGGTATTTCCATTTGAGCAACTGAATTTTCATAGCGGAATCCTCTCTTTGAAGATCACACATTAAACAAAAGTTTTACAACATTTACTTTTGGCTTGTATCAGGATTAAGAAACAAAGAAAACAGGAAGATTAAAAAACAAAAGCTCCTTTGTCAGCACTTAGAAAGATAAAATAACAGATTAATGTTCACCAGAGCTCATTTATTTATTTAGTTCTGACGGTCATTGATGTAAAAAGTTAATTTAACTTATCAGCTTTGGTCAGAAGTTGCTAAGGTTTCAAATCCCACTCAGGTAGAATGCTTACAGTACAGGAGGAGGCCATTCAGCCCAACATGCCCATACAGGCTCCATGTAAGAGCTACTCAGAGCCTGTCACTCCCCCTTCCTTTTCCCCCGTACATAGCCCTACAATGTTTTTCTTCAGATATCTGTCCACTTGCCTTTTGAATGCCTTTCCTAGCTATATATTATGTAATATAAAATCTTTGGCATCCTCAAAGTACTGATTAACAGTTTGATGTCTTTGTTGATAAAAACATCATGATGGTTTCGACCTGACAACTTTTAGGCATGGCAATGTCAATGGCAAAGGAATTGGTCCTTATGGGGCAAGGGAGGACTCACTTCATGAATTGGCTCAACTGTTGGTGAATGGGAAGGTAATGGCCTCGTGGTATTATCGTTAGACTATTAATCCAGAAACTCAGCTAATGTTCTGGGCATCTGGATTTGAATCCTGCCACGGCAGATGGTGGAATTTGAATTGAGAAAAAAAATATCCGGAATTAAGAATCTATTGATAACCATTGTCCATTGTCAGAAAAACCCATCTGGTTCACTATTGTTCTTCGGGAAGGAAATCTGCCGTGCTCACCTGGTCTGGCCTACATGCGATTCCAGAGTCACAGAAATGTGGTTGACTCTCAAATGGCCTATTCAAACTAAGGATGGTCAATAAATGCTGGCCAGCCAGCGATGCCAATGTCCCACTAATGAATAAAAAAACAATGCTATCCAAGCAGTGAGTGGATAATCACAACACAGCAGCAGGAAATACTGATGGAAAGAGAAGAGCTCAAAATCTGAAAAGGCAGGAAATACTCAACAGGTTGGACAGCATCTGTGGAGAGTCGAGGGAGATGAGAATTAATGTTTCTGGTCACTGATCTTCCCTCAGAGATCCGAGCAAATGTCAGGAGGAGTGAATTAGCATTGGGGACGGGACCATGAACTTGAGGGACATCTTGATTTACTTGGTGCCCATGACCAAGTCTCTTCCAGAGGCTTAAGCACAAAAATCTGTGCTGCTGCCTGTGTACTTAGAGATACAGTTGCTCTTCTAACTGGGGCAGAACGGTGGCAGTGTGGTTAGCGCTGCTGCCTCACAACGCCAGGGACGTGAGTTCCATTCCGGCCTTGGGTCACTGTCTGTGTGGAGTTTGCACATTCTCCCTGTGTCTGCGTGGGTTTCCTCCGGGTGCTCCGATTTCCTCTCACAGTCCAAAGATGTGTGGGTTAGGTGGATTGGCCATGCTAAATTGACCCTAGTGTCAGGGGGTTAGCAGGGTAAATATGTGGGGTTATGGGGATAGGGTTTGAGTGGGATTGTGGTCGGTGAAGATTCAATGGGCCAAATGGCCTCCTTCTGCACTGTAGGGATTGTATGATTCTATGGCATAAAAGGACCCACGGCAGTATTTCAAATAAAAGGGGAGTTATCAAAAGTGTTCTGGATATTATAATCCATCAATCATCAATAGTAGACCAGATTATCTGATCATTGTCACATTGCTGTTCTGAGAACATGTGGCGGAGATTCAAGCGGTGCCAAATGCGTGGGATGTGCTTGAATCTCCCCCACAGTCATGACTTTGCCGTGACGATATTCCAGAATCCTTCTTATTAATAGTTGTTCTATTATGAAGGCATCAAGGTTGAATGTTTTTCCAAAGCACTGTTTATGGGATATCAGGCATTACCTGGGGGGCAGAGTGACATGTTAAGCTGAGGACAAGTGCAGTCCCAACAGAAACATTGCAGTGTGCAACGTGTATTCTATGGGAGAAATATTCTGATTTTCCAACCTTGCCCACAGCTGGGATTCTCCAGCCCCGCTGCTGAGAACGGAGGTTTGGCTGAGCACCAGATTCTCCGTTCTTGCTGGCAGTGGGGGTGGGGCATGAACAGTTGGATGATTCCAGCCATCAGCTTGGGAGGGAAAAGCAGAGGATACCCTGCTGGTGGTGATTCCAGCTTTCCCTGCCTTCTTTTTAGACACATTGGGAAAACAAGTGAAGGGCGTGTCCTAAACCTGAGCCTGCCCCACCAGCAAGATAGAGCTTTTAAAAGACTGGGGAGAAGGCTGCCCCAATTTATAAAATATGAAAAAAAGACAGGCTGCAAAAACCACACCCCCCCTCCCCCCCCCTCCCCCTATCCCTTTGAACTTCCTTTCCACCCATGGCAACTATCCCCCACCATGGAATCCCTTGGTCCGTTCCACCCTCGGCACTGTTCCTTGGCACCAACCCCTGGTACTATACCCTGGCATCATTCAATTCGCCACCCCTCCGCCGGTGGCATGCTCTGTTACAGGGGCAAGAGACACCCCACCCCACCCCCCCCCGCTCCCAACAGCTGGGCACTTGTACCTTTACAACATATGAGAAGGCTTGTCAGTTGGGAAAAGAGCCTGTCAAAGGTGAAATTTGAAATGGTAAGCCAGTGTACCGGCAAAGCTGAACAGAAGAGTGACAACGGATACACAGCAACACCATTGTGAGGTCTATGGGCATTATGGTGATTGGCTATAACCTTTACACTGCACTTTGATAAATTGCAGTTCTTCAAATTACAAATTATCCCTTTGTATTTGCATTACAATATGAATTGTAAAATCACAAGCAAAGTTATTACTGCCTAATTATATTGCTACTCATAAATTACATGGTAAATGCTACCCTTGAGATCCACAGCTTGGTGCTGAATCCTTAAAGCAAGACAAAGACTGTGTAACTAAGGAAGCAGTCTATTTAGCATAATCTCCAAGAACGAGAGCGGAAGCAGTAGAATAAGGCAATTGGGATCATCAAGCTATTCAATAACAATATCCTTTGCATTCCTTGAGTGCATTGCATTGCACAAGCAAAACTGCACATGCGTTTCCACAGTACATTGCTGATTTGACTGCATATGGCATGTAGAAGAGAAGTCCTCTCCATATGGAAGACTGGATAGCTTGGGCTTATATTCTTAGGAGTTCAGAAGAATGAGAGGGGATCTGATTGAGGTATATGGAATGCCAAAGGGGATTGATAAGGTGGATGTTGAACAGATGTTCCCCTTCGTGGGATGGTCTAGAACAAGAGGTCATAGATATAGGACGGAATTTTCCTGACCCGCCCGCTATGGGAATCATAGCAGGCAGAACAGAAGCATGCAAAGGTCCGTCGAACTCGGGTGGGAGTCTTGGAGCGAATGGAGCTGGAAAGTCCTGCCCATAAACTAAGGGGATGTAGGTTCAAAACTGAGATGAGGAGAAACTACCTCTCTCAGAGGGTTGTGAATCTGTGAACTCACTGCCCCAGAGTGCAGTGGAGGTAGAATCAATCAAAAGATTCAAGAAAGAGATGGATATGTTTCTGCTGAAAAGCGGGATAAAGGGAGCAGGCAGGAAAGTGGAGTTGAGACCAGGTTAAGATCAGCCATGATCATATAGAATGGTGGAGCGGGCTCGAAGGGCTGAATTGCCTACTCCTGCTCCTAATTCCTACGTTCCTATGTACCAGAAGTAGGTCCACTTTTTTCCCACTGATCCCACATTCTCAACAGCCACAGTTGGTGCGTTACTGCCTCAGATGAAGACCATTCTGTGGTATCAGATCAAATGTGTTTGAACCCAGACATGTTGAGGAAAAGCTGATCAAAACTAAAGGGCAGCTCAGGATATGAAAGCATGTTTGCCGTGAGAGAAATAAGTCAGAAGAAGAAATGGATGCTCCTCAAAATGTTCAGAGACACCGTTTCCAATTTTCCTTTTAAGCTCAATTAATCACTCCGCTTTTTATTAATTTTCCCACCTTCTCGTAGAACTTGACCTCGTAGTCCAAAATGATCCCGTTCGGATGTTCCGGCTCTTGCCAAGAGAGGGAAATGCTGTTTCGGGACGTCCGCTCCTTCTTAATGACGGTGACCAGAGATGGAGCTGAGAAAGAGCAAAATACAATTAAAGAATAATCTGCACAAACCCGTGCCAACTGGAATCGTTCCTTTCCAAAGCAATCTCTAATTGATGCTGTCCCTGTGGCAAGACTGAGCAGCTGGGAATGCTGCCTCTGAACGCATTTTGGAAATGATAACTTTAACAAAAGATTAGTCTGAATTTTACAATATTTAAGTGTCTTTAAGTGGAGACTACCACAAGCGTGAGCAATCTGTCACACTCCTTAACCAAGCGACCGGTGTGTATCTGATTGAGAAACTCACATATGTCAGCCTAAAGCAATGCCAAAATTCTACCTGGCTCACAAATCAAAGCCGATTACTGTTAAGCAGATAGCTGACATTTATCAACACTGACAACACAAAATTATGGCAAAAAACTGTGTGTCTCACACAGACTCATCTACACATCTAATCATGTTTATTGTGAAGTGTTTCTTATTTTTTGAGGAGATTGGGTAGTTGCGCCCAATCCTTACAATAAGCAGCAGCAGCCTGCAACTGTAGAAGATGCGCTAAGTTTATAGTTCAGCAGATGATGCATTGATCCTTGCATTTTTAAAACAGTTTTTTTTTCAGTTTTGCGTTCATCCTTCTTCCTGACTGTCAGCAGCTCTCTGCTTCAAGAGAGCGTGCCCAAGTTAAATGTTCTTCCTTTGTGATTACTGGCAAACTAATCAAGTATGAGGCCCAATATTTGTTCATCCAACATTCTCACTTCATATTGAGGAATTTCTGGATGTTGATTAACCGCGGAGATTGATTTTTTTTTTCCGTTCCCTAGTCTGGGAACACTAAGCCATTTTGATTATTCCTGTTGCTACAATGGATTAACAACACCAGGTTAAAGTCCAACAGGTTTATTTGGTAGCAAAAGCCACACCGGTGTGGCTTTTGCTACCAAATAAACCTGTTGGACTTTAACCTGGTGTTGTTAAACTTCTTACTGTGTTTACCCCAGTTCAACGCCGGCATCTCCACATCATGGCTACAATGGATGACATCAGTTAACTCAGAAAATACCAGAGACCAAAGCTGGGACTTGTTAGACCTGGATGGATCATTACAGAGCATATAGTGCATTTCCCCAATCAGCAGACAATGGAAACATAAGACAAACTTTTTTATTGCTGTCTTTATTATATATTCTTTCCAACTTTTCTTTAAACCAAAATAACCCTATCATCCTCCACTGTCATATGTACACTGTGCACAATTTTTCAACCATTTCATAGAACTACATAGAGGCTACAACCCAGAAGCAGGTTATCCAGTCCAACACATCTTGGCTGCTGTTTGCGTGCCACATGAGCCACTTCCCACTCCAATCACCTCTTTCCATCTTGGCTCAAGTTTGCTTTCCACCTTAAGTATGCATTAAACCTCCCCACAAATGCACCTGTGCTTTCTCCTTCGAACAGTCCATGAGGCAGAAAGTTTCACATTCTCACCACTCAGTGTCAAGAAATTCTCCTCAATTCTTCATTTGATCTGTGAACGATGATTTTGTATTTGTGCCCCTTTGTTCTGGACTCAAACACATGTTCGTCCACATCCACCAGATTAAATGTCTTCATAAACTTAAAGACTTCTATCAGGTCTCTTCTCAAGACTGCTTTTTTTCCTGACAAAGAGAACCCCAGATCTCCAATCTTTCCTAATATCTCCATTCCACTTCATGCATCCATGGTCCAAGGGCAGGTCCTTGGCTCATTGTCAGTTTATAACAGCTGGAGCCTCAGCTGTTTTCTTGACAAGTTTATCAGTGATGGTTAACCATCGCCGGCGAGATACGCAACTTCTGGATTTCGCCAGGTCTTGAGCCCCCGCCACCATTTCCCCAGATGACAAACGCGGGCTCAAGATCACCCCCTATATGTTTCAGTGAGATCACCTAAATTCCAATGAGTACAGTCGCAAACTGTTTAACCTTTCCTCATCAATCCCTCCAAACTAGGGATCATCCTAACGAACCTTCTCTGAACTGCCTCCCTGAATGAGCAATTAGGGGCCTCATTTGGCCCACTGTATAGGGTGTGGGTGAGTATGTAGTAAGGCTGGCTGCCCACTGGATTTCATTTCCGCCCCTCAGCCTTCAGACTTTAAAAATCCAGCCCATTGTTTTATCCTGCAGGGCAACAGGATGAAATATGGTGGGCATTGAGAAAATAGTCCAGGGGTTTTGAGTTCCTCTCAGCAAACAGAAATATCCATTTAATTGGAGCTGGAGAGACTGGCTACATTACAGCCTCATCAGTGTATCCCGAATATGCAGAGAACAGCTTTGTTTGCCCTGCTTTTAGAATAAACAGTAACACCATCACCGTCAGTACAGGCTTCACAAGGCGGATGACATTTTTTAAAAATTTGATTTGACGCCAGTACTGGTATACAGTGAAAGGTATTGTTTCTTGCGCAATATACAGACAAAACATACCGTTCATGAATTACATAGGGGAGAAGGAAAGGAGAGAGTGCAGAATGTAATGTTGCAGTCATAGCTAGTGTGTAGAGAAAGATCAGCTTAATATAAGGTAGGTCCATTCAAAAGTCTGATGGCAGCACGGAAGAAGCTGTTCTTGAGTTGGTTAATACGTGATCTCAGACTTTTGTATCTTTTTCCTGACAGAAGAAGATGGAAGAGAATATGCCCCGGGGTGCATGGGGTCCTTGATTATGCTGGCTGCTTTTCCAAAGCAGGCATCTCTTTCCAGGGATACCTTCAACCTGTTGATAATTAACTTGCTTTTTAAAAAATTCATTCATGGGACATGGGTGTCACTGACTGGGCCAGCATTTATTTCCCATCCCTAGTTGCAAGAGGGCAGTTGAGAGCCAACCACATTGCTGTGGCTCTGGAGTCATATGTAGGCCAGACCGGGTAAGGACGGCAGATTTCCTTCCCTAAAGGTCATTAGTGAACCAGATGGGTTTTTCCAACAATCAACAATGTTTTCATGGTCATCAATAGATTCCTAATTCCAGATTTTTTTTTACTTAAGTTCAATTACACCATCTGCCGTGGCGGGATTCGAACCTGTGTCCGCAGAATGTTCGCTGAGTTTCTGGATTAATAGTCCAGCTATAATACCACTAGGCCATTTACACTCGGAAATCCTAATCAAGTTATTCCAAAATCAATACCATAATTTAACATTATACCCACAGCTATCTTAAGTCTGAAGGCCCACTGCACTCCAAGTTTCTATCATACAAACATTGACAATGTCAGATAATTCAAATGAATATATTTTGTACTGAGATTTATAGGTACAGTACCTCAAATCCGGCACCCTCGGGACTGAGGCTGGATTTCAGATATTGTCAGATTTAGGGTTGGGTTGTTTGCACTGTAAGCAGTTCAGGTTAAGCTGGGTCAGGTGAAAGAGGTCAAGGGTCGTATGGAGCACAGGATAGAGCAGCATGTGAAGAGAAGATGGTAACTAGTCTGGAGCCACACAGCACCAATGCATTTCTTTGCCAAGTTGTGCAGGTAGTTTGGTGAGTAACTCCGCAAGGCTCTTTGGACAGCACCTTCCAAACCCATGACCACTACCACCTAGAAGGACAAGGGCAGCAGGCACCGCCACCTGCAAGTTCCTCTCCAAATCCTCTCCTCACCATCTTGACTTGGAAATATACTGGGGACGAGTCTCCCAAAAAAATTCAAATTTGCGGAAAAACTGAAGTGAATGCCTCTGCTGTTTTGTCAGTGGGATTTTCAAAATTCCTCTCCCACACTCTCTGCGCTGCAGAGTGCCTCAGCATGAATCACACTCATAATCCGTGGTCGGGGCCTTTTCCCACGTGTCAGGAGGCCCAGGCTGGCACTAACAAGGTGGCAATGCCCAGGGGGCACCCCTCTGGCACCCAACCCTTTGGGTGGCCTTGATTGCCCCCCTTTCACTCCAGTGGAGTCAGGCCACCAGCTCCCCGCAAGTGGTGAGCTATATTAAACCCTGCTGGAGTGAATCACTCCTGGCCGGGGGCCAGGGGGGGCAGGAGCAGCTGGCGGGAGGCTAGTGGGCCTGGAGATTTCGGTCCCGGGCCTGCTAATGATATTTAAATTGTATGCAAATTAGAATTGAAATAATTTATGCAGCTCTGAGCCGAATTCTGGCAGAGAACTGACAGCGCCGGAAGTCTGGCTGCCGGAGACGGATGGAGGCCGTGGCGCCCAGCGGAGAGCCCATGAAGCGGCCTCCGTTTGAGGCTCCCAGTCCACTGAGCTATAAAAGCAGCACAGGGGGTTGGGAGAATCGCCCCCATTGTCGTTCCTTCAATGTCGCTGGCTCAAAATCCTGGAACTCCCTCCATAACGCACAGTGGATGTACTTACACCACATTGACTGCAGAGGTTCAAGAAGGCAGCTCACCAGCAACTTCTCAAGAGTAATTAAGAGCGGGCAGTAAATGCTGACCTCGCCAAATCCTAGGAATGAATTAAAATTGATCAGGCGTTTCTGGCACCTGGGCAGTACCTATCTGGCACCCAGGCAGTGCCAGTTGAGCACTGCCAGCGTGCCAGGGGCAGTGCCGAAGGGGCGGGGCCTGAGTGGGAGATGGTGAGGCTTGACTGGGGCTATAACTGGGGGTCGATGATGGGTGTGCTAGGCAGGGGGCAATGCAGGGAGAGTCTTGTGGGAGGGTTGCGTGGGATGGGTCGTGCAAGCAGGTCACGCAGAGGGGAGAGTACAGGGATGGAGCATGAAGTGGGGCATGTTGGGATTAATAATGGGGGGGGGGGGCGGGAGCATGTCAGAGGTCATGGAAGGGGACCCATCGGGGAGGGCCCCAATGCAAGTGGCCCGTGTGGGAAGTGGGTGGGCAAACATGCCGTTGCCAATGGGGTGGGGGTCCCAATGTCCGTAGGGGAGGAAGGGTCTCACCCAGTGCACTGTGGGGCTGGGGCACCCTTGCAAAATGGTGCCCAACCACTTCGCAGCCGGGCTCACAAGTATGTTTAGGCTCTGCCATGCCCCCCCCCCCCATCCCCTCTCCCAGTACTGACGCAAAACTCACCGCCCTCCCAAAAAGTGACTGAGTGTGGGCCAATTGTGGTACGGAGTGTGCTGCACAGGCTGGCATGGATCGCTCCGGTTTTGTTGCTGGTATGACACTTTCCGCCTTCACTGCGGCACGGTAGCGCAGTGGTTAGCACTGCTGCTTCACAGCTCCAGGGTCCCGGGTTCAATTCCCGGCTCGGGTCACTGTCTGTGTGGAGTTTGCACATTCTCCTCGTGTCTGCGTGGGTTTCCTCCGGGTGCTCCAGTTTCCTCCCACAGTCCAAAGATGTGCGGGTTAGGTTGATTGGCCAGGTTAAAAATTGCCCCTTAGAATCCTGAGATGCGTAGGTTAGAGGGATTAGCCAGTAAAATATGTGGGGGTAGGGCCTGGGTGGGATTGTGGTCGGTGCAGACTCGATGGGCCGAATGGCCTCCTTCTGCACTGTAGGGTTTCTATGATTCTATGATTTCTCTGCCGCACTCAGTCTTATAAAGTGTGAAGGGATTATTGAAGGTTTTTATTGCTGTAGAATTAAATACCTGGAATCCGCAAATCATTTCCTGGGGTAGTCATGGAAGTAATTGAGAAAACATGAGCTGCTAAACATGAGCAAAGTTCCCTCAATATGTTTTATTATTCTCGAGAAGTAAGCGACAATTTCATTGTGCAGGAACATGCCGTATGCGGTGCCAGTGGATTGTTAATTCTTTGATACTGGTTGTAGTGCATGCAATCCTTTCCCCAGAAATGTTTCACTGTAAACAGATTTAACAAACAGAACTCACTCGGCAGAAACAATTTACTCCACAAAATCACCGTAACAATGTCTGATTTTTAAACATTGATACTACTTGAATTTTTTAATTTGCAGTGGTTTTCTTTCAGAGTTTTAACCCTACGTTGTTTAATTCAATCAAATCTTGTTCATTCTACTAGGTAGAATGCAACAAATATATCCAACTATTTGACTGATTGGCTACAGAGTGGCACATCCTGTTCCTTGACAGATATTTCTACACTGCTTGCTTCTAACATAAATAAACTGTAATACATGTTAGTTTTTATTTGTCAAACTAACAAGCCCTCTGTGAAGATGTTAAAACATCAGTAATGCTGTTTGTTTTCATAGCATATCCCCTATTTCAGGAAGTGGTACATCTCACTCTGACAAAGTGTTTCTTTTTCATTTTTGGGAATCTTACGTTTTCCTGCATTTTTAGCGAGGTGGGGGACAAGATTTACAATGGCTGTGTTCAACACAATTGGTATCTATCTTGAAGCTTACGGAGGAGGAACATAACTCTAAAAGTACAATTGTAAAATCAAGATTAGAAAGCGTATCGGGCGGCATGGTGGCACAGTGGTTAGCACGGCTGCCTCACAGCGCCAGGGACGCGGATTCCATTCCCGGCTTGGGTCACTGTCTGTGTGGAGTTTGCACCTTCTCCCCGTGTCTGCATGGGTTTTCTCCGGGTGTTCCGGTTTCCTCCCACAGTCCGAAAGACGTGCTGGTTAGGTGCATTGGCCATGCTAAATTCTCCCTTAGTGTACCCAAACAGGCACCAGAGTGTGGCGACTAGGGGATTTTCACAGTAACTTCATTGCAGTGTTAATGTAAGCCTACTTGTGATGAATAAATAAACGTTATATTATTATTTTTTTATATACTTTTCCAATTCAATCAAATCAAATCCAATTCAGAGTCTCAACAAGTTGAGACATTTCCGATCCAGGCTGACAAGACAGGGCAAGCGACCAAACCACCCTGTCCTGGGCCCGATCTACATGAGCCAAGCTGATTGGAGAAGGGGGAGGTTCCTACAGCCTTGTTCTCCCTGTGTCTGCATGGGTTTCCTCTGGATGCTCCGGTTTCCTCCAACAGTCTGAAAGACGTGCTGATTAGGTGCATTGGTCATGCTAAATTCTCCCTCAGTGTACCCGGACAGGCGCCGGAGTGTGGCGACTAGGGGATTTTCACAGTAACTTCATTGCAGTGTTAATGGAAGTCTACTTGTGAATAATAAATAAACTTTATATTATTGCAGCTCTTCTTCATAAATGTCATTTTGATTAAAAGAAAATGACTATCTAAAAACATAGGAAAAAGTCCAGAACAGGAAAGGCCACTCAGATGATCAACTTTGACCCTTAAATCATATATATTAATACCTCTATCTATTGTTTTACTTACACTTAGCTGAATTGGAATTTGTGGTATTAATAATGAAAGTGCTAACGTGTGCATTGAAATGTTTGTTGGTAATGTAGTAAAACAAAGAGGTTTATGCCCTTGTTAAAACAGCAGTGTTTAATACAAAATAAAAACTCAGAAATGCTGGAAACACTCAGGGGGCTGGGCAGCACCTGTGTAGAAAGAAACTGAGACAACAACCTGAAATGTTAACTGTTTCTCTCGCTACAGATGCTGCTTGAACTGCTGAGTATTTCCAGCATTTTCTGTTTTTACTTCAGATTTGCAGTATCTGTACTGATTCTATTTGGCGATTTGTGCCCAATACAATGTTACTTCACCCCACTGGTCATACACAGCACGGAGGGAAGCCATCTGACCCATCACATTTGCGCTGACTGCCGCGCAGAGCAATCCAAAACTATGCCACTCTCTCTCACAGATATGTATTTTCCTTCGGTGGCACAGTGGTTAGCACTGCTGCCTCACAATTCCGGCCTCGGGTCACCGTTTGTGCAGAGTCTGCGTGTCCTCCCCGTGTCTGCATGGGTTCCCTCTGTGTCTTCCGGTTAAGGGCCTGTTTCCATGCTGTAAACCTCTATGACTCTGTGACTATGTGTGGGTTAGGTTGATTGGCCATGCTAAATTGCCCCTTAGTGTCAGGGGGAGTAACAGAGTAAATATGTGGGGTTTCGTGGATAGGGCCTGGGTGGTTTTGTGGTTGGTGCAGACCCGTTGCGCCAAGGGCCTCTTTCTGCACTGTAGGAATTCTATGAAATGTTCCTTCCCTTGGAAAATGGTTGCTCTCTGTCCTGTCGACTCCCTGCAGCGAGGAATTATAGTTCTCCACATAATGAACTTTTGACTGGTCAGATGTGGTATGCAGTAGGTGATCTAGTCTTCCTCTTGGATTTAAGAGTGAGTTGAACCTGCTTTTCTTGTATAGGGAACTTTATTGGACCCGGGGATAGGAGGCTGAGCTGTTGCATTGAGTTCAAGTGGCGGATGTCCAGGGACGTTACGGTAAAGCTGTCATGGGAGTGAGATGGCTTTGTGGCAGACCTCAGAAGGGTCGTGGGGAACAGAGAGAGGTAACTGGATGACACAAGGAAAGTCAATATCTACCAAAAGCAGCTGAAGCATAATAAATCAAGGGCAATTGAGGGAGGGTCAAGGATAATGGTTGGCAGGTCAAGGGTCAGGGTTCAGGGGGGCAGTTCAATGGCGACTGAGCAGCAGCTCCAAGTTGACAGGAAGTTGATTAATGGTGATGGTATGTGGCTTGAGAGTCACAGAAGGCAGCCCGAGAGTGATGCTGAAATGATGCTGTCGGCGTGGAGAGAGTGGCTGTCTGTCCAGGTACCATTTAAATCTGGCAACTCAACTTTTGCCCAGCATGAGATTACAGTGGTGTCAGCGACTTCCTGTCCATCCCTTGACAGTGTCCCTTGACTGTGCATAGCTAATTGGCTGGCGACCGCGTGATTGCGTATGACCAGCCATCCCACCTCCCAGCAGAAGTCCCATTCACTTCCAGCACCACTGTCAGGACACACGCTGCTGTTCATACCCGACCTGTCCATATAGCTTTGTGGCTTCCTCACAGCTTACATTCCCACCTAACTTTGTATCATGAGCAAACTTAGGAACATTACTCTCTGTCTCCTCATCTAAGACACTAAGAGTTGAAGACCCAGCACTGATTCTTGCGGAACTCCATTAACCACAGGTTGCCAACTTGAACATTTCTCTTTTATCTCTACCTTTGCTTCCTGTCTGTTGACCCATCCTCGATCCTTGCTAATGTATTATCCCAACACTATGAGCCTTTCCCATGCAGTTTAGCCTTTGGGTGGTATCTGATCAAATGTCTTTTGAAAATCCAAGTATACCACATCAATTGGTTCCCTATTTTTACCCTCATAGCTCGGGCTCTAAAAAAAATCTAATAAATTTGTCAAGTAGGATTTCCCTTTCATACATTCTGCACTCTCTCCTTTCTTTCTCTATCCATTGTGTGCTTTGTCTGTATAGCGCGCAAGAAACAATACTTTCACTGTATACTAATACATGTGACAATAATGAATCAAATCAAATAAATTGGCCTGCAGCATTTTCTGGAAGGAAAAAAAATGGTGCCGTTTTCCTGGTTATCATCAGGATCCAAACTCAATGGGGGTGATTCTCCTGTCGCGCAGCACTGCTTTTTTAGTGCAGCGGGCCGGGAGACTTTGGCGGAGGCCATTTCACGGGCTCCCCGCTGGGCACCCAGGCCTCCACACGTCTCCCAGTGCCAGATTTCCAGCACTGCCAGCCCAGCTCTGGAAACCAGCGCGAAGCTACATACATTATGAAAATCTTAATCTAAATCTCTCTTTTAAATAACATTAGTGGGCCCGATACTGAAATCTCAGGGCCCGCTAGCCAGTCATCCCCGCCTAGAGTTTACTTGTGGGGAGCTGGTGGCCTGACTCTGCTGGAGTGAAGGGGGAGCAATCGAGGCCCACCAGTAGGTTGGGCGGCAGGGGAAGCCCTCTGGGCATTGGCACCTTGGCAATGCCAGCCTGGCCCACTGACACTGCCCACGGAGCATAGTGCCAATGTCTAGGGGGCATCTCAGCATTGTCCAACAGGCATAGGGCAGTGCCAAAGGGGCAGGGCCTGATGGCGGTGATCAGTGGGCGTGGGGGGAGGGGGGTCTTGCTGCCACTCTGCAGTCAGGATCGGTGGGGGAGAGAGGGAGGCCAGTGATCAGGGATGGCCATCAGGGTTGGGGGAAGGGCAGCCGGCTGGGGGGGAGGGGCGGCAGGAGGGGGGGTCGACACTACGACGGGGGTGAGTCGGTTGGGGGGTGGGAGATCAAGGCGGGCCAGGTGGAGGGGGCGGGCAGGGCCTGGACACATCCGGGGGGGCGAGCGATCAGACCGTGGGGGGTGTCACACAGCTAGTGTTGTAAGGCCGCAGGGCTGGGCAGCGATCGAGCTGGCCAGCAACTGGGAGACCGGCAGATAGGAGCCACTGTGCATGCATTGATCTCAGCACTCACAGTGGCCCACTCAGCACTATGCTGCCAGCCTCACCAGTGGGAGTAGGCTCCGCCCACTGATTTTTAACAGGGTTCACGCTGAGGCACTCTGCAGTGCACAGAATGTGGGAGACCCGTTTTTAAACTCCTGCTGAAAGAAAAAGCAGGATTTTCTCCAGTTTTTATGCAAATTTGACACTTAGAATTTTTTTGGGAGAATCCCACCCAATGACTCACTGAAAAGGTTCTCCTGAAGGTAGAGGCAGGAAGCCCACTCCAAATTGATTCTGTGTCCTCTCGGCTGTTTGAACAATGAGTTGCAAACGCCTATTAGAAATCCCAATATAATTCACTGGTCTGGATGGTCCCAAGGCTCACTGGTTCAGACAATTAAATCCTGGCAGCAGGGAGGGTAGGAAAAAGGGGCAATGCAAGTTGGCATGATTGTGCAGTATTGTTGAGCAGCCAGGATGAGCAATCTTCCTTTGGGTGGCATGGTGGCACAGTGGTTAGCACTGCTGCCTGACAGCAGCAGGGACTCAGGTTCAGTTCCTGTCTGTAGTTTTCACGTTCTCTCCGTGGCTCCATGGGTTTCCTCCCGTAGTCCAAAGATGTGCAGATTAGGTGTATAGGCCATGGTAACTTGCTGCTCAGAGTCAGGGAGATTAGCAGGGTAAATATGTGGGGTAATCCGTGGGATTGGTGTCAGTGTAGGTTCGATGGACTGAATGGCCTCCTTCTGCACTGTAGGGATGCTTTTGATTGTTAGTTTTATATTTTATTAGTATCACAAGTAGGCTTACATTAACACCGCAATGGAGTTATTGTGAAAATCCTTTAGTCGCCTCGCTCTGGCACCTGATCGGGTACACTCAGGGTGAATTTAGCACGGCTAATGCACCTAACCAACATATCTTTCGCACTGTGGAAGGAAACCAGAGCACCTGGAGGAAACCCACACTGAAGGAAGGTAATGACCGAATGGTATTATCACTAGACTATTAATCCAGCAACTCAGCTAATGCTCTGGGGACCCGGGTTTGAATCCTGCCACAGCAGATGGAAATTTGAATTCAATAAATGAAAATCTGGAATTAATAATCTACTGGTGACTATGAAACCATTGTCGATTGTCAGAAAAATCCATCTGGTTCATTTCCTTCCCTTTAGGGAAGGAAATCTGCCATTCTTATCTGGTCTGACCTACATGTGACTCCACAGCCAGCAATGTGGTTGACCCTCAACTGCCTTCCAATGGCAACTAGGGATGGGCAATAAATGCTGGCCCAGCCAGTGACGCCCATGTCCCATGAATGAATAAAAAGAAACACGGGGGGAGCGTGTAGACTCCACACAGACAGTGACCCAAGCCGGGAATCGAACCCAGGTCCCTGGCGCTGTGAGGCAGCAGTGCTAAACACTGTGCCACCATGCTGCTCTTTTGACTTTACATTAATGTGGACTCTGTGACAAATAGTCAGGGGCCAGGGATTTGTTGGACGCAGATTCCTGACACACCAGTTTTTTATTAAATATAAAATGAACATAGAATGTGGCTCCACAACGTAACGACATAAAGCTTAACTATCCTTCAACGGCTTTGTTGTATGTATATGTTGACCAAGGATCATTTTAAGGACTGCGAGTTAGTTAAGTTAAGGCCAAGAAAAAAAATGTAGCATGCGTGGCACATATTCTGCTCAGTTTTGGCCAAAAATTTCATCCAGGGTCTTGAAACAATCATTAAGCTCCTGATTAGCATATTTAATTTGACCACAAACCACCCCAAAGATGGTAAGAGTACGGAAGATTGCATACAGAAATTGCTCTCCTCAGCGTCCAGCTTGTGATGGGGACCAACATTTCCCCATTTGTGGCAGAGCAGATTGTTTGTACCACTGAGAGTCCAAAACTAGTTTACACAACACAATGTGCACAATATAGTTAGCTGGGTCAATCCACAGAAAAGCTATTTACTTTGGGCATTTGGATTATTTTGAGCAAAGCTTCTTATTTGTCCTTCAAGTGATCACCGAGGCAGCCATGCATGAACAAAAGGGATAGATGAGTCTGACGTGATGGCAGCCCCTCTTTGGCTTTATCTTTTCATATTTATAAAGATTCCTCACACTGGCAGGATAAAAGGAATTAAGGACTTAACACTCTGGGGAAGGTAGATGACTAAAGACAACAAGTTTGCAAACACAGTCAATCCTCTCATAGTACAATGGATTCACATAACTTCATATTAAGTTGATCTTTCTCTACACTCTAGCTATGACTGTAACACTACATTCTGCACCCTCTCCTTTCCTTCCCTATGAATGGTATGCTTTGTCTCTATAGTGAGCAAGAAACAATATGTTTCACACTATACTAATACATGTGACAATAATAAATCAATTCAAAGGATTAAGCTTTTTGTTACATTAGTAGAAAAAAATTACTTATGGATCACCTAATGTTAAATGTAGTGCGGCACGGTGGCACAGTGGTTAGCACTGCTGCCTCACGACGTGAGGGATCCGGGTTCGATTCCTGGCTTGGGTCACTGTTTGTGCGGAGTTTGCACATTCTCCCCGTGTCTGCATGGGTTTCCTCCGGGTGCTCCGGTTTCCTCCCACAGTCCAAAGAAGTGTGGGTTAGGTGGATTGGCCATGCTAAATTGTCCCTTCATGTCAGGGGGACTAGCTAGGGCAAATACATGGGGTTATGGGGATAGAGCCTGGGTGGGATTGTACTTGGTGCAGACTCGATGGGCCAAATGGCCTCCTTCTGCACTGTAGTGATTCTATGATTCAATGTATCCATCTTTTAAAATTATCCTTTTATTAAGTAGATGTCTGTTGTACCTATAATTCCAACAAGACAATTCTTTTGTTGATCCTTGCCTCTATTATTCTATCTCTTCTCCAAGTATGTGCCAATATAAAGTATATCCCTGTATAAATTTAACACTTTTGTTAAGTTGAATCCTTTGATCTTCAGTTGAATGCAATTCCTTTGATATAAACACACAACAGCATTTTTCCTAACAAATTGCTTTTCTCATGAAGAGTACGAAAAGATTCTTCCGACCTAAGGATGCAAAAGTAAATTAAGCAATATTTCCTTCACTGCTATCCCGCAAAATATTACTTAACTTTTTTTTGTTATAGAAGGCTTCACTTGGCTTGGGTCACCAGTAATAAAGCCTTAAATGTACCAGTGACATTTCAACTAACCTACGATTTTTATAGGCGATCGCTGGAAGTGGAAAGTGGGGAATTAGAGAATTGGGAAAAGGAAGCTCCCTGTGAACAGGAAGCTTTCCACAACAGTTTATATGGTCAAAGGTTGAATTAGAAGCATTGATCCATAAAGGGAGGTGAGGACACACCGTCTTGTCCTATTCCCTAGTTCTGGGGAAGGTTCCATTGGAATAAAAGATAGGATATGTCATTCCTTTATTCAAGAAGGGAGGGAAACAGAAACCAGGAAACTACAGGCCAGTTAATCCAACATCTGTGATAGGGAAAATTTTAGAAGCCCTATTAAAAATGTTATAACGGGGCACTTAGAAAACTTCACGGTAATCAGGCAGAGTCAATATTGTTTTGTGAAAGGGAAATCATATTTAACCAATTTATTGGAGTTGTCTGAAGGAGTCACATGTGCAGTAGATAAAGGGGAACCAGTGGATGCACTGTGCTTAGATTTCCAGAAGGCATTTGGTATGGTGCCACATCAAAAATTATTGCGGAAAATAAAAGCTCATGTTATAGGTGGTAACATATTGGCATGGAGATCAGCTGGCTACCAGGAAACAGAGAGTTGGCAATAAATGGGTTGTTTTCTGGTTAACAGGACATAACGAGCAATGTGCCACAGGGATCAGTGCTGGGGCCTCAACTTTGTACAATATATATGTAAATGTCTTGGATGAAGAGACCAAAGGTATGGTTGTTAAATTTGTTGACAATGCAGAGATAGGTAGTAAAGGAAATTGCGAAGCAGACATAAGGAGGCTGCATAGGGACATAGATAGGTTAAGCAAGTGGGCAAAATCTGTCAAAAGGAGTATAAAGTAGGCAAATTGAAATTGTCCATTACTATCTGATGCGCGATTGATTCACACGGGAGGCTAGGACGTACCCGGGAATAAAGGCTTTTATTCACAACAAGATTGGAGCACACTACTTAACAATACTATCCCAGACTAAGGGCTACTAGGAAGTAGCAGTGACCTTTATACTCCTGTAAGAAGGCGGAGCCGAACGGAGTGTACCACATAAACAATAATAACAGGTGGAACACCCAAAACCTAACCCCAACAGTAACAAGAGTAACATATGTACAAGTACCCATAGTGGTAACCATCTATGGTTCACCACACTATCTAAATGATGAGCGATTGCAGAGATCTGAGATGCAGAGGGATCTGGGTGTCCTGGTGCATGAATCACAAAAGGCTTATACACAGGTACAGCAAATATTTAGGAAAACTAATAGAATGTGATTATTTACTGTGAGGGGAATTGATTACAAAAGTAGGGAGGTTATGCTTCAGTTGTACTGGGCATTGGTGAGACTGCATCTGAAGTATTGTGTCTCCTTGTAAAGTGGTAGAAACAGTTCAGAGAAGATTTATTAGACTAAGACCAGGAGTGGGCATGTTGTCTGATGAAGAAAGGTTGGAGAGGTTTGATTTTTGTATCCACTAGAGTTTAAAAGAATAAAATGCAACTTGTTTGCAACAATTAAGATCCTGATGGGTATTAACAAGGTGGATGTGGAGAGGATGTTTCCTCTTGTCAGAGAATCTAGAACCAGGGCTTATTTTTAAAAACAAAGGGGGTCACTCATTTAAAACGGAGATGAGGAGGTTTATTTTCTCTTAGAGGGTCGTGAATCTCTGGAACTCTCGTCCTCAAAAGGCGGTGGAAGCAGTATCTTTGAATATTTTTAAGGCAGAACGAGATAAGTAGTTGATTAACAAGAGGATGAAATGTTATCGGGGGAGGCAGGAATGTGGGGTTGAGGTTACAATCAGATCAGCTAAGATCTTATTGAATGGTGGAACAGGTCTGAGGGGCTGTGTGGCCTACTCCTGTTCCTAATGTGTATGTTCATACCTCTCTCACTGACAGTCAAGCATAAACCTTAGCAATGTTGATAGTAGCAGCAGTAATGCTGTTACATTCTGCCTCGAGTGTTAAAAAAACCCTCCACATAATGAAACTTGCATTAATATAAGGCCCATCACAACCTCAGGATGTTCCAAAGTATTTCACAGTCAGTGAGGCAATTCTTAGAGTGTAGGCATATATAATATAGGGAATCATGGGAACCAATTCGTACATAGCAAGCTCACATAAAAAACAGTGAAATAAATGACCAAGTAATTCCCCCAGATGGGGATAAACAATGGCCAGAATATTGGGGTGAATTCCCGGCCCTTCTTCAAATGAAACCATCCGATCTATCAAATTTTCTTCAACCTACAGAGCCCTTTGCTACCTCACCACTTCATGTATGATGCCAGACAGTGAACATCAATGGTCTATTTAACTGCGAAGGCATCACAGATGTTCTCACAACATATACACGGGCCGATGAAAATGTCGCGTCTTATGTGGTAAGTTCCACTTGTACAAACAGGGTTTCACACCTGTAATCACGGGAATCCTTACAGAACATCTGTGAGGCATTAACACTTACACAGGGCTCCTGCAAGTTGCTGTGGGGGTCTACAAACAGTAACAGAGGTGAGCACAGTCTTGAGTGAAGGGGATTGTTATTGCCTAGGAAAGAAGGGTACAGACTCATGATTCATCAACCTTTGTGGCCGCTTTATTTTGTTCATAGTGAAATGAGCTGACAGGAATGGAGTGTATAGAATTTAAAACCATAAAAGAAATGATTAGTTTGCTTGCAGGTAGAGGGAGGTATGTAGTCCTTTCATGCTGGTGTGTGCGTGTCTCACTTAGAGCAGGGACAGTTTTCACCCATTTATATTATGGCTAAGTTTGTTTTTCTAATATCATCAAATGCTTGTAACTGTATTAGATTTCGCCAAGATATAATGATGCGTTTTGTCATATTTCTTTCTGTTTTCTAGTTTCCTGAAATGGCCACTCCTGCCACTCATCATGAATCACCCCCTCACCCCGCCACAGCAACCCCCCCATCCTCCATCCTGCCTCCAGAAAGCTTTGACTTAAAAATCTATCCCAGAAGGTCAGTAATGGTACGAATCGCAAAGCACAAATTCAAATGATGGACGATCTACCGGGAAGACTTTTAAGAGGCAGAGGCAGCCATTGCAGAGTCGTTCGCTATAGGAGGCATCTTTTTCTTTCTCTAACATTTTGTGGCTCAGTTACAACTGTATTCACTGGGGTCGTATGAATCAAGGAAGAGGACCCAGGAGGCTTATAACAACTATCGTAGTAAGGGTTAAGCAAGTTCCTGCCAACCTTATCTGCATCACTAAAAGCACTCTCCACAAAAGGGGGAAATGTTACTGCCAGTCTGACCCCTTCAAAAGCAGCCCAAACAGGAACCAAGATCGAATAAATTGCTGCACTCCTTAAACATACATCACTCCCAACACATGCACATGCAGTTACCAAAGTACCTTCCCACATCAGCATGCAATTGAAATGTATCATGATTTGCAACACATGTACTGCATTAAACCACTGAAATTATAATTATAAATGCCTTTAAAATAAGATAACAAACATGATTTCAATCCCAGCATATTCCTCCAGCTCTCAGGTCAAGGGGAAAATCTGGCTTGCAGCACTACTGCTATTTTTGACATATAACCATCGCGAGTAGGAATATTATTCTCAGGGCTTGTTGGTCTAGGGGTATGGTTCTCGTTTAGGGTTTTTCAGTCGATGAGCATGCGAAAGATCCTGGGTTCAAATCCTGGACAAGCCCTTTGCTGGCTATCTTCGGGCGGCATGGTGGCACAGTGGTCAGCACTGCTGCCTCACAGCGTCAGGGACTCAGGTTCAATTCTGGCTTTGGGTTACTGTCTATATGGAGTTTGCACATTCTCCCCATGTCTGCATGGGTTTCCTCCGGGTGCTCTAGTTTCCTCCCACAGTCAAAAATTGCGCGGGTTAGGTTGATTGGTCATGCAAAATTGATATAGTGTCGGAGGACTAGCAGGGTAAATACATGTGGTTATGAGGACAGGGCCTGGGTGGGATAATTGGCAGCACAGGCTCAACGGGCTGAATGGCCTCCTTTTTCACTGTAGGGATTCTATGATTCTATGTTTAAGAGGGGAAGAAAACAAAAACAGGTTTGAAATTGCTGGTGAAATCTGCGAACGTATGAGAAAAGATTCACTCTTGGAATTCAGCTTGCATCCAATTTCACAAAGGTCATTAGGATAGTCAACAAACCGCCATTGTCCAAATGCTTTCCACCCTATTTCAGGAGTTCAATGCACTGGTGTCTTTTTTTTAAAGAGATTTTGCCATTCCCTTAGATCTCCCTTGACCACATGCTGCTTAAAAGATTAGATTGGTCCCTCCCAGATGTTCTACCTTAAACAAGTCTGAGCGTGGGTAAAAAAAGGTGTCATCTCGCACATTTTCTCCCAAGCACCCTCATTGTTTTGCTTTCCAGCTGTGCTCAAATGGTATAGCTCAGATCGGGAACTCAACAGGGACACATTTTACCAATACTTCGATAAATCTTCATAAGAGGATATTGGCAAAGAACAAAATGAGTAGGCTGATCTGAGCTGAGTAGGGTGGCACGGTGGCACAGTGGTTAGCACTGCTGCCTCACAGCACCAGGGACCCAGGTTTGAATCCCGGCCTCGGTCACTGTTTGTGTGGAGTTTGCATATTGTCCCCGTGTCTGCATGGGTTTCCTCCGGGTGCTCCGGTTTCCTCCCACAGTCTGAAAGATGTGCTGATTAGGTACATTGACCCGAACAGGTGCCGAAGTGTGGCGACTAGGGGAATTTCACAGTAACTTCATTGCAGCGTCAATATTAGCCTTACTTGTGACTAATAAATAAACTTTAAACCCTAAGAAAATTGGGCAGTATGGTGGCACTGCTGCCTCACAGCGTCAGGGACCCGGGTTCAATTCCGGCCTTGGGTGGAGTTTGCACGTTCTCCCCATGTCTGCATGACTTTCCTCCGGGTGCTCTGGTTTCCTCCCACAGTCCAAAGGTGTGCAGCTTAGGTGGATTGGCCATGCTAAATTGCTCCTTAGTGTCCAAAGATGTGTAGGTTAGGTGGACTAATGGGATAAATGTGTGGGCTTATGGGGATAGGGCAGAGGATGGGCCTGGGTAAAATGCTCTCTCAAAGAGTCGGTGCAGGCTCGATGGGCCTAATGGCCTCCTTCTACACTGTAGGGATTCTATGAAAAGCTTATTTTACATGTTGATTGATGCAGGGCTTGTAAACTCCAATCGCCCTGAAGGCAACCCATGTTTTTCTATGGACTTTGCTTATTGTCATTCTGTGTGGGTAAAACTCACATAGAGTCAGTGCCATGAACTTTGATACAGTTCAAAAGTAAAATGAACAAGATACATTGTGAACCTTGGGAAGGAAGATCTAAAGCACTGCTTATTATTCCGATCAGCTTTCAAACCAGCATTTATTATTCCTGTTCTACTTCAGATTTTTGCCCATCTTTTTAGCAGATTCTTATATTTATAAAGAAACATTTAAGTCGGCCATGCTCCCAGAAGTAAAAATAATCCTTTGTCTTTTCTTGGAGCTGAATATGACAACATATTGGAAATGTTATATTTTTATTTACAGCAGGGTTGTTTGATTCTCAGACGATGTATGCCCTCGCTTGTAAAGGGAAC
Source organism: Mustelus asterias (assembly GCF_964213995.1). Classification (NCBI taxonomy): domain Eukaryota; kingdom Metazoa; phylum Chordata; class Chondrichthyes; order Carcharhiniformes; family Triakidae; genus Mustelus; species Mustelus asterias. The sequence goes on from NC_135817.1 coordinate 64,209,713, forward strand.
ATTTCTAGATCTTGAACGGGAATGGACCACAGCTGTAATAACAGTCGGTGGAGCACAGACTTACTATATCATGTCACTTGATGGCTTTTAATAATTTGCCTTACATTTTATGGGCACCTGTAGGGGAACAATCCATTTCAGGCAATAAACCTCTCCTTAGTCATGTAGATGAAACATGAAGAATCAACTTCCCAGGAATGCTGATGAATCGGATCAAAATATTCAGGAACTTTCAGCGGGCACCCTTTCTACCTCAGACCACACAAGTGTGAGCAGTGTACTGAATGCTCTCATGCTTTGAGGCTGCAAGTGAAGGGAAGGCCACAGGGAACTCTCTACTAGCAATAAGATCAACAAAAGCAGCAACTCAGCGCTCCTTGCTCAGATTTGTCATGTTCACTGGGTTAGGGAGAAAGTCTAACTGGGGCAACTCGGCTTCAGAAAATACTGGGCCAATATTGTTTTTACAAAGGGATTATATAGGATAGACAGCTCAGAAACAAGCCATTGGGCCCAACTAGTCCATGCTGGTGCTGAGAACAAAGAACAGTACAACACAGGAACAGGCCCTTCAGCCCACCGAAGTCTGTGCCGACACAGATGCCTCCCTAATCTAATATTTTCTTGCCTCTATGTGATCCATATCCCTTTATTCCCTGTCTAAAGTTTAATGTTTATTTATTAGTGTCACAAGTAGGTTTACATTAGCACTGCAATGAAGTTACTGTGAAAATCCTCCAGTCACCACACTCTGGCGCCTATTCGGGTACACTGAGGGAGAATTTAGCATGGCCAATGCATCTAACCAGCACGTCTTTCAGGCTGTGGGAGGAAACCGGAGCACCTGGAGGAAACCCACGCAGACACGGGGAGAATGTGCAAACTCTGCACAGATAGTGACTCAAGCCGGGGAATTGAACCCGGGTCCCTGGCACTGAAAGAATCATAGAATCAAAGACTATTTCCTCGGGTGGATGGAGCTATTACAAGGAGGCATAACTATAGGGTTCATGGTGGGAGATACAGGAAGGATATCAGAGGTAGGTTCTTTACGCAGAGAGTGGTTGGGGTGTGGAATGGACTGCCTGCAGTGATAGTGGAGTCAGACACTTTAGGAACATTTAAGCGGTTATTGGATAGGCACATGGAGCACACCAGGATGATAGGGAGTGGGATAGCTTGATCTTGGTTTCAGATAAAGCTCGGCACAACATTGTGGGCCTAAGGGCCTGTTCTGTGCTGTACTGTTCTATGTTCTATGTTCTATGTAGAATCCCATAGAATCCCTGTCCATTGAGTCTGCACTGACCACAACCTCACCACGCCTTATTCCCATAACCCCACATATATTTACCCTGCTAATCCCCCTGACACTAGGGTCAATTTAACATGGCCAATTAATCTAACACGTATATCTTTCCGATTGTGGGAGGAAACTGGAGCACCTGGAGGAAACCCACGCAGACACGGGGAGAATGTGCAAACTCCACACAGACTGTGATCCAAGGCCGGAATTAAACATATCCTCCAAACCAGGCAACATCCTGGTAAATCTCTTCTGCACCCTTTCCAATGCATCAACACCCATCCGGTTGTGTAGCGACCAGAATTGTACACAATACTCCAAATGCGGCCTAACCAAAGTCTTATACAGCTGCGACATGATTTTCCAATTCCTATACTCAATGCCCCGACCGATGAAGGCCAGCGTGCCATGTGCCTTCTTGACCACCTTGTCCACCTGAGTTGCCACCTTCAGCTAACTGTGGATCTGCACGCCTAGATCCGTCTGTATGCTAATATTTCTAAGAGCTCTACCATTTACTGTATACCTTTCTTCTGCAGTAGACCTTCCAAATCTCATTACCTCACATTTCTCCGGGTTAAATTCCATCTACTATCTCTTGGCCCAGGTCTCCAACCAATCTATATCTGACAATCCTCCTTGTTATCTGCTACTCCCCTAATTTATGTATCAGCTGCAAGTTTACTAATCAGACCTATGTTTTCCTCCAAATCATTTATATATATATTACAAACAACAGAAGCTCCAGCACTGATCCTTGTGGAACACTTTTTGTCATAGACCTCCAGTGAGAAAAGTACCCTTTCCACTGCTACTCTCTGCTTTCTATGCCAAAATGATGTGGAGATGCCGTTGCTGTAGAGATTTGCATTCTAATCAGTATTCTGTAATTTGATTTCTGTGTCTGTGCCCTGTTTGAGAACAGAGACCACTCCATCTGACGAAGGAGCATTGCTCCGAAAGCTTATGGTATTTGCTACCAAATAAACCTGTTGGACTTTAACCTGGTGTTGTGAGACTTCTTTCTATGCCCAAGCCAGTTTTGCATCCATCTTACCAGCTCACCTCGGATCCCGTATGACTTCAACTTCTGCATCAGCCTGCCCTGAGGAATCTTCTCGAAGGCTTTACTAAAGTCCATGAAGACAACATCCCTGGTCAATTTTTCTTGTCATTTCATCAAAGAACTCAATCAAGTTTTTCTCAATCGAGTTTATTCTCCATTCAAACCTCCTCCCTCCCATATTTTCTTATTTAAATTGTGATAAACTCTATGGTTTGCATGGGGAATCACTGATTGACCTCCCTGTGGAATTTGTTGCAGTGATTCTAGAAGACAGGTCACCACCACACTGCCGGGAGCAGTTGGCTGGAAGGGCTTGCTAGTGAGACCCATATCCAGTGAATGGATAAATCAGAAAAATAATAGAATCAAAGAATCCCTACAGTGCAGAAGGAGGCTATTTGGCCCATCAAGTCTGCACTAACTCTCTCTGACAGAGTACCTTACCCAGGCTTTCTCCCCTGCCCTATCCCCCTAACCCCATACATTTCCCATGGCTAAATCCATCTAATCTGCACATCTTGGGACACAGGGGCTTTTAGCATGGCCAATCCACCTAACCTGCATGTCTTTGGAGTGTGGGAGGAAACCGGAGCATCCGAAGGAGACCCACGCACACACAGGGAGAAGGTGCAAACTCCACACAGTCACCTGAGGCCGGAATTGAACCTGGGTTCTTGTCGCTGTGAGAGACAGCAGTGCTTATCTCTGTGCCACCGTGCCGCCCATAAATTCCACTGCCTTTGCAGATAACGTGCTCTTTTAGATGTGGAAATCCAAACATGTGAGGATTTCCCAGGACGTCTGTGGCAGGTTCAAATGGCCATGTGGATTTACTCCTTCTTTGTGGCCAATCCCTACTGAAGTTGCCCGGGTCAGACATCATTGTGCATTCCATACAATTTTCACATGTTGATTGACTGAGTGCCGGAAACTCACACAGTGTGAGGTGGAGTTTTCTCTTTTCTTTCCTGCCCTCCACACTAAAATGAAAGGTTGTTACGGGAAAGTAGAAAAGCCAGAAAGTACTTAGGAATGGGAATCGATAGGATTTTACCCAGCCATGGAATTATGTGCATGCAGCACTTATAAACTACCATTAGGTATCTGTATTGCAATGTTAATAAAGAATGGCTGCCGGATGGACAATTAAAGAAGAGTGGCTCTCTGGTAAACATATGCAATGCAAAAGCCAACTGAGTTCATAGAATCATGGAATCCCTACTGTGCAGAAGGAGCCAGACAGCCCATCGAGCCTTCACCAACAACAATCCCACCCAGACCCTATCCCCTATTCCCCACATGTTTACCCTGCGATTCCTCCTGACACCAAGGGGCAATTGAGCTATCTCCCCCAAAAATATCCAAAATGGTATACCTGTTTTGGAGGGAGATGACCGCAGGGGACCTCTGCACTGCCTTCCTACTCTTCCTCTGTCTGGTGGTCACCCATTCCCTATCTTCCTCAGTAATTTTTATCTGCGGTGTGACCAACTCACTGAATGTGCTATCTACAGTGGTTGACACTGCTACCTCACAGAGCCGGAGACCCGGGTTCGATTCCCGACTTGGGTCACTGTCTGTGTGGAGTCTGCACGTTCTCCCTGTGTCTGCGTGAGTTTCCTCCGGGTGCTCCGGTTTCCTCCCACAGCCCAAAGACGTGCTGGTTAGGTGAATTGGCCATGCTAAATTCTCTCTCAGTGTACCCGAACAGGCGCCGGAATGTGGCACCTGAGGAATTTTCACAGAAACTTCATTGCAGTGTGAATGTAAGCCTACTTGTGACTAATAAATAAACTTTACTGTAATTCGCACATCTTTTGAGTGTGGGAGGAAACCGGAGCACCCGGAGGAACTCCACACAGACATGGGGAGAATGTGCAAACTCCACACAGACAGTGACCAGAGGCCAGAATTGAACCCGGGTCCCTGATGCTGTGAGACAGCAGTGCTAACCACTGTGCTACCATGTCGATGAGTAGAAGTGCTGCTGCATTTAACCATTACTGTGCAGATATAAGTGAGGGGGGTGGGAGGGGGTGTAGGGAAAGTGTCCAGTTATATATAATTGCAAAAGTAGTGCAAAGAAGATGATTGAACAGTTTTTTTTCAATTTGCGTTCAAAATCACAAAACTATTAACCAAGTAAATGAAAGTATTTTGATTGCTACAATGCTCAACTCGTTTCGATTACTTAAATGTGCACTTGGTGTAAAATTGGTGAGATGTTGCCCCTTAGTGTCCAAAGTTGTGTAGGTTAGGTGGATTAGCCATGGTAAATGCATGGTTACGGAAATAGGGTGGCGCGGGAGGAGGGTTGGTGGGGCTGAAGGCCTGGGTAAGATGCTCTTTTGGAGAGTCAGTGCAGACCCAATGGGCCGAATGGCCGCCTTCTACACATAGGGATTCTATGGTTCTATGGGGAAATTTACACTAAAGGAATTTGAATAGGCTACAAAGTCAATGGAGAACAAGCTACAAGAGATTTTGTATTTAATGTGCACCCTGATTACAGGATTACAAAGGAAATGCGCTGATTAAAGAATGATGCCCATTGTGGAGTCCCTTATTTCACAAGAACTGAAGGGAAGGGGTTTAAAAGTAGATATCCCAACAATTCCTGAAAGAACTCTTACTGTGGTACCCTTGAAGTGCTGATACAGGCAATCAAACAAAAAGCAGGGTTTCCTTCGCTGGTATCCAAGGGCAGCCTCCGGAACACCTGGCAAGAAATAGCTGGCTGGTCGAGTTGTTGACTGGAGTCAGTGACTTGGACTGGAGCCTGACTTGAGTTGCATTGTTTTTGACCTGTGACTTGACTTGGGAAAAATTAACTTGATGACTTTCCTCACTTTCTAAAAAAAAGCATTGATTTTAAATCCTGGCAGGATACAGCTATTCGACATTTCGACACAAGCCACCATGCATGGAATCCAGTACAGGTTTTGTTTCCCTCCTGCCTGACGCCACCCATTTCCACCACTGATTGACAGCTTTGTGGAGACAGGGCTTTCAGGTCTACAGCAAGTGATGGGCCGAGAGGTTTGTCTGCCAGTGTTGAAGCATTAGATTCCCAATTTCCTGCTTTCTCACTGGCCGTGTATGAGGAGAGGTCTCATTGTTGGCACCATTTGATTTTGATTTGATTCGATTTGAATTATTATTGTCACACATATTGCGATACAGTGAAAAGGATTGTTTCTTGCACATTATACAGACAAAGCATACCGTTCATAGAGAAGGAAAGGAGAGAGTGCAGAATGTAGTGTTACAGTCATTGCTGGGGTGTAGCGAAAGATCAACTTAATGTGAGGTAGACCCATTGAAAAGTCTGATGACAGCAGGGAAGAAGCTGTTCTTGAATCAATTGGTACGTGACCTCAGATTTTTGTGTCTTTTTCCCGACGGGAAGAAGACGGAAGAGAGAATGTCCGGGGTGCAAGGGGTCCTTGATTATGCTGGCTGCTTTCCCGAGGCAGCGGGAGGTGTAGACAGAGTCAATGGGTGGGAAAAGATTGAATTAGAGCATTGTTAGGTAGTTTAAAAGAGTTAGAATGAAGTATTAGAAGCGTAGAATAAGAGTAAAAGATGGAGTTAGAAGGTCTGCTGGACACAACTTGCAAGAAGTCGCTTTGCTCCGGCGTCATCTTGAGAAGAGAAAAAAATCAGCGGAAACCCAAAAGTGGAGGACACAAGTGTTGGCCTGCTTCTTGTTAGCAAGTGCTCCTCATTCCAAACTTTCCATGGTCGCCTCTGTTGTTGCTCAGTCAACAGACAGAATAAAGTAAAGGCTTCTTCAACTTCCATATTATAAATAGACTGGCTTTCACCTTACTCCTCATTAGATTTGTAGAGCAAAGTAAAGTCAAGCAAAAAAGAGTAAGAGGACATGTTACTGACTTCCACTTTTAAAAAATGGCTTGACTTGGGGCGCAAAAAGGGACTTCTTGCTGCACTCTACAAAACATATCAACCCGGCTGAAAGGAGGTGACTACTTGGCATTATGCCAAACAGAAGATTCCTGCATGAAGTATTTATCCGAGGTATGATACTACAAAGCATGTCCTCAATACCTGATAACCTTGTCTTAGCCACTCCTCTCTCACGTAGCTATTTATCTATTAGTGCTTAGCTTCATGCACAATATATCAAATAACACAATACTGGATACCGGCCAGAATTCTCTGACCTTGCCCACGGCTGGGATTCTCCAGTCTTGCTGCAGTGAATGAAGATTTGGCTGAGCGCCAAATTCTCTATTCTCGCTGGCAGCTGTGGGGGGGGGGGGGGAGTGGGTACGAGACCAGAAAAGTCCAGTCAATATTTCCAGAAGAAATTGAAGTCTTCACATTACAAATCCTTGTGACGCACCCAAGCTGCATGATATATGCCAGGCTAATGATGAATAAATAGGGAAACCATGTTCTGTTGTTGCTATTACTCAAAGTGAAAGGAGATGAGCGCTGGCCCTGCTGAACAGACAATGGACTTCTTGGTTTATGCATCTGTACGCTACAAATTAGCTACAACAGCTATGTTATACAACAATTCCTCTAAAACGTTGAAAAGGTCTCAAGGCATTTCACAGGAGCATTTTCAAAGGAAACCTAACTCTGAGCCATATTCGGACAGAAATAGGTAAGTTTTGAGGAATGTTTTAAAAGATGTCAGAGATGTGGAGGGGTGGAGAGGTTTATGGAGAGAGTTCCAGAGCCTAGGTCGTCATCAGCTGAATGACAGCTGCCAGTAGAGGAGCAATTCATATTGGGAATGTGCAATAGGCCAGAACTAGAGGAAAATATTTCTCCTGGAAGGTTGTGAGTTTGTAGGAGATTACAGAGACAGGGAGAGGCAATGCTATGGAGCGTTTTGTAAACCAAAGCTTTGTTCAACCAGAGGCTAATAAGCAAAGGAGTGATGGATGAATGGTGTTGATGGGCATAGACAACAGTGTTTTGGTTGAATTTATGTTTGAGAGTGGAAGATGCAAGTGTGGTTAGAAGTGGATGAATGGGACGAAGTGGAAATGGTCGGGAGCTTCAAGTTCCTAGGTGTCCAGATCACCAACAACCTGTCCTAGTCCCTCTATGACAATGCTATAGTTAAGAAAGCCCACCAACACCTCTACTTCCTCAGAAGACTAAGAAAATTTGGCATGTCAGCTACGACTCTCACCAACTTTTACAGGTGCACCATAGAAAGCATTCTTTCTGGTTGTATCACAGCTTGGTATGGCTCCTGCTCTGTCCAAGACGACAAGAAACTACAAAGGGTCGTGAACGAAGCCCAGTCCATCACGCAAACCAGCCTTCCATCCATTGACTCTGTCTACACTTCCCGCTGCCTTGGAAAAGCAGCCAGCATAATTAAGGACCCCACGCACGCCGAACCTACTCTCTTCCACCTTCTTCTGTCAGGAAAAATATACAAAAGTCTGAGGTCACGTACCAACTGGCTCAAGAACAGCTCCTTCCCTGCTACTGTCCGACTTTTGAACGGACCTACCTCGTATTAAGTTGATCCTTCTCTGCACCCTAGCTATGACTGTAACACTACATTCTGCATCCTCTCCTTTCCTCCTCTATAAACGGTATGCTTTGTCTTCATAGCACACAGGAAACAATACTTTTCACTGTATTCTAATACATGTGACAATAATAAATCAAATCAAATCAAAGAGTGCATTGGAGTGACTATATCCAGAGACAATAAATGCATTGATGAAGGTTTCAGAATCAGAAGAGTTGAGGCTGAAAAGGAGTTGGGTCAACGGTATGGAGGTGGAAATGAGCATGATCACATGGTTATATGGTCAGAAGCTGGTCTCTGGTTCAAATATGGCATCAAGGTGGCAAACAGTCTAGTTTAGTCTCAGGCAGTTGCCAAGGAGAGGGTTGGAGTTGATGGTTAGGGAAAGGACTTTGTGAAAGGTCATTCTACCATTCATTTGTTGGGAATTAATACTCATTCAAAAATGAATGTTAGACAAGCAAGCTGACAACTGCAATAGATTCCTATACACATCTGGGAAGAGGTGAGGCAACCACAGTTTAGTTAGTTTATTTATTAGTCACAAGTAAGGCTTACATTAACACTGCAATGAAGTTACTGTGAAATTCTCCTGGTTGAGGGAAGAGATTCGGTATTCTGTAAGTAACTTTAAAGTTGATGCACAAGTTTGTCTCTATGCTGACTTGGAGCCTCTCAAGGTTGGATTCTCAGTCATTGCCAGGTAAATTTGTGTAATGATCCTTAAATATATTTGATGGCATAATAACAAGTACAGGCTGTTTGGCTCTGGCATTAACTGATCTTTTTGATGTGTCTTATTTCATTTTCTACACTTAAAATACTTAATGCTGTGTTTGGTGGATTACCACAGAAAGGTACTTCATCACTTGCCCTTCAAGACTATTGGGTGAAACTGGACATGACAGTAACACAAAACAGGCGTTATGGCATTGTTCGGTATAATAACTCCAGGAGTCCGCTGTAAAGGAATGGCGCTTTATTGCACAAAATAAAGTAAAGCAAAAACCACAAGCCTGTGGTGGACACATACAGGTCCCAACTGGGACAATACAATAATGGACCCACTCAGGGGCCTGCTGTATAAAGGGCTCTGTATACGAGCGCCACACGGTAAGGTAATTACCAATCCCCAGGAAATTCGTATTCAGTGAGTCTTACAGGGAGGTCAAAGAGGGATTCACCATTCAAGTCCTGGGGGTTATCAGAGTCAGTCACACATTCACACAGAGTCACACACAAAAAGAAATTCAAGGTGGTGCCGGAGTGATGCGATGTCTTGTGAGCTGTCGCCAGCATACCCTCTAATTCTATCTTTTACTCTCTTTCTGTGCTTTTAAAATTCTCACTATATTCTGCACCCTCGCCTTTCCTTCTCCCCTACATACTCTATGAATGATATGCTTTGTCTGCATAGCACAAGAAAAATACTTTTCACTGTATCCCAATACATGTGACAATAATAAATCAAAGCAAATCAAAATTTTGTACACAATCAACACTAATTCCTTTGATTTGAATGAAACTGCACATGTTTTAGTGGACAGCAAGCACAATTCGGTCTGTTTCGTATCCCCAACAAGTGCACTTTTACCCCCATATTTTCCTTATCAAAAGAAATAACTTTGCCTTAACTACTGACTATGAATGGACAGAATTAATGCTGGGCTGAGTTTCTGCCCAAAAGTCAGAAAAATCCAGCACTTAATGCCCATGCACTGTGTTCACAGTCAAATTCCCAGACATTTTGTGCCAGAGGACACAATACTGAAATTGAGAATTGGGTCCAAGAGCTAACAACTTAAAGCTTATTTATTAGTGTCACAAGTAGGCTTACATTAACACTGCAATGAAGTTACTGTGAAAATCCCCTAGTCGCCACACTCCGGCACCTGTTCGGGTTACACTGAGGGAGCATTTAGTACTGCCAATGCACCTAGCCAGGACGTCTTTTCGGACTGTGGGAGGAAACCGGAGGAAACCCATGCAGACACAGGGAGAACGTACAAACTCCACACAGGCAGTGACCCAAGTCGGGAATCGAACCCAGGTCCCTGGCGCTGTGAGGCAGCAGTGCTAACCATTGTGGCATCATGCCACCCAGTTACAATTTTGATTAAGGGCGCTGCAATTTGCAACAGCCAACAATATACTTCAAGCTTTTCTGTTAAACTCAGCATAAGTTTCCCCACAGTCAACCATTTTGATTGCGACTGAATTGTTAAGCTACAATGTGAAGTAAGATCATTCTAGAACATTAGAACAATGCCAATCCCACACTGGACATTAAAATGAATTGGGTACTAAAATTGCCAGACTGAACATAAATGCATCCCTGTGAGCTGAGTTACAAACACATATGTTTTACAACGCAGCAACGCACCGAGGAATTCAAACGATACAAAGCACAAGAGTCTGAGCAAAATTTCATCTGAACCTGGAGACGTGTTAAATCCCAATGCAATGCTATTTTATCTCTTAAATATAAGTTTATGGAGGCAGTTTAAACCTGCAAAGATGTTGGTGTGAATACAAAACAAAACAAAAATCTGTTTTGGACTTGCATCAACTTTTTCGGCAAGATTAACAAGAGGATTTTCACACTTTGCTTTTATTTCACTGAATGTTACAGAGCAGCGGGTTACAGCAGCTGTTTAAAGATTCTGAAAACTCGTAAGTCACAAATATCGCAAGTACAATTGCACTGTGCCAATCTGCACCATTCATTCTAAGGGCAGGTGATCATAGAACATTATGTGTGTCTCTTCTTGTGTTATAGGCCTGGATAGAGTGGGCGTGGGGAAGATGTTTCCATTAGTAGGAGAGTCTAGGACATGAGGGCACAGCCTCAGACTAAAGGGACGACCCTTTGGAACTGAGATAAGAAGGAATTTCTTCAGCTAGAGGGTGGTGAATCTGTGGAATTCATTGCCGCAGAAGGCTGTGGAGGCCAGGTCAGTGAGTGCATTTAAGACAGAGATAGATAGGTTCTTGATTGGCAAATGGATCAAGGGTTATGGGGAAGAAGCAGAATTGGGTTGAGAAACTTATCAGTCATGATTGAATGGTGGAGCAGACTCGAACGGCCAAATGGTCTAATTCTGCTTCTATATCTTATGGCCTTGCGGTCTATAATTCGGTATTGATCTTTTGGTGAGCGTCCAACAATTTCTTTACAACACTGTTTCATTCAGATTGGTGCTATTAAAATATGAGTCCTTCCTATCCAAATGTCTGCAGCAGAAAAATGTCATATGAAATACACTCAAAACAATCAGTACTGACCCCATTATTTCCTCTGGAACTGGTAATTCTTCAGGAGTTAATGCTGATCTGTGGTTTTTATTTTGTCTCACAACCCATTGCTATTCCTGTGCCAAGTTCTCAACATAATATTTGGGTGGAAACTAGTTGGACCTCTGCCTCCTAAAACACTTCTATGAATGAACTGCGGAGCACCCTGTTGTGCTGCCAATCATCGAAACAATAACGGACAACGAGGAATGCAAAGACTGGTTATTCAAGATACTGAGCCCGATTGAACAAGAGACCTAAGGTCTTCTAATCAATGTGCCTTTCCTCAATTATACCCCACTGTCTCACTTTATGCCTATTGTTGCTAACTAACCACACCCTAAAAGTATTTTTATTTTTAGTTCGACATTTTGCTTTAATACTTTCTAACTTTTCCATGCTGCTTGTTTATATGATGGTTGCAACCTTCAGTCTTTGACCCACACAGTCAGGATCTCTGACTGTCTCACAAACCTCAACATGCTCTTTCTAAATCTGTTTGCAGTTTGCCTACACCACCTGCACAGAGTACAACCTCCCCACCACCCCCACCCTCCCCCGGCAACCCCCACCAGGACTTGAGCACATCATCTAAGTTGATACTGAAGTATAATACTAAGGGAGTGCCACACAGTTAGAAGTGCTGTTTTTACAGAATCATAGAATCCCTACAATGCAGAAGGAGCCCATTCAGCACATCGATCCTACACCGACAACAATCCCATCTAGGCCCTATCCCCATGACCCCATGCATTTGCCCTGCTAACACCCCTGACACCAAGGAGCAATTTAGCATGGCCAATCCACCTAACACGCACATCTTTGGAGTGGGAGGAAACCGGAACACCAGGAGGAAACATACCCAGACATGGAGAGGATGTGCAAACTCCATACAAGCAGTCACCCAAGGTCGGAATTGAATCCCGGTCCCTAGCACTATGAGGCAGCAGTTCTAACCACTGTGTCACCGTGCCGCGAGATAATAAACCTAGGCTCCTTCCACCTGTTCAATAGGACAGAGAAAGCCAGTTGGGTGAGCCATGTCAGCCTTCTCTTGAGGGCCCCAGCATCAGAGATGCTCGTCTTCAGCCAATTCAACTCAATCCACATGATATTGAGAAATGACTGAAGGCAACGGACATTGCAAAGGCAATGGGCCCTGACAACACCATAGCAATAGTGCTGAAGACAATGACTCCAGAGCTAGCCACGCCTATAGCCAAGCTGTTCCAGTACGGCTACAACACTGGTATTTACGCGCAAATCATAGAATCATAGAAACCCTACAGTGCAGAAAGAGGCCATTTGGCCCATCGAGTCTGCACCGACCACAATCCCACGCAGGCCCTACCCCCATATCTCTACATATTTAGCCACTAATCCCTCTAACCGACGCATCTCAGGACACTAAGGGGCAATTTTAGCATGGCCAATCAACCTAACCCGCACATCTTTGGACTGTGGGAGGAAACAGGAGCACCCGGAGGAAACCCATGCAGACACGAGGAGAATGTGCAAACTCCACACAGACAGTGGCCCAAGCCGGGAATCGAACCCAGGTCCCTGGAGCTGTGAAGCAGCAGTGCTAACCACTGTGCTACCGTGCCGCAAATGTGGAGAATTGCCCAGTTATGCCTATCCATAAAAATCAGGACAATCATCAGTAAAGTGACGGAAGAGGTAATCAAAAGTGCTATCAAAATGCACTTACATAGCAAAAACAGCTCAGTTTTGGTTCCACCAGGTTCACTCTCCTTCTGACCTCATTACACCCTTGGTCCAAACATGGACAATAAAAGCTGAACACAAGAAGGTAGGCAACAGTGATTGCCCTTGACATCAAGACAGCATCTGACCGAGTATGACATCACACCACAAAGCTGATGGAACCAGGGACACAACTATCCATGAGTTGGAATCATACCTGGCACAAAGGAAGATGGTTGTGGCGGTTGGAGGTCAATCATCTAAACCCCAGGACATTACTGCAGGAGTTCCTCAAGGCAGTGTCCTAGGCCCAACCATCTTCAGCTGCTTCATCAATGACCTTCCATCCATCATAAGGTCAGAAGTGGGGATGTTCGTGGATGACTGCACAATGTTCAACAACATTTGCGACTCCTCAGATACTGAAGCAGTCCATGCAGCAAGACCTGCATAATATCCAGGCTTAGGTAGATCAGTGGCAAATAACATTATCAACACGAAGCAATCACCACCTCAAATCTAACTATCTCCCCTAGACACTGAATGCTATAATTGATTCCCCCGCTATCAACATCCTGGGGATTATCATTGACTAGAAAATGAACTGGACCAGCCATTTCAGCACTGTGGCTACAGAGGCAGATCAGAGACTGAGAATTCTGTGCTGAGTAACACCTTCTGTCTCCCCAAAGCCTGTCCACCATCTACAAGACACAGATAAGAAATGTGAGGGAATACTCCCCACTTGCCTGGATCAGAACAACTCTGGAGGTTTGGCACAGTCAAAGAAAAAGTTTAAAGTTTATTCATTAGTGTCACAAGTAGGCTTACATTAACACTGCAATGAAGTTACTGTGAAAATCCCCAAGTCACCACACTCCGGTGCCTGTTTGGGTACACAGAGGGAGAATTTAGCATGGCTAATGCACCTAACCAGCACATCTTTGGACTGTGAGAGGAAATTAGAACACTCAGAGGAAACCCACACAGACACGGGGAGAGCGTGTAGATTATGCACAGACAATGACCCAAGCTGGGATTCGAACCCAGTCCCTGGCCCTGTGAGGCAGCAGTGTTAACCACTGTGCCACCCACATCATTGGAACCCCATCCACCACTGATGCACAATGGCAGCAGTGTGTACCATGTACAAGATGCACTGCAGCAACTCACCAAGGCTCCTTCGACAGCAACTTCTAAACCCACGATCTCTACCACCCAGAAGTACAAGGCCAGTAGAGGCATGTGAATGGAACCACCTTCAGGTTCCCCTCCAAGCCACACACCATTATGACCTGGAACAATGTGGCCGTTCCTTCACTGCCACTGGGTCAACATTCTGCAACTCCGTTCCTAACAGCGCTGTGGGTGAATCTACACCACGGGGACTGTAGTGGTCCAAGAAGGTGTCCCACAATGACCTTCTCAAGTGCAGTTAATGACGGGAAACGAGTGCTGATCTAGCCAGCAATGTCCACATCCAATGGAAGAATTCAGAAAGATACTGATCAAGGGCTTCCTGCCAACATTGGAGCGGACGTATCCAAGTTAAACAATTGCTGTTTTTGTGCAAGTCTTTTGCACAAGCACCATAAATGATTAAAAACAATAAACACCTCTGTTATTTTCACTTTTGCAAATGTATATTTATGTTAAGTTGATATATAACTCGTGCTTTCTATTGTATTACTGGTTCAATAAACGCAGGTTACTTAATATATCCTTGTGAAAATATTATTTTGCTCTTATCCCTTCAGTGAAACAGATTTTAAGAGCTGAAAACACCAGTGTTACAAGTGATGACAGGAATGAATAGACCAAACCATCTTTCGCCCTGAACAGTTGTTTAGTAAGTGAGCCATCCCATTAAAATACTGAGTCATGCAGGCAAGGGAGACTTCGATCAGCTCTTGCTCTGATTTCAGCTGAGTGTGGTAAACCACTGTTAAGCTTATTGCCTGTGTGTGTGTGTGTGACATACCTGGGCATGCCCCTGCCGGCCCTGCCTGAGACTCCTCCCCCCCCTGGTGCAGGTATAAAGGTGACTGCTCCCCACCCCCCTGCCTCAGTCCCTGGACCAGTTCATCGGCATGGGTGTGCTCCAAGTCTTTTGCGAATAAAAGCCTATTTGTTCTAGCATACAAACTAGTCTTTGCTTGACTGATAGTGCATCAATTTTATTCGCAAAAAGTTTTGGGATGGAGCAGATACTAAAACCCGATAGACTTGAATTGGATCCTCAAGCCGTAGGAGCCTCTAACAGCTTCGATCACTGGCTGCGGTGTTTCGAAACTTTCCTCACCACCTCTGCCTCCGTCGTCCGGACCGAAACCGACAAGCTACACGTGCTCCATGTCCGGGTAAGCGATCAAGTATTCTCGATGATTAGGGATGCTGAAACTTACAAGGATGCGATCGAACTTTTAAAAGGCCAGTACACCAAACAGTCTAATGTAATCTACGCCAAACATCTTCTGGCTACTCGCAGACAACAGCCAGGAGAATCGAGCGATCAATTCCTGCGTGCGTTGCAAGCACTTGGCAGGGGCCTGCAACTGCAAGGCTGTAACAGCCGCCCAAAACACTGAGGACTTAATCAGAGATGCCTATGTCATGGGTATCAGGTCTAACTATATCCAACAGCGACTGCTGGAACAGGGTGAGCTGGACCTACAAAAGACTGTGGCGCTTGCCGACTCGTTAGAGGTGGCCTTCCGTAATCTCGAGGCCTACACCCCCCGATCACGGGGGTGCATCGTGGACGCCGCAGTCGCCGCCACCTCTGTACACGGGAGGGCTGCAGGCCTACGCCACGCCACGTCCCATCAATGACCCGACCGCTGCGGCAGTCTCCGGAGGCCCGAAGTGCTACTTCTGCGGCCTGGGGAAGCACCCCCGACAATGCTGCCCGGCGAAGGATGCGATCTGCTCCAGGTGTGGAAAGAAGGGCCATTACGTGAAGGTATGCAGGGCGAAATTGACCTCCAAGCCCAGTAGTGCCGTGTGCGACCCGCGGGGGCTGCCATCTTGGGCACCGGTAGCCGCGTGTGAGCCATGCGGGCTGCCATCTTGGACGCCTTCAGCCGCATGTGAGCCGTGCGGGCCGCCATCTTGGACGCCTTCAGCCGCGTGTGAGCCGTGCAGGCCGCCATCTTGGACGCCGTCAGCAGAATCCAACTGTGGCTTCGGTTACGCTGGACCAATCCAGGCCTCACCAACTCGCCAGGTCCATGATGGACATCGAGGTAAACGGTCGCACTACAAACTGTTTATTTGACTGTGGGAGTGCGGAGAGCTTTATTCACCCTAACACAGTGAGTCGCTATGCCCTTTCAGTACTGCCAGTGAAGCAAACCATCTCCATGGCTTCAAAGTCCCACTCGGTGGATGTCCTCGGGTACTGCGTGGCGACCCTGACTGTACGGGGCATAGTGTACAAAAACTTCAGGCTCCTCGTGCTGCCACAACTCTGCGCTGCCTTACTCCTGGGGCTAGATTTCCTGTGTCACCTTAAGAGTGTCACCATGGAGTATAATGGGCCTTTTCCCCCGCTCTCTGTTTGCAATCACCAGTTCTTAGATCGCCCACTGCGCACCACCTGCAGCCTCTCGACCCTTAAAGTCGCCCCTCCCACACTGTTTGAAAATCTCACCCCCGACTGCAAGCCCATCACCACCAAGAGCAGACGGTACAGTGCTGGAGACAGAGTTTTTATCAGGTCCGAAGTACGATGGCTCCTAGGGGAGGGGATCATTGAGGCCAGTACCAGCTCCTGGAGAGCCCAAGTAGTAGTTGTTAAGACTGGGGAGAAACATCGCATGGTCATTGACTACAATCAGACCATTAACCGCTACACGCAGCTGGACGCGTAACCCCTTCCCTGCATATCTGACATGGTTAATCAGATTGCGCAATATCGGGTGTTCTCCACCATCGACTTAAAATCTGCAAACCACCAGCTCCCTATCCACCCGGAGGACCACCAATATACTGCCTTCGAGGCGGATGGCCACCTCTATCACTTCCTTAGGGTCCCCTTCGGCGTCACCAACGGGGTCTCGGTTTTCTAGCGTGAGATGGACCGAATGGTAGACCAGAACGGGCTGCGGGCCCCTTCCCGTACCTGGATAACGTCACCATCTGTGACCATGATCAGCAGGACCACGACGCCAACCTCCACAAATTCCTCCACACCCCTAAATCTGACCTATAATAAAGAGAAGTGCATATTCCGCCATCCTTGGTTGTGTTGTGGAAAACGGGGCCATTGGTCCCGATCCCGATCGCATGCGTCCCCTCCTGGAACTTCCCCTCCCCACCAGCCTCAAAGCACTGAGGAGATGCCTGGGCTTCTTTTCGTATTACGCCCAGTGGGTCCCCAATTATGCGGATAAAGCCTGTCCACTCATCAAATCCACCTCTTTTCCCCTGACGGCAGAGGCCCGCCTGGCCTCCGACCGCATCAAAGCAGGCATCGCGAAGGCCACGATGCACGCTGTAGACGAATCCATCCCGTTCCAGGTGGAGAGCGATGCGTCTGACTTCGCCCTAGCCACCACCCTTAACCAGGCGGGCAGACCCGTGGCCTTCTTCTCATGAACCCTCCAAGGCCCTGAAATTCGACACTCCTCTGTCGAAAAGGAGGCCCAAGCCATAGTAGAAGCTGTACTGCACTGGCGCCACTACTTAGCTGGTAAACGATTCACCCTGCTCACGGACTAACGGTCAGTTTCATTCATGTTTAATAACACGCAGCGGGGCAAGATCAAAAATGATAAAATATTGAGGTGGAGAATCGAGCTTTCCACCTACAATTACGACACCTTATACCGGCCCGGGAAGCTCAATGAGCCCCCAGACGCCCTGTCTCGGGGAATATGTACCAGCGCACAAATAGACCAATTGCAGACTCTCCAAAATGACCTCTGCCATCCAGGGGTCACCAGGTTTTTTCACTTCATTAAAGCCCGTAACCTGCCCTACTCCA
This sequence comes from Mustelus asterias, assembly GCF_964213995.1. NCBI lineage: Eukaryota > Metazoa > Chordata > Chondrichthyes > Carcharhiniformes > Triakidae > Mustelus > Mustelus asterias. The sequence continues at coordinate 64,227,600 of NC_135817.1, forward strand.
TTGAGGAAGTCAGGTCTATAACCAGACACTGCCAGGTCTGCGCAGAGTGCAAGCCGCACTTCTATCGGCCAGACAGAGCACACCTCATAAAGGCCACCCGCCCTTTCAAACGCCTAAGCGTCGACTTCAAAGTCCCCCTCCCCTCTTCTGATCGCAACATATACTTCCTCAACGTCATTGACGAATATTCACATTTCCCCTTCGCTATTCCCTGCCCGGATGTGACCTTGGCCACGGTCGTCAGGGCCCTGCACAGTCTCTTCACCCTGTTCAGTTTCCCTAGCTATATCCATAGCGACCGGGGATCCTCCTTTATGAGTGACGAGCTGCGACAGTACCTGTTCTCCAAAGGCATCGCCTCGAGTAGGACCACAAGCTACAACCCCAGGGGGAACAGACAGGTAGAGAGGGAGAACGCGACAGTCTGGAAGGCCGTTTTACTAGCTCTGAGGTCTAAAGGTCTTCCAGTCACCCGCTGGCAAGAGGTCCTCCCTGATGTGTTACAGTCGATTAGATCACTCCTTTGCACAGCTACCAATGCTACACCTCACGAAAGAATGTTTGTTTTCCCCAGAAAGTCCTCCTCGGGGACCTCACTACCGTCGTGGCTGACGTCCCCAGGCCCTGTCCTGCTCCGGAAGCACGTGAGGACCCATAAGTCGGACCCCCTGGTCGAAAGGGTCCAGCTCCTCCATGCCAACCCCCAATACGCCTATGTGGCGTACCCCGACCGGCGGGAGGACACAGTCTCCATTCAAGACCTGGCACCCGCAGGTGCCCAAGCGACCACGACAACCCACAACCCCACACCCCCAACCCCCGTATACAGCACGCCTGAGTCCCAGGAGCCACCACCACACACCCGACAACCGGAAGGGACTACAGACGACTCGAGCGACTACGGCCTGGCGCCTGAACCAACACCGCGGCCTCTGAAACCGACACCACAACCGGCACTACGGCGGTCGCAGCGGCAGATCAAGCCCCCAGAGAGACTGAATTTGTAAATTTGTAACTCTGTAAATATTGTTCCACCCACCTCACCCCCGCCGGACTCTTTTTTAGAAGCAGGGGGTGAAGGTGGTAAACCACTGTTAAGCTTATTGTCTGTGTGTGTGTGACATGCCTGGACATGCCCCTGCCGGCCCTGCCTGAGACTCCTCCCCCCCTGGTGCAGGTATAAAGGTGACTGCTCCCCACCCCCCTGCCTCAGTCCCTGGACCAGTTCATCGGCATGGGTGTGCTCCAAGTCTTTTGCGAATAAAAGCTTATTTGTTCTAGCATACAAACTAGTCATTGCTTGATTGATAGTGCATCACTGAGGTAACATCCTGAGGGAACTTGACAGGGTGGATGTGGAAAGGATGTTTCCTCTTGTGGATGAATCGAGAACTCGGGTCTCCTTTTAAAAATAAAGGTCCGGCACTTAAGGCAGAAGTGAGGGAAAAGAATTCCCTCAGAGCATTGTGAAACGTTGGAATTCTCTCCCTAATAAGGTGGCTGAGGCAAACTCCTTTAAGCCCAAGGTGGATAGATTCTTGATAAGCAAGGGGGGTGAAAGGTTAAAATCTGATCAGCCATGGTTTATTGAATGACGGAATGGACGTGAGGGGCTGAGTGGCCTGCTCCTGCTCCTAATTTGTTTGTTCATATGTAACATGTGGGAATGCTACAATTGCTCTCAGTGCCCCCAGGAAAACGGGAAAGCAGTTAGCCAGGGTTCCCACTTATGGAGTTGGTAGTCCTACCAACAACACCCTAGGCCGAACGCCTATCCCCACTCTCATCCTCCAAAACCTGAGGCTAAAAGTTCATTGGGGAAAGAACGACCACCCCACTGTCATTTAAAGGCCAACAGCCATCAACAGCTGGAGGTGGTATTGGTGCAGGGGACCCACAAAGGAGCTACCCTACCTTGCCTAACACTAGCCCATGCAGTTAAAGCTATTGGGCTGCCCACTTAACATGAGCTTTCCCCCTGGCCATCGGTAAAATAGCAGCAGAAGTGGGATGAGGCCCTTAAGAGGCTGCTGCTGTGACACAGCTCATATTTGAAGTGGCATTGTAGATCAAAGACTAGGCTTACTCCAGAGGTATGGTCAGTTGGATGAGGGAGTTGCCAGTTCTCAGTGGTCAAAATGGACAAGGAGAAAAGATTGAGAAAAGATGCCATAACGTAAAGGAAACATAATGTATTCATCACTGGAGATGGTGGTTCTTACTCATTTGCATTTTGTCAACATGTTTTCCTATTGTTCACACCCTCTGCTATGAAGGAACCCGCAACAATGTCACTGGGACTGGAAAATTTTAGCCAAAATATTTGCAAACTCAGTCATAATTGACACGCCTTAAGAAATGTTTCAAATATCTGTATAACATCGGAGGAGCTATTTGGCTCAGTGTGTCTGTCCCAACTCTCATTAGTAGCACTTATCCTCATTTTTCCCCGCAGCCTTGCAAATATTCCCCCTTTATTAAATTTCCAGTTGCCTTTAGAAAGTCATCATTGAATCTATTTCTATTCCCCACTTTCTGTCAGTGCATTCCAGATCGTAACAACTCACTGTGTAAAATAAAAATGATGTGGAGATGCCGGCGTTGGACTGGGGTGGGCACAGCAAGTAGTCTCACAACACCAGGTTAAAGTCCAGCAGGTTTATTTGGTAGGCTTTGCTTGATTGATAGTGCATCACTGAGGTAACATCCTGAGAGAACCTGACAGGGTGGATATGGAAAGGATGTTTCCTCTTGTGGACGAATCGAGAACTCGGGTCTCCTTTTAAAAATAAGGGATCCGGCACTTAAGGCAGAAGTGAGGGTATTGGACAAAATGGACAAGGAGAAAAGATTGAGAAAAGATGCCATAACGTAAAGGAAACATAATGTATTCATCATTGGAGATGGTGGTTCTTACTCATTTGCATTTTAGTGTTAAATTTAATAAAGTCCAACAGGTTTATTTGGAAGGCCTGTTGGACTTTAACCTGGTGTTGTGAGACTACTTATCGTAAAATAAAGATCTTTCCATCGCCCCTTCCGGCAAATTTGCCAATCACCTTAACTCGGTCCCTGAAAACATTAGGCACTCTGTCAAAATCCCTTAACATGTTGTCCTTTTGATTCCTTCTGACGCTTCATGTAAGGAGCAAACCCAGCGACTTACCTGCCTGATTGGTGGTGATGGAGACCGCGGCAAACTGCCGTGGCACAGCGCTCATCCCGGACACCCCGTTCACGGCCTCGATCTCAAAGGTGTAGTTGGTGTGGGCCAGCAAGTCGACCACCGTCACGGTGGTGTTGGCCAGGCCCGTCTGCCGAGGTAGGAACTGCACGTTGCTCATGCACGGTTCGCACTGCCTTGGGCCGCTGGCGCACTTCTTACAGACGACGCTGAAAGTGACGTCCTTGCGGCCTCCGGCGTCGGTCGGCCAACTCCAGTCCAAAATGACCGACGTCTCGTTGATGTTGGAAAACACGTTCCTCGGGATGGAAGGAGGCCCTGGGGGTCAAGTGGGGGGCGGGGTTGGGGGTTGGGGGGGGGGGGGCAAGGGAGGAAATATAAAAGCAGGAGAAGTGTTATTGCAGCTCAGCCGTCACAATTTATTGTTCTGCGATAAAGCCATTTTCTTTTAAGCTTTGGGCCGGGAGCCGTGGGGAACCTGAACACCATGTGACTCTTCAGACCACAATGATATTTTAATTAAATTTGGCTTACCATAATTTCAGCTTAATCCTTTGAGCCCTCAGCCTTGCTAAAAAAAAATGTAACTGATGCCCAATTTTATTAACGGAAGAAAATAAGACAGTCACATTCAAACTTCATTTTAAAACAGAATGAACTATTAATCCTTCTCCAATGAATTGTTAGTATCAGAAGCCAGATAGATCAATGATTAGCCCACAGAATTATGAAGCATGCAGATGCCTTATTGAATTCTTTTTTCCCCCGACTAATATTTCTTTTTTCTATTATGCTTGCAAGGCGAGATTACAGTCCGTTATCCAATAATGCCTCTGGGCTTATTTTACTTTGATGTCTGACAAGTCAGGTTGTTGGGGTCAGTCTTCCCTGAAGCATTGGGACAAAGCTGCGGCATTTCTTCCGTCCCTCAGTCCCATTCAATCATGTCACTCTGTTGACTTTGCAACGCCACTGCTTAAAGAGATTTTTATACTTTGCCTATGTGCAGTTTGGGACTGATAAATTTGCTCAGTTAGCAAGCAACCAGCATCATTCACCTCACGCTTCATGTGCTTGAGAGTTCACCTGAAGCACTCCACAGAGTGTTTCTGATGTTCCTTTTGATGGTGGTTCTGTCTTTAGGAGTATGAAGCTACGCTGTGTGAAATTAGGAGCAGCTGCACCAACATATTTGTATAAAATTCCCATCTTCTGTTTTAATCCTGAAATGGGTTAACACCTCAGTGAACAGTATGTAGAGAAAAGACAAGAAATAGGAGCTGGAATAGGATGCGCAGTTCCTCAAGCTTGCTGCACCACTTAATAAGATTATGGCTGATCCTTGCCCATGTCTCCACTTTCCCGCCTGAATCCCATATCTCTTGATTCCCTCAAAGTCCAACAATCTATCAATCTCAGCCTTCAATATACTCTGTGACTGAACATCCTCTGGGGGTGTTTAGAATTCAAAGATTGACAACCCTCCGAGTGAAGGAATTCCTCCTCCTGGTTAGTCTGAAATGGCTGTCCCCTTATCTTGAGATGCTAGACTCTGTAGCCAGGGGAAATATTTCTTCAGCATCGACCCTGTCAAGCAGTAAATATCTTTTAGGGAAGACGTCAAATATGACATTGACTAAATATAACTGGATGTGAACTATTAGGTACTAAAATGTTCTGTTTAGGTTAACATTCATGATAACAAAATTAAACATACAGTCTGTTACTAAAGAGTAACACTTGAGGAATTCAATTTACACCGTAACCCATTATAACTAGCAGGGTTCAATTTACAGGACATCTGTCATGTTACAGTTGTCTTTGGTCATGCTCTGTTGTTATACAAAGCAATTCATAAAGAAGCTTTGATAGGTTTATCGGTCTTTTAATGCTTCAACTCACATTCCTAGATATTTTTCTTTCTTTAGTTGGTGTGTTTCTCAGCCTGGAAATTTGCTTTCCCAGGCTGCGGTGTACCAGAGAGATTCCTGAGAAGGTCCTCGTCCTTCCAGAATGCTCCCATTATCAGAGATAAGACCCTACTCGAGATTCTCCATGCCAGAAGCCAGATTTGCTCTAAAATGACCAAATATTCTGCTCAGTCGAAATTAACCTCGATAAAATGAGTAGTTTCACAAAGGAACACTGCTGGTAGACGTCCCCATTTAGCAGACTAGACCTCATAACATTCCGTCACAAACTTGTTGTGCACTGCAATTAAAATCCATACAGTTATATGAGACATAATGACTGGCTATCCAGCAGTACATTATTGCAGCAACCCTGTATATATTTTAATTTGGCTCGTATAGACATTCAGTGATTTGGATTATCGTAATGGCAAGGGTTGATGCTGGATTGGCGAAGTCAGGGCTTAGTCTTATCAGCACCAAACATCTATCTTCAGCAACAAAGTTCCCTTTATAATCCCTCTTTCTCAGTGAGAGATACCCCTTCCAGAATACCATGTGCATTTTAACTTTTCACCCAATGCATTCTTATGACCTGAAGATTTCCAATTTAGTACCGAATTTTGTAAAAATTAGTTTCGACAGATGCTGTATTCACTGGGACTGGATGTGACAGCCCAAGTTCTCAAGCCCAAAAGAAGAAAACAATCTTAATTTCAGCAGAAGTAAAAATTCAATAAGGCATCTGCTGCAAACCTTAACTGAAGGAAGGAGTTGGGGGGCGGTAGGGGCAGGCAGGTGGTGGTTTATATGGTATGGGTCATGGTGAGAGAGGAGAGGGGTATTGGGTGGGGGGTCGGTACCAAGAGCAGGGACTGTCTCTCACCGAGTTCATTTCCCCTCCCCAATGTCCAGTCCCTCAATCACGCACTGTGCCTTTGATCAAGGGAGACCCACCTCCCCTCCCCGCCGCACCTTGTTGGTGACAAGCTGGTCGCACCGTTGAAACTACCATACACGCTGTATGGTGACAGACCCACCTGCAGCTGAATTAATATACTAGCGATAGCAGGTGGAGGCCTTTGAGTGGTCATTAATAGACCAATGAAGGGCCTCAATTGGTGGCCGGGCAGGAAAGTTGACCAGGGGTCTTCCCACCCAGAACTTCATTCTGGTGGAGGTGAGCAACGGTGAAGTTCAGGTACAGAATCATAGAATCATAGAATCCCTACAGTGCAGAAGGAGGCCATTCAGCCCATCGAGTCTGCACCAACAACAATCCCACCCAGGCCCTATCCCCTTAACCCCACATATTTACCCTACTAATTCCCCTGACACTAAGGGGCAATTTAGCATGGCCAATCAACTGAACCTGCACATTTTTAGAATGTGGAAGCAGACATTTGTCAACAAAGGAAGTTCCAAAGGGTCAACACACGGCTGGTGCAGGAAGGAAGGATTTACATTCATGAGGCATTAAAATGAATTATTGAATAAGAGAAGAATAAACCTGGAGGGAGAACCTTCACCTGAACTGAAACAGAGAGGCCTGAATCTTGCACTCATTGGGCATGTGTGATTGTTGGGCTCAGGAGTGGATGGATGTCTGTTGTGCTTCTGACTGCAATCAGCTCCCGAATGGGATTTCACACTGGCTGGCCAGCGCTGAGGAAGATTCAGTGCTGCCGGACGTTGGATGGGAGGAGGGAGGATGCCAAAAAATATAAGGGTGCGAGGCCGGTGTTTCTAACGAGCTCCCTGAAGGTAGACAGCATTGCGGAGCTGCCTCAGGAAGCTGCAGAGCTTAAATAAGAGAAAATAAAACTGCGGCAAACAGTTTATGCAGCACATTCTAGCAACCGACAGCAAAATCCAAAGAAAACCTCGGTCCCCTGACAGAATTATTTTGTTACATTTCGCCCTGGACGCTTCATCTCGCCCTGGATCGAAAACGTGAAGGCTGCCTGGCTGATTGGTCTGTCTGCCAACTGCAAAGGTGGAGGGAGCAAAGTAAAATCGACTCCTTAATGGGCTTAATTGCCTGCTTAGTTGTCGCCGGGCGGCCTTCCAACTCCTGCACGCACCTGCCGAGTGAAATAGCGCACGAGTGCGCAATGACATCAGGACGCGCACCCGATGTCGCCATAGAGTCATAGAGTCATAGAGGTTTACAGCATGGAAACAGGCCCTTCGGCCCAACTTGTCCATGCCGCCCTTTTTTTTAAAAACACCTAAGCTATTCCCAATTGCCCACATTTGGTCCATATCCCTCTATACCCATCGTACCCATGTAACTATCTAAATGCTTTTTAAAAGACAAAATTGTACCCGCCACTACTACTACCTCTGGCAGCTTGTTCCAGACACTCACCACCCTCTGTGTGAAAAAATTGCCCCTCTGGACACTTTTGTATCTCTCCCCTCTCACCTTAAACCTACGCCCTCTAGTTTTAGACTCCCCTACCTTTGGGAAAAGATATTGACTATCTAGCTAATCTGTGCCTCTCATTATTTTATAGACCTCTATAAGATTACCCCTCAGCCTCCTACGCTCCAGAAAAAAAAGTCCCAGTCTATCCAGCCTCTCCTTATAACTCAATCCATCAAGTCCCGGTAGCATCCTAGTAAATCTTTTCTGCACTCTTTCTAGTAATATCCTTTCTATAATAGGGTGACCAGAACTGCACACAGTATTCCAAATGTGGCCTTACCAATGTCTTGTACAACTTCAACAAGATGTTCCAACTCCTGTATTCACAATTTCACCTGCTTTGGGGTCGGACATATACCCCCCTCAAACAGTGTAAAATTCTGGCCAATGTTTTTGCAAGGGGAATAATTACAGTAATGGAGAAGCTTTTAAATATGTCCAAGGATGAGAAAGTCTAAAGTTGAGACGAGCGATGAATACAGGATCAGTAAAACCTTTGGAATAAAAGCAAAGGATTTCATGGAAATAAACAGTGAGTAAAATTATCAGAGGAGAAAGGGAAGGAAAAAGATATTTGTGATAAAGAAATAGCAAATCGATGTTGTAGAAGGAGCCTTTAAATGAGAAACCCAGGAAAAAACAGCATCCCAATTAAGATTAATCCAATTGGATTAGTGTGGATGCACAAAATATTCAAGGCAAATTTGAAGAGTTAGAAATATTGGGGAGGCAGTGGCCCAGTGTTAATGCCACTGGACTGATCATCCAGAGACTCAGGCTCATACTTTGGGGGATATGGGTTCAAATCCCACTACGGTAACTGGTGAAATTCAAATTCAATTAATAAATTTGGACTGTCCAGCTCATCTCAGTAATGGTGACCATGAAACTATCATCAATTGCCATAAAAACCCATCTGGTTCACTAATGTCCTTCAAGAAAGGAAATCTGCTGTCCTTACCTGGTCTGGCCAGCACCTGATCCCAGACCCACATCAATGTGGTTGACTCTTAGCAGCTTGTCTGAAATGGTTTGAGAAGCCACTCAATTCAAGGGCAATTAGAGATGGGCACCAAAAGCTATTTTTTCCATTCATGCCCACAACCCAGGAAAGAAGAGCATTAAAAAAATCAAGATCTATGGAGGGATATGATATTGGACTCCTGGGCAGTTTAGGCAGGATTAATCCTGCCTAAATAGAGAGAGATGGAAAAGATGGAATGGCGTGGCAGAGTTAGTAAAAAATCCAATCAACACTGCCCTTTAAGGAAGTCTTGGAATTGTTTTAAGTCAGAGTCCAAAATGAGAGGGTGAAGAGATATAGTGGAATGTGAGCATAGGACACAGGGAGAACAGCCTTGAAATTGACTCGTGACACCGTGGGTGGCACTGTGGCACAGTGGTTAGCACTGCTGCCTCACAGTGCCAGGGACCCGGGTTCAATTCCAGGCTCAGGTGACTGTGTGGAGTTTGCACGTTCTCCCCGTGTCTGCATGGGTTTCCTCCAGGTGCTTCGGTTTCCTCCCACAGTCCAAAAGACGTGCTGGTTAGGTTGATTGGCCATGCTAAATTGATCCTAGTGTTAGGGGGGGTTACCAGAATAAATATGTGGGGTTACGGGAAAAGGGCCTGGGTGCGATTGCATGGTCGGTGCAGACTCGATGGGCCGAGTAGCCTCCTTCTGCACTGCAGGGATTCTATGAAAAGTCAGCGTGCAACAAGGCAAACTGTCATATACTTCATGAAGGCATAACCAACTTGGTGGGATGGGCAGATAGGTGGAAAAAGCAATTTAATAACAGAAGTAATACACATTGGGAGGAAAAGCAAAGATTAGGGGCGGGATATTCCGCTTGCCCCAGACCAGAAAATCCCACCTGAGGTCAACGCACCGAGGAGTATATGTTCAATAGAAAGCATATTAAGGTTGTGGATGAAAAGAAGGGCTTTCACAAGGGCAATTTGGGATGGTCTACAAATGCTGGCCTTGCCAGCAAAGTCCACATCCCATGAAAGATTATTTTTTAAAATGCTGGTGGACAAAGCTATGAAAAATGTCAACAATGTTTTTTATACATTGATGCACAAAATACAAGAAAAAGAAGTAATCATTAATGTCTATGATAATGTAGGATAGATTACAGAATGCTATGTGCAGCTTTCGACATTTCTTTCAATAAAAGATGTAGACAGAGAATATACGACATAAATTGACCAGAATAGGAAGCAAGTTATGAGGGGGAAGTTGTGATAAGAGCAGACAAACCAGAAGGTGTTTAATAAAGGTGCTTAAAATCATGAGGGGCTTTAGCAGGTTGCACAGGGAGGAACTAAGTCCTTTGTGGAGTCAAGAACAACTATACTGAGTCAGTAGCAGTCATTAATGGAGTAAGGAGCGAGGTTTGGAATGTTTGACTCTGGATAATTTGTCACAAGAGATGTTGCTGAGGTGGAGACTTTTAAGGGAAAATCAGCTAATTATTTGAAGCACAGGAGGACACAGGGTTGTGGAAGGAGAGAGAGCGAGGGAGATAAGAATCATAGAATCCCATTCGGCCCATCGCGTCTGCACCAACAACAATTCCACTCAGGCCCTATCCCCATAACCTCGCATATTTATCCCGCTAATCCCTCTAACCTACGTATTCCAGCGCACTAACGGGCAATTTAACATGGCCAATGCACCTAACCCGCACATCTTTGGACTGAGGGAGGAAACCAGAGCACTCGGAGGAAACCCACGGAAACAACGGGAGAACGTGCAAACTCCACACAGACAGTGACCCAAGCTGAGAATTGAACCCCGGGTCCCTGGTGCTGTGAGGCAGCAGTGCTAACCACTGTGCCACCGTGCCAGCCCCAGCGGCAACGCAATAGGACAAATGCCTTATTTCAGTGCTGTGGTTCTATCAAGTGCTTTAATATATTTGGAGGGAGTGATGAAGCATGAAATAATTAGAGGTCCCGTTTTAAACTTGGTTGCACCTCCAACTTCCATTCTGAATAATGATCAGAAATTTTGGGGGCGATTTTGCGCCTGCGATCGCAGTCAGCAAGAACAGCGACACGAGTGCAAAATCTCACGAGATTCAGGAAACAGAATTCTCGCCAGCAGGATCCTGTGTCCCGATTTTCCCTGCCCCTCGCCGGTGACATAATGTGGGTGGCAACGTCATTTAAATGGCGGCACGGTGGCACATTGGTTAACACTGCTGCCTCATAGCGCCAGGGACCCGGGTTCGATTCCTGGCTTGGGTCACTGTCTGTATGGAGTTTGCACGTTCACCCCATGTCTGCGTGGGTTTCCTTTGGGTGCTCCAGTTTCCTCCCACAGTCTGAAAGACGTGCTGGTTAGATGCATTGGCCCGAACAGGTGCCGGACTGTGGCAACCAGGGGAATTTCACAGTAACTTCATTGCAGTGTTAATGTGACTAATAAATAAACTTTAAATATATTTTAATACATTTACATCTATTTAAAGGGCCTCTCCTCCACATGCTCTCCCCTCACACTATATTGAGGTTCACAACGGGTTTGTGAAGACAGGAAGCGGTCGAGGGGATCTTTGCCAGTTTTATCAGGCCCAGCCCCACCAAACTGATAGAGTAAACCACGCCCACTCACTTTTTTTCCCCCAGAGTACCTGAAAATCTGGACTAAAAACTGGTCTCTGCAGCTGGAGAGCTAAACACAGTTTTCAGTCAGAGCCTGACACTCCTAAAAAATATAGGAACATTCTGCCTATTGACCAGAATTTTCCGTCCGTCCCTGCAGGCCAGATCTTCCAGTCCCACCCATGGCGACCCCCCTCCCACTGTGGGTCCCACAGCAGCAGGGGGTGCAAACAATGGGAAACTCCATTGTCAGTGGTGGGACCATGAGATCCAGTTAATGGCAGGCCGTCTCTGCCACTGCTCTCTCCACAGTTGCTGCACATTTTCAACATGTTCTTTTTTTTCCCTTTGTTTTGCCACCTACATATGAACAGACGTGTTAGGAGCAGGCGTAGGCCACTTTGCCCCTCGAGCCCGCTCAGTCACTCAAGAAGATTATGGCCGATCTGTTTGTAGCCTCAACTCTGCTTTCCCACCTACCCCCGATAACCATCCATTTATAAAGTTTCATAACGCTCTAGTGAGATTCTTAATGCTCAGGATAAAAATGTTATAAAACCGTCTCTCATCCAGGAAGCACAATGCAAGCATTGATTACAGTAATACTGGGATATTGCAAAAGCTGATTGCTTTTCTGATGTGGGCATAAAGAGCTGGAACGAATGATGTGATGGAGAAACCGAAGGAGAGAGAAGGAGTGGTACTCACTGGTGCAAGCCATGGAGATGGGATCTTTGTGTGCCCTGAAGTAATTCCTGTCGCAGTCACAGTACACAGAACCTTCTTCTTGAGCGTGGCTATGAGGAGGGCACTTGGCGCACTTAACATTTCCAGCAAAGGCTTTGTAGAACCCAGACTTGCAGGCTGATGGAAAGAGAAAAAAATCTGGTTAGGTTGATATTGCATACCTGGCATACAAGACCTTGCAATAAAATGGAGGCTAAAATCTCCCATTCTCGTTCGCAGCTCAAGAACAGCTTCTTCCCTGCTGTCATCGGACTTTTGAATGGACTTACCTTATTTTAAGTTGATCTTTCTCTACACCCTAGCTTTTACTGTAACACTACATTCTGCACCCTCTTCTTTCCTTCTCGCCTATGTATTCTATGAATGGTATGCTTTATCTGTATAGCGTGCAAGAAACAATACATTTCACTGTATCCAAGTATATGTGACAATAAAAAAATCAAATCAGCTGGGATTTTCCGGTGCTGAATTTTGGCTGGAATGCCAAATGTTCCATTCTTGCTCACAATGGGTCCCACCGTGGATGATCCCAGAGAATCCTGTCCCTAGTTTGTCTCACTGGCTTTAACTGTTTACAACTTTAACTGTTTTTTTTCCCAATTGAGAAATCCAGATGATGGGACAACGCATAAAGAGTGGAACTAAAAAGTGTGGGATAGAAAATAAAGTTAAGAAATTGGTCTGGTCATTATGACATCGTTTTTTATGGGAGGTCGCTGTGCATGAATTGTCTTGATGTGGAGATGCCGGCGTTGGACTGGGGTAAACACAGTAAGAGTTTTAACAACACCAGGTTAAAGCCTGGTGTTGTTAAAACTCTTACCATGAATTGTCTGCCATGTTCCCTTCACTGTAACCAAGGCTACGATTCAAAATATACTTCATCAGCTGTAAAGTGCTTTGAAATGTGCTATATCAATGCACGTCTCACTTGAAATTCAGATGTTGAATATGGTGGAGGTAAACTTGATTTTTACAGAAGGGGCGAGGTGAGAAGATCCAGAGTTATGATTGGAGTTGAAAAGAATGTGTTCAGTATTTGATTTGATTTGATTTAAATTATTCGGTCTAGTAGGGTATGGATTCAAGAGTTGAAATAATAAGGTCTCAAGATAAAGGTGATGACATTTCTATGGGAATTTTCCTGGTTTCTTGCTGTTTCTCTGGGATGGGACACTGGGGGTGGCGGGGAGTGGTAGTGGTGATAATCAGGGGCTTCTGCTCCCAGTGGGAGATTGGGAGCACACCTGTAGAGTCTCAGGGTCATATAATATCAATACAATGTTGATGCCCTGAGCATTCTCACATAGCGGGTCAAATTTTCATATGGCGATCACCTTATTTACACTGGAAAATGGCCTGGTGGACCAACAAAATGAGGAAAAAATAGTCCACCTTCTGTCTCCCTGGCTGGGGGTTTGCACTCCCTGTAGACCTGCCTGGCTCGAGAGTAATCCTTCAAATGGGTGGCCTGTACAGTTGCTTTAGAATCATAAAATTCCTACAATGCAGAAGGAGGCCATTTAGCCCATTGAGCTTGCATCGACAACAATCCCACACAGGCCCCTTTGCCTGTAACCCCATGTATTTACCCCTAGTAATCCTCCTGACACTAAGGGGAAATTTATCATGGCCAAACAACCTAACTTGTACATCTGACTGTGTGGTGTTTGCACATTCTTCCCTTGTCTGCATGGGTTTCCTCTCACAGCCTGAAAGACATGCTGGTTAGGTGCATTGGCCATGCTAAATTCTCCCTCAGTGTACCCGAACAGGTGCCGGAGTGTGGCGACTGGAGGGTTTTCATAGTAACTTCACTGCAGTGTTAATGTAAGCCTACTTGTGACACTAATAAATAAATCTAAACTTAAACAAGGCTGGAATTGAACCCAGGTCCCTGGCGCTGTGAGACAGCAGTGCTAACCATTGTGCCACCGTGCCGACTGTGCTTTGTTCAGTTATTGAAATCAGGGTCTTGTATGTGATACTGGATAAAAGCTTTGACGAAGGGTCATCCGGACTCGAAAGATCAGCTCCTTTCTCTCCTTACAGATGCTGTCAGACCTGCTGAGGTTTTCCAGCATTTTCTCTTTTGATTCCTGTATGTGATATGATTGTTATGTACTAATGGCTGCTGACTATATGTCAGTTCTGCCTTGCCCATTGGTCCCTGTCATTACAGTGCCCTTATCAAGCTCTTCTTAAAAAGGATCACGATAGGATGATCCACAACAACATAAAATGTTCTCTCATTTTTGTCGGGTCAGGAGAATCGGGAGCTGGCTGATTTCCCACCCTCCCCGCCATGCGAGATGCCCCAGAGCACCTGATCCTGAGCTGTAAGGCCTGACCAGTAAAACATTTCAAGCCTCTCGCTGCTCTAATCAGAAACAGGCAGCGCCATTGCAACCCTTGTCATCCGACTGATGACCACAGGCAACCAAAACTGCCCAATAGTTATAAAATGGTCTTCATTTGGACTGTTGAAGGTATCAACCATCACATTGTAGAACCAATTTTCCTTTATAGTGCATCTCATAAAGTCCTGATAGACGGAACCCCGTCCCCTAATTTTAACAGAATGTCTACATACTCTCTGAACTGGACTTTTTGTTTAATTACTGAAGTCAGTGTTAAGTATATCTGACAGTATTCTTTTATATCCTGAAAGACATTTCTTAATTTGAAATCTGTCTCTTCTGTTGTAGCCTTCAGGATATTTGAGGCAGCTATCTTGGCCATTCATCAGCTGTGGTAAAATGAAAAATGTCAGGTTTGAGTTTGATACGCAGTTTCCTTTATGTGATCACATCTTTACTCTTCACACCTTGATTGACAAGTGGAAGTATTCCACTTAATCTGATTTGTTATAGGAGTTTGATCCATCTTGATGCATGGGCCTTTCACTGTCAGCTTTCTTTTTGTGCTAAACCTTTGGACAGTTTTTCAAAGGTTGCTACTCTGGACTTTCTGAGTGATGTTGGAGGAACCTGATACAGGCCAGAAATGCAAGAAGCTGTAATGATGGTCTAAAAAGAAAGGTCAAGAATGCAACACTGCATCTCTGACAATACAAGGAATAAAACCACCTGAAGTAAGTCATTTTGCAATGAGGGGTACAATTCCCACCTCATTTAAATCATAGAATCCCTACAGTGCAGAAGGAGACCATTCGGCCCATTTTGTCTGCACTGACTCATAGACAAAGCATCTTTCCCAGGCCCTAAACCCACATATTTCCCCCACTAATCCCCTCTAACCTACACATCTTGGATCACTAAAGGGCAATTTAGCATGGCCAATCTACCTAACCTGCACACCTTTGGAGTGTGGGAGTAATCCAGAGCACCCGGAGGAAACCCACGCAGACATGGGGAAAATGTGCAAACTCCACCCAGACAGTGACCCAAGGCTGGAATTGATCCCGGGTCCCTGGTGCTGTGAGGCAGCAGTGCTAACCACTGTGCCACCCTGCTGCCCATTTACATGATGCTGTGGCAGCCTAAGGAGGTGTGGTGTGGCAGCAGGAGGTGAAGCTGCCTTCACCCACAGTGTTTGAAAGGATTACAGCAGGAGTCTCACTTGGACGGATCACAGCAACAACGAGGAACATGTGACCTGCATTTGATTAACAAAATCATGCCGCACAATTAACAGAATTCCTGACAGGCTGGAGTGTGAACATCACAGCGATTCAGTAAATTACCCACTTCAATATCTTCACACCATGCAAAACCTTCAAAACCCTTAGTGACCAGGCTCACACAGTGGATAAGGCACAAACCCAATAACTAGCCCGTCCCCTCCAAATGGATCTTACTCTTCATAATTCACCAAAGTCCTTCCTCTCTGTCATTTAAAGAAAATGCCATTAATACCATTATTTACCTCACGTCTCCTGCCAAGAAGCCAGCCCGATGTGTAGCTGGTGTGTGATGAGAACCATGGCACCCCAAGAAATGCCACTGAGCAAAAAGTCCATGTACTCAAGCAATGCTTCCAGTGCCTGGACCATTTGGGAGGAAGGTGCTGAGAGGGTGTCTAATTTGAAGGTCATCTGCTGCACGCTCCATAACTTTGGCAGCATAAAGGAGCAGCCCGTACCATCGCCTGGGCATTGAAAAGTAGTCATCAGAGGAGCGGGATGACAAGGATCAGCAGCATGACAAAAATATGGAGTAGGAGCTACAGCAACCATGGGTGCCTGAGCTCTCAAAGAACAACTCATCCAAGCACTTGACATGACTATACCCCCCATCCTCGGTACACCAACAGTCCCCAGCTTCCTCACTAAACCCAACCATCTGCTCTCTGTCAGTCGAGCCTGATAGATCCTATCTTTGCTTCATTACAGACATAATTGGCAACGCAAAATCCAAAACAATTAACAAATTTATCCAGCAACTCATTGGAACCACTTCCAGTAATTATCAGAAATACTTGGTGTCTGTCCCCTGTTCTTGTTGACTTAGCACATTGCTGGTATTTCACCAGTTGCTACAACAGCATTAGTAGTACAAATCTGCTGCACTTCCAGTGAAGACTCTCCACATAACGGTGAGCAATTCTTGATAAGTCCCAGCTGCAGAATGCAGTGCCTGAGTGTACTTCAGTGTAGTATAACCAGCTGTCTGTGTGGCCAAAGACATTGCTGGAGGATGTAGAGGAAAGGCCTGTAGCTACCCTGAAAGAGGATGCCTTACTCATAGAGTGACAGCCACTTCCCTGGCACTACACCTCAGTACTGCCCCAGTTCTGGGTGGGGACCAAGTGCAGGAGTGATGTGGTGCTGTGTAGGCCCGCAGAGCAAAGATGGAGATCGTCTGGGTTTCCATGGCAACAGTGTTAGCTGCCGTGAATGCTAACAGGAGCAAGCTCAGGGGGCATGGTGGCACAGTGGTTAGCACTGCTGCCTCACAGCGCCAGGGACCCGGGTTTGATTCCCGGCTTGGGTCACTGTCTGTGCGGAGTCTACACGCTCTCCCCATGTCGGCGTGGGTTTCCTCTGGGTGCTCCAGTTTACTCCCACAGTCCGAAAGACGAGCTGGTTGGGTCACCGTCTGTGTGGAGTCTGCATGTTCTCCCCGTGCCTGCGTGGGTTTCCTCCGGATGCTCTGGTTTCCTCCCACAGTCCGAAAGACGTACTGATTAAATGCATTGGCTATGCTAAATTCTCCCTCAGTGTACCCGAACAGGCGCCGGAGTGTGGATTTTCCCAGTAACTCCATTGCAGTGTTAATGTAAGCCTACTTGCAACAATAATAAACAATAAATAACTAAACTTTCAACAAAGGTTCCATTGTGCTGGGAACCACTGTCATGTTCATCAACCTGCCATGAGTCCATGTGCACAGCTTAAAGCGGTGCCTGACGTAAGAAGTAGATGTTTCTCTGATCAGCATCAACTGGTTGGTGCAGAACAGGACGGATATGTATGATATGTTCATTGCTCAAACATCAACTGCAGTGTTGAGATGACGGAACTGCATTAATTACATCAGCCACAACCGACCTCTGTTAATTGTACCAACCATGACTGAATTATTTTAATTGTATCAACACCAACTGATCTCTGCTTATTATATCAACACAACTGCTCAGTGTGCTTTGGCAAGATATGCAACAGCCCAATGTAAAGCCTCATAGAAAGACACTGCAAGCGAAGAAGAACCTACGAAAAGGCCATTCCAGTGGACTCGTGTACCACTCAGTGGTGGGAACCATTGACCAACAACACAAAGGGCAAAGTATGAAAACACAAAAAAGATAGTCAGTCCAGTTGTCCCCAGACAGTAGCTTGATTGGGACTGTGCACCAAAGAGGTAAGTAATGTTTTTAACTGCTTATTTTGACAAATGACAGCTAAATAAACTGGCTTAATTAATATCAGTCTTCAATTGATATCAGTCTTTAATTGCTCATCATCATTGGGCTTTGCTGGTCCTTGGCTCACAGTACTCTTTCCATATCTAACGTGTCAGTCTTTTTAGTTGTCAATTACTCCATTCAAGCCATCTAATAATATTCTCTTCCTTCCTCGTTTGCCTTGAAATCTTCCCTCCATAAAGTCTCTTATCTGTCCGTTTCCTTGTGCCCTGCCCAGCCTCTGCTTTTTCCGAAGTACCTTCAGCAAATCCCTTTGTTTGCTCACTCTCAGCACTTCATCATTTGTTACTTTTATCCAGCTGATCCTTTCCATTCTCCTCCAAACCCACAGTTCAAAACTGTTTCACAACTCGCTCTCCTTCCACGCTGTGCAAATCTCACATCCACACAAAACAACACTCCAAATCAAACTCTTTACAAATTGCTTCTGGAGTTGTTTATTCAGCTGTCTGCTTAGCAACCATCTCTTCCCAAATTTGCCCTTTCCCATTGCTATCTTTGTTCTTATTTCTTGGTTGCATCTTATATCTGCAGATGTTATGCTCCCTGAATACTTGAACTCTTGCTCCTGTTGTAGCTCTTCCCTTTATGAATATATGAATATTTCTCAGTGATTTTGAGATAAGCATCACTTTGCAAAGACAAGGTGGCACAGTGGTTAGCATTGCTACCTCACAGCGCCAGTGACCAGGGTTCGATTCCCGACTTGGATCACTGACTGCGGAGTCTGCACATTCTCCCTGTTTCTGCGTGGGTTTCCTCCGGGTGCTCTGGTTTCCTCCCACAGTCCGAAAGACGTGCTGGTTAGGGTGCATTGGCCATGCTAAATTCTCCCTCAGTGTACCCGGACAGGCGCCAGGGTGTGGCGACTAGGAGACTTTCAGAGTAACTTCATTGCTGCGTCAATGTAAGCCTGCCTGTGACACTAATAATCTTTGAAACTTTGAAAAAAATAAACTAAACTTTTGGTTTTGCCAATGTTCATTTTCATCCCAAAATTCATGCTTGGCTGTTACTAGTCTAATAGTTCTTGTAATCCTTCTTCTGTACTTGCTATAAGTGCTCCATCATCTACAAATCTAACTGATGTTATCATTCTCCACCCCCTCACTATCCTCTAATCTCAACACCAGACTCTGTGTGTCTTCAAACACTTTATTAATCATCGCTTCTACATAGGCGCTGAAGAGGACTGGTGATAAATAATACCCTTGGCGAACTCCTCTTCCAATTGCATATAGTTCCGACTCCTCATTGGATACTCTCACAGTTGCTGTTTTTCCCATAAGAGTCGTCTATCTCTCCAGTCTTCTCCTATATCTTTTAGCACCGTTAACAGCTTGATCCAATCAACCCTTCCAAACGCTTTATCAAAATCCAGAAACTAAACATTAAAATTTATTTATTAGTCACAAGTAGGCTTACATTAACACAGCAATGAACGTACTGTGACATTTCCCCTAGTTACCACACTCTGGTGCCTGTTCAGGTACACTGAGGGAGAATTTAACATAGTCAATGCACCTAACAAGCACATCTTTTGGGTTGTGGGAGGAAACTGGAGCAGCCGGAGGAAACCCATGCAGACATAGGGAGAATGTGCAAACTCCACACAGACAGTGACCCGAGCCGGGAATCGAACCTGCGTCCCTGGCGCTTGAGGCAACAGTGCTAACCACTGTGCCACCGTGCCGCCCCAGTAAATGCCAGTCCAAACTATAAACCACATTCGCTCATTAATCTTATAATACTGATTGTTTCTCTTGCCCCTTTTTCCTCCAAACTGCTCATCTTCGATATGGCTCCACATCTTCCCCACACTCTCTTTGTCATAACTCCCTAAACAAACTATGGTGCATGGACAATCAGTAAATTGTAACTGTATCGAGGTCAGAACATCAGCATGTCTTTGCCTTCTCAGAGTGATCATTATGGTCTGCACAAACTCCTCTGGCCATTCTCCTGACAGGTAAATATCTTTGCACAGCTTAGTAAAGATTGATGTTAAGTTCTTTCCCAAGTTGTTGATCAGATCTGCAGTTATTTCATCAAGTCCAGCCACGTTTGTCGCTTTTATCTCTTTTATTGCTGCTCTTATCCCACTCTTTGACATTTCTGGTCCAATGAAATTGATGTCAACTGTAGTTGTGAGGCCCTTTAAGTGGGCGAAGTTTCAGAGGGTCATGTGATTCATCCAACCAGTTGGGCCAAAGCATGCAACCCCGAGAGCTAAGCATGGGTTCTCCCAGGCAGTCTAAGTTATGGAATCGGTAGCATCGTTCTAACTCTCTGTAAATAGTTATTATAGTTAATAAATAGTTTTGTTGGTGGCCGCCACTCCTTCTACTATATTACATCAACGTTACTTTCTTCTTCTAGCCCAGTCATTTCACGTTTTCCATTTCTTGGCTACAGTCTTTTTTCGAATGTCATTTGGATTTGTGAACAAAGTATCTTCTTTACTCTCTATTGTTGTTGTTTTCACTCCAATAATCAGTCCTTTCATTGATAACATTCTTTAATAGATATACAGGGCGATATTCTCCGGCCTCCCAGCCGAGTGTTTCCCGCTGGCGGGAGCTGGCGCGTTGTTTGCTAGCGGGCGGGATTCCCTGGTCCCGCCTTTCTCAATGGGAATTTCCATTGATGTCACGTCACGCCTACCGGATACCCACAGGTGGGAGTGGGCTGCCGGCGGGACCGGAGAATCCCGCCGGCGTGAACAGCTGGAGAACTCCGGCTCTGTTGTCTCAGCCTGGGAGGGGTCCAGGTTCAACAAAACTATTCCGACTGTGAAACCATGTGAACAAGTGCCAGCAGCCCACACCATTCACTCCCAGATCCATTGTCTTGAGCAGAGGTCTCTCCCCACCCAAGTGAATTTTATCCTGAATGAAACAGTTGGACTTCAAGAATAACTTGAGCAAAGATTGCTTCCAGAAACATTGGCAAAAAAAAAGAATTTAATGAAAGCAAAAATCTGGAAGTGACTTTCCCCAACAGGCAAGCAGCGTTGCTAAAAACTTTCTATCGTCCCAGAATTGTCAAATGAAAAGACTAATTATGAAATGCTTTAAGCTTTTGAAAAAAAAAATACAGTTTTGTCCTTGATCTCAATCGCAAAAAAACACCAAACTAAGCCAAGCAGTGACTGAGCACAGATGGGGGACTCCTGCTGCCATTCCACCCCATCAGCACTAGATACAACACATTTGGTGACAAAACACTACCTGCCTGCTGCTCATTGTACGCCCTGAGGTGGTGTAGGTGGGCATCGTGTTGTCATGGCAACCGAGCCTCTGAATTCAGCATATGGTTGGTTACACTCAATCCTTAAAGGCACGCACTCTTCACGAAAAAGGTGTTTGCCAACATTTTAATAGATTTCTTTTTGCAAAAGTTCAACAATAAAGAAAATTCTGGTGAAATGCTTTTTTTTTGTGAGTTGTCTGTACATGACGCCATTGTGACAAAACACATCGCCCTCCTAAATAAAGGGTTCAGCGAGTACTTTTTCCCCACTCAAATATCGCACCTTACGTTTTCTTATTACTCTCATAGAAGTGGTATTCATGGAGACCATTCAGCCCATTGAGCCTGCACTGACAACAATCCCACCCCAGGCCCTATCCACACAACCGCATCCATGCACCCTGCTCATCCCCTGACACTAAGGGGCAATTTAGCATGGCCAATTCACCCAACCTGTACATCTTTGGACACTAAGGGGCAATTTAGCATGGCTAATCCACCTAACCTGCACATCATTGGAGTGTGGGAGGAAACCGGAGCAACCCAGAGGAAACCCACGCCGACACGAGGAGAACGTGCGACCTCCACACAGAGGGTCACCCGAGGCTGGAATTGAACCCGGGTCCCTGGCGCTGTGAAGCAGCAGTGCTAAACACTGTGCCACCCTGCCACCCTATCCCCTTTGGATGACAGCACAAAAAGAACTCGGGATAAAGCAGAAACAGATTGTTTTATATCGGGCTGAATACACAAAAGGCTCTGGTCACAAAGTTTAGCACAGCAGCTGACAAGGGGCCAGGTGGTGTTATTTTCTCTGTGCTGTGTAGAATAAAATGGGGGGGGGGGGGAAAATGAAACAGGAAAGAGTGGAAAGCATTCCGAGGAGGAGTAAAGAGTTCAGATTGCTCTTTTCTCAAGGGAGAGGCTTTGTGATTGGTTTCACACTCAGTTTCCTTCCCTCAGCTGTTAGAACTCTGATGTTGAAAATGAGCTATTCAGCTTCCCATCGTGCCCCCACCATGGGACCCCAATCCATCTATTTTCCTCAAGTCAGAACATCATTTAAGCTCTTACACTGGATAGTACAGGAAATGTTCTTACTGGGAATGAACCTGGAGGACCATAGGTTTAAGTTTATTTATTAGTGTCACAAGTAGGCTGACATGAACACTGCAATGAAGTTACTGTGAAAATCCCCTTGTCACCACATTCCGGTGCCTGTTCGGGTACACTGAGGGAGAAATTAGAGTGGCCAATCCACCTAACCAACACGTCTTTCGGACTGTGGGAGGAAACCGGAGTACCCGGAGGAAACCCACGTAGACACAGGGAGAACGTGTAGAATCTGAACAGGCAGTGACCCAAGCCGGGAATCGAACCCGGGTCCCTAGCACTGTAAGGCAGGAGTGCTAACTACTGTGCCAACGTGCTACGTTCTGGTAGCCTAAAATGTTTTAATGCATTCAGTTCCAAGCAGTGGATTGAACACGTTTATTTTTTCCTTTTATTTTCGTGTTGGGGACACCGTGTTACTGAAAAGTCTTTGGCTATATATATGTTGGTGAAAAGTCTGCCTCTGTAAAGACCCCTTTCACATGATGGAATAGTTCCATCTTCGGCAGGCTATGCAGCAGGAGGTTTTTGTGCCACTACGTTCTAATTTTCAACAGGAAGTTTTCAAAGAGGATTGCCACGAGGCATCATTAGTAATGCAACAACATCATGATGTCGCTCACCATGGTATCCCTCCATGGGAAAACTTGATTAATGCTGGTATGGGAAGATTTACTAGGCGATAATCCCTTCAGATACATAAATGTCACTCCCCAAATGTCTCAGTTGGTAACGAGAAGCTGTAACTGAGGAATACAGACGGAAAGGAATGACGCGTAATCCCCCTGTTTCTGTGCAGAGTTAGCTGACCTTGTGTAATATTGGAGCACTGCAAACAGGAACTGGATTATAGAGGAGGGAAACTGTCAAGACTTTCCACTGCTCCAGTGATTCTTGCTGCAGATGTAAACGTGTTTAGTTTATTTATTGGCGTCACAAGTAGGCTTACGTTAACACTGCAATGAAGTTACTGTGAAAATCCCCTAGTCGCCACACTCCGGCGCCTGTTCGGGTACACTGAGGGAGAATTTAGCATGGCCAATGCACCTAGCCAGGACGTCTTTCGGACTGTGGGAGGGAACCAGAGCACCCGGAGGAAACCCACGCATACACAGGGAGAACATGCAGACTCCACAAAAACAGTGACCTAAGCTGGAAACTGAACCTGGATCGCTGGCGCCATGAGGCAGCAGTGCAAACCACCAAAAACAAAAGATGTGGTTTGTACATGTACATGCAAACTAACACACAAGAGATTTCATTGAAAGAGATGTTCTCTGCACAGAGTACAAACTGAAAGTAGAACAACAGCCTCTGCAAGCACCCTAAGGCCATCACCATTGAATCATGTGATCAGCTCTTAAAGCAACCTGTAACCCTTTTAAATATATAACAATTATGAAAATGAAATTCACAATGTGAAGGCTTGCCTCATGTTGAAATTTTTACACTACTTTTGGTGCAGCAGTTAATGTATTTGTACAAGGTTAACAAATTCATTACAATGAAAGCAAAATCACTGCAGATGCTGCAACTCTGACACCAAAACAGAAAATGCAAGTCCAAAAGAGTCATGTTGTGCTTGAAACTTTAACTCTGTTTCTCTCCCCATGCTGTCAAACCTGCTGAGTTTCCCAAAACAGCAGAGACAAGGGGTGGGTTTTTCTGCCCCCCGCCCCCCTCCCCACCTCCACAGCGTGTCTTCCTGTGGCCAACGTTGCTCATTATTGGCTGCTGGTGGGATTTTCTAGTCTCGCTGAAGTCTGCGGCATTTTGTGTGGCTCGTTCATCCCACTGCCGCCGGGAAGGGAAGGAGGGTTGATGGGTTCCACCTTGAGTGGGACTGGAAATTCCCACCAACGGGAAGGGCTATAAAATTTCACCCATGGAATTTGCAGTGCCATATCACAGTGGGCTATGTTTCACACACAAGAAATAAAGTCTGTTGCAGTGTTTCACACTGAATTATCACTCCACATACTCCAATAGTTTGGAATAAAGTTAATGGATAGCAATGTGATGTAAATTAGGAACTATCTTACTAAATAGGAGTCCAGTCAACTGCAAATTCTGTTTTCCAAAATACCACATCGCAATACGGATTCAAGTTTAATTACATGCCAACTAGAATAGGTCTATGGGCAGGCAAATCTTTGACGGCTCAGGTAGCTAGCTTGATACCATACTGGTGCTGTAACCTAATCTTTTGAATGATGTATGAAAGATAGAACACACATATAAAGACCTACATGACAGTGTTCGATGTGGCATAAGCTTAGAGCCAGTCGGGTTTGCAAGGAAAGATATCATCAAAGCTCCAATCATTACCTGAAATTAGTGCCCAAATGGATTGTGACAGACTGGTCACAGTCAGCTTCTGACCTCACACTGATAATAACCTTGTACTAATTACATAACAGAGTGACCCTCTATGACTGTGGTAGATCTGAACGACCCGAAGCTATGTTGTTTATGGTAATTACAAGAAGACCTGCCATTCATCCATCTATTCACTCATATTTGATCCGGATCCAATGGCACTATTTGGATTTTTCATTTAAATGAAGGAAACTGGCTTTGAGTTTCTAAGTGGCATGTGCACTTTCCTTCACGACCTTTGACACAATCAGGTTTGCTTATACAAAGATGCAGAACGCAAAAACACACGATGTAGTGTGAGATTGATTATCCTTTCGAGCACTGAATTTGTCTAACACTTTGCAGGGCGCAAATCTGTTTTCCATCACCTAACAGATACAACAAGATACTCAGCACAGTTGCAAAGATGAATAATAATGTGTTCATAAACTGATGACTGTGACATGAGTTGTTGGATTTTGGATTTTTGAGAGTCAAATGTTTTAAAGCCACCTATGTCTGACATTTATGTCTACACGCAGGGGAATGCCTTTGATAAGCTTCGGACTGAGCTGCCAGATGGCATTAATGAACGCCAATGCCCAATCAAATGAAAGACACCCTACACGAATCCAATTCCAGTTGGATATTAAGCAGCTCTGACAGTAGACTAAGGAACAAGCAGAGCAACTCTTGGCATGTTTCTCTGCATTCTAACAATCACTTCAAAGAAATACTCATGAAAAGAGCTTTAAGACATGTTTCTGTGCTGAGGGATGGGTTGCATGAGTTTGTTTCAGTTGTGGCATAGGAAACCTTGGCAGCTGAAATCATTTCAAAAAGGAATTTTAATAAATTAAATTTGGCACTTTTTGAGTGCAGTTTCTAACAGTTTAATTCGCGGAGGTAGAAGGTGATATTCATTCTTGTCGTGAGCAGAAATTTTAAGTCATCACTATTACACTGGGGGCTCACACAATAGTGATTTATCTTTTTGGGTGGGAAAATGGCTTACAATAAAAGGTGTCCTTGAACGCAAGCTGTGCAGCCATTTTTTGCTATATTATGGCTGGCCATGTGGTTTGCATTGGGTTGCATTCAAATAAACTGCCAATGGTTGGATGACTTGGGTTACTTCAATGCTCATTCCAAATGCTGGAGGGGTAACAAAACTCCCCAGGTCTTGTGGTCATGTAGGACTCGCAGCTCGATCATGCGACTCATGGTGGTTTATGTCCACATCACAATGTTGCTGATTTCAGCCATATTGTCTTGGGAACGCATCAAGCCTCACAGAAATAAACAGTGAGTTAAGGAAGGTGCTATTCCAGACTGCCCTAGTGCACCCCTTAGCATCTGACCATAGAATAGCAGTAGCAGAGGTCTGGGAGGAGATTACATCCCCACTCTCTTGGTCACATTCTGAGTGTGGTTAAGGAAAGGCCCACAAAGGAGAAGAGGAGAAAAATAAAAGTTCTCCAAACATATGATAAATATACGTACATAAAAGACACATTTCAAACTTCAGGCATCACAGTTTGACACAGAGGACACCCGCTTTTCAGATTAGGGATTCCCTCCATAATTCTCTCCACTGCTCCGCCTCTCTTTCCTCCTTTAAGATGCTCCTTAAAACGTACCCCTTTGAACCATTTGCCATCAAGTGTCTTGGTTCTGTTGATAATCCTCCTATGAACTTTCTTGGGATGTTTTCCAGATGCTACAGAAATGCAAGTTGTTGTTGCATCATATCGCTGTCCTTATAAAGCAGTTTATCCTCTGGTCTACCATGATTAGAACAAAGGGAGACCAGCTCACATTTCAAAAGGTGTTATTCATTTTATGATGACAATTATCTCCAAGGTGTTCAGCTCTACCTTCCTTATTCTTGAATAATCATCTCCCAGGCCCAGCACATCCCTGGTTTCCTCACCCAGTAAATGTATAAAGCAAATCCAAACTGTTGCATTTTATGATTTTTGAGGGTCAAAAATATTGCATTCGCAAAGCCACGCTGCTAAGTCGCATAGTCTGAACTTTTTCGGTTTAATCACATTTATCTGAAATCTTCACTATGAAACAGCTCAAGGTGGAAGTGGTTGTAAGCAAACCTACTTTTGTAAACAGGCCAATATCACTGTAAACACACTTAATGATCCAAGTCATCTTGGCTAAATAGGCAATTTCCTGTGCTGTGCCACCAACCCCCTGCCCCCAGTATTCTGTTCCGACTGCCTCCTGTTTACATATAAACTCAATGTGACTGTTGATTTAACATTTGAGATTTGCCTCCAGTTCCTACAGGAAGTCCATTCTTCACATTATGAATGGAACAGAAGTATAGAGGCAATATTCCAAGATTGGCAACAACACAGAAGTGGATGGTGCATTGTGTGATTTAATGCATACAGTACTGGGACTGTACAGTACTGACAGCTGTTTCCTTCCCATGTTATTGCACTGTACAGCATGATTACAGTGTGGACAACAACTCTGCTTTAGGCTAAGGGAGCAACTTGTTTACCACTTCATTTCATAGAATCCCATAGAATCCCGACAGTGCAGAAGGAGGGCATTCGGCCCATCGAGTCTGCGCTGACCACAATCCCACCTCGGCCCTATTCCGCTAACCCCTCATATTTGCCCTGCTAATCTCCCTGACACTAGGGTTAATTTAGCACGGTCATTCAACCTAACCCGCACATCTTTGGACTGTGGGAGGAAACCCCGGAGCACCCGGAGGAAACCCACGCAGACACAGGGAGAACGTGCAAACTCCGCACAGACTGTGGCCCAAGCCGGGAATCGAACCCGGGCCCCTGGCGCTGTGAGACAGCAGTGCTAACCACTGTGCCGCCGTGTCACCCCCACTGTGCCGGTTTATCCGGTATAGTTAATTATAACAGAAGTTTCAATTCTATTCCTTTTGTGGGCACTGCCAGCCACTCAGTCAGGAGTGGATCTAAAGTTGTTTGTGGCCTAGTCGCAATCTTAATGCTGTGCAATGAAGAATGGCTAGAATGGAGAAGTCCAAATATGGCTGGAATTTTACAGCCCCGCCTGCCATAGGAATTGGAGCGGGTGAGGGGCGGACAACGGGAAGATCCGTTGACCTTGGACGGGATTTTATGGTTTTGGGACGAGCGAGGCCATAAAGTCCCCCAGGTCTCAACTTCAGCATTTAGATGAACTGCCAACACTGAACAGGCAAATTCACCCCAGGCAGAGAATCAGAGGGATGTCCATGTTGGGAGGGGAGGTTGGGGGAGGTGGGCAGGCTGGCACTTGTTTTGCGGAGCTAGGAGAAGCCAACTCCAAAATGCTACGATCCTGTCAGTTTTAAAGGGCTCTTTTGAGGGATCTCCAGCGTTATTCTATTCATTCTTAAGATATCAGTGTCACTGGAAATTGTCTTTGAACTGAGTTCCTTTAAAGTTGGAGCTTTCACATCACAAAACTCTGATTAAGACAAACACATTTAACAATGTCTGCGTGTCAAATGGCCTCATTTCTATTTGACATTGAAGCTTGTTCTCATTTTAGATAACTGCGGATACTGCCTAAAAAAAAGAAGGTTCAAACCAATTTAGCAGTGGCCTGAATACAGCAGGATCTGGAAAACATTCTGGTATGGCCTAGTAACATTTGCCCCACACTGGTGCAAGGCACTGACCATCTCCGACAAGAATGATACTACCTCCCCATGTGTTCAACAGCATTACCACTGCTGAATCCCCCATCATCAACATCTTGGGGGTCACCACTAACCAGACGTTTCCAAAAGCTTGATCAGCTTCCAAAGCAGGTCAGGTGCTGTGAATCTTATTGTAACACACCTGGGTAGCA
This sequence comes from Mustelus asterias, assembly GCF_964213995.1. Classification (NCBI taxonomy): domain Eukaryota; kingdom Metazoa; phylum Chordata; class Chondrichthyes; order Carcharhiniformes; family Triakidae; genus Mustelus; species Mustelus asterias. The sequence continues at coordinate 64,255,942 of NC_135817.1, forward strand.
CAGTGGCACAGTGGTTAGCACTACTGCCTCAAAGTGCCAGGGATCTGGGTTCGATTCCTGGCTTGGTAACTATCTGTGTGGAGTCTGCACATTCTCTCTGCATGGGTTTCCTCTGGGTGCTCCGGTTTCCTCCCACAGCCAAAAGATGTGCTGGTTAGGTGCGTTGGCCACGCTAAATTCTCCCTCAGTATACCCGAACAGGCGCCGGAGTATGGCGACTAGGAGATTTTCACAGTAACTTCATTGCGGTGTTAATGTAAGCCTACTTGTGATAAAAATAAACTTTTAAACTTTAAATTGCTGACGCCGGGAAGTATGTTTATCATCTACAAGGCACAAGTCAGGTATGTGCTGAAACACACTCCATTTGCCTGGATGAGTGTCAATCCAACAACACTCAAAAAGCTCAACACCATCCAGGGCAAAGCAGCCCACTCATCCACTACCTTCAACATTCATTTCCTCCACTAGTACACAGTATGTACCACATATTGGAGGCACTGCTGCAACTGGCAAACCCTTTCTTCACAGCAGCTTCCAAACTGCCTCTACCCAGAAGGTCAAGGGAAGCAAATGCGTGGGAACGTCGCCACCTTGAAGTTCCCCTCCAAGTCACACATCAGGAACTATTTCAGCCACTCCTTCACTGCCGCTGGGTGAAACTCCTTGAACTCCATCCCTAACAGCAGTGTGGGTATACCTGAGCCATATGGACTGCAATAGCTCGAGGCAGTGGCTCCCCAGCACCTTCTCAAGAGCAATTAAAGATGGACAACAAATGCTGGGCTTGCTAGTCATGCCCCATGAAAGAAAAATTTTAAAATCTGGTCCGACAAATACACCTCCTAATAGACAATTTTTACCTCACTGGGAACTTGCTGTGGTTCTCAGCAGTGCGACATTCCATTTTTAAGCTATATGCAAATAATCGAACAACACAGTGGGAGAGCAAAGTACCACCACAGGAATCCACTCTTAACAACCTCAGAATTCCACTGTGCTTTTTGAAGGATATATATATCTCTTCTCTTTAAAGATATAAATTCTTTATAACATTAACAGGCCTGTTTTATTATTGGCAATATATTTTATGTTTAATCACAAGGTCAATTTAGAGAAAAGAGACTTGTGGAAACTTTTGGAGACAATGTCTGATTACTGGTGCACCACATCCAACTGTTAAGCAAAAGTGCCTATGATGCATGCAAGCTAATAAACAAATAATCATTTTATGTACCTTCATGTAAAAAAGTTGAGTCTTGGTGTGTTCCTTTGGAGGTTCGTCCCCGATGTCTCAAAGTTTACTTCAACTTTCTGTTGGGTTTTGTAAATCAGCGCATGATATGCCTCAATCACCCTCCGTATATTTCTTCTTCCAACAAATCCATTTATTTCAGTTCTGTTCTTTCCCCTCCATGCCCACCTGACTCTTTCCAATTCTTCCTCATTGAGCTGGCTACGGCAGAGTGTTAGAATTCCAATACATATTCCCCATTTGACTGCTTGCGACATACAGCTTAGGTATTGAATATCACCAGTCCATTCCCCAGTGGAAGCATTTAGGTTTATTTTATGAGTGTCACAGGTAGGCTTGCTGCAATGAAGTTACTGTGAAAATCCCCTAGTCGCCACACTCCGGTACCTGTTCGGGTACACTGAGGGAGAATTTAGCATGGCCAATGCACCTAACCAGCACATCTTTCAGACTGTGCATGGAAACCGGAGCAACAGGAAATTCAGCAGCCCAGCCGGAAGTCCATTGAATTTTGATGGGACCGGATGATCCCAATGGCAAGCGGGGCTGGAAAATCCTGCCCTAAACGTTTAAAAATATGGTGGGAAAAGCTGTCAGTGCATCCAAAGAGTTACACCCCTGATTTTCCTGCCTGGTTTTACACTTATAGCAGAAGAAAATGTGAAAACTCTGCCCAATGTCTCTTCCGATCTTGACTGAGAAGATCTTCATAAATAACCCATCAGTCTCTACTTCTTTCCAACATTCCAGAAAGTAGGTTTTGGGTTTGTGGGCTCATCATCTGTAAATTACACGCTGTAATCTTGCTGCTGTTCATGCCGACGGGATCTTACTCTCCCGCCGATGGCACAGGCCCGCTGTGTGTGTTTCCTGGCGGTGAGGGGCACCCCACACAAGAAACCCCATTGACAATGGAGGGACCATAAGATCCCACTGCCAGCAAGCGGCACACTGCCTCCTGCCACCACCAAACATGATGTGGAGATGCCGGTGTTGGACTGGGGTAAACTCAGTAAGAAGTCTTACAACACCAGGTTAAAGTCCAACAGGTTTAAACCTGTTGGACTTTAACCTGGTGTTGTCAGACTTCTTACCACCAAACATGCCATGGAGAGGGAGAATAATCTCCCCCCCCCATTGAAATCAACAGTTATGATTGGTGACCCCAACATCAATTGTTTTCTCCACCCTTCCACAACCCTACTTTGTTTAGTGCCATTTGAAGCACCACAGAATCCCTACAGTTCAGAAGGAAACCACTCGGTCCATCTAGTCAGCACAGACTCCCCAGCAGAGCATCCTGCCCAGGACCTATCCCCGTGACCCCATATATCTACCCTGCTAAACCTGTAACCTACACATTCTGGGACACTAAGGGGCAACTTAGCATGGCCAATCAACCTAACCTGCACATCTTTGGAGAAAACCGGAGCACCCGGAGGAAACCCACGCAGAGAATGTGCAAACTCCACACACACCCGTCACCCAAGGTTAGAATTGAACCCGGGTCCCTGGTGTTGTGAGGCAGCAGTGCTAACCACTGTACCACCCAGAAATACTTCTCTTATTGATTCCAGATATGCAGAAAGGTCTTCACCTCATAAATTTACCTCATTGAGTTAATCTCTCTGCAGCTGTTGGTAGACCTGCTGCATCTTTTCAGCAATATTCTGCTTTTATTTCTTCCGTCTATCTTTCTAAACAGATCAGACCTAAATAAAGAGCCAGAGAACAAGTTTAAAAAGTGACACATCTGTTGAGAGACAGAATCAGGAGAGTGTTTCTTCATGGCTTCACTCTGTGCGGGTACATCAAACCAAAAGTCACAACAAGCAGAACAGCCCACGCAGTAACAGAATCAAGGGCTAATTAAGCACTGTCACTGCTTCTATATAAAGTTATAGCTGCAGGAACCCTTTTTTTTGAAGCTGAACCTTGCCTGGAGATATTTCCAATGGCTACACATCGACTTCATCTGGTTTAATCAGCTCCTTGCTTAGTGAATTCAGTTCTATATATCTGAGATCACAATATGCAGTGTTAAAATCTCCAGATTCATGATCTGTTCTGTTGTATTTTCTACATAAAGTGCAGCTATATTGTCTCTGATTAGTTCCTTAATGATTACTTGCTTTATTGGGAATTTTATGCCCCCTCACAGCAGAGTGGGGGGCCATAAAATGTGGCGAGACATTCAAAGTCCTTTGGTTTCAGAATGACTGGAAAATTCCACCATTAGGAGGGACTGTAATATTCCACCCATGTTGCCTTTCTGCATCCTTGTGGCACGGTGGTACAATGGTTAGCACCGCTGCCTCACAGCGCCAAGGACCTGGATTCGATTCCTGGCTTGGGTTACATAGAACATAGAACATAGAACATAGAACATTACAGCGCAGAACAGGCCCTTCGGCCCACGATGTTGCACCGACCAGTTAAAAAAAAACTGTGACCCTCCAACCTAAACCAATTTCTTTTCGTCCATGAACCTATCTACGGATCTCTTAAACGCCCCCAAACTAGGCGCATTTACTACTGATGCTGGCAGGGCATTCCAATCCCTCACCACCCTCTGGGTAAAGAACCTACCCCTGACATCGGTTCTATAACTACCCCCCCTCAATTTAAAGCCATGCCCCCTCGTGCTGGATTTCTCCATCAGAGGAAAAAGGCTATCACTATCCACCCTATCTAAACCTCTAATCATCTTATATGTTTCAATAAGATCCCCTCTTAGCCGCCGCCTTTCCAGCGAAAACAATCCCAAATCCCTCAGCCTCTCCTCATAGGATCTCCCCTCCATACCAGGCAACATCCTGGTAAACCTCCTCTGCACCCTCTCCAAAGCCTCCACATCCTTCCTGTAATGTGGGGACCAGAACTGCACACAGTACTCCAAGTGCGGCCGCACCAGAGTTGTGTACAGTTGCAACATAACGCTACGACTCCTAAATTCAATCCCCCTACCAATAAACGCCAAGACACCATATGCCTTCTTAACAACCTTATCTACTTGATTCCCAACTTTCAGGGATCTATGCACACATACACCTAGATCCCTCTGCTCCTCCACACTATTCAAAGTCCTCCCGTTAGCCCTATACTCAACACATCTGTTATTCCTACCAAAGTGAATTACCTCACACTTCTCCGCATTAAACTCCATCCGCCACCTCTCGGCCCAACTTTGCAACCTGTCTAAGTCTTCCTGCAAACTACGACACCCTTCCTCACTGTCTACCACACCACCGACTTTGGTGTCATCAGCAAATTTGCTAATCCACCCAACTATACCCTCATCCAGATCATTAATAAATATTACAAACAGCAGTGGCCCCAAAACAGATCCCTGAGGTACACCACTTGTAACCGCACTCCATGATGAATATTTACTATCAACCACCACCCTCTGTTTCCTATCCGCTAGCCAATTCCTGATCCAATTTCCTAGATCACCCCCAATCCCATACATCTGCATTTTCTGCAGAAGCCTACCATGGTGAACCTTATCAAACGCCTTACTAAAATCCATATATACCACGTCCACTGCCTTGCCCCCATCCACCTCCTTGGTCACTTTCTCAAAAAACTCAATAAGGTTAGTAAGGCACGACCTACCTGCCACAAAACCATGCTGACTATCACCTATCAATTCATTACTCTCCAAATAACTATAAATCCTATCCCTTATAATTTTTTCCAACATCTTGCCGACAACAGAAGTGAGACTCACCGGTCTATAATTCCCGGGGAAGTCTCTGTTCCCCTTCTTAAACAATGGGACAACATTCGCTAACCTCCAATCTTCTGGTACTATACCAGAGGCCAACGACGACCTGAAGATCAGAGCCAGAGGCTCTGCAATCACTTCTCTTGCCTCCCAGAGAATCCTTGGATAAATCCCATCCGGACCAGGGGATTTATCTATTTTCAGACCCTCCAGAATATCCTGCACATCCTCCTTATCAACTGTAATACTGTCTATTCTACTCCCTTGCAACCCAGTGTCCTCCTCAGCTATATTCATGTCCCCTTGCGTGAACACCGAAGAGAAATATTGGTTCAATGCTTCACCAATCTCCTCCGGTTCCACACATAACTTCCCTCTGCCATCTATAACTGGCCCTAAACTTGCCCTAACCAACCTTACTGTCTGGGTGGAGTCTGCATGTTCTCCACGTGCCTGCGTGGGTTTCCTCCGAGTGCTCTGGTTTCCTCCCACAGTCCAAAAGACGTGCCGGTTAGGTGCATTGGCCGCACTAAATCCTCCCTCAGTGTACCCAAACAGGCGCCGGAGTGCGGCAACTAGGGGGTTTTCACAGTAACTTCATTGCAGTGTGAATGTAAATCTACTTGTGACACTAATAAAATAAACTTTAAAAAACTAATGAACCTCTCCGACACCACTCAGGAACTGAACACATATGGAATATAAGTCATGGAAGGAATATCATACGGACATTCCTTGCAGCATTGTATACATCTCAGCACCTTAGTTGCTTGTTCACACAGAGAACATTCGTTTAAAGTTTTTTTCTCAGTACATGGGGGATGATGTAAAGCCACATCTGTTGGCCAGCCTTAATTAACTTAAAGCGGTAATGGTGACCTCCCTTCTTGAAAGGATGTAATAAATCCTTGCGCTGATGATGCTAGCCCGATCGTGGAATGACATATCAGATTTGGATCTAATGACAATGGAGAAAATGGAAGCACAATAAAGAACCCCAGAGTTTTTAATGAAGGAACAATAGTGTATGGAATCCTACAATGCAAAAGGAGGCCATTCAGCCCATCGAACACAATCCCACCCAGGCCCTATCCCCATAACCACATGCATTTACCCTAGCTAGTCCCCCTGACACTAAGGGGCAATTTAGCATGGCTAATCCACCTAACGCACACATCTTTGGACTGTGGGAGGAAACCGGAGCACCCGGAGGAAACCCATGCAGACATGGGGAGAATGTGCAAACTCTACACAGACAGTGACCCGAGCCGGGAATCGAACCGGGTCCCAGGCGTTGTGAGGCAGCAGTGCTAACCACTGTGCCGCCCCATGTATGCCCAAGTGGGGATTTTACGTGACTTAAGGGAGGAAATGCTTCTGCCATTCTCCTTGTGAGCACTGAGGTATTGTTGAAGTAATCTTGGAAACTGTATCCTTACAGATTGTACCTACCATAGCCACTTGTTGGATGGAATTTTTGTGCGATTTGGATAGCTTTTTTAAAATCTATCAGTCAGGTCAGTTTTATTGTCTGGAACTCCCTAAACTAGTCCACTCCTCTACTTACCTCCTCATCTTCAAGAACTTCCTCAAAACTATCATTTCATCCTAAGCTCTGTCCCTATTTTCTGCTCCTTGTGTCTATTTTTAATTTATTTTTTCTTCTCTCCCCATATAAGTTGGTTACAGTTAGCGATGCTGTTGATAAACATGCATTTTTACCCAATTGCTGAGCCAGCCGTTGAGGCTTTGTGGAGAAGTACAACTCGTAAAGCACCATTTGCTCATCACCTGGCCAACCTTCACTCCTTCTCATTTGAGCACTGAACTCTGGGAAGGAGGGCCTCACTGTAGCGAGCTCACATCTATACCACAATTCAGTTTAGCTACCCTTTGTCAAGTAAACCAATATTTCAGATTGATTCGCAATTAGCTGAAGATTTGTGGAGCATTTTATAGGGCACTTCTCCAAGATGTCTGTATTGCTTGATAAGTTCACTGAGGAACGTCATGAAGAAGCAACAGTACTGTTCAAAACTGTTATCAACAATATCAACAATATTACAAACTAAATTTCTTCTCGACCACCTGCACAAACTTTAGGGCATTGAGTAATGAGCTGTATTGATGAGTAAACAATTGAAATGATTTAGTTGTTTTTAATATCAATTTTTATTGCGACAGACAGGAATGAGAGAAAACCGATTTCTTTGTTCTCTTCCCTTACTGCCTGTAATCAAGGGGTTTGGTTTTTAAAGGAAGAAGTCTGTGTTTCCTAACCCCTGCATGTGTGGACAATTTGAATAACTGGAAGCAAGCTTTTTATGGGTTTAAGTAAGTTTAAGTTTATTTTATTAGTGTCACAAGTAGACTTACATTAACACTGCAATGAAGTTACTGTGAAAATCCCCTAGCCGCCACACTCCGGCGCCTGTTTGGATACACTGAGGGGGAATTTAGCATGGCCAATGCAACTAACCAGCATGTCTTTCGGACATAGATGTTTTGGAAGAGGGATGTTTAGTCACGTGTTGACCCCGAAAATCTAACGCTACATCACTCACTCCCCCATTCACACACACAAACATGTGGAGAATACAGTTACAGAGAATAGTGCACATTTACATGTTATAAACAAAAGAACAGTTCAGAATTCATGTGAAAAGTTAAAGTTTATTTATTAGTCACAAGTAAGGCTTACATTAACACTGCAATGAAGTTACTGTGTATTTCCCCCAGTCGCCACACTCTGGCACCTGTTCAGGTCAATGCACCTAACCAGCATGTCTTTCAGACTGTGGGAAGAAACCTGCGCAGACATGATGGGAAAGTGCAAACTTCACACAGACAGTGACCCCAGCCGGGAATTGAACTTAGGTCCCTGGCGCTGTGAGGCAGCAGTGCTAACCACCGTGCCATCCCTTGTCTTAGGGAACACACATGCAAGCCTGGTGATGAACAGGTTGTTCACTTCTGAAGTATAGCTAGGTGAATTCAATTGCCGAAGGTGTATATTAATTCCATTGCTGGATGGCTTTCTGCTGGTCACAAAGTCAGTTACTTGCAGTTTTATTACCAGGAGGTCATTTTGGTGTATTGGTGGACTTGAAAAGGAACAATGTATACCCTTACAATGTATATCCTTTCCAGCTCTTAATGAAGGCAGAGGTGTTGCTGCCCTTTGTGTTGCTGCTGTTTCTGCATTTGTTATTGTTGTGTCATTGGGCAGGCACAATTTATTTTAGATAAATCTTTAAAGCTTGGCTGCCTTACCATGTGGTTTCTTACAACTCTCCTTTCCAAATACAGGTCGTGCGTTCTTTATCCATAACTCTAAAAGCTGAACACATCCAAAAACATTACTTGACCTATATGGGAAGTCAAATTATTTGACTGCACTGTTTATATTGTGATTTTTGTGGTGAATTTTTCAGGTAGCCTGTACTTATTATTCAGTAAGACATCTTACGTTTCCAGCTGGGTGGCATGGTGGCACAGTGGTTAGCACTGCTGCCTCACAGAGCCAGGGACCTGCGTTTGATTCCCAGCTTGTCTGTGCAGAGTCTGCACGTTCTCCCCATGTCTGCGTGTGCTTCCTCTGCTTGCTCTTGTTTCCTCCCACAGTCCAAAAGACATGATGGTTAGGTGCATTGGCCATGCTAAATTCTCCCTCAGTCTACCTGAACAGGCGGCAGAGTGTGGCGACTAGGGGATTCTCACAGTAACTTCATTGCAATGTTAAGTAAGCCTACTTGTGACACTAAGAAAATAAAGTAATAAAATAAACTAAATTTTAAAAAGAAAAGCCAGTCCAGAAAATTTCACATTAAATACGGTTTGTGTTTAAAAATGTATGGCTCCTGCTCTGTCCAAGACTGCAAGAAACTACAAAAGGTCATGAGTGTAGCCCAATCCATCACACAAACCAACCTCCCATCCATTGACTCTGTCTACACTTCCCGCTGCCTCGGCAAAGCAGCCAGCATAATTAAGGGCCCCACACACCCCGGACATTCTCTCTTCCACCTTCTCTCATCGGGAAAAAGATACAAAAGTCTGAGGTCACGTACCAATCGACTCAAGAACAGCTTCTTCCCTACTGCCATCAGATTTTTGAATGGACCGACCTTGCACTAAGTTAATCTTTCTCTACGCCCTAGCTATGACTGTAACACTACATTCTGCACTTTCTCGTTTCGTTCTCTGTGAACGGTGTGCCCTGTCTGTATAGCGTCACAAGAAACAATACTTTTCACTGTATGTTAATACATGTGACAATAATAAATCAAATCAAATCAAATCGAAATGAATATGACATGTCTTTCCTGGGCATAACATAATTTTAACTCTCACGTACATCAGTGCCTGATACTGCTTGAATGCATGGGGAGTAATCTGGTTTCAGTTGCCTCCTCGAATTCTTTCATTTACATTGTGTGCAACTTGTCTTAATCTGTCTTTCAAATAAAACAAAGTATCAGACAAATTAATAGATGCAATCTTTGTTTAATAACTGTAGCCAGTAGGCATATTAATTCTATGCGCGCAATATGTAGTTCTACCCCCTGGGAAAAGTCCGCATCCTTCCCGAACCCTGGGGGAATTTGGCAAGCCCCCTTTAGCTGAAGAATTTAACAGTTCTATGTTTATTGCGTTTGATGACTGCTCTGATAATACATCGACTGCAGCAGGTCATTAATGTGACCAAGGATTTTCTCATCCAATCGACACAGGATACATTGACAATGGTGAAATCATGGTGCAACGCCAGGATGAACCGAGACGGGATAGATTTCATTTTATCCCCTTTCATACCTTTAACCTGGCAACTCGCGTCTCATTCTGTTCTTTCACAGGTTTTACAAAGCGCTTCAAGTGCTGTGAAAGCAGAACAGCAAACTGTGTTTGACGCGTTGTGGTATTTACACTGCATAACTTTGCAGGTTTATGTCAAAAAATTAAAAACTGTGTGAAGCATTTCAGCATGCATTTTATATCTGCAGCAGCCCAGCGAGACATGTAATTAAACAGAAAACTTTTAATGAACAGTAGCCCACTTCCAATGTCCATACCCCTCCCTCATTGATTTCACACAAAGAGCTTCTTGCTGGTAGTTTTTTTTCCTCCCTTAGCAATGCACACCGAGTCATGACCAACTGCAGTCTTTGGGTGAAGAGGGTTTGCACAGTTAATTGGACTAGGGTGCGCAGGCAAAATTAAACTCCCCAGCTAAAATCATATGTTCTACCCTTACTTTTATATTTCCATTGTAAAATCTGTTCCCATTTTTACATTTCCAGGGCCTCTACAGAAAGCAGGGTGTAATTATATCAGGACAAATTCACATCTGCAGTTTTTATTATAAATACGTGGACATAGTAATTAAAGTGTAAAGTGTCACAAGTAGGCTCACATTAATACTGCAATGAAGATCCCTAAGTCACCCCACTCCAGTGCCTGTTCGGGTACACTGAAGGAGAATTTAGCATGGGCAATGCATCTAACCAGCACGTCTTTTGGACTGTGGGAGGAAATCAGAGCACCCAGAGGAAACCCATGCAGACACGGGGGAAGAACGTACAGACGCCACACAGACAGTGACCCAAACTGGGAATCAAACTCAGTTCCTGGCATTGTGAGGCAGCAGTGCTAACCGCAGTGCTAACCACAGTGCCACTGTGCTGCCCAGGAATTGTAACAGGAAAGGTTGACAAGATGTATGCGTGGGTTTTAACTCTGCTAATTTTGGAACATATTATTAGTTGTAGCTTTGTGGCCTCACCTGGTGTCAGTATCTCTCTAAGAAGTCTCACAACATCAGGTTAAAGTCCAACAGGTTTATTTGGTAGCACAAGCTTTCGGAGTGTCGCTCATTCTCCAGGTGAGGAAGGAGCGACACTCCAAAAGCTAGTGCTACCAAATAAACCTGTTGGACGTTAACCTGCTATTGTGAGACTTCTTACTGTGCTTATCCCAGTCCAACACCAGCATCTTCACATCATGGTTAGTATCTCTCCCCGTCTCTTTCCTACCACTTCTCTCCACTACATCCCTCTTTTTGCTTCTGCCCCCTTTTCCATCTTTCCTAATTCCCTTTCAGGTGGGGGTTTCTGGACATTATGATTGTACAGAGGGAAAAGGAGCCACCAATAGCTGTGAGCTACATTTGGGGTTGATGATGTAAGGGAAAATGTGGCCAAACCAGCTCCATTCCATCACTCATGTATCCCCAACACCCTCATTTTATCAAAGCCGCTTCCCTTTATTTCTGAACTCCCTTCTCACCATACTGTCATTCCCATCACCATGTGTCTTTCTTCACTTTACAGCTACATGCTCACCACTTTTATCCCCTACCACCTTGCTCTACCTCTCACTACTAGCCATATATTAAATCCCTCCGTGCCCATTCATTTCTCCAAGAGGAATAACACCTCTGGTGTCCCTTCACCAAATTTAGACTTATTTACATAATAAGCAACAATCCGACTGGTGCTTCCTCGTACACAGTATAAACCCAGAGTGCCAGTAACCCTGACGCTCCACATTATGTCCACATGCAGGACTCCCCAGTTGGGCAAGCTATTACTGCCTTAATCTGGGAGCTCATATTCCATGAGGTCCAATTCGCGGACCTCATTAAAGTCATTACACGGGTGATGAGATACCAGCGAGAGTCCACCTCATTTTTAACAAGTTTCTCTCTTCGCCCTCCTTCAGCCGACTTTAAAAATTCAACTTGTTTTTCTCTAATGAAAATCAAATTATATTGAATGCTCTTGAGGGTGGCCACTGTGCTTGCATGCATGTGTGCATGCATGTGTGATGCAATATTGAATGCGGACAACAGTTAGGCATCATGAGAGGATGATAGTCAAGGAAAATGTTCCAGGTCCAAGAAATCTGAAATAAAATTGCCAAGTGTGGAAAGAGAAACAAATTCAATGTTTCTGGTCAATGACCTTTTGTCAGTATTGACCTGCTTAGTATTTTCAACATTTGTTGTTCTTATCCTGACAGCATTGAACAGGTATTAGGCTCCTTAGCTATATTAATGAGGACCCAGCCCTGTTTGAAGACCCCTTACCAGAAACTGGACAATGTTGGCCTAAAGCAGGCTCCTGGCCTACTTTGCTCAGGCTTTATGATGGTTCTTGTGACCCTTTTGTAATACTCAACAAAGTGCAGGCTGGTTTCAAATTTGAACTCTTTTTCATCTTTCTCTCAGCTCTATTTCTCAGCCCAGCCTCTTTCTTCCACTTCCACTCATGTACAAAACAGAGGCTGAAAAAGAATTGTGATCAGATTACTGCCAAACGTTCTCTGTGTCTCACAGAAACACAGGGCAGGATTTTCCCTCTGGGAGCCGGGAATGGAGGTCAGGACTGTTTCCTGGTCCTGAACCTGCTTCCAGGAGGAAACAGTCATGGGCTTCTGATTTTGAAAGGGAGCCAATTGTGCCCAGAGGGCTCACAATCCCATTAAGAATGGCTGCCAGGCCTTCGAGGTTGAAGGATCAATCTGAGGCCTTTTAGCCTTAAAGAACCAGCCGATTGTAGTGGGTGTAATGACTTCAATGAGGCTCATGAGGTTGGCCTCTTGGAGTATGAGCTTCCTGATTGAGGTAGTGATTGCTCCTTTGCTTTGGGTTATTCCCTTCCTTTTGGGAGCTGCCCCTTTTAATTTGTCTCCTCCTTAATTTGAGTTAGTTTATTTGGTTGGCCAAAAAGATTGGTAATGTTTGCCTGCCCAATCAGGGAGCCTCACCTGGATATATATTGAGGAGTGTCAAGTCCATTGGCACTCCAGACTCTGACCCTCTCTAGGATTGGAGATAAATTTGTAAATAAAGGGAAAGTGGTGAAGGGACACCGGCCTCTGAAGAGTTATTTCAGAAGGTAAGTAAGAGGGAGGGTGCTTCAAAATGGAGGCACCCTCTCTCCAAATTCTTTAAACTCAAATATAAAAAGTCTTGCTGTCAAGGTGCAGCTGGATGTCTTCTACATGGTGACCTGCAGCTTCAGCACCCAGGCAGCTAGGGAAGGCCTTCACATCTCCCTAGACAGCTGTCTATCCCCTGATCTGTTGCTGGGAGGTTACCTCTCGGCAGTGAAACTGCCCCCCCCCCTCCCCCACTACTTGCAGAAAATCCAAGCCAGCCTCCTTTAATTGGTCTCAGCAGGCTCTTACAACACACCATGTCAACGATCTGACCCATCAAAGATCAACCATGGTCTTATTGAATGACGGAGCAGGCTCGAGGGGCCAGATGGCCTACTCCTGCTCCTAGTTCTTATGTTCTTATGCACAAGGGTGATCATGCCACCCCTCCCCACCATCTCACCTCCTGAAAACAGCCCAGGGACGTTAAGGAGCCCGCAGTCCAGCTGTTGGGACCATTTTCAGTGCCCACCGGCCTTCGATCCCGACCCGGATGAGGGATAAAAATCAAGCCCACAAGCCTCTCTTTCAGAAAACCAAACGATTTCCTCTCAGTGAAGCGACTAAAATTTGCCCTCTAGCTTTCTTCAATTCAACTCAAAGACATTTTGGGTAGAAACTTCGCAAGGCTAAAGCCAATCACTTGGGGTTTGCCGTGGTTCTGACAGCAAAACTTAACATTTGTCACCATTGTTCCCCTAAGACCAATAGCGCTCTCTGCCTTTCACACATGCATAGTTAACAGTGGAAACATAGTCGGTGTTGTTGGGGTCACTGCAGAATGCAATCAAATAGAAATCACAACTAATGAGAATTGGGAAAGCTATACCTTGATGAACGATGTGCACTGGGTTTTTAATAGCAAGCTAAGTTCAGAAATACTGTTGAGAAATCACTTTGTGCCTGAAAAATGAATGCTATATTTGTGGAATCTTACATTTCCCCATTATGATTTCAAAAATCCACACATTTTTACACTAAATTTTAAAGCCGGTTTATATTTTGTAGAACGTGTTTCATTTTGGACATTAATCCCATGGTGGTGGCATTATCATTTATTTTGCCCTCTGTGAATTAAGAATAACCAGCGTGCTTTACTGGTTTGCTGTCTGTCAGGATACTTCAATGCGACTGGCTTTCCACCCTGCTTGATAACATTGTTGGAGATGGATTCATGAAGATGCCCATTGACTTTGTGTCAGATTCAGGATGGGATCTTCCGGCTGCACCCGCCCCCCCCAAAACCAGAAAATCCCGCCCCTGGGTCAACGGATGTTTGCATGGTCCCATCCTGCCCGCTCCGATTCCCGTGACTGACGGGATGGGAAAATTCCGCTTTCAAAATTATATTGGGAAAGTTGAAAGCCATGCCACAGAGAATGGCTGATCTTTGTGGGTGGTCTTCTTTGTGATTAGCGTCGAGTGTTATTGGAGTATTGTTTCATTGCTGCTGTCTGCAATCTTCAAGGCACAATATGTGCCTATATTGCAGTTGTTAACACATTTTAGAGAGGCTTGCATTTCCTAAAATTGGATTAGATTTATGCATTGAACCCAGCAAGAATGGATAAAAAATAAGTCAAAAACTGTTTACATTTTTGGATTTTTAACAATAGTCCTGGTTAAATACATGTCTTAACGATTCAGTGCCACAATAATAGTGACTAATAATTGTAACTGTGTTGCCTGAGCTTATTCCAATGTTGTTTCAATGATTTTTCTTTTCTGTACATTTTCTGTGAGGACATAATACTACGGAGAATAGATCCATTTTAAGTTCTTCTGAGCTTGGTTTAGGTAGGATATATTACCCATTACAATCATCATGACCCCACACTCTCCAGCAATGTAACCTCAGTGGAGTTCCTTCTATAACACGAATAAGGCTTTTTCACTTCCCAGATTGCTTGCCTGTACAGCCACCTGGGTAAAATTGCTAATATTACACTACTCATGCCACGAGGCCGGTTTTGTGCTACCGACTCACTTTGAAATACAGAAGGAGACTTTCCCCACATTCATTTATCTTACTCTTTAAGAGCTAGAAAGCTGTAAAATCTCATTTCATGTGTCCGAGTGAGGTAGCAGGGCACCACCAATCTTCTGATTAAAGACTTGTTTAAGTGTAGACTTGCAAAGCACTTCTGACATTGATTGTGGATAAAAGGCTTTGAATCCTCTGTGAGGTATCCCTCTGATAATTTTTTTTTTCTCCCCAATTGTCTCTGGGACGACACTTCATAGTTAATGGGCTGTTGAAACCCTCTAATACATCAGGTGAATATTCCTTATGTTGAGCAGGCTAGCAGGAAATTTAATTACGGGGGCATCACAGTGAAACTCATCTTATTACAAGCAGATATACAGCAGGGGTCAGTAGACAGCAATCAGCAGCAGAAACTATGGCAAATTGTTTCCCTTCCTTAGCCTTGGCACTGAGCCCCTTTGTAGCGTCTCTACTACATCTCTGATGAGATTAGCTAACTTTATAGAAGAATTGAGCTACCATAATCATATTTGGTCTCACTTTACTGCAACAATCAATGAAATAGCACTATATTCCGATTAACTCTTCCGGAAATAATTGCAGGTTGCTTGGTAATTGGTTAAGCAATCAAAACTGTTAGACGACATTCAATGTCAAGCCCTGAAACAAAACCTCAAATCCAGTTCGAAATAAAGAGCCTCCTACACTTTTTCACAGTCATTATAAACCAGGATGGCTATGAAGATGTCCGAATGATTACTTCTGAGAGGAAATATTCCCATCAGAGAGACAAAAGCACACTCCCTGAAAGTCTCTAATTAATTTCCTCATAGTCCATTTACTTTTAACAACAAGGACGTGAAAATTGAACACCTAGCTCTCCAGGGAAAGTGGAGAACCAACAGGATTACACTTATGGTTGGATTGAGAATCTCAGCACGTCAAGGAGGATGGAAAGATTTGAAGACAAAAAGCCCCCAAACCTTAGCCAAACACATCCGCATATCAGGAACTTGATCTATCGATGTTGACTGTTGGAATAATACCTTTACTCTCTCTCTCTCTCTCTCTCTCTCTCCCCCCCCCCCCCCACCCCCCGCCTTATCAATCAGGCATTTTCATCACGCTTTTAACATTGCAGTTGTTGCCAGCAAAAATGATCACTATTGGAAATACTTTGTAACTGTCTGAATAGTGATGCGGGCAGGGGGATAGAACAGCCACTTTAAGCAACAGCCACTTACTTGTCTCATGAATGTGAATGCAAATGACTGTTCTGATGAATTACCTTGCGAATTCATCTAGATTGGTGAGAGAGGCTGCACAAAATGGCAACATGTTTTTTTCTCCACTCTGTAGTGTGCTGCCTCAGTCTTCGTATTCTAAACATAGCTGAGCACATTAAACTCTTGAGAAGATCAGCGTATTAGCAGCGTCTAAATGAATACTGTGATAGTGTTCAATTCTCCAGGTGGCATCATGCTGATGCTCATATTTTATGATCAAATGTTGCTTGGCAACGCTGAAGTGATAAATTTGCTGAGTTCTGATACAGTGATGGTCAGGGGTTCTTCTGCTAAACCCCATCCTATATATAAGGGGATGAAATTGGTCTTGCAAAGTGGTGCAAAACAAGAAGTGGCAAATCACTAACCAGGGCACTGTAGAGTAAGTAGCCCGGTAAATTAATCTTCTTCACCCTTCCCAAGGCTTGATTACCATCCAGAGGTCAAACGCAAAGAACAAAGAACAAGGAAAAAGTACAGCACAGGAACAGGCCCTTCGGCACTCCATGCCTGTGCCGATCATGATGCCCTAAAAAAACCTTCTGCCCTTACTCAGACCATATCTCTTTATTCCCCCCCATTCATGTACCCATCCAAAAGAAGAACAAAGAACAAAGAAAATTACGGCACAGAAACAGGCCCTTCGGCCTTACAAGCCTGCACTGGCCATGCTGCCCGACTGAACTAAAACCCCCTACCCTTCCGGGGATCATGTCCCTCCATTCTCATTCTATTCATGTATTTGTCAAGACGCTCCTTAAAAGTCACTATCGTATCTGCTTCCACTACCTCCCCCAGCAGCGAGTTCCAGGCACCCACCACCCTTTGTGTAAAAATAACTTGCCTCGTACATCCCCTTTAAACCTTGCCCCTCGCACCTAAAACCTATGCCCCCTAGTAATTGACTCTTCCACCCTGGAAAAAGGCTTCTGACTATCCACTCTGTCCATGCCCCTCATAATCTTGTGGACTTCTATCAGGTCGCCCCTCAACCTCCGTCATTGCAGTGAGAACAAACCAAGTTTCTCCAACCTCTCCTCATAGCTAATGCCCTCCATACCAGGCAACATCCTGGTAAATCTGTTCTGTACCCTCTCCAAAGCCTCCACATCCTTCTGGTAGTTTGGGACCAGAATTGAACACTATATTCCAAGTGCCGGCTAACTAAGGTTCTAAAAAGCTCCAACATGACTGGCCAATTTTTAAACTCAATGCCCTGGTCGATGAAGGCAAGCATGCCGTATGCCTTCTTGACTACCTTCTCCACTTGCGTTGCCACTTTCAGTGACCTGTGTACCTACACACACATCCCTCTGCCTATCAGTACTCTTAAGGGTTCTGCCATTTACTGTATACTTCCTATCTGTATTAGACCTTCCAAAATGCATTATCTCACATTTGTCCAGATTAAACTCCATCTGCCATCTCTCTGTCCAAGTCTCCAACCGATCTATATCCTGCTGTATCCTCTGATGGTCCTCATCGCTATCCGCAAATCCACCAACCTTTGTGTCATCCGCTAACTTACTAATCAAACCAGTGACATTTTCCTCCAAATCATTTATATATATTACAAACAGCAAAGGTCCCAGCACTGATTCCTGAGGAACACCACTTGTCTCAGCCCTCCATTCAGAAATGCACTCTTCCACTGTCTTCTATGACCAAGCCAGTTCTGTATCCACCTCGCCAGCTCACCTCTGATCCCATGCAATTTCACCTTCTGCACCAGTCTGCCATGAGGGACCTTGTCAAAGGCCTTACTGAAGTCCATGTAGATAACATCCACTGCCCTACCCTCATCAATCATCCAGATCCCTCATAAACGTTGCTAATGTTCTGCTTCCACCGCCTCCTATGGCAATGCATTCCAGGCTCCCTGCGTGAGACACTTCCCCCACACATCTCTCTTAAACTTTCCCCCTCTCACCTTGAACCTGTGCTCCCTTGTAATTGACAATTTCACCCTGGGAAAAAGCCTCTGACAATCTACCCAGTCCATGCCTCTCATCATTTTGTAGACCTCTATCAGGTCTCCCCTCAGCCTCCATCTTTCCAGTGAAAACAATCCTAGTTTATTCAACCTCTCCTCATAGTCAATGCCCTCAAGACCAGGCAACATCCTGGGTGAACCTTCTTTTCACTAGACTAGCTCCTCTAGTCTTTCCACACACTGGAGCTCTTCATCTCTTTTACCATTCTGGTAAATCTTTTCTTCATCCCCTCCATTGCTTTGGCATCCTTCCGAAAGTTGGGTGCACAGAATTGAATGCAATTCTCCGGCTGACGCCTAATCAATGATTTATGCAGGCTCAGCATTACCTCCTTGTTTTACTCCAGAATTATGCAGACTTGCATCAATCTCCTTCGTAAAGCCTGTCTTTCCTTCTAAAAGCTGCCACTGCATCCGTCTAATAAATATCGCAAAATGTCTGAGCCGATTTTATAATGAGCCCGCAATTGAAATCCCGGATAGTGACTTATGTTGCAGTAAGTGCTTTCATTCTGTGATTGCGAGGTAAAGTTTCTCTCCATCTTTGAGTCAGAAAGACTTTTCCAGCTGCTCTGGAGACAGCTGAGTATCATCCCCCGCAGCTGTCTCGGCAGACAGCAGACAGGTCGCACGATGGTATTCTGATCATTCCAGCCAGTGCACAGAATTCAATAGCCAAGAGGCCACATTAATTGCCAGCTGTATCTCGCAACCCAGGGGCAGAGTAAAACAATGACATTACAATACATGCGATTACCTTCTGTGTAGTGAATCGCGCCCTGTGGCCTGCAACCGGGATATCCCATTTGGGTTACATTTCCAAAATTACCATGAACTTTGTAGCCCAGTCCATCACGCAAACCAGCTTCCATCCATCGACTCCGTCTACACTTCCCGCTGCCTCGGGAGAGGAGCCAGCATAATTAAGGACCCCACGCACCCCGGACATTCCCTCTACCACCTTCTTCCATCGGGAAAAAGATACAAATGTCTGAGATCATTCAGCAACCAACTCAAGAATAGCTTCTTCCCTGCTACCATCAGACTTTTGAATGGACCTATCATATATTAAGTTGATTTTTCTCCACACCTTAACTATGACTGTAACACTACATTCTGCACCTTCTCCTTTCCTTCTCCCCTGTGTACTCTATGAATGGTATACTTTGTATAGCGCGCAAGAAACAATACTTTTCACTGTATACCAATACATGTGACAATAATAGATCAAATCAAAATATTTGTTTGGACACAATTCCCCTGTGTATGCTGGGAACAAATAGTATTTACCTTGGGCCACCTGGCCAGGTACAAGAAATTGTTGTAGCCAGGCTGAACTTATTGGGTTCCCCCCCCCCCCCCATGCAAAATAATAGAGGCTAATAAGCTGTTCAAGTTGAACTCCATGAATCAGGATCTTGAAGGTCTTTCCACCTATCCCCATCACTTCTGACTTATCAACACTGATCAGGAGACTGTATTTCCAGTTAAGTTAATCACTGTGATCCACCCATTCCCAGAGCTTCCCCACTGAGTTAACGAAAGGAACTATGTCATCAGCATAGCAAAGATTTCAGACTCGCCACTTGCCAGTCGATATCCCACCTTCACATCCATCAAGATGTCCAGGTTAGTGGGGTAAATACATGGGGTTACAGGTACATGGCCTGGGTAAGATGCCCTTTTGCAGAATCAGTGCAGACTCGAAGGGCCCTACAGTTCTTCTGCACTGTAGGGATTCTATGAAGTGCTTCTCTCATTACTATTTGTGCTAGGATGTTGAATAAACATGGTGAGAAAACACCACTCTCTAACGCCCTTTCTGACAGTAAAACATTCTGAGAAGGTGCTGCCAACTCTGTGCCTAGCTCATTGCTTACAATAAAGCTTGGCTAGTAAGAACATAAGAACATAAGAAATAGGAGCAGGAGTAGGCCATTTAGCCCCTCGAGCCTGCCCCGCCATTCAATAAGATCATGGCTGATCTGAAGGTGGTTTAGTTCCACTTACCCACCCGCTCCCCATAACCCTTAATTCCCTTATTGATCAGAAATCTATCTACCTGTGACTTAAACATATTTAACGAGGTAGCCTCCACTGTTTCAATGGGCAGAGAATTCCAGAGATTCACTACCCTCTGAGAGAAGAAGTTCCTCCTCAACTCTGTCCTAAACTGACTCCCCCTTATTTTGAGGCTGTGTCCTCTAGTTCTTGTTTCCTTTCTAAATGGAAAGAATCTCTCTGCCTCTACCCTGCCGAGCCCCTTCATTTTCTTAGCTTGATTAAATGTGGTGGATAACCCATGTCTAATGTTGTCAACCAGAGCTTCTGGTGTGAGACTGAATTGGTCTCCTCACGATCAATGAAACACGTGTAAATTGGCTGCTGATGTTCTTGGACTTTGCACGTTATGATTCAAAGATTAGTGATTTGATCTCTGATTCTGCTTCCATGTCAAAATCCAGCTTGCTCATCAGCAATCTAACTCTCTGGTCTTCATCTGGATCCACACCAGGATGATCCTGATTCCATTATCTTGGGTCACTCATCACACAAGATGCATAGCCTACCAAAGAAATTCAAGCTAGACTTAACCAGGGTAATGGCGTTGTTAACTCTCTTAAAATGGAGTAGCATCTCAATTACAATGAAAATTCATCTTCTCAGAGCCCTTGTGTGACTGGTAACAATGGGAGGGATTCTCTGGCTCCCTGCAGCATGTTTCCCGGCTGCGGGAGGCAGCCTGCCATTGGCCGGGTGGCAGGACCTCCTGGTCCCACTGCTGTCAATGGAATTTCGCATTGAATCCACCCCATGCTGCTGGGAAACCTGAGGTGGGGATGCTTCAACAGCAGTGAGCTGGGTGGGTCGCTGTGAGGAGGATGCTAAGAGGCTGCAGGATGACTTGGACAGGCTGGCTGAGTGGGCAAATACAATATAATGTGGATAAATGTGAGGTTATCCGCTCTGGTGACAAAAACATGAAGGAAGATTATTATCTGAATGGCAGCAGTTTAGGAAAAGGGGAAGTGCAACGTGACCTGGGTGTCATGGTGGAACAGTTGCTGAAAGTTGGCATGCAGGTACAGCAGGCGGTGAGGAAAGCTGATGGCATGTTGGCCTTCATAGCAAGAGGATTTGACTATAGGAGTAAAGTTATACAGGGCCTTGGTGAGGCCACATTTTGAATATTGTGAGTATGTTTTGGTCTCCTAATCCAAGGAAGGACATTCTTGCTACTGAGGGAGTCCAGCGAAGGTTCACTAGACTGATTCCTGGAATGGCAGGACTGACATATGAAGAGAGACTGGAATGACTCGGCTTGCACTCACTTGAATTTAGAAGAGTGAGGGGGGATCTCATAGAAACATATAAAATCCTGATGGGACTGGATAGGCTAGATGCGGGAAGAATGTTCCCAGTGTTGGGCAAGTCCAGAACCAGGGATCACAGTCTAAGAATAAGGGGTAAGCCATTCAGGACTGAGATGAGGAAGAACTTCTTCACTCAGAGTTGTGAACTTGTGGAGTTCTCTACTACAGAAAACTGTTGGGGCCAGTTTGTCAGATATGTTCAAGAAGGAGCTGGATGCAGCCCTTGCAGTTAAAAGGATCAAGGGGTACGGAGAGAAAGCGGGAGTGGGATACTGAGAGTGCATGACCAGCCATGATCATATTGAATGGTGGTTCAAGCTCGAAGGGCCAAATGGACTACTGGATCTATTTTCTATGTTTCTACAACAGCATTTGAAATGAAAGGATTCAGATGGATATTCGGGAATCTGATATTAAGAGGAACTTTTCTGAGGCAGTGATACCAAGGATGCTCCCGTATTTTGGACACATGACGTGAGCAGGAGGGGAGTGTTTGGAAAAAGAGGCAATTCAAGGCAAATCACCTGAAAAATGTGTACAAGAAAAAGGCATGGATAGATATTATCATGATGTGGAGATGCCGACGTTGGACTGGGGTAAACACAGTAAGAAGTTTAACAACACCAGGTTAAAGTCCCTGAAGAAGGGGCTTGGAGCTCCGAAAGCTTGTGTGGCTTTTGCTACCAAATAAACCTGTTGGACTTTAACCTGGTGTTGTTAAACTTCTTACTGTAGATATTATCAGACAGGGCTCACTGTGGAATAGGCAGTGAGGGCAGCAGAGATTACAAATCACTGGAGAACGATTGTTCATCATGCAACCAGCCCTCAGAACAAGGACAGGTAAAAGACAGGGACAATCATTCCGAAAGCGAGTATAGGTATTACCAGCCCTTTAATTTGTGGATTGATTAAGTCAGTAGAAACTGGTAAGGAGAGAAGACAAATAAGTCAGTAACCTTTCCTTGTGTGATGTTCTAAAGTGAAAAAATTGTATTGATAAAATATATGAACCAACCTGCGAATTAAGAAAGATTTTTCAAAGGATAAAATTGGAGAATGATAGTCCCTTGTTCCAGCCATAGAATATACTTCAGCTCTGGATGACATTCCTCTTAATGTGCGAGGGAAACAAATACTAAACAATAGCAACATGCAGTCAGCATTGTCAAAATTTCCCAAGATCCTTCAAGGTGTTATCAGACAAAGGTTAATCTTTAAAACAATCAATTGTAAGACATGCATTTCCAACCTTGCCACATCAAGGAGAACTTCCACAATGTGGTACAAAAACTAAAGGTAGGATTATGTTGCCACCTGTCTATTGATAAGTAGTGGTTTGTGATCGACATAGAGTCATTGAGATATACGGCCTGGAAGCAGGTCCATCGGCCCAACTCGTCCATGCCGACCAGGTTTCCTAAATTGAACTAGTTCTATTTGCCTGTTTTTGGCACATATTCTTTGAAATCTTTCCCATCTATATACCTGCCCAAATGTCTTTTAAATGTAGTTGTACCACATCCTGTGACAGCTCATTGCATATATGCACCACCCTCTGTGTGAAAAAGTTGATTAACATGGAAGTGGTAATATAATATGGGTGTATGGTTAGCAATCAAATTCCTAGGTGTCCTAAAGTGAAAAAGGTAAAACCATCTCCAATGGGCATTCACGTATGAATTTGAATTTTACATCGTATAATTATACCTTGCTGCAAGTCCATTAGACCATAAGACATAGGAGCAGAATTAGGCCACTTGGCCCATCGAGTCTGCTCCGCCATTCAATCATGGCTGATACTTTCCTCATCCCCATTCTCCTGCCTTTTCCCCATAACCCCTGATCCCCTTATTAATCAAGAGCCTATCTATCTCTGTCTTAAAGACACTCAGTGACCTGGCCTCCACAGCCTTCTGCGGCAAAGAATTCCACAGATTCACCACTCTCTGGCTGAAGAAATTCCTCCTCATCTCTGTTTTAAAGGATTGTCCCTTTAGTCTGAGGTTGTGCCGTCTGTTTCTCATTTTTCCTACTAGTGGAAACATCCTCTTCACATCCACTCTATCCAGGCCTCGCAGTATCCTGTAAGTTTCAATAAGATTCCCCCTCATCCTTCTAAACTCCAATGAGTACAGACCCAGGGTCCTCAACTTTTCCTCATACGACAAGCTCTTCATTCCAGGGATCATTCTTGTGAACCTCTCCTGAAGTCCACCTTTTCAACGAGTCTTAATGTTGAGGAACTTTATAAACTGACCTTTCTAACAGAAAAGACATGACGCTGTCTTCTGCCATTAAAGCTTATCCCTCCAGGGATTGGACTTCTCCATGTTACAGTGTGAGATGGGTCTGCCCAATGAACATCACACTGCAAAGACAGTGACCAGCCTGAAAGCAGCAACCACAGAGTAATTTCATCCTAAAACATTAGGGATAAATGCAAATTGTATCTGCTTTCTCAATCTGAAACTGGCAAGAAGATTGAAGATTTATGTGCATAAAACACATCATAAAGCAGATTCCAACATTACAAATCATTTCTAAAACAGACAGAATCTGAATGAAGAATTTAGGACTAGAAATTCAGGAAGCAGATGTTTTTTTTTGTTCTTTTAATGAAACTAATCCTTTTCCTGTGCTCCTGAAATGACTTTCATCTCATTCAGACATTTTTTTGTGCAGGCCAGTCTAGCTCTGTTAGTTCTGTCCTGCGGACCAGCCATCCCTCTCCCAAGAGATTTACTGCTGACCTTCTGGGAATCTTATCCGGGAAAAGAGTGGCAACATGGTTAAGCATCCCAAAGTGTTTCACAGGTGCCCATTCAGTCAAAAATGGATACCAAGGGAATTAAGGAGATATAAGAAGAGGTAGGTTCGAATAGTGGACTTCAAGGAGAGGGCGAGGTAAAGACATGGAGCCGTTTAGGGAAGGAATTCCAGAACTTAAGGACTGGTCAGTTGGAGGTACAGCCATCTATGGAGGGCAAAACGAAATTGGGGATGCACAAGAGAATAATTCTACATCTGACTACATCCAAGAAACTTGCTCACCCAAATTGGCTGCAGTATATAAAATCAATGTCAAAGGACACTTAACTGTGTCTTATTTTTTCTTCTTTTCATTGGATTCTAATTCTCCTTATTTCTGATTCCTGTGCTTGTGTGCGTGTCTGCATCTATGTGTGTGAGAGAATGTATGTGTGTGTGTGTGTGTCTCTGTCTGTCTGTCTGAGTATATGTGTGTGTCTGCCTGTGTGTGTGTGTGTGTGTGTGTGTGACTGTCTGTCTGTGTGTAGGGGCCCAAATGACCGACCGCTAAGAGGGTCGATGTCATGATTCTATGATTTTTCTTGGGTTTAGTGGTTAATAAATTTGCTCTTTTAATGACTCAGTAAAACCTTGTTTGATTGGCTCTTTAATGCTCACAGCTTAAATAGTTAAATAGATTCTGATTTGTAAAAGGTATATCCTCATGGAAAAAAAGCTTAGACCTTTGCTGTGACAGATAGAACAGAGGGGAGTCACTTCACCCCTTTTCACCTGGTCACAACAAAATGCACCTCCGGTATCTATTTGTGGAAACTCATCATTGAGCTGGCATTAAAGTCACGTTTGGACAAACAATGAAAGATGCAAGGAGTATTTCAGTGCTCAAGCCTTTGAACACTGTGATAGATGAGAGAAAGAAGGAGCACTCCAAAGCCTCACAAATATGGTCACACCCTTGTTCCTGCTGACTGCACCTCAAGATGGATCGCAGCATGCTGCCTTCATTACCATTGGTAAGTAAACCCTTCATAATGTTAACATTCTTTGTGAGTTCCAAAGTGCACAAACACACACTAAGTCATCTATGAATGTATGCAAAAATATTCAAGAAGCGCTTAAATGTGATACATACAACATGGAAAGTGTAACCACAGTGAACCAATTAATGCTCCAGGCAAGACAGACAATGCGCTCATGTACGCTCCTGGTGCATAGCAGTCGTCCATTCCAGTGGTGCCAACAGTGTGCCTGTCCTGTTAAGGGCGGCACGGTGGTGCAGTGGTTAGCACTGCTGCCTCACAGCGCCAGGGACCTGGATTCAATTCCCAGCTTGGATCACTGTCTGTGTGGAGTTTACACGTTCTCCCCGGGTCTGCGTGAATTTCCTCCGGGTGCTCCGGTTTCCTCCCACATTCTGAAAGACGTGCTGGTTAGGGTGCATTGACCCGAATAGGCACCAGACTGTGGTCACTGAGGGAATTTCACAGTAACATCATTGGAGTGTCAATGTGTGGTGAACCATCGTTGGTTCCCACTAGATAGTACTGAGCCAGGGTCTGGCCAGTACTACGAGTATGTATATGTGTTGCTGTTGGGGTTAGGGATGGGTTGTTCTACTTGTTGCTGTTGGGGTTAGGGTTGGGCTGTTACACCTGTATTATAGTTATTATGGTACATCCCAGTCGGGCTCCGCCTCCTGGGAGAGGTATAAAGGTCACTGCTCTGTCTGGGACCCCTCAGTCTGGGATCGTGTACTATACATGGTAGCTTCGTTGTAATAGTAAATAAAAGCCTTTATTTCCTTGAGCATCTCAAGCCTCGTGTGTGATAACGCGCATCACAATGTAAGCCTTACTTGTGACTAATAAATAAACTTACTTTAAAGGTACGCAGCTCCTCATGTATTCCATGGATGTCAACGCTCATAGCCTGAGCAGACTGACCCAGGCCACTGAGGGAGGCTTGCACCATTTCTTCACCAAGGCACTGCTCTTGTATCCACTCCGAGTGCTGCAACATGTATCTCTCCATGAAACTGGCCAATCTCTCATGGTCAGAGCGCATGTGGTTGAGTTCCAGGAACAATGTGGAGCTTACTATGGCTTTGGTCTCCTCCATTCACAGTCTTAGACCTCCCACTGCCTCAGGAATTTCCGGCAGTTATCTACACATCTGTTGCCGACTGTCCAAATACTGTGCCTCGAAAGGTGACTCTTGCTCACTGGAACACTGACTTTCCTCCCTCCTTCGAGGGGGACTGTGCACAAATGTCTCTGTCTCTGACACTTCCTTCTGGTGCGGTGCCCCTCACCTTATGTCACTGGTTCTACACTAGTGCTACATCCCTCTGATGTATGAGTATCCAAGTTGGTGGCCAGTGAGCAATTATGATGTGATGCTGCCTCCTTGGACACCATTTCCTGCTTTAGATGCCAAAGGGATGATCTGTCCTGGGGATGGTTGCAGGCGGCAGAGCGGCACAGTGGTTAGCACTGCTGCCTCACAGCACCAGGGACCCAGGTTTGATTCCGAACTTAGGTGACTGTCTGTGTGGAGTTTGCATGCTCTCTCAGTATCGGTATGGGTTTCCTCTGGGTGCTCCTGTTTCCTCCCACAGTCCATAAGGAGATGTGTACGTGAGGAGGATTGGCCATGCTGAATTGCCCCTTAGTGTCCCAAGATGTGTAGGTTAGGTGGATTAGTCACGGTAAGTGCACAGGATTATGGGCATAGGGCAGGGTTGTGGGCCTGGGTAAGATGCTCTTTCGGAGAGTTAGTACAGATTGAGCAGCCAAACGGCCCTCCTTCTGCACGGTACTGATTCTAAGGTGGGGGGGTGAGGATGGTGAGGAAAAAGGAGTTATTTTGGTATAGTCCCTCATGTTGCGAAGGCATGCTCTGATGCATGCCACTACCTGAGCCATGTTTGTGCTGCCCATGTGACACACCCATCCTTGCCCTCCCTCTCATGCTAAGATCCCCCTGTGCTCAGCGAACTGACTTCACAGCTGCCATCATTATTATCATGCTCCAAGGGGATTTTGACACCTCTTTTATCACTTGCTGCCGGTGACTCACCATTTTAAAAAGGCAGCTGTCAATCTCCATAGGCTATCTATTAAATCAAGCAACTTTTCTCTGCCAGGCAGACCCCCTCCTACTCCATCTCTTTGATCTTTTCGACTATGACAACAACCCGATTCCATGTTAGCCAATTACATTGTGCACGCTGCAATTAGTCTCTTCACCATGTCTGTGCATCACATCTCATTCACTTTTGTTCTGTCTGCACCCACATGAGCAGCTTAGACCCACAAGCTTCTTTAAAGTTTTTTTAAAAGTTTATTTATTAGTCACAAGTAGGCTTACATTCACACTGCGATGAAATTACTGTGAAAATCCCCGAGTCACCACACTCCGGCGCCTCTTCGGGTACACTGAGGGAGAATTCATCTAACCCGCACATCTTTTGGACTGTGGGAGGAAACTGGAGCAGCCGGAGCAAACCCACGTTGACACGGGGAGAACGTGCAAACTCCGCACAGACAATGACCCAAGCCAGGAATCGAACCCGGGTCCCTGGTGCTGTGAGGCAGCAGTGCTAACCACTGTGCCACCGTGCCACTCCAATGCTGAAGCAGAGGTACGTGCCATGTCTCACATCTTAGCTGCAGCCCGCAGATATATGTGGAACTGCGTGTGGATGTGCCATGTTACTCACCTTGCCAGCGTGCAGCGGGTCATTAAACCTTCTCCCACACTGAATCCGCCAACTCTGAAGGTCTCCTGCTGCTCTCTCCACAGCCGTGATCTGAACCCCAGGCCTTCTGCAGGTCTGGGTGGATGACACCAGCCAGCAGGGTATAGGACTCCTTGCCTTTTCAAAAGGTCTTCCACCGAAGATTGAAGGTCCTACTCAGGATAGGGTGGGGCAGCAGGACCCATCCCTTTGCCTACCCCTCATCTCCACTGTGAGTCTATCAGTAAAAATGTATGGTGAAAAGTGTTGTGCGCATTTCAGATTACAATGCTCTCACTCACTTCGTATGCGCTAACAATTTTCACCATATCATCAATAATTACTGGTAAGATTTAGTGGATAAAATTGCTCTGTACAAATGCTTACAGTGTCATGCCTGTTGCAGCTATGATTCCATGGTAGCATGCTGTGATCCACACCCACCGACAGCTCTACTGGTTTCCGCCCTCTTAGTCACGTGGTTATGCCATGACAGAGTGCAGGTGTGAGGGCTTGGTCAAGGTTGACTGTATGGGTACATCCCAATAGATGGGTGGCGAGAGGGTAAATGGAAGGGATAATTACCATGACACTGTTCATCATTCATCCATTCACTCTCTTTGTTGCTACTTACACGACTGCAGAATATCTATACCAGCCACTGGTGGCCATGACGATGCCATCTCCATGGCTATGTCTTGTGAATTCACTCTATACAACTATACTGTGAACAGACAGCAATAACGACATTTTTTTTCCAAGGGAAAGCCCATGATGAGTCATCCGTTCCAGGGTCAGCTGACAGTTGGGCAACATCTATAGGGACCCCACCCATCTGTTAACTCAATAAATTCTCTACCAAAGCACAGGAACTTCTAACCTTCCAAATGGGTCTGAGGGGTCCTGTTTTATAGCTGTGTCTGAATCACCCAACCTCCACCAGACCCACCCCTGACCGTTCACTACTTCTGGGGTTGCCCACCCTGTCTCCTAATATAGCCTGCTACCCCCGCCCCCATCCCCAACCCGGACTAGAAATCTGACATTCGGTCAGACATTTTTAGAAGTCAGCTTTGTGGAGATGGAAATTCTCCTGACTTTGCGCATCTGACACATGGATGAAAACATAGGCCAATGTGCGCCACCTTGAAATTTTGAACCTTAGTACTTTACAAAGAACAATATAGCCTGAGGAACAGGCCCTTTGGCCCACCAAGCCTGTGCTGACACATGATGCGTTTCTAAACTAAAAACCTTTTACCTCTATGCGGTCTGTATCCCTCTGCTCCCTGCCTATTCTTGTATCTGTCAAGATGCCCCTTAAATGTTGTTTCTCCAAACTTGACAATTACATACCATAGAATCCCTGCAGTACAGAAGGAGACCATTTGGCCCATCGCATCTGCACCAACCACAATCCCACCCAGGCCCTATTCCCGTAACTCCACATATTTACCCTGCCAATTACCCTGGGAATGGAGGGATACAAACGATTGGTCTAGTTGGACCAAGGAGCGGCACAGGCTTGGAGGGCCGAAGGGCCTGTTTCCTGTGCTGTACTGTTCTTTGTTCTTTGTTCAATCCCCCTGACACTAGGGTCAATTTAGCATGGCCCATCAACCTAACACAATCATCTTTGGATGCCAATTTTGGACACTGTGCCACAAGATATTAATACCATAATAGGGAAATCAGCAATCAAGTCATGTTCTGCTTGTGGTCTCATGCTTAGTAGGAGGATCTATCGTAGACAGTGTGGCTAGTTGTGAATATGAATAAATCTCAACCAAAGTTGTAAGAAACAGATGGTCAAATATCCAGTTGAATAATATAGTTCCAATTTTCCTGGGCAATGGGTCTGTCATCTGTGCAGTAACAGGGATTCAGAACTGAATAAAACCGAATGAAACTCTGCTTGATTCGGGGATCGAGAATAATTGTTTTCTTCGAACTTTTACCTCACAAGGTTAAAAGAGATGGCAGTCTGGGCAAATGGGCTTAATGAACTAAATTACATTTTATTCATTTTATGGTTTTTTTTGTTCTTTGGTAATGCCAACACTTTTGGGAAGCATCTCATTACACACAGGCACTCACCACACACTGTTGCTGCTGTAACACAAGCTCAAATAACAAGTTCCCGTGTAGTTATTGATTAATAAACCAATGTGACTTTAAAACAATTGATTTTGAATAAATTATTTACAGAAAGGGCCCAGAGGTTGCTCGACTGGGGAATTTTCATTTCCAGAAACAGCTTGCTCCAAAGACTCCGTTACAAACAACCACATTACTGGTGGCAGCAACAAGTCAGCACTGCAGCAATCTCTTTATCTGCTGCAGACCTGTGAACTTGATCAATAGTTTGACTGAATTGGAACTGGAATAAAAAATAAATTTCAGCCTATTAATGTCACCGTTGATGTGGTGCAATTGGATTATTTCTTCATCCATCACTGCACTCATAGTAACATAGCAAATAGAAGCTGGAGTAGGCCATCTGGCTCTTCCAGCCTGCTCCGCCATTCATTTTGATCGTGGCTGATCATCAGAATCAATATCCTGATCCCGCTTTCCCCTCCCATATCCCTTGATCCCTTTAGCCCCAAGAGCTACATCTAATTTCTTCTTGAAACCAGACAATGTTTTGGCCTCAGCTAAAGTTAAAGTTTATTTATCAGTCACAAGTGTCTACATTCACACTGCAACGAAGTTACTGTGAAAATCCCCTAGTTGCCACATTCCGGAGTCTGTTCGGGTACATTGAGGGGGAATTTAGCATGGCCAATGCACCTAACCAGCACGTCTTTCAGACATTGGGAGGAAACCCACCCAGACACGAGGAGAACGTGCGAACTCCGCACAGACAGTGACCCAAGCCGGGAATTGAACCCGAGTCCCTGGTGCTGTGAGGCAACAGTGCTAAGCACTGTGCCACCGTACTTTCTGTGGTGGTGAATTCTTCAAATTCACCACCCTCTGGGTGAATAATTTTTTCCTCACCTCAGTTCTAAAATGTTTACCCCCTTATCCTCAAACTACGATCCCTAGTTCTGGCTCCCCCACCACTGGTGACATTCTCATCCACAATACAATGCATACCATGCAATAATGAGCAATGTCCTGTCCCGAAGTTGGACCAACATGTGAGTTAAAAAGATTAAACTTTCCAACAAGTGCTGAGGACTGGCTGAAAGGTCTGTGCTTCTAGAAAAGAAAAATACATCTTCCCCCAGACCAGCGGACACCCTTCCTGTGTTTTAACTTCTATCCAATTTAAGGATCTCTTCATCCTTGTACTTGATTTTGGAGCGACACCATTAAAGTAAAGTAAAAGTAACGTTTATTTATTAGTCACAAGTCGTCTTACATTAACACTGCAATGAAATTACTGTGAAAATCCCCTAGTCGTCACGCTCCGGCACCTGTTCCAGTACACTGAGGGAGAATTTGGCATGGCCAATTCACCTAATCAGCACATCTTTGGACTGTGGGAGGAAACCGGAGCACTCGGAGGAAGCCCACGCAGACACGGGGAGAACATGCAAACTCCACACAGACAGTGACTCAACCCAGGAACCGAACCCAGATCCCTGGCACTGTGAGGCAGCAATTCTTACCACTGTGCCACCGTGGCGCCCATTATGTGTATGTTTTTTCTATGTGCTGCGAGCGAAGTCTCCTCAGGGGAAATAAATGAAAGTCAGTTTGGCAGAGTCACTTTTGCTGCAAAACCTACGGGAGATCACCAGGAAAACTCAGGATAAAAATAACTTAACCCCACTATTTAGCCTGTGGTTGTTCCGTGAAC
This sequence comes from Mustelus asterias, assembly GCF_964213995.1. NCBI lineage: Eukaryota > Metazoa > Chordata > Chondrichthyes > Carcharhiniformes > Triakidae > Mustelus > Mustelus asterias. The sequence goes on from NC_135817.1 coordinate 64,287,830, forward strand.
AAACTTTAATTATCCATGGCTCCATGACATAATTTGGCATGGCCAATCAACCGAACCTGCACATCTTTGGACTTTCAAATTTGTCGTATTTACATGCTCCTTTTCCTGTACTAGCCCGGCACTCATGTCCTCCTTGGGGCAGCACAGTGATTAGCACAGCTGCCTCACAGTGCCAGGGACCCGGGTTCGATTCCCGGCTTGGGTCACTGTCTGTGCGGAGTTTGCACATTCTCTCTGTGTCTGCGTGGGTTTCCTCCAGGTGCTCTGGTCTCCTCCCACGTTCCAAAGAGGCGTGGGTTAGGTTGATTGACCATGATAAATTGCCCCATAGTGTCAGGGTGACTAGCAGAGTAAAAAGACACGGGGTTATGGGGATAGGGCCCAAGTGGGATTGTTGTCGGTGCAGACTCGATGGGCCGAATGGCCTCCTTCTGCACTGTACGGATTCTACTGTACACCTCCCATCTCTCTCAGTGAAGGAATGGTTTTCCTATCAGGCTGATACAATAGTGGAGGGGCTGAATTCGAAAGAAATCCAATCGTTCACAAAGTTGTGGTGACTCAGTCAAACATTACGTCAGCCAGCAAGCTTTATTAAGCATTCAAACACTGTCCAGAATCACACTCCTGAATCATCTGCAAGCCACTTCATAAGGCTTACTGCTTATCATTCTGTCAATATTTTTCAACTTTTGTGTTTCAGGTTGGCTTGCTGAACAGTCCTGAGCTACGTTGCCCTGGAGAAACACACCGGGCCTGAGAACTATTCCCTATGCTGCTGGTAGGGGGTTTCCAGGCTCGGGTTGCTCTGAATCAGTTCCCATATGACAGGTTTGCCAGCTTTGCTTAGACATACCCTTTGAATTAACATCGCATAAACTTCTGCCTTGTCCAGTCAAACAGCCCTTTCCCCCCACCCATCTCCAAATAACCAGAAGTTAATGTCCAAAGAAAATAAAAGCAGCCACACAATGTGTTTAATATTAATGTGATTCTTCTGGATATCGGGCACAGTGGTCAGCACTGCTGCCTCACGACATCAGGGACCCGGGTTCGATTCCAGCCTTGGGTGACTGTCTGTGTGGAGTTTGCACGTTCCCCCTGTGTCTGCGTGGGTTTCCTCCGGGTGCTCCAGTTTCTACCCACAGTCCAAAGATCTACAACTTAAGCTCGATTGGCCATGCTAAATTACTCTTTGGCATCCAAAGACGTGCAGGTTAGGTGGATTGGCTGTGCTAAGTTGCCCTTTAGCATCCCAAGATGTTTAGGTTAGATGGATTGGCCATGGTAAATGTGTGGAATTATGGGTATTGGGTGGGGGAAAGGGCCTGGGTAAGATACCCTGTCAGAGAAAGTTGGTGCAGACTCAATGGGCCGAATAGTCTCCTTCTGCACTGTAAGGATTCTACGATTCTCCTGGATTACTTCTGGAGACCGATCTCCAATTCCTGGGATTTGCAGGACAATTCTGCAAAGGTTAATGGTGCAGACTCACAACTCCTGTCATTGAGAAGGGAAGCTGACTTGGGAAATATCACAGTCGTCTACAATTAAGTACACATTCTAAAAGTTTATTCCTATACGTGCATTTTGAGAGCAGAACAAAAGGGTTTTGTCTCAGATTCGCCTGCCCCTTAAATCGGTATGTTTGTTTTGCTAATAAACCCAGATATAGATGGATATATGTCCATGCCACTGCAAGAGTAAGCAGACAAATTTTCAGTGATTTCAGATAAGGGATTAGCAGAGCTGTGTTTATTTGGGAGGAAATCAGTGACAGCCGCTGTCACTTCCTGTGTTTTATGGAAAGAAAATCTGATGCCAGAAATGCTGCTTGTTCACACAAGCTGAGAGAATCAGTCATATCAGATGCCTGCAGCTCAGACGAGATGTCAGCGCATTCGATAATGTTCAGCTGCTGCTGTCGGAATTGTGCAATCGTGCCCTACTCCCACCCCTCCCTCACTTTCCCTTCACCCCCCCCGCCCCTCACACACAGCCCACCCCACCCCACCCCACCCCACTCCCCCCCCGGCCACCCTCCCCCACCCCCCCATCCCCACCATTCATCTGCGCTGACTAAGCTCAGGATCTGCCAGCTTGCCAACCTGCTCAAAATATATCAGACCTCATTTAAGAAGTTCATTGAGGGAACAGGAGTATCCATAAATCACATCAGCCTCATGTGAATGTCACATAAATCATCAAAGCTTCCAACGAGGCCATCGATAACACACAGAGGAACCGAGTGGCACAGGAACAGATTCCCATTCAAGAATTTATCCATCTGCCTTGTTTCTTTTAACCCTGGTGTTTCTATCGGACAAACTAGCTCGTTCAAGCATAGCTGTTGAATCACAAATGGATTACAATCCAATTAGAGGTCACTCCTTATTCTTGAAGCATTGCTTCTTATTGGAGTACAGTCGCACTTCCTCAGTGAGCTCGCCGGGTCTCACTCAAGCTGTCAGTCTTTGGTGTCGGCTGTTCAATCGGGGAAGGCGTCAAAGGCCTCACCTGACAGCATGGTGAGTGGCAAGGTGGCACAGTGGTTAGCACTGCTGCCTCACAGCGCCAAGGACCCGGGTTCAATTCCGGCCTTGGTCACTGTCTGTTCAGAGTCTGCACATTTTCCTCCGGGTGCTCCAGTTTCCTCCCCCACTCCAAAGATGCACGGGTTAGGTTGGCTGGCCATGCTAAATTGCCCCTTAGTGTCAGGGGGATTAGCGGGGTAATTGCGTGGGATTACGGGGTTAGGGCCTGGGTGGGATTGTTATTGGTGCAGGCTCGATGGGTCGAATTGCCTCTTTCTGCACTGTAGGGATTCTGCGATTCTATGACAGCTACCCGTACACACTTTGCATTAGGACTCACTTGTTATTGGGGCAACCATGGTTGACATTTTTCTCCCTCCACACTCCAGTACTGTGGGGTCAATTGTTGCATCCTACCTGCTGGCCCAGTTGACATTTGCTATCTGAGCACCAACTCAGATTCAAGCAAGCTCACTCAATGGGAATCTATTTACTCCAGTACAGATCAACACTGTGTGGAAGTACTGATTGTTTATGGAGGTGGCTCAATTGGGAGGTTTTTTGACTCACCCATGACCAGAAAGAGTTTAACTCCTTACCCACTCAGAGGTTTGAAGAATTCCCATTAATTTAGTTGGAGATACTTCAGCTTTCTGGCCACCCGAGTTTGGAATGAGACAGTAGTGTCAGTCATTACCCGAATGGTTTTGGCATAACCTCATGCTCTGCTGTAAAGCAAACCCAGTCCATGAATCATTTAATGGTGTAACATTAGCCCTAAGATACGATCAAACTCAAGCCTCAATACTGTTGATGTTGTGTTTGCGTAGCTGAAGTGTTTAAGTGAAGGGAGATTCCCAAGATATCTCTATTAAAATGTTTCACTGACAACTGGTACACAAAGTGAAGGGCTTTTCTTTATACACAACTTAAAAAGCAGATGAGCACTAACACACTGACCCTGGTTCCAGGCCTCCTATTTATAACCTGAGCCAACTTAAGAGCTCCAGCTGTGGATTCCTAACCCCCCGTAGTGTGACCCTGTTGCCCTGGCAGCATGGGGCATGGCGACAGATGTGATAGGCCCACTATCCTGTCTGCCATCATGCCTGTTAACAGCTCTTATTTGACAGAAATTTAGGGGTGCAGATATGCTCCCCAAATAACATTAAAAAAAGAGTTAACCCCCTTACACAACTTAAAGTGTAAAGTGTAATAAACGGACTAAAACCATGGGCCAACTTTTCTAAATCCAGACTTCCAAACATATCCCTTCGCTCATCTGAACTTCTTCACTCTTCTCTTACATACAATAAAAGAACAAAGATGGATTGATAGAGTGCTTACAATATCTCACCGCATCCCAAAGCATTTTACTGTCAATTACTGATGAAATGATCAGAAATCCAAGGGGAACCTCACTTCAGCAGCTTGTGGGAGCCCAGACAGGATTTTATGTTATTCAGGCAGCTAATAAGCTGCTGTTGGGGCTCCCGCCCCGGTGGTGTGGTTGGGAAGGATGGCGAGAGATAGTGTTCATAGAATCCCTACAGTGCAGAAGGAGGCCATTTGACCTATCGAGTCTACACCGACCCTCCCACAGAGCACCGCGCCCAGCCCCTTTCCCGTAACCCCGTGTATTTACCGCACTAATCCCCCTAACCTACACATCTTGGGACACTAAGGGGCAATCCACTTAAAGTGCACACCTTTGGCGTGTGGGAGGAACCGGAGCACCTGGAGGAAACCCACGCAAGACGGGGAGAAACGGGCAAACGTCACATAGTAACCTGAGACCAGAATTGAACGCTGCCTGGAGCTATGAGGCAGCTAATCACTGTGCCACCTATTGTATTACAACAAGGGGGCCCTCCATGGACCACAGAGTATCCAATCAAGAGGAACTCTTCACCTCCCCCGCCCCCCCGCCCCACCACCCTGAGCTTGCAGGGAAGTTTTTCTTGTTCACCAGGTCATCTTGTCATATGGGAAGAGATTCTTAGTTAGTCACTTAAGTAACACAATTGGCCTCTGAGCAGGAAGGCTGTTTGCAAACTTCTCTGTCACTGACAAAATGACATGGTGGTGGAAAGACAATGGGCACTCACCCTCCCCCTTCCCTCCCTCCCAATTCTCTGATCCTGTACACCTCTTGTTGCTCTCCTGCAAGCCATGTAAAATCTCAGCCATAATCTTTTGTAATGTCGGAAATATATTAGCAAATTGCCACTATTTTAAAAAAGTCATTCATTCACGGGATGTGGGCATCACTGGCAAAGCCAGTATTGGTGAAGCATCCCTAATTGCCCTCAGGAAGGTGATAGTGAGTCACCATCTTGAATTGCTGCAGTCCATGTGATGTTCGGAAGGGAGTTCCAGGATTTTTCCCCAGTGACAGTGAAGGAACAGCAATATAGTTCCAAGTCATGATGTGGAGTTGCCGGCATTGGACTGGGGTAGGCACAGTAAGTAGTCTCACAACACCAGGTTAAAGTCCAACAGGTTTATTTGGTAGCACAAGCTTTCGGAGCCCAGCATTCACCTAATGAAGGAGCAGCGCTCCAAAAGCTCATGCTACCAAATAAACCTGTCGGACTTTAACCTGGTGTTGCGAGACTAGCTCCAAGTCAGGATGGAGTATGGGCTTCCCAGGCATCTGCTGCCCTTGTTCTTCTCCGTGGTGGAAGTCACAGATTTGGAAGGTGCCATTGAAGGAGGGATTGAGTAGCTGCAGTGCATCTTGTAGATGGTACATTGCAAGAACCAAACAGCAATGAGGGAATAAAGTAATTTGCTTTAGTGAGGCACAATTATTGGTTCTGTTACATTCCCCCCAGAGAGCAGATGTGATCCCAGCTTAAGATTTAATCCGAAGAAGATACTGTCTGACATTGCGCTGAAGTGTCAGCCTAGACATTATGGGCGGGATTTTATGGTTTTGCTCAAGTGAGACGGAAATTCCCACCCGAGGTTGACGGAGATTTCCATTGTCGGTCCCTCGCCCACTCTGATTCTGTGGCGGGTGACGTGGTAGAGTTCTGACCTCTGGGCAGAACTTTGCATTTTGTGTACAGAGTGTTGGTTGAGGAGAGGAACAGTCACGGGCATTCAGCCTTGGATCTTCAGGTAAGCGTTCTCCAAGGCGGCCTTCACGACACACGACAGCGCAGAGTCACTGAGCAGAAACTGATAGCCAAGTTTCGCACACATGAGGACGGTCTAAACCGGGATGTTAGATTTATGTCACATTATCAGTAACCCCCACAGCTTGACTCCTGGACTTGCACAATTTCACAAGCTGTACTGTCTGGAGACAATACACATCTCTTTAACCTGTGTTGAATGCTCCCTCCACCCACATTGTCTGTGCATTTAAGACCTGGCTGGCTGTAGAGATTTGCATTCTAATCAGTATTCTGTAATTTGATTTCTGTGTCTGTGCCCTGTTTGAGAACAGAGACCACTCCATCTGACGAAGGAGCATTGCTCCGAAAGCTTATGGTATTTGCTACCAAATAAACCTGTTGGACTTTAACCTGGTGTTGTGAGACTTCTTACTGTGCTTACCCCAGTCCAACGCCGGCATCTCCACATCATGAGGAGAGGAACCCAGGGTGCAGCTCTCCAGCTGTGCAGCTGGGTTTTCCCTCCAGATACTTCGGCACTCTGTGCACAAAAAATCTGGAGGAGTGGTGTTCGGCGTCACTCTGGCGGAGGGGGGCCTGATAAAGCCAGCAATGCTGCCCCACAGAGATTGGGAATGACTAGGGCATGAATAAAGGGTTAAAGCACAAGATGTAGCAGAGATCAAAATGACCTGCAATCTGAAATTCACGAAGGTTGTGCACTTAAGCACCGTAGCAAAGGCCTGTTGGTGCCCAACTGAAACCCAGCATTAAACAGCAACTTCAAAAGATGTGATATAAAGGGAACAACAAAAACAAAGTTTGACTCCCTTTTGGTCGTCGAAAATGCAATTTGTTGAAAGTTCCAGCTGGCACCACATATCCTACTCTGCCAGCTGGACAAAATAATGCTCTATTTAGACTGGCTCCAATAGGCATGGTCCAAGGAAGATTGTGGTTCTAACCTTAGATCTGAGGAAAGCAACCTAAGCAATACCAATTGTACAAAGAGAAAAAGGATAAACACAAAATGCTGCAAAGCAGTGCTGAAAAATGTTCGGCATCTAAAATATTAACCAAAGTGTTTGTTCCTGACAGATACTGATAGGCCAACTGTGTATTTTTTTTATTCAATCGTGGGACATGGGTGTCACTGGCTGGGCCAGCATTTCTTGCCCATCCTTCGTTGCCCAAGAGCAGTTGAGAGTCAACCACATTGCTGTGGCTCTGGAGTCACATGTAGGCCAGACCAGGTAAGGACGGCAGATTTCCTTCCCTAAAGGACATTAGTGAACCAGATGGGTTTTTTCCGACAATCAACAATGCTTTCATGGTCATCAGCAGATTCTTAGTTCTAGATATTTTTTATTGGATTCAAATTCCACCATCTGACGGGGTTCAAACCCAGGTCCCCAGAACATTAACTGAGTTTCTAGATTATTGGTCTAGCAATAGTGCCACTAGGCCATCGTCTCCCCTGATTATTAGCAGGCTTTGCTTTTGTTGCAGGAGCCAACGTTCTTCGCTTTTATTATCATCAATGATCAGAGGCCTAGAAGAAGACTGGCACAAAAGCACAAGTCATGCTCATAGCCAAGCCTCTTCAGTACAACTATGATATTGGCATCTACCCAAGATTGTGGGAAATTGCTCGGTTGTGTCCTGTCCACAAAATAAAATGAACAAATGAAACCCAATGTAACCTTCTATTGGCCTCCTCTCAATCAACAAAGTGATGGAAGATATCATCAATACTGCTATCTCAGGCTGCCAAATCACCAATAACCTACTCATCAACAATGTGCTTGGGTTCTACCAGAATCATAAGAACATAAGAACATAAGAACTAGGAGCAGGAGTAGGCCATCTGGTCTCTCGAGCCTGCTCCGCCACTCAATAAGATCATGGCTGATCTTTTTGTGGACTCAGCTCCACTTACCCGCCCGCTCACCATAACCCTTAATTCCTTTACTGTTCAAAAATTTATCAATCCTTGCCTTAAAAACATTCAATGAGGTAGCCTCAACTGCTTCACAGGGCAGGGAATTCCACAGATTCACAACCTTTTGTGTGAAGAAGTTCCTCCTCAACTCAGTCCTAAATCTGCTTCCCCTTATTTTGAGGCTATTCCCCCTAGTTCTGGTTTAACCCGCCAGTGCAAACAACTTCCCTGCTTCTATATTATCTATTCCCTTCATAATCTTATATGTTTCTATAAGATCTCCCCTCATTCTTCTGAATTCCAATGAGTATAGCCCCAGTCTACTCAGTCTGTCCTCATAAGCCAATCCTCTCAACTCCAGAATCAACCGAGTGAATCTCCTCTGCACCCCCTCCAGTGCCGGTATATCCTTTCTCAAGTAAGGAGACCAAAACTGTACACAGTACTCCAGGTGTGGCCTCGCCAACACCTTATACAGCTGCAACATAACCTCGATGTTTTTAAATTCCTTCCCTCTGGCAATGAAGGACAAAATTCCATTTGCCTTCTTAATTTCCTGCTGCACCTGCAAACCAACTCCTTGTGATACTTGCACAAGGACACCCAGGTCCCTCTGCACAGCAGCATGCTGCAATTTTTTACCATTTAAATAATAGTCCACTTTGCTGTTATTCCTACCAAAATGGATGACCTCACATTTACCAACATTGTACTCCATCTGCCAGACCCTCCCTCGCCCACTCACTTAGACAGTCTCATGTCTCCATGGGTGATATTTTATGCCTCGCTCGTCCCGAAACCGTAAAATCCCGCCCAGTGTCAACGGACCTTTCCATGGTCCGCCCTTTCCAATTCCCGTGGCGGGCGGGCTGGTAAAACTCCGGCGCATATCTCATTATTGCTTTGGCGCAGGCACAAAAGCAGAAATTAACGCCAGAGGATACGATCACATAGGACTGCAAAAACCCCAACACAATTGAGGTTAAGGAGGAAACCTGCAGGTGATTTGAGTCAAACATGATAGACAAGAAGCTGGGTATTGACAGAAAATTAGATGTGGGCGACATGGTGGCACAGTAGTTAGTATTGCTGCCTCACAGTGCCAGGGACCCGAGTTTGATTCCCGGCTTGGGTCACTATCTGTGTGGAGTGGGCACATTCTCCCTGTATCTGCGTTTTCTCCGAGTGCTCCGGTTTCCTCCCGCAGTCCAAAAGATGTGCTGGTTAGGTGCATTGGCCATGCTAAATTCTCCATCAGTGTAAAATTAAACATTAAACATGTGAACGTTATGAGCATAGCTTTCAGTGAATCGGACCAGCAGAGGACAACTCAGTTTGGTTTACCTGCCTCCGAAGTAAAGTAATATCTTGGCATTTACATTCTGTGTCCTTTCAAATTCAGTTTTACTGGAATTTGGCAAAGAATACCAGAAACCACGAAGTGTGGAGACAGACAGAGCAGAATTGAAATACTTTAGAGCTAGTTTATCCAGGCTATGTAAACATTGTTCAGACTGACACGAATTTCAAAGGACACAACAGAAAATGCTGGAAAATCTCAGCCGGTCTGACTGAATCTGTGAGAGAGAATAGAGCCAACGTTTTGAGTCTGGATGACCCTTCATCAGAGCTGCTTTGTTTTAGATTCCAGCATTCACAGTATTTTGCTTTTATCTAATTTCAGAGGCATCTGAAATTAGTCTATATATTAAGATGGAAAAGCATTGTTTGAAAAACCTGTACAAATCACAAAGAAAAAGCCAAGGACAGCTCACTATCATCAATTTTGTTAACATTGGTTCTTCCATATCAAAATTCACAAGGACAATTGAGCAAAATCAACATCTATATGTAATGTCCGTTTACAATATATGATGATGTTTAAGCAGAGAAATGGATTTTGTGAATTAGATTAGGATTATAAGGTTATTCCTGTTTAATTATATTATTAAAAGTGTCTAAAATGAACCATTCAAGTTACAGCGCACAAGTTCTTGCGAGATGGAGGAGAGAAAGCTAATTAAAGCACGAGTTAATAACTGAGGGAATTAATCAGCTCAAGGTTAAATATTCCAGCTGAGAACCTTTGAGTCACAGCGCACTGGCATTGGTGTGCCATTGAGCTGAGATAAGCCAATTTGACATGTATTTCATGCTGACATGTTTTGCTCTCTTCCTACCTGTCGATGGTTAAGAATTTAAGATTTGCCTTCTGAACATTTTGTTTCAAACCAGCCCCTTTATGCGGGCAGGTTTTTCATTTATCTTTAAGAACTAGTTTTCAAGAATCATCTGCCTTAGCTTAGCCGAACGCTAGGCCTATTCCAGGATTGCAGGGTCTCGTCTGATTGAAATTCCAGCACAGTGTTTGAATGCTGGAGGAGCAGTCCATTAAATTAAACCGTAGCCAGATTTCCCAACTGGGTTTGGCTTACTTGCGGAGATGAAAATGGTAAGCCCACCTGGAAAACAAGTTCTTCAATAGTCTTTTCCCGGATGGTATGAACATTTGTGCAAGTGATAGGACTGAGGAATTTAATTAACCCTTTTAAATGGATTTAGATGTTTTGGGGAAATTGACCAAACTCTGGCACATGATCCTTGAATAGGTTAAGTACAGTATTGTGCATCTGGGTAGGAGCATCATCAAGTATGACTACACTTTACACAGAAAAAAGTTAAATTCAGCTGGAAGAGAACAGGATTTGATTGGTAAAATCAATAATTCACTATAAGATTATAACCAGTGCCCGAAAAACGTAGCAAAACCAGAGTAGGATTATAAAGGCCCTACAGTGCAAAAGGAGGCCATTCGGCTCATCGAGCCTGCACCAACAACGATTCCACCTAGACCCTATCCCTGTAACCCCATGCACATACCCTGCTCGTCCCCCTGAGACTAAGGGGCAATTTAACATGACCAATCAACCTAACCTGCACGTCTTTGGAGCACGGGAGGAAACCAGGGCATCCGGACGAAACCCACGCAGACATGGGGAGAAGGTGCAAACTCTACACAGATAGTCACCCGAGGCCGGAATTGAACCCAGGTCCCTGGCGCTATGAGGCAGCAGTGCTAATCACTGTGCCACCGTTTCACCGTCAGGTTGTGCTAATGGGATTATGCAATACAAAACAAAGCACTCCAATTTGTCCTTCTGTAAGACCTTGCTTATTCCATCAAAAAAAACTTTGACTCCCTCAGGTGATGTGTGAGAGTCTGGCAGGATTATGATGAGGGAGTTGACACGACAATAATTTCCAATTTGTAAAGCCTTATTTACTCAGACAAGTTCAAAATGTGAGTGAGTCTATTCACTATGGAGGAGTCAACCTTAATAGAGGTATATAAAGTAGCTAAAGGATAAGGTTGCATTCGTGTTGATAGGTTGGGAAAGTTCAGGCATCACACCTGTAAATTATGCAAGGGAAATGTTAGATTAGATGTTGGGTGGCTCTTCATTTCCCGTAGACTTACGGAACAATTTGTTGGCAATCGTGGTGCTGACTCTTGGTAAACCTATCTAAAAGAATTAGACTTCTGGCTGATGGGGAGATTATGGGAGAAACTTTCCTGTCCTGCCCACTACGGGAATTGTTGACCATGCAAAGGTCCGTTGACCTCAGGCAGGATTTTCTGGTTTTGGGGTGAGCGCAGCCAGAAAATCCTGCCCTATGTCTGATAAAAGGCTGGTGAAATACTCAGCAATGTAAGCATGGTCAACGTGGTCTCCTGGACAAGTTCACCTTAGGGTGATGGAGTTGAGTCTTCCAGTTATTTTTTCCCCAATTAGCCTTTTTGTTTTGGCATCTTCCAGGAGACTATCTGATTGTTTGTGGGTAGGGTGCCACTATATGATCTTTTAGGGATTATCATATGGGTTTGATTTGATTTATTATTGTCACATATATTAGTATACAGTGAAAAGCATCGTTTCTTGCATGCTATACAGACAAAACATACTTTTCATAGAGAAGGAAATGTGAGAGTGCAGAATGTAGTGTTACAACCTTTTTGTGCCTGCTATTTTCAAAAGTTTGTAAGCTGCATACGTATTTCTAGGGTATGGAAAACAAGGGCTAGAGGTGCCTGCCCAAAGCAGGTCCTGCACTTGAACTTGAGGGTGAATAGTCTATATAAAATTTCTCAATTTATTTTTATTAAAGTTGATTTATTTATTAGTCATGAGTAGGCTTGCATTCACACTGTAATAAAGTTACTGTGAAAATCCCCTAGTCGCCACACTCCGGCGCCTGTTCGGGTACACTGAGGGAGAATTTAGCATGGCCAATGCACCCTAACCAGCACGTCTTTCAGAATGTGGGAGGAAACCGGAGCACCCGGAAAAAGCCCACGCAGACACGGGGAGAATGTGCAAACTCCACACAGACAGTGACCTAAGACGGGAATCGAACCCGGGTCCCTAGCGCTGTGAGGCAGCAGTGCTAGCCACTGTGCCAGCCACTGTGCCACCATGCCGCCATGCCACGATTTAAGGTGAAGATCGACCGACATTGCAGATGGACAATAAAGACAACCTTGCTCACATCCAAATCGCAAGGACAAAGAAAAAGCATTTTTTTGTGTGTGCAAAATGCTTACTTTCTTTCACTTACCTAACCATACTTGGAAAGTAATTATACACGAAGGCCAGTGAGACATTTTTGAGAGAGGTGATAAAGTGCAATGTAAATCAAAATATTTTAATTGCAAAAATGTTTTTCAATCAATCTCCAGTCAATCACAATCTTGCTCAGCAGTATACCAGCAGGATAAATGTTTGTACATGCCTGATGTCTTTTCTCAGGAATATGAATGCCGCCTGTAGCTACAAGGAGCACTTGTGTACTTTAATCTACATAATTTCCCTTATGGCAGCGTAACATTTTTACTTTCATTATCACTTGGTGGGCATTGTGAATTATGTTTTTCAATATCTGCTGAATTTTCTGAAAGGAAACATTTGCATTTTTCTTACCTCTCAGAAACATCTCAAACTACACCAAATAAAAGCAGTGACTGTAGGCAAATGCAATGATCTCAACAAGGCCCATGAAGTGGGCCTCTTGGAGTATGAGCTCCCTGATTGGGCAGGCAATCGTTACCTCAATCAGGGAGCTCATATTCCAAGAGGTCCACCTCATTGGCCTCGCTGAGGCCATTACATCAAACATTCACAGAGCAAAATGCCACAAATGGTAATTAGGACCTTGGTTTAATATCTGAGAGACTGTGGGCTAAATCTTGTCGATGGGTCAGGGGTCTCTCTTGCTGGCTGAAGAGCCAGCGAAAGCCCTGTGCTGCTTCATTTTGGGAAGGCCTGCCAAAACACATGCCAATTACGCATTAGTGAGGCCAGTGCGGGCCTTCCCCTGGAATCAAGACCCTCCCCCAAAAGTCTCACCTATCGGACGCCAGCAGCTCTTGTGCTCAGCAGCAGCCCAGGGTAGACCATCGATGCAGCCTGGAGAACAGGCACTGGAGTGGGGTAAGTAATAGGGAAGGGAGAGGTGGTTTGTTCGATGTGGTGGGGGTCATCAGGAGTGGGATGGAGGGGAGAGGACAGCAAGGGCAGGGATGTGGCTCTCCCTCCTTCTGATATCTAGTCTCTTGCTCATGCACTGAGTGCCTCTGATTGATGGCCCATCCCAGAGGCGACAATCTGACCATGCGGTTTAAGCTGTCGTGCACGCTGCCTGGTGACAGGCCCACCTACAGCTGGGTTGTGGTGGCAGGATGAGACCCTTAAGTGGTCTTTAATTGGCCACTTGAGATTGTCAACTGGCAGTGGGGTGGGAGGGTCAACCATGGCCCTTCCCACCCACATCAATTCTACTGGCGACGGGAAGGTGGTGGGGTTCAGGTATGATTCTGCCCAGCCTCTGTATCAATAAAGCATCAGCCAGGATTATGCATCCAAATCCTACTGTGGAACTGGAAACAATAACCTTCGAATTTTGACATGAGTGTGTTATCAACTAAACCACATTGACACACTGAATTAGCACTGCAGTTAAAACTAAAATCTGAGTGATGCTAACATGAAGCAGTTGAAGGAAGTGTTGCTGCCATGGGCATTATACCTTAGTCTAGAGCAGTTCCATTCATTAGGTTGATGTTTTAAGACCTATGCCTTCACTATCGGTGTTCCAACTGAATTAAACCACATTGTGTATGCATGCTAGTTTTTACACATCTTGGTACCTTTTCACCTGCATCAAATCCATTTCAGATTTGGTGTGAATGAAAGTGTGGCTGTGAGGTGTGTGACAGATGCAATGTTCAGAGATAGTCTTACTCAATCTTGACAGTTGGTATGTATGCAAATATTTAACACCAGATGCCATCTTCGTTTCATTAAGATGCACTGAAATGTGAAAAAAGAAATACAGAAGAGAGAGATTTATTTTCTGATACAGTACAATAAATTCTTCTTTGATCAGCATCTTCTAACTATAAGGACAGTGAGTTATACCCCAGGTCAGAAATATGTGTGTCACAGAAAAATATTTCGACAGTCCACTTCATCGCTGTTAATGCAAAACTTTACATAAACGTTACCTAATTTATTTCAAAGGAGTTGAACCCTTATGTTGTATTAATCTATATAGGCCAACATTTTAGATTTGATCTCTTGCCTGTGTTGAGGGTAGAATGCCTCCAATTTCCTTTGGTTAGGAAGCAGAATTCTCAATTCTGATTACTATGCAGTGACCCCTGCTGACACATATGTATGTGTGGTTATTTAATGAGAACAGGAATGGACATATGACACATAGCTGTCCACACGGCCTGCACTCATTGTCCGGGCACACACATGAATTGTTTCTTCCCCGAGGTATGGGGAAGTTACACAGAAAACCCTGTACATAGGTCCACATAGTTAAAGTAAAATTTATTTATTTATTAGTCACAAGTAAGGCTTACATTAACATTGCAATGAAGTTACTGTGAAATTCCCCTAGTCGCCACACTCTGGCACCTGTTCAGCTCAATGCACCAAATCAGCATGTCTTTTCTGAATGTGGGCGGAAACCGGAGCACCTGGAGGAAACCCATGCAGACACGGGGAGAATGTGCAAACTCCACACAGACAGTGACCCAAGCCGGGAATCAAAGCCAGGTCCCTGGCGCTGTGAGGCAGCAGTGCTGACCACTGTGCCGCCCTCACTGTGTGAGTTGTTGTGAATGAAGAAAATGGAATACAAGATGCATGACAGTTCTAGGATTTTTAAGCATTTTCAATTCAAGAAACAGCCAGGATTATCCTGTTCAGCACACGTCTGCAAAAACAGAAATTTGATTCACTTTTTCAATGAGCAATCTGATTTCAATGTTTAATTGAAACCATTCTGTCAAGACAAATTGCAGTGCTGAGTACAAGGCATACTGTAGAGTCACTGCGAACATTACTGGATGCTGCTTTTAACCTCTGAGATAGCTTTGTTTGTGCTGCTTAAGAAATAAAATGTTCCTTGTTTGAATCTCCTAGAATTGGCACAGTTAGAAGTGCTGTTTTGTATGATGTATTCCTTTGTTTGTTTGTTTTGGTGTAACCTAAATGGTTTAACTTTGCCTTCAAGTCTTTTCCTGTGTGCAATATGGGAACTCCTTCAGCTGTGCTTACTTTCTCAACCATTTCCTTCCCTCCCTCTGAAAACACCAATCATTACTGGGATAGGGTGGGGTGCTTGTTATTCTCCCTTCAGTTCTTCGACTAGGTTTCTTGTATTCCTTAACCGTGAATATTGGCAGGAGCACACATTGAGCCTGACCTTGTCCTCACCAGCATTCTCATTGCATGTGTCTTGAACAGGGGACACGAGGTAGTAAGCCAAAGGTAACCAGGGATCCTTAAAAATATAGCCCCTTTCATGATCTCTGGAAATCCTCAGGGATTTTAGTCGATTATTTACTTTGAATTGCAGTCACTGATCAAAAGGCAGCCAGGGACAGTAAAATGAAACTTGCATTCATTTTCATGATCTCAGCACAGCCCAGGCTGTGTTCAGAATTGACAATTCTGAATTGCAGCCAATGCTGGCAATGCAGTAAGGCCACTGATACCTCCTACCACCAAACCGATCCTGCTCGCCTGAAAATCTTACATGTAGCCACTACAACAAGAGCTTATACGTACTTAGTGTCTTGAATGTCTCAGAGTGCTCCACAATCGTGTAATCAGCAAGAACATTTGATGTTGCTCCAAAGGTCAGATTACGACAGGTGACTAAATGTTTAGTTGAAGACCTAGGTTTAGAGGAGCGTGTTAAAGGGACAGAGGGTAATGGAGGGAATTCAAAAATTGAGATTCGAGGACACCAGTGGTGGGGTGAATGTAGTGGAGGATGTGAAAGGAGCCAGCGTTGTGGAGGAACACAGAGTTTTTTTGGAGGCTGCTAGGGACTGAAGAAGGTTATGGCGATCGGGAGCAGCAAGCCATTGATGGATTTGAGTATAGAATCATAGAATCATACAGCACAGAAGTGGCCCTTTGGTCCATCCAGTCTGCATCGACACATGAGAAACACCTAAACTCCCACCTAATCCCATGTACCAGCACTTGGCCCATAGCCTTGAATGTTATGATGTGCCAAGTGCTTATCCGGGTACTTTCTAAAGGATGTGTAGCAATCCGACATTACCACTCTCCCAGGCAGCGCATTCCAGACCATCACCACCTTCTGGATAAAAAGGTTTTTCCTCACATCCCCCCTAAACCTTTTGTCCCTCACCTTGAATCCATGCCCTCTCATGACTGACCCTTCAACAAAGGGGAACAGCTGCTCCCTATCCACTCTGTTCATGTCCCTCATGATCTTGTACACTTCAATCAGGTCGCCCCCTTAGTCTTCTCTACTCCAACAAAAACAACCCAAGTCTATCCAACCTCTCTTCATAACTTAAATATTCCATCCCAGGCACCATCCTGGTGAATCTCCTCTGCACCCCCTCCGGTGCAATCATGAGGATGACAAATATAAAAATCGAGAAATTGATTAGAACTGCTAGGGACTGAAGGAAAGTGGAGGATTTTCAAGGAATGTTTGTCTGGAGCTCTGCATGACAACGTTCCGATGAGACAGGGGGGTGTTGGTAGGGTACGGGAACCGTGGTGCACGAAGGTTGTGATGAACCTGGTAAATAAGAAAAGAGAGGCGTACAGAAGGTTCAGAGAGCTAGGAGGTGTTAAGGATTTAGAGGAGTATACGCGATGTAGGAAGGAGCTTAAGAAGGAAATTAGGAGAGCGAGAAGGGGTCATGAGAAGACCTTGGCGGGTAAGATTAAGGAGAATCCCAAGGCTTTCTACAAATATGTCAAGAGTAAAAGGATGAGATGTGAAGGCATAGGACCCTTAAAAGGTGAAGGGGGAAAAGTTTGTGCGGAACCGTTAGAAATGGCGGAGGTGCTTAATGAATACTTTACCTCGGTATTCACGGTGGAAAGGGATCTGGGTGGTTGTACTGCTGGATTGCGGAGGACAGAAAGGATCGAGCATGTGGACATAAAGAAAGAGGATGTGTTGGAACTATTGAATGGCATCAAGGTTGGTAAGTCGCCGGGACCGGATGGGATGTACCCCAGGTTACTGTGGGAGGCGAGGGAGGAGATTGCGGAGCCTTTGGCGATGATCTTTGCATCGTCGATGGAGACGGGAGAGGTTCCGGAGGATTGGAGGATTGCGGATGTGGTCCCTATATTCAAGAAAGGGAACAGGGACAGCCCGGGAAATTACCGACCGGTGAGTCTAACCTCAGTGGTTGGTAAGTTGATGGAGAGGATCCTGAGAGACAGGATTTATGATCATCTAGAGAAGTTTAGTATGATCAAAAGTAGTCAGCACGGCTTTGTCAGGGGCAGGTCGTGCCTTACGAGCCTGGTTGAGTTCTTTGAAAATGTGACCAAGCACATTGACGAAGGAAGAGCGGTGGATGTGGTCTATATGGACTTCAGCAAAGCGTTCGATAAGGTCCCCCATGCAAGACTTCTTGAGAAAGTGAGAGGGCATGGGATCCAAGGGGCTGTTGCCTTGTGGATCCAGAACTGGCTTGCCTGCAGAAGGCAGAGAGTGGCTGTGGAGGGGTCTTTCTCTGCATGGAGGTCAGTGACCAGTGGAGTGCCCCAGGGATCTGTTCTGGGACCCTTGCTGTTTGTCATTTTCATAAATGACCTGGATGAGGAAGTGGAGGGATGGGTTGGTAAGTTTGCTGACGACACCAAGGTAGGTGGTGTTGTGGATAGTTTGGAGGGATGTCAGAAGTTGCAGCGAGACATAGATAGAATGCAAGACTGGGCGGAGAAGTGGCAGATGGACTTCAACCCGGATAAGTGTGTAGTGATCCATTTTGGCAGATCCAATGGGATGGAGCAGCAGTATAAAATGAAGGGTACCATTCTTAGCAGTGTAGAGGATCAGAAGGACCTTGGGGTCCGGGTCCATAGGACTCTTAAATCGGCCTCGCAGGTGGAGGATGCGGTCAAGAAGGCGTATGGCGTACTAGCCTTCATTAATCGAGGGATTGAGTTTAGGAGTCGGGAGATAATGCTGCAGCTTTATAGGACCCTGGTTAGACCCCACTTGGAGTACTGCGCGCAGTTCTGGTCACCTCATTACAGGAAAGATGTTGAAGCCATTGAAAGGGTGCAGAGGAGATTTACAAGGATGTTGCCTGGATTGGGGGGCATGCCTTATGAGGATAGGTTGAGGGAGCTTGGTCTCTTCTCCCTGGAGAGACGAAGGATGAGAGGTGACCTGATAGAGGTTTACAAGATGTTGAGGGGTCTGGATAGGGTGGACTCTCAGAGGCTATTTCCAAGGGCTGAAATGGTTGCTACGAGAGGACACAGGTTTAAGGTGCTGGGGGGTAGGTACAGGGGGGATGTCAGGGGTAAGTTTTTCACTCAGAGGGTGGTGGGTGAGTGGAATCGGCTGACGTCGGTGGTGGTGGAGGCAAACTCGTTGGGGTCTTTTAAGAGACTTCTGGATGAGTACATGGGATTTAATGGGATTGAGGGCTATAGATAGGCCTAGAGGTGGGGATGTGATCGGCGCAACTTGTGGGCCGAAGGGCCTGTTTGTGCTGTGGCTTTCTATGTTCTATGTTCTATAAAATACTTGAACGTTATCCTTATCCTATGGAAAGGACAAGGCCGATAAACAAATTATTCCAGAGGAATTTGGTCAGTGGGTAAAACATGCTCGACATTCAAATCTCAGAAATTCACAACGTCCAACCATTACTTTGTGGTAAATCAGGCACAGCACAGGCACAAGTCTGTGATATGTTGTTCCAGTCTCCTCTCCTGCAGTCAAAACTTGGAAAAATCACGCCTTCAAAGAGTTTTGTCTACACACAGAAGCAGGATTTAATAGCATTAATCTCAGGAGACGGCTCCCGGGTGATAGAATCTATCTTTAAAAAAATATGAAAGTGCCTCCTGTGTGCTAGTTTTTAAAACCATGTATCGTTGATACAGTATTAATGAGCTGGAATTAGATGTTGTGAGTATGCTTACCAGATACTCCTGCATCACATTACACTAACAAGCTAAAAAGCAGAATGCCATTATTGCAGCAACTGCAGTTTCTCCCCCAATCCAATACTGGGCTCCTAGAGTGCAACATATTAAATTCTAGATCTACCCACATCTCCTCACAGCATAGTGTACGCTCTATTTAACACTCTTAAGTCAAATTATACCAAATCAGTTCTTTTTTTTTAGTTCTCACATTTCAGAATGTCCTTTATTTGATACATTTCAGCATATAAAAATACATTATCTATAAGAACTATTGTCATCGTAAGATTTGCTAATTTTTTTGTTTTGCCTTCTTTCCAATAAAGTGCTGAGTCTTTTCATTTGTACTGTGGTCAGGCCCCTTCATTATATAATTGTCGACCTAGCACGGCCACTTTTGATCTTTTCAGGGTAATGATAAGGTTCAGACTGATCATTGGTCAGTTAAAATCAAGCTCACAAGGTTACGTGGTTAGACACGATATTAAACTATCTCCCGGTGATGATTTGCTCTGGTAAAACGCACTGCTCGGGTGCACATGTCTGACTCCTAGCCTTTAAGCTGTCACAGAATGCTTCGCAACACACTAAAACCATTAGGTGCAGGGCCTAGGTAACTTGTAGGTTCTTTACTGTTATCAACTGCTGTCAATACTTAATGCTTCCCTTGGAATCACTGGTCCAGAAGAGTGATGAAGTTATAATGTTTGAAACAATGTTTCTGTCCTAAAACTTCAAATTCAGATACGTTAAAAAGGCAAATATCTGGGCTTACGTCCAATTTTGTTAGAACTATGGTTTACATGGCATGATTTGGTATGGTATTTGCCTCTGTTTTAATAACTATTGCATAAACTCTCAATGCACTGTCCTGAAATCAATACAGTAAGAAGTTTAACAACACCAGGTTAAAGTCCAACAGGTTTATTTGGTAGCAAAAGCCACACAAGCTTTCGGATGTGGCTTTTGCCAACAAATAAACCTGTTGGACTTTAACCTGGTGTTGTTAAACTTCTTACTGTGTTTACCCCAGTCCAACGCCGGCATCTCCACATCCTGGAATCAATAGACATAATCCATAACACAATATAGACTTACCCATCAAAAGAGCTGCAGACAATATAATGCTATTTGGAACAAAAATATGGCATTTTCATAAAATATAATATAATATCCAAAATGCAGTTGTAGTTCGATGAATATATTCCCTAGAAAGCAAAGAAAGGATCAGAGGGACCTTGGCGTGCATGTATACCAGTCCCTTAAAGTAGCAGGGCAAGTGGATAAGATGGTGAAGAAGGAATACTGTATACTTTCCTTTATTGTCAGGGGCATAGAGTTTAAGGCCAGGGAGGTTATGCTGGAACTATACAAAACTGTGGTTAGGCCACAGCTAGAGTATTGTGTGAATTCTGGAGTCCACATTATAGGAGGGATATGTTTTTTAAACAACGAAGGAATAAATATGTTATAATGGCAATATATTACTGAGCGTGCAGAGGAGATTTATCAGGATGTTACATGGGCTGGGGAGTTTTAGTTATGAAGAGAGATTGGATAGACTGGGGTTGTTTTCTTTAGAATACAGCAGGCTGAGGTGGAACATGATTGAGATGTATAAAATTATGAGGGGCACAGGTAGAGTGGACAGGAAGAAATTTTTACCCTTGGTGGCGGGATCAATGACTAGGGGGCATTGACTTAAGGTAAGGGGCAACAGGTTTAGAGGGGATGTAAGGAAAAACCTTTTCACCCAAAGAGTGGTGGAAGTCTGGAATTCACTGCATGAAAGGGTGGTGTAGGCAGAGACCCTCATAACATTTAAGAAGTATTTAGATGTGTGCCTGTGATGCCAAGGTGTACAAGACTTTGGGCCAAATGCTGGAAAATGGGATTAGAATAGTTTGGTGGTTTGTCTTTGACTGGCACAGATGTGATGGGCCAAAAGGCCTTGTTCTGTGCTGCATACCTCTAAAGTTACCTCCATATAATTTTAAAATCTTGCTTACGAAACAATTTTAGGATCATTCCCCAGGATGTGATACTACGCTGTATTAAAAGCTCATTGCAACTTTGTTTTTAATATATGTAAAGTACAGATTAATATTGGTGTGTTTTTATGAAGGGCACAGTATGGTAGAATGTTTTGAAAGGTAGTTTACCATGACAATATACAATAAATGGTGTCAGGTCATATCAAGTGGAACTGTAGGACTGATGTACTGCACAACTCTCCCCATGCCCACTCTATAATCTGGAATCCACCAAAATTGCCCTCTACCTGCCCCAGGCCGGCTGAGTACAGTCTATACTCTTTGATTTGATTTATCATTGTCATATGTATTAACATACAGTGTAAAGTATTGCTTCTTGCGTGCTATACAGACAAAACATGCCGTTCATAGAAAAGGAAACGAGAGAGTGCAGAATGTAGTGTTACAGTCATAGCTAGAGTGTAGAGAAAGATCAACTTAATGCAAGGTAGGCCCATTCAAAAGTCTGACAGCAGCAGGGAAGAAGCTATTCTTGAGTCGGTTTGTACGTGACCTCAGACTTTTGTATCTTTTTCCCGAAGGAAGAAGGTGGAAGAGAGAATGTCCGGGTGCGTGGGGTCCTTAATTATGCTGGCTGCTTTGCCGAGGCAGTGGGAAGCGTAGACCGAGTCAATGGATGGGAGGCTATGAACAACCAAAGGAACATGCTGTTTAATTAAATCAGTGGGATGTACGGTCTACACACCTGGCATTGTACCTGCACTGAAATTCATACACTACGTTGCTTTATTGTGTGATCCTTTTGAGTTACAGCAGCACCCCATGAATGGAAAATACCAGTCCCATAGCCACTACACTGTAGTAAAGTGAAAGGGCTTCCTTAACCTGTTGTTCGGATTTTTGAGAAACTTTGCCTCTCCAGGGTAATTTCAGGTGGACCAGACACTTTTCAGTTCTGAAAGTGGTGGCCTTTGGCCCATTTGTGAATTTGACTGGGATTGCCATTGTCCTGCAGGATAGTCATGTGTGGATTTCAATGCCAACGTGACGTCAGGTAGACAGGCCATATGTCGATCGAATCAAACAGCACGTTCCTTTGGTTGTTCGTGTTGGGCAGAGTACAAGCCGTACTGAACCAGCCCGTGCTTGAAAAACCCAAAGTAAAAAATGTTTACTTTTGGATGTGATACGGTGATGGGCAGCACTTGCTGAATAATCCTGAGTGTGCCAATACCTGCTGGAACAACCAATTTAAAATAACCACTTGAGCTTGTAAAGTTTATGGTTACAAGAAGCAAAATACATTCTCACTCACGGATTCTTTCTCCTAACAACAATATGTGCAATCCTTGCATCAAGTGGCCATTTAAGGGCCTTAATTGGTGCAAGGGTGGGCTTCCCACCTAAGGCCCTTCTCGTCCCACCGTGAAACTGCAACTGGGTCGAGTCTGGTGGGATTCTGGAGGGAATCCTGTCCATGCAATTTCACACTCCTCCTGCCTCAAAACCTACCGGTGTTGGGCGGGGGATGGGGGGGGGGGGAGAGGGGGGGCTATAAAATTCAGACAGACCTTTGTGTAGAGGTCCCTGGATGGTGAGCTGTGGAGAAAACTCTGGCTCTTTTCTACAGAGGTGCTTAGATCAATTATAGCACCCCCTGCTGGTTTCCAGCTGCCAGCAACTAACTCAGCACAAATCTATGACCTTCTGGTTTCCATGAGCTAATATTGTCCCAGGCAGAACGTATGTCCACTGGATTATCAGGGGAGTGTTCAACTTATCACTCACTAATACAATGCCAACATCTGTGGAACTATATCATCTATGAAAGATTAACTCTAATGATGTACAGTGTACTATCACCATCTATCTTCACTGAGACATTCAACTCCACCATGCTGACAATATACTACAGAGCCTTCCAGTGTTTGAGCATAGAAACAGATTATAATACTCTTGATGGATGCATTGATACAGCTCGTTCTTCAGAGAAGCATCCACGGTCTGTACAAAGCTAGGAAATACAATACAAAAGCCTTTTAAGTTTTCTGTAAACCAACAATGATGTTAGAAGATGATGAAAGATAAGAAGTGCATGTTTTGAAAGCTGAAGATCTTTCAATTCCTGCCCCCACCCCCACCCCAAGGATTTTTTGTGTCTTCTTAAAGACCAATTTCAATTGCATCTTTCAATTTAGGCAATTTATCCCTGTCATAACAGTTGCAGGGTGAATCTTCTGGATGTGTATATCATTACTGTGCTTCTAATTTCCCTTCCCTTTCTATCCACACTTCTCCTGGAACTACTCACTCACTCTGGGTTATGACAGCATGGCTGCCAACCACCCTCCCCTACCTCAGTCAAGTCACCATTTGTCAAGTGTTAGCCGACATGGGCAGTACGATGGCACAGTGGTTAGCACTGCTGCCTCACAGCACTAGGGACCTGGGTTTGATTCCTGCTTCGGGTGATTCTCTGTGTGGGGTTTGCACATTCTCCCTTTGTCTGTGTGGGTTTCCTCCCACATGCCAAAGATCTGTGGGTTAGGTTGATTGGCCATGCTAAATTGCCCCTTAGTGTCAGGGGGATTAGTAGGATAAATTAACGAGATAGGGCCTGGGTGGGATTGTTGTCAGTGCAGGCTTGATGGGCTGAATGGCCTCCTTCTGCACTGTAGGAATCCTATATGAAGGCCAGATTTCTTGCTTCTATTCTTGCTAGCTATAATATTTAATCAAATGAGGTGAATGGAAGGAAAATTACATTGAGTGCAGAAGCGGTAGCACCAGAAAGGTACACGAAGGTAAGATGTTCATCTGACATCACAAACATGTGCCTTTCAGGTTGATAAGTAGTGATCTGGAGCAGGCACCTTCAATGAGCATTTTGTTTCTTCCTTAGCTGACATCTACTCAGGCCAATTACATCCTCACTGACATGTATCAATAGGATAAACTTGCTATTCAACTTCCAGTTTTCCTCGTCTGTATGTGCTGGGGATGTTTTTTACCTGCTCTGCTATTTGTGAATTCCATTCTCCCAGTATCTCATAGAATCATTAAATCCCTACAGTGCAGAAGGAGGCACCAACAACAATCCCACCCAGCCCCTATCCCCATAACCCCACATATTTACCCCACTAATCTCCTTACCTAGACATCTTTGGACAGCAAGGGTGGGATTTTCTGGCCACGCTCGCCCCAAGACCAGAACTTCTTGTCTGAGGTCAGCAGACATGGTCAGCAAAAGTTTCTGTCCCATCAGCCATGGGAAAATTCTGCCCAAGGTCAATTTATCATGGCCAATCAACCTAACCCGCACCTCTTTGGACTGTGGGAGGAAACCGGAGCACCCGTAGGAAACCCACGCAGATACGGGAAAACGTGCTAACTCCACACAGACAGGGACCCGAGGTCAGTGTTGAACCCGGGTCCCTGGTGTTGTGAAGCAACAGTGCTAACCATTGTGCCACCGTGCCTTCCAGAACACACTCTGGCCAAAAGAACAGCTGCCAATCTGTTCCTGAACATCAGTCAATGACATTCTTGGGCCAGTCCTGAGAAGGTGAGCGAGGGTGATGGATCTCTTAGCATGGCTTCCATCTTGGGAGCAACTAGAGTGAACTTTCACTTTATGTCAAATCCTGATTGTGTTACTCAAGAAATACTAAAGAGAGGAAACATAGCACTGACCTGTGCTACATTGGTAGGAAAAACAGTAAAATTTGGGAAATAGTGGTACTGGTCTTGTACACCTCAAAATGGAGCACCAGTTCAAACCAGTATGTTTATTTCCCCACTTTTTCTTCAGGGTTGGAATCTACAATCAACCTTCTAACTTTCTACTCTTTTGTCCCATACAAACACGTGTTGATTGTTTTTCCTATTTTGCTCCATCCTTGAAGAACGGCTCATATTCTGTCAGGGTGGCCTGGTGAGAAAAAATAAGTGGCCACAAAGAGTACCAATCGATTGTCATTTGAAATGAAACAACACAGTTTTGGTCCTCTTATCTAAGGAAAGTTATACTGACATTGGAGGCAGTCCAGAGAAGGTTCACTTGGTTGATCCCGGGTATAGAGGGATTTTCTTGTGAGGACAGGCTAAGTAGGTTGGGCCTGTACTCATTGGACTTTAGAAGAATGAGAGGCAACCTTATTGGCGCATATAGGATTCTCGGGAGGGTACTTGACAGGGTTGATGCTGAGAGGTTGCTTCCCATTGTGGGAGAGTTTAGGAGCAGAGGGCATAATCTCAAAGTGAGGGGTCACCCATTTAAGACAGAGATGAGGAGGAACTTCTTCTCTCAGAGAGTAGTGAATCTGTGGAATTCTTTACCCCAGAGGGCAGTAGAGGCTGGATCATTAAACATGTTCAAGGCTGAGATAGGCAGATTTTTAGTCAGTAAGGGAATCATGGGTTATGGGGGTAAAGTGGAAAAGTGGAGTTGAGGATTATCAAATCAGATCAGTCATGATCTCTCTCATTGAATGGTGGAGCAGACTCGATGGGCCGAATGGTCTACTTCTGCTCCTATGTCTTATGGTTTTACTATGATTGCCTGATAGCTTAGAGCCAAAATTAGATGTAAATATTTATTAAACATGGGTAAACTACAAGGATTTCACTTTTAAATTATAAGATGTGGATTTTTCTTTAAAAGTTCCAGGTGGATACATTCCTTTTGCACTTATTACTAATTTCAAGACTTAGAATATTGAATTATACAAAAAGATTATACAAAAACAATGGAATTCCAAGACGCAAATTGAAGCATAAATTTGTTATTCATTTAATGAGTCCTCAAAGAATGCAGCCAAATGCATTAATCCGAATTGTTGTTGAAAGATGCTTTGAACAAAACATGAAGGTCTTGAAATGACGTTGAAAGACAGTGGTTAATAAATGCTTAACACACTTGTATGAAAATTCCTCTGCTCAGTATTTTAAAGAGTTATCAACCACTCTACTTGGTTTTAAACAGTTTAATATCTAGATTAAAATAGCAAACAAGGAATTTTGCCAAGCATTTGTACGCTATTCCTGTGGATTGCCATTCCAAAGATTTTATTCTATCTCGGTTTCTCTACCTCCGGTATGGAAACTCTTCCATTACAATCACAATTTAACACACAACACATCTGTTAACAGATTTGACTACATCTGGACATTTTGAGAAACAGTCTTACCCAACAGGATAGTACTTCAATCCCTGGTCAATAAGAATAGAAACATCAGTTGTCACTGGCATAGTGCTTTGATTTGCAGGAACTGTACAACAGACAGTAACACAAGATGACAATGTGCCCCAGTTACACTCTTCAATACCCAGTAGTTTTCCTATTGATCTAGTGTTAAACTTGAGAAGCATTCTCCACACCCATCATGAAGATGCAGACAGGCTGTCTATCTTGGCACTCTCCTCTTGACTCCAGAAGAGGCCTCATGGCTGCGTTTCTAGCCAAACATTTGTCCAGCTCCTTCAAAACAATGAATCGATGGACAAAAGTGCTTGAAGCGAATCAACAAATTCCTCCCTGCTGTTTTGAGGAAGCAAATTGATATCCTGCAAACAAATATATGTGCTGCATTCTCATGCTAATGTTCACAATCTGTTAGATAATGTTTGTCTGAAGCCTCAAAATATTCAGCTGTTGCACTATGCTGCGTTTCCCCTCAAGGCCCCGTGACCAACACAATGTTCTGTTTGTATTGCCTGATCTGTGAGTTAACACAGGTAAGCCCTAATTAATAGTTCATTCTCCCTCAATAAACCCTCGTTAGCTGATGGCCAAGTCACTTGATTGGGTGACTGGCCATCACTGATTCTTGATACTGAACTGAAAATTGAATTCTAAATTATTAATAGATTGAAATAAAAGGCCGAAAAGAATGTCAATTTTTCAGAACAAATTTAAACAGTTTTGAATTGTCTCACAATGGCAGTGATAATCCAAAGTTCGGATAGGGACTGCTTTTAAATAGTAGGGAAATAAGGGGATGTGTTTACCCTAAATTTATGTTTTGCACTATGGATGTGGGAGGTTCCCTATCAGCAGCACAGATTCGGGCAAACCAGCCTCCCATCCACTGACCCTGTCCACACTTCCCGCTGCCTCAGGGAAGCAGCCAGCATAATCAAGGACCCCACGGACCCCGGACATTCTCTCTTCCACCTTCTTCCGTCGGGGAAAAAGATACAAAAGTCTGAAAACATGTACCAACAGATACAAGGGCAGCTTCTTCCCTGCTGCCATCAGACTTTTCAAAGGACCTACCATATATTAAGCTGATCTTTCTCTTTACTTTACCTGTAACTGCAACACTATATTCTGCGTCCTATCCTTTTCCCTTTGCCTAATGTAGAAGAAGAACAAAGAACAAAGAAAAGTACAGCACAAGAACAGGCCCAACAGCCCTTCAAGTCTGGGCCAATCATGATGCCCAAATTAAACTAAAAAAACCTTCCGCCCTTACTTGGTCCGCATCCCTCTATTCCCTCCCTATTCATGTACCCATCCATATGCCTCATAAATGTTGCTAATGTGCCTCCTCTGGCAGCCCGTTCCAGACACCCACCACTCTCTGCGCGAAAAACTTCCCCCGCACATCTCCCTTAAACTTCCCCTCTCACCTTGAACCTGTGCCCCCTTGTGATTGACACTTCCACCCTGGGATACAGCCTCTGACTATACACCCTGTCTACGCCTCCCATAATTTTGTGGACCTCTATCAGGTCTCCCTTCAGCCTCCGTACTTTATGAATGGTACCTTTTGCCTGAATAGTGTGCAAGAGACAATACTTTTGACTGTACTCCAGTACATGTGACAATAATAAATCAAATCAAAAGATTCAAAAATAATCCCCCCCCATAATGTGGTCAAGCTGCCCAGGCCTATACCCACCCCAGACAAAATATTGGATTTTCAGGCCTCAAGCACATTGGAACTAAGGTGCTATTGGCCCATGAATGGTGGCAATAACTTGCTGCCCCTTCCCCATGGTTTCTGTAAGAAGGGTAATGATTCCCATGGTCCTGCAGTGGACTTAAAGACCTCAATTTGTGATTTTAGATGGTGGATCTTGTACTGTACGTGCTCTGTCCAGTATGAACCTGCAGCCTGCTGGAAAGAGAACACAACTACCTGATTATTTGAGTAGGACCAGGAAGAGTGGAAATATTCCTCCAGGCTCCTTAAAAATCAGTCCAACCTTTTCCCCTATTCATTTTTATGGAATGTGAACGTGGCTGGCTGGGCCCAGCATTTAGAAACCATAGAAACCCTACAGTACAGGAAGAGGCCATTCGGCCCATCGAGTCTGCACCGACCACAATACCACCCAGGCCCTACCCCTATATCCCAACATATTTTACCCACTAATCCCTCTAGCCTACACATCTCAGGACACTAAGGGGCAATTTTAGCATGACCAATCAACCTAACCCGCACATCTTTGGACATTTATTGCCCATCTGTAACTGCCCTCTATCGCATTAAGTTGATCTTTCTCTACACCCTAGCTATGACTGTAACACTACATTCTGCACTCTCTCCTTTCCTTCTCTGTGAATGGTATGCTCTGTATGTATAGCGCTCAAGAAACAATACTTTTCACTGTATACTAATACATGTGACAATAATAAATCAAATCAAATT
Source organism: Mustelus asterias (assembly GCF_964213995.1). Classification (NCBI taxonomy): domain Eukaryota; kingdom Metazoa; phylum Chordata; class Chondrichthyes; order Carcharhiniformes; family Triakidae; genus Mustelus; species Mustelus asterias. Next base: position 64,316,606 of record NC_135817.1, read on the forward strand.
TTTAAAAAACAAATCCATTTCAGAGGGCACTTGAGAGCCAAACACATTGCTGTGGCTCTGAAGTCAAATGTAGGCCAAACCAGGTAAGGACGACAGATTTCCTTCCCTAAAGGACAATTGACAATGGTCGTCACCAGAATTCCAGATTTTTATTGAATTCAAATTTCACCATCTGCCATTGTGGGATTCAAATCCGGGAACTCCAGGCCGTTACCCTGGGTCTTTGGATTGCTAGTCCAGTGATAATTCCACTGCGCCACTACCTCCCTTGCTACGGCTTCGGCTCCCCAACCCTCCCTCAGTAAGTGGAGCTCCCCCACTGCCCTCCGCAAACTTCCTTCTCCCTGGCTTCAAAAGAACAGCAGCTCAGAGGCCGTTGCAGGCAGTCCCTTGGCATTGGGTCCATGGCCACACACAGCCTGTCATCCCAGCTCGACCCTCAAAATGGGCTGGAACTCCCTCTGCCGTTGGTGCATTCCCACCCAAAGTTCTCTTGGAGGGAAAATCCTCCTTGAACTTTCCACCAGGGATCAATGGATAGTGATTAGGAAGAGATTCTAACAATCAGCCCCTTCCCTCCAGTCAAACTCTGAGGTGTGGAGAACAAAAATGGATGTCAATCTCTGTGACTTATTGATTGTCGTTGCCTTTAGTTTCAACCAGTTCTCTCTGCCTTTTATTACAGGAAGAAGTCTCACAACACCATGTTAAAGTCCAACAGGTTTATTTGGTAGCAAATACCAAATTTGGTAGCAAAGTTGGTATTTGCTACCAAATAAACCTGTTGGACTTTAACCTGGTGTTGTGAGACTTCTTACTGTGTTCATCCCAGTCCAACACAGGCATCTCCACATCATTTTATTACAGGAGACAGATCTTGTTATTTTCAGCTTAGTAACATTAACACAACAGCTCGACACCTACAGAATAATTTTATGGGCACATTTACAGGGGCTATAAGAAATTTGGTTACCTTAAAGAATAAAATTATTTTGGTTGCTCTGGTTATATTTAAGTGTGACTAAATTCCAATTTAACTCACTGTTAGCTTACTGAACTCATTAACAGCTCTGCACTCCAGCCTGGCTGCAACGTTTATTGGAATAGCAATTCACCACAGCTATTTTCAGCTGCATTCATACCCAAAGTAACAGGATCCAAGACAGTGGGTCAGTTACACTGTAATTCTAGCACAGATTTGTGTTTAGCTAAACAGCTGTTTTCTTTTGCAAATACCAGCTTGCCCTGTGATAACACAAATCACCGTAAGTATGCTCCAACTCTGCTGGTCTCCTCCCCCATTGGCACTGAGCTCTCCACTCTGAAATTCCCTCCTGCCATCTCCATAGCTCCTCCAGCTCCCTCTTCTCTGAGTATCCCCTCCCACCTGAAAACTCACCTTGTAACAAATCCTCCAGTCGTAGTTCTTCGTGTCTTCTTCTTTTCCTCCATTCTTTTGTCTGACTACACTCCTATGAAGCACGTTGAAATATTAACTGTGCTTTTTAAGTGTCAGTTTCTGTTATTGTTGATTAAGATGCCACAGACTACAGAAGTGTAAAATGGAGGTATGTTAAAACATGCTAAATTGTTGTGGCTGTGGCAGTCTGAATGTTTCACTGGTCTGAATCTGTGCTTCCATGTCCTACTTTTCAGGGTGTTTTCTTTTGCTGAAAAATCAGTTTATTTTGAAGTATTGTTCTGGTGTATGTTGCCTTATTGAAAGTTGCAAACTAATCACCTTAAACTTAGCAAGTAACAAGGGGACTATTGCTTGGCTTCAGCGATTTGCATTCGCTTAATAAATAAAGTAAATGTTGAAAATTCCAGTTTTCCTTGTCACCATGTCCTCAGACACTAGGGATCAACATTGTGGCTTTTAGTCATTGAGTCATACAGCACAGAAAAGGCCCTTTGGCCCATCGAGTCAGCACTGACAGAGGGGTAGCTGGCACTGTGGTTAGCACTGCTGCCAAGGACCCGGGTTCAGTTCCGGTCTTGGGTGACTGTCTGTGTGGAGCTTGCACGTTCTACCCATGTCTGTGTGGGTTTCCTCCAGGTGCTCCGATTTCCTCCCACACGCCAAAGATGAGCAGGTTGGGTGGATTGACCATGCTGTATTGCGCTATGTGTCCCAAGATGTGGTAAGAAGTTTAACAACACCAGGTTAAAGTCCAACAGGTTTGTCCAACCTGTTGGACTTTAACCTGGTGTTGTTAAACTTCTTACTGTGTTTACCCCAGTCCAATGCCGGCATCTCCACATCCCAAGATGTGTACATTTGATGGATTAGCCATGGGGTTACGAGGATTAGGCGGGGGGAGGCTCTGGATAAGAGGGCCATCCAGACTTGATGGGTCAAATGGCTTCTTCTGCACTGTAGGTATTATATTCTATTCTAATAGCTACCGATGAACTGTCCCTACAACTTGCAAATCTCCATTGTGCCTCAGTTATCCAAACTGGATTCAGCACTCAAGATGTACGTGGCCCCACTCGAGCACTTTGCTATTTTAAAATGACTTCATCTGATTTTTTCTGCTTTTAAAAAAAAAACAAGGACGTGACAGATGAGCATCAAAATATTGGGAATAGATAAAAAAAAGACAGAAAGTTCTTAAAAAATTGCAAATATCAAATTGTTTCCCCTCTGGCAAATGTTTCTATTGTTGTAAATATTGTTAGCTGACTGCAGATTCCTGATACTTTCTTCAGAAAAGACCTTCTGAGGGTTTTATTAAGTCCAGGATTTCATTCCTTCGTGGGATTCTGAACGTAACACATGTAAAAGAAAAGGGCAGTCAGCACCAGTTGATCAGTGCTGTGGCTGTGCTGCTCTGATTGTGTAGGCCGCAGCTTTGGTTTAGTCAGAGCCATTCACCTCCGTCTATCGATCAGTCCATCTTCACCTTATTGACTGAACCTCGAAACTGCTGGCATTGTTAAGAAGTCAGAGTCAAAATTCTCTTTTTTTCTCTCGCTGCGAGGCACTGTCAACAAGACTTTAACCCACTTGCAGTTGAGGCCCAGGAGGCTTGCAGCCAAACTACTGACCCTTCCCCTGAGCTGAGTTCCATTTGTCAGTTGTGCATGTTGCAGCCGTCACATATTCTGGGGATCAGCTGGCTTGAAGTGTGAACAGAATAGGCCTATTAGCATAACTATAGCTCAGCCCTGTCCACTTGATTACAAATTCATTCAAATTAATTAATTTTTAATTTTGCGCTATCTCAACAGTTATAAATCAAGTTAGCTGATCGCTTAAATGTTTGGGGAGATATTAAATGTCTGAGGCGGAAAATGGCAGATCACAGGCTGTGCTTAAACAATCTGTCGCTCTGCTACTGAACAAAGGACAATTATTCCTCACAGACATTAACTCAACCTTATTTTGAAATATCACCTAAATTACTTCTATTGCTTCTGACAAATGCTGCTAAACGCAAAGAAAGGCTTTGATTCACATCAAATAGCTTTCTGCATGCAGAATTAAGCACTAACACTATTAGTGACAGAAAGGTTTGACTTTTTCTGGCTTATTGGCAAAGCAGTCGACTATGACACAATTTACATAAGCTCATCAGACGAGACAACTGTAGGAAGATTGTATGAGCTACTATTCAATAAATGCATTGAAACCGGTGGCTTAAAAGTAGAAACCAATTGAAATTTCTTTAGATAAAAGCCCGTGCCTTCCAGCTCAAAAATTCATAAATGTGCCTAATAAGATATTAAAAAATGTGGGAAGGGGAGAAGAACACCGAGCTTTCACCATTTTGCTTAGTATTCAGGCTCCCCTTGCAGTACTGTAACTGTTCGAATCTGCACCCTTTCCTTTCCTTCTCCCCAATGTACTCTATGAACGGTATGCTTTGTCTGTGCAGCACGCAAAAAACAATACTTTTCACTGAATCTCACCACATGCGACAATAATAAAATAAATCAAATGGTTTTACTGTTTTGGTGAATGAAGTGTTTGCTCTGGTGTTGGCTGGTCCTGCTGGAATTCCAATAGAGAGCTAAGGAAATGATTTTCGACAATGTGGCAAATAACTCTGCTTCCTCTCTCCCCCGCCCCAGGAGGGTCTAATATTGCTTGACAAATTAAGTTCAACCTATCACCATGTTTACAATGAAAGGCTATTATTTTTTTAAAATGATAATAAACATGTCATTGGCACTCCATGTGGTGTGCTGCATGAGACTGGGACATTGCACAGTGCCACAATTTGGGTGCTATGTTGAATCCAGTCACATTGTGCAAAAACGTCTCTCTGAAAATACACACTTATGGCACAAAGTGTGTTGCAAGCACATTTTACTGCAAACCAGATGTAATGGAATTGGACTCTTACAGTATCCCACGACTGATAGAAATCTGGCAACCCATCAAAGTCGCATTATGGCATGTTATATTCAAAATGACATACACTGGGCTCAATTACTAAAAAAATGGACAATCTTAAGGCATTTTCAAAACTCCAGTTATTCTGTTGCATGGAATATGGCTCTGGATCATTCCAATAGATTGAATTAGATATGGAGCTGTCATTCATTTTACTGGAGGGGAGGAATGATGAACACTGAGAAAACCAATGCCCGAGAACCTAAAGGAATGAAAAATGATCATTTTCTCTCTTTTATTTTCAGGGGACGATTTTCGTAGCAATGTCGCGAAGCTGCCATGAGATTTTGCTTCATTCCAGACAATTATTTCTCAGTTGGACTGACTGAATCTTTTTAAAAATGATTTCTTCGAACTGACCCTGGTTTGTTGAAACAAAAAGCAGTTGGTATATGAAGCTGACTTCCATGCGTTGCAAAAGCAAAGTTTAATATTTAACCTGGGGTATAATGCATGCCATTAAATAGAGACCCAAGCCATCTATTAGAGACTCTCCTTCAGGAATATTTTTGAAATTTGAAATGCTATTTAGAATTTCTTCTTGCATCTAAAATTTCAGATGTTTCCATATAATTTTATGAAAATGATTGGGGGCTGGGCGATGGAGGGGAAATGGGGGAAAGATAATCAATTTTTCTTCCTTTCCAGAAGGTTCTGATTCATTGGCGGAATTCAGCGCATGAATGCTAAATTGATAATGGCATCAGTTAAAAAAACTATTAAAATAGTTTTATTAATAATAAACTAATAAAAAGGCATCCAGAGCCCATTCCTAAAACAGGTATCAAGCCCTCGACATACATAAATGGGAGCTAATGCTTTTGTTCGAGGGCTCCTTTGTAAAGTCAGAATGCCTTCTTTACATTCAATGCATGCTGTCTGTGTTTAGGAAAATATGGCCAACAGGTGGTCCAACCTAAGGGATCACTGAAGGCAGTCACCAGAAAGAGGACCTAGCTGGAATTTGAAAAGCACTTTGCCAGACGGTCCTGGGGGTGCCCAACTTTCGGCCGAGCACTGGTCGGACATAAGTATCGACAGTTCCTCAATTCATTTTGGTACAGCAACAATTCCAATTCCCATTTCTAAGCCAAATCCTGAAATGGTGCTGTAAATGGTAATATAATATAACATTCTGACCCAGAGATAAAATGCCACTGATTGAACCAATTTAACACTTTCGGCCTTCAGACTCAAGCCTTCAAATATGATACGTCATTTGAGGCAACCTCAGCCTAAAAATGGCCAGTTTTACTGCATGGATGTTCTGAGAAAATTCTGCATGGTGGTACAGTGGTTAGGACTGCTGCCTCACAGCGCCAGGGACCCGGGTTCAATTCCTGACTTGGGTCACTGTCTGTGTGGAGTTTGCACATTCTCCCCGTGTCTGTGTGGGTTCCCTCCAGGGCTCCGGTTTCCTCCCACAGTCCAAAGATGTGCAGGTTAGGTGAATTGGCCATGCTAAATTCTCCCTCAGTGTACCCGAATAGGCGCCGGAGTGTGGCAACTAGGGGATTTTCACACTAACTTCATTGCAGTGTGAATGTAAGCCTACTTGTGACTAATAAATAAACTTTAAACTTAGTACATTTAAGAAATGAAAACTCTGATATAATTGCCTTAAAAACTTGCATGACAACATCGCAGACAGAGATTTGTACCCTAGTGTCACGACAGGGGATTCAGTCTATAAAAGTCCATGCAACTTGGTAATGGGGTGGGGGAGGGAAATTAAACAATAATGAATGCTCAAACACAGCTTAATAGTACCCAGTGTACATTCTTTATGCCACCTATGGCAACTGAATAAGTGATCCCTGGTCATAAAGTTTAATTACCACCGGCTTAAAGTAATTAAACACAGTAGGTTAATCGGGTTTCCACCTCAGTAATGCCATTCTGTTAAATGGGCACATGTCCCAGTTCCAACATGGCCCATTCTAGCTTGACTGGCTTTAACTGCTCACTCGTGAATCGCGTGTTTTATTCTAGTAATTAAATGCTGTACTTTCAAATGGATTAATGCTGCCCACCAGCCAAGTCATTTTTTTTTAATAAATTAATTCCAACACATGGGGCATCAGTTTCCGGCTTTTCTCTTTGTAAAGATTTCAAAGCTGCAGCATAGCAAAAGACAAAAAAGTAATTTTTTTTTTAAAAAAAGCATAAAGTCAAAAATATCCAAAAGCCTGACTGTTCAAACCTTTCTGCAGGGTTATGATCCACAAATGCCCCCACTGGGCCCTGACTTCATTCCTTCTCTCCCCCGCCCCTCCATTCCTTTCTTCTGTATTTGTTAAGGCACTGTAAGAACACACTACGGCAGCAAGCAAGAAGTCGGGTTTTAGAAGTGTGTTCCTGGGAACATCAACATTTTTACAACATAAAAATGATAAATCTCACTCGCCTTTGTGGTAAAATAGCATAACACCACTCAGAGGCAAAGTTGAGTTTTGCAAAAGATTAAGTTACATCTCAGCGTCGCTCACCCTTTCTGAGTTTGACATTTTTTAATACATTGCCTGCACTTTTAACAACATGATCAGATAACTTGTCTGGCCATTCATTCCTGGTTAACTATACATGACCCAGTCTTATGAATGTCACTGGCGGGACACCAGTGATGAACAGCAGAGTAAGGCTGAAAAGATTTCCAAATCCTCCTGCAATGTGATTCACTGTTTTTGAAGATTCCATTTTGCTAGCTTATCTATGCCTGTATTTATAGCCAGTGTTATCTCCAGACTGTAAGTTGTGCCTTATTTATAAGCACGGTTGAAACAGAGCATGCACAAGAGGTTCCCTGGTTAAATCTGGTGCTCTATCAACTTCAAATAAAACTTACAATGTGGCCACTTATCCGTTCATTCAAGTTGAATACATAGACCACAAAATGTCTGTTTGACACAGAGTTAATTAGATCTCTATAATGTGCATCCATCTTTAGATGTAATGTGAATCAATCGAGTGTATTTAGTGTGCTGAGCACTCGTGTATGGACGATGAAGGAAAGTCTTGCGTTTGAGTCACAGAGAGTGATTTTGAGCCCGCACTCTCCGTCTGGGGAAATGGCGGCGCCTACTCAAAATCCGGAGAGCACGATTCGTGCCGACCAGTTTCCGAGTTCTGATTTTACCGGCCCCTCACTAGTGGAGTGGTGTGAAACATGCTGCGGGACCACAGAAAGTTCATTTTAATACATTAGTATGTCTCTGTCTCTGGGACTTCCCCGCCCCCCCCCCCCCCCCCCCGCACCCCCTCACTAGATATTCAATGTCACGCCAGTGTCATTTACAACAGGTTCACCTCGATGTGAACCTGTCGTGGAGGTTTCCCTGGAGTTATAAAGGTCATTATAGCCCCTAGGGGAGAGGGACATGGCCAGACAATGCCCCATTGGCACTTGCCCTTGGCTCAGGTTGGCATCATGCCAATGGTGCCAACGGGTGGGGGTGGAATTCATTTAGATGTGGTGGTGGCTGGGAGTGGGGGATACCAGAGATGGCCGTTGGAGGGTGGAGGGGGTGGAGGTGGATGCCAGCTCAGACTGTGAGAGGTGGGGGAGAGAAGGTGAAGAGATGTCGATGATGGGGAGAGGGGGTGGGGAGAAGGAGGGAAAAGGGGCCTATGATCGGGCATGGGGAAAGAGAAGTGCTGACTCTGATTGGTGATGAGGAAGGGAGCCCCTGAGACCTCCATGGCGGGCTGGGGAGGAAGTTTACTCAGTGCAAGTCGTGCCTCACAAATTTGATTGAATTTTTTGAGGAGGTAACTAAGTGTGTTGATGAAGGTAGGGCAGTTGATGTCATATACATGGATTTTAGTAAGGCGTTTGATAAGGTCCCCCATGGTCGGCTTATGATGAAAGTAAGGAAGTGTGGGATAGAGGGAAAGTTGGCCGATTGGATAGGTAACTGGCTGTCTGATCGAAGACAGAGGGTGGTGGTGGATGGAAAATTTTTGGACTGGAGGCAGGTTGCTAGCGGAGTGCCACAGGGATCAGTGCTTGGTCCTCTGCTTTTTGTGATTTTTATTAATGACTTAGAGGAGGGGGCTGAAGGGTGGATCAGTAAATTTGCTGATGACACCAAGATTGGTGGAGTAGTGGATGAGGTGGGGGGCTGTTGTAGGCTGCAAAGAGACATAGATAGGATGCAAAGCTGGGCTGAAAAATGGCAAATGGAGTTTAACCCTGATAAATGTGAGGTGATTCATTTTGGTAGGACTAATTTAAATGTGGATTACAGGGTCAAAGGTAGGGTTCTGAAGACTGTGGAGGAACAGAGAGATCTTGGGGTCCATATCCACAGATCTCTAAAGGTTGCCACTCAAGTGGATAGAGCTGTGAAGAAGGCCTGTAGTGTGTTAGCTTTTATTAACAGGGGGTTGGAGTTTAAGAGCCGTGGGGTTATGCTGCAACTGTACAGGACCTTGGTGAGACCACATTTGGAATATTGTGTGCAGTTCTGGTCACCTCACTATAAGAAGAATGTGGAAGCGCTGGAAAGAGTGCAGAGGAGATTTACCAGGATGCTGCCTGGTTTGGAGGGTAGGTCTTATGAGGAAAGGTTGAGGGAGCTAGGGCTGTTCTCTCTGGAGTGGAGGAGGCTGAGGGGAGACTTAACAGAGGTTTATAAAATGATGAAGGGGATAGATAGAGTGAACGTTCAAAGACTATTTCCTCGGGTGGATGGAGCTATTACAAGGGGGCATAACTATAGGGTTCATGGTGGGAGATATAGGAAGGATATCAGAGGTAGGTTCTTTACGCAGAAAGTGGTTGGGGTGTGGAATGGACTGCCTGCAGTGATAGTGGAGTCAGACACTTTAGGAACATTTAAGCGGTTATTGGATAGGCACATGGAGCACACCAGGATGATAGGGAGTGGGATAGCTTGATCTTGGTTTCAGATAAAGCTCGGCACAACATCGTGGGCTGAAGGGCCTGTTCTGTGCTGTACTGTTCTATGTTCTATGTTCTATGTTATGATCGGGACGCCCTTTAAAGATGGCACCCCAGATCTCTAAGCAGTGCAGTTTTGCTGGCGTGTAAAGGCACTGCCCCCTTGTATGATAACGTGAAACATACCCCATTGATTTATTTTTGGCAGAGTGTATAAGATCTGGAGTTGAATATTGACTGGTTTCTCCAGAGATAAACATGCCAGTTTTCCCGCCAGAAGTAACACTGCCATTTTTTGGTAAGATTTCTACCAGCATTTCCAATGGTTTAAATGAGGAATTCTAAACAACTAAACAGAATGGAAAGGATCTAACCTTTATGATTCTACACAATAAGAATGAATTAGAGTAGGTGCATTTGTTTAGAATTAACTGCAATTGCAATAACGACAATGTAAGGCGAAAACTGTCGAGTTCCCCAAGCAAAGGTGTTATGTAGCCTACAGCAACAGAAATATTCAACTGCTGGAATGATTGAAACAGACTGGCAGGGTGACCTGTTTTCAGTGGGTCTCAAGACTGTACTTAGGGAGCCAAGTGGTACAAGAGTTATATTAAACCACCGGAAGTCACCAGACAGTGGGGATCAGATGTCACATAGAAAGCATTCTTTCTGGTTGTATCACAGCTTGGTATGGCTCCTGCTCTGCCCAAGACTGCAAGAAACTACAAAAGATCGTGAATGTAGCCCAATCCATCATTCAAACCAGCCTCCCATCCATTGATTCTGTCTACACTTCCCGCTGCCTCGGCAAAGCAGCCAGCATAATTAAGGACCCCATGCACCCCGGACATTCTCTCTTCCACCTTCTTCCGTCAGGAAAAAGATACAAAAGTCTGAGGTCACATACCAACCGACTCAAAAACAGTTTATTTCCTGCTGCCATCAGACTTTTGAATGGACCTACCTCACATTAAGTTGGTCTTTCTCTACACCCAGCTATGACTGTAACACTATGTTCTGCATTCTCTTGTTTCCTTCTCTATGAATGGTATGCTTTGTCTGTACAGCGCGCAAGAGGCAATACTTTTCACTATATTCTAATACATGTGACAATAATAAATCCAATAAAATTTAAAAAAATTCTCATCAGCCATATTGGAAGGATTTACAGGTTGATAATCAACCTGTTTGGCCACCTTATGAACGCACCTTCTGTGGCCATCAAGGCCTGACGTGGGAATTGATTACAGTAAGAGTTTTAACAACACCAGGTTAAAGTCCAACAGGTTTATTTGGTAGCAAACACCATTAGCTTTCGGAGTGCTGCTCCTTCGTCAGATGGAGTGGAAATGTGCTCTCAAACAGGGCACAGAGACACAGAAATCAAGTTACAGAATACTGATTAGAATGCGAATCCCTACAACCAGCCAGATCTTAAAGATACAGACAATGTGGGTGGAGGGAGCATTAACATCATGGGAATTGATTCCGTGGGAATCTCCACATCATGGGAATTGATTCCAGGGCTTTTGGAAGTAGCCACATTAGCACTGCATCATAAGACCTCCCACAGCTTATATATAGCACTGACTAATAAGTAATGAAAACTGTGGTTCCAATATTTTCCTCTTGCAATATTTGTATCTGCAACTGTTCTTATCACTGATTCCATCACATCAGAGAAAATACAAACAATCATAACAAGTAAAAATTACATTAACTGTACCAATTATCTGCTGTGCTCCGAGAGTGGGTGTTTAACACAAGCATAAACAAAAGCCTCCTCCTCCTCCTCTTGCTTGCTCACAAACTATAAATCATTTATCATTATTTTGGTTTCATATTGCAACAGTAATGAGTACTTAATGAATAGAATTTCCAAAAGTGGAGACACAACAAATTTTGATCTGTTTGCTTCAGGGTTCCCCACAATTACTACTATTTTCTTCGCCGAAGTGATTTAGCCTCAGGCTACCTGTTGCAACTAGCCCTGAAATAAAAATCGGACATAACGGTGGAACTTGAGGGGAAAATATTGAATCGATAGAGGTTACATTTGCCTGATGGGTATAACATGAGTGCAAGAGTACTCAGTGTGGTGGATGGCATGTCTGCCATGTTCTGGTTTGGAAGTAAGCCGTGCCCCATTTTGCCCCAAGCAGAGTTTGTTTTATTCATTCATGTAGGTATCATTGGCTGGGCCAGCATCTGTTGCCCATCCCTAATTGCCATTGAACTAAATGGCTTGCTAGGCCACTTCAGAGGGTATTTAAAAGTCAAGCTCATTTCTGTGGATCTGGAGTTCCATGTCAGCCAGAGCAAATTCCCTTCCCGAAAGGACATTAGTGAACCGGGTGGATTTATATGACGAGCAATAGTTTCATGGTCATCATTAGACTTCTATTTCCAGGCTTTTATTGAATTCAATTTTTTTTGAAGTTTATTTATTTGTCACAAATAGGCTTGCATTAACACTGCAATTAAGTTATTGAGAAAATTCCCTAGTCGCCACAATCCAGTGCCTGTTCAGGTATACTGAGGGAGAGAATTTAGCACGACCAATGCACCTAACCAGCACGTCTTTCGGACTGTGGGAGGAAACCGGAGCACCCAGAGGAAACCCCCGCAGGCACGGGGAGAACGTGCAAATTCCGCACAAACAGTGACCCAAGCTGGGAATCGAACCCGGGTCCCTGGCGTTGTGAGGCAGCAGTGCTAACCACTGTGCCACCATGCCTACCATCTGCCATGGTGGGATTCGAACCCTGATCCCTGAGGCATAATCCTGGGTCTCTGCATTGACTCACCTGATGAAGGGGCAGCGCTCCGAAAGCTAGTAGCTTTTGCTACCAAATAAACCTGTTGGACTTTAACCTGGTGTTGTGAGACTTCTTACTGTACTAGTCCAGTGACAGTAATGCCTCCACCTCCCCTATGTGGTATCTGGGGCCCATATGCCTCAAACAGATGTTATAGGCCCTTCTCAAATTCCAAACACAGGGCTTGAAACCTGTCTGAGGCTCCTCTGCCAAAGTTGGTGTGCCCTTAAAGGGATCATTGCAAGGCACCACCTGAAGGTGGAGCAGGGAGGAGAGGAAGCACTCCCTGGCTCCAGTGCAGTGCCAACGATCACCACTGACTTCAGTTTGCCCCTCCTGCAGTGTAAAATCCAATGGCGATTCACCAGTGAGGTTCATGGGGACACCCAGCAGGTGTTTGCAGTTAACAAATCTCATTTAGATAATGCCAGAGGCACAATGTCTGGTGTTCATTTTGTGAACAAAAGATTGTGCATTGCACGTGATTCTAAAAGATCAACTTTAAATGGGAAAGGTGGGATTCTGGAACATGCCCTAAGTATTCCAGGATAGGGATCATTACTGACAATCAGATGCAGACCAATTTCTAGGCCAGTAACTTCAAGGTTCTACAGAGACATATTCAATTGTAAATAGTCAACTTTGTTTAAAACCTATCATTGTACAACAGATAGAGCAATAAGTGCTTAATATAGAATTAACCCAGAACTATTGCCTTCCATTATTTGAAGTCGGCACATTCCCTTTGAGGATTCCGACAATTTCTTAGTTTATTTTTGCAGACAATTATTCATCACTTTCCTGGTGTGCCAAACATTCCTCAGCTCCAGGAGGAGGACTTGGCTTCAATTACTCCCTATTGTAACAAAGTACACAGTGAAACCCCAATGGGCCGCAGAAACCTTCTCTCATTCACATCTCGACCATTTGCTGCTGAAAGGGGAAATCATCCATCATAGTCACATGTCCTGCTGTCTGCTGGCAAGCCCCACGCTGGTCATCAGGTCCTTGGTCAATAGCTCACCAGCAGTGCCTATGCTGAAAAGGGGAGCCCACGTTACATGCTTTGCCGCACAACAACAGTATGGCAAGTCAAATCTCTGCCCAGGCACAGCCTAACATACTCGCTTACAAGGAACGGATAGAACAAAGTAAGCAACAACAGTTGTGACAACAAAGGTGGAATGCTTTGAACCTCTGAAAAGAAGAAAACCAGTTTTGTTGTTTAGGTTAACCTTTTGCTCAATATGGAAATCTTCACAAACAATCGCCCACTTTCTGTGATCTATAGAGTGTCACGTTATATAGGTCATCTTTCTATTGGCTAGCTCAACAACATGTTATACTCCTCCTTAAGGTATAGCTACAAACAGGGAATAGCTTCAGTTCAAAGGTATATTGTGCCTAAGCCTCTCACAATTAAAGCATAATTCAGCCTTTTGGCTAAAATCAAGTGTAGTATCGATGTGCTGTACTTGGTTGAAGTCATAAGGTTACATTGTGGCTTCATTTGAAGCAATTTTTTAAAGCGGCATCTCGGCCTTTTGGCTAAGATGCGAATGAGATCGAGTCTTGGAGGAGGTGCAATGCCTGCTCCAATCAGCTTGGATCATGAGGATGAAGCCCAAGACAGGAAGTGAGAGGCCTGTCTTGTTAGCTTGGATCGGGAATGTCTCACTTGCTGAGAATCTGAATTGGACTTGGATTGGGTTGAATTGGATATATAAACCAAAAGAAAATTAAAGCGTAATTGAAAATTGTATCAGGCTGATAACTTTGGCGTTACTTTTTAAAAACATTTCTCTTGCAAAATGTACTTGAGCTGCACTGCTTATAAAGGAAGCATCAGAACCTCACCCTTCCCATTTCATAGAAAGAAACCCAACAGTGCAGAAAGAGGCCATTTAGCCCATCGAGTCTGCATCGACCACAATCCCACCCAGGCCCTACCCCCATATCCCTACATATTTACACGCTAATCCCTCTAACCTACACATCACAGGACACTAAGGGGCAATTTTAGCATGGCCAATCAACCTAACCCGCACATCTTTGGACTGTGGGAGGAAACCGGAGCACCCGGAGGAAACCCACGCAGACACGAGGAGAATGTGCAAACTCCACACAGACAGTGACCCAAGCCGGGAATCGAACCCAGGTCCCTGGAGCTGTGAAGCAGCAGTGCTAACCACTGTGCTACCATGCCGCCCTTTTCGAAGCATGTGCAATGCACTATCTTTTGTTCACAAAATAAAGTTGCTCAAATAGGGAATTGCTTAAGAAACTACATGTGTTTGCCAGTTTGTAAATAAGTTGGAGACTGGGGAATGGTGACATGGTGTTACAGTGGTTAGCACTGCTGCCTCACAGCACCAGGGACCTGGGTTTGATTCCCGGCTTGGGTCCGTGCGGAGTCTGCATGTTCTCCCCGTGTCTGCGTGGGTTTCCTCCGGGTGCTCCGGTTTCCTCCCACAGTCCGAAGGAACGTGTTGGTTAGGTGCATTGGCCATGCTAAATTCTCTCTCAGTGTACCCAAACAGGTGCCGGAGTGTGGCAACTAGGGGATTTTCACAGCAACTTCATTGTAGTGTTAATGTAAGCTTGTGACACTAATAAATAAACTTTAAACTTAAACGCCACTTAAATGTGATATATTCCATTGCACACGCATCTGAGCAATTTAGTTTTTAGTTATGGAAGGTTGGCATTCTTCAAAAATGTTTCTTATGGCCTGGATCGTTCTTGCAACATCTTGTGGAATGCCTTTAACAGTGTGGTTAGTGGTTAGTGAAGTGGTAAGTGCAGCTTATGATGTACTTCCCACAATGAATTTTGATTAAGCTTTACCTACAGTACAGAGAAGAAACCTTCGATCAATTTTAAAAGTCCACTGAATCATACATTGATTTCCAGATGCCTTGAAACTCAAGAGGAATAATAATATTTATTAAACTTCCACAATCTCCAAAACCAGGATGTTCCTCACACTGCTGACATCTCGAGGGCCACGACATAAGGGAATAGTTAAAATTCACATTTCACAATATACTTAAGGAATTAGTACAACCATGCCTTAGCACTGCTTGGGATTTGAGTTGCCTGTCCCTGCCAATCTTCTACAGGTGTACATGTTCTAAAGGCTTTCTTGTTTTTTAAGTGCATTTCTTCTCAGAAGCCACTGCAGCTGCTAAATATCAGTTGCACTAAATGCATAACACAAAACTGAGGAAGTATTGTGATATCCATTTGGGCCCCGAGGCATTGATATCACATTGCATTCGAGCATATGCCCATTCTGATCATCGCCATGGTATAGACTGCTTTTTACTGAGTCCCAAATCTTCATTTATATCCACATAGTGATATAATCAGTCCTGTGTGATCTTTGGATGGTTAAAGCTTTTTTTGTAGGTCCACAAAATAGGGTATCCTTCCAATATTATCCCAAAGAATACAAGCATTGGAATGTAGAAACATAGGACATAGCAGCAGGTGTGAACCATTCAGCTCATCCAATAACATCATGGCTAATCCAATTGGGCTCGCAACTCCACTCTCCAGTCTGCCGCACCCACCACCACCCCCCCCCCCCCCCCCCCCCCCCCCCGCCGCCCCATAATCCAATACTCCTTTGTCTATCAAAAATCTGTCTCACTTTACCTTGAATAAATTCAATGCCCACATCTCTATTGCTTTTTGAGGAAGAGAATTCCTCAGACTAATGCCTCTCTTAGCCTCCTCCACAAGAAGAAACACCCTCCCGGTATACATGTATCCACCAGGTCCCCTCAGAATCTATTTCAATAAGATTATCTCTCATTCTTGGAAACTCCAATGGACATATTCAATCTTTCTTCATAAAATAAGCCCTTCAACTTAGGAATGAGTTAAGTGAACCTTTTTTGAACTGATTCAAGAACTCTACCTGCACCTGTTTTTTTTTCAAATAAAGAAATCAAAAATATACACAGTATTTGTGATGTGGTCTCACCAATTTTTCTTTATTCATTCATGGGACATGGGCATCACTGGCTGGCCAGCATTTATTGTAAGAGTTTTAACAACACCAAGTTAAAGCGTTGTTAAAACTCTTACTGTGTTCACCCTAGTCCAACGCCGGCATCTCCACATCAGCATTTATTGCCCATCTCTAGCTGCCCAAGGGCAGTTGAGAGCTGACCACATTGCTGTGGCTCTGGAGTCACATATAGAACCAGACCAGGTAAGGCCGGCAGATTTCCTTCCCTAAAGGACATTCGTGAACCAGATGGTTTTTCCAACAATTGACAATGGTTTCGTGGTCATCAGTAGATTCTTAATTCCAGACATTTTTTCTTGTATTCAAATTCCACTATCTGCCGTGGCGATATTCAAACCCGGGTCCCCAGAACATTAGCTGAGTTTCTGGATTAAAAGTCTTGCGATAATACCACTAGGTCATAGCCTCCTCCATATCGCTTAGAACCATAGAACCATAGAAAATTACAGCTCAGAAACAGGCCTTTTGGCCCTTCTTGTCTAAAAGGCCTGTTTCTGAGCTGTAATTTTCTATGGTTCTATGGTTCTAAGCGATATGGAGGAGGCTATGACTTAGTGGTATTATCGCAAGACTTTTAATCTAGAAACTCAGCTAATGTTCTGGGGACCCGGGTTTGAATCTCGCCACGGCAGATAGTGGAATTTGAATACAAGAAAAAATGTCTGGAATTAAGAATCTACTGATGACCACGAAACCATTGTCAATTGTCAATTGCTTCTTAAGTGATAGAGCAAAAACAATGCTGTTAAGTCACAGATCATCCTCAATGTTATTGAATAGCAGAATAGACGCAAGGGGCGAGCTTTTACGGCCTGAGACTGCAAATTCCCACCTGAGGTCATTGTCCGCCCCTCACCCGCTCCGATTCCGTGGCGGGCGGGGCGGTAGAATTCCGGCGAAGGTCTATTCCCGTTGCTATGTTTAACCCTAGAGTGGGATTAAATTCTCTTTCTCCTTGCAACACTAATCTATCTCTATCTGTGGCCATTTTATCGTTAACAATCAAGTTCAGTGTTAATCCTCAGTTTTACGATCATATTTCAAGCAGTTATTTAAATTGAAGCAGTAGCACAGCATCTCACATTCTTGGTTTTAAAGCTTTTCCATTAGAGGTGCCATTAATAGCAGGAAGTGCCTCCTCTGCACTGCACGACATTAAGATTGCTGGCATTCTCCACTGCGAACTGCCAAGGTAGAGCCCAAAGTGAAATTAAAGGCTGATGTAAGAACTGACTAAAACAGTGTAGAAAGCTGTGAACTGATTTTCATGCTTCTTGCTGCATCTTGGCTGCTGCTCATCACTGCTATGAGGCAGCCAGCTTAATCCCTTCATTCTTTTTTTATTCATTTATGGGACATGGGCATCGCTGGCTGGGCCAGCATTTATTGCCCAACCCTAGTTGCTCGAGGGCAGTTGAGAGTCAACCACATTGCTGTGGCTCTGGAGTCACATGTAGGCCAGACCAGGTAAGGATGGCAAATTTCCTTCCTTAAAGGACATTGCTAAACCAGATCGGTTTTTCCAACAATCCTAGAATCCTAGAGTCCCTACAGTGCAGAAGGAGGCCATTCAGCCTATCGGGTCTGTACCGACCACAATCCCACCAAGGCCCTATTCCCTTAACCCCACATATTTACCCTGCTAATCCCCCTGACACTAGGGTCAATTTAGCATGGCCAATCCACCTAACCCGCATATCTTTGGACAATTGACAATGGTTTCATGATCATCAGTAGATTCTTAATTCCAGACATTCTTTCTTGCATTCAAATTCCACCATCTGCCATGGCGAGATTCAAACGTGGGTCCCCAGAACATTAGCTGAGTTTCTGGATTAATAGCCTAGCGATAATTCCACTAAGCTATCACCTCCCCAGTGAGGTCAAGGGGAATTTAGGAAAATGCTTTCAACTGCATTACTCAGAAGAAAAGGAAGTGGATGATGATGAGGCAGTTTGCAGGGGAAGCCAGTGTGATCAGGCAGCAGAGATGGTGTGTGGGACTTGCCAATACCATTCTGGCCTGAATTACAGAGCAAAAATCTACCTGCATTGGTAATTGCAATGGATCCCATTTGCACAACTTCCCATTCAGAGATCACCACCACTTGCAGCTAATGCGAGATTTACTTTTAGCAGCTGCCACATTAACCTGTGCCTTTAAAGTCCTTGTTCCACTCTCTTCACACAATAAAAATAATTGTCTGAGTAGATCGGAGGAGATCAAAACTATCCGCATACAAGATAAAGGCAAAATACTGTGGATGCTGGAATCTGAAACAAAAACAGAAAATACTGGAAAATCTCAGCAGGTCTGACAGCATCTGTGGGAAGCTCTGACAAAGGGTCATCTAGACTCGAAATGTTGGCCCTATTCTCTCCCCACAGATGCTGTCAGACCTGCTGAGATTTTCCAGCACTTTTCTGTTTTGGCTTCAAAACTATCCTCTGCAGCCACGCTGTGACAGCAGTGCATTTCTTCAGGACAGCAGCAAAGTGCCACCCTAACTAGATTCATATTGCGAACAAAATCATCATGGAGCATATTGGAATTCCCAAAGTTTACCTCAGGAGCCTGGGAGAGTCCTGTAATACAGTCAGCCTTGGATTTCAAGGCTTGTGGTGGTTGATCAAATGCTATATGACCTGCCTAGTCTTTATTGGACTCCCCGATGAAGATACATGCCTTACCTTAGGGTTAGGCATGTACCCTTTGGGGCCTGTTGGCAGACTAACTAACATGCCGACACTATAGTTAAGAAAGTCCACCAATGCCTCTACTTTCTCCGAAGACTAAGGAAATTTGGCATGTCAGCTACGACTTTCACAAACTTTTACAAATGCACCATAGAAAGCATTATTTCCGGTTGTATCACAACTTGGTATGGCTCCTGCTCTGTTCAAGACCACAAGAAACTACAAAAGGTCATGAATGTAGTCCAGTCCATCACGCAAACCAGCCTCCCATCCATTGACTCTGTCTACACCTCCCGCTGCCTCAGCAAAGCAGCCAGCATAAATAAGAACCCCACGCACCCCGGACATTCGCTATTCCACCTTCTTCTGTTGGGAAAAAGATACGAAAGTCTGAGATCACATACCAACCGACTCAAAAACAGCTTCTTCCCTGCTGCCATCAGACTTTTGAATGGATCTACCTTGCATTAAGTTGATCTTCCTTTACGCCCTAGCTATGACTGTAACACTACATTCTGCATTCTCTCGTTTCCTTCTCTATGAACGGTATGCTTTGTCTGTATAGCGCGCAAGAAACAATACTTTTCACTGTATGCTAATAAATCAAATCAAATCAAATAAAAAAATCAAATCATTGTGCTACACACTCACTGACCCAGTGTGCTGTTTTCCAAAGGTTTGAGACAGGCATGCAGATGAGAGCCGAGAGTTAAAATCCCTCAGGTCCTAAGGTGCTGGTGGCGGAACAATTTGCCACTCACCTTGCTTCCTACCTACCTGATTCAGGACAGGATTCAGGCTTCTTACAAAACCAAAGAGATCTCCATTGCCCAAATCCGAAAGAGACAAACACAGAATATTTCACCTATTCCAATAAGAGGTTCAAAACTAGAAGCGGATCCTTTGCTTTTGTAATACAAGTCTAGACATTTAATTGAGTAAAAGGGAAAAATCAGTCCAAGCAGCCAAAGTTATATTGATTTTCGACATTTAATTTAAAAATCCCAGCATCGGAGACAGGGATCTGAGATACATTAATTTAGCCTTTCAAAACCTAAGCTGCTTCAACTTAAACAATTGTGCAGGGACATAAGCGTTTATCGCTAATCCAAATTCCATCAATTTAGTCATTCAACTAAATGGGTTTAAATTTATGCTAATCTGAATTCAATCTTCTTGTAACAAAACTAGTTTGAAACTTGATTAATTTGGCTAAGTTTCAGCTGACTGTAGATCGCTTTTATATTCCCATTTAAGGACTGGAAGAGTATGGTGCTTCATCACGTTTTAATTGTGTTCATTCTTTTTATCTCCCCCCGTCTGCGTGGGTTTCCTCCGGGTGCTCCCGTTTACTCCCACAGTCCAAGGATGTGCGGGTTACGTTGATTGGCCATGCTAAATTTCCCACTGAGTGTCAGGGGGATTAACAGGGTAAATACTTGGGGTTACGGGGATCGGGCCTGGGTGGGATTGCTGTCGGCGCAGGCTTGATGGGCTGAATGGCCTCCCTTTGCACTGTTAGGGGTTCTGGATTCTGTGAACGACTGACCATCCTCTGGGACAGGGGGTTGCACAGGGGATGGGGTGATGGGGAATGCATGCTGTGACCGACTCCTCCTACTATTTATCTGTGTTAAGTGCTGATTCGGGTTGACAAATATCTTCCTGCAATCCAAAATATTTCACAGCTGCAAACATCTGGACAAATCAAACCCATTTTTTCTCAGTTCAGCTTTACATCTTGAATTGTTTAGACTAACTGGTGAACTGACGTTATTAAGCAACGCCTAGCGCTGCTTTGAAAACTATCATAAAATCGGACAAACAGCTTCATGGGAAAATGCACGAGAAGACAGATTTGCTTGGTGCAATGTTGTTTGGCCAAGTAACAACTTGGTCGCTATGGAAACAGTCACCTTCTAAAAAAGTGTTGTTTTCACTAACCACTTTGATTTGATTTTAAATATTTTACACCACCTTTGTGCTCATATACTGGCCTTTTGAGTTCTCTTGAAATGTAACGCGTGCCTATCTCAAGTAATCTAAAATACACGATAGAAAAAAACAGTGTTCTATTTTCTGAAGCCTCACAGAATTACAGTTGAAGTTCAAGTGCAAACTTTGGACTTTCCATTTCATTTCCTCGCTGTTATTTTTTGAAAATGTACCAGCGAAAGCGCCAGAGGTTACCGCCTCAGCTGTCATTGCTATGTAAGATGATCCATTATTAGCCTCTATTAGGCACACTCTAGAAGTACTGCTATAATGGGCCCTTCAAACACATCCAAGAAAGAATTCTGCCCCTCAAGTGCTGCGGATGTGCCACATTTCTACTTGACAACAGACGCTGCTATAGCTCAGCCACTCAACAGAGCATTTAAGGGGTCAAGTGGGAAACAAAAGCACTATATTACTGAAGCCAGGGGTTTATGTATTTTAAATGTCTTACGGAAAATAATCTGAAACTGGGAAAACTGGCCCAGTCGCAACCAATGGAGCCTCCTATCACCAGCTTGAAGCTGAATGGCCTTTTTACTGACACTGTTCTTTAAATGTTCTAGGAGAGAACATTTGTTCCCATGCATTTGCCCTCCACTGTCTATGATTCTAAACTTTTCAATCATTCAGACATATGTTTGAATCAAAACAAGGGCGGCACGGTGGCACAGTGGTTAGCACTGCTGCCTCACAGCGCCAGGGACTCATGTTTGATTACTGGTTTGGTTCACTGTCTGTGCGGAGTCTGCGGGTTTCCTCCGGGCGGGTGCTCCGGTTTCCTCTCACAGTCCAAAGATGTGCAGGTTAGGTGCACTGGCCATGCTAAATTCTCCCTCAGTGTACCTGAACAGGCGCCGGAGTGTGGCGACTAGGGGAATTTCGCAGTAACTTCATTAATGTAAGCCTACTTAAATAAATAAACTTTAAAAACTGATGATTTCTGCGGTGTTCCTTTAACACCGGTCCTCCAATGCACTCAATTAATAGCAATTAGTTCAAGACACTGGTCGCAGCATTTTAAATGATCAATCCTTAAATTGGTTGTTTTCCATTAAGAGTCCATGAAACTAATGGCGCATCCTCAACTTTATCATACAACACCTTTGTGTGGCTTCAATTAGCTTTAAGGATGTGCAATGGGAGGAAATAACATGAAGGAAGAGGAATAGGGTGAGGATATTGGAATAATTTGGAATTAATACTTGCTCATCATTATCAAAGTTGAGGAATATACCAGGTCTTGTTCGATTTGTCACATGGCAAATGAATAAACACCTGTTCATGCATTTAATCATTTGTGCGATTTTTTTTTTGTACTGTTGTGTCTTTTTTAAAGAGATCTAAACCAATGACTTCAGTGAATTTTCCAGTGCTAAATTGAACATTTTGCGTGCATTGTGTTGCCTTTTATCTGCTGCTTGCAGTATAGTTTACAGCACATCCTCTAAAATAATCTGGGGCATGTAGAATTCTGTAAGAATAGCAAACATTTGTGTTTTAAGGCAGTGGACAGTCCAATCAAGGAGATGTGCTTTGTTAGAAGCACTGACATTTGTGGGCCAGGTGGATTTCATAGAATCATAAAAAAACCCTACAGTGCAGAAGAAGGCCATTCAGCCCATTGAGCCTGCACCAACAACACTCCCACCCAGACCCTAACCCCGTATTTACCTTACTAATTCCCCTGACACTAAGGGGCAATTTACCACGGCCAATCAATCTAACCCGCACATCTTTAGAATGTGGGAAGAAACCAGAACAGTTGGAGGAAACCCACGCAGACACAGGGAGAATGTGCAAAATCCACACGGATAGTCACATGTGCCCCATATCCGGGGCTTTGCCATTATCATCTAAACTGACATTCCACTGTTCTAGTGGATCTCCCCTGATCTTGCATAATATCACTAGCTGTTCTGTCTGGAGACAATACACATCTCTTTAACCTGTGTTTAATGTTCCCTCCACCCATATTATCTGTACCTTTTAAGACCTGGCTGGCTGTAGAGATTTGCATTCTAATTAGTATTCTGTAATTTGATTTCTGTGTCTGTGTACTGTTGGAGAACAGATAACTACTCCATCTGACGAAGGGGCATCGCTCCGAAAGCTTATGGTATTTGCTACCAAATAAACCTGTTGGACTTTAACCTGGTGTTGTGAGACTTCTTACTGTACTCCACTGTTGTACAGAGGGAGAGATGCACTTGTATGGACTTTCCAGATAAGAACTGTTACGATGGTTCGGGTGGCTGTTAAAAACCCCATGGCACTATTTGAAAAAGAGTTTCAGCCTGCATTCCTCTTTAAACAAATCCAGTATCATCTAAAAACGATGACTTACCATTTGTGAGGAAACCCGCAGTGAGCAAAATAGCTGCTTTGCTTGCTTACATACAGCAAAGTAATTCAATGTGTGTCGAATGCATTATAGAATCATAGAATCCTACAATGCAGAAGGCCATTCAGCCCATCGAGTCTGCACTGACCACAATCCAACCCAGGCCCTATCCTTGTAATCCCACATATTTACCCCGCTACTCCCCCTGACACTAAGGGGCAATTCAGCATGGCCAATCCACCTAACCCGCACATCTTTGGACTGTGGGAGGAAACTGTAGCACCCGGAGGAAACCCACACAGACACAGGGAGAATGTGCAAACTCCACACAGACAGTGACCCAAGTCAGGTCCCTGACGCTGCGAGGCAGCAGTACTAACCACTGTGCCGCCATGATCACATCTTGAATGCTTGGAATTCAAGATGTGATCACTGCTATCTTAAGATTTATATATACATATAAATTTATATATCTTTTTTCCTGGATCCTATTTGTGTTTTCAAATTATTGACTTTTTGAAAAAAATTCTTAGTAGGGCTCATGTAGTTGTCTAGTTCTACCAGTGTTTGAGGGAAGCGTACTTGACTGGAATAAGACAAAGGGATACGGGTGGAGCGGGCCCAATGTTTGACAGAGGCAGTGAGACCAAATGGTCCTGATAAGGATAGAAAGATGTTGTTCTCAGTCTCAATTAAACCACTCAGCAAGGATTGAGAAGAATGAAGTGCATAACTGCATTTCAAAGAGATTGCTGCCAAGGATAAGAATTTTATAAAAAAAGGTGCAAACATACTCGGAAGGTGCTATCTCCTCAATTTATATCACCCCCGCTCAGCCACTCAATTATTTGCTGAACAACTGAAATGAGGCATGCAATTAAAATATTCTGATGAAGCAACTGTTACATATTAAAAAGGATGACATGAGAGCGGACTTAACCCTGTACGTTACTTGTATGATACGCTGCTTGTCTTTATAAAACACTATTATCAGCTTGGCCTAAATGCATTCTACTTAGCACTCCAAACATCTGCCAAAGTGTATTTACAATAAAATAAGAAGTTTAACAACACCAGGTTAAAGTCCAACAGGTTTATTTGGTAGCAAAAGCCACACAAGCTTTCGAGGCTCTGAGCCCCTTCTTCAGGTGAGTGGGAATTCTGTTCACAAACAGAACTTATAAGACACAGACTCAATTTACATGAATAATGGTTGGAATGCGAATACTTACAACTAATCCAGTCTTTAAGAAACAAAACAATGGGAGTGGAGAGAGCATCAAGACAGGCTAAAAAGATGTGTATTGTCTCCAGACAAGACAGCCAGTGAAACTCTGCAGGTCCACGCAACTGTGGGAGTTACAAATAGTGTGACATAAATTCTGATTCTAGGATCGCATGATAAAGACTCAGGAGGAAAAAAGCAGAAATATTTATGTGAAATAGTGTGACATAAACCCAATATCCCGGTTGAGGCCGTCCTTGTGTGTGCGGAACCTGGCTATCAGTTTCTGCTCCGCGACTCTGCGCTGTCGTGTGTCGCGAAGGCCGCCTTGGAGAACGCTTACCCGAATATCAGAGGCCGAATGCCCGTGACCGCTGAAGTGCTCCCCAACAGGAAGAGAACAGTCTTGCCTGGTGATTGTCGAGCGGTGTTCATTCATCCGTTGTCGCAGCGTCTGCATAGTTTCCCCAAGGACGGCCTCAACCGGGATATTGGGTTTATGTCACACTATTTCACATAAATATTTCTGCTTTTTTCCTCCTGAGTCTTTATCATGCGATCCTAGAATCAGAATTTATGTCACACTATTTGTAACTCCCACAGTTGCGTGGACCTGCAGAGTTTCACTGGCTGTCTTGTCTGGAGACAATACACATCTTTTTAGCCTGTCTTGATGCTCTCTCCACTCCCATTGTTTTGTTTCTTAAAGACTGGATTAGTTGTAAGTATTCGCATTCCAACCATTATTCATGTAAATTGAGTCTGTGTCTTATAAGTTCTGTTTGTGAACAGAATTCCCACTCACCTGAAGAAGGGGCTCAGAGCCTCAAAAGCTTGTGTGGCTTTTGCTACCAAATAAACCTGTTGGACTTTAACCTGGTGTTGTTAAACTTCTTACTGTGTTTACCCCAGTCCAACGCCGGCATCTCCACATCTTTACAATAAAGGACATTCATTCCATGATAGTAATAAGGAAATGGGACACGGGTAAAATCTGTCAGATTTTAATGGGTTTTCTGACATGCTTTGAATGAATCTGGAGTGCCACTAATGTGGACAGTTAAACAAAATACTTTTGCCTTATCAGTGTGCCCGTACTTTAGATGAAGCAATGACCCACAGGAACTAATTTATTGAGAATTTGCTGTTTTACTGAGTTCGATTAAGCGATGCTCGCAAGCATTTTAGGCGGTTGGAATGATATGGAAACAAGCATATGTTTCAATGCACTTGTGTTATTAACTTATGGAATAAGTTTTGAAAAGAAATACATTGCCAAAATATGGTACGGGGAGGTAAACGCTTAACCACCCCACGTAAGGCACTCGTAGGCCCGAAAGCCTGTAATGAAGACCAATGCTTTATGTCCCAAGGTAACCATGAGGACTTCACTTGTTCAATGCCTGCAAATCAATAATGTTCCTTTATTTTTTTGCCAAGTGCACTCAAGCAGGAATATATGACTTTTGGGATCCCAAACATGAATAATTGCGGATCTGCGAAGATGTCACATGTGACCCAGGATTAGCTACACGATGTTATTAAAGTTTTTAAAGTTTATTTATTAGTCACAAGTAAGGCTTACATTAACACTGCAATGAAGTTACTATGAAATCCCCCTAGTCGCCACAGTCCAGCGCCTGTCCGGGTCAATACACCTGACCAGCACGTCTTTCAGATTGTGGGAGGAAACCGGAGAACCTGGAGGAAACCCACGCAGACACGGGGAGAATGTGCAGACTCCACACAGACAGTGGCCCAAGGCTGGGAATTGAACCTGGCGCTGTGAGGCAGCAGTGTTAACCACTGTGCTAATTACACTCCCACCCCCAGCCCCGCAACTGGTTCGAGAATTATGGCATCAGATTTTTAGAAAGAAAACAAAGATGCGTTGAAAAGTTGTTGGAAGCAGTAAATATATTCAATTTTAAAGAGAAGTCCCAGTTGAATGAGAGTGTGACGTGCTACAAATGTCTGTAGATTATTAACACTACTTCGTAGACAAAGGGAATTCTGCAAATCTGTTGAGACTGATTACACATTCCTGTAATGGGTTCAAACTGGGAGGTTTTCCCAAGTCCAGCCGACTAATTGTTACCTTGGCACGTGCTTCCTCTTTCCTCATATCCAGCATTGCACAGGCACTTCCCTATTGGCACCAGCCATTCTCCGTCGGTGCTGCAATACATCCTGGGTGGATCCTCCTCCTTGGAATGGTTGACACAGGAGCCACGCACCTCCACGAGAGACAGGGAGTCCACTCCAGGCACTGTGTCTGGGAACATAGCCAAGTTCCTCGTGATGAAAGGACACTTTTTGAAGAAGACACGCACAGACACCAAAGCGACACAGGCACCGACGTCCTGAAAGGCCAAATAGAATCCTTTCTTGTTGATCGGCCCAACCTCGCGGACCTCAGTGTTCAGCTTGAGGATTCGATCGCCCAGGTCCATCTGGGTGAAACTCTCGTCTGCGGCGATTGTGTCAATTTTTACAAACTGGCTTTCTCGAAACCTGACAATGTGATCTTCGTCAGACTCCATATAATAGAGGTTGAAAGTTTCTTTACAGGATCCCAGGACTAATGGGATGCTGTTGCAGTCCCTCAGAGTGAACTTAAGTTCAACATAAACCTTCTGAGCAGAGTTGCGTGGAATCCAGTTTGTCCGGAGCCAGTTATTCTGGTTGGGTTCCATCACATTGCAGACCTGGTAGGTGCGGATTGGTATGTAGTGCTCATCCACTCCGCTGATTTCTTCCCACTGAAAAGAAAATGAAAGAGAAATTATAATTTTGAACTTAAAGCCTCTTCATATGGGCACTTCCACTTGATGATTTCCTAACACAATGTTCCTGGGGTGTTAGTCATGGTAATATATTCAATTCAACCCCATAGAAAGAATCAAAGGTTTCTAAACTGAGCAGATTGCTAACAGTACAAAGAAAAATTAATGCACTTTGATTTTCTGACACTGGCCCGTTTGTAAAAAATTGCATATGACACAGTATTATCACAGCAGAGACATTGGGCAGTAATCATTGGCCATCTACGCTGGTGGGATCTTCCAGTACTGCTGATGACGCCCGTCACAATTTTCCCAGTGACATGCGGTGGATTCAATGGGAAATCCAATGGACAGGACGGGACTGGAAGATCCCCAGCCAGCCAACGGCTGACCACCTCCCGCTACCAAGATATACACAATGGTGGAGGGGGAGTGCAGAGAATCCCACCTATTATTCCTGTTTCAGCTCCCATCTTGCACATAACCCTCTCTCTCTCCATGATTCCTGGAGTTTGGAGGATGAAGGTGGGGCTGCTGGTGAGGGACAATTGCCAACCCCCCCGTTTCTCATGGAAGAAATAGATGGCAGGAAGTTGCAATGTGGGAGAGGAGGCCAGTGACACACCCGATGTAAATTTCAGAATAGAACTGGTAGGAGGTTGGCAAGCGGGGATCACAATTCTCATATTCCACCCATCTTGTACCGCAGGCATTCAGTGGGCTAATCAGTGATTTGTGAAAGAAAATAGTGAAAAATAAATTGCTATGGATGTGCTCCAATAAGTCAAGTCCAGTCCGTTGATAACCCACATAAGGATTTCTCTTAATCAAATTATCTCCACCCCTACAGACCCAACCTGTTCATCACAAGAACTGTCCCCTTTCCTGTCCTCACTCAGCTGGTAGTTGTAACTGCTGGGGGAGGTGGGGGCACCTTTTTGATGGTTTGAGAGCATCACTGGCAAAGCCAGAATTTGTTGCTCTTTTTTAAGTGCCACTGAACTGAGTGGCTTGCCCGGCCATTTCAGAGGACAATTAAGTGTGGGGGTCCAGAGACACATGCAGGCCAGACTGGATAAAGGTGGCAGATTTCCTTCCCTCAAGGACAAGTGAACCAGATGGGGTTTTCCAACAATCGACAATGGTTTCATGGTCATCAGTAGATTATTAATTCCAGATTTTTAAAAATTAAATTCAAATTCCACCATCGGCCATGTCGGGATTCAGAACCCGGGTCCCCAGAACATTAGCTGAGTTTTTGGATTGTTAGTCTAGTGATAATATCATGAGGCCTTCACCTCCCCAGTGGGTGGAAGTTGAAGATCACTCATCAAATAATTCAATTCCTAAAAGTGAAATTGGAGAACGCTTTTGGAATCCTTTCATGAATTCTCCTGATTCACGAACTTGCCTAGAACTGTCTCTGCCAACCTTAAATAAATCAATATGGTACATCCAAAATATTTAATAGCTTGAAACATTTTATACCCTGAGGGGTTATTTCATCTGGGGAGAAAGTCATGCAACGTGTTCAATGATAACATTTTGTCACTGATTGTATGTTTTGGATTCAGCCATTGAAAAACATGCCTTTTGTTGACTTTGTTTTGATAAAAAAGTGAGCGAAAATGGATCTTGTTATAGCAGATGCTCCTTCTGTTACAGTCTAAACTTTGTTCAATTTCTTTCCCCTGGAGGCAATAAGCAAGCTTTCCCATTTCAAGTTTATTTATTAGTCACAAGTAGGCTTACATTAACACTGCAATGAAGTTACTGTAAAAATCCCCTAGTTGCCACACTCCGGCGCCTGTTCGGATACACTGAGGAAGAATTCAGCATGGCCAATTCATCTAACCTGCACATCTTTGGACTGTGGGAGGAAACTAGAGCACCCGGAGGAAACCCACGCAGGCACAAGGAGAACGTACAAACTCCACACAGACAGTGTCTGAAGCCAGGAATCGAACCTGGGTCCCTGACACTGTGAGGCAGCAGTGCTAACCACTGTGCCACCATGCTGTCCGATTTCAATTTAGGATTAAATCTGATCATTAAGCTTCACATTATTTGACATCATTCTTAGTGATGACAGTTGCAAGTATTTTTTATTTACTTGCTCCTTCTGAGGCAGATTAAACCTGAGGTTTTCTCATTACCACCAATCTCTGCTACTCCACGGTGCAAGAGAATATATTTATTCATCACTAATATCCCTCAATTATTCAAACCAAATGCAGATTTTTTTAAAGTCCCCTAAATCAGCCTAACATTGAGATTGGGCTGTATTTTATGAGGTGTGGGTGGGGTAGGGTGCTGGGAGGGTGGCACGGTGGTACAATGGTTAGCACTGTTGCCAAACAGTGCCAGGGGCCTCAGGTGACTGTGTGTGTGTGGAGTTTGCATGTTCTTCCTGTGTCTGTGAGGGTTTCTTCTGGATGCTCCGGTTTCCTCCCAGTCCAAAGATGTGCACGGTAGGTGGATTAGCCATTCTAAATTGCCCCTTGGTGTCCAAAGATATGCAGGTTAGGTGGAATGGCCATGCTAAATTGCCCCTTGGTGTCCAAAGATATGCAGGTTAGGTGGATTGGTCATGCTAAATTGACCCTTAGTGTCTAAATATGTGCAGGTCAGGTCGATTATCTAAGGTAAAATGCATGTAGTTACAGGGATGAAGGGTGCAGACTGGATGGGCCGAGTGGCCTCTTTCTGCACTGTAGGGATTCGATGGATTCTATATATTGCCCACCTTCCCAGATGAAATGTCAGACGTCAGCCAATCTGCGTTAAACGATTACATCGCAGTAATAAGCCACTGCAGACAGCACAACTGAGCTGAGAGTGTGAATTCCACTGCTCAGTGAGACAAAGTCCCACTCCTGAAAGTTGGTGGCCAGCTAGATTGGCCCACTGCTCCAGTGCTCCCTGCAGTGTGAAAACTCAGTGGTGGACATTAAGATAAAAGCAAAATACTGCGGATGCTGGAACCTGAACCAAAACCAGAAAATACTGAAGAAACTCAGCAGGTCTGACAGCATCTATGGAGAGAGAATAGAGCCAACATATTGAGTGTGGATGGTCCTTTGTCAGGGTGGACACTACTGGCACCGTAAGCAGTTGTGTAGATGAAGGCAGCCATTGGCCTTCAGAGCCAGAAAAGGCCCTGGATTTGGATAGGGAAACACTGCGGATCCGAGGGAAGAGGATGATGGTGGTTGGGATGGGTGGAGTTGGTTTGGAGGCCAGGTGGAGAGGAAAAATAGGAAGTTGCCTGACAGCTACGCCAGGAATATAATTCAGGAAACTTGTGCAAGTCAACATCTTTATGTGTTATATTTTGACACTTACTAGTGTCAGAACACTTCAAACTTTGTCCTTTTGTTTCAATTAATGTAACACTTCATTATGCCAGTGAGATATCACAGCTGTTATCAGTCTCAGTACAGATGGATAAAGACAGTGCAAGTCCTTTTGGGCCCTGACTAAAGCTGTATAACTGCTGGGAGCTCACAGAACATTAAGAGCACTTATTGCGCTCTTATCAGCTTTTGAGTTGCCATGCAAAGAAGTGCATCTAGGTTTGCCTGTCTGCATTTAGAATTCCATTTAAGTTTAACACCGCTGGATAGAAAATAACATAATCGCTCTTCAAGACCAGAACAAGAGAGAACAGAAACCAAAAATACAACAGTGAATAGTCAACATGGATTTCAAAAGGGAAAGTTTTCCTTGCACAACCTCGTTGAATTTTTTGAAGAGAGGGCAGACAAGGGGAATGCGGCAAATGTAATTTATCTGGACTTTCTACAAGGCCTTTTATAAGGTAGCACATACAAACAACAAAGAGCAAAGAAAAGTACAGCCCAGGAACAGGCCTTTCGGCCCTCCAAGCCCGTGCCGATCACGATGTCCCAACTAAACTACAGTAAAAACCTTCTGCCCTTACTCGGTCTGTATTCCTCTATTCCCTCCCTATTCATGTGCCCATCGTGATGACTCTTAAATGTTGCTAATGTGCCTGCTTCCACCACCTCCTCAGGCAGTGCATTCCAGGCACCCACCACTCTCTGTGTGAAAAACTTCCCCCGCACATCTCCCTTAAACTTTCCCCCTTTCATCTTGAACCTGTGCCCCCTTGTAATTGACACTTGCACCCTGGGAAAAAAGCCTCTGACTATCCACCCTCTTTACATCATTCATAATTTTTGTAGACCTCTATCAGGTCTCCCCTCAGCCTCAGTCTTTCCAGTGAAAACAATCCTAGTTTATTCAACCTCTCCTCATAGTCAACACTCTCGAGACCAGGCAACATCCTGGTGAACCTTCTTTGCCCTCTCCCCAAAGCTTAGGATCATAGGATCCCTACAGTGCAGAAGAAGACCATTCAGCCCATCAAGCCTGCACCGATAACAATCCCACCAAGGCCCTATTCCCGTAACTCCATATATTTATCCTGTTGATCCCCCTGACACTAGGGTCAATTTAACATGGCTAATCAACCTAACCCGCACATCTTTGGAGTGTGGGAGGAAACCGGAGCACCCGGAGGAAACCCACAGAGAGAGCGTGCAAACTCCACACAGACATTGACCCAAGGCTGGAATTGAACCCAGGTCCCTGGTGCTGTGGGGGAGCAGTGCTAACCACTGTGCCACCGTGCCTCCATATCCTTCTGGTAGTGCGGCCACCAGAGCTGCATGCAATACTCCAAATGCAGCCTAACCAAGGTTTTACATAGTTGACTAATAAATTAGGTCAGAAAATGTCAAGCCAGGGGGTACATAGCAGACAGTATTTTTAGTTGGCAAGACAGAAAGCAGATGGTGGGAGTAAAGGGTAGTTATGTAATGCATGGCAGAAGGTATAAAGTGGAGTTCCACACTAAGCAGTGCTGTGACCCCTGCTGTTTGCAATTTATATTAATATTTTAGACTTTGGAAAAAAAAACACAATTTCTAAATTTGCGGGTGACACCAAATTGGTGGGACAGGGTAGGTGAGGATGGAGGTGCGGGGTGGTGCTTGTTAGTCAATATGGAGAATTGTAACAAATTACAAGAAGATGTTAACAAGCTTGCAGAGTGGGTAGAGAATTGGCAATTGAATTCCAACATATGTGCGATAATACATTTTGGCAAGAAAAATAACAATATTGCATCTTAGAAAATAAGAATCTGAATAAGTTAGAGGGAAGGATTCGGGTACTGCAGATGCTGGAATCTGAAACAAAAACAGAAAATGCTGGAAAATCTCAGCAGGTCTGACAGCATCTGTGGAGAGAGAATAGAACCAATGTTTCGTGTCTGGATGACCCTTCGTCAGAGCTAAAAGTAGCAATACAGGTTAATAGGCCATAAGATAAAGCAAACCAAGCACGAGGTTCTATATCTAGAGCAATAGAATTGCAAAGCAAAGAAATTATGCAAAACCTGTATCAATCCCTTGGTTAGATCACGCTTAGGTCTCAATTTTACGACCGCTCCCTCACCATTGGCTGCCAGTGGGATTTCCGCTGGTGTGAAGCCAATGGCAACTTGGTCAGAGGAATAAAAAGGCAACTTATTATCAAAATGGCAAAAGTCTTCCTAAATGTTTTGGTGCAGAGGGATCTGGGTATCCTCATGCACCAAACACTAAATAAATTTATTGATTGAATTGATTATTATTGTCACATGTATTGAGATACAGTGAAAAGTATTGTTTCTTGTGAGCTATACGGACAAAACATACTGTTCATAGAGTACATAGAGGAGAAGGAAAGGAGAGGGTGCAGAATATAGTGTTGCAGTTCCTGACAGGGTTAAGAGAAACATCAGCTTAATATGTGATAGGACCATTCAAAAGTCTGATGGCAGCAGGGAAGAAGCTGTTCTTGAGTCGATTGGTACGTGACCTCAGACTTTTGTATCTTTTTTCTGACAGAAGAAGGTGGAATGTCCGGGTCGCGTGGGGTCCTTGATTATGCTGGCTGCTTTTCCAAGGCAGCAGGGACAAATAGGTTTTTAATTAGTAGAGGGATGAAGGGTTTGGGGGAATGGGCAGGAAGGTGGAGATGAGGCTGAGATATGATCAGCCGTGATTGCATTGAATGGCGGAGCAGTCTTGAGGGGTCAAATTGCTTACTCCTGCTTCTAGCTCTTGTGTTCTTGTGTACGAAAAGTGATGCTGAGTGGTTGTGTGCCACAGGAGGGGACCAGTTTTGTGCAAGGCTAGCGATGTTTAAGTCCGCATCTCTGAAAGGGAAGCTTCATTTTGACTGCTGCAAGTGGCGTAAGTCATAGTGGAAGAGTTGATGAACGAAGGAGAAATGGAAATGGCACAACAGACCAGAGACCACGCCCCAGGATTCTCCAGTCCAGCACTGGAGGCATTGGTACAACAGCTGGTCAGGAGGGTTGAGCTCCCCTTCCTTCAGGGGGCCAGGAAGCCCTCCAGACAGACTCTACAAAGGCAGTGAAGATCTGACAGACATCTGGGTGCAGTGCTGCAGAAAGTTCAATGACCTCACACAAATGGTCAAGGTCAGTGAATGCATCTTCAGGACTTTGCACAGAACATGGGACCCATCCTTTCCATTGTGGAAATGGTGGTGAACTCCCTGAGAACACTTGCAGGCCTGACCATAATGTCGTGTCTGATGGCCAAAGTCTCAGCTTCCACTTCAGCATGAGCACAAGTCATCCAATGTCTAAGCACTGCAGTGGAAGCTCAGACTGAGGACTTGCAATCACAGCTCAGAGCTCAAGGGGTTTTCAGTCTCACAGTAGTCCAGCAGTCTGTGCTCCTGCAGAGTTTTAGGGTTACTGAGGTACTTCTCCTTTTGTGGAGAGTGAAAGCGTGTCAATGGTGGCTCAATGAGTAGCTCTGAATCACAAGGTTTTGGGAAGTCCCACTACTGGGAAGTCATGAGCACAAAAATCAAGACTGACACTCCAGTGCAGTACTGAGGGAGTGCTGCACTGTTGAAGGTGTGATTTCTGAAGTGTCAGAAGTGTCATCTGCTCAATGGTTGTAAGAGATCTCTTTCGAAGATATCTGCAGTGCCTGGCCAATGTTTATCCCTCGATCAACATCACAGAAAAACAGAACTGGTCTTTATCACATTGCTGCTGGTGGGAATTTGTTGTGTGAACATTGACTGCCAGGTTCCTTACACCTCACAAGTGGCAGTCTTTAATGTTGTGTTACATCTCAGCATGGAATGATGAACAGCCAAAGGCATGCAACACCATGCAGAATCTCACTATCCTGAAAAAGTCATGTGCAAGCTCCATCTGCTTCTCTGTGGTCACAGTAAGGAGTCTAACAACACCAGGTTAAAGTCCAACAGGTTTATTTGGTAGCAAACGCCACTAACTTTCGGAGCACTGCTCCTTCATCAGATGGAATGGAAATCTGCTCTCAAAGTTTGCTCTCTATGGTCAGACAGAGCACACTGAACTCCCTTCTCCCATCAACCTCTCTGACGCAGCAGTGCATAGCAGATCTCACAGATATTCCAGACAGAAACAATTCTGCTGTGAAGAGGCTCAGGGCCACAATTACTGCCCAACCCCTGGCAGCCCGATCCATTCCCTGCTCTGAGGCTGCAGCGCTGGTTGCAAGAGGTGCCAGAGTTCTTCCTTTGTAAATTACAGGTGTTTTGCATGCAGTTAGCCTGTACCCGGAGCAGGAGGAGGGTGGGTGGTGATGTCTGTGGGGTAGGGGAGGGGGCCTAAATTTCTGGCTGCTGCTCCTCGCTTAGGTGGAGGAAGAGAAGTACCCCTGAAGGTCCCGGGTGGACAAGGCTTTCTGCTGAGAGACCTGCTCTTCCTCCTCCCTCCATCAGCAACTTGTCCTTTCCTTTGATGTCTCTCCTCCATCCCCATCTCCTGATGCAGCCCTGGGTGAATGCTAACTATAACATCCCTGACTGACAAGAACCCTTGCAATCATAACCAACACCTTTTCCAAAGCAGCATTACTTGCTACAGTCTTCAGTAGCCTTAACTAATTCCTCAAAACATCCAGCAGTTCCACAAACCCAAACAGAACCTGTTGAGATTAGTCAGAACTGAACCTGCAAATAGTTCCACGCAGGGGATTTATGGTTCCAAAATAGCACCTGTAATGCCAGATCTATGGGCAAATTTTATGACAATCATCTTTATATAATAGATTCCATTCTTTATCATCCACTTTACTGTTGCATTTTTCTAATATTCCCAGTTTTAACCATCACTGCCTTGTTTATTTGATGTCCACCATAATTAAAGTTAAGTTTATTTATTAGTCACAAGTAAGGTTTACATTAACACTGCAATGAAGTTACTGTGAAATCCCTCTAGTCACCACACTCTGGCGCCTGTTTGGGTTAATGCACCTAACCAGCACATCTTTCAGACTGTGGGAGGAAACTAGAGCACCCGGAGGAAACCCACACAGACACGGGGAGAACGTGCAAACTCCACACAGACCCAAGCTGTGAATCGAACCTGGGTCCTTGGCCCTGTGAAGCAGCAGTGCTAACCACTGTGCCATCGTGCTACCGCTTGTCCTTTATTACTTTATTACTTGTCCTTTGACATTTCCTCACTGCTGCACTTTAACACAATGCTTTCAAACACCGACTTTATTATTTTTATTGTTACCTTCTTCAGTTGTGGGCATGGCTTATTCCTAATGAAAAGTATAATTGGAAGAGCGTAATGCAATTGGAGTCCATTTTGAAAGAGATGATCATCAGGACATCACAGTCTGTCTCCTGTATCTGAACAGTTAGCTCAAGACACCTGGTGGTTACAATCTCTTGTGTTAATGAACACACTGGAATGATGATCATCTCAGGACCCTATTCCAGTTCTTGGAGATTATTGTACGCTATTTGGACCAGGGACGTTGCTCCACACAGTTTGCATCATCAGTTGTGAGAAATAAGCTAACATTATACTTCATGACTTATTTCTGTGATCCACAACAGCTCAGTGGGTGAAAGCGCTGCCTTTGCCTGTTGAAACAATTATAATTGCCCTATTTGTCTCTGTGGGCAGGGAGAGAAAAATATTTTTATTTATTTTGTTTATTTATTAGTGCCACAAGTAGGCTTACATTAACACTGCAATGAAGTTACTGTGAAAATCCCCGAGTCACCACACTCCGGCGCCTGTTCGGGTACATGAGGGAGAATTTAGCATGGCCAATGCACCTAACCAGCACGTCTTTCGGACTGTGGGAGGAAACTGGAGCACCCAGAGGAAACCCACGCAGACACGGGGAGAATGTGCAGACTCCACACAGACAGTGACCCAAGTTGGGAATCATGCCCCTGGTGCTGTGAGGCAGCAGTGCTAACCACTGTGCCACCCGTGCCCACTACTGAATCGGTAACCTGTTAGAATTTACGTATGGGCTTCAGAAGAACCTTTGCCTGCTATAATTGAAGACAAATAGCATACCGCTGCTCACTGTTATGAATAGAATGGGCACTCCAGAAGGGTACTGGAGTGCTGCTACAGTCTACAACATCCTATCTCATCATGGGACACAGATTTAAGCTTGGCGAAAGAAGCAATGGCGATGTGAGGCAAATGTTTTCACACAGCGAGTAGTTAGTATCTGGGGTGCACTGCCTGAGACTGTGGTGAGGGCAAGTTCAAACAAGCTGAAAAGGAAATATGTGCAGGGTTACACGGAATGGCTCGAGGTGAGTTGCTCATTCGGAGAGTCGGCACAGACATGGTGGGCCAAAAGGCCTCCTTTTGTTCTGTAACAATTCACTGATTCTCTGATTCTGTGCATCAATATTTCCCAGAAAAGCAGAACACAATATGAGGTATAAGAACATAATGATGTTAAGTATGGCAGCAGGAGAATGCAATTCAACCCCTCGAGCTTGCTCTGCCATTCAAGATGTTCATGGCTGATCTCACCTCAGCCTCATTCCCACCTTCCTGCCTGCTCCCCATAACTCTTCACCCTTCAAAATCTATTGATCTCCTCCTTAAATTTGTTTAGTATTACGGCGACCACTGCAATATGGGGAGAATTCAACAGATTCATAACCTTGGGATGAAGTAATTCCTCTTATTTCAGTTTCAAATCTGCCGCCTCTTAGCCTAAAATATAGCCTCTCATTGTAGAATGTCCAGCAAAGGGGAAACATCTACTCTGCATCTAACCTGTCAATCCCTTTATTATCTTTTATACCTCAATTAGATCTCCTCTCATTCTTCTAATTTCCAGCAAGTAAAGGCTTAAACTGCTCAATCTCTCTTCATAAGACAAGGCCTTCATCCATGGAATCAATCTAGTGAACTTCCTCTGAACCTAACGTATTTACATCCTTTCTCAAATAAGGGGACCAAACCTGTTCGCAGTACTCCACATGTGGTCTCACCAATGTCCTATACAGCAGCACCTTCCTCCTTCTGTACTCTATTCCATCAGTAAAGAATGCTAAAATACCATTTGCCTCCCTTATTATCTGCCACACCTACATACTAAATTTTTTCAATTCATACACAAGGACACCCAGATCCCTCTGCACCAAAGCTCTTTGAAGTTTCAAAAGACAAAAAAATGGGGAATAATCTCGGTTCTCGCCATTGTCCTGGCCAGTATTTATGTATTTTTCTTACTGTCCATGATCAGTGTGTTCTGTATGTGAGGGTGTGTGTGCTTTCGTACCCTTACAGTGATTGCAACAATTTAAATAATTACAGCAACAAGCTTTTGTAAAATTTAAAAAATAATTTTTGATATTTCTTCTGACATTTAAAATATAATTGGCAGGATTTTACATCCCCCACTTGCCATGGGCACAAATGGTAACAGGGGTGCAATATCCTGTGAGAAAAGAGAAATTAGATTCTCGCCAACGAGATCACGGTAGGACAGTGGTTAGCACTGCTGCTTCACAACAGCTCCAAGGACCTGGGTTCGATTCCCGGCTTGGGTCTCTGTCTGTGTGGAGTTTGCACATTCTCCTCATGTCTGCGTGGGTTTCCTCCGGGTGCTCCGGTTTCCTTCCACAGTCCAAAGATGTGCGGGTTAGGTTGATTGGCCATGCTAAAATTCCCCCTTCGTGTCCTGAGGTGCGTAGGTTAGAGGGATTAGCGGGTAAAATATATGGGGGTAGGGCCTGGGTGGGATTGTGGTCAGTGCAGACTCGATGGGCCAAATGGCCTCTTTCTGCACTGTAGGGTTTCTATGGAATTCTATGGAGATCTCTCGATACAATTGTTCCCGTCCCCGCCAGAGATGTAATGGGGTTCACGCCATGCAATGACGGGAACCCCATTTAAAAACATTTGAATATGACTAGCGGGTTTCTCTCGTTTCATCCCCCAAGATTCAGATCTCCCCCCCTCCCCCACCCCCCCCCCCCACCCCACCCCCCCTCCACACCCCACTCCACCCACGTCAATGAGGTTTACATCAGGGCTGGAGCAACATGAAGCAGACAAAGGGAACCTGCCTGGAGTGCACAAGTGAGTACAACCCCTGGAGAAAGAGGGACATGCCAGGGCAGTACCCTGTCAGTTCCACTTGGCACTAAGGGGCACTGTGAAGGAGCAGTGCCAAGCAGGTGGGCTTCCTTTGTGGAGGTCCATGGGTCTGGTGGGTTCCCCATGTCTGTGAGAGGGGGAGATCTTTGTTGTAATTTTTAGTTGGTTACTTTAAAAATGGCGCCCTGATCTCTGTAGGCCGACTTAACTGGCAGGGTGGACTTGGACCCACCTCCTGGATTTTGCCTTTCATAATGTTGGGAAATACAGTGGGAAAACCAGGCAGTGCAACCAGTGGGCTGCGAACCATTGTTCTCACTGGATGCAAAACTTGGAAAAACAAAGGAAAATTCTGCCCAATGTCTCACTCACTTGACTCAACCACATTATCACTCATCCAAGTGGCATGATTTTAAACTCCCCCAAGGCAGGGGGTGGGGTGGGTGGGGGTGCGGTGGGAGCATAAAATTGAATATATGGGAACCCAACCACTCAATCCCAGACACTATTTCATGCTCGGGCGAGCAGGACATTGGGTGAGAAATTCACCTTTTAAGACACTTAATGACCACTTAATGGCCTTGCCCTCGCCCAGTCTCAAATTTAAGGCAGGTGGGATTGGGTGTGGGGAGAGTGGGAAATGAAGGTGGGGGGCATCTCACTCTAACGGTCCCTCAGAGTTCGGGCATGCTCCCCCCGGGAGGTTGCAGCTTTGGATACTTCCCCCAGACTGACCCAACATCCAATGATGTGATCACACCCTCCAAAATCCTCCATCCTCAAACCCCCAGGAACCCCAGCTCTTACCTACCCCAAGGTCCTGCGATTTAGTCCGAGACAGAGCACTGCAGTACCACTTCTGGCCACTGAAATGCTATATCTGGCTGGGTTGAGGAGCTGCCGACCAATCTGACTGGCTGACATATCTCATAGACGGGACTTCTTTCCAAGGGCAGACGGAAGTCCCACCCATTGCCAATCAATGCTCAATTGAGCATGAACTGGCAGAGCTGGTGGCTGCGCAATCATTCACCATCCTTAAAATTCTACACAATGATTAGATACAGGAGAAAGGGAAAAAAAACACAATTACAATTTATAATTGTTTCAACCTCTTTTGTAGCAGGCCTGTAGTTTCTTAGATGAGATGATGCTTTGGTTGAAGTGAAGTTCTTGCAAAGCAAAGGATTTTCAACAAGCTGCAAACGATCTTCTCATCAAATTTCCAGGAGGCTGAATCTCAGGTGGACTTAAAGTCAGAAAGGCTGGAGAAGAGTTTTTCTCCCACTTTCAAATTATGGTTGTATATTACGTTAGCTGTTTAGTTGACTTGCAGCTGGTTCGATGGCTGTCAGAAGGACTTCTGTCCACATAACAGTTTCATGCTGCTTTAAAAGCAGGGAAACTTACATCTTCTTGAAACTTACAGGTTACTGTGAGGCCTGGATAGAATGGATGTGGAGAGGACGTTTTTGCTATTAGGAAAAACTAGAGCCAGAGGGCACAACCTCAGGCTAAAGGGACGATCCTTTAAAACAGAGATGAGAAGGAATTTCTTCAGCCAGAGAGTGGTGAATCTGTGGAACTCTTTGCTGCAGAAGGCTGTGGAGGCCGGGTCATTGAATGTCTTTAAGACAGAGATAGATAGGTTATTGATTAATAAGGGGATCAGAGGTTATGGGGAAAATGCAGGAAAATGGGAATGAGAAAAAAATCAGCCATGATTGAATGGCGGAGCAGACTCGATGGGCCGAGTGGCCTAATTCTATCCTATGTCTTATGGTTTTATGGAACAAATATGGCTGTATCACCATTTGGCCTATACCAAGTTCAAAGTCCTTTTCCAAATAAGTCGGATGGCCAAGTCGATTGAAGAGCCTGTGTGCCAGCTTTCACATCCTGAGAGTTTGAGACAGGTGGTGTCTGGGCATTTACAGCCTCGATCTTCCCCATACCATAAAATTCTGCCCAAAGTCAATGGACCTTTCCATGGTCCTCCCCCTTCCCCTCCGATTCCCGTGGTAGGCAGGGCGGTAAAATTCCGGCCACTGCCTTTGAATGACTGATTAAATTTGAAATTATCCTTTTGAATTGATATCATAAAAAGGCACTGAGTCGACATCAGTTCGGAAAATTCCTTTTGTTCCCCCTTGAGGCAGCGGAGTGTTTCAATCCACAAGAGAAGTTAGGTGATCCTCAGGTGGCCATCTTTTATGTTTTTCTTTCAAGTCTAAGCTATTGACTGAAAGTCCATAATAGACTAGAACCTGCAGTGCAGAAGAGACCATTCGGCTCATCGAGTCTGCGCTGACTTTCCGGCAGAGTATCTAATTCAGCCCCTCTGCCCCACCCCAATTCCCATAACCCCATGTATTTACAATGGCTAATCCCCCTAACCTACACATCTTTGGAAAATAAGGGGCAATTCAGCATTGTAACCTGCACACCTTTGGACTGTGGGAGGAAACCCGAGCACCCGGAGGAAACCCACGCAGACTCCATACAAATAGTCTCCTGAGGCCAGAATTGAACCCGGGTCCCTGGAGCTGTGAGGCAGCAGTGCTAACCACTGTGCTACCGTGCCACCCTACAGGACACCCTGAACTATTACATTTGGAAGAGTTATGTAATATGGGATTTCAGGAAAACAATTCACTAAGACAACAATACTGAGGGTGTCATGATTCCTGGTATCAGATGGTAAATGGGTTTGTTGTCCCTCATGATGATTAATTGGTACAATGGAATTTTCAACCATTTTCCAATGATTCACTGTGTTGATCAACTACCCAAAATGTCCTGGTTGTGTTGTATAAGCATGGTTGTGAACCACAGCTGCTGACCCCAGTCTCCTTCAGTCTGACATAAAAGCAAATGACACACCGAGAAAAATTCAATTAATTTGGGTTATTTGCAATGTATTTGTGTTCCTCGCTGAGGGTACAGCTGTATCAAGTCACAGCCTGATGTTTGCAGCTTTCTGCCAGACAATCACACTTTCTCATTAATTTCCTGCTTTCTCATGGCAGAGTGGGACTTGGCCTGGTCTCGTGAGCTGAACCGGCAGAAAGCATCAAATAATAGCACAGCCCGGAGGCCCCCTGTCAACAACAAGCAAATTGCAAGTCCGCCCGTTGCTTTTAAGTTTATTTATTAGTGTCACAAGTAGGCTTACATTAACACTGCAATGATGTTACTGTGAAAATCCCCCAGCCGCCACACACTCCAGTGCCTGTTCAGGTACACTGAGGGAGACTTTAGCACGGCCAATGCACCCTAACCAGCACGTCTTTCAGACTGTGAGAGGAAACTGGAGCACCCAGAGGAAACTCACACAGACACGGGGAGGATGTGCAGACTCCACACAGACAGTGACCCAAGTCAGGAATCAAACTGAGTCCCTGGCGCTGTGAGGCAGCAGTGCTAACCAATAGAGGGGAGGCTTTCAAAGATTGATGGGTGTGGGGGGAGGAGAGAGGGCAGAATGGAACAAGGAAGGCCTAGCCTCACAAGAAAGGCTTGAACAAAAGAATTACAAACTTATCTTTTTAGATAATTAGGGCGGCACGGTGGCACAGTGGTTAGCACTGCTGTCTCACAGCACCAGGGCTCCGGGTTCAATTCCCAGCTTGGGTCACTCTCTGTGTGGAATCTGCATGTTCTCCCTGTGTCTGTGTGGGTTTCCTCTGTGTGCTCCGGTTTCCTCCCACAGTCCAAAAGATGCACGCGTTAGGTGAATTGGCTGCACTAAATTCTCCCTCAGTGTACCCGAACAGGTGACGGAGTGTGGCAACTGGGGGATTTTCACACTCACCTCATTGCAGTGTGAATGTAAGCTTACTTGTGACTAATAAATAAACTTTAAAACTTTACTTTAAACTTCTGGATGTGTTGGTCTGACCTGGCTGGGAACTGACAGCCGCTATCCATTCAGGGAAGTTAGAATACAGGTGGGTCTTGATAACGTCATGGGGACAAGACAACCAAACACATAAAAAGGGCTCTGTCAAATTTACCAACATATGAATGAGGAGCAGGTATAGGCCTTTTGGCCCCTCAAGCCTGCTCTGCCATTCAATAAGATCTGATCTGATTGTAACCTCAACTCCCACATTGCCGCCTAACCACAATAACGTTTCACCCCTTTGTTAATCAAGAATCTATCCAGCTTTGTGTTAATAATATTCAAAGATTCCACTGTCTTTTGAGGAAGGAAATTCCAAAGACTCACAACGCTCTGAGGGGAAACATTTCTCCTCACCTTTGCCTTAAATAGGCAAATCCTTATTTTTAAACAGTGACCCCTAGTTCCACAAGGGGAAACACCCTCTCCACATTGACCCTGTCAAGATGCCTCAGGATCTTATATGTTTCAATCAAGTCGCATCTTACTCTTCTAAACTCCAGCTTATATAAGCATAGCCTGCCCAACCTTTCCTCACAAGACAACTCGCCCATTCTAGGTATTAAGTCATCTAAATTGCTTCCAACACACTTACATCCTTCCTTAAATAAGGAGACTGATACTTTACACAGTACTCCAGACATGGGTAGTGGGTGCCTGGAATTAGCCGCCTGAGTTGGTGGTGGAGGCAGAGACCCTAAACTCTTTTAAAAAGTATCTGGATCCACACCTTAAGTGCTGTAAGCTACAGGGCAATGGGCAGGAGGGTGGGATTAGAAAGGGCACCTAGGTGTCCTTGGGCTAGCGTGGACAAGATGGACTGAATAGCCTCCTTTCATTCTGTAACTTTTCCATGGTTCTATATGTTCTCACCAATGCCCTGTGTAACTGAATTATAACCTCCCTACCCTTGTATTCAATTCCCCTTGTACTAAACAATAACATTCTAT
The DNA here is from genome assembly GCF_964213995.1 of Mustelus asterias. Classification (NCBI taxonomy): domain Eukaryota; kingdom Metazoa; phylum Chordata; class Chondrichthyes; order Carcharhiniformes; family Triakidae; genus Mustelus; species Mustelus asterias. The sequence goes on from NC_135817.1 coordinate 64,360,158, forward strand.
TAGTTTTCCTAACTATTTGCTGCACCTGCATACTAACTTTTTGCAATTCATGCACTAGGGCACCCAGATCCCTCTGCACCTCAGAGCTCTTCAAACACCCACCATTTATATAATATGCTCTTTTATTCTTCCTGTCAAAATGGACCACTTTCCACTTTCCCACATTATTTGCCAGATCTTTGTCCACTCACTTAACTTGTCTATATCCCTTTGTAGCCTCCTTATGTACACTTCACAACTTAATTTCCTAGTTATTTTTGTGTCATCAGCAAATTTAGAGATAATATACCTTCAGTTCCTTCATCCAAGTCATTTATATAAATTGTAAAAAGTTGAGGCCCCAGCACCAGATCCTTGTGGCTCACCACTCATCACATCCTGCCAACCAGAAACTTTAACCTTAACTTTAACAGGGACTTTAACCTGGTGTTGTGAGACTTCTTACTAAACCAGAAAAAGACCCAGTAATGCCAACTCTCTGTTTCCTGTTAGCTAGCCAATCTTCAATCCACGCCATTATGTTACACCCGACACCATGAGCTTCTATTTTCTACAATAACCTTTGACGTGGCGCCTTATCAAATTCCTTCTGGAAATCTAAGTACAGTACAGCCACTGGTTCCCCTATGTCCACAGCACATGTTAATTCTTCAATAACCCCAATAACTTGGGTAAACCTGATTACCCTTTCACAAAACCATGTTGACTCTGCCTGATTGCCTTGAATTTTTCTAAGTGCTCTACTAAATGTCGTAACTAATAGCTTCTAGCATTTTCCCTTTGACAGATGTTAGTCTAACTGGCCTGCAGCTTCCTGCTTTCTGTCTCCCTCCCTTTTAGAATAAAGGAGTTACATTCACTATTTTCCAATGTACTTGAACCTTCCCCGATTCCAGGGAATTTAGACACGGGCATTCTTGCCGCCAGTTCAGGCGAGCAGGTAAAAATTGTCTGATTGACTTCTGTCAAATTGAGAATGGTAACATGGCTGATTTTCGCTGCCCAGGCAGATAGGGTTAAAATCACCCAACATTCTGAGGACCCTCAATTATGACCACAGAGGATTGTGAATGTAGCCCAGTCCATCACGCAAACCAGTCCCCATCCATTGACTCTGTCAATATTTCCCGCTGCCTCGGCAAAGTAGCCAGCATAATTAAGGACCCCACGCACCCCGGACATTCTCTCTTCCACCTTCTTCTGTCGGGAAAAAGATACAAAAGTCTGAGTACCAACCGACTCAAGAATAGCTTCTTCCCTGCTGCCATCAGACTTCTGAATGGACCTACCTTATATTAAGTTGGTCTTTCTCCTAATCCTAGCTACTACGACTGTAACACTACATTCTGCACCCTCTCCTTTCCTTTTCCCCGATGTGCTCTATGTACGATATTCTTTGTCTGTATGGCTTACAAGAACAATATTTTTTACTGTATACCAATACATGTGACAATAATACATTAAATCAATTTCTAGTATCCACCAAGTGGGCTCCTCCATTATATCCCATGATGGTGGCCTCAAGTAATTTTCAGTATACCTCGATAATATCACAATTTAAATGGAATTGGTGACTTAAAGCAGGCTGACTGTAACTGGGTGACAGGGTAACAGACAGGCTGACTGTAACTGGGTGACAGGGTAACAGGCAGGCTGATTATTTCTGGATACTGATGCAAACATCTAGGCCTGGGGTTTTCTCGAAGCAGCTACTTTCTCTTGGCCGTAGCTTTGCCAGACATGCAACGGAAGCTTACTTACATCCTTAAAATTTTTTCTGCTGCGGTGTCCAGAGGGGTTATCATGGAATGGTTTTGGCTCAGAAAGGGTCCATTCAGCCTGTCATGTCCCTATCCGCTCTCTGCAAGAGCAATTCAACCAGTGCCACTCCTCCTGCCTTTTTTCCCATAACTATTGCTGCACCTGCACACTAACTTTATGCACTAGGGCACCCAGATCCCTCTGCACCTCAGAGCTCTTCAAACACCCACCATTTATATAATACGCTCTTTTATTCTTCCTGTCAAAATGAGCCACTTCACATTTTCCCACATTATTTGCCAGATCTTGGTCCACTCACTTAACTTGTCTATATATTCCTGTTTAGATAACAATCGAATTCCATTTTGAATGCTCCATTTGAGTCTGCCTCCACCACACTCTCAGGCAGTACATTCCAGATCCTAACCACTCACTGGTGACTAAGTTTCTGCCTGTGTCTCCATTGCTTCTTTTGTGATCAGCTCCGGGGAAGCAGTGGCATAGTGGTATTGTCTCTGGTATTGGTAATCCAGACACCAAGGGTAATGTGCTGCGAACCCTGGTTCAAATCCCACCATGGCAGATGGTGACATTTGAATTCAATAAAAATCTGGGATTAAAAGTCGAATGATGACCATGAAGCCATTGTCGTAAAAGCCCATCTTATTCACTATTGTCCTTTAGGGAAAGAAATCTGCCATCCTAACCTGGTCTGGTCTATGTGTGACTCCAGACCCATAGCAATGTGGAAAATGCCCTCAAGGATGGGCAACAAATGCTGGCCAACCAGTTATGCCCACATCCCTTAAACAAAAAGCTTAAAGCTGTGTCCTCTGGTTCTTGACCCTTCCACAAATGAAAATGGTTTCTCTCTGTCTACTCTGTCCAGACCCATACATGATCACAAACACCTCTATCAAATCTCCGCTCTACCTCAACCTCTCTCAGGAGAACAGTCCCAGCTTCTCCAATCTATCCATGTAACTGGAGTTCTTCATCCCTGGAACCATTCTCGTGAATCTTTTCTGCACTCTCTCCAATACCTTCCCATCCTTCCTCTAGTGTAGGAGCAGAGGCTGCTCAGAGAAGCAAGTTCCTGGTCTTACAAATAAAGAAGTGCTTCTGCAGTACCATAATTTTATTAATTTCATTATTTTCATTACTTGGTGGAAGATAAGCCGCCCTTTGGGTCATCCGTGTCTTTACTATGGTTCAGTTCCGTCACTCTCTGCAGACTCTCCAATAACACAGACAAGTTTACTTCATGCATATTTCATAGTCTGTATTCTAGCAGATCGACATGAAAGGATTGTTTGATTGAAATAAAAGCATTTGAAGCACAAATAATGAAACAATCTGTTTGCAGTAATATCACAGCTGTAATTACATTCAGTATAACACTGTGTGATGTCTTTCGAGTGCATTCTTCAACTGTGGATCGCTTAGCAAGCTTGACTTTCATCTTTTGTATAACAAAGCTTTCGTCTGCTTTGTATTGGAAAGTATTACACAATAAAAGGCCTTCCAGGTGTCACAAATTATATGTAGGGTTCAAGTAAGTGGATATTATGATTTTTATGCTTCTTTTGAACATTTTTCCAGAGTGCCACCCTGGGCAATGATGTGTGAGCTCCACAATGGTTCATTTAAATAAAGTCTGCCGGAACCTCTTAACTCCTAACATTGAACTCCCCACTGCACCCTCCCTATGCTATCCCCTCATGGGCTGTTGGGTTAATAGGAATAAAGGGGGCCTTCGTAGACAATTGAAACATCTCAAATTCTAGTGTTGATATGAGCCATGTTCTTCCCAATCCCCTGTGCAAGCAATTCAGACATAATTAGCTTAGCACTGAAGAACTCATTAAACTATCAGTTCAACAACAAGCTAGCCTAAGACCACACGTTTCAACCCATAAATATCCCAAGTGCTGTCGTGTTAAGGTTATCTGAAGTTACGTGGAATGGTGCCAGCAAACGCTGTTAAAAATAGTACGCTGCTCAGAATGGGGACAAACAATTTCTGCAGCAATCAGCTGCCTAGATACGAAAATCTATCAGGTTTTTCATCATCCTAAAGTTAAAGTTTATTTATTAGTCACAAGTAAGGCTTACATTGACACTGCAACAAAGTTACTGCGAAATTCCCCGAGTTGCCACTCTAAGAAACTCACGCAGACATGGGGAGAACGTGCAAACTCCACACAGACAGTGACCCAAGCCGGGAATCGAACCCGGGTCCCTGGCGCTGTGAGGCAGCAATGGTGCGATGGATTTACATACACGTATCCACAGCCTCCTACGTAACACAACACAAATAGTTGTTTTTTTGTTTAACATACAACGCAAATACAGTGTAGCAATATTTAAAATATGCGCCTTACAGTCTGAATTTGATTTGTAATGTTAATTTGTGTGGCACTTGAGCATTCCCACTAACAAGGGGATTCTCATATTGACATAAGTTTGTTTCCCACGCTTCCCTAAGACAGGAAAACTCCAAAGCACACAGGATTCTTCAGAGCCCATTTCAGAAATCCCCGGGAGGCCATTTCATAAGTTTTACAAAGTCAGAAATAATAAAGCAGTCTCCAAACTTCTCCAACAATCTTTGAAAGTATCCTTGAAGGAAGAGAATTCCTAATGAGTGACCGGCAGCATTACGTGATTAAGGCTATCGCCCAGACTGTTACCTAAATGCCTCTAAATCACTTTCATTTGTTTTAGTTCCTCATAGCAACATGGCACTGGGAAAATTTATTTTTACATTTCAGTCAGATAACTGATTTTTTTCTAACTATTCTATTTTACATTTGGTTTTTAATTCATTCACGCACTGTGAACATTGCTGGCGAGGTCAGCATTTGTTGGCCATCCTTAGCTGTCATTGAGAAGGTGATGGTGAGCTGCCTCCTCTAAGCTACAGTCTGTGCCATGAATGCTGATAGTCATTAATAGAGGGTCTGCTGAGCATTGTGGCCCCAGTATTCTTCCCTCTCCACCTTTGCCCAGACACTTTACAGAGAAGGCATGCTTAAATTGCCCTGTAGCTGCCTAGGCCTCAAAGCCTTGCAACCAGATTCGTGCGGTTAGCTAATTATGCCTGAATTGGGGCTTCTTCCTGTGGCCTAGTGGTCTAGGTCATTGAATGGGTAAACACAAGCCTAGAGCAATGCTTTGGCTCAGATTCCACCACAATGGATGATAAAATCATCCTCTGGGTGAGCTGAACAATATATGTCTGATATACACAGAGGATGTAAAGAATATAGCTCAAATCAACACTAGAATTTGAGATTTTGTTTCAATGGGGAGTGGATCTTGAGAGAACTGTGGAGCTTGAGGGCCAGCCAGCAACACCTATGTGCCACGAATGAATAAAGAAAACTTTAGCATTCTATAAGCAGCTCTCGGCACTACCTCTTAGGGAGAATACTTTGCAGGGAGTGCCGAATCTGGGTTCAAAAGACTAAGCTACGAGGAAATATTAAACAAGCAAGGGTTGTATTCCCTGAAATTCTAAAGTAAAGTTAAAGTTTATTTATTAATCACAAATAAGGCTTACAATAACACTGCGTTGAAGTTACTGTGAAACTCCCTTAGTCGCCACAGTCCAGAGCTTGTTCGAGTCAATGCACCTAACCAGCATGCCTTTCAGAACGTGGGAGGAAACCGGAGCACCCGGAGGAAACCCATGCAGACACGGGGAGAACGTGCAGACTCCACACACACAGTGACCCAAGCCGGGAATCGAACCCAGGTCCCCTGGCGCTGTGAAGCAGCAGTGCTAACCACTGTACCACCGCGCCACCCTATTCAGCAGCTTAAGGGGTGATTTAATTGAAACTTGCAAATTATTAAGGGGAACAGATGAGGCGGACAGAGAGAAGCAATTTCAATTCATTGGGGAGTCTAAGGCATAGTCAAAAAATTAGAGCCAACCTTTTAGGAGTCGAATCGTAAAACACCACCAGACATAAAGGGTATTAGAAGTTTGGAACTCTCTACCACAAACAGCAATTGATGCAATATCAGTTGTTAATTCTAAGTCAGAAATCGATTGTTGCTTTTCATGCCAAAACAGAAAATGCTGGAAAATCTCAGCAGATCTGATAGCATCTGTGGACAGTGAATAGAGCCAATGTTTCGAGTCTGGATGGCCCTTTGCCAGAGCTGTTTTATTGTTAGCTGAAAGCAATAAGGCAACTGGGACAATGATGGTCACATCAGAAATGTTCTCATTGAATACTGGAACAAGTTTGTGGGCTAAATGGTCTGATCTTATATATTATATATATATAATGTGTGTGTGTCCAAATGCAGTAATGCAGCCAGAAGTCTTTGTCTCTGTCTGGAACTGTAACCCCATGTAGCAAAACTAAAATCCTTCAAGATAGTGACAATATAACATATTAACAGAATATAATGCCATGTCTGGGGCGGCACGGTGGCACAGTGGTTAGCACTGCTGCCTCACAGCGCCAGGGACCTAGGTTTAATTCCGGCCTCGAGTCACTGTCTGTGTGGAGTTTGCACGTTCTCCCCGTGTGTGCGTGGGTTTCCTCCGAGTGCTCCGGCTTCCTCCAACGGTCCAAAGATGTGCAGGTTAGGTTGAGTGGCCATGCTAAATTGACCCTACTGTCAGGGGGGTTAGCACGGTACATATGAAGGGTGACGGGAATAGGGCCTGGGTGGGGTTGTGGTTGGTGCGGACTCGATGGGCCAAATAGCCTCCTTCTGCACTGTAGATTCTATGATTCTATGATCAATAAATTCCAATAAAGTAAATCAAAGATTTCTCATTGGTAGGCTTTATCTTTACTAGATTTCCTGAGGCAGTTCTTCCTGGGAATGCGTGCTGATATAAATACTGATAGACACTACGAGCAAGTTCACAGCTGGAGATTAATAAGATCTGCCACCAATTGATCTCTCTGCTCATCTTCTCGCCTCTCATTTCCTTACTAACAGCTTTTCAAGTATTTTTCCACGAGACACACACATTTTGGAGCTAGCGCTTTGCCCCGCAGATCTGAAAAATCAGTAAAGAGAGCATTCAAGATGTTTTCTGCATGCACACACAGCATTGACACATACAAATATCATTCTTGTTTTTAATTCATCGCTTGGCAAACTTGTGTCAGCTGCACCTCCGTTGGTAGCACTCGTATATCTGAAACAACAGGTTGTGAGATCAAGACCCACTCCAATGAGCTGAGTACATAATCTAGGCTGGCACTTCAACGTAGGACTGAGGGAGTACTGCACTGTAGGAGGGGTTATCCTTCAGCTGAAATGTTAGGCCGCGGTCTCCCCTGCCCCTTCAGTTGGATGTAAAAAACATAATTTCAAAAGTAATTCATAGGCTCTGAAGAGACTTGGGATGCTCCAAGGTCATGAAAAGTGCTAAGGAAATGCAAGTTATTTCTTTCTTTTAACATTTCAAGAAACCTTGATCTTTGATACCAGAAGATTCAACTTTATCAGAATTCAACATGCATACTCTTATTCCCTTGAATGAATAAGTAAAACTTCCATCTTTAAAGGGGAGGGTTACTGTCTCACCAAGGAAATGAGGTCAGCCATTATGTTTCAGATAATATATTAGTGTTACAAGTAGGCTTACATTAACACTGCAATGAAGTTACTGTGAAAATCGCCTAGTCACCACACTCCAGTGCCTGCTCGGGTACACCGAGGGAGAATTCATCACGGCCAATGCACCGAACCAGCATGTCTTTTCGACTGTGCATGGAGCACCCGGAGGAAACCCACGCAGTCACGGGGAGAACACGCAGACTCCGTACAGACAGTGACCCAAGCTAGGGGTCGAACCCAGGCCCCTAGTGCTGTGAGGCAGCAGTGCTAACCACAGTGCCATTGTGGCAACACCTCAAAACAGTCTCTGCTGCTGCATGAACTAACTTTACTTATTAAACATTGTATTGAATTGTGGGCCTATTAAACACATTTCAACGGCATGATTCCATTTGCACAAAGCCAAGGTTAATGGCTTGAGTTACTCAAGATTTCTATGCATTAAACATTGGAAAATAGACAACGAAATTAGATTGGGAATTTCTCCTTTCCAACTCCTTAAATCTTCAGTGTAGTCTCCTTGCCCTGCTTCAGCAGTAGAGGTTACAAGGGAGACAGCTGACTGGTGAGTGGTGGGTAAGGTGGCTAAGTATTTACTATTTTTATTGTTTATACTTTGCAAGATCTTTTTGTAGTTTATAGTTTTTAAAGGCTATATTCTGTAGCAACGAATGAAGACCAGGGAAGAAGGGTCCGAGAGTAATTGACATTATTTAATATTAAGCATCTTCCATCTTTAACTTAAAGGGATAATTCATGGCAGGAGAGCTCAAAGCCGCTGTGTGCTCTTCATGCTTCATGTGGGAAGCCGGGAACACCTCCAGTGCCCAGGACCAGCATATGTGCGAGAAATGTCTCCAGCTGCAGCTCCTGGAAGCCCAGGTTTTGGAGCCGGAGCGGTGGCTGGGACACTGTGAGGCAGGGAGTATTGTGGGTAGCTCATATCGAGAGGTGGTCACATCGCAGGCTAAGACTCCACAGGCAGGTAAGGGATGGGTGACCACCAGGCAGAGCAAGACGTCTAGGCAGACATTGCAGGAATCTCTGTCTCCCTACAAAACAGATGTGCCACTTTGAATACTGCTGAGGAGAATGGCCTCTCGGGGTGGGGGGGGGGGGGGGGGGGGAGGGGTGGGGTGGGGGGGGAGGCAGGGTGGGGGGAGCAGTGGCAGTAGCAACAGCCAAATTTGTTGCACCATGGTTGGCTCTGCTGTACAGGGGAGCAGTAAAAAGTGCGGGAATGCAATAGTCTGTGTGTGTGTGTGTGTCCCACTAAACATGCACCATGGGCTAAAAAGTAGACTCATTTGATTCATCATTCCACAGAACTATAAAAAAGAAAAGCAGCATTCTTTGAATAATTTGCCTAGTCTCAAACCCATTATTTTCCCAGCTGGTGCAAAAATGATGCTTCAGCAATAGGTGAAGTGTTTTTTTAAAATAGACATGGTTTTCATGAGCTTGAAAAACAATTTTGATGCAGGTTAGAGGATAAAGGAAACTTTTTGGAAATATCAAGTTGAATGCTTCACAGCGAACCTCCTGGAGAAGGAAATATCGATAGGTCAGCACCAACAAACGAGACCACTTTCATGTGTAAATTGATAGTCTGCATCTGAAGAAATGGTTATTGAGAGAATGCCACTTAACAGTCAAAGAAATGCTTCCAAATCTTCCTGTGAAAGTGGCAAAATTGGCCATCACAGGTCACTTAGGATTTCACGGTCAAAGTCTCACAGAAATGACAGTGAATTTATTTTCAGAGAAAGCGCTCTTTGAAACAGAATGGTCCAGATCATCCGGTCTCTGGATTATCGGAGATTAGATGTATGACCCAAGTTGCACATTAGGCCAATGCAGAAACCCTGACATGAGGAGTTTGAACTGTCGATGGGCAGTTCCCCTCCTCCACCAAACCCTCTGCAAATGTCCCCAATTTGAATTGGTGTCAGAAGCTTCAGATGGTTCCTCAGGGAATGTTGGATAGATTAAAACCTATAAGTAGCCTCAGAACTTAAGTAACTAAAGAGTTGACCTCCCGCAGTCACTCACACTGACCTCAAATCCACAAACACCAAATGCCTACCGTGCCCCTCCCAATACCACCCCCAACTACCAACTATGCCCCAACTCACCAACTGACACAATAAGTATTCCCAACGCAACACGACGACCTCCCAATTACCCAGCGGCCCCCAACTATCCTCCCCACAACCACTTGACAATGGCCCTTGACTACCCCCTAACAATCCAACTATCCACTGCACAGCCCCCTGCCCACCCCCCGCCCGCCCCCCCCCCCAGGTTATGCCCCAACTACCTCCCAGTTCAGACCAGACTAGCCCACAATCTGACTACCTCCTGACCTGAATATCCCCTGACCCACCGACCACCTCAGCCACCTTCGCTCTCCCCACCTGCCCCTCACGTCCCTTCGTCCTCACCCATCTGCCATCCAACCCACTTGTGGTCTCACGTACCTATTCCCCTCCCACCCTATCTGCTATCACACATCTGCCACCGTGCCCACCGACCACCCTGTCCACCTACCAGCTCACATGCCCTATCCACTTACCTCACCACACTAGCCGTGCACTCATTCATCCACTCACTAATGTTCAGACTGGATGGTTAAACTCACCATAATGTCTTTCCTCGATTCTACTGCGATTTGATGGAGATCTCCGATGGAGGCTGCACTCCCCAGTTCTGGGAGAGCCGGGCTCAGCAGACCCAGTCAGAAAACTGGAGCAGCGTCAAGGCAGGAAGAAATTTCAGACACAGCAGCAATTCAGCGATGATTTTCCCACACAGCTCAGCTTTTGAATGCGATTCATAATTGTCTTTTTGGCTGCTTTGACAGTATGGTGATAACACTTCACATATCCACCTTGCAGTGACTAATGTGTTTTGTTATGCAATGGAGCGGAAACAAACAATGCAAACATTGCCATGAAATCTGTAATCATTTCAATTCTTAACTGCTTTAGAAAATAAACCAAATCTGTCATTTGAAATATCCTGGAATTAAATTGAAAAGTTGTGAATGGTCATTTCTGGGACTGATGTTCTTACATCATTTAGGAGAATTACTAGCAGTGCAACACTTTGAGTTGTGGGGAGTGGGGGAGGGATGGTCATAGCGGGTTGGGAATAATTCTTCTAATATTTTCTCCGAACTCTTGGTCCCTGTCTGCCACACATGCCTGCAATTAGAGAAAGAGGGATTGCCAACGTTGTGAATGTAGCCTAATCCATCACGCAAACCAGCCTCCCATCTATTGACTCTGTCTACACTTCCCGCTGTCTCGGCAAAGCAGCCAGCATAAGTAAGGACCCCACGCACTCTGGAAATTCTCTCTTCCACCTCTTCCGTCGGGAAAAAGGTACAAAAGTCTGAGGTCACGTACCAACCGACTCAAAAACAGCTTCTTCCCTGCTGCCATCAGACTTTTGAATGGACTTACTTTGCATTAAGTTGATCTTTCTCTACACCCTAGTTAGACTGTAACACGACATTCTGCACTCTCTCGTTTCCTTCTCTATGAATGGTATGCTTTGTCTGTATAGCGCGCAAGAAACAATACTTTTCACTGCATACTAATACATGTGACAATAATAAATCAAATCAAATCAAATCAAAGTTGCTATCATGATGATATTACCTTAAAGGGCCAGCAACAAACAGGGCCACAGTGTTGAACCACCTAGTGACCATCTTGCAGAGTTTGTTATCAACCCTTCTGCTTCACTCTACAATAACTGGTAATCATAATCAAATGCCTCTTTGGAGAGGATTAACCTTGGGGGAAAGCAGGACGCAATTACCGTGATAAAACGGTTCCTTTTTGTCCACTGAGATAATGAGTCTCAGCGCGCACATGTGCCCCTTTTGTTAGGGCGGCTTTGACTGAGTGGCAACGAGCAGCTGAGCAAGGTTAAACTGCGCACACAGCTCAAACCAGTTGGCCGCCACCTGCCCACGTTTCCTGGCCTACTCTCGCTGACCCAGTGCGACAAGCTGTTACTAAACATCATGGCCTTGAACATAACAGCGTCTTATTATGTGCCAAGCCACTGGCATGTAAATGAGAGGCAATGATAAAAATATGAGAAGTAAGAGATTTCCATCATCTGTGTATAAGTCAGGCTCCATGCAGAATGCAGGAACAGTAAGGCTCCGCATCTGAGCAGACGGGGCTTCATTTTGTGCTCACTGGTGGCAAAGCATTTCATAGAATCGTAGAATCCCTACAGTGCAAAAAGAGGCCATTCAGCCCATCGAGCCTGCACTGACACCAGGCCTTAGCCCCGTAACCCCACATATTTACCCTGCTAATCCCCTGACACTAAAGGTGCAATTTTCCTGTCCCTCGCGCCACGGGAATCGTAGTGGGTAGGGCACGGACCATGCAAAGGTCTGTTGATCTCGGGCTGGTATTTCCGGCCATGGGGCAAGCGCACCCTAATGGCCAATCTAACATGGCTAATCAACCTAACCCACACATCTCTAGATGTGTTTTCCAAGAACATTTCCAAATAAATGGGGAGGGGTGACATGATTAACATTCATCAATCCAGTAACAATATTTTGAACCAGAAAGGCCTGGGATCAAGTCCCATGATTTTGCCCTATACGAACGTCGCTTGTGGTAAGTTTATCTGTCTTTGTGGGGATTGTCAGTTCAATGCAGCATCTTACAAAGCAGGGGGTGACTGCAACAGTGTGGACAATGGTCACAGTGGTCAGGCTTCATGTACAAGGGCCGCATAAACACACTGGCAGCCCATGAACCGGAACAGCCTAATCTCCCGTCTGAAAAGTCATGAAAGTCCTTCAGTTTATTCACTATCAGAACTCAAGAGTCATTAGAATTCCCATCATTTCAACACAATAAAATGAGTAAACATAACCCGGTTCGAAAGTGTTTATCGGCCACATTATCCCTGCAAGACAGCGGCAAAATCTAATAAAGCCACTGCAACTTTGAACTTGACTATCTCAGTTGTCACACTAATAGCTTAAAAGCATCAATAAATTTTGCTGGGCTTTTGCTGGAGTACTGCAGAGACATATGGTCAGAAATGAATGCATTTTGAGTGTTCTCCTTCTCCTTCACCTTACGCTGTTTTCCTAGTGATGCTGTTTTAATTTTGATTCGGCAAGACCAAAGTCGGAAAGCCAGCTCCTCACATTTACACTGCAAAATCTGCTTCCCCTTACCCTGATCCAGATCATTGAACTCAGTTATAATTAGCAGCATAAACACAGGGACACAATTCATGGGAGTTGGCACCCTGGAATCCACAATAAATCCACTATACAAGCAGCATCTCTCTGACGCTTGGGATGGGACTGCGCTGAGATATTTCCAAGAATTGCCCTGTTTATTCAGAGCCACAGAATCCAAGAGAGTTTGGAAAATACTTTCTTCCTGAAGGCAGAATCATTGATCTTTGACCGTTGGTTTAACTGTGAACTGGACAACTGTGAAACCTGCGGCTTTCCCTCTGGGTAAAGTCAAGGTGTGGCGTAAAGTCAACGCTCCAAAAGCTAATGGTATTTGCTACCAAATAAACCTGTTGGACTTTAACCTGGTGTTGTTAAAACTCTTACTAAAGTCAAGGTGGCAGAGGATCAAGTACAGAAGAGGCCAATCTGGGCAAGTTTCTGAGCACTTTTAGCAGGGCTCAGGGAGTCAAAAATGTTAATTGGACCCCAATCATGAAAGTTTGGGCTTCCCCTATCCAGACTTTCCTTCCCCTTATGAGTCACAGCACCTGGATTTCATACTCAAGTCCTACAGGGGAAGTAAGCACATTCTATTGACTCATAGCGAATTGTGACATTCCTGAAACATACAGTCACTTTACAGGCAATTCTACCTCAGTTATTCACATCAGTTACGTGGATCCTACTTGTATTTACTTTCCCTTTGCCACACTGCAGCCTTGGTTGGTTAAAAAGTACTAATTATCATGGAAAGGGCACAGGACTTGAGAGACAGGTGTCACGCCCAATAGTAATCCCACTAAAGGCCCTGTACGTGCGTCACCCAGCATTTTGTTTTGAGTTGAAAATGAGCACACTTCCCATGAGTCAACAGGATGATTTGTTGAGAAAGATGACCCGTTTTATTGACGAGAGCTTCCAATTACTCCAACTGACACAATCCCACATATCTGTGGCTATGTTTAATGAGTGCTCGGTACTCTGAACTATCTGCTAGTAAATGCTCCGTCACCTCAACAGAACCCACCGCTGTCACAGACTCAAATCATCCCTCCGTGTCTGACTCAGATCTAATATACTTGCCGATGTTAGATCTGCTCTTTTAACTGATACCTCTTTGGATGCTGAAAATCTCCCAAAGCTTCCACAATGGAGTAACATTCTGTTGCTTGGGAACAACCCAGTGATCTCCTTGTATCCAACTATTCCTGTTAGTTATGTGTGTAAAGTATGGAGGAAATGAATCAGGTCATTGATCTAAAAGCAAAATACAGTGGATGCTGGAAATCTGAATGAAAAACAGTAAATGCTTGATAAACTCAGCAATTCTGGCAGCATCCTTCTCTTTCGCTTTGAATAAGATTTTGATTTGATTTGATTTATTGTCACATGTATTGGCGTACAGTCAAAAGTATTGTTTCTTGCGCGCTATACAGACAAAACATTATTGTTCATAGAGAAGGAAATGAGAGAGTGCAGAATGTAGTGTTACAGTCATAGCTAGGGTGTAGAGAAAGATCAACTTAATGCAAGGTAAGTCCATTCAAAAGTCTGACAGCAGCAGGGAAGAAGCTGTTCTTGGGTTGGTTGGTACGTGACCTCAGACTTTTGTACCTTTTTCCCGATGGAAGAAGGTGGAAGAGAGTATGTCCGGAGTGCGTAGGGTCCTTGATCATGCTGGCTGCTTTGCCGAGGCAGCGGGAAGTGTAGACAGAGTCAATGGATGGGAGGCTGGTTTGTGTGATGGATTGGGCTACATTCACGACCGTTTGTAGTTTCTTGCGGTCTTGGGCAGAGCAGGAGCCACAGCAAGCTGTGATACAACCAGAAAGAATGCTTCCTATGGTGCATCTGTAAAGGTTGGTGAGAGTCGTAGCTGACATGCCAAATATCCTTAGTCTTCTGAGAAAGTAGAGGCATTGGTGGACTTTCTTAACTATTGTGTCGGCATGGGGGCAACAGGACAGATTGTTGGTGATCTGGACACCTAAAAATTTGAAGCTCTTGACCCTTTCTACTTCGTTCCTGTTGATGTAGACAGGGGCATGTTCTCCTTCACGCTTCCTGAAGTTGATGACAATCTCCCTCGTTTTGTTGACATTGAGGGAGAGATTATAGTCGCCGCACCAATCACCTGATTCTCTATCTCATTCCTGTACTCTGTCTCATCATTGTTTGAGATCCGACCCACTACGGTGGTGTCATCAGCAAACTTGAAAATCAAGTTGAAGGGGAATTTGGCTGCACAGTTATAGGTGTGTAAGGAGTATAGTAGGGCGCTCAAAACATAGCCTTGTGGGGCACCGGCGTTGAGGATGATCGTGGAGGTGTTGTTGTTGCCTATCCTTACTGATTGTGGTTTGTGAGTTAGGAAGTTCAGGATCCAGTCGCAGAGGGAGGAGCCGAGGCCCAGGCCAAGTTACTAGTGGTGTACCGCAAGGATCTATTTTGAGGGCCCTGCTGTTTGTCATTTTCATAAATGACCTGGATGAGGGCGTAGAAGGATGGGTTAGTAAATTTGCAGATGACACTAAAGTTGGTGGAGTTGTGGACAGCGTGGAAGGTTGTTGCAGGTTACAGAGGGACATAGATAAGCTGCAGAGCTGGGCTGAGAGGTGGCAAATGGAGTTCAATGCGGAAAAGTGTGAGGTGATTCACTTTGGAAGGAGTAACAGGATTACAGAGTACTGGGCTAATGGTAAGATACTTGGAAGTGTGGATGCACAGAGAGATCTCGGTGTCCATATGCATAGATCCCTGAAAGTTGGCACCCAGGTTGATAGGGTTGTTAAGAAGGCGTACGGAGTGTTAGCTTTTATTGGTAGAGGGATTGAGTTTCAGAGCCAGGAGGTCATGTTGCAGCTGTACAAAACCCTGGTGCGGCCGCACTTGGAGTATTGTGTACAGTTCTGGTCACCGCATTATAGGAAGGATGTGGAAGCATTGGAAAGGATGCAGAGGAGATTTACTAGGATGTTGCCTGGTGTGGTGGGAAGGTCTTATGAGGAAAGGCTGAGGGACTTGAGGTTGTTTTCGTTAGAGAGAAGAAGGTTAAGAGGTGACTTAATAGAGGCATATAAGATGATCAGAGGATTAGATAGGGTGGACAGTGAGAGCCTTTTTCCTCGGATGGTGATGGCTAGCATGAAGGGACGTAGCTTTAAATTGAGGGGTGATAGATATAGGACAGATGTCAGAGGTAGGTTCTATACTCAGAGAGTAGTAAGGACTGCTTGGTAGGGCGGCACGGTAGCACAGTGGTTAGCACTGCTGCTTCACAGCTCCAGGGTCCCGGGTTCGATTCCCGGCTCGGGTCACTGTCTGTGTGGAGTTTGCACATTCTCCTCGTGTCTGCGTGGGTTTCCTCCGGGTGCTCCGGTTTCCTCCCACAGTCCAAAGATGTGCGGGTTAGGTTGATTGGCCAGGTTTAAAAAATTGGCCCTTAGAGTCCTGGGATGCGTAGGTTAGAGGGATTAGCGGGTAAAATATGTGGGGTTAGGGCCTGGGTGGGATTGTGGTCGGTGCAGACTCGATGGGCCGAATGGCCTCCTTCTGCACTGTAGGGTTTCTATGATTTCTATGATTTCTATGACATGGAATGCCCTGCCTGCAGCAGTAGTGGACTCGTCAACATTAAGGGCATTTAAATGGTCATTGGATAAACATATGGATGATATTGGAATTGTGTAGGTTAGATGGGCTTTAGATCGGTTTCACTGATCGGCGCAATATCGAGGGCCGAAGGGCCTGTACTGCGTTGTAATGTTCTATGTTCTATGCTCAAGAACTTTGGAGATGAGTTTCGTCGGAATAATGGTGTTGAACGCTGAGCTGTAGTCAATAATTAGGAGTCTGACATAGATGCCTTTGTTATCTAGGTGTCGTACAGACTCGAAACCTTAACTCTGTTTCTCTCTCCACAGATGCTGCCAGATCTGCCTAGTTTTTCCAGCATTTTCTGCTTTTATTTCAGTCCATTTGATCTATTGTTGCTACCTGCGATGTGTAGTGCCAGGACACCAAGAAGCAAAATGGATGAAGTTAAAAAGAAGTCTTTATCAACATTACTGAACTATTTATGTTTCTACAGTGGAGGGTAAAGGTATAGAAAGGACCTCATGCTCGGTCCTTACATGTTGCCACCCATCTCTAAATTGCCCTTAGCTCTGGATCATGTATCTCCTTATATCTCCTTGAGGATGATGCTGTACTCAGTCCCCATGTTAACCCTTTGGGTACCAGATCCTTCTAGTATTTCCATGACTCAACAATTTCTCATAATGAGCACAGGACACTGATAGCTTAGTGTGCATTGGTTATGTATCATGTTATGTATCCTGGTCTGTCCAGGTCCCAACCTGTCCTGGTCCCCCCATGCCGACACTATAGTTAAGAAAGCCCACCAACGCCTCTACTTTCTCAGAAGACTAAGGATATTTGGCACGTCAGCTACGACTCTTACCAACTTTTACAGATGCATCACAGAAAGCATTCTTTCTGGTTGTATCACAGCTTGCTGTGGCTCCTGCTCTGCCCAAGACCGCAAGAAACTACAAACGGTCGTGAATGTAGCCCAATCCATCACACAAACCAGCCTCCCATCCATTGACTCTGTCTACACTTCCCGCTGCCTCGGCAAAGCAGCCAGCATGATCAAGGACCCTACGCACTCCGGACATACTCTCTTCCACCTTCTTCCATCGGGAAAAAGGTACAAAAGTCTGAGGTCACGTACCAACCAACCCAAGAACAGCTTCTTCCCTGCTGCTGTCAGACTTTTGAATGGACTTACCTTGCATTAAGTTGATCTTTCTCTACACCCTAGCTATGACTGTAACACTACATTCTGCATTGTCTCATTTCCCTCTCTATGAACAGTATGCTTTGTCTGTATAGCGCACAATACTTTTCACTGTATGTTAATACAAGTGACAATAATAAATCAAGTCAAATTAAAAATGATAGGGACACAGCAAATCCTGACTGGAAGCATGAAGAACGAGATAAGGCTGAAAATATCTATTTTTTTTCTTGCCTCCCTTCTTTAAAATGCCCAGACATTCGATGTTAAAGATGGCAGGGAGATGATCTGTTCCGAACTTTGTGCAAACAATGCTTTATAGTACTAGCCCCTTGGAGTTTGTTCAAAACCTGGAGTGGCTATCCTGCTTCATGTTTTACCATCTCTAACCTTGGCCAAGTTGGAGAGCTTGCAGTACAGAAAACTGCAAGACCCAATACTTCGATCTTGTTCATCAATTTCAGTTTGATATTGCTGAGAAGCAAACATTTTTTCTGCATTTGTGTGTGGGGGAGGGGGGGGCGGGTAGGCAGCACGGTGGCACACCTGATGAAGGAGCAGTGGTCCGAAAGCTCGTGCTACCAAATAATCATGTTGGACTTTAACCTGGTGTGAGACTTCTTACTGAATCCAAAGGTGTGCCGGTTAGGTTGATTGGCCATGCTAAATTGGCCCTATTGTTGAGGGATTGACAGGGTAAATATGTGGGGTTATGTGAGTGGGGCCTGGGTGAGACTGTGGTCGGTGCAGACTCGATGGGCCGAATGGCCCCCTTCTGCTTGGTAGGGATTCTGTGATTCTTTGATTCTAATCAGGAGTAGCACAAATCTGAGGTAGCATGGTGGTACAGTGGTTAGCACTGCTGCCTTACAGCTCCAGCGACCTGGGTTCAATTCCAGTCTCAGGTGACTCTCTGTGTGGAGTTTGCACATTCTCCCTGTGACTGCGTGGGTTTCCTCTGGATGCTCCAGTTTTCTCCCACAGTCCAAAGATGTGCGGGTTAGGTAGATTGGCCATGTTCAATTGCCTCTGAGTGTGAGGAAAATTTGCAGCTAAATACATGAGGTTATGGGGATATGGCCTGGGTGGGATTGTGGTCGGTGCAGACTCAATGGGCTGAATAGCCTCCTTCTACACTGTAAGAATTCTATGATACAATTTGAAAATCATCCTTGAGTGCTCCAACAGCATTCTTTTAACACTTAGCACAAAAGAAACACTCCCTGTTACAACAATGTTACAGTTCCAACCCCTAGGTCAACAATCCTCATGACTTTAAGTAAGATTGTACAATTATTTCCAAATTATCATCCATTTCCTGCTGTGCGACTAAGACTGTCATTTCACCGAGGACTTGTCGCCTTTATTAGTGAGAAGAATTTCACCCTAAATGATGGATTTGAACTCAGGCCCCCGAGGTAGAAGAAGTCACTTATTGCAGCCATTGTTACAGGAAATGGCCAATTCGACTGCCTCAGATTTTGGTTTCTAGGCTGTCAGGCAGAGTTAGAACAAGCTTTGTTGCTACTGGGATATGCAGCAAAGTACAGCAGGATTCTGTGAAAGAAAAAGAACCAGTTATCCATCTTATTCCCTTGCCAGCTATAGAGATACCACCTTCTGCAATAGGTAACATCAGACCCTAAAGGCAGAAAGATTTGCCGCAGCTTTTCTTTCAGATTCAAGAATGAACGACAGGCTATTAACAAATTGTCCTAGAGTTAGCAGCAATCGTACACCTCATTTTGACAGGACTATTAGGTCTTCCCATTATATTATTTTACTCAAACCATTATCAGAGAATGATTGCACTGAGGGATTCCTTTGTAGAGCCTTGGTAATACTTTTTTATTAGCACCCAGCTAGAAACCTTGTGATGAAGACTTGTCCACTGCAGTGTGAGTAGTATGCTGCAGCATAAAGTTGTCAAACATGCATTATTTCCACTTACACTCGAGTGAGATACGACTTTAGTCCACACAGCACTGTATTAACTGTTGTGCCACTATTTACCTCCTCTGGGCTGACACTCCACTTCACTTATGGAGGTACCATTTTTGGATGAGGACCTCTTGATTGGATGTAATAGATCACATAACATTATTCGAAGAGGAGTGGGGAGAGTTCTCACCAGTATCTGTCGCTCAATCAACAGAATCATAGAATAGAGTTTTACAGCACAAAAACAGACCCTTTGGCCCATCGTGTCTGTGCTGGCCATCAAGCACCAATCTATTCTAATCCCATTTTCCAGCACTTGATCCGTAGCCTTGCATTTTATGGCATTTTAAGTGCTCATCTAAATGCTTCTTAAATGTTGTGAGGATTTCCACCTCTATTATCCTTCCAGGCAGTGAGTTCCAGATTCCCACCATCCTTCTACACTGTAAGAATTCGATGATATAATTTCCTCCCCCTTACCTAAATCTATGCCCCCTGGTTATTGATCTCTGGACTTAAGGGGAAAAAAAATCTTCCTATCTACCCTATCTGTGTCCCTCATAATTTTGTACACCTTAATCATGTTCCTCCTCAGCCTTCTCTGTTCTGTGGAAAACAATCCCGGCCTAGACAGCCTCCCTTCTTTCTGAAATGCTCCAGCTCAGCCAACACCCTGGTGAATCTCCTCCTCACCCTCTCGAGCGCAATCACATCCTGGGCGGCACAGTGGTTAGCACTGCTGCCTTACAGCACCAGGGACCCAGGTTCAATTCCAGCCTCAGGTCACTGTGTGGAGTTTGCATGTTCTCCCTGTGTCTGTGTGGGTTTCCTCCGGGTGCTCTGCTTTCCTCCCACAGTCCAAAGACATGTGGTTTAGGTTGATTGGCTATGCTAAATTGACCCTAGTGTCAGGGGGACTAGCAGGCTAAATATGTGGGTTTATAGGAATAGGGCCTGGGTGGAATTGTGGTCAGTGCAGACCCGATGGGCCAAATAGCCTCCGTCTGCACTATAGGGATTCTATGTTCCTTCCTATTCTGTGGCAACCAGAACTGCACACAGTACTCTAGCCTAATGATAATTTTATACAGTTCCATCATAACCTTCCTCTTATATGCCTCAGCTAATAAAGTCAGGTATCCCATCTGCCTTCTTAACCATCTTATCTACCTGTACTGCTGCCTTCAGGGAACTCCGAGGTCCCTCTGGTCCTCTGTACTTCCTAGCATCCTACCCTTCATTGTATGTTCCCTTGCCTTGTGAGTCCTCCCCAAATGCATCACCTCACACTTTTCAATTAAATTCCATTTGCCACAGTTCTACCCGTCTGACCAGCCCGTCCATATCATCCTGTAATCTAAGGCTTTCCTTACTGGTGAACTTACCGCCTTCTTTCGCCAAAACCTGGTTATCTGGTCATTATCACACTTCAATTTAAGGCACCTTGTGTATAAATTTTCTCCTGACTTTCCAACATTACAACAGCGACTACACATTAAAAGTACCTCACTGGCCCCCTGAGTTTATGAAAGGTGTTCCATAAATCCAATTCTTTTGCCTGTCAAACCTTGTCCCTCATTAAACTAACTCTTTAATTTCAAATAAGACATGTCATAATACTTCTGGATAATTGACTTTATATTTGGTGTTATAAATAATTACAGTAATTACCGTCAGCAATTGAAAATCTCTACTATAGGGAGTGCCCGCTGGCATATCACTTCAAATAATTTGGCCCAGCAATTACAGTCTAGACCTACAGTCAGAAAAGATTACAGTCATATCAACAGCTAATTTTAAATTGTGCTTCAAAGCGCACATTAACTGAAAGTGAAAACAATGGATTTTACAAATAATCCCAGCAACAGCCCGCAGAGGTCTATTATTGAAGTCTCAACTCGAATAACTGAACTCAAAGGCTCCACATTGCATGCACTTACTCCAGGTTATATTTTCAGCAGTTGAGCTGAAACCCTTGTGAAAAGGCCTGCCCATTGCAAGTTTATAGCAAAGTAAGCACTGTGCTGTGAATTTTTACCATACAGACGTATCATTATTATTTCTATTTACACTAGTGTAAGTCATATCACTTTACCCCACATTGTGCTGCTGACTAAGCTTGTGAGTAAAATGTGTTATCGGAGGTACTTTAGAAATCGCTTGCTTCTTAAATGGCTCATTTCAAGTACCATCAGAGGCTTTCTTTGGCAGGAGAAAGCTAAACTCCAAATCAATCAATTGCTAAGTCCAAGTCATTTACTAAACGGGGGTATTTTTCACATTGAGAGAAAGCTGTTTCTCTCTCAGTGAAGCTTGAAAGGACTGCTAAAATGAGTCTTTCTGTCACTGCATGGTGTAGTAACTGAGACAACGACTAAAGCAATTCCTTGATAAAACAAGATGTAACTTACTTAAATAAACGGCTGAATAAAATAAAAGTGCGTGACTGATCTGAAAGATCGGAGGATATTGGAAAGACGTGCAAAGTACTTCTGAAAAAAGCCAACCTAAGTGAGATGAAAGTAGTGAAAGGCTATAGCTCATTGGATATCCTCTGGACGTTTTCAGAAAGCTTGCAATGGTGTCTGAGGAGAGGGGAACGTTCTGGGCAGGGGAGAGAGGTTTAAAAAGTGAAAAATAGCGGACAGTAGTGACTGAGATGACAGCAAAGATGCATCTGGGGGAAAATCTGTTCAGGCCTGAAAAACAGGAATGGGGATCATGATGAATGATTAAAGTGAGCTTGTTGCTTCAGGGGAAGTCAGCACTAACGCTCCATGCACCACTCATTGAAACGATTGCAGTGTGCAACCAATGCTAATAATGCAGCTGAGTGGCTGTACACCTGAGCAGGGGGTGCAAAATTGTGATACTGGTGTGAGCTCAATCTAACCGGCATGGTGGCACCATGGTTAGCACTGCTGCCTCACAGCGCCAGGGACCTGAGTTCAATTCCTGGCTCGGGTCATTGTCTGTGTGGAGTCTGCATATTCTCCCTGTGTCTGTGTGGGTTTGCTCCGGGTGCTCCCACAGTCTGAAAGATGTGCTGATTAGGTGCATTGACCCGAACAGGTGCCGGAGTGTGGTGAATTTCACAGTAACTTCATTGCACTGTTAATGTAAGCCTTATGTGTGACTAATAAGTAAACTTTACTTTAACCAGCCATACCAAACCAGTGGTACTACCAAGCCTCTACTTTCTCAGGAGACTAAGGAAATTTGGCATGTCAGCTACAACTCTCACCAACTTTTACAGATGCACCATAGAAAGCATTCTTTCCGGTTGTATCACAGCTTGGTTTAGCTGTCCAAGTCTGCAGGAAACTACAAAGGGTCATGAACGTAGCCAAGTCCATCACTCAAACAAGCCTCGCATCCATTGACTCTGTCTACACTTCCCACTGCCTGGGAAAAGCAGCCAGCATAATCAAGGACCCCACACACCCTGGACATTCTCTCTTCCACCTTCTTCCATCAGGAAAAATATGCAAAAGTCTGAGATCACGTACCAACCTACTCAAAAACAGCTTCTTCCCTGCTGCCATCAGACTTTTGAATGGACCTACCTTGCATTAAGTTGATCTTTCTCTACACCCTAGCTACGACTGTAACACTACATTCTGCACTTGCTGATGTCCTTCTCTATGTACGGTATGCTTTGTCTGTATAGCGCGCAAAAAACAACACTTTTCACTGTACATGTGACAATAATAAATCAAATCAAACAAACCAAATATAAAAGCTCGGGGCACTACTTAAAGGCAATGCCTCATTTCTTGAAGGGGACATGCATTTGGGTCGCAGCAGGTTCTGGAAGCTATTCCAAGTGTCATTTTACCCCAGGAATGACCCAGGAATGGCAGTCAGCAAGTTCCAATGTTTTCCAATGCAACATGGAAGTCCTTGCTGCTGAAAGTGGAAAGTAGTGCCCCGAGCTTTTATATTTGGTTTGTTTGATTTGATTTATTATTGTCACATGTACAGTGAAAAGTGTTTTTTTTTGCGCGCTATACAGACAAAGCATACCGTACATAGAAAAGGACATCAGCGAGTACAGAATGTAGTGTTACAGTCGTAGCTAGGGTGTAGAGAAAGATAGCTTATGGTATTTGCTACCAAATAAACCTGTTGGACTTTAACCTGGTCTTGTGAGACTTCTTAAAGTGGAGAGGGCAGGGGAGCTCTTCAATCTACAGGAGGCCAAGAGGTCTTCCAAATAAACTCTGAGAATGCAATGGGAGTAGATAGCAGGTCAATGCCAGCAATTTAGACCTGGGGACCTGGATTCATTGCCGAATGACCTCACATTAGTGGCCACGAGCAGAGAACACTGCACCTCATTAACTGCACCAATAGCATCGTACTATGCACAATGCTCCACACCCTTATCACTCACTTAACAGCAACCTCTATCAATCCCACATTCGTAGCTTCACCACAAATTCACATGCTTAGCACTGCTGCAAGCTACACACCCATGTCTCACAGCCTGCACACACTGCTAGCTATTCAACCATGGCAGACAAATCACCGAACCACATAGCACCACAGTCACTCACACACTTCCATCTCTCTTGCAGCACAACATGGCACAGCTGGTGACGCCCATATCCCGTGAACAAATCCATAAAAAAGATAACTGGGCAGTAGCAGTAACTGACGGGGAGGGGGAGGAGTGGGGGCGGGGTACAGGTATGGCTGCATGTCCTCACCCCTCTGGTGGAAACCACCATTGGAGCAGCCATGGCTGAGACTGTGGTCGGTGCAGGGCTGAAAGCATCAAAGGCGACAGTGTTTTCGTAGTTCACACAAGAACAGAAAATGTTGGAAAATCTCATCAGGCCTGACAGCATCTTTGTAAAGAGATTGGAGATGATGTTTCGAGTCTGGATGACCCTTCATCAGGAACTAGTGTTCTCATAGCTAATCTTCCTTGTGTTAATGCAAGCTTACTTGTGCCAATAATGAATAAACTTAAAACTTAAACAATAGCAAGCCTGCCAGGAAAGCTGTGATCAATGTCAAAGCAGATGAAGAACTTTACACGTGACCTTGCGTAGAGTTCTGGAGCTCTCCTTTCCAACATGGGATGGTGGCCAGCTCCATTTTCATGCATACTTTTGGACCTGATCACGATGCAGCATCTGACGCCCGATGGCTCTGCTTCCATTGTAGTGTAAGCAGAAGCCACCAGAGGCTGAGTGCTGCAGTATTAGTTCAGTCTGAAGTCACACAAGCTCCGTTTACAGCCACATTAACTCAGGCTGCTGACACCACGGCTGCAGATAGCAGTGCTCAAAGGGCCTCACAGCAGGGTGACAATCTGTCTCCAATCGATTATTGGGATTGTTGAGGCGTCACTCCAGGGAAATGACAGTGGACCCGTGACAAACAAACCTGCCGCCATAGAAATCATCAAACAGTTACAGCTTAGAAGGGAGCCATTCAGCTCATCGTATCCATGATGGTTCTCTGCGAAAAGTAACATCAATATTCCCTCCTCCAAAAGCCTCCACTGTGCTCTCAGGCAGAGCATTGCCGATTCTGACCACTCACTGTGTAAAAACATTCTCTCTCGTGTCATCTGGTTTTTAGGCCAATCACCTTCAAATTGGTGTCCTCTTGACCTATGGGAACAGTGTCTCCCTGTCCACACTGTCTTGTCCCCTCATGTTTTTGAACACTTCCAACCAATTTCTTAATCAATCTCCATGATGCTAAGGAGTGGGGAATGGGCAACAAGACTTGGGTACACCAGTCGCTGAAGGTAAGCATACAGGTGCAGCAGGCAGTAAAGAAAGCAAATGGTATGTTGGTCTTAATAGTGGGAGGATTCAAGTACAGGAGCAGGGATGTCTTGCTGCAATTATACAGGGCCTTGGCGAGAGCACACCCAGAATATTGTGTGCAGTTTTGATCTCCTTATCTGAGGAAGGAGGAAGTGCAGAGGTTTACCAGACTACCGTCCCAGGGGCGGCATGGTAGCACAGTGGGGGGCGGCACGGT
Organism: Mustelus asterias; assembly: GCF_964213995.1. Lineage (NCBI taxonomy): Eukaryota > Metazoa > Chordata > Chondrichthyes > Carcharhiniformes > Triakidae > Mustelus > Mustelus asterias. Next base: position 64,385,498 of record NC_135817.1, read on the forward strand.
AGCACAGTGGTTAGCACTGCTGCCTCACAGCTCCAGCGACCTGGGTTCGATTCCCGGCTTGGGTCACTGTCTGTGTGGAGTTCGCACATTCTCCTCGTGTCTGCATGGGTTTCCTCCGGGTGCTCCGGTTTCCTCCCACAGTCCAAAGATGTGCGGGTTAGGTTGATTAGCCATGCTAAAAAAAATATTGCCCTTAGTGTCCTGAGATGCGTAGGTTAGAGGGATTAGTGGGTAAATATGTAGGGATATGGGGGTAGGACCTGGGTGGGATTGTGGTTGGTGCAGACTCGATGGGCCGAATGGCCTCTTTCTGTACTGTAGGGTTTCTATGATTTCTATGATAACTCCTGGGATGGCAGGAGAGATGTATGAGGAGAGATTGAGTCCGTTACGATTATATTTGCTGGAGTTTAGAAGGATGACAGGGGGTTTAATAGAAAGCTATAAAATCCTAACAGGACTAGACTGTAGTAGATGCAGGAAGGATGTTCCTGATGGTGGGGGTGTCCAAAACTTGGGGGCATAGTTTAAGGATATGGGGTAAACCTTTTAGGACTGAGATGAGGAGAAATGTTTTCACCCAGAGAGTGGTAGGCCTTTGGAATCTGTTACTATGGAAAGCATTTGAGGCCAAACATTGTATGTTTTCAAGAAGGCCCTTGGAGTGAAAGGGAGCAAATGATATGGGAGGAAGGTGGGATCAGGCTATTGAGTTGGATGATCAGCCATGATCATAAAGAATGGTGGAGCAGGCTCAAGGACCGAATGTCCTATTTCTTCTCCTATTTTCTATGTTTCGATGAGAACAGATACAGTTTCTCCAATTTGTTTTCGTAATTGGGGTTCCTCATCCCTGGACCTTCAACAATTTGTGCACGTATACATCAAGGTCTTTCTGCTCCTGCCCCCTTTAGAGTTGTATGCTTTAGATTATATTGGGGGCGATCCTCCCATCCCGCTGCGCTAAAGAAATTAGGGGCGATCGGTGGAGGTGGGGGTCTCACTGCCACGGTGGGAGAAGGAGGGAGGCCAGCGATCAGGGCGGCCAGGAGGAGGGGGGGTCAGCTGGGAGGGAGGGGTCAGGACCGCAGGCGAGGAGTCAGGACTGCTGTGGGGGGGCGGTTGGCACTGCAGGGGGGGATTCGGGACTGGGGAGGGGGTTAACTGTCGGCAGGGATGGGGGGCTGGAGACCAGGATGGGCGGGAGGTATGGGAGGTCGAGGCTGGGCCCAGGACCACATCTGCCACGTGTCCGCCCACTCCACCAGCCTCTCCATGTCATCACATGTGATCACATCTTTCCTGTACTGGGGTGGCCAGCACTGTCACATAACCCTAGCTGTGGCCTCACTAGTATTTTATATGTTTCTAGCATCACCTCTGACTTCTTCAGTTCTAAAAGGGAAGTGTCCCAGATAACTTTATAACTAACTTATCTGGCTGTCCTGCTACCTTCAGGGATCTGTGACTGTGCACTCAAATATCCCCCTGTTCCTCTGCACCTCTCAGCAATCCCTACCACTTATTTGGTATTCCCTTTCATGTTTCCTCATTTTGTCTCATATATCTGCAGATCAAGTTCCACTTGCCGCTCTTCTGCCCACCTTACCAGTCGATCGATATCTTCCTGCGGTCTACAGCTTTCTTCCTCGGGGCGACACGGTGGCAAAGTGGCTAGCACTGCTGCCTCACAGCACCAGGGACCCGGGTTCGATTCTTGGCTTGGGTCACTGTCTGTGTGGGGTTTCCACATTCTCCCTGTGTCTGCGTGGGTTTCCTCCGGGTGCTCTGGTTTCCTCCCACATTCTGAAAGACGTACTGGTTAGGTGCATTGAGCTGAACAGGCGCCTGAGTGTGGCGTCTAGGGGAATTTCACAGTAATTTCATTGCATTGTTAATGTAAGCCTTACTTGTAACTAATAATTTAACTTTAACTTTAGTTATCAACCACACAGCCAAACATTATATCATTGAAAAGCTCCTTAGCGTATATTTAGGTTTAAATCATTGATGTTTACCATGAACAGCAAGGGACCATCCACCTGGTCGAATCCCCTTTTCCAGCTGTTCAAACTGAACTATATAGTTCAAACCCTCAATGGACTCGTTCACTCTGAGTTGGGTCTTTCAATCCCACATCCTATCCATCGCTTTAATATATTACTTCCACCTCAATGATTTCACATCTACTCTTACTTAATTTTAGCTCCCACTGAGTCCGTTACCCATTCCAGGTCTTTATTTTTGCCTCCACCTTTTATTTCTCTGAAGCCTGTCTCACCTGCCTCTGAACCATTATCTTTCCCATTAGAACTGCCTTTGTCAACCTCTGGATATCAAATTCAAGGCCTTAAAATTCACCATGGCCTTGCACCTCCTTAATGCCTGTGCTCCAGACTTATATACTTCCGAGCTTCTTTTCCGCACATCCCAATTCCATGACTCCACCTCCGTGGAAGAGCTTTCAATCACAGCGATAGTGCTCTCTTTCAAACTCCTTCCCCCAAAGTCCTCCGCTCCCCTTGCTCCCTCTGTTTCTCAGGTCTTCCTTAAAAGTTTAAACTTTAAAGTTTAAGTTGATTTATTTATTAGTGTCACAAGTGTCACAAAGCCCACCAATGCCTTTACTTTCTCAGAAGACTAAGGAAATTTGGCAAGAAACAATACTTTTCATTGTATGTTGATACATGTGACAATAATAAATCAAAAAGTAGGCTTACATTAACACTACAATGAAGTTACTGTGAAAACCTCCGAGTCGCCACACTCTGGCACCTGCTCGGGTACACTAAGGGAGAATTTAGCATGGCCAATGCACCTAACCAGCACGTCTTTTGGACTGTGACAGGAAATCAGAGCACCCGGAGGAAACCCACGTAGACACGAGGAGAATATGCAGACTCCGCACAGACAGTGACCCAAGCCTGGAATCGAACCCAGTTCCCTAGTGCTGTGAGGGAGCAGTGCTAACCACTGCCACCGTACCGCCCATCAAACTTTTAAAATCTAACTTTACAACTAACCTTTTGGTTACCTCCTTAGCACTTCTGTCACTGTTTGATATCTGTTCTTCATGGAATATCCGAATATTATAAACTATGCTCTATTCATTCCTACTATATTAGAATTACTGATTTCGAGTAAGTTAACAGATAGCCAGAGACCTATCGCTGTTAAAATACATAAGCACAAGTAATGGAAATGCCAAATAACGTAAAAGTAAAGAGGTGTCATTCAGTGAAGATAGAGAAAAAAAAACATTGAGGTACAATTATTGATCATTTACTGAAAGATTCCAGGCAGTGCTAAGCTACAATCAATAAACTTAATCAAATACTAGAATCCATCAAGGTTAACCTAACCTTGTATTGATCACGAGTGAAGATACATCTGGAATATGGTTTGCATTTTTCAATACACTATCGTCAACAGATCATTGATGCTTTCAAGTGGGTTTGTAGATGAGGGGCAAGGAGATTCTAGGCCTCAAGTATCTAAAATATTTGGCAAAACATTCAGACATATTTTGAAGATGAGGGAGGTGATCCAGGTCTCTAAATTACGCACATTTAGATGCAAGTTGAATTATTTGACTTGGACTGCCCGAGATAATACACATTTCAAGTGAACAAGCTTCAGGTAAAACAGAAGAAAGCTTTCCATTCCCTCCCGAAGCTTCCATCAAAAAGCAGTTGATATGGCATCAATTAACTCCTTCTAACAGAGTCTGATCAAATCTTGAAGTATATAGGTCTAAGGCAAGGGGCAGGTTGGGAACTGGGTTGAAGATTATGAAGGCAAGCACAGACTGAGCTGAGATAATATATTGAAATTCACCCCAACCAATTGCTGCATAATTCAACACAAACGAGAACAATATAACAGGGCTGCCTATCCACTCTCACCAGTTTCAGTGCCATGCTACAACAAGCTCTGACCAAAAGTGCAAGGTACTTTTTGCATGATTTACAAACATACGAAGATATAAATTAGGAGCAGAAGGAGGCTATTTGGCCCCTTGAGCCTGTGCTATAAATAAGATTATGGCTGATCAGTTTGCATTTTGAATTCCACATTCCCATTCACACCCCCCAAAATCTTTGATTCCTTTGCCCAACAAGAATCTATCTACCTGTACCTTAAAATATTCGCTGACCTCACCTTCACTGCCCTCTGAGGCAAAGAGTTCCAAAGTCACACAATGCTCTGAGAGAAGAAAATTCACTTCATCTCTGTGCCAAAAGAGAGACGCCTATTTTTAAATCAATTTCCACTCCTATTCTGGACTCACCCACAACAGGAAACATCCTTTCCATGTCCAACTTGGCAAGAATCTTCAGGATCTTATGTACTCCAATCAAGTCACTCATCACTCTTCTAAACACCAGTGGAAATAAGCTAGTCTGCCTACAATTCCTCATATGGGAATTATTAATATTAATAAGGGCGGCACGGTGGCACAGTGGTTAACACTGCTGCCTCACAGCGCCAGGGACCCGGGTTTGATTCCCAGCTTGGGTCATTGTCTGTGTGGAGTTTGCATGTTCTCCCTGTGTCTGTGTGGGTTTCCGCTGGGTGCTCCAGTTTCCTCCCACAGTACAAAGATGTGTGGGTTAGGTGGATTGGCCATGCTAAATTGCCCCTTAGTGTTAGGGGGACTAGCTAGGTTAAATGCATTGGGTTAATGGAATGGGGCGGGCCTGGGTGGGATTGTGGTCAGTTGTGGACTCGATGGGCTGAATGGCCTCCTTCTGCACTGTAGGATTCTATGATTCTATTTGACAATCCGCTGATTCCAGATAGCAACCTAAAAAAACTCCTCTAAACCACCTCAAATATCCTTCCTTAAATTAGGAGACCAAAACTTCACACAGTATTCAAGATGTGGGCTCACCAATGCCCTGAGGCATAACATTCTTACTTTTATGTCCAATTCCTCTCACAATAAATGATTGCATTCCAGTAGCTCATTAATTACCTGCTGTACTTGCACACTAGCATTTTGTGGCTCATACACTGGAACACCTAGATCCCTCTGTACTTCAGAATTCTTAAGTTTTTCTCCATTTAAATAATGCATTTATTTTTTATTCTTCTTGCCAAAGTGAACAACTTCACATTTTCCCACATTGTACGCCATCTGCCAAATTTCTGCCCGCCTACTCAGCCTATCCATATCTGTTTGCAACCTCCTTCCATATCCATATCTGTTTGCAACCTGGGCTAATGGTAAGATACTTGGTAGTGTGGATGAACAGAGGGATCTGGGTGTCCATGTGCATAGATCCCTGAAAGTTGGCACCCAGGTTGATAGGGTTGTTAAGAAGGTGTACGGTGTGTTAGCTTTTATTGGTAGAGGGATTGAGTTTCGGAGCCAGGAGGTCATGCTGCAACTGTACAAAACTCTGGTGCGGCCGTGTTTGGAGTATTGCGTACAGTTCCGGTCGCCGTATTATAGGAAAGATGTGGAAGTGTTGGAAAGGAGATTTACCAAAATGTTGCCTGGTATGGTGGGAAAATCGTATGAGGAAAGGCTGAGGGGCTTGAGGTTGTTTTCGTTAGAGAGAAGAAGGTTAAGAGGTGACTTAATAGAGGCATACAAGATGATCAGAGGATTAGATAGGGTGGATAGTGAGAGCCTTTTTCCTCGGATGGTGTTGGCTAGCACGAGGGGACATAGCTTTAAATTGAGGGGTGAGAGATATAGGACAGATGTTCGAGGTAGGTTCTTTACTCAGAGAGTAATAAGGGCGTGGAATGCCCTGCCTGCAGCAGTAGTGGACTCGTCAACATTAAGAGCACTCAAATGGTTATTGGATAAACATATGGATGATATTGGAATAGTGTAGCTTAGAGGGGCTTTAGATTGGTTTCACTGGTCGGTGCAACATCGAGGGCCGAAGGGCCTGTACTGCGCTGTAATGTTCTACGTTCTATGTTCTATGTTCCTTCTGTCCTCTTCACAAGACTCTTTCCTACCTATCTTAGTGTCAATTACAAATTTAGCTACCATGCCTTCAGTGCCCTCATCTAAGTCACTGATATAACTTGTAAAAAAGCTGACGCCCCAGCATTGATCCCTGCGGGACTCCACACATCACATCCTGCCAATCAGACAAAAACCTGTTTATGTACCCTCTCTGTTTTCTGTCAGCCAGCCAATCTTCTATCCATGCTAATAAGTTACCCACAAAACCCTGAGCTCCTACTTTGCGCCCTTAATGTGGCAAATGGAAATACAACGGGGGGAGGGGGGTTCCCCATCCTGCACGCCACAGGAATCGAAGGGTGGGGGTGGGAACACCATGCAAAGGTCCATTGACCTCAGGCGGGATTTTCCAGTTTCGGGGTGAGCGCGGCAAGATCATCCTGCCCAATATGTCTACTGGCTTCCCTTTATCCACTATGCAAGTCACTCCTGCAATGAACACCAATTAGAGATGGAAATCTGCTGTCCTTACCTGGTCTGGCCTACATGTGACTCCAGAGCCACACCAATGCGGTTGACTCTCAACTGCCCTCTGACCAAGGGCAATTAGGAATGAGCAATAAATGCTGGGCAGCCAGCGACACCTACGTACCACAAATGAATAAAACTAAATTGGTTTAACATAGTTTTCCTTTCACAAAACCATGCTGACCCTGCCTGATTGCCTTGAGCTTTAATATACATAACCTCCTTCATGGTCGATTCTAATTCCCTCCCTGTGACCGATGTCAAACTAACTGGCCTATAGTTACCTGCTTTCTGCCTCCTTCCCTTCTTGATTGGAGGGGTTGTATTTGCTGCTTTCCAGTCTGACGGAAACTTTCCAAAATCTCCTCGATTTTGGAAAATTAACACAAGTGCATCCATTACCTCATTATCAACCTTGTTTAAGACCCTAGGGTGAAGTTCACCATCAGGACACTTTTCATCTTCAATCTTTTAGTGATGTTTTTGGAGAAAGCTTGGCAGCCATGACCATGGCTTAAACTCAATGATTATAGAAATCGAAAGTGTGAGAAATGGTCAGTAATTACACAGTAGTTTCAGAATTGGTCAATACTGTGATTTGCTAAACAGTTTACAATACCATTATTGCTAATTGAAAATGGTCTGTGTTTTTATTTGTGTTATATTTTGGGCTTGCTGTGTTGGAAGCCAAATTCATCAGAGATGAAACAGAATTTGGTTTGGGCTGGGATTTGCTGTCTGCGTGCAATATTTCTGGAAATACTTGTGTTGTCTTTAACCATTATTACACCTCTTAATAACCAAACTGTGTTGATGTTACAGCTACAAATCTTCATATTTACAATAGAACAACATCATTAGCATTACGCTATTCGGTACATATCATGTCTCAAAGAACGTACCCTTCTTGGCATGTTTGCCAGAGCCTGTAAAACAGAGAGATTAACGGCAGGCTGTTACAGATGATGCACGTGCCTTGCCAGATATCTGTATGTGAAATACGTGCATGTGGGAGACAAATGGTACCATGTGAACTAAATCAGGACTAAACTCAAGGAACAGATGGTGGGTATCCAGACAGCATAGTCTCTAAATGAGTAGCAGTATAAATAGGTTCATTTGAAACACTTAGTAAAAGATTTAATCAGCTTCATGCTGGAGCATGGCTTGTTACTGCTGAACTATTGTAGATTTTGTCCTTCTATCCACTCTACACATCTATGTCAGTGTTGCATTCACTAAATTTAATACACAAAGGCCAGGTTTGTTAGAAAACAAATGTCCTGCTCTTTCCCAGCCCTCCATTTCTGATGACTCATTTGAAATACAAAGCGACCAAATAGCACCTTTTGTCCATTTTAGCCATTCCTCACACGCAATTATATCCTGTGCACACGTGGGCTATCTGAACAAGACAAGCAATGTCTGTTTCTGATGTCACCCTATACAAGTACACTGTCCAGAGGGGTGACTGGGCAATGACCAGCAGCAGGATTCACGAATGATCTGTCTTTTCCACTACCTAGCTCTGAGGCTCATTGTAGCACCCACTGCTACACCTGAGATCAGCAAATTGTATATAGGCAAGATTGAAGTTTCAGGTCTGATAAAGCTGAGTGGTGACCCACACATTACAAGGGTAAGTTTATGACTTTGCACTGCTAATGGTAAGCAGTGCCCACCTTAATTTATGATGTGCCCTACAGGTGCCAGAGAAAACAAAAGTAAATTCAGAAATTTGCCTTGTATTTACATGATACTAGGATAGCCCAAGGGGTTGGTGGGGGGGAGGGGGGTGCGGAGCATGGAAGAGGAGGCCATGGTGTAAAATGGGCAAGCAGATTTCCAGCTTATTATACACTCTACCCAGTTCTCCCCCCCATTGTTGTGATGTATACCAGGTATTTAGTTCAATGTCACTCATGGTTTAAGCTTTATTATCCTGCAGACTTGTCCATTTGAGGTCACACGGAACATTTGCAGTTTAACGCAAGTTGATGGCGACATTTATGGTTCCAGTGGCCTGCCTGCAATTTTAGTTTGGGAGTGAGCCAAATCAATTAAGTTAGCATTATCCTAACAACTAATTAACCCAAAGTTAGAGCGAGAGGGTAGGCACAAGGCAGCAATGTCATGCTGCTGATATTTTGAAGTTTTTTCAAGAAGAACCACTTGACACAGTAAGCAACCAATTTTAAACATCTTTTTGCTGCCACTTTGCTGCCTCAGCCTTGAACCCATATTTCAGTGAAATTGAGAACAAGGATTATTTGCATGGTATCTAAATCGTTGGTTAGATTTAAGCGTTTTGCAGGTTGTAGTTCTGCACTTACCCCATGAATCGGGTAGGATATCCATCCGAGCTCTCCTTGAACTGCTTTAGAATCCAGGAGGTTAACTGAGGAAACAGAAAACAGCTAATTAAAAACAAATCCCACATTTCTTCACAAAATCCTTGGAATTATGGTCACCCATGCAGGTTATTCAGGACATCATGTACGAGAGCTATTCTTAAGATTGAGACAGGCCAGGAGTTCCACAGTTGAAGTCCAAGGAAAATCTTGGCATGCACCACTACAACAATAATTGTTGGGGCGACACGGTGGCACAGTGGTTAGCACTGCTGCCTCACAGCGCCAGGGACCCGGGTTCAATTCCTGGCTTGGGTGTGGAGTTTGCACATTCTCCCCGTGTCTGCGTGGGTTTCCTCCGGGTGCTCCGGCTTCCTCCCACAGTCTGCAAGACGTGCTGGTTAGGTGCATTGACCTGAACAGGCATCGGAGTGTGGCAACTGGGGGAATTTCACAGTAACTTCATTGCAGTGTTAATGTAAGCCTTACTTGTTACTAATAAATAAACTTTACTTAATTGATGGAGTGCCTTTAATGCAATAAATCATCTCAAGATATTTCACAGGAGTGTTATTAAACAACATTTGGTCTCAAATAAATGCAGTAAGAGTTTTAAACGTCGGCATCTCCACATCTCAAATAAATGCACATCTGATTGGAGTACAAATGTCCTAACTTATTTACAATTTGTTCCCATACAAAAGTACTGATCCACTATCTAATACAATCTCAAATGGGGTGTAAACTACTTCCAAAAGAAAACATTTTGCAACAATTTGTGCATTGGATACCATCAAAAGACAGACAAATAGGCTCTGGTGTTTGTTTTTTGTGTTAGATTTTACAGTATATGTTGGAAAATTGTAATGTATGAAATGAACAGGTAAAGCACTTGCTAATTGAGGACAATTGAGGGCTGTGCCTACAACTGCTGAGGCACTGAGGTCTAGAATTCAACCCTCTCTCCTCTCAATATTGCTCTCCTCCATTAAGTTTGTTTATTAGCATCACAAGTGGGCTTACATTAACACTGCAATGAAGTTACTGTGAAAATCCCTTAGTCGCCACACTCCAGCACCTGTTTGGGTACACCGAGGGACAATTTAGCACGGCCAATGCACCTAACCAGGTCTGTGGGAGGAAACCGGAGCACCCGGAAGAAACCCATACAGACACGGGGAGAATGTGCAAAGTCCGCACAGACAGTGACCCAAGCCAGGAATTGAACCTGGGTCCCTGGTGCTGTGAGGCAGCAGTGCTAACCAATGTACGACCGTGCCATCTCAATTTAAGGAGCTCCTTAAAACTTAGCTCTTTGATCAAGCTTTTGGTCATCTGTCCGAGTACTTCCTTATGTGGATTGGTGTCAAAATGTTGTTCGATAATGCTCCTGTGAAACACCTTGGGACGATTTACTGCATTAAAGGCACCATGTAAATTATTGTTGTCGTGGTATGCACCAAGATTTTCTATGGACTTCAATTGTGGAACAGCTTGTCTGTCTCAATCTTAAGAATGGCCATTGTACATGATTGTTATATTCAAATTTGGTTTTTTTTGCTGAGATTATAGATACAGTTGAGTGCTGATAAATACACAAATAATTTGTTATGAATGCAGTAATTCGCTCAGTCTGAGAGAAATATATTGTCACAATTGAACTACAATAGTTATCTAGTCTGCTGAGCCGACAGTTTTAAAACAGATAGATAGATCTCTTTATAATGTTTATGAGCAGGTAACAATTCAACAGAGTACACTTCCCATGTGAATAGAGACAGTATTGTCATTCTGCCTCAGAAAGAAATGTGCTTATATATTCATCTTATCCTCAGAAAGTCCCACAGTGCTTTGCCATTAAGGGATTACTTCGGAAGTTCTGTTGTTCTGTAGTCAATGACAGCAAGATCCCACAAGCGGCAAATGAATGAACTATCAGTCACACTGTTTGCATCAAATGTTAGATGTGGGTTCTATGATGCCGTAAGAAGTCTCACAACACCAGGTTAAAGTCCAACAGGTTTATTTGGTAGCAAATACCATAAGCTTTCGGAGCGCTGCTCCTTTGTCAGATGGAGTGGAAATGTGCTCTCAAACAGTGCAGAGACACAAAATCAAGTTACAGAATACTGATTAGAATGCGAATCCCTACAACCAGCCAGGTCTTAAAGATACCTTGGATCTTCAGGTAAGCGTTCTCCAAGGCGGCCTTCACGACACACGACAGCGCAGAGTCGCTGAGCAGAAACTGATAGCCAAGTTCCGCACACATGAGGACGGCCTAAACCGGGATGTTGGATTTATGTCACATTATCAGTAACCCCCACAGCTTGCCTCCTGGGCTTGCAAAATCTCACTAGCTGTTCTGTCTGGAGACAATACACATCTCTTTAACCTGTGTTTAATGCTCCCTCCACCCACATTATCTGTACCTTTAAGACCTGGCTGACTGTAAGGATTCGCATTCTAATCAGTATTCTGTAACTTGATTTTGTGTCTAAGCCCTGTTTGAGAGCACATTTCCACTCCATCTGACGAAGGAGCAGCACTCCGAAAGCTTATGGTATTTGCTACCAAATAAACCTGTTGGACTTTAACGTGGTGTTGTGAGACTTCTTACTGTGTTCACCCCAGTCCAACGCCGACATCTCCAAATCATATTCTATGATGGGCAGGACAGCAAGAAAACTCACACTTTGAATCATATCACGAAGTCTTTGACTTCCTAATAGATAGGGTCTTGATGTAACATCTAAAAGATAATTTCTGCCCATGCAGCACTCCCTCAGTTCCATTTGAATGGAATCAAATCCATTTTTTAAAAAATGCACTCATGGGACATGGGCGTCACTGGCTGGCCAGCATTTATTGCCCATCCCTAGTTGCCCGAGGGCAATTGAGAGTCAACCACATTGCTGTGGCTCTGGAGTCACATGGTATGGATGGCAGATTTCTTTCCCTAAAGGACATTAATGGTATCATATAGTTGCGTGAGTTGGGTGGGAACATAAGATTTATCTTGAGTGGCTCCACAAAATGGGTGATAGTGAATCCACAGGAAAAGAATATTAGACTGAATGCAAAATGGCCTGCTGATGCACTATCATCCAACTGCTCAAGACTAAATGTTCATTCCCTGTGATTGGAATAAGGGTTTCACCAGAGCATGTACTGCGGATGTCAAATCCAGAGACTGGAATAAGTGTTGTGAATATCAAAAACTGACGTACCGAGATACTTCTACCCCTTAGATCGGCTTCAGTTAAAACAGCCCATATTGCAGTCTCCGAAGTGTTGCCCCATTAATCTGCAATTTTCTCATTAATTTCTGACACCTTGTCACTCTTTTATTCAAGATGCACTTTTCACAGGTTTTATTGAATTAAACGACAGCACACGTTAAACATCACTGTCATCCACAGCTTGAAACATCTGTTCAAAGCACTTTGCATCTCTCCGGTTTATCGGAAAGTGATATGAAGATCTCTGAAAGCAGACAGCATTTATTTGTTGGCATTGTTCTTTAACAGAACGAACATGTTCGGATACAGATCTCTCTATGTATCTAAAGTGTGTTGGTTAATAGGGATGGTGTTTCCTGGCTGCAATAGAGATGCTGATGGAGCAAATGACTACAGGGCTAACTGTTTCTGAATATCAGCAGAAGCGGGGATGGATTACAGTCTTTAACGCTCTCCCAGGCAGCTGTTATTTTATATAATAGTGCGCATTAACTATAATTCTGAAGTGTGAATAGAATCAGCAACACATAACGTTACTATGCTGATAGGTGGGCAGAAGGGTGTAAGAAAACCATAATGACAGATACCAGTAAAGACAGACAAAGCATTGGACTACACGCTGTGACCTCCACACAGCAGAAGAATGGCTTTGTTTGACCCATAGGAAGTTACAACAGTCTCGTTTGGGTGAGGAGTCTTAAGCGTGATGTACTTGGTTAAGCAGGACTTAATAGAGCAAGACTAAAGGCCCAATTTAAACTTGAGACAGGAGTCTTGCAGGGGTGGTTAATAATGGTGGAGGGTGGGGGTGGCTGGTAAAAGATGGAAAACTGTTCAAACCTAGACAGCATGAGGCCCAGAAAATTTTAACTCCTAGCCCTCCTTCATCACACCCAAACATCAGCGGGAAGCAGAATGTTAGAAGGTGAGACACCACCACAAAGGACCGAACAAATGGCCAGCAACACTAAAGTCACTGGTTGGAAGATAAAACTGGAACTAGGATGGCCTATATATCTTTCCTTGTAGGAATCACAGGTGGATCCTTGCTCCTCCTGGCCCCACAAAGAACGTTTTAAAGAACAGCAACTACTTATCTTGTTTAGTCAGCTTTTGGCTCCTTTTCCTGCTTGATTGACCATATGGAAAAGCCACAATGATTTCCACACACAGTCCTCAGATTATAATTACAGTTGAACCCTGAAGACATCATTGGAGCCTAGTCTGCATATTTAAGAGAGGGTCTTTCTGGCTTCAGGCCAATGTCCTAACCTCTTAGACAGAAAAGCAGGAACCCTTGGTGACATAGCTCAGAAGATGCACATTGGTGGCACTTCCATACTTGTACAGAGTTAAAAATCCAGACCAAATTGTTCACTTTGAGAGGAAAATGTTATAATACACCATACTCCTGAAAAGGTTGACATTTTCATTCTCAGCTCATGTTGTGAGGCAGTGATCTATATTTCAGCTCTAAATGAATGTCACTGACAGACTAGAACCCAATGCGTTATGAATGGAGGGGGATGGTTCAACAGTTCAAATTCATATCTAATATTTACACTGTTATTGATAGGCATTTGGTCACTTCGTCCTGAATATTGTTTCCACAAGACGACATGTAACAGATCAATCAATAAATGGCACATATCAGATGAATGTTGTAGGTCATCGCTATCCTATGATAAGCTCCAATCATTCCCATTCATGTTGTGCATACATTGTACAATTCAGGACAGTGTCATCTTAACTAACATTAACCGGTCCATGTTCTCCACAGAATGTGAGCTGTAGGATCAAAGTATAATGATTGAGTAAGGGATATCTGTGCCGGTTGATAGGTGGCACGCTGGCACAGTGGTTAGCACTGCTGCCTCACAGCACCAGGAACCCGGCTTCAATTCCAGCCTCGGGTGACTGTCTTTGTGGAGTTTGTACATTCTCCCCCTGTCTGCGTGGTTTCCTCCCACAGTCCAAACATGTGCAGGTTAGGTTGATTGACCATTCTAACTTGCCCCTTAGTACAAGCGGGACTGGTAGGGTAAGTACGTGGGGGTTGCAGGAATAGGGCCTGGGTGGGATTGTTGTCAGTGCAGTCTCAATGGGCTGAATGGCCTCCTTCTGCACTGTAGGGTTTCAATGATTCTACGATTCTATGATCGACAGAATATTTCATGTCCTTAAAAGCAGCCTCTTTTCCAAATGTGAGAATGGTTAAGAGCACCAAAATGTAAATTTATCCAGACTTATAAAGTTACACATTATCATTTGGTAACTTTGGTAACTAATGATCTGGGACAGAATTTGTTTTTTGCATGCCTCTTGTCTAGGTGGCCCCAGTCATCATTCAGTTGTAATCCCAGTGAAACATAGGGCACAAACATAGAACATAAAACAACTTCCTTTGTGTTGAGAATAGATTTGGAATGGTTTTGTGCCCCAGCAAAAGGGATAAGTGTAGAATTTACTGTTGGTGATATCAATGGACCACCATTTAATGAACTTAAGTAACATTTCTCTCCATATTTTAATGGGTATCTTAAAAGCAGCTGAGTAAGGTAGCTACATTTATAAATGAATACGTTGATATTGGAATACAAAGACAAATGTTATTTGAACATATTTATCAACCAATATCTCCATGGTAGCGAGTTTCCAGAACTGGTTATTATGAAACTCTATGACTTCTGGAACCTAGATTTGAATCCAGCCCAATTGAAAGTTTATCAATCTCAGCTAGCTGTTGGCATTCTACAAAAAACTACTCTAGCCAATTTCAAGTTCAATCTGTGTGCATTCTCATAATATTGTCTTGATTTTGGTACAGATTGGTACTAGATTGCCAAACTCACGCAGAAACCGCATGCTAAATTAGAAAAACAGCAGTTTCCAAAAAGCTGACTGCTTAAAAAAGGCCTTTGCTTAAGATACAATGCCACCTGAAAAGAAGGAATTAGACAGAAAATGTAGCAGCTATTTCACCGACCACAGCTCACGCAATAGCCAGTACTTCAGTTTTAAAAGTTTAAGTTTATTAATGTCACAAGTAGGCCTACATTAACACTGCAAATAAGTTACTGTGAAAATCCCCTAGTCATCACACTCTGGCACCTGTTCGGGTACACTGAGGGAGGGAATTTAGCATGGCCAGTGCACCTAACCAGCATGTCTTTTGGACTGTGAGAGGAAACCGGAGCGCCTGGAGGAAACCCACGCAGACACGAGGAGAACGTGCAGACTCCGCATAGACAGTGACCCAAGGTGGGAATCGAACCCGGGTCACTGGCGCTGTGAGGCAGCAGTGCTAACCACTGTGCCACCATGCCATCCTAAATTGCCTTTGCTGCAGGAGAATAATGTAAAATATGCAAAGTACAGTTTGTAGCAGGTAAATTTAAGAATTATGGTGGTGGGGAGTGGGTGGTGGCAGTGGGAGAAGGTGAGTGTAAGTACGAAGACATGAGACTCAATTTTAAAGCAGGTTTAAAAACATTCCTATTTTAGGTTTTCATCGCGAATGTTTTATTTGTTGCATTTGTCCAAATTGTGAAAGCAACTGCAATGCTGCCTTCCAATTCAAAGGTAAACTCTTTTGGGAATATTAAGCATTCTATACATGAAAAGAAAATTGCATGGATTCCTACACAACTCTGCATATCACTATCCTTAAATTGGGAATCCGCCCTATAAATATATATCTTGTCAATTTATCATGTCAACATGCAGTCACAATAATTCCAATCAGGGATCCATTCTTAATTTACAAGGTACAATTGACCCATGATTGCATCGTCTCTGCACCATAAAATGGATTACATCAACAACGTCTTATATTTATGTTACATGTTTAGCACTGTAAAGGTTCCATGACCTTTCACAGGAGTGTTAACAGACAAAATTTGGCACCAAGGCCAGAATTCTCCAGTCTTGCATGCCCCGCTGCTGCTACCAGTGAGAACAGAGGATTTGGTGCTCTGTTGGATCTCCGTTTATTGCAGTGGGACCAGAGAATCCCAGCAGCAGGCGAGGTCGGAGAATTCCGGCCCAAGTCACATACAGAGAAATGATGTCCTGTCAAAGAAATAGGATTTCGGGAATGTTCTGAGGAGAGAAGGGAAGTAGAGATACGCAGAGTTTAGGCAGGGCTTAGAGCCTGACCGCTGAAGGCATGGCTGCCAATGATTAAGCAAAACGAATCTTGCTTGTACAGGGAGTCAGAGAAATACAGAGTTTTTGGAGGGATGTAGGGATAGAAAATGTGATAGAGATAGGGAGGTATGAGGCGAGGGAGGGATTTGAATATGAGGTTGACAATTTTAAATTTGAGGCATTGCTGGCAATCTGTTGGATTGATGGTATGCTGAGTTAACTCTGCTTTTTAAAAAAATGAACTTACCCTTGTCTGTGCTGAAGCTGATGCTACAAAAGTTACATTTCAGAATCATATTCTAATGAAGATCAAATGAAATAATTAATCTCAACTGTTAGATCTCAAATATTTTCTGTTTACATAGGTTTAAAGTACAAGGCTGACAAATACTATTGGTAAAATGTTTAACACATTCGCCTCACCAATTGATTAACTGGAGGCATTGGCCCATTAAAAAAACATGCTTTAAAGTAGTAAACATTGGATTTTTTTAAATTCATTTGTGGGACATGGGTGTCGCTGGTTGGCCAGCATTTATCGATGTGGAGATGCCGGCGTTGGACTGAGGTAAGCACAGTAAGAAGTCTCACAACACCAGGTTAAAGTCCAACAGGTTTATTTGGTAGCACAAGCCACAAGCCTTTGGAGCGCTGCTCCTTCATCAGGTGAGTGGGAGATCTGTTCACAAACAGGGCATATAAAGACACAAACTCAATTTACAAAATAATGGTTGGAATGCGAGTCTTTACAGGTAATCAAGTCTTAAAGGTACAGACAGTGTGAGTGGAGGGAGCATTAAGCACAGGTTAAAGAGATGTGTATTGTCTCCAGACGGGACAGTTAGTGAGATTTTGCAAGCCCGGGCAAGTCGTGCCTGGGCTTGCAAAATCTCACTAACTGTCCTATTTATTTATTGCCCATCCCTATTTATTGCCCATCCCTAGCTGCTCTTGAGAAGGTGGTGGTGAGCTGCCTTCTTGAATCGCTGCAGTCCATGTTCTGTGGGTTGACCAACAATGCTGTTAGGAAGGCAATTGCAGGATTTTGACCAAGCGACTGCGAAAGAACGGCGATATATTTCCAAGTCAGGATGGTGGGTGGCTTGGAGGGGAACTTGCCGGTGGTGGTGTTCCCATTTATCTGCTGCCCTTGTCCTTCTAGATGGAAGTGGTCGTGGATTTGGAAGGTGCTGTCTAAGGATCTTTGGTGAATTGCTGCAGTGCATCTTGTAGATAGTACACACTGCTACTACTGAGCATCAGTGGTGGAAGGATCGAATGTTTGTAGATGTGGTGCCAATCAAGCGGGCTGCTTTATCCTGGATGGTGTCAAGCTTCTTGAGTGTTGTTGGAGCTGCAGCCATCCAGGCAAATGGGGAGTATTCCATCACACTCCTGATTTGTGCCTTGTAGATGGAGGATAGGCTTTGGGGAGTCAGGAGGCAAATTACTCACTGCAGTATTCCTAGCCTCTGACCTGCTCTTGTAGCCACTGTGTTTATGTAGTGAGTCCAATTGAGTTTCAATGGTAACCCCTGGGATGTTGACAGTGGGGGATTCAGTGATGGTTACACCATTGAATGTTAAGGGGTTAGAGTGTCTCTTATTGGTGATGGTCATTGCCTGGCATTTGTGTGGCACAAATGTTACTTGCCACTTGTCAGCCCAAGCCTGGATATTGTCCAGATCTTGTTGCATTTGAACACGGACTGCTTCAGTATCTGAGGAGTCACAGATGGTGCTGAACATTGTGCAATCATCCACGAATGTCTAACCTTATGATGGAGGGAAGGTCATTGATGAAGCAGCTGAAGATTGTTGGGCCTAGGACACTACCCTGAGGGACTCCTGCAGAGATGTCTTGGAGCTGAGATGACTGACCCTCCACAACCTCAACCATCTTCCTATGTACCAGGTATGACTCCAACCAGCAGAGAGTTTGCCCCCTGATACCCATTGATTCCAGTTTCGCTCGGGCTCCTTGATGCCACACTCGGTCGAATGCGGCCTTGATGTCAAGGGCTGTCACTCTCACTCACCACTGGAATTCAGCTTTTTTGTCCATGTTTGAACCAAGGCTGAAATGAGGTCAGGGGCTGAGTGATTATTGTATGAATATCCACATCCACTAGAAATGATCCAAACCATGGTGCATATAATCAACAAGTGTCCTGACCTGTGCTTCAGGCCTTAATGTCCTACCCCAGGCTGATGGGGAGGCTGGCAACTGGCTGCAAAATTTCAAATTTGACATCAAGCAATTCATCAGTGCATGCAATAGTATTAGTACGGACAATAATGCATGGCTTTGTGAGTGGAAAATCATGTCTCACAAATTTGATTGAGTTTTTTGAAGGGGTAACCAAGAAGGTAGATGAGGGCAGTGCAGTTAATGTTGTCCGCATGGACTTTAGCAAGGCCTTGGACAAGGTACTGCATGGTAGGTTGCTGCATAAGGTTAAATCTCACGGGATCCAGGATGAGGTAGCTAAATGGATACAAAACTGACTTGATGACAGAACAGTAAGAAGTCTCACAACACCAGGTTAAAGTCCAACAGGTTTATTTGGTAGCACAAGCTTTCGGAGCACTGCCCCTTCATCAGGTGCCCCTTCACTCACCTGATGAAGGGGCAGTGCTCCGAAAGCTAATGCTACCAAATAAATCTGTTGGACTTTAATCTGGTGTCGTGAGACTTCTTACTGTGCTTACCCCAATCCAACGCCAGCATCTCCACATCTTGATGACAGAAGCCAGAGGGTAGTTGTAGAGAGTTGTTTTTCAAACTGGAGACCTGTGACCAGTGGTGTGCTTCAGGGATACGTGCTGGGACCACTGTTATTTGTCATTTATATTATTGATTTAGATGAGAATATAGGAGGCATGGTTAGTAAGTTTGCAGATGACACCAAGATTGGTGGACAGAGTGGTGAAGAAGGCATTCAGCATGCTTGGTTTCATTGGTCAGGACATTGAATACAGGAGTTGGGACTTCTTGTTGAAGTTGTACAAGACATTGGTAAGGCCACACTTGGAATACTGTGTATAGTTCTGGTCCACCCTATTATATTATTAAACTAGAAAGAGTGCAGAAAGGATTTACTAGGATGCTACCGGGACTTGATGGTTTGAGTTATAAGGAGAGGCTGGATAGACTGGGACTTTTTTCTCTGGAGCGTAGAAGGCTGAGGGGTGATCTTATAGAGGTCTATAAAATAATGAGGGGCACAGATCAGCGAGATAGTCAATATCTTTTCCCAAAGGCAGGGGAGTCTAAAACTAGAGGGCATAGGTTTAAGGTGAGAGGGGAGAGATACAAAAGTGTCCAGAGGGGCAATTTTTTCACACAGAGGGCGGTGTCTGGAACAAGCTGACAGAGGTAGTAGTAGAGGCGGGTGCAATTTTGTCTTTTAAGAAGCATTTAGATAGTTATGTGAGTAAGATGGGTATAGAGGGATATGGGCCAAATGCAGGCAATTGGGATTAGCTTAGGGGTTTAAAAAAAAAGGGCAGCATGGACAAGTTGTGCCGAAGGGCCTGTTTCCATGCTGTAAACCTCTATGACTCTATGATAACATTCAGAATATATTCCATTTTGACCCTGTCAAAAAAGGAGTATTTTTTTGTACTGGGAGTAATTTATTTTTTATTCCTTTCACAAAGTTACAAAGCAGAGTGCACAGGACAAGCCCCTAATCCAAAAACCAATTCAAATTCAAATTGAATCCAATTCATGATCCCCAAAAGAGAGACATTCAAGATCCAAGCTGACAAGGAAATGCATTGCACCTGATCTTAGATTCGATCTGACACTTGATCTTAGCCAAAAGGCCGAGGTGTTAAAATGATGTACCACAATCGTTAAAGAAACTGAAGCTCATAAAAAAAAACACGGCTTGCAGGAACAGGAAACAGGAGCTGAATTCACTGCTTTACGTGGACCTAACTAACTGCCCCTGGCCTAAGGTTTCCAATCTAATATACTCTTATTGTTTATTAATGTTGCTCTTCTCATTTCCCTGAGGATGTTCACTGCTATAATGTGGATGTTGCAGGGTCACTCAGCAAAATCAGATTGATGCAAATTTCATTCAGTAACTGGAATGCTGAAAGAAGGCCAATTAATGCATTCACACCAGGGGATATCCGCCTCATCTCAAAAATATATCTGCAACTGATCTTGAAGGAAATAAACCATCACTTAAATCAGTGGGGCTCAAACTTTTGGGTTAAAGGACCCCATCCGATTTATACCGAACTATTTATTAGGTGTAATATGGAAGTGCTGCTTATAAAGCATGTTTTGATAATGCTTTTAGCAAAGGTATTTACTTACAGATATGAGTGATATATCTGCTTCTCACTGCAGAGTCAGTCTATTCGTGGCAGGAGATTCGAGAGTGCAGAAAACCCAAGGGGAGCAAGTGGCAGAGAAAGCACGAGGGCGCAGGAGCAGAGCAGGAACAATGGGGAAGAATACCACACACCACAGGGGGAGTGGAAGGATGCAGGGAGCAGAATGTGGAGAAACCAGGGGGCCCAGAGAGGCCACTAAAGGAGCAGGGGGAGAGAGAAGAGGAGCAGAAGGGGTTACACCACAGCAAAAGCTGAAGCATATGCAAAGAGCAGAGCATGGAGAAGGCGGGAGCCCAGAGAGGGCACTATAGCTGCAGAGGAAAAATAGGTGCACAGTGGGTGCTGACTTGTTTATACTTGACCATGACATTCTGGGCAATCATCCTGTGCCCACCTGTTGGCAGGTCCTGAAATGCAGACCTCTTGGATGTTCTTTGCACGCCCCAGCTTAAGAACCACTGATTGGTTGGCACAGTGGTACAGTGGTTAGCACTGCTGCCTCACAGCACCAGGGACCCGGGTTCAATTCCGGCCCTTGGGTGACTGTCTGTGCGGAGTTCGCATATTTGCCCTGTGTCGGTGTGGGTTTCCTCCGGGTGCTCATGTTACCTCCCACACAGCAAAGCTGTACAGGTTAGGTGGACTGGCCGTGTTAATTTGCCCCTTACTGTCCCATTTTGTATAGACTAGGGGAATTTATGGGGTAAATATATGGGGTTACAGGGATAGGGCCTGGGTAAGATGCTCTGTCGGAGAATCGGTGCAGACTCGATGGGCCAAATGGCATCCTTCTGCGCTGTGAGGATTCTATAATTCTTATAATTCTATAAAGCAACAGCTGAGCATGCCCCAGAAAAATTGCCTTTGACAAAATTATATATATTTTTTTAAAGATACATTTTTCAGCTTTGTTTGATTTCTAATACGTTTGGGATCAACCACTAAATAAACATTTGTAAATGCAACTGTAAGAAAGCCAATCATCTTGAAACTTTATGTCACAAGTTCATGCACCACCAGCAATGGAGGAAAATAAAGTTGAATATCCTCCAATCCCACCCTCCATTGTATGTCGCCTCTCCTTCCAGGTTCCCATTGATTCAAGAGACAGCCTCTCTCTCCACCTCCCCCGATTCTTAATCCAGTGAAGAAACTGATTATAAAATGCAGGCACACAGGTTAAAATGCTCATTGTCATCAGAAAATGTCAGTAGTTATTAGGGGGCAGGATTAGAATGATTGGCAACCAGACCTGGCAATGTCACACTGATGAGGCGGAGTGTCTAATTCTGAGTTTGGAACTGGGGCGCATGATTTGGACGGGAAGTTTTATCTTGCAATTAGTTCCTGCTGTAACTGAAAGCTAATGCTGTTATGGGAAACAGACATTACTTTGAGTCCGTGCAATTAATCTCAATGACCTGATAACTTCCACACTGTGGGCCTGATTTTACCATTTTGAGTCTAAGTGTCGAATCTGGGCGTCAAATAGATCCGTGCCTAGAATCCTCTTTCCAGCGAGCCCATACGCATTTTGCCGGCTCCGGTCCGATTCGCGCTGTGGGCGGGGCTTAGAGCTGGCGGACCGATTGGAACTCTGAACTGCACATGCGCAGTTTGAAAAAAATCTGACAGAGCGCACCCGGGCGCGAAAGAAAAAAAAAAACAGAAAGCGGAGAGAGCGGCTCTCTGACGGTCATCCTCTGGGGGTGGGGTGGGGGGGGTGGGGTGGGGGGGGGGGAGGGTGGGGGGGGTGGTGGGGCGGTGGTGGGGGTGGGGGGGTGGTGGGACCCAGATCACCCTCTGGTCGTGGGGGGGTGGGAGGAGGGTGGGGGGGACCCAGATCATCCTCTGGTCGGGGGTTGGGGGGTTCCGCTGCCAGTCTGCGGCCGATCGGTGGGGAGGGGGGGGCAGGGGGGTCCGCCGCCACTCTGCGGGCGGTCCCTCCTCCCCACCGGAGGAATGAATCCCTCCTGCCGGAGTGGGCGTGCGGCCGTGCCATCCCACAAAGCCTTCAGGATGAAGCGATTCCTCGCTAAGAAGATGAAGCAGAACCGGCCGATTCCACAGTGGATCTGCATGAAAACCGGCTACAAGATCAGTACAAGTCCAAGAGGAGAGACTGGAGAAGGACCAAGCTGGGCCTGTAAAGGGATACACCATCACTGGTACACTACCAGCCACAGCCATCTCTCCCGCTCTCCTGCCCCTGCAGGGAAGAGTAATCTGTGGCTGGTAGTGTACCAGTGATGGTGTATCCCTTTACAGGCCCAGCTTGGTCCTTCTCCAGTCTCTCCTCTTGGACTTGTACTGATCTTGTAGCCGGTTTTCATGCGGATCTACTGTGGAATCAGCTGATTCTGCTTCATCTTCTTAGCGAGGAATCGCTTCATCCTGAAGGTTTTGTGGGATGGCATGGCCGCACGCCCACTCCGGCAGGAGGGATTCGTTCCTCTGGTGGGGAGGAGGGATCGCCCGCAGAGTGGCGGCGGACCCCCCTGCCCCCTCCCTCCCCACCGATTGGCCGCAGACTGGCAACAGACACCCCACCCCCACCCCCGACCAGAGGATGATCTGGGTCCCCCCCCCCCTCCTCCTCCCACCACCCCCCCCCCCCCCCCCCCCCCCCCGCCCCCCCACCAACCAGAGGATGACCTGGGTCAGAGAGCCGTTGCAGGCTCTGACCCCGCTCTTCGGAAGCTGCAGCGACGACTTCAGACTTTTATTTTGCAGGTCGCTTACAGCGCGGATGCGGAACGGGCCAGAAGACGGTAAAGTGGGATTTGGCGGTAGGGTTGGGCGCGCAGTTCATTAAGTCGAATTAAATGCATGCAAATGCATTTAAATCGTCGGGGCCACCCGATTCGGGCGTGGGTCAGGTGTCGGTAAAGCCGCAATCTGCTCGGAATCGGGTGCAGATCGCGGTATAGGCCCGGCGCCCAACTTTACCGTGATTTCGCGCCCGAAAACGGTCGTGATGTTTTGGTAAAATCGCGCCCCATGTCTACTTATTCAGTGTTAACACTTATGGGTCCAAGTCAAACCGCCACAAGACTTGAGTGTGTCATCTATCCTGGTCCTCTTGTGCCGTACTGAGGGTTTCAGCACTGCTGGATGTGCCATCCTTTGACTGAGCTATTAAAAGAAGATATTTCTCCTCATCCCAGTGGAAAGAATGCAAAAAGATCCTGTGACACTATTACAAAACATAGAAAGATAGAAACTAGAAGCAGGAGTAGGCCATTTGGCCCTTAGAGTGTGCTCTGCCATTCATTATGACCATGGCTGATCATCAAATTCATTATGATCATGGCTGATCATCAAATTCAATATCCTGATCCCCTGCTTCCCCCCCCCCCCCCACCCCGCCATATTTCTTGATTCCTTTAGCCCCTAGAGCTATATCTAATTTTTCCTTAAAATTTGGCCTCAACTACTTTCTGTGGTAGTGAATTCCACACATCCACCACTTTCTGGGTGAAGAAATTTCTCCTCACCTCAATTCTAAAAAGCATACCCCTTATCCTCTAACTATGATCTCTAGTTCTGGATTTTCCCACCATCGGGAACATTCTTCGTGAACCTGTCTAACCCTGGTAGAATTTTATAAGTTTCTACAACATCTCCTCTCATTCTTCTAAACTCCAATGAATATAATCCTAACAGACTTAGTCTCTCCACATATGACAGACCTGCCATCCCAGGAATCAGCCTGGTAAACCTTCACTGCACTTGCTTTATAGCAAGGACATCCTTACTCAGATAAGGACATCAAAACTGCACACAATACTCCAGGTGTGGCCTCACCAATGTCCAAAATTAGTAGAAAGTTCTTCCAGTGTTTTGGTTCATACTTCTCTTTCAACCAACATAATAAATCCCCCGAAAAACTATTATTGATCCCATGACTGTTTCTAAGATGTTGTGCTCTGTGCAAAATAACTGCTGCATTTGCCTACGTAATAAGTCAATTCAAAGTAGGTCATTGCATATGAAGCATTTCACTTGTTCACGTAAAGTGTGATAATGCAGATAGACGAGTGTCTTTTCATTATTCACAAGTACACAAAATAAAGTGCTAGAAAAATCCTCACAGAGTTCAGTACAGTTTTGTTGCAATCAGTTTTTAAATAACAATACGTGGCTTTGTTGTATTTCAGCATCAAGTGACCTTCCTTCCTGGCAGTATGTAGGAAAGTCAGCTGAGTACAAGTATAATAATAGGGAAATAATTGAGTGGAGGAAGTGTTTATGTGTTGATGGATTGTCCTCTAACACATAGGGATCTGCGTCTCTTATGTTTCCAACCTCTTGAGTCATTAGATGGGTTAGTGTCCATGTAACAAGTAAAATGAGATCATTCCCAACTAGGCAAAGGAAACAATTTGCACTTACATAACACTCCTCACATGAAACAACATTTCACAATGCTTTTTCAAGTATGATCACTGATAAGATATAAGAACTGCCCTGATGTTAAGCTGACATAGAACTGACCAGCTATTATGAGTGTATAATTACGGAAAGGGTGGACAGAGGTACAGACATAAGAGAAGCACCCCGGGGAGTTATAAAAGAAACTTGATATCGAGGAGGCTACAGATACATTCCCGGAAATCTTCATTTTTAAAACAGTGTTGATGATTGCAATTAACTTCGTCACCCACTATTGTGAGATTTTTTTCACCACATCTCATCCTTCCTTTTGCAAATTAACATTTGAATCTGTATTTGAATTTTGGATTTCCAGCATCTGCAGTTTTGGGCTTTTGTACTATTTGATTCTGTGTTTTTCCCCCCTGATCACCTCACTATAGGAAAGATGTGATTGCACTAGAGGAGGTACGGAGGAGATTCACCAGGATGTTGCCTGGGATGGAGCATGTGAGCTCTAAGGAGGGACTGGACAGGCTTGGATTGTTTTCTTTAGACCAGAGAGAGCTGAAGGGGGACATGGTTGAGGTGTATAAGATTACGAAGGGTTTTGACAGGGTGAATAGGAAGTAGCTGTTCCTTTTGGTTGATGGGTCAATCACGAGGGGGCATAGTTTTAGGGTGAGGGGCAGGAGATTCAGAGAGGATTTGAGAAAAAAAATATCCAGAGGATGGTAAGAATCTGGAATCCACTGTCTGGTAAGGTAGTGGAGGCTGGAAACCTTACAACCTTTAAAAGGTATTTGATTGAGCACTTGAAATATAACAACATACAAAGGTATAAGACAAGTGCCGGAAAATGGGATTAGCACCACTTTAGTGGTAGCTATTGTCAATGCAGACTTGATGGGCAAAAGGGCTTTCTCTGTGCTGTACAACTCTATGGGTGGAATTATACTGCCTCCCTCGAGCGAGAGCAGAAAACCCCACTCAAGGACAACGGACATTTCCATTGTCCGCCCCTCGCCCGCTCTGATTCCGTGGCGGGCAGGGTGGTAGAATTCCGGCGTTTGACTCTATGACTGATTTAAACTCTGAATCTAAATAAAATGGCTTCCCCGAACCTTGCAAAGAAAATCCAATTTTTGAAAGTGAGAATTATGTTCTATGAGTCAGGAATACAGGATCCATAATGGTTGAAGCCCCTTTTGTTAGTTGTTATTCTAATTGTGCTCTATACACGATAGGATACAGTCTACCATGATGGCATTAAAGTAAAAAAAGTAAAGTTTATTTATTAGTGACAAGTAGGCTTTTATTCACACTGCAATGAAGTTATTGTGAAAATTGCCCAAGTTGCCACAATCCGGCACCTGTTCGGGTACACTGAGGGAGAATTTAGCATGGCCAATGCACCTAACCAGTGTGTCTTTTGGACTATGGAAGGAAACCGGAGCACCCAGAGGAAACCCACGCAGACACAAGGAGAACGTGCAAACACCGCACAGACAGTGACTCAAGTCGGGAACTGAACCTGGGTCCGTGGCGCTGTGAGACAGCAGTGCTAACCACTGTGCCACCATGCTGCCCCATAGCTACTACTACTACATAATTACTACTGGATGATGATGTTTCAAAAAGCTAACTGAACAAGCATGCTGCAAGCGACTTTATTGGCACTGTCATTTCTGAAAAGCTGATAAAATTCTTCTGTAATCCGCCAGAGGCACTTCGCCACCTCAAACAGCTGGCAGGACAACAGAGGACCTTTAAAGCATCCTGCAACGTGCTGGATATATCAAATGCATAGAGAAGAAATTTTATTTCATTATAAGGGGACCTGAAATAAAAGATGATATTGATGGAAAACAGATTATATCGCATGGGACATTGGCACTTTAATGTGAACTGCATCGTACAACATTGTTTTAATTTCCAGCACTTGATCCAATCACGGGAGTCTATGGCTCACATGAAGGGCCGAATAATTGTTGGCAGTCGACAAATCTAGTCATTCCATGTTAAAAGGTTGCACAGTAACACATTTTGTAATCCTTATTACAGCACTGCCTCTAGAGGCAGAACTACAATACTGACAAGAGTATAAACATATTACTGGAGGCACTGTTATACAAGAGGACAAAACTCAGCGACAATCAGTAAAGGTCACTACTGACAATTCTGGCTGATGGGTTGCATTGATAGCGTACTGATCAGCCATGCTCTGACTAAAAGAATACAGATGCTGGAGGGGCTGAATGGCCTACTCCTGCTCCCAAGATAGACCATAAGACCACAAGACATAGGAGCAGAATTAGGCCATACAACCCATTGAATCTGCTCCACCATTCAATCATGGCTGATATTTTTCTCATCCCGATTCTCCTGCCTTTTCCCCATAACCCCTGATCCCCTTATTAATCAAGAACCTATCTATCTCTGCCTTAAAGACACTCAATGACCTGGCCTCCACAGCCTTCTGCGGCAAAGAGTTCCACAGATTCACCACACTCTGACTGAAGGAATTCCTCCTCATCTCTGTTTTAAAGGATCACCCCTTTAACCTGAGGTTGTGCCCCATTCCACATTCTGTCACATTCCCATTTTCAAGCCAGAAATGTGACATTTCCATTCCAGTTTTTATGATGTTGTTCATGTGCAGCTTAGCCTGATGCTGAGGAAGTTCATAAAATTCCACAGTGCAGAAGGCGGCCATTCGGACTATTGTATCTGCACCAACCACAGTCCCACCCAGACCCTATCCCCAATCCCCATAACCCCATGCATTTACCCTGGCTGGTCCCTCTTTTACTAAGGAGCAATTTAGCATGGCCAATCCATCTAATCCATCTTTGGACTGTGGGAGGAAACCGGAGCACCAGGTGGAAACCCACACAGACACGGGGAGAACGTGCAGACTCCATACAGACAGTGACGCAAGCCAGGAATCGAACCTGGGTCCCTGGCTCTGTGAGGCAGCAGTGCTAACCTCTGTGCCACCGTCCGCCTCCAAAGTTGCATAACCAGAAAATGAGAGGTCATCTTATAAATGTGCCGTTCAAGTTTGCTGACAGTTTTTGGAGTCTGTTGTACAAAAGGTGCACTTTGACAATAAAGACTGCACCATTTCGCTCAATCGCTTCCACTGCAAGCAAATGTACAATCTCAATGGGATATCCGTATGATCGAGTTTCACTGTGATACCATCTAAATTTGTCTGTGCTAAAAGTCTGCATCTGACGGCTTGCAATTTCCTAGGAAGTTTTGGTGCAACTTCAGCACAAGAGCCGAAAGAAAATCTGCGTCAACTGATTCATCCCAGTTGTATGTTGAAACATCAGTGTGTGTGATTTTCGTCCAACTTTTCCACTGAGTGGTGGAATAAGCTCAAAGAATTGAATGTTGAATCCTGTACCCGGTCCTCTAACTGGGAGTGTCGCATCCTGCAAATCACTGGTCAGAATCTATTAGAAGATATAGTACAGAACATCCCAGAATTGATACACAAGTAATGTCAGAACATGTTGTGAACATGACAGACAATAGCGCAGTGTGCATTGGGTGAGTGCAAAGTGATAGGTTTGAACTGGCTCCATTTTAACAATGTGTTAATGCAGTGGTTACTACAGCCATCAATCACCCAGTCCACAGCTGGCATTACTAATCTCCAGCCCTATCAGCTCTTAATTATCTGGCTGGCACTCGGCTCTCCTTTCTCTGACAATCTCTTCATTCATTTCAATCTAATGCATGCAATATAGGTTATCTCACCAATGATAGTGTGTGGCGTGCGTGAGTATGGGTTGCAATTTTTCAGAAGCATTTAACAGGCAGAACTCACTAGTGCTGCAGGCGTGAGTGAATAATGAACGTGGCCTCTTGTAAGTAAAAGAATAATGTTGTTGCAACACATTTTGCTTCAAATATTCTATTTATTATGCGGCCATTGTCCGGAATTGGTTGTACGGCCGTGGAATGTGGTTTGCGATTGTTAACTGATTAGTAGCATATGTGAATTGTTCCTTTCAATGCAGTTAATGAGCACTTTATGTCCAAAACCCAGCCTAACAATTTAGAGAAGTGGAGAATGGCAGAATGTTGAGAAACTGCAGTTTAGGCTTGAAAAAAAAATCACAAATATCCATCCCTTGGATTGGCAAATACAAAGAAAAGATGAACAACAAATGGAAACACAGAATAACAGTTAGAATCTTTTCTACTGGCTCAGACTATGAATATTCACGAATATAAGTGCACAACAAAATCGGTAGAATAAAATATATTTAAATTGGCTGGTGGAACAAAAACAGCTAAACTATAAGAACAGACTTAAGCATGGTTTTGCCATCTGGGTGATGGCATAGAATGTATTTTATGTTAGAGTCATTGAGGTTTACAACATTGTTAAGGCTTTCTTTAAATGTGTTATTACTTCTTTGATATCTTACACTGTTTTCCAGGATTGAGATAATCACACATTTCCTTGGGAAATAGGGCAGGAAGAATCAATTGACCTTTACACATTTCAAATTTTCTTGTGTTCTTACACAATGTGTAAAAGTTAATGATCGCAATTACTCCCAAATTAAAAAATAATATTCTGCACACACTAAAGGTTACTGCTAAAAATTCTATCTTAATTTCCTTTCGCCACAAAGAAAATTGACATCTAATTATTGGGAAATGAATCATCTCTCATCATCATATTGAATCTGCTCTTTTATTATAATTTGTTTGCCAATTTTCTCCCCTCATTTTCTCAAGATTTTGATACTTTTGCTAGCATATGGTTCCACATTTAGTGTCTCACCAAAGTAGCTATTTTCTATTGATTGCCCCGCAATGAAAGCATCAGAGCCACCTCCAATCCTGTCCTTATTCAACGTCCAGACAAATTTACTTGCAATAGGATTGCAGTCAAGAATCGTAGAATCCCTACAGTGCAGAAGGAGGCCATTCGGCCCATCGAGTCTGCACCGAGTTTCCCACCCTATTCCCGTAACTTCTCATTTTTACTCTGCTATTCCCCCTGACACTAGGGTTAGTTTAGCATGGCCAATCAACCAAACTCGCACATCTTTGGACTGTGGGAGGAAACCGGAGCATCCGAGGGAAAACCCACGCAGACATGGGGAGAACGTGCAAACTTCACACAGTGACCCAAGGCTGGAACTGAACCCGGGTCACTGGCGCTGTGAGACAGCAGTGCCACTGTGCCACCGTACCGCCCCTAAGAGTGGGAGCTTATTTTGTATGGAACCCAGGGTGCTCAGGCAGGTTGTAGCTACCCTAACAGCGGTCTGGATACCCGAGGCCTTTCTAACTGTATTGTTCAGTCACCCACTGGATAAACTAGCTAAGCTATCAGGGGGAAAGCTCAGGATGCTTTCACAGCCAGCACATCAACATTATAGCAGATAGTGTTTTGATTGGAAAGTTTTGATTATTTTTCTGGAGAATTCTCCTGCTACTTAGTTTCCAGAAAATCTGCTGAGAACTTCACTCATATTATACCACCGGAAATGATCACACTGTTGCAATATAAAACACCGCCAATAATTGTTGTGGTCCTTCTAATTTTTAATGAAACATTTTAAAATGCATTTTTGCAGTCCAGCCCTTTAGCTGGCCCAGTTACATCACTGAATGCGTCACTCCTCACTTGCAAAGTGGCAATTCTGTCAAAGCAGCCCTATTCCATCCTTATTTTATCTACTCAACATAACTTGTTAATATCCACATTATCTTACCTTGGTGCACTTTAAATTCATACACATATGTATCAAGTTATATTTTAAATTATGAATACATTCAGTGGCATTTTGAGAGGTACAGTTTGCCTCTCTCGGAACCTCTCAACTTTGAAAATTGGACTTGGCAGTGAGAGAGTCCACGTTAAAGAGATCTGAACGCGCAGAAAAAAAATACTAAATGGGAAAAAAATGAATAATAAATTCTTGTAGAGAAATATTAACATTTCCAATACAAGGCTGAATCAAACGGTGATGTGTGAGGTTGTGAAGTGTACTTGTGGAGAATTTGATCAGAACGCAAGCTTTAATTTGTGGCCAGAATGTAGCACTGGGAAACAAGAAGAGCATTCCAATACTTCAGACAGACTAATTAATTGGTGTTTGAATTTTGCCTTGGCTCTCATCTTGCTGATTTTCACTCAAAGGAAAACCCTTAAGACTACGATTGGCATTTGACTAATTATTTTGTGCCCTGATAGATACTAGACTGCACAGGCGTGACTTGCCATAATAGGCTGTGTGCCGGTATACATTAGATACCGTGAATACTAGCTATACAATGTTTAGCATATCGATTCTGTGAATGCTCGTAGGTATGCTTACAATAGTAGACATTCTTTATAAAAGTTAAGTGCATGAAAAACTTTCCAAATTCAAACTTAGTGATAACTTTGTTGAGAAAATAAAGAACAGTTGAAATGAATGACAGTCCTTCTCGATGTATAGCAAGGCTCATGTTTAAGTGTGGCCCATCAAGCCATAATGCATCATTACTGTTCGTTTGGAGTTCTACTAACACGTTATCTAATCCTGCATTATAAATGTACCCAATTTTATACCTATCACTTGTGAATGGCATCGAATAGTTTGGAAAGTGGCTGAACTGATAATGCTCACAAAGCGAGCCCCACCATTTTAATACTCGTTCTATTAACCTTCAGTAATCAGCTTGATTCTCTGTATCCGAACTGAAAAGATATCACTCACACTTCACTAGCCTAAACTTGGAATAAAATGACTACCAT
Organism: Mustelus asterias; assembly: GCF_964213995.1. Taxonomy (NCBI): domain Eukaryota; kingdom Metazoa; phylum Chordata; class Chondrichthyes; order Carcharhiniformes; family Triakidae; genus Mustelus; species Mustelus asterias. The sequence continues at coordinate 64,417,205 of NC_135817.1, forward strand.
TCCTACCGACACAATTACTGGAGAAAGGGAAACAACACTCTTTTTTAATTTTGTAAATTAAGTAGGCAAGTTAATAAACCATTACTGGTACACATACACATATATAATAAATTTAGCAAATGATGACAGCTTTTTAAAAAAAGCCGAATTATGGGTCACGGGGAATAATCGGGCGGAAAACTCCACTGCTCACAAAACCTTAATGAAGACCTTTCCGACATTGTTACAAAACATTAAAGATGCCGGCAACATTTACGAGGTTGTGTGTGGGGTTAACAAGGTCGTCACGCTTTTGTCCTTTTATTAAGATGATGTTGGGCGCGGGGTTTTTTTTAAAAGGACAATCTGAGACTGGCTAAATGCTCAATCGTGTCTTCCCTGAAGACTGTATTCTCTCGGCAGCTTCCCACCTTCACCCCCTTTCCGTCCCAGGACTGTCAGCCCAATACATTGCAGCATTTCATACAGAGCCAGGGAGCCGGACCCCAGCTCACACTCGCCGCTTTGTCGGCTACATTTCTCCCAGTGTCCGTTTAGCATCAAAATAAGGGCGCGTTGGTGGCTCTGTCTGTGTCTGTGTGTGTGTGTGGCTATTTAAACAGTGCTTTGATCAGCACTGTCAGTTCAGATTCTATAACTGACCCGAGCTCGAGTCCAATATAAACGGATTTATCGCTCTATTCAACAATAGAGAAAGAAAGCCTTCAATCCAGTTTACTATGCCTCTTCCCTGTTCACACGTAATGGTGAGGGTGAGGGGGGGGGGGGGGGGCGGTGTTCTATCGCCTGTCAAATATTTCTATCGTGCCTTCCCAGATCCCTTGGAGTTACGATCAGGCCGCTTTAAACCTAACTGTCTATTTCAAACACCCGACAGTTAATTTTTACCAAAGCCTTTTCTCCTATTTAAGTTCCAAACCTGCCTTCAGCTGGCCTGTGTACCAGGGATGTATCTGGGTGGTGGTGGTGGGGGGGGGGGGGGGGGTGCAGAGGCGCCGATGTAACTACAAAGGTGGGACAGGGCCATCTTATGTTGGAAATGTAATTGGAAAAAGCGTCCGCCTTTCAAAGCCCCCACCGATACCGCGTCTGTTATTTCCAACCGAGAGGATTTCCCAATCGAAAGTGACAGATGTATCGTTTGGAGCAATTCCATGTTTTGAACCCCAAGCACCGCCTCAAACGGATCCAACATTTGCAGGAGACTCCCCACTATCCACAGCTAAATGCGAGGGATCAAAGTGGACCAGCCGCCCACCCTAACTTTCAAAATCAAATGATTGAATACATTCAAGCCTATCTTGAAAACATCAAAATGTCTAAACGAACGAGGACATTGATTCATTTCCCCTCGTTGTTAAAGTAGTGGATATTCGCACAATGTGAATTGTGTGCGATATTTCACAAAGACAGATGGAAGGGGCCGGGTTTTGTCCGGGACAGTTTTTGTACAGCAGGGCAGTTCCAACTCATCTTTTGGGTCGATGCATGTTTGATTTATACACATATTTATGTGAACATGGACGGAGGGGGGGGGGGGGGGGGAGGGAAAGTTGTGACTATTGCAGCAAAAAGTTCCAATCTTGCTCTGGGAGGGCTGACAGAGAGAATGGCACGCTGAATAAGGGAGTGAAACTCTCCCAGTTCCACAATTTGGAATTTGTAGAGTGTCGCGATGAGGTCAAACACCCCAATTGATTGGAAAAGAAGCACCGACAACTTTCCCAAATCAAATTCCCATTTCATTCTGACTTGCTACTGAGTGTAAGGGAACAGTTTACAAAGCAGCTACGGTGAGGGATCGTCTAATTTCATATTTCATTCCCTCACCCTGCAGTATAAATATCTCCCACTTTCTACGTCTTTTAGCTTTGACAAAGGGTCATCTGGACTCGAAACGTCAGCTCTTTCCTCTCCTTACAGATGCTGCCAGACCTGCTGAGATTTTCCAGCATTTTCTCTTTTGATTTCAGATTCCAGCGTCCGCAGTAATTTGCTTTTATTTAACGTCTAATTAAACATTCGTTTTGATCATTTTTAAACATATTAATTCATAATCGTTTCCCATGTTCAATTTGAATTTGATTCGCATTCCATTTTTCAACGCAGAGAAGTCGAAGATAATTAATTTAAATGTATATAATCTAAAAAAAAAGGATTTTTTTTTGCCCCATCAGTTGCGGCTTGATTTATCAACAATAATATTGAGTGGGAGTTTGTTTATGTCGCCATGTGCAGACTGGGATCTTCTTAAAAACAAAACATTTCACGTTAAAAGCCTCAAACACTCCAGATACTGAGCTAGGGACATTTGTCTTACCATTGTTTTCGGCGGCAAGGGGGGAGTCATGAACGTTTCCAAGGAGGAGATACATTTCTAATTATAAAAGGGATAAGAGGATATGGGGTACAGGTGGAGAGGTGGATTTGAGACCAGGGAGAGATCAGCCGTGATCTGACTGATTGGCGGAGCAGGTTGGATGGGCTGAATTTGCCCATCTCCTGCTCCTAATTCCTACGTTCCTATGATGCACGTTTTGGAGGGGCAGTCGCAGGCACGACGGGCAGAGTGTCCGCCTGCTGCGCCGAAACGATTCCGTGACTCTGGTACGGTTCAATTTAACCCCTCCTGGCCCACCACAATGACACCAACCCGAGCCACAGACCCGAGACCCGGAAAGCCTCAAGATTTAAGAACTGCCGGAATCACAAGACCCAGGAAACACGGAAAGTGACAAAGTTGATTTCTGAAACTGGCTTTCTCTCCTTTTCCTCAGGGAAAGCTCTGCAGTGACCCACACTGGCCAGATTCCCAGAGATTGCCACACTAATGGAATAATTATTTCCCGGCTGGATATAATCCCAGCTTTTGATCCATAATACGAAAACAAACCCCAAATATAATAAAGGGCACTTTGCATAAAAAAACAGCATATTTTCCTGCATTGTAAAAGCCGCACAAAACCGAAAAACTAACAACAAATCCCAACATGAAGTACATCAGAAACATTGAAAAACGTGCAAGTCTATTGCGGAGAATTGGAAACTTAATGCAGGTAAAAATGTTACAGAAACTCTGCGGAACTCGCGCGGGTAAAGTGGGATTATTAATACATTCAGAGGGTGTTTATTATAAACGGTCACGAAGTTTCCGTATAAACCGGCGAGAGAATTGAAATGAAGCACCGAAATTCCGACCAAACTTTTAAGTGTGCGCCGTAATATCGAGAAGTGTGTTCTACTGAGCATTAACAATGAACTGGGAAGTTTTGTTAGGTTCGTCTTATCAATAGACAATGCTGAACTGAAAATCCACTTGGTTTGATATTGGACCAACCCATTTTATTATTTCGCGCCGTGAGTTTTAATAATAAGCACGCTTACGTTTCTATTACATTTGAAGATAATTTATATTGATATTTATATCCAATAACAACCATATGCCAATGTAAACTCAAGTCCATGTTTTCACTGTGTATCTTACACTTTCTATGTTAATGCCTCTATTTTTACAGTAGTCAGACAAGTTTCTTTCCCTGTCAGACTATTTCTCCCTCTCCCAACCACAATCAGGCGATTTCGCAAACTCAACGAATTTTGGGAACTTTATTTACCACGAACTCTACTCTCCTCTCCAACCCCGTAAGTTTAAATTGTGTTTGACTCCTGAAAGGTGAAGATCCGTGTCAGCATTAGGTATAATTGTTATTTGTTTTTCCTCTACACCCTTTAATCTCAGGGGTTCTCTATCGGAAGTGAGTGAGGTAAATTGGACTCTGCTTTTGCGACTGTCTGTGTGTGTATGCGTCTGTCAATAGTTAAACACTAGGTGAGTTTACAAACTCACCGGATCACACACAGGCGAAATAGGCTTCAGAATAGTTCTGAGCTTGCCTTTCTTATAAATACACGGAAAGGTGATGTCAGCAAGCCCTATGAATCATTCCACAGTAAATAGACACATTTACCGATTCGGACTCCAAACTATGGTGAGATGCCTTCCTTCCGTGCTGGCTGTGGGTATAAACCCCTCTGAGGACGGATCACCTTACAGGGCACCCTGTATCAATTCTCAAAATAACAATATCTTTCCCCCTTTTTTTCTCCCTACATTCTACTGACCACAACGTTCTTCCTGTACACTTTATGCTTTAGTTCACAAGAAGTCACTTCAAGCTCTCAAACTACGCGGAACAGAAAGGGGCTTTTAAGCATGGGCTAAAATTTCTGAAGAATAAAGGCAGTTTAAGGTTTAAAAAAATAGTCAATTTTGTGCTAAATATCTGAATAGTTACAGCATCTCAATCCAAACGGCCAATAATATTCATCTGACAGTTTAAAAAATCAATCAGCAATGCAAAACGGAAAAAAAAACCCAACAATGGAATAGAAAGCAAGGTGTAAAGTGTTTTTTTCCCCCAAATTGCTGTGTGTGTGGTTTGTACATTTCTCTACACGAGCCTCAACTCTGAAGTCGATGTGGAATCGTGGCCAAACTTTCTCAACTTACTCCCAGCTTGCCTCTCTTATAAATCCTTGCAAAGGTGATGTCAGCAGGACTTATGAATCATTCACTCTGTCGTTTGAGAGAGAGAATACGCTCCACAGCAAACAGAGACATTTACTGATTCGGACCCCAAACTATGGTGAGGTCCCTTCCTTCCCTGCTGGCTGTGGGTCTAAACCCCTCTGTGGATGGATCTCCTTACGGGGCACCCTGTATCAATTCTCAAAATAACAAGAGGACAGGAAAAATAATAATCCGATTGAAATAATTCCCCCGCATTCCTGCCGCTGGAATTCTATCCTACATAAACTTTCTCTCCACATTTTAACCTCTGGCTCCCTATTAAGATTGATTTTATTTAATGGGTCGTTTCGTTTGCAATAATGCTGGTCACGGCGTTTAAATGTTACGGTCGCCGCATTCTGAGACCGTGGCTGAAGTTGTCCTGATGTAGTTGGGTTTGATACATTTAATGTTCTTTGACCACCTTAAAAAGAAAGATGATGGAAGCGTAACCTCTGCACAGTACCACCCACCCGGTGTGTGTGTGTGCGCTAGACCGACTGTAATACTTCAGTGAGGAATAATGCACAGATCTCTCTTTTTATTTTTTTAATTCTTACCTTCATTTGCAGAATGCCCAGTCGATTGTGCCGCGCAGATAACACAGCAGAGGATCAGAGGGAGAATGCAGATCTGGGAACCCAAGGCCATTTTGGAGCTGTGATCGGTTGTGAGTGGAGCATATCTCTGTGAAGCATGCCAGCAATGATCTGAGGGAGCTGTGATCGCCGTGGAAGTTACCATGCACAGCTTTCAGGGTGATGTCAAGTTTGACACTACAGATAAGGAGGAGTCAGCACTGCCTTTCTACTGCCAGCAGAGGGCCGCGGCTGGGTCCTAGAGCCCACCAGGATATCTTGCATTGCAAGCCATCTGCTTGGGATATTTGATATTCAATGGTAAGAGATCTTTATTCCTCGTGTTTTCAACAATCCCCACATTTTTAAACCTTTTAGCACGGCGCCAGGGATCCGACTTCGATTCCCAGTTTGGGTCACTGTCTGTGCGGAGTCTGCACGCTGTCCCCGTGTCTGTGTGGGTTTCCTCCGGATGCTCTGGTTTCCTCCCACAATCCGAAAGACGTACTGATTAAATGCATTGGCTATGCTAAATTCTCCCTCAGTGTACCCGAACAGGTGCCGGAGTGTGGCGACTAGGAGATTTTCACAGTAACTTCATTGCAGTGTTATTGTAAGCCTACTTGTACAAAAATAAATAAACTTTAAAACTTTTCCCCATGATTATTTATTTTGTTCATTTTCAACATAATAAATACTATTTCATGCTGAAATAGTGTGTGCTCTGAAGGTCAGAGTGCTGGGTGGGTTGGGTAACTTAACCTCAATATTATACAATAATACTGCGGATGCTAGAATCTGAAACAGAATCTGGAAATGCTGGAAAATCTCAGCATTTGTGGAGATAAAATAGAGCCAGCGTTTTGAGCCTCGATGACTCTTCGTCAGAGCTCTGACGAAGAGTCATCCTGACTCAAAATGCTGGCTTAATATTATACCTGCTGGAAAATTATTTACAGGATAAAACACAATTCCATTCTGCTCAAATACTGTTAAGCCCTTTTCCCAGTAAAACCTTTAGTCTCTCCCATTATAATTTGCTCCTCCACTATGGCCCTATCGTGGCCCTCAGAGGGTACTGACAAACACATAACTGAGTTAGCTTTCCATCATCAAATATGACTGGAACACATTGAATACATTGGGTTGCACCTTCCTTAGTTTAAATTAGCCACTACTCCAGGACCACTCTGGAGAACAAAGATAACCAACTGCCTTCTTTTCTCCACTACCCATTGTCTCCTTAAACCCATCTACTCTTCCCCTTCACCTCCACTTCCAAAAATAAAACTGAGACACTTTCGTGAACTACTTTTTTGTGTAATATTTTTGTTTTTGTAAAGATTAAAACCATTCATTGTCTTGTCCCCATTGTTTGTGTCCCTATCCCTTGCCCACAAATTCAAAGCACCCTCCAGCCCTGGACCCGAAACCATTTCTTTCTCCAGTTTAACTCTTATTACTCTTTATGCCTTCTCTGGGTTCATCAGCCCAAGTGACACCCCCCCCCCCCCCCCCCATCACACCCCACCCTGATCTCACTCTCTCTTGACAATTGACGACCCAATTTCCCTTTCTGGCTCTCATGCTAACAGACATAGTGCATGACTTCTCCTCCTCTCCCTTCCAAAGGTACTGTTATCTACACCCCTCCTCAACACCTATCAATAACTCCATCTCATTGCAAGGCCTCCAACCTTTCTTGGGCTTGATGACCACTCTTGACTGATTAATCCTCCATGCAACATGGGATGTTTACTCACCTTAAAGTCCCCATACATATGTTGGTGTGTCCAAAACATTATCATCTATCCCGAGAATCATAGAATCCCTACAGAAGGAGGCCATTCAGCCCATCGAGTCTGCACCAACTCTCTGACAGAGTATCGCGCTCAAGCCTCCTCCCCTGCCCTATCCCCGTAACCCCACACATTTACCATGGCTAATTATTCTAATAATTTATGACATTGTGGGACATTAAGAGACAATTTAGCATGGCCAGTACACCTAACCAGCACATCTTTGTACCGTGGGAGGAAACTGGAGGATCTGGAGGAAATCCACGCAGACACTGGGAGAACGTGCAAACTGCACAAAGACAGACACCCAAGGCTGGAATCGAACGTGGGTCCCTGGCGTTGTGAGGCAGCAGTGCTAACCGCTGTGCAACCGTGCCGCCCACTTACTATTTTTTAAGAATAATGTTAGTGTTTATCTATGCTCATTCCTTTACTCTAATTCTGAGTTGCTTAGTTGAACGACGCTATCTGCCGTTCGTAGATAAGTCATTGCAATCAAGCCGATAAATTGTCTATTGCAGTGGAGATGAAAGCAGGCATTCTTAGGAGTTTAGGAAATGGTACTATAGTAGGTCTTAAATTTGCACTATTGTCTCTCATTTCCCTTTCCCCCGATCCATCTACTCAAAGTAGTAATTAATGTTTAAGCTTGTCATACTGGAATTGGAATCTGAAGCTGATTAAAGCATTGTGTAGCACTTGGTGCTTTAATCAGCTCACTATCCTGTATTTCAGCATTTAACACACCAGAGCATTCATTAGAATCATGTTAATGCATAGTTAAGCTACTGGCTAACAATAATTATAAATCAGTGAAGATATCGGGATTGAAGGACAAATCCTGAATTCTTAAAGCAACAACATTTTTAAAAAAAAGATAGAATAACAAAGTAACATTCTGTGAATGAATTCCATTCCAAATCCGTAACTGTTAACCAAAACAAAAAAAAATATTTTAACATAAAAGTAAAATTGCGGTGTCTTTCCTGTAAAGTAGTAATGAACAATCAAGTTTTTAAAAAAGTTTTATTTATTAGTGTCACAAGTAGGCTTACGTTATCACTGCAATGAAGTTACTGTGAAAATCCCCTAGTCGTCACATCTGGCCCTGTTCGGGTACACCTGAGGGAGAATTTAGCATCTAACCAGCACAGCTTTTGGACTGTGCGAGGGAACCAGTGGACCCGGAGGAAACCCACGCAGACATGTGGAGAACATGCAAACTCTGCACAGGCGATGACCCAAGCCAGGAATTGATCCCAGATCCCTGGTGCTGTGAGGCAGCAGTGCTAACCACTGTGCCACCGTTCATATTGGGATTTTAAATTAACTTAATTGATACTTGATGCTTCTGTACTTTCCAATTCAACATAACACCAGCCCGAACAAATTGTCCACAACCATAGTTACTCAGAGCTGAAATATTGGCACGCTGCATGTATTGCACTATAACTACAATCTTAATACAATTCTTTTGGAAAGATTGCAATCTGAAAAGTATAAGCACAGGCATTTTATGACATTTGCTTGGTAGTTGAAAGAAATCCAGCTGGAAGGAAGCAGATTTTACTGGTAATATCTTGGAAGGGAGTACAAACACAAGGTAAACATACCTCTAAATGGTCCAATTATAGTAGATGTCAATAACATAAATCTTTGGAACCCGTACTGACTTTTGTTTTTGGACACTTGCCCTTCTGTTAGTTGCAATGAAGCTGTTGCTTTTGAGTTTGTTTTCAAAAAGTGTATCAGTGCTACAAAACAGAAGGATGCTGATAGCTATTTTATGAAAAATGCTCCATTTTTGAAACTTTACCATAACTTCTTTAAAATGCATTGTAGAAAGTTGGAATCTCATACTTGTCCCTTCAAATAGTAACTCACTGCTGCCTCACAGCGCCAGGGACCCAGGTTTGATTCCCGGCTTGGGTCACTGTCTGTGCGGAGTTTGCACGTTCTTCCTGTGTCTGCGTGGGTTTCCTCCGGGTGCTCCGGTTTCCTCCCACAATCTGAAAGACGTGCTGGTTAGGTGCATTGACCTGAACAGGCGCTGGAATATGGCGACTAGGGGAATTTCACAGTAGCTTCATTGCAGTGTTAATGTAAGCCATACTTGTGACTGATAAATAAACTTTACTTACTTAACTTTTCATTGAGCCACGATGGCAAAATACAAACAGTTTAACCAGTGGTGTAGTGGGAAATTTTGAGATGTAGGAGCTCTAAGAACTGGGTTGTCCATATCATTTCTAAATCTACTATTAAGTTGTTTCCATATTCATTAACCCCCAAACATCAGTAAAACTGTGCTTTTTAAGTGAAAGATATTAGCCCCAGTAGGAATTTTGTTTCAAACCATTTTGAAACATTAGTCTTTAGCATAGCTAGAATTTCATTAAGCAATTATTTAATTCAATCCTATTAAAAACATGAAGTACAGAAGACATTACATACTTCTGACTGGGTGCTGGTGTATGGAGGGGTCATTGCTTTTCTGTACAGGGCACAATATCAACATTTGAATATGGTGCAAGACTTGGAAGCATTGTGAACTGTGAGGAGGGTAGTGATAGAATTCAAGAGGATACAGACAGGCCAGTGGAATGGGCAAACACATGACAGATAAAATTTAATTTAGAGAAGTGTGCAGTGATACATTCTGGTCAGAAGAATGAGGAGAAGTGACAAAAAAATAAAGGGTACAATTCTAAAGGAGATGCAAGAGCAGAGGGACCTCGGTGCATAAATCATTGCAGTTGGCAGGACAAGTTGAGAAAGTAATAAATAAATTATATTGAATTCTGCATTTTATACATAGTGGCACAGTGTTCAAATGCAATAAAGTTATGAAACTTCATAAAACACTGGTCCAGCCTCAATGGAAAGGATGTGAAGATTTTAGAAAGGGTGCAGAAAAGATTTACAAAAATGGCTCCAAGGATGAGAAACAACAGGAATGTGGGTAGATTGGCAACGCTGGGGCTGTTCTACTTGGAGAAGAGGAAGTTGAGAGAAGGTTTGTTCGACGTGTTCAAAATCATGACAGGTCTGATAAGAATAATGGGAAGAAACTGTACCTATTGGCAGAAGGCCAAGAATCCTAAAGCAATTAACAAAAGAACCAGAGGTGACATGAAGAAAAACCTCTTTATGTAATGTGTTGTTTGGATCTGGAATGCATTGCTTGAGTATGTGGTGGAGACAGATTCAATTGCAGTTTCAAAAGGGAACTGAATAATTATCTGAAGAGAAAAGATTTTACTGGGTTTTAGGGAAAAGGTTGAGGAGTTGGACTAGCAGAGTTGATGTTGCAGACAACTGACACAATGACAATGTGCTGAATGGCCTCCTTCTGTGCTGTAACCATTCCATGATTCTAGTATAGGTACATTCAAGGAAGTTGATAACACATGAGGAGATAGTGTGATCAAGAAGAGTGGGAGACGCTTGTGTGGGCCATAAGCACCAACATAGTTGGGGTGGGCCACATTTAATATTTGGAAGGGAGAGGTCAGTACCAGAGGTGGAGAAATCATTCACTATGTCTGTTAGCATGAGAGCCAGGAAGGGAAATTGGGTCGTCAATTATCAAGAGAGATTGAGGGGGGGGGGGGGTTGGGTGGGGGGGGATAGGGGAGGAGTGGGGGGTGGGGTGAGGCAGGGTGGGGCAGGGGGGATGGAGGGGCGGGGGTGGTGGTGGGGGGGAGGGGGGGTGGGGGGTGTCACGTGTCACATGGGCTGATGAACCCAGAGAAGACATAAAGAGTAATAAGAGTTAAACTGGAGAAAGAAATGGTTTCGGGTCCAGGGCTGGAGGGTGCTTTGAATTTGTGGGCAAGGGATAGGGACTCAAACAATGGGGACAAGACAATGAATGGTTTTAATCTTTACAAAAACAAAAATATTGCACAAAAATGTAGTTCACGAAAGTGTCTCAGTTTTATTTTTGGAAGTGGAGGTGAAGGGGAAGAGTAGATGGGTTTAAGGAGACAATGGGTAGTGGAGAAAAGAAGGCAGTTGGTTATCTTTGTTCTCCAGAGTGGTCCTGGAGTAGTGGCTAATTTAAACTAAGGAAGGTGCAACCCAATGTACTCAATGTGTTCCAGCCAGATTTGATGATGGAAAGCTAACTCAATTATGTGTTTGTCAGTACCCTCTGAGGGCCACGATAGGGCCATAGTGGAGGAGCAAATTATAATGGGAGAGACTAAAGGTTTTACTGGGAAAAGGGCTCAACAGTATCTGAGCAGAATGGAATTGTGTTTTATCCTGTAAATGATGTTCCAGCAGGTATAATATTAAGCCAGCATTTTGAGTCAGGATGACCCTTTGTCAGAGCTTGGATCTACCAAAATGCATCACCGCGCATTTGTCTGGATTAAATTCCATCTGCCATTTCTCCGCCCAATTTTCCAGCCTATCTATATCCTGTAGTATTCTCTGACAATCTTCATCACTATCCACAACTCCACCAATCTTAGTATCATTTGCAAACTTGCTAATCAAACCAGCTATGTTTTCTTCCAAGTCATTTATCTATATATATTACAAACAGCAGAGGTCCAATCACCGACCCCTGTGGAACACCACCAGTTACAGACCTCCCCTCAGAAAAACACCCTTCCACCACTACGCTCTATCTTCTGTGGCCAAGCCAGTTCTGAATCCATCTAGCTCGTTCACCCCTGATCCCATGTGATTTAGTCTTTTGCACCAGCCTACCATCAGGGACCTTGTCAACTGTTTTACTGAAGTCCATGTAGACCACATCCATAGCCCTTCCCTCGTCGAGCATTTTTGTCACTTCCTCAAAAAATTCAATTAAATTAGTCAGAAATGACCTCCCTCCTACAAAACCATGCTGTCTGTCGCTAACAAGACCATTCAGTTCCAAATGTGTATAGATCCTATCTCTAAGAATCTTCTCAAACAATTTCACTATGACTGACATCGAACTCACTGGCCTATAATTACCCAGGGTATCCTGACTACCTTTCTTAAATAATAGGACAACATTGGCTATCCTCCATTCCTCTGGGACCTCACCAGTAGCCAACGAGGAAACAAAGATTTCCGTTAGAGGCCTAGCAATTTCATCTCTTGTCTCCCTCAGTAATCTGGGATAGATGCCATCTGGCCCTGGTTATTTGTCTACCTTAATGCTTTTTAATTCACCTAACACTTCCTCCCTTGTAATGATGACTTATTCTAAAGGGTTTACCTACCCCTCCGAGACACCATCAATCGACGTGTCCCTCTCTTTTATGAATACCAATGCAAAGTACTCATTAAGGATCTCACCCTTTTGTTCTATGCATAATTTCCCTCCTTTGTCCTTGAGTGGACCAACCCTTTCTCTAGCTACATTCTTGTTCCTAATATATGTATAAAAAGCCTTGGGATTCTTCTTAATCCTGTCTGCCAAGAACATTTCATGACACCTTCTTGCCCTCCGAACTCCACTTACCTTCTCGCTCTCTGTTGCTCGTCCAATCACAAGCTGATATGCTGCTGATAGGCTCACCAAATGTAGGGAGGAACCAGCCTGTGATTGGATTGGAGCAGTGTTACCGCATTTTTCAAATAACAGTCACTTGAATGTTAAAGTTTGGGACTGAGTGTCTGACCAAAATCCAGAGCATTTCAGCAGCATTATACCATTGAGTTTAGCTATAAAATTTAAGAAGAAATAAAGCAATGGAGATAATTGTAATGTTGACCTTGATAATAAAATGAAATGGTAAACTGCATTAGAAGGCCTAAACATATCTCAGCTTCTCACTGTCTCTTGTTACAACATGAACCACTACATATTCTGATCATGAACTGAAGGTTGGAAGTTAATGAGGGATTCAATACATACCATCAACTTGTGGCATATGCTCAACTTTCAAATAGTAAGATGCGTTTAGAGCCATTTTACTCATTATCCACCCATTGTGTTTTTATCTATTTATTACAGGGATAATCAAATAATAAGAGTACAATTATGCTGATTGAAGACAGTGTGGGCGTATTATGGTCCAATCACTGTGGAATAAAGTTGCCATGAGATTCACAATGGGATGTAATAAGGAAATGGCTTTGTACTCAAGTATTGAAATTACAGGGCTATTGAGATTAAATGAAGTTTTACATTTGAGTTGAGGTCATGGGGAAGCAATGCTCTCTTCACTTATTTTCCTTCACTTCCTCCTTCTATTTAACTTCCTTAGTCACAATTCCAAATCACAAATGGTGAATTTTGAATACAGACATTTTCTCCATTGCTGTTACTTTGCATCTCATCTCCTTGGAACCCGGGTTTGATTCCAATCTTGGGTGACTGCCTGTGTGAAGTTTGCACGTTCTCCCCATGTCTGCTTGTGTTTCGTCCGGGTGCTCCAGTTTCCTCCCACACCTCAAAGATATGCTGGTTAAGTTGATTGGTCACGCTAAATTGCCCCTTAGTGCCAGGGGGACTAATGAGGTAAATACGTGGGGTTGCGGGGATAGGGCCTGGGTGGGATTGTTGTCGGTGCAGGCTCAATGGGCTGAATGGCCTCCTTCTGCCCTGTAGGGATTCTATAATTCTCAATGTGACAAACTTTACATTTATATCTTTGCTCTTCTCTCTTTCACTTAATGGGTGGGATTTTCCAACCGTGCTCACCCCAAGACTGGAAAATTCCGCCCAAGATCAACGGACCTTTGCAAGGTCCGTGTCCCTCCTGCGATGATTCCCATGGCAGGCGGGACAGGAAAATTCCACCCAATGTGTAAAATACTTTCATTTTAATAGAGCCTCCTTCGGCTGGAGGTAGAGCAGCCCAGACAACAGATATCAATATCAGGGAGTTACATCCAAAGCGATGCAGAGCTCCATCATATGTATCTGTGTGCTTGCATCCTGATGTGAAATAGCATGGTGACATAAGCATGCAGGAACTATGAACCTACTGCACAGCTTTATCAGACCTGTGTTGCAGGTATTTAATCTGATAGCAGCACCAAGACCCATGAAAATCTGGTTCTGCAATTTTATTGGGAATGAAATGAGTCCTTTATATATTGAACAACACCAATGGGAGAGGGTGGGGGGAAAATTGTGCGCCTGCCATTGGTACTCAAGACAAGAATGTAAAATCGAGTCTGCTCCGACAACAACCCCATGCCCTATCCCTGTAACCCCAACAATTTACCCCACGAGCACCCCTCACACTAAGGGACAATTTAGCATGCCCAATCAACCTAACCCGCACATCTGCGGGACTGTGGGAGGAAACCGGAGCACCTGGAGGAAATCCACACAAACACGGGGAGAATGTGCAAACACCACACAGACAGTGACCCAAGGCTGGAATTGAACGCGGGTTGCTGGTGCTGTGAGGCAGCAGTGCCAACCACTGTGCCACTGTGCCTGCCGTTTTAAGCTTTTGAAGCTTGCATTGCTGAACATGGGAATACCTTTCCGAATAAATGTGTCATTCACCAGAGAATAGTTTGGAAATATTGGAAATAGTGACGTTGATTACTCATTTCAATCAAGAAACTCTCTGCATTTTAAAACAAGCCTTTCATAGCATATTTTTAAAAAGTGGGCTTCAGGGCTCTAATTCTCTCCAAGGCATTCATTATTCTCATTGTAAACTGCTTGAGCTGTCTTCCGTTATTCTCTCTTTCACCACAAATGAAGCCCACTTGGGAAAAGCAAGGGACATTTTCTGTTTTCTCTGATACTTGTTGGCATTTCAGTATAAATAGGTACCGTTACAAAGTGTGCTTTGTTTTTAATAAAAACTTTTTATCCCTCACCATAATTACCTGTCACAAGCATAAATTAGATATGAATCACAGAGCACCTGTTTTAGATTTTTAACATTGTTGTTTTTTAAAAAAATATTGTATTAATAATTATATCATCTGAACAAGTGACAATTTTCTTTTGGATTCCGTTTTTATACATTGCATTGTATCCACAATTCATCAAAACTTTACCTTGCAGCTTTTGTTTCTTTTCATTTTCAGTTTGAATTTTTCATGCAGGATTGGATAATTTCAAAGCAAAGAGCTAATTTGTTATAATAGTGTCAATAATCTGTTATAATGGTGTCAAGGGTATTGAGAGCTTGGCTAGCTATGACTGTAACATTATATTCTGCAGCCTCTCCTTTCCTTCTCCTCTATGTACTCTATGTACAGTATGCTTTGTCTGTATATTGCACAAGAAAGAATACTTTTCACTGTATCCCAATACATGTGACAATAATAAATCAAACCAAATCAAAAATCCCAGCTCCTAGCCAATTTTTAATCAAAATAGTTCTGTGTCGTTTTAAACAGGTCTGACATTAAATTTATATTTTGAGTTGCTTGTATATAAACATTTAGCACACTCATATGTCATTTGTCCACTCGTTATCATACAAGAAGCATTAAATTACTAATTTTTAAATGCAAGAGAAGCCATTGCAGGAGAGTCTCTGGCTACAATTGCGGGGGCAAGAGAAATATTGCGGGGGCAAGAGAAAAGAGGCTTTGGAGAAAGCCGTAGTAAAAGTGGTTGAGAAGGACATGGATGAACAGAGCACTATGGTCATAATGACAGAGAATAGCATTTTGACTTTGATATGGAACATCTCAGCACTGTGGTTAGGATAGAAAACTAATTGTAGCAATTCAGATATGGAATGGCAAGAAACATGGACATTTCATTTTGGAAGCAACAGCATGTTCAAGGACTTGCGAGACCAAAGGGAAATTGGAGATGGAGTTATTATTTTTAAGGACAGTTTGGCCACGGGTGGGTTTTTTGAAAAGGGGTTATGATGGCAGATTTGAAAAGGAATGAAACAATACCCGAGAAGAGGGAACCATTTACAATATCAGCTAATACGGAGAGCAGAAAGGAAAGATACTTAGCAGTTTACTTGAATAATGAGAGGGTTGTGAGAGCAGAGGGTTATCTTGCATTCTAGGATGGTCCAAGAGTAGTTTTTGCAGTGGAGAACAAAGGTTGATAGTCAATGATGTGGTCCAGCCAGATCCTGCGATGAATGGTTAAACCAGTGCGCCATACATGTTCAAATTTGCACCCTCTAGATTTTAGGTAGAGATGATGTCCCCACTTTCAAAACAATGGCCAGAGTGGGAGAAAGTTTTATGGGCACCAAGGCTTCAAAATTGAAGGGTGATGGTGTGATAGTGCAGATTGGTAGAGGCTTGAGGCAAATGGAGAACCAAAGTTAGACTTTGGATTATAAGTGACTTGGGGAAAAAGGTTATTCAGAGATGAAGACAAGAAAAAACTTGAGTTGGGGAAGAGGGAGGCAAATGATCGATCAGTGGTAGCCTTGCGTTTGGATAAGAAAAGACAAACAGAGGCCACATGAGATGTAGTGATGGCCACAAATATATGGAGGAGTTGATATGCAGAGAGCCTTTAAGAGAGGACTGGAGGATCATGAACTCTGTGGATAGAGACAAAGGGAAGTTCAAATGGAGATTCAAACCATTGAGGATGGAAAATGGTCAAGGGCCGAGGTTGAGCATGGAAAGCAATGAGGATATCTCAGTGAGATACCTGTTGTTAGTGCTCTAGTTTCAAGCTGTATCATGAGAACTTAGAATCATAGAATCCCTACAGTGCAGAAGGAGGCCATTCAACCCATTGAGTCTGCACCGACCACAATCCCATCTAGACACTATTCCCGTAACTCCATTTATTTACCCTGCTAATCCCTCTAACATTAGGATCAATTTAGTATGACCAATCAACCTAACCCACGCATCTTTGGACTGTGGGAGGAAACCGGAGCACCCGGAAGAAGCCCACACAGACACAGGGAGAATGTGCAAACTCCAACAGGCAGTGACCCGAAGCCAGAATTGAACCTGGGTCCCTGACGCTATGAAGCAGCAGTGCTAATCACTGTGCTACCGTGCCGCCCTACTTGTATACATAAATTCTATAAGTACAATAAAAAGTATTTTGCAACTCAATTTTTGCATCTTAATTATCATTACACCATTATTTACTCAACACCCCTCCCCAATAGGGTATTAGAAGTCTTTATTTTTAACAGTCCTATCATTTTAACTGGGAGTTCAAAAGCTATTCTTCAATTACAGCGATTAATTTGCCAAGGGAGTCATTATGAAGTTGAACAGTTCTGACTTTGCTTTTAAAACTGAGGGATCGCAATAGTGAAGAGAAGTAATTTTCTTTTTGATACAAACATTCGAGTTCCTAACTAACAGTTCATGTCTAGAGTGCTATGTTGATCTATTAAAACATTTACTCTAATGTGACTCAATTTCCACAACTTCTAATACTAATTGTCCAATAAAAATATTTTTGTTGAAATTAGAAATAGGGTATTTAACTTCCAGGTTAGTTCATATAAATACAATCCCACATGTTGAAACAGGAAGTAGAGTACCTCACCATTGGGCCAATCAGCAATCAACAACATCAACATCTGCACAGTTGCCGTGACAATCGATTTGACGAAACAGCTGGCAATTAAGCATTACATTTCATGGGTTCCAGCCCCTGATCATTCACAATCTACCTGATCGGGGCTATGCACCTCATCAAAGATCAACTGCCCACTTGGTGTTGGTGTTAAATACTGCCGAGATGGGAAACTCTTTCACCTCGGTCACCTCCATACCAAACCAATCTGACCACCATAAACATACATGATCTGCAGTTTCTGAATGCCTGTGGTGTTGTTACTCATTTTGCTTAAGATTTGCAAGCCACTCACAATCTCTTCAATTCTGTATTGTTCTGATGATGAAGGAAAAGAAACATGGAATATCGACACAGAAATATTGGACTTTAAAAAAGACTTGAGTTTTACATTTTTAAATACAAACCCTGAAGATGGCTGAGAATGTACAATGGCTGCAGAGAGTTTCTCTAAGGAACACTGGAACCCGTCCCTGTGTTTCCAAATAGGCCAATCCAAAGACTGATTACCAGCACAAGTAATGACAAAAGAATGTAATGAACTCATCTCAAAGACCCTGGATGCAATTGCTTAGACTGACTCGTGGATTCTGAATTTCCAGTTTGAATATACAAACAGGGGTTAAAAGCTAGCTGAGAGAGCCTGCCTGCTTTACTGGTCTGTCTGTATGCTTGTTTTGTGAGGAAACTCAGCTTGAAGTTTTCCATTCTGAAGGTGTGTGATGCAGTAACAGAAGCAGCACCCCTGCAAAAAGGAAATAGCCACCCTTTGCAGGAATATCTAAAAACTCTCTCTCTCACTGTGGAAGTCAGCCAGCCAGTAAAACAGATCACAGCTGGAAAAAAAACCTGAAATATCTCTGCAAAACTACAGAACATCTGAATTGAAGAATCAACTACTCACCTGCAGAAGGAAATGTAACTGGAATCAATTTGCAATGGCTGCATGCTTCATCATTTACTCCTCATGAGTCAAGGACTGTTCCAAATAGCTTTTTATTTATATTTACTTACTATTGGATTCAATTCTTACTTCTAATCTTTATAACTGTCAATGCATGTGTTTCGCCACCTCTCTCTACCTTTTCAGTAGTTAATAAACTCACTCTGTCCTAACTCAAGAAAGCCTGGTTGAATTGGTTCATTTTTAAACATAACTATTGGGTCTGGAAAAGGTATCCTAGGAAAACGTAACCTTGTTAGATTAAACTTTGTTGCTACCAGCAGAGGTTGGGGTGGCTTGAATAAAGACACAAAGCCAGCCATCTCTCCTCACCTGGGTTTGTAACAATTTAGAGGTATCCCAGCCAGACAATTTGAGGAGTCTCACCCAGATCAATCCCTTTGGGGGAGACGCACCTAGGGCTGGTCATAACAGAATGACATAAACTTGGCCTGTGCTTGAATGTTGCCAAAGCAAAACTCATATCAACCCACATAGAATCCTACAGTGTAGAAGGAGGCCATTCAGCCCATTGGGTGTGCATTGACCACAATCCCACCCATGCTCTATCCCCATAACTCCAGACATTTCTCCTAGCTAGTCCCCCTGACACTAAGGGGCAATTTACTGTGGGCACTCAACCTAACCTGCGCATCTTTAGACTGTGGGAGGAAACCAGAACACCCGGAGGAAACCCACACAGACACGTGGAGAACGTGCAAACTCCACACAGATAGTGACCCAAGCCAGGAATCAAACCCAGGTCCCTGGCGCTTTGAGGCAGCAGTGCTAACCACTGTGCCACCGTGCTGCTCATATTCTACTTCCCATATATGCTAAAGGAGAAAGTCCAGAATATGTTGAGCACTCTCCATAGTTCAGCTGTCATCTCTCTCAAAAAGCCACCATTAATGAGGAGATCAAACACTGGATCAGCTTTCTGCAAATTACAGCGGTGACTGGTCGGAAACAAAGACCTCTACAAATCAACATAAGCCTTAGTTTACAGAACAGTCAACGTCATCACACTCCTGTACTGCAGCAAGAACGTGTATGAGTGATACATTAGAACATTCATGACTCTGCCGCATCTTTCAGTTTCAATGGGAGAATTGTTGAACAGTTGGGGTGGCACGGTGGCACAGTGGTTAGCACTGCTGCCTCACAGCACCAGGGACCAAGGTTCAATTCCAGCCTTGGGTGACTATCTGCCTGGAGTTTGCACTTTCTCCACGTGTTTGCGTGGGTTTCCCCCAGGTGCTCCGGTTTCCTCCCACAGTCCAAAGGTGTGCAGGTTAGCTGGATTGGCCATGCTAAATTGCCCGTTAGTCTCCCAAGATGTGTAGGGTTAGGTGGATTAGTCATCGGAAATGTGTGGGGATACGGGGAGAGGGCCTGGGCGGGATACTCTATCAGAGAGTTGGTGCAGATGCGATGGGCTGAATGGCCTCTTCTGCACTGTAGGGATTCTATGATTCTATTCTATGATTCTAAGTGCTGCTGTCCTTCTTGGAGCCAGATCCACAAGCATTCAAGCAGAACTCCTGCAAGGTTAATTTGATAGATTGGAACTGTCCACATGGCTGTAAATCGTCTCCTCTGCCAGTCATGTTCTCTCAATTCTCAACTGGCTAACCTGCCAGAGGCGGACAAAGAAAATACTTCAAAGATTCTCTGAAGCTCTGGACAGCATAGATAGAGAGAAATTGTTCCCACTGGTGAAGTGATCGAGACTGAGAGGGCACAGGATGAAAGTAACTGGCAAAGGAATCAAAAACGTCATGAGGAAAAGCCTTTTTCAGGCAACAAATGGTTGGGGTCTGGAATATGCTGCCTAAGATTGTGGTGGTGGCAGGTTCAATCGAGGTATTCAAATGGGAATTAGACTTATCTGGGAAGGAAGAATGTTACAAGGCGAAAGAAGGGGAATAGGAGTGGGTGAAATGTTATCTCACAGAGCTGGTAGGCTGAATGGCCTTCTTCTGTGCTGTAACAGTGCTGTGATTCTGTGCCTCTCCTTGAACTGCAGCAACATTGTCTTAATGACTTGGAGGAGCTTGTTCCCAATTGCTCGGAATGGTGCCAAGTTGCACATCAACAAGTATCCCACTGGGAGTAGCAATGCCTTAAGAGAATGAAAGAAAAGAGAGCAGATTCTGCACTCTGGACTCCACTACCTGCGTGGAACATTCTGCTCTATGTTCCTAAACATCTTTGGATCACAAGTTAGCCTGCCATGTCACATGGTGATGCACAGCAGAAACCCATGACCACGAGTAGATGGCATCCTCAAATCAAGGGATAGATAATGACCACATTTCACAATAAGTCAATTTAAATGTCTGTTTTAAAACAAAAGAAGTGAGATTCTCTGAAGGATTGGATGGAACTGTTCAATTTTCATTTTTGTCCCTGCTGAACTTGATTGACTTCCTCTCACCAGAGTATTGGCTGGAAAGTCTTTATCTTCAAGTCTGTCCATGGCTTTGCCCAACCCTATCATAATCTTTCTGCGGTCCCAGGTCCGTGCAGTCTGATTTACAATAGCCCCTCACTTTCTCTGCGGCAAAGGTCTATTGTTACTGCACCGCTTCCCTCCAATAATTCCCTTCTTCATCCTCTTTCTCTTGTCAACGGTGCCTCACCTTAAAAGAAACTCTTGGAAATTTACATTTTAGTACTTTGCCAACAGATGCCATTAAAGGAGAAAAACAGAAAAGAGGAGAAAATTGTTAAACAAACAAAGACAACAAGTGGGCAGCCAATTAACAGATTACCGCTCAGGGATGGAGGTACCTCCATGTCCAATTTTTTTTTATTATTTCATGGGACATGGGTATCGCTGGCTGGGCCAGCATTTGTTGTCCATCCCTAGTTGCCCAAGGGCAGTTGAGAGTCAACCACATTGCTGTGGCTCTGGAGTCACATGTAAGCCAAACCAGCTAAGGACGGCAGATTTCCTTCCCTAAAGGATATTAGTGAACCAGATGGGGTTTTCTGACAATCAACAATAGTTTCACGGTCACCAGTAGATTCTGAATTCCAGATTTTTTTATTATTGAATTCAAGTTCCACCACCTGCCATGGCAGGATTCGAACCCAGGTCCCCAGATCATTAGTTGAATTTCTAAATTAATAGTCTAACGATAATACCCCTAGGCCGTCACCTCCCCTTTTATAGCGATACCCATATGGGCCTGTTAATGGCTATGTCCAGTAAGAAGTCTCACAACACCAGGTTAAAGGCCAACAGGTTTATTTGCTATCACAAGCTTTCGGAGCACTGCTCCTTCATCAGGTGAGTCCCACCCACTCACCTGATGAAGGAGCAGCGCCCTGAAAGCTTGTGATACCAAGTAAAGCTGTTGGACTTTAACCTGGTGTTGTGAGACTTCTGACTGTGCCCACCCCAGTCCAACGCCGGCATCTCCACAAAATGGCTATGTTAGCAGCTTTATTTTCAGACATGTTCAAAAGCACAACTCCTCGTATTTATCCAGATTACACAGAGTTTATCTTTTCCTCGCTGGCTCTTTCACTTCTGCTGATTGGATCATGCTGAAGAATTTTCATTATAATAAAACTCACCGGTAACTGGACTCTTGTTGACCATGAGATACAATGCGTGACTTTCCATTGGTGACTGAGCGCAGACTTAATAAAATCTGTAGACTTGAATTGAACCTTTTCATTCCGGAACCAACCAGACACAAACATCTGCATCTGTGAAAGTGTGCACAAAGACCATAGCATTGAAAATGTATATTGCCTGGGTGTAAAGACAGTCTCTGTTTGAGACATGAGTTACATTTGGTCTCTGACTTTGTGCTAATGAATTAATCATTTGTCAGGATTAAGATGGTGACCAGATTACTTTCATTATAAACTCAACATGTCAATATTAATCAAACTGATGGGATATAACTTCATGGAATTAAATTATGACAATTATTCTAGCTTTCCTGTTGTAGGTCAGTAAATTAGCCATACACCGCTATGTTCAAATGGTACTACCATTTTGCTACATAGCAGACACTATTGAATATGATACGGACACAATCCTGTGCAATTATAAACCTTTAACTGAAAGTTCTGTGCATTCAATGTGTCTTTCCAATGCAGAAGGAGGCTATTTGGCTCATAGGCCGGAATTTTATTGGCACGCCCGCCCTGATTCCGGGGACGAGTGAGGCTCGGAGAACGGCATTCTCCGCTGGCCTCGGGCGGGATCATACGGACCTTGGGTGGATGTGCCGGTAAATCATTAATATATATGTTATTTGTCATTTATATTAATTATTTGGATGAGAATATAGCAGGCATGATTAGTAAGTTAACAGATGACACTAAGATTGGTGACATAGTGGACAGTGAAGAAAGTTATCTCCAATTGCAACGGGATCTTGATCAATTGGGCCAGTGGGCTGACGAATGGCAGATGGAGTTTAATTTAGACAAATGCGAGGTGATGCATTTTGGGAGATTGAACCAGGGCAGGACTTACTCAGTTAATGGTAGGGCACTGGGGAGAGTTACAGAGATCTAGGGGTACATGTTCATAGCTCCTTGAAAGTGGAGTCACAGGTGGACAGAGTGGTGAAGAAGGCATTTGGCATGCTTGGTTTCATTGGTCAGAACATTGAATACAGGAGTTGGAATGTTTTGTTGAAGTTGTACAAGACATTGGTAAGGCCACACTTGGAATACTGTGTGCAATTCTGGTCACCCTATTATAGAAAGGATATTATTAAACTAGAAAGAGTGCAGAAAAGATTTACTAGGATGCTACCGGGACTTGATGGATTGAGTTATAAGGAGAGGCTGGATCGACTGGGACTTTTTTCTCTGGAGTGTAGGAGGTTGAGGGGTGATCTTATAGAGGTCTATAAAATAATGAGGGGCACAGATCAGCTAGATAGTCAAAATCTTATCCCAAAGGTAGCGGAGTCTAAAACTAGAGGGCATAGGTTTAAGGTGAGAGGGGAGAGATACAAAAGTGTCCAGAGGGGCACTTTTTTCACACAGAGGGTGGTGAGCATCTGGAACAAGCTGCCAGAGGTAGTAGTAGAGGCGGGTACAATTTTTTATTTTAAAAAGCATTTAGATAGTTACGTGGGTAAAGAGGGATATAGGCCAAAGGCGGACAATTGGGATTAGCTTAGGGGTTTTAAAACAAAAGGGCGGCATGGACAAGTTGGGCCGAAGGGCCTGTTTCCATCCTGTAAACCTCTATGGCTCTAAATTCTGTCCATAGAGTCTATACTAGTGCTCTGAAAGAGCATTCTATCTGGTTGCACTCCCCTGCCTTATCACCGTAACCTTGCACATTCTTTCTTTTCAGAAAGCAACCCAATTCCCTCGATCAAACCTGCCTCCACCATCCTCTCAGGACATTTGTTCCATGCTCAAACACACCCTCTGGGTGAAAAAACAAAATCCCCACATCACTTTTACTCCATTTGTCCATTATTTTTAATTTGTGCCATCTAGTTCTTGATGTACTCTTGAGAGGGAACAGTTTCTCACTCTTTACACTGTCTACCCTGAGGAGGTGGCACGGTGGCACAGTGGTTAGCACTGCTGCCTCACAGCGCCAGGGACCCAGGTTCAATTCCTGGCTTGGGTCACTGTCTGTGTGGAGTTTGCACGTTCTCCCCGTGTCTGCGTGGGTTTCTTCCGGGTGCTCTGGTTTACTCCCACAGACTGAAAAATGTGCTGGTTAGGTGCAGTGACCTGAATAGGCGCCAGAGTGTGGCAACTAGGGGAATTTCACAGTAACTTCATTGCAGTGTTAATGTAAGCCTTACTTGTGACTAATAAATAAACTTTACTTTAAACTATATCACACAGGATCTTGAATACTTCCAGCAAGTCTCCCCTCAGCCTTCTTATCTCCAAGGAAAACAGTTCCAACCTCTCCAATCTATCCTCATAGCTACAGCTCTTTATCCCTGGAATTATTCTTGTCAATCTCCTCCGTACTCTCTCCAATATCTTCATATCCTGCCTTAAAAATGGCGCAGTAAGAAGTTTAACAACACCAGGTTAAAGTCCAACAGGTTTATTTGGTAGCAAAAGCCACACAAGCTTTCAGAGCTCCAAGCCCCTTCTTCACTCACCTGAAGAAGGGGCTTGGAGCTCCGAAAGCTTGTGTGGCTTTTGCTACCAAATAAACCTGTTGGACTTTAACCTGGTGTTGTTAAACTTCTTACTGTGTTTACCCCAGTCCAAAGCCGGCATCTCCACATCTTAAAAATGGCGGCCAGAACTGGACAGGGTACTCCAGATGTGCTCTTAATCATTCACAAGTACTTTTTGCCATTAAGTTGTATATTACTTTGTTGAAGTCCATTTTGTAATAACCTAAGTCTGCCTCGGGATAGGACCCAGGGGAAATATAGATAGACTGTCATTTGCACTCTTTAACCAGAGGGTAGTCAGTGGTGTCTGGAAGACAACCACAAATCAGAATAAAACAAATCCCCTCCTTCAAAGCTTCAGCAGAGCTGCATATTGGAGAAGCCACCCCTCATTGTTTATACAGTCCCACAAATGCCAAATCTGTGATTGGACTCATCTGACCTCCAAGTCTAGAATCAAAAAAGAAGAAAAAAAAGCAGGATGAAAACTAACGTGTGTGTGTGACTGTTAGCACAGATTGTTGCAGCTTCCTTCCAACAGAGTTGGCCAGTGACTCACAAGAATGTTTGTTTTTTCTTTCGTCTACCTACATTTTCTATCCTCGTCTTAAATATTCCGCAACTCTGTTAGAAAGCTTATATTAAACAAAGATTGAAATAAACAGTCTTGCTGAGAGAAGCAGTGTTGCTGATCTTTGCTCCTGCCAACCTCCACCAGCTGGCTACTATTGAAGTTTAACGGTATTTCAGCAATGAAACAGGAGCATTACATAGAATATAGAACAGTACATCACAGGAACAGGCCCTTCAACCCACGATGTTGTGCCAAATATGATGCCAAATTAAACTAATCCCTTCTGCTTGCCCTTGCATATTCATGTGCTTGTCTAAAAGCCCCTTAAAATCCTGTCATATCTGCCTCCACCACCATTACTGGCAACGAATTCCAGACACCTACCACTCCCTGTGTAACAAATTTGTCCCTCACATCTCCTTTGAACTTTTCCCCTCTCACCTTAAGTGCATGTCCCCGAGTATTAGACATTTAAAAAACGGTGGATGCTGGAAACCTGAAATAAGAACAGGAAATCGCTGGGAATCGTCAGCAGAACTGGCAACATCAAGAGGAAGTTTAACAACACCAGGTTAAAGTCCAACAGGTTTATTTGGTAGCAAAAGCCACACAAGCTTTCGGAGCCCCAAGCCCTTTGCTCACCTGAAGAAGGGGCTTGGAGCTCCGAAAGCTTGTGTGGCTTTTGCTACCAAATAAACCTGTTGGACTTTAACCTGGTGTTGTTAAACTTCTTACTGTGTTTACCCCAGTCCAACGCCGGCATCTCCACATCATGAACATCAAGAGGGCCACAGATTTCCCTGTGACCCGACCGTCAGGTTAAAAATGATGGTCAGGCCATTGTCCCTGGATCAGCCAGTGACCAGGTTCAATGGGGGAGGGTGTTCTTGAAACAGAAGGACCAAAAGGAAGCCTTCTAGCTTGAAAGCAGGAGTAGGATGTCAAGTGAGGGGGGAGCCACAAAATAGAAGCGTCCTCTATTCAACTTTTTCAGGTATTAAATAAAAGAAAATAGCCTTTGCAGCTAGGCTATTGATGTGAGAAAAGCTGACCCCTCCTTAGTGTGGCTTGCAGCTCTTGTTACACACAGGCATCCAGGGAGGACTATTCAGCCTAGCTGGAGTGTTGCCCATCACTCCCCCATCACCCCATCCTACTAGTCTGCTGCCAAGAGTCTGAATCCAGGCAGCTATACTGTCCCCCGCCTATCCCTCCTCCCTCGTCCTCTCCCCTCCATCTTCTCCTCTCCCTCTCCTCGCCTGCAGGATTGACCTGGAGGCCAAACTGAAATTCCCCAGTAGCCTCACTTAATAGGCATTAAATGGCCATTCATGATTTCAATTGACAACCTGCCTCTTGTGGGTACATCACCAGTTCCCACCTCCCCCCACATCAGTTCAAAGGTCAGCCTGCTCATCATTGCCATCAGCATGAGGGCCACTGGTGGCTATTGACAGCATTGCACCCACACCAGACACACAGGATCGTTGTGGGATCACAAGTCAAAGATGAGTGAGTATGATTGGGGGGAGGGGAAGGGTCATGGGAGAGGGGTTCAGAGAAAAGGCCAGGGGATGGCTTTCAGTAGCTACTCTGTCTGCTGGGTCCCTCAATTGGGCACAGAGTGCCTGACTATGAGCAAACATCCCACCCCTGTTCCAGAAAGTCTTTCGGACTGTGGGAGGAAACCGGAGCACTCGATGGAAACCCACGCAGACACGGGGAGAACGTACAGATTCTGCACGGACAGTGACCCAAGCCGGGAATCGAACCTGGGCCCCTGGTGCTGTGAGGCAGCAGTGCTAACCACTGTGCCAGCGTGCTGCCCATTACCTGCCGTTACCCACCTGATCACACTTTCACCCCTGCCGGGTAAGTATCTGCATCAGCCCCGTCTGTCCTCTGAATGAAGGTTTTGACTGCCACTTGGAGACGGAGCCTATATCGAAAGGTGGTAGGTCCAGCTGCCATGCTTTTCACCGTGACAGGTTGGATGAAACCCAGCCCAATGTCTCAAGTCTTTCATCGGAACATGGATAGCACTATTTGAATAAACACCTGCTTATAACAGAGACAAGCTCTGGAAAACCTACTCTTATCAAAATGACTGTTAAAACATTTAATTGCACAATTATTTTTTTCCGAAAGGCCTTTAATCTGCCCAATTATGTTTTTTTTTCTCTCTGTTACGGCACTTGGTAAAGGTATTTTTTGCAGGCTCATTATTATTCTTCAAACTACTTGACTGCTTGTGGGAAATAATTATATCACAAGCTAAAAGTTAAAGGGCACTTTTCAGAGTCAGGCTACAACTAACATGACGATTCTTAACTCAAGTAAATCATTATGTTGTAAGGGGTGGGTGGTGGTGAGTGGGAAACAGCAGATTTATTTTAAATTCATGTCTCCACAGTACTTAGCAAGCAGGTTTTCACTTAGTTGTTGGAAAGTGTTTGGTGAAAACGCACTCCAACAGCGAACACTTTCACACAATAAAAAGAACAGGAAATACTGGAAATACACAACAGATTTCTCAGGGCTGGCAAAGATCAAAGACGGGCCATGTTTTAGGGTGCTTTTTGCGCATTTTATTTTGCACAATATTCTAGTTACACCACAGTGGCTGTGCAAGCACAGCAGGGTGGTAGAGAAGAGATTTGTAGAAGACAAACTGTCAAAGTGAACTCCTGCTAACAAGGGCAAATTGACGTATCCTGGTGAGTTTGCGCAGGTGAGGTATTTGTGTTCAAAAATAGGCCATACGTAGAATGAAGCAATAAAGCAAAAAAAAAACAAAGAGGCTCGATCGGACAAATCTGTGAAGTGCAACGCCTCATAGTGATAGATAATCATCGGCTTACCAACATCAAATGATATATTTAATCAAAAACAATATCAAGATTTATCATATTAAAAAGAATAATATTAGAATTATTATAAAGCATGGCTTATCAGTTTCATTGTCCTTATTTTCAATGCCATTAGTTAAAACTATTGTGCGGCACGGTGGCACAGTGGTTATCACTGCTGCCTCACAGTGCTAGGGACCCGGGTTCGAATCCTGTCTTGGGTCACTGTCTGTATGAGGTTTGTACATTCTCCCCGTGTCTGTGTGCGTTTCCTCCGGCTGCTCTAGTTTCCTCCCACAGTCCAAAGATGTGTGGGTTAGATGGATTGGCCATGCTAAATTGCCCTTTAGTGTCCCAAGATGTGTAGGTTAGGGGGATTAGCAGGGTAAATATGTGGGGTCACGGGGTTAGGGGCTGGGTAGGATTGTTGTCGGTGCAGGCTCGATGGGCCGAATGGCCTCCTTCTGCACTGGAGGGATTTTATGATTCGATGAAATTCGCAATGACAGGAGTTGCGTATGTTCCAAATTGGTTTGGCATCCCTTGCTTTGTCAGTTCATCCCTTGTTTCCTTTCCAATATCTCTCCTGGTTTCTCTTGGTTCGTAAAGGCCCAGAACACCCCCAATCCTTAGATTGAATATGCTTTATTTTCATGAATGAACTTCACGCAAAATTGAAATTCTTGAGCTGTTCTTCCAACTGTCCCTTCACTGTGCCTTAAAGGAATTGTCCTACTGATGTGGTAGAGTCACTATGGCAGCCAATTATTATGAGATGTAGGCGGAAGTGTTGTTAAATATGGAAAGTATTCCGTTAAACCAATTATCAGGTGCTGTTTGTCCCAACACTACACTGCCTGCATATGGATTACACATGTGTCTTTCATATTAATAAAGAAACGGCTGCAAGTTGTTTATCCCTGCCATCTGCACTCTCCCGTTTTGTATTTTAGCAAAGTGTGTAGCTTATCATTTGTACCTTCATACAGAATATTCTTGAAGAAGCATTATTTTGGTAATTGTAGACTTTGGGCTACCTCCTTGAGATCAGGCATGGTGCAGGAAGTGACGGCTGTATATTCCATCCCCTTCTTTTACCAGACAGGGGCATTGGTATAACTATTCTACATAAACACCATCCTCACAACCAAGTTTGTTACCATGGAGAAGCAGAGCACAGCACAATGTTGATGACTCCCCCAGCAGTAATTAGAGCAATTCATAAATATATTTTAATAGTCAACATTTCAGCCCTGTTTAGACATTTCAAATTAAGCTCACGCGATAGAGGAAAAAAAAAATCAGTTTTCTGTAGCTCAAGGTAGGTGGTGTTGTGGATAGTTTGGAGGGATGTCAGAAGTTGCAGCGAGACATAGATAGAATGCAAGACTGGGCGGAGAAGTGGCAGATGGACTTCAACCCGGATAAGTGTGTAGTGATCCATTTTGGCAGATCCAATGGGATGGAGCAGCAGTATAAAATGAAGGGTACCATTCTTAGCAGTGTAGAGGATCAGAAGGACCTTGGGGTCCGGGTCCATAGGACTCTTAAATCGGCCTCGCAGGTGGAGGATGCGGTCAAGAAGGCGTATGGCGTACTAGCCTTCATTAATCGAGGGATTGAGTTTAGGAGTCGGGAGATAATGCTGCAGCTTTATAGGACCCTGGTTAGACCCCACTTGGAGTACTGCGCGCAGTTCTGGTCACCTCATTACAGGAAAGATGTTGAAGCCATTGAAAGGGTGCAGAGGAGATTTACAAGGATGTTGCCTGGATTGGGGGGCATGCCTTATGAGGATAGGTTGAGGGAGCTTGGTCTCTTCTCCCTGGAGAGACGAAGGATGAGAGGTGACCTGATAGAGGTTTACAAGATGTTGAGGGGTCTGGATAGGGTGGACTCTCAGAGGCTATTTCCAAGGGCTGAAATGGTTGCTACGAGAGGACACAGGTTTAAGGTGCTGGGGGGTAGGTACAGGGGGGATGTCAGAGGTAAGTTTTTCACTCAGAGGGTGGTGGGTGAGTGGAATCGGCTGACGTCGGTGGTGGTGGAGGCAAACTCGTTGGGGTCTTTTAAGAGACTTCTGGATGAGTACATGGGATTTAATGGGATTGAGGGCTATAGATAGGCCTAGAGGTGGGGATGTGATCGGCGCAACTTGTGGGCCGAAGGGCCTGTTTGTGCTGTGGCTTTCTATGTTCTATGTTCTATGTTCATCGGGGGGGGGGGGGAATTCTCCTGTCCCACCCGCCACTGGAATCGTAGCAGCCAGGTCAGTGGACCATGCAAAGGTCCATTGGCTTCGGGTAGCATTCTCTGGTTTTCAGGCGAGCATGGCCGGAGAATCCCACCCATCATTTCTGCTGGGAGACACAACTTTCCCATGCTGCAAGAGTCTGGGCCCCTTCTATGACCTAACTTTACATCACCATCTTGACATTTCGCAAATGACTGGCATGGCAGAAAGAAAGCTAGATCCCTATTTGAAAACTGAATAATATTCTGAGTAATTTTGTTGCCAAGTATTTGGGAGTGGTGGACATGATTCCAAATCTTAATCCTAGATAGTTTGCAAGATTATCCAGCAAAGATGGTCCTGGTTATCATCAAATGTCCTGATGTCCTGACAGTGTCCTCCAAATTTCTCAGATGTCCTACTCATGGTGGCACACTGGTTGGCACTGCTGCCTCAGAGTGCCAGAGACCCAGGTTCGATTCCCGGCTTGGGTCACTGTCCACGCCACGGTCTGCACGTTCTCCCCATGTCTGCGTGGGTTTCCTCCGGGTGCTCTGGTTTCCACCCACAGTCCGAAAGATGTGCACTGTCCATGTTAAATTCTCCCACAGTGTACCCGAACAGGTGCCGGAGTGTGGCGACTAGGGGATTTTCACAGTAACTTCATTGCAGTGTTAATGCAAGCCTACTTGTGACACTAATAAATAAACTGTAAAAAAAAAACCTCTTGTCTCCTCACTCTCTCACCAGAGTCATAGAAACATAGAAAATAGAATCTTGAGTAGGCTATTCAGCCCTTCGAGCCTGCGCCGCCATTCATTTTGACCATGGCTGCTCATCAAATTCAATATCCTGCCTTCCCTCCATATCCCTTGATCTCTCTAATAGAAACATGGAAAGTCCCTTCCCCATTCGCCACTCTCGTACTCCATTCACTGTCAGCAAACACAAAGAAACCCTCTGACGCTGTTCTGCACTCCAAGGAAGTGGAATGTCGGCAATGCTGGGAAAGCCACTTCGGAGCAAAAAAACTTTCTCACCAGCATCCCGAGCCAGGTATGAAATCTTTCCCCCTTTTTCACCTGACAGTGTTCTGATTTGCCATTCCGTCAGAAAGCTGCAGTTGACCAATCTGGGATTTCATGGAATTCACCGGGGTGAAGGTCCATGGGCAGCTAACAGAGGTAACTGCATTGTATATCATAGAATCATAGAAACCCTACAGTGCAAAAGGAGGCCATTTGGCCCATCAAGTCTGCATTGACAACAATCCCACCCAGGCCCTCTCCCCATCACCCCACATATTTACCCCACTAATCCCTCTAACCTATGCATCCAATCATATCAAATCAAAAATCTTCCATCAGGACAAAGATACAAAGTCTAAGGTCACGTACCAACCGACTCAACAACAGCTTCTTCCCTGCTGCCATCAGACTTTTGAATGGATCTACCTTGTATTAAGTTAATCTTTCTCTACACCCTAGTTATGACTGTAACACCACATTCTGCACTCTCTCATTTCCTTCTTTATGAACGGTATGGTTTGTCTGTATAGCGCACAAGAAACAATACTTTTCACTGTATACTAATACATGTGACAATAATAAATCAAATCAAATCCCAGGACACTAAGGGGCAATTTAGCATGGCCAATCAACCTAACTTGCACATCTTTGGAGTGTGGGAGGAATCCGGAGCACCTGGAGGAAACCCACGCAGACACAGGGAGAATGAACAAAGAACAAAGAACACTACAGCACAGGAAACAGGCCCTTCGGCCCTCCAAGCCTGTGCCGAAACTGGGAAATGTGCAAACTCCACACAGACAGTGACCCAAGCCAGGAATTGAACACAGCTCCCTGGTGCGGTGAGGCAGCAGTGCTAACCACTGTGCCACTGTGCCACCCGTCCCTGTTGGAAAGTACTCGCCTTTTATCACACTGTATGAAAATCGCTCTCACTCTCTCAACTATTTGGCTTGTGGGGGGTGGGGGGGGCGTGGGGAGGGGGAGAATCAGTTCTGAAAAAGAATCGTTCTGATGGTTTTTGATTTGGTTTATTATTGTCACATGTAGCGAGATACAGTGAAAAATATTATTTTGCCAACTACAAATCATGAAGGGTCATCCAGACTCAAAACGTTTGCTCTATTCTCTCTCCACAGATGCTGTCAGACCTGCTGCATTTCTCCAGCATTTTCTGATTTTGATACAGCTAAAGTGATTTCCAGGCTATAATTTCTTTTGTTATTAATTGGCTCCTCCGCCAATTCACTGTAGTAAAGCCCTTCAATCACTTGTGTCAGAGGAGTGGACAAGCTGAACTGGCACTGCACAAGGGAACTGTGTCTACATTGAAAGCAATGGTATATGTGTGCTTTGTTTAGAACACCATTGCAGATTGCTTTAATCCCTATCCTTACAGAGCAGTAGCTCAAATAAAGCTGAGAGAAAGCTCGCCGAGGTTAATCTATAAACAAGTTCTTATCATCTAGGATTATCAGAAAAGAAGTGAAAAAGAAAGTGATTGTTTAGATTTACATTAGGGTAAGTACACAAACATGTCTAGCACTCACTGCTAAACTAAATGTTATGATGTGGAGATGCCGGCGTTGGACTGGGGTAAACACAGTAAGAAGTTTAACAACACCAGGTTAAAGTCCAACAGGTTTATTTGGTAGCAAAAGCCACACTTTTGCTTTTGCTACCAAATAAACCTGTTGGACTTTAACCTGGTGTTGTTAAACTTCTTACCAAACTAAATGTTCCCATTATTTTTAGACGTAATTAGCCTGAGAAAAAGCATTGAAGTCATTTTGAAATGGCAAAGGTAAAACCAGTCCACAGTTTCTTTGATTTCTATCGGTTGTTTATTTTTTCCCACCAACACTCACTTGGTACGGAACTTGAATATCCCTGATAAGGGAAGCATGTTGTAATAGCTTTTCATCTCTCACCGATTAAAACACATGCAAGAGTACATTGGGGCGGCACGGTGGCACAGTGGTTAGCACTGCTGCCTCACAGCCCGCATGGACTTGGGTTCAAATCCAGCTTCAGTCCATGGTCTGTGTACGGTTTGCACATTTGGGGAGGCAATGGCCTGGTGGTCTTATCACTAGACTATTAATCCAGAAACTCAGCTAATGTCCTGGGGACCGGGGTTCAAATCCTGCCAGGGCTGGTGGTGGAATTTAAATTCAATATAAAATATCTGGAATTAAGAATCTAATGTTGACCGTGAAATCATTGCTGGTTGTTGGAAAAACCCATCTTGTTCACTAATGTCCTTTAGGGAAGGAAATCTGCAGTCCTTACCTGGTCTGGCCTACGTGTGACTCCAGAACCACAGCAATGTGGTTGACTCTCAACTGGCCCAGCAAGCCACTCAGTTGTATCAGCATTTCAAGAAGGCAGTTCACTTCAACTAGGGATGGGCAATAAATGCTGGCCCGACAGCGACGTCCATGTCCCACAAATAAATTTTTTAGAAATTCTCCCCTTGTCTGCTTGGGTTTCCTTCAGGTGCTCCAGTTTCCTTCCACAGTCAGAAAGATGTGCGGGTTAGGTTGATTGGCCATGGTAAATTGCCTTTGGTTTGCAGAGAATGGGTCCCTGTCTATGAATGTAGATTGCTTCTGGCATATCTAAATGAGCTTTTCTATTAGTTTGATTGATTATTGTTAAAAAAATGTTAGTGTAGCACACTCAGGATTGTTCAACAGGTGCTTCACAATTGCAAAATCACATCTAACACTTGGCGTTTTGAGTATTGCTGAAAAAATTTTTTTTTCAAAACTTGTCTTGCACTCATCAACATGATCATGAGAATACCAACGTCAGGGGAAACAACAACATTATACTGTATGAGAAGAGAGTGAGTTGGCAAGTGAATTGTGGCTGGTATTGGGGATGCCATGGAGGTGGCATTAAGGAGCCCTAGCAAATCTGGAGTCAATGGAAATCAGGGGGGAATTCTCCATTGGTTGGAGTCATACCTGGCATAAAGGAAGATAGTTGTGGTGGTTGGAGGTCAACTGTCTCAGCTCCAGGACATCTCTGCAGGAGAACCTCAGGATAATATCTTCAGCTGCTTCATCAATGACCTCTCTTCCATCATAAGGTCAGAAGTGGGGATGTTCACTGATGACTGCACATAGTTCAGCATCATTTGTGACTCCTCACTGAAGCAGCCCATGTCCAAATGCAGCAAGACCTGGACAATACCCATGGCAAGTAACATTTGCACCACACAAGTGCCAGGCAATGAATATCTTCAACGAGAGAGAATCTAACCATCGCCCCTTGACGTTCAAGGCAATACCATCGTGAATCCTTCTCTGCCAACATCCTGCAGGTTACCACAGACCAGAATCTGAACAGGACCATCCATATAAACACTGTGGCTACAAGAGCAGGTCAGAGGATGGGAACCTTGCCATAACTAACTCGCCTCCTGACTCCCCAAAACCTGTCCACCATCTAGAAGGACAAGTCAGGAGTGTGATGGAATACTCTCCACTTCTCTGGATGTGCTCTAACAACACTCATGAAGCTTGACCATCCAAGACAAAGCAGCCGGCCTTATTGGCTGACTGTGAGACCCCTGAAGGAAAATGCTGCCATGGTACATGATTACATGGTAAAACTTTTTATGCAACCCTAATTCAAGGCACAAGGCGCTCCATATATATTTTAAATGATGCAAAATATCATGAAAATGAAATAACTGGACGCAATTGCTACTTCATTGCAGTGTTAATGTAAGCCTACTTGTGACATTAATAAATAAATTTTAAACTTTTGAACTTTAAACTTTAAATCATATTGCATTTATACAGGGTAAAAACTAAAGGGTGAGTTCAGACACTACTGACTAGGAAAAGCAGGTTGACACACAGTGGGTGGCATGGTAGCACAGTGGTTAGCACTGCTGTTTCACAGTACCAGGGACCTGGGTTCGATTCCGGCTTGGGTCATTGTGTGTGGAGTTTGCACGTTCTCCCCTTGTCTGTGTGGGTTTCCTCTGGGTGCTCTGGTTTCCTCCCACATTCTGAAAGACATGCTGGTTAGGTGAATTGACCCGACTGTGGCAACTAGGGGAATTTCACAGTAACTTCATTGCAGTGTTAATGTAAGCCTTAAGACTAATGAATAAACTTTACTTTTAAAACTGCCCATGTGAATAATTCACTGATGTATCAAATCGAGTCCAATTTTAACTTACTATCGTAGAATGGGAATCCTTTCTTTAATTTTAAAGACCAGGGGAGTCGTTCTTTAAATTTACAGATTGAGGTCAGATGATGTCATCGGGCCTGACTGTAGTTTTAACTATTTCCTGATCAGGGAAGCTTGGCTTTGCAGTCAAGTGGAGGCAGTGGGAGAAGGATCTGGAACTGGAGAGTCCCAAACAGGTAGGTTTTATTACTTCCAAGTGGGGTCAGGAGGAGCAGGAGTTTAAGTCTTACCACCCTGCTCCCATCTTTTCTCTCACAAGGCTCCTTCAAATCCCTTCATTGCCATTTACACAAGTGGCCCCATCTTTGTGGCCCCTCTCCTGTTCCCACACGTTGCCACTCCAAAGATGTGCGGGTTAGGTAGATTGGCTATGGTAAACTGCCCTTTAGTATCAGGGGGATTAGCAGGTGGGGTTACGGGGATAAGGCCTGGGTGGGATTGTGATCGGTGCAGACTTGATGGGCCAAATGGCCTCCTTTTGCGCTGTAGGGATTCTATGATTCGTTCCCTTCATTGCTGGCAGGCATTGACTGGCATCATCTAATCGGACGTGAATGTTACAAGCCTCATGCTGCTACGGAGGTGGGGAGGGAAGGGCAGTGTGGGGCATACATCCCGTTTCCACTCCAGGTTAAAATTGGTGCTTAACTTTCAGTCTGGAGAATCTAGACATTCTATGCAACTTTTGCAGTCTCCTCTAGGTTATGTGAACGGTGGTTCGATTGCTTTTCATCTCAAAGGCTGACTTAACATCAAAGAAGATCTTTCCTTCATATTTATATGTCAATAAATAAACAAACTGGAAGCTACCGGTAAAGCACCATTCTCTTCAGTCATTTGGTAAAAGTATTTGACAATAAAGTGCTTTGTGTCAATATTCCTCACCTCCAGCCTTTTGCTGTTGTTAAAAACCAAGGATAAAAACAGGCAGCAGTCTATTTGGAAAAGCCAAACCAGTCAGAATGAGGCTCCAAATTACCCAAAGGCAGAAAGGGAAAAAGAGAAATAGGTGATGCAGCATTTAGAAAGTCCCAAAGGAGCAAGTGGGGCTACATTACTGAGTGAGTTTCATAATGAATCATAGAATCGTGACAGTGAGGAAGAAAGCCATTTGGCCCATCGAGTCTGCACCGACAACAATCCCACCCAGGCCCTATCCCAGTAACCCCACATATTTACGCTGATAATTGCCCGGACACTAAGGGGCAGTTTAGTATGATCAATCCATCTACGCTGCATATCTTTGGACTGTAGGAGGCAACTGGAGCACCTGGAGGAAACCACACAAACATAGGGAGAATGTGCAAACTCCACACAGGCAGTGACCCGAGGCTGGAATTGAACCCTGGTCCCTGGTGCTGTGAGGCAGTAGTGCCAACCACTGTGCCACCATACCGCCATGAAGTGCACCCTATCTAAAAATCAATGGCTATGATTACAACTAACTTTTGATGTCCTTTATTAAACCTGCAACTTGCATGAATTAAAGAAACCTGGAAGAATTGGGATTGAGCTGTGTCGTTTATGGCCTGTATTCTGCAGGCCATGTTATCCATTTTTGGAGCAACATATATGGTGGACTGATCTATACCTAACAATCACATGTGATTGCAAAATGTTAGGTGAATGAAGGTGGTCTTTCAGTCCAATGTTTGCTTCTGTTGCTTGGGTCCCAGTATGATTCCCAGACTTTTGGATCAATTGAGCCCCCATTAACCCATCCACTCACCATAAAATCATAGAATCGTAGAATCCCTACAGTGCAGAAGGAGATCATTTGGCCCATGGCACCGACACCAATAACAATCCCACCCAAGCCCTATCCCCTTAACCCCATGTATTTACCCGACCAATCCCCCTCACATTAAAGGGCAATTTTACATGGCCAATCCATCTAACCTACACATCCTTGGACTGTCCCCAATATGACAGCTCCAAACCAACTTGTCAAATGTTGGACATGTACGGCCACTACTGAGCAATGAATCGGATAGCAACATTGTACACCCAAAACTGTAGGCTCAACCATTTCTCTTCCCTGTCAAAGAAAAAGGCATTCAGAAGGCAAGGAGATTGCTGCAGGAAAACCAGATCACTGCACTGCCTACCAGCAGTTCACTTCCAGATCTTAATAGG
Source organism: Mustelus asterias (assembly GCF_964213995.1). Classification (NCBI taxonomy): domain Eukaryota; kingdom Metazoa; phylum Chordata; class Chondrichthyes; order Carcharhiniformes; family Triakidae; genus Mustelus; species Mustelus asterias. Next base: position 64,454,726 of record NC_135817.1, read on the forward strand.
TTATGCATTTCATCTGACCAGTGCCACATCTGGTTCCACAAGCCCTTACTGCCTCTCAGCACAAACTGTCACATCATCAGCATCAGTGTCCTTGCTTGCGATGAGCAAATAGACTGCAAAATAACAAAGAGAAACAATTTCATGAAAATTTATACAAGTCTGTGAAGTCCCAGAATAATTGGCACAGCCTCTGGTGCAATTAGCTGTGAGTGAGCTAACATCTGTATTTGTTTTATGCTGCCCCATTTATATAACTTACCCATTGTATAACCACGTTACTCTTTCATGTTTCATTTAGAAAGCAGCAGTAGTTTTTCTTATTTATCTGCCACACTAAAACAATCAGTGATTCTGCTGGGATACGGTTGATTAATCTGCCTAGACAGCAATTAACCATGGCTTTAATTTCTTGGGCAATCTAACACTAATGCTGACATCTTCATCTCTTTCTTTCCGGGCTAATTGGGTTAGGTTGGGCTAACACGGGAGGAATATTAACAAAGCTGAGGCAAAGGCAAAGCACTTTGGCTGTTCAGCTGAAGGAAAACTCAAGTCATTCATTCACTGACTGTGTGCGTGTGTGTGTCTGTGAGTCTGTGTGTGTGTGTGTCTGTAAGTCTGTGTGTGTGTGTTTCTGTGAGTCTGTGTGTGTGTGTCTGTGAGTCTGTGTGTGTGTGTGTGCTGAAGGGATGGCGTGGCGTGATGGGGTTGTCACAGTAAGAAGTCTTACAGCACCAGGTTAAAGTCCAACAGGTTTATTTGGTAGCACAAGCTTTCGGAGCGCTGCTCCTTCATCAGGTGAGTGGGAGTCGTGTTCACAAACAGGGCATGTATAGACACTAACTCAATTTACAAGATAATGATTGGAATGCGAGTCTTTACAGGTAATCAAGTCTTAAAGGTACAGACAATGTGAGTGGAGAGAGGGTTAAGCACAGGTTAAAGAGATGTGTATTGGCTCCAGCCAGGACATTTAGTGAGATTTTGCAAGCCCCAGGCAAATCGTAGGGGTTACAGATAGTATGACATGAACCCAAGGTCCCAGTTGAGGCCGTCCTCATGTGTGCGGAACTTGGCTATCAGTTTCTGCTCAGCGACTCTGCGTTGTCGTGTGTCGTGAAGGCCGCCTTGGAGAATGCTTACCTGAAGATCAGAGGCTGAATGCGCGTGACTGAAACCTGTTGAACTTTAACCTGGTGTTGTGAGACTTCTTACTGTGCTTACCCCAGTCCAACACCGGCATCTCCATGTGATGGAGTTGTCACAGTGGGGAGGAGCCTTGCACTGGTGGCTTGTTTTGTGCTCCAAGGTGACTTATCACAATGCACTCATATAAACTCCAAGCCAGGTTTTGGCTGGAATTTTCCCATCCTGCCCGCCACAGGAATCGTCGCAGGTGGGACACGGACCATGCAAAAGTCAGTTGACCTCGGGCGGGATTTTCCAGCCTTGGGGCGAGCGCAGCCGGAAAATCCCACCTTTAGGGCCCTATTTTACCATTTTGATTCTAAGTGCTGGATGGACTTGAAACTGGGAGTGTTTCAGATCCGACTTTTAGACCCGTTCTCAGGCGCCCCCATACGCACTCTGCCTGAAAAAAATACCAGCAATTCTGAATCGTGCTGCACAAGCCTGTGGGCGGGGCTTAACACGCCCAAAACCCAGCAGCTCCGATTGGCGCCTCCAACTGCGCTTGCGCAAAAATAAGATAGAATGCTGCTCCCCTGCCACTTCCCTCCTAGGCCGGATAATGTCTCCCCCTGGCTCCCACAGACATTGCCCCACCCCCACAACATTACTGACACCCTTATCCCACCACCCCCCCCACCACCCAGACCAATCGCAGGCCCCTAGCCGTTCCCTACCGATCTCAGGCAGAGTGATCCCCCTTCCTCCTCACTGATCTCAGGCAGAGGGGCAGCAGACTCCCCTTTCCCCTCCACTGATCACAGGCAGAATGGCTGCGGACCAACTTCCTCTCCACTGATCTCAGGCAGAGTGGCAGCGGACCCCTTTTCACCCCCACTGATCTCAAGCAGAGTAAGAGTTTTAACAACACCAGGTTAAAGTCCAACAGGTTTATTTGGGAGCAAATACCATTACTTTCAGAGCGCTGCTCCTTCATCAGATGGAATGGGGAGGAATGGAGAGGAACATTACAGGTGTTCACCCCAGTCCAACGCCGGCATCTCCACATCTCAAGCAGAGTGTCAGCAGACCCCCCTGCCACCCCCGATCTCAAGCAGAGAGCCGTCGTTCGCTCGGCACTTACCTCCTCACTAACTGGAGCGCCTGAATCGGACTTCTATGGAGCATGTCTGTTTTGCGCCGATTCTGGACAGGCGAACACGGTGGTAAAGAAGGAAGTGCAGGTAAGGTTGGGCGTACAGCCCATTAAGTCAATTTAAATGCATGCAAATGCACTTAAATGGCCATTGCGCCCATTTCGGGTGATGTCCCAATCGAGGCCATTTTCGGGCCTTGATAAAGGGGGATCCGGCGCGGAGGTGGGCGCGGATCGCACTGCTCACCTCACACCCAACTTTACCAAGTTTTCACTCCCGAAAACGGGCACAATGCGATGGTAAATTCGGGCCCTTAGTTTCAGCTTTAATCTGACTTTGAGAATAGAAACTATCAACATTTGTGCTAAGTTCTGAATGGTTGAACTTGCATTTTAATTATCTGGATATCTCCAAACAGAGTTAAAGCACAGTTCTTTTCCAAGACCAACAGTAATCTAAGAATTAGTATATGTCACTGAATGAATGGTATATGCAGGTTTTTGGAATAAATCGAGGTGGACTCAGTGAGGCTGAAGAACAAAAAGCTTTATTGCCAACGAACAAATAACTATATTTACAACAGGGTCAGACAGAATAACCATGCAACTATGCAGTACTCTTTCCTGGTTCCAACTGCGGATCCACCCGCATTCCAGGATACACGTCCTTGCACTCGAGTGGTTCAGCTTCCTGACTCAACATGCTATAGGTCTGGCCCGACCATGTGGTCCTTAAGTAATGTGATGCCAATCTGGCTGTGCCAACCCATGCAACATATTCAATACATTATAATTAATAATGTATTATATTAAATATATATTATAAATATATTAAAAGTACTTGGTGCCAAAGAGCAGTGCAAGGGCAGTGCCTGGCTAGGTCCTCCTCCCCCAAGGGGCTATACTCACCTTCATGTCCATGGGGCGGGGGGGGGGGGGAGGGTGGAGGGGGTTGGGGAATCCCCGTGACAGGTTTAAGTCTGAGTAAACCTGGTGTAAACTGAACCAATGTGACATCATGTTGGTAAGGTTTGAAAATACTCAGTATACGGGTCGGGGGGGGGGGGACACTAATAATATGCTGATGTGTGGAAATGTAGTTAAATCAGGTTCACGCTTGTTGTGGCATGAACCTGATTACGCTGGCGCTGGCTAGGGGTGGTGAAAATCAGAAGTCATGATCTCGCCGGCCAGATTCATGACTTCCGGGTTTCGCTGGACCTTGAGACCTGGCCGGTATTCTCGTGGATAGAGTGCGCCCCTACATTTTATTTCTTAAAAAGTACTTCATCTGGCTGTAGAGCACTTTCTCAATGGTTCCACACTAATGCTAGTCATCCTTTCTTTAAACAAGACAAGCGCAAACCGGCCTCCCATCCGTTGACTGTGTCTACACTTCCCGCTGCCTTGGCAAAGCAGCCAGCATAATTAAGGACCCCACACACCCCAGACATTCTCTCTTCCATCTTCCTCCGTTGGGAAAAAGATACAAAAGTCTGAGGTCACGTACCAACCGACTCAAGAACAGCTTCTTCCCTGCTGCTGTCAGACTTTTGAATGGACCTACCTCGCATTACATTGATCTTTCTCTGCACCCTAGCTATGACTATAACGCTATATTCTGCACTCTCACGTTTCCTTCTCTATGAACGGTATGCTTTGTCTGTTTAGTGCAAGAAATGATACTTTTCATTGTATGCTAATACATGTGACAATAATAAATCAAATCAAATCAACAGCATTTCATATTGTCAGATAGGACTTCAATTTCTATTTTCCCCCTTTCTGGGTATTGATAATCTGTTGAGTTTAAGATCTGATCCACACCACCAAGTTGAGTAACTTTCTCCAGAGAAGGAACAGATTTTAGGCATCCCATCAATTCTGTGCACTTACTGGAACTTGATTGAAGATTCCTGAAACTTGCAAACTTGAATGTCCCACTCATTCAGAAACAGAAGGACTTGGAGGGAATCAATAGGGGACGATAAACAGAATATATGTGTATGCTGCAGATATGGAGAATGTGGAATACATCAAGCCTACGGAATGAATCTGGCAAAAATCTACCTGACTTAGTCACTGATAAATAATCCAATCTTTATTTTAAGAGACGATTCAGGTCACTTGACTATTCAATGTATCTTGATATTTGCCTGACTTTGCACAGAATAGAATTTGCCAACTATGTGCTTTTACATTTACAAGGTTTCTTACAGTTAGTCAGTTTACTTGGACTCCATGTGATGAAGAGACATTAACCTTCTGGAGCGTGATTATTCAAATTGTCATCTTTCATATGAGAAGTATTATCTGGCAGCAGGAAAATGTACTAATAAAGTTAACATTATCGCAAAGATTTGTTTTTATTCTAGAATAAAAGTAATCTGAACATATGTAATGGTTCAAAAAATTCTTCACTGAAATCAAAATACCTTTTCCAGACAACCTCTGTTTTATTCTACTAGCATATATAATGCAGATTTAGTTCATTTCAGTTGGATGACAAGGATTAGATTTTAGCCTAATTTCATGCTAAACTATTGAAAGGTAAAAGGGATGACTGTATAATTGGGTGCAATGATAACACTGGCCCAATAAAAGCAAATAGGGGTGCGTTATCAATTCATAGAATCATAGATTCCCTACAGTGCAGAAGGAGGCCATTTAGCCCACTGAGCCTGCACCAACAACAAACCTTGTATCTGCGATAGAGTTATCCAATTAGCTAACTGGGGCGAGGGGATCTGGGATAATAAAACAGGAAGTGTTGGAAATTCTAAGTAGGCCTGGCAGGCATCTGTGGACAGAGAAACAGAGTCAAAGTTTTAGGTCATAATCTGCCATGAGAATGATTTTGGAAATCTGGGCTAGTTGCTTTACACGAGTGCACTTTGATTCATTTGTTTTTTCATTCTTTGTCATGCCCAGGTAATGCAATTCAACCGAGAATGGGGTCAGGATAATTGGAGCTGTAGAGTTAAATCCCGAATGCTAGGGGCATTAGTGTGTTAAGTTAGCAATGTATGTGTTTATAATATTCACAGGTAATAAGGTTTACTTTATCTACTTAGTCATCATTACTCTGTCTGCCAACATAGTGCAGAAAAAAACCTAAGCATTCTGGAGCTGTGTCAGCCTTTGTCCAATAGTGACGTTTGTTGCCACAGAATCAGCAGGGTTGTGGCTTCAAATCCCACCCAAGCACTTGAGCACATAATCTATCCTGACACTTCTGTGCGGCGTGGAGGGAGTCTCTGAAATATGACAGTAAAGCAAAGCCTGTCTGCTCTCCCAGGTGGATGTAGAAATCCCGTATGGCAGCATTGGAATGGAACAGCACAGCTCTCCCTTGGCACCTGGATCATTTATCCCTCAACCAACACGATTAAAAAACAAGAACAGAGGGCGCTGCAAAAACTCAGCAGGTCTGGCAGCATCTATTAGGAGAGAAACAGGGTTAACGATTCCAGTCCTTGGACTCTTTGGGTGGGATTTTCTGGCTGCATTCGCCCCAGGACTGGAAAATCCTGCTTGAGGTCAATGGGCCTTTGTATGGTCCTGTCCCGCCCGCTACGATTCCTGTGGCAGGCGGGGAGGGAAAATTCCGCCCTTTGTCAGAACTGAAGGGAGGGAGAATGTGTTAGAGCAATAAAAAAATAGCAAGTTTAAGAACAAAAGACAGATGACCTGGTGTGAGAGAGATGGGGGTGGAGGGGGCGGGGTGGGGGTGGGGGGGGGGTTTGCATTCAGGCAATACATGTATGGGATATTTTTAAAAAGGAAAAAAAAGGAAAAAAAGAGCTGGGTTTAAGATGGAGGAGAGAGGTCAAAATATAAAGTTGCCGATCTCAGCGCTGAGTCTCAAAGGCTGAAATGTGCCCAATGGAAAGATGAGATGCTGCGCCTCCAGCTTGCACCAGCCTTCAGTGGAGCATTGCAGCAGGCCAAAGACTGACATGTGGGCACAGTAAGAAGCCTCACAACACCAGGTTAAAGTCCAACAGGTTTATTTGGAATCACGAGCTTTCGGAGCTCTGCTCCTTCATTAGGTAAGTGGTGTTGTGAGACTTCTGACTGCGCCCAACCCAGTCCAACGCTGGCATCTCCACAGACATGTGGGCATGAGAGCAAGGTGCTGAGTTAAAATGGTAAGCAACAGGAAGGTTGGGGTCATGCTTGCGGACTGAATGAAGGTGTTCCACAAAGCAGTCAAACAGTTTCCGCAGTGTAGAGGAGACCACATTGGGAGCAGCAAATGCAATATAGACCAAATTTAAGGAGGCGTAAGTGAAAGGCTGCTTAATCCAAAAGGAGTATGTGAGACCTGAAGCAGTGAGCAGGGAGGAGGTAGAGGGACAAGTGTTGCACCTTCTGCGATTGCAGAGGACGGTACCGTGGGAAGAGGATGGGGATTGAAATGTGATGGAGGAGTGGATCAGGGTGTCATGGAGGGAACGGTCTTCGTGGAATACTGGCGGGGTGTGTGAGGGGAAGATTCTAGCATTGCCTTGGAGCTGGCAGAAGACAGACTATTTGTTCATTATCACATTGCTGTTTGTGCGTCTTGTTGTGAACAAATCTGTGTTTCCTACACACAGCGACGATGTTTGAAAAATGCTTTGGGACATCCTGAAGTCATTAAAACACTATATAAGTGCAAGTTTTCTTTCTTTCACTTAATCATCCGTAAAAACTCCAACACAAGAAATCATCAGAGATTAATCAGCGTTGTGTATCAGAAAAAAACCCATCTTCCCATCCACATCTGCTAAACAAAGTATGCTTCACACCCCTTCCTTACCCACCATCTGTCAGGCATCAATATTTCTGGTGTCACACTTTTCACCACCATGCTTTGGTGCCGCACCTTCTGAAAGGCATATTTCTTGCACCTCATTTCGAATTCAGAAAACAGCAGTCGATCAGAACGTTGCAGAAAGAGAAAGAATTACTGGACCTCCAATGTCCTATTGTGTTTGGAAAGAAAAATTAGGTGCCTATTTACATGAAGATTTATTTCTTTTTCTCAATGGCAACCTCAAAGTGCGTCACTCCTCAGGCTACGGTAATATTATCAAGTGTTGTTTTACATCAGAGAGGCTGGTACAAATCGCTGGATATCGGGTTCAATGATTACAGTTTCTGCGCATTTTTTTTGTTTATAATGAGATTTCATTAACTGTGAGTGTTTAAATGAAGATTTATTTTCTGCGGTAGCCTTTGGTAAAGAAATAAAATCTATTTTCCAAGAGCAAGTTAGCAAATGATTGCATCACCGAGCGAGGTTTTGACAAAGTGGCGGAGCTCTAGTTGGGTTCGGACGCCCAGCACACTCAGGTTGGAGGAGAGACCCTCTGTAATATTGTCCAGCGGGGGAGTAATTAAGAGCTGGGACTATCCAGGCCCCCCATCATCGCAGGCAGGACAGAAAATTTGACAGGCCAGCCAAAGGTCCGTTGATTTTGGCTGGGAACTTCCAGTCCTGTGGCAGGCGGGAATGGAAAATCCAAGCCTAAGAGCCGGTGGCGGAGGGACAGGGGGTCAATTTAGGATGGCGCATGGGCCCTTCACACCGCAGGCCCTATCGGAGGCTTTGGATCCTCCGCAGCATGACAGAGAAAGGTGGCCGCTGCTGATTGAGGCAGCAAGACAAAGGTGAAGGTGCCTCCATATTTATTTATTTATTAGTGTCACAAGTAGGTTTACATTAACAGTGCAATGAAGTTACTGTGAAAATCCCCTAATCATCTAAATTGTGCACCTCCCTTTGGGGGGAGGGGGCTGCTGTGATTACCACTGGGAAACTTCCCTGGTGGCCGGCCTGTGCTGGGAAGCTTTCCCAATGTGGCTCCCTGGCATTTCACTGGTCCTTCCAGGTCCATTCCTGCCATCCAAGGGCCAGTAAAATTATGAGCATCATCCCCAAGTGGAAGGCTCAATTAATAACACTGTTCACCTAGACCATGGAGTTAATTTAATATGTCTTTCTATATTGGATTACACCTGAGGAAACTCTTTCTTGCCCATAGAGAGTGATGAAAGTGTACTCCTTCTTGCAAAAGGAGCATTTTATTCTTTGGCACATAGGAGATGAGGGGTGATTTTATTGAGGTGTATAAAATCATAAGAGGCAAAGATAGCATGAATGCACATAGGGCAGGATTTTCCAGCCTCTCTCGCCCCGAATCCAGAAAATCCCATCCAAGGTCAACGGACCTTCCCATGGTCCACCTCTCATCCGCTCCAATTCCCATGACGGGCAGGACAGTAAAGTTCTGGCCATCGTCTTTTTCCCAGGGAAGGGGAATTGAAAACTAGAGGGCATAGGTTTAAGGTGAAAGGGGAAAGATTTCAAAGGGTCCTGAGGGGGCAACTTCTTCACACAGAGGGTGGTGTGTGCATAGAATGAACTGCCAGAGAAAGTGGTTGAGGCAGGTACAATAGCAACATTTAAAAAGCATTTGGATAAGTACATGGATGGGAAAGGATTAGAGGGATATGGGCCAAACGCGGGCAATTGGGACTAGCTGTGAGGTCACCATGGTCGGCAAGGACTGGTTGGGTCAAAGGGCCTGTTTCTGTGCTGTATTGATCCATGACTCTATGACTCTATTTAACTAACTTACAAAATATACAGACTGCCTGGTGTATTAGATGTCCCTTGGGAGACTTGAATGATCCACTGGCATGAAACATCAATGATATTGTCACTGTGACTTCTCTGGAACAGAGTCAGTTCTATTCCAGATGTTGTCTGAAGGACATTCTGCAGCAGATGGTAGAACTCTGTCAGAAACAGCATTGTGAAACAGATGTAGCAAGGAAAGGTCTCCTATATGTAGAGATGTGTGATGAGGGATTTATAAATGTGCGTTCTGAGGTGCTAACTGGAGCATACAATACAGCTTGAGAGTCATTGTACCAGTACTCATTGAACTCCAAGGAACAACTAATCCTTACCTAAAATATATAATACATTTGTAGCCCCGACGGGATGTCTAATTCCAACACTTTGCAATGAATCATCAAATCATAGAATGGTTATAGCACTGAAGGGAACTATTTGGCCTGTTGTGCTGGTTCTCTGCAAGTGCAATTTACCTTCACTTCTGCCCTCTCCCCATCACCCTGCAATTTATTTACCTTCAGATTCTTTTCCAATTCCCAAATTTCCAAGTGGAACTATTGGGCAAAATAAACCCCAAGATGCAAAAATGACATCGAAAAGCCAATTACATCCCTTCAAACTACTCTCAATGATGAGGAAAGCAATGGAAGATGTCATCAACATTGTTAGCAGGCAGCACTTACTGGCCAATAATCCATTCAGTGGTATTCCATTCATCTCATTACTACCTCAGTCAGAAATTGGACAAAAAAAATGATAAATTCGAGAGGTGAGGTGTGAGTTACTGTCCTTGATATCAAGGCAGCATTTATCCCAGTGTGGCATCATGGAGCCTTGAAGCAGAATTGAAGGGAATGGAGACCAGGGCAATGTTTCAAGTTATACCTTGCACAAAAGAAAATTGTTGTGTTTAATGGAAGTCAATCATTTCACTAGAGGAGTTCCTCAGGCTAGAATCCTAGTATCCCGCCTATGGGCAGCACGGTGGCACAGTGGTTAGCACTGCTGCCTCACAGCACCAGGGACCCAGGTTTGGTTCCCAGCTTTAGTCACTGCCTGTGCAGAGTCTGCACATTCTCCCCATATCTGCGTGGGTTTCCTCCGGGTGCTCCGGTTTTCTCTCCCAGTTCGAAAGATGGGCTGGTTAAGTGCTTTGGCCACACTGAATTGTCCCTCAGTGTACCCGAATAGGCACTGGAGTGTGGTGACTAGGGGATTTTCACAGTAACTTAATTGTAGTGTTAATGTAAGCCTACTTGTGACACTAATCGGTAAACTAAAAAAAAGAAGTCAAATCAGCTTTGGCTACTACATCACTGATCTTCTCTCTGTGCTAAGGTTGGAAATGGGGATGTTGGTTAAAATGTTCAGCTCCATTCGATAACAAAACAGTCTAATCTTGAATCCAGTAGAGGCGGCAGAGGGACTCCACTGGAGCATTTTGGGAGAAATCAGCGCAGCAACATCTACTGAGAAGTTAAAAGCGGAAGTACCTGATGCGCGACAATCGAGCACGAGGTACAAGGCTTCAGTAATTGAAGGCTTTTATTGACAAACAATGGAACTATTTGAACACGAGTACACCATTCCAGACTGGAGGGGTCCCGCCTGGGCAGAGGGTCTTATACCTCTCCCAGGAGGCGGGGCCCGACTGGGATGTGCCATAACAGCATCCACCACAGGTATATTAATCCCACAGTGTAAACACCCTAGCCCAACAACAACATTATAACAACCCCACAGTGTCAACACCCTAACCCAACAGCAACATTAGAATAACCCCACAGTGGTAACCAACGATGGTTCACCACATTCACCCCTCCTTTGAAAACAAAGGCCGGCGGGGTGCGAAAACAGACTACATATATACAAAAAAAATTTACAAGTCCAGACGGTCTGGAGGACCGCACCGTCGCTGTGACCTCCTCAACACCGGTTGTGACACCGGAGCAGGTGCTTGCGGTGGCGTTCTCTCCAAAACAGCGTCCGGCTGTCCCCTCGAGGACTCACGGGCCGGTTGACCCTGGTGAAGCGGTGGTGCAGGGGATCCCGGTACCTTCTGCGGTGGCGCCGATCTCCGAGTCTCAGGCAAGCTGTACATGGGAGTATAACTGTTATGCACTGGTCCCGGTGCTGACCGCGCCACGTCCGGGGAAGAAATAAGCGATAGGGGATTCGTGACAGGGGGTATGCGAGCGACAGGAGTTGCTATGTCCCCTGCGGGCGCCAGGTCTCGGATCGAGACTGTGTCCTCTCGCCCGTCAGGATATGCCACATAGGCATACTGAGGGTTGGCGTGGAGGAGTTGGACCGGTTCGACCAAGGGGTCGGACTTGCGGGCCCTTACATGTCGCCGCAGAAGGACGGGTCCTGGGTACGTCAACCAGGCTGGTAAAGATATCCCCGAGGACGACTTCCGAGGGAATGAGAACATCCTCTCGTGGGGAGTAGCATTGGTTGCCGTACACAGGAGGGAGCGAATGGAGTGAAGCGCATTTGGAAGGACCTCCTGCCAATGGGAGACTGGAAGGCCTTTGGACTTCAGCGCCAATAGGACAGCCTTCCAGACTGTAGCATTCTCTCTCTCCACCTGTCCGTTGCCCCTAGGGTTGTAACTCGTGGTTCTACTAGAGGCAATCCCGTATGAGAGCAGGAATTGCCTCAAGTCGTTACTCATGAACGACGAGCCCCTGTCGCTATGTATATAACAGGGGTACCCGAACAGGGTAAAAAGATCACGGAATGCCTTGATCACCGTGGCAGTCGACGTGTCCGCACAGGGGACAACAAACGGGAACCGGGAGTACTCATCTATGATGTTAAGAAAGTACACGTTCCGGTCTGTTGAGGGAAGGGGGCCCTTAAAATCCACACTCAGCCTCTCGAAGGGGCGAGTGGCCTTGACCAATTGTGCCCGGTCAGGTCGGTAAAAGTGCGGTTTGCATTCCGCGCAAATCCGACAGCTTCTTGTTACTGACCTGACATCCTCCACCGAGTAGGGCAGATTGCGGGCTTTGATGAAGTGGTAGAGCTGAGTGACCCCAGGATGGCACAGATCATTATGGAGGGCGTTCAAGCGGTCCTCCTGCATGGTAGCGCATGTTCCGCGCGAGAGGGCATCCGAGGGCTCATTGAGTTTCCCTGGACGATACATAATATCGTAATTATAGGTGGAGAGCTCAATTCTCCACCGCAAGATCTTGTCATTCTTGATCTTGCCCCTCTGCGTATTATTGAACATAAACGCCACGGATCGCTGGTCCGTGATCAGGGTGAACCGCTTCCCCGCCAGGTAATGGCGCCAGTGTCTGACGCCCTCCACAATAGCCTGGGCCTCCTTCTCCACCGCTGAATGCCGAATTTCGGGACCTTGAAGGGTGCGGGAAAAAAACGCGACGGGTCTGCCTGCCTGGTTTAGTGTGGCGGCCAGGGCGAAATCAGATGCATCACTTTCCACCTGAAAAGGGATGGATTCATCCACCGCGTGCATCGCGGCTTTCGCAATGTCGCTTTTCAATGCCTTGAAGGCCAATTGGGCCTCTGGCGTGAGTGGAAAAGTCGTGGACTTGATGAGCGGACGGGCTTTGTCCGCGTAGTTGGGGACCCACTGCGCATAATAAGAGAAGAAGCCGAGGCATCTCCTCAGGGCTTTTGCGCTAGCGGGCAAGGGAAGTTCAGTAAGGGGGCGCATACGGTCTGGATCAGGGCCAATGACCCCGTTTTCCACCACGTATCCCAGGATAGCTAACCTGCGCGTACGGAATACACACTTCTCCCTGTTGTAGGTCAGATTCAGGCGAGACGCAGTGCGCAAAAAGTTCTGGAGGTTTGTGTCATGGTCCTGCTGGTCATGGCCGCAAATGGTGACATTATCCAGGTACGGGAAGGTAGCCCGCAACCCGTTCTGGTCCACCATTCGGTCCATAGCACGCTGGAAGACCGAGACCCCATTGGTGACACCAAATGGAACCCTAAGAAACTGATACAGACGACCATCCGCCTCAAAAGCCGTGTATTGTCGGTCCTCTGGGCGGATGGGGAGTTGGTGGTAGGCGGACTTCAGGTCTATGGTGGAGAACACCCGGTACTGCGCAATCTGATTGAACATATCAGATATGCGTGGGAGAGGATACGCATCCAGCTGCGTATAACGATTCATGGTCTGACTGTAGTCGATGACCATCCGGGGTTTGTTCCCGCTCTTAACCACCACGACCTGTGCTCTCCACGGACTAACGCTGGACTGTATGATCCCTTCTTTGAGGAGCCGCTGAACCTCAGATCTGATGAAGATCCGGTCTTCAGCGCTGTAACGCCTACTTTTAGTAGCGATGGGCTTGCAGCCTGGTACCAGATTCTTGAATAAAGAGGGTGTGGTGATCTTTAGTGTGGAAAGATTGCATGCGGGGCGCTTTGGACGATTTGGAGGCTGCGGCTGATTCCCTACTGCCAGCAAAGGGAGTGGCCCACCGTACTGTAGGATCACACTCTTCATGTGGACCATAAAGTTTAGTCCGAGGAGAATTGGCTCGCAAAGATGCGGCAACACAAGGAGCCTGTATCGCTCGTAAATTGTGCCCTGCACTTCCAGAGTTACCACACAACGTCCTTGGATCGGTACAGACCGGAACCGTGATGCCATAGAAATAGTCTGTTTGGCAGGTAGAACCCGGAGTCCACACCTCTTTGCAGTGTCAGGGTGAATAAAACTCTCAGTGCTCCCGCTGTCAAACAGACAATACACAGTACGACCGTTTACCTTAATGTTCATCATTGAACAGTCAAGCCTGTGATGCTTAGCCTGGTCCAGGGTGATCGACGCCACCGTTGGCCCTTGGACGTCACTGCAGGCAGCTGAGGTTGATGCTGAGGACCCCTGCTGGTCGCTCCTGGTCGTCGTCGACCAAGATGGCCGCCCCCATGAATCGCACATGGGTGAGGGCGCTAAGCGTAGCGACTCCTGGTGGTCATCCTCCTCCTCCGCCAGCCACAATGGCGTCGTCCTGAGCTCGCACGTGGTCGGACCTCGTGGGTACTGCGACGCCGATGGAGATTGTCTCCGTTCTGGAGGGTCACAGGCTGCACTGCCGTTCTTGGGCTTCGATCTGCAGACTTTCGCGTAGTGCCCCTTTTTACCGCATTGATTGCAGATCACCGTTTTAGCAGGACACTGTTGCTGTGGATGCTTGGCTCCTCCGCAGAAATAGCACCGCGGGCCGCCTGGGGCTGCCGCCGTCGTCGGGTCGATATGGGAGCGCGAGCCCGTGGGGCGAGGAGGGATTTGTGACTGCTCCTGCCACGTTGTCTCCACGTGGTCCTCTGGATACAGGGCCAAGCTTTTCGACGCCGCCTCCAGCATTTCAGCCATCTCCATCGCTTGGGTCAGGTTGAGATTCCCTTTCTCCAACAGCTTGAGCCGGATGTACGAAGACCCTACCCCTGCCACAAACGCATCTCGGGCGAGGTCGTACATGTACTGCTCAGCCGACACAGCTTTGCAGTCGCAGCCCCTGGCAAGCTGCAAGAGCTCATTGGCGTCGTCCTCCATGGTTTCGCCCGACTGCCGACGTCGTGTAGCGAGGAGGTAACGAGCGTGGATCTCGTTGGGAGGTCTCATGTATCGCTTTTTCAAGAGCTCGAGGGCCCTCGGGTAAGTGGTGTCCGCACGAATCGCGAGGTAGACAGTGTCGCTTACCCTCGCATGGAGGACCTGGAGTCTGTCGTTATCCGTAGTAACTGCTGCAGAGGCTGCCAGGTAGTCCTCGAAACACTTCAGCCAGTGGTCGAAGGTGTTAGAGGCGCCGACCGCACGTGGATCCAGCGTCAGACGCTCTGGTTTTAGCATTTGTTCCATACTCTCCTTTCTGTCGAGAGTTTCGTGTTTGTCAATAAAATTGATGCGCGACAATCGAGCACGAGGCACAAGGCTTCAGTAATTGAAGGCTTTTATTGACAAATAATGGAACTATTTAAACACGAGTACACCATTCCAGACTGGAGGGGTCCCGCCTGAGCAGAGGGTCTTATACCTCTCCCAGGAGGCGGGGCCCGACTGGGATGTGCCATAACAGCATCCACCACAGGTATATTAATCCCACAGTGTAAACACCCTAGCCCAACAACAACATTATAACAACCCCACAGTGTCAACACCCTAACCCAACAGCAACATTAGAATAACCCCACAGTGGTAACCAACGATGGTTCACCACAGTACCCCTCCAGTGATAAACGGGATGAAGAGCATCTGGTAGACGCAGCAGAGGGACTTCACTGGAACATTCTGGGAGAAGTCGGCACAACATTTCCTTGAAAGCTGGACAGTTCTTTGACAGCTTGATAGTTCCAATGATTTTGTGTGTAAAAAGTACATAATCATGTTCAATTTTAACAATCCCTTACCTCTTCCAAA
Organism: Mustelus asterias; assembly: GCF_964213995.1. NCBI lineage: Eukaryota > Metazoa > Chordata > Chondrichthyes > Carcharhiniformes > Triakidae > Mustelus > Mustelus asterias. The sequence goes on from NC_135817.1 coordinate 64,470,053, forward strand.
GTTGTCCATGGACCCTATCCAGACCCTATCCAGATACCTAGTTATCCAAATGCATCCACCAAATTCAGATTTCCTCTTACCTATTCTAATCTGCACACTCCAGATTCCTCGCTCCTGTTCTTCAGTGGACACAGCTGGTGATTGAAATGGCCTCCATGAATCATCCTTGCACAGTTCCTGACCTGACTCCAATCCTGCCCCCACAGACGGCAGAGGACTTAGAAATGTTGGCCATTTCCGGGATTTTTTGCCACAACGGTGAGACTGGGGGACTGAAATACCTGCTATTTGTGTTCAACATTTTCTGCACATTTGGTGACATGAAACAGGCTATGCAGTATAAATTAGAAATGAACATGACTTTGTTTGGCTCTGCAAGAATGCAGAACCATTTTAAAAATGCTATTTTTCATTAGGTTATGCTGATATATCACACAGGGCCATCTTAATCCTTGGGAGTTCAGCTGAGGGGCAATTGTAATTCAGCGACTGCTGCAGTAACCTGGTGTTAGACTTCGCAATCAGGTTCAGTACTAGGCTCCAGTGCAAGAGGAATGTTGAGCTACATTGGCTGCCAAGATACTGTACCTTGGGGAAAACTGCACAGAAGCAGCTAGTCGGGGGAAAATGGAGGAAAGAAAATGATTCTACCAGGACGTGTTGACTGATAACCAGTCTTCATGAAGCTGGAGATACAATCACATTGGGAGATTGCTGTAATACAGTCATGGCTCTGCAATTTCTAATCTCGCTTCCATTTTGGGAACCAATTGGAGGAAGCAAGGGATTAAAGGGATTAAGACTTCCATCAGTATGTCTGTCAGTCCCATTGGTTTCCAGCCTAATACTGGTGTGTGGACATTTTCCTGAAGCTTCCATCTGATGGCGTTGCATTGCCCCCTGTTGCAGTGGAGCGTTTTAGTCAAGAAGTGAAACCGTGTTGGATTTCCCATCGTTCATTTCCTGCTCCGTGAATAGTAACCAGCTCGTATGCTGGTGAAAATACAGGAGCCATTTTAAAAGGTGGTGGTGACCCCTGGTTTACAGCACGGATGCACGGAAGAGCTGGATGTGGCCTATTCTTCATCATAGAGAAATGGTCAAAAGTGGGAGCTGCTCTGTTTAATTTAGTTCATAATTCCAAGTTCACAGTCCAAACTTTGCATCTTTAGCTGGAATAATGTGAATGTTCTTAAATTGTATAAATAAATAACAGGTCCCAAAATGATTTGCAACTCCACTGGACTCCCAGCAAGACAGCAACAGACCTTAGCAGAAAATATCTAGTATCTGGTTGCACTGTCTCTGCAAGTTTACAGTCCAAAGATATGCAGGCTAGGTGGATTGGCCATGCTGAATTGCCCCTTAGTGTTCAAAGATGTCCAGGTTAGATGGATTGGTCATGCTAATTTGCCCCTTAGTGTCCAAAGATATGTAGATACCTTCACTGTCACTGGGTCAAAATCCAGGAACTCCCTCCCAACAGCACAGTGGGTGCGCCTACACCGCATGGACTGCAGCGGTTCAAAAAGGCATCTCACCATCATCTTCTCAAGGACCAATTATGGATGTGCAATAAATTCCAACCTAACCAGAAGTGACCATATCTATGAATGAATTAAAAAAAGAGTCTTAGAAAGCTCTCAACCAGTGGCAGCTAGGCACCAGAGGTTTAAGCTACCTGGGGCAGGTGGCTGATATTGGGACTTCAGCCTGCCTGCCCAGTGTAAATTAAATGCCCTTCCAATTGACCCTCACGAATTCCATTGGGTTCAGTACTGAGAGCAACCAACCCACATACCACCCGGGTCAAGATCAGAAAGATAATGTAACATATGCCAGGGAACTGTGAACAAGTAAATAATGTGGAATCCTAACAGGCACAGTAATGCTTAGAACTCTTCAGAATAGTTCACTCCTGTTCCTATATTCCTAATAGACTTGCTGCTTTGAAGTTATATTTAGATTCTGCATCACGATGCTTGATAGGAATGGGATGGATATAATGCTAATTATGTAAGTGAGAGTGGCCCTAATGATTTCAGTGAATTATATTAGCCCTTATAGTGAATGCATCTTCATCAGTTGTAATTTATTGTTCATCTGGAAGACCGTGTCCCATTTCCAGGTCCATTAACTTTTCTGTTTATGTAACTGCGTTTGAGTACTTTGGATTTTTTGGCATCCGTTTTGTGTGAGCTCCTGTCATGTATCTGCAATGAAGTTATTGTGAAAATCCCTTAGTCGCCACACTCCGGTGCCTGTTCAGGTACACTGAGGGAGAATTTAGCATGGCCAATGCACCTGACCAGCACATCGTCCGGACTGTGGTGGGGGGAGAACCGGAGCACCCGAGGGAACCCACGCAGACACGGGAAGAATGTGCAGACTCCGCACAGACAGTGACCCAAGCCTGGAATTGAACCCAAGTCTCTGGCGTTGTGAGGCAGCAGTGCTAACCTTTGTGTTGCCGTGCACGTCCCCCCTCCCCGCATGCTGCATGCTCCGTAATATGGCACAGTGAAGGAGCATTCACAGCGAAAGGCCAGAGCTGGCAAAAGTTACACAATTGATGCAGGAGGACGAGAAGGGTAAGGAGGACCCCATTGATTCCAGTGGAGATGACAGCGAGGAGGAAGGTAACGGTGGAAGATATTCTTGAGGTGCAGTCCTGGGTACCCATAACTGGTTCTGTACAGGATGTGGAGATGCCGGCGTTGGACGGGGGTAAACACAATAAGAAGTTTAACAACACCAGGTTAATCTGTTGGACTTTAACCTGGTGTTGTTAAACTTCTTTCTGTACAGGATGCCATTGTCACCAGGGCCTCCTAATAGAGAGGCAATTCACCTCAGCAGCCTTTAAGATCTTAATACAAATCCAGCACCAAGTCTCTACTGAGCTGTTGCCACATTGGTGCTTATTAACATTGTGCATCTTCCAGGAGATGTCCAACCCCAAGTGAGAATGCCAACAGCAACTCTTGATATTCAATCTCATCAGCATGGCTGAATCCCACACCATCGTCACCCTTGGGTTCAGCATTGTCCACTGATTGTCTTTTAATCCTGCTAAAGACTGGAGAAGACTTCATCTGGTCAGCCATACTGTGTCCACCATGACATGAGTACATGAAGACAGGTTGGAAGTCAGGACCTGCAGAAATGAGTGTATGGGCCAACAAAGATGTAGTGATCAGACACTGCACAGGAAAAAGCCACACAGAGAGTCATAGAGTCATATAGTGAGAGTCATATAGAGTCAAAGAGGTTTTACAGCATGCAAACAGGCTCTTCGGCCCAACTTGTCCATGCCGCCCAGTTTTTACCACTAAACTATTCCCAATTGCCTGCATTTGGCCCATATCCCTCTATACCCATCTTACCCATGTAACTGTCTAAATGCTTTTTAAAAGACAAACTTGAACCTGCCTCTAATACTACCTCTGACAGCTCATTCCAGACACTCACCACCCTCTGTGTGAAAATATTGCCCCTCTGGACCCTTTTGTATCTCTTCCCTCTCACCTTAAAGCTATGCCCTCTATTTTAGAGTCCCCTATCTTTGGGGAAAGATGTTGACTATCTGCCATATCTATGTCCCTCATTATTTTATAGACCTCTATAAGATCACCCCTAAGCCTCCTGCGCTCCAGGGAAGAAATGTCCCAGTCTAGGAGCATCCTAGTAAATCTTTTCTGCACTCTTTCTAGTTTAATAATATCCTTTCTATAATAGGGTGACCAGAACTGTACACAGTATTCCAAGTGTGGCCTTATCACTCTCTTGTACAATTTCAACAAGATGTCCCAAATTCTGTATTCAATGTCCTGTCCATTGAAACCAAGCATGCCGAATGCCTTCTTCATCACTCTGTCTATTGTGTGACTCCACTTTCAAGGAGCTATGAACCTGTACTCCTAGATCTCTTTGTTCTGTAACTCTCCCCAATGCCCTACCATTAACTGAGTAAGTCCTGCCCTGGTTCAATCGACCAAAATGCATCACCTCGCATTTATCTAAATTCAACTCCATCTGCCATTCTTCAGTTCACTAGCCCAATTGATTCAGATCCCGTTGCAATCCGAGATAACCTTCTTCACTGTCCACTATGCCACCAATCTTGGTGTCATCTGCAAACTTACAAACCATATCTCCTATATTCTCATCCAAATCATTAATATAAATGACAAATAACAATGGACCCAGCACCGATCCCTGAGATACACCACTGGTCACAGGCCTCCAGGTTGAAAAACAACTCTCTACAACCACTCTCTGTCTTCTGTCATCAAGATAATTTTGTATCCATTTGGCTACCTCACCCTGGATCCTGTGAGATTTAACCTTTTGCAACAACCTACCATGCAGTACCTTGACAAAGGCCTTGCTAAAGTCCATGTAGACAACATCAACTGCACTGCCCTCATCTACCTTCTTGGTTACCCATTCAAAAAACTCAATCAAATTTGTGAGACATGATTTTCCACTCACAAAGCCATGCTGACTCACCCGAATCAGTCCTTGCGTCTCTAAAAGCCTGTAGATCCTGTCTCACAGAATACCTTCTAACAACTTACCATTGCAGACATTAGGCTTACCGAGCTGTAATTCCCAGGATTTTCTCTTCAACCCTTCTTAAACAAAGGAACAACATTTGCCACCCTCCAATCTTCAGGCTGTCTGTGGCTGTCGATGATTCAAATATCTCTACTAGGGGACCCCCAATTTCGTCCTGAGCCTCCCACAACATCCTGGGGTACACTTCATCAGGTCCCAGGGATTTATCTAACTTGATGCACTTTAAGACTTCCAGCACCTCCTTCTCTGTCATATGTACACTTCTCAAGACATCACTATTTATTTCCCCAAGTTCCCAAACATCCATGCCTTTCTCAACAGTAAATACTGATGAGAAATATTCATTTAGGATCTCACCCATCTCTTGTGGATCAGCATATAGATGACCTTGTTGATCCTTAAGAGGTCTGCTCTCTCCCTAGTTACTCTTTTGCGTTGTATGTATCTTCGGATTCTCCTTTGCCTTATCTGCCAAAGCAATCTCGTGTCCCCTTTGTGCCCTCCTGATTTCTCTCTTAATCCACTACCTCCTACGATCTCCAGCCAATGCCAGTGCACGGTATTACTGGTGTGTGGCATCTACAAAAGTGGTGCCACAACTCACCAAGGTTCATTGTCAAACCATAGCCTCCAATACCTAGAAGCACAAAGGTTCCAATTCCATGGGAGATATCACATATGCAAACTCCACTCAAAGAAACACTGTGCTGTCACTGTGCAACACTCAAGTGTGTTTCACTGTCTTCTGCGCACCCCTCAGGATGGAACTAACTAAACCAGATGGATTGGGGGAAGGATTTTCCACCACCCCTGTGGTGTGTTTAGCTGGGGCAGAGGTGGCCCATAATTGGCCAGTCATGGTATCTTCAGTCCCACAACTGTCAACAGGGTTTCCCATTGTTCGCACCCTCAACTGCCTGGGAACCCATGGCAGGGGAGGAGTCGCCATCGACGACACCGGAAGATTCCGCCAGTGGGAGTGGCCAGAAAATCCCACTCTGTATCTTACACAATGTCAGATCAACGTTACTTCCTCAAATGCATCTATGATGGACAAAGAAACGCTGCAATGGACACATCCAAACCTCTTGGTGAACATCTTCCCTGAACATCTAGATACTTCCAGTGCTTGACATACATGATCACATGCTTGACACTCAGATCATCACTATAGAGTTTAACGTACCGATTTACATACAACATGTAAATGATTGGCTAAACATCATCACAGGAGGTAATACATGTTAATGTGTGTTATCATTATTGGAGCAGTGTTGATCACTAGGTAATAACACACTGTAAGAACCTACTGTTTTGTGTGTGTCTGGTAATTGTAGCTATTACTGTACAATGATAGGCCTATTCCAGAAAATACACAGTACATTCACAACATACATTAAGGTAACTGTTAAGATAGTTATAGTAAATGGCAGCACTACAAACCCATCAATGATTGAGATGATGTGCCGTGACTCACCAATAATCCTCAGTGAGTCGTAGCACTGCATGTTGTAGACGTCATACAATGACAACACGGTGTTGTCTTGGAGGAAGTGGGGGCAGGCTGTTCACCTTTCCGGCTATACGGCGTTGAAGAGCAGAGCAGCTGGTCCCATTGTGCAGGGACCTTTTGGGAATTTACCTGAGACTGTGGCCTCTGCATTTCTGCTGTTGTCACTGCAACGTGCACTGCCGATCATGGTGAAGGAGCCGGGGAAGCAGTGGAAGCTGAGGATGCTGAAACGTTCTCAAATACCTAATCTTCCTCACCAACCTCCACAGCCCTGGGTATGACCTTCAGGCAGGTTGGCTGGAGCTGGCTGCTGGGGTAAAGCAGGCGTCCCTTCCAGCCACTGTTATGCCCCTAGTGTGAACCTCCCATTATGGACCTGTAGCTTCTTGTTTAAATGCTCCCTCCACCCACATTGTCTGTCCCTTTAAGACCTGGCTGGCTGTAGGGATTCGCATTCTAATTAGTATTCTGTAACTTGATTTCTGTGTCTCTGTGCACTGTTTGAGAGCACATTTCCACTCCATCTGACGAAGGAGCAGCGCTCCGAAAGCTTATGGTATTTGCTACCAAATAAACCTGTTGGACATTAACCTGGTGTTGTGAGACTTCTTACTGGCTTCTTGTTTAATCCATGGAGACCAGTACCCGTACTCTGAACAGCCTGATCCAGGCCACTGAGTGAGCCCTAAATCCTTTGAAGGGTGTCACATTGCTCTTGAATGAACACAGTCTGATATGCATGTGCCTTTCCATGATTTTAGCCATTTTCTCAAGGTAGGAGTTCATCCAATCAAGCCTCTGAGACATGACTGATCTCATCACCTTGATGGAGTCCACCACTCAGGAGTGTGTGAGCTCTCATTTTCTCAGGGAACTGGCTGCACCAAGTATTGTTCCCCAGAAGGTGACTCCGAAGGCCCTATATCAATGCATCGTGGTGACTGCTCTCCCTCCTCCAAGGGGGCATAGTGTAATAGCTCAGGAATCAGCTGTAAGGGAACGGTGCTCTATCATACAGAGTAAAAGTAAAACCAGGGTGAACACATACAGGTCCCATCCGGGATGATAAAATACTGGACCCGATCAGGGGCCTGCTTTATAAAGGGCTCGGGATATGAGTTCCACCTGTTAAGGTAACTATCTATCATCAGGGAACTCATGCTACAGGTCCCACTGGGAGGTCAATCAGGGATTCCCCATGTAAATCCTGGGGGTTTTCATATATAGCTACCGGCCTACAAGCCTCCTTGAAATACTGTCCCCCCCCCCGCCCCCCCAATCTGCAGCTGGGAGATCTCCTCCAGGCTGCTGCATTGTCCCCCACCACCTTTATGGGCCTGGAGTTTGACTGAAAAATCCCAGTCAGCCTCCAAGTATTCACCTTAACCAAAGTCAATTGGCAACCCGCTCCTTGCAGGCTGGTAGCTATGCCACCTGACCCAACACAGTAACATCTCCATATCATGACCTGACCCAACAACCAGTCCCCCCCAACCCTCCGCCATTCCCCATCTCCCCCAATCACGCCCCCCCGAAGCCCACGTCCAGGAAAATGGCCAGGGGGAAAGATGGAGACAGGAAACCATCACAGCAGCCAGTGGTGCCATCTCTATCACTGTCCGAGTCTGTGCCAACTCCAGGCAGGATCCAAACACCTTGCCCAACATTTCCAAAGGTCATTCTACTGAGTCTAACTCTCTCGACTGATCTTATTATTTTAAGTATGCCAATGGACAAATGTAAGCATTGTGTGTGAAGGACTACCACCCGTGTTAAAGAATTATGTTGCACAGTACATAAAAAACCATATCCAGGCCATCCAGTAATCCAGCCATGATGGGGAAGCAAATCAGTGTGTTTGTGTTGGGCATTTTCCATTTGTTTCCTGTTCGCTGTTTCCCAGTTGCCTCAACAACCTCTTACCTCACTTGACATACCCGATTTTGGTTTGTCCACACTGTTAGATGCTGTAAGCCGAGATAGCCAGGCCGTGAAGCATTCTGAGCCCCATACCTCTGGGCAGGGCAAGTATTACTGTGTGTGGTTTTCAGCTATTAACTACAAACTTTAAGAAGACTCACAACGCCAGGTTAAAGTCAAACAGGTTTATTTGGAACCATGAGCTTTTGGTGTGCTGCTCCTTCATCAGGTGAGTGGAGCGTTGGGTTCACAAACCCAACTCTCAGTTTGTGAACCCAACTCCCACTCACCTGATGAAGGGGCAGTGATCCGAAAGATCGTGATTCCAAATAAACCTGTTGGACTTTAACCTGGTGTTGTGAGACTTCTTACTGTGTCCACCCCAGTCCAACGACAGCATCTCCACATCATACAAACTTTAACTGACAGTATGAAAGGAAAGTCACCATCATTAATATACACTAACAATCACTGGCTTCACTTATCCCTAAACTCATAGTATTCCATTTATGACACTTCTGGCGTGTCCATCAATTCGGCATGAAGTCAAATAATCACGCTTGGTATTACAACGGGTTAGTGAGCAACTAATGTGAATTTGCAACATGAGTCTGTCAAGTGGCGAGTTTTATGCTTTGTTTTATTAGGCCTCCAGCATAGAAGTTCTTAATGAAGCCAGCGACAGGAGGTCTAGGCAGGACAGCCATTTAGTCGTATCCGTCCCACTCTGCTCAGGCAGAAAGGTAAGGCAATGAAATCCCTGTGCTGTCATGTACTGACTTATCCACACAATTAGTGTGTAGCTGACTATCTACAGCGGTCTTATCTACAATTATAAGACATTAGTAACATCCTAATGATGCAGGCAACTCCCTTTTCATTCTTTTCGACTAAATTCTGTGTTCCTTCCACAATGGTTTCCCAAGTTCGAACTGAGTTCTCCAGTAAACCCGCGGCGGTGTGCTTGCGGTCAATCTGATTCTAAAGGATTATGTGACAACCCTGCGATGTGATCCCTTTTTCAGGCTGGAGATGAATTGGTGATGTGTTAATGCGAAGCTGTGTACACGACAAAAGAGATATTCAGATCATGGCCCGTGTGTAATGCGGCAGACCTGTAATTACGCTGCAAATGATTTCATTCAGTGTATTGTGACAGGTTTGCTCATGATCCCTGTCTCATTACTCCTGCAGGTTTAAGATCTCAGACACTGTCAGCCGACTGATCTCTCCATTTTCCTGGTTCAGTGGCTATTAAAGGCCTCTTCAGCGCCGTACCCCGAATGTTCCCACTCCCTGCAGTGCTTGGAGAGTTCTCACCTCACTTTCCGGGTCTTTGCATTGAGTCACCCATTGCCATGAATTTTTCCAGCAACAGGCACTGACACAGAAGACAGAGGGTCACATATGTACAGACAATGTCTTGCAATTAGCAAATAACACTAAGAAAATTGCAAATAAGGCTTTCTTAGTGTATACTGTGGTCAGGACTGACTAGGTTCAATGTATGTCCAATAAGTTCTTTTATATTTTAAGCAATTGCTTAACTTGATTGAAAAAAAAAACAAAGATTAAGGCGAGCTTACAGTGAATAGCACAGACAGACATCTTTTGGGAATGTGTTGTTAGCTAGGGTGCATTTTGTGACATGGTTTCCACAGTTCTATTAGAAGAATAAAGTGTATGCGAATTAAAGGACTTGACAGTACAAACAACTTGAATGTTTTGTTCCATCATTCTCCCCGCTTGCTCAAAAACTAAAAGGGACATTTTGAGCTTTTTGGTTACGTTCCCTTGTTGTTTCAAATCATTATTCAAAATAAAATGAAGGCTGAATACGGGGAAGGAGCAATCTAAGAAGATTAACATGCACACCAGAAAATACACAGGACCTGAATGTCAACTAGATAATATTACAATGATTGCAGCTACCTTAAGATTCAGCATGTGCTTGGGTAAGTCCAGAGTATGTTCCGTGTATTTTTGATGCTCTTTGTCTGGGTGCTGTATTTAATTCTTTCCCTGTTTATCCACTCCCTAGTTAGATATTCTCGAAGTACAGGTTATATGTTTTGAAACTTTTTGAGTTTTTTTTTTCAAATAGCATCTGGATGATGGAATAGTGCGGGAACTGGCTGTGTTCTTGGGAACTGCTGTTTCCAAGAACAGCACATTATTTCAGTATCTATTTAAATATGGTTTATAGGAGGATTGAGGCAATTTTTAAAAATTGGTGCTACTCTTAGTTGTAGACCTGTCACCGTTTCCCCCACCAACTTCCCCACCTTACCCCCCCGCCCTACCACCATCCGCCCCCCCGCCCCCCCCGCCACAACCTCCACACCCCCCACCCTCTCCTCCCCATAATATTGTCTATGCATTGTCTTCTCCTTTTCCATTTAATACTCCGCTGCTGGTTCCATAAAGGCCCTCAGATGGCCAAGACAAATCACCTCCACCAGGTTTGTCCATCTGAGGACACTTGACAAGCTGGAAATCCAAATCTTGAAAAGATCATTTCAGGCTTTCAACCCTTGTCACCATTGAGGATATTTTGTTTTTCTTCTCCCAAATTATTGGTCGGAATTCTCCGGCCGTTCAGGCTGGTGGGATTCTCCGGCCCTGCCAGCAGTGCACACCCGCTCACATGTTTCCCAATGGGAATTCCCATTGACAGCAGCGGGACCAGAGTATCCCGCTGCTGGCAAACAATGCGTCACCTCCCACCAGCGGGAAACATACAGCTGGGAGGCCGGAGAATCTCGCCCCTTGTCTTTTCCCCCTGTTCTCATTGATTTCCCACATCTGCATGGCTCTGTATCAGAATGGCTTACATTATTACAGCTACTACAACTGTTGTAATGTGTCTTTAAGGGATATTGCCTTCTCATCGATTAAAGAGAAATGTGCCATGTGATCTGGTCTTAGTTTCACTTTTGCTTCAAGCAGCATAGCAGACACAGCTCCCAAAGTCTCCATGCTAAACAACTGTGTAAGATTGTTCTCATGTGCCTCATCTTAATAAATGGGCCCACAATGTGTTTACTCAATCCCTTATGAGTGTTTGGTGTACTGTGTCTATTATGTTTAAGGTCTAATCATGAATTATAAAAAGACCATGAGGTAGGTCGATATAATTCAGACAAGGAACGGTTATTGAACATCTGAGCAGTAACACAGTCAGTCCTGGGTGGAGCTTGTACCCTGGGTCACCGGACCCGGTCTCTGAAAGGGGCATTCACCCCCAACTACATACATAGTTATGTCATATAGTATAATTATACAACAAACAAGCTCAAGGACATCATTATAAGAACACAACATAGTGATCAGCGATGGTAAGACAGGTGGCAGCAAGATTAAGCACAGGCATGTCATGAACAGCCTTAGATCATGCGACATGGCATGAGAAGACTCTTGACGCTTTGCTCAAACTGCAACAAAGTAGCAGCATTGGAGAGTGCAGAAAACCGAGCGTGGTGACTGCGAAGGAAAGCTATTGCTCAAGTAAAGAGCTCGTAAGCAGACAGACCCCTCATGGTGGGATTGCAGGACAGAGCATATCAGTTCAGTGAGTGGGACAGCACGTCAAGAGGATCAGCGTTGGGCTAGCTCAGTGGGGAAAGGCAAGTGACCAGGGAGTTCACCAGACCAATCATATATGAGGAGAATTTATGTTGTCATCTGCCTTTAAGGGATAGCAGCGTACCATCAGTAGAAGGGAAGTGGGTCATGATCCAGTCTCAGTTTCACTTTGGTCTGTGAGCAGAACACGGCACACATAGCTCTGCTCTAAGCCTTATGCTCATATATATGTTCTCATGTGCCTAGTCTAAATAAATGAATGCACAATTCTTTATGAATGATCGGTGCCTTGATATCATTGTAAAAATATGACTTACTGTTCAGTGGTCGTCAAACAGTGTGGCAGCAAGATTCGATAGAGTGGCCGTGGAAAGGATGTTTTCACGAGCAGGAAAAACTAGAACCAGAGGGCACAACTTCAGGCGAAAGGGACGATCCTTTATAACAGAGATGAGGAGGAATTTCTTCAGCCAGAGAGTGGAACTCTTTGCCACAGAAGGCTGTGGAGGCCAGGTCATTGAATGTCTTTAAGACAGAGATAGATAGGTTCTTAATTAATAAGGGGATCAGGGATTATGGGGAAAAGGCAGGAGAATGGGGGTAAGAAAAATATCAGCCATGATTGAATGGCAGAGCAGACTCGATGGGCCAAGTGGCCTAATTTTGCTCCTATCTCTTATGGTCTTATGGTCTTATTAAGTGTAGGTACAATGTGGTGAACAGCCTTAGGTCATGCTACCTAGCATGAGAAGTCCCTTGACATTTTGGTCGGACTGCAATGAGTTTGCAGCATTGGAGAGTGTTGAAAGTTCAGAGTGCTGATTGTGTAGTAAAGCTTTGAAGACACAGTGCTAAGCATACGGATCACTCACAGTAAGTTTACCTAGCAATCAGAAATGAAGATCTACACTGTCAGGATTGACAGAAGAAAAGCTAAAGGACCCCCAAAAGTTGAGAACTACATTGAAAGACTGGTTCAGAACCAGGTTAAACTTCTATATTCATTAATTCGTTCATTAAGGGTGGCACGGTGGCACAGTGGTTAGCACTGCTGCCTCACAGCTCCAGGGACCCGGGTTCGATTCTCGGCTTAGGTCACTGTCTGTGTGGAGTTTGCACATTCTCCCCGTGTCTGAGTGGGTTTCCTCCGGGTGCTCCAGTTTCCTCCCACAGTCTGAAAGGCGTGCTGGTCAGGTGCATCAACCCGAACAGGCACCGGAGTGTGGCAACTAGGGGAATTTCACAGTAACTTCATTGCAGTGTTAATGTAAGCCTTACTTGTGACTAATAAATAAACTTTAACTTTGTCAATTGTCGCAAAAGCCCATCTGGTTCACTAATGTCCTTTAGGGAAGGAAATCTGTCATCTTTACCCGGTCTGGCCTACATGTGACTCCAGAGCCTCAGCAACGTAGTTGACTCTCAACTGCCCTCCAAGGGCAACTACAGATGGTCAATAAATGCTGGCCAGCCAGCGACGCCCATGTCCCAAGTATGAATAAAAAATATAAATAAAACTTTAAAAATTGCAGTTCATGTCATTTCGACAGCAGCCTGCAGAATTCAGAGACTATTTTTCAGAAGCTGCGAAGAAATTTTTCAAATGCTGGACCTGCAGAAAGAATTGTTGAGATGGCGTTCACATCCGCTCCCATTGGAGCATTACATCAAGCCCAAAACATATAGCACTGCACGGCTCAGTATCAGAATGGTAAACACAATCATAGCAACTCCAACCAGCATTCATTTCGGGGTCCGACTGAGGAAATGTCCAGGGGGTGGCATGGTGGCATAGTGCTGCCTCACAGCACCAGGGACTTGGGTTTGATTCCCGGCTTGGGTCACTGTCTGTGCGAAGTCTGCACGTTCTCCCTGTGTCTGCGTGGGTTTCCTCCGGGTGCTCTGGTTTCCTGCCACAGTCCGAAAGACGTGCTGGTTAGGTGGATTGGCCATGCTAAATTCTCCCTCAGTGTACCCAAACAGGTTCCAGAGTGTGGCGACTAGGGGACTTACACAGTAACTTCATTGCAGTGTTAACGTAAGCCTACTTTTGACTTATAAATAAATAAACTTTACTTAGGTGCTAAAATGAGGTATAATCAAAGAAAACTGAGGGAAAGGTGGAGACTGGAATATTGCGTGCAGTTCTGGTCACCTCATTATAAGAAGGATGTGGAAGCGCTGGAAAGAGTGCAGAGGAGATTTACCAGGATGCTGCCTGGTTTGGAGTGTCGGTCTTATGAGGAAAGGTTGAGGGAGCTGGGGCTGTTCTCTCTGGAGCGGAGGAGATTGAGGGGAGACTTAATAGAGGTTTATAAAATGATGAAGGGGATAGATCGAGTGAACGTTCAAAGACTATTTCCTCGGGTGGATGGAGCTATTACGAGGGGGCATAACTATAGGGTTCATGGTGGGAGATATAGGAAGGATATCAGAGGTAGGTTCTTCACGCAGAGAGTGGTTGGGGTGTGGAATGGACTGCCTGCAGTGATAGTGGAGTCAGACACTTTAGGAACATTTAAGCGGTTATTGGATAGGCACATGGAGCACACCAGGATGGTAGGGAGTGGGATAGCTTGATCTTGGTTTCAGATGAAGGTCGGCACAACATCGTGGGCCGAAGGGCCTGTTCTGTGCTGTACTGTTCTATGTTCTATGACTATAGATGGGGTAACTAAAGGCTTTGTCAATGAGGTGGGTTTTATGGAGGGTTTTAAAGGAGGAGGGCAGTGGAATGGCACACAGCTACTGAGGCTGCCCAACAATTGTGTAGAGAAATCAAGGTCCACTGTCCGAGAAAACACAGTACGAAGAATATAAAGACTGTAGAGCCAACATTTCGAGTCTGGATAACCCTTCAAGGGGATCCCACCAGTGCTCTGACAAAGGGCCATCCAGACTTGAAATGTTAGCTCTGTTCTCTCTCCACAGATGCTGTTGGACCAGTTGAGATTTTCCAGCATTTTCTGTTTTTGTTTCAGATTCTAGCATCTGCAGTAATTTGTTTTTAGCATGGTCCTGAAATTTAGTCTAGCAATAAACTAGACTTAAGCTAAAAACTGAGGTAAAGCTGTTAAGTTTCACTGAGCAAGCAGCACCAAACTATCTCCTAAACTCTGCATTACTCACAATGTAATACTCTGGAGCCCTTCTATCCTACCCTTGGATTGCATCATGAAAGAAATGGATTGTCCACCTGCACAAGATAAGATGGGCAATATAAAATCTCAGTCAATAGACTTTTGATTGGTTTTAATTGGCCATTGAGCTGTTGGTGGGCACGGCTCCAATTCTACACATTGACTTCAGTACATGTGCATGATGATGCCAGGATACGTGCCTGACATAATTTTGCGCAATTTTACATGCATTGGGGTCAGGCCCGCACTTGACTTTGGAATGTAAAATTCAGGCCACAGGTGTTGATATAAAATTCCATTGACTGCTCTTTTAGTGGAGACATTAATGAGTTTACGTCTCCCTGGAACCTGCACACAAACTGTAATAATTCCTGTTCAGCGGTTAGGTAAATGACAACTGCAACATTTATTTATATATAACTTTAATACAGAGGCTTGCAGCCTCATGGCTGCCAGTCAGCTTCCAGGATCGAACTGATACAGAAGTCTGTGCTTGTCATCCCCACCCTGATTTGTTAATACTAATTCCTTAGACAGGTCAAAATGCACTAATAAACTCGATGAGCGTAACAATTGCTTTATTCTTTTTTAAAAGCTTCTCTCTGGAGCGTCTTCCAAAACCAACACTGGTGCTTCTTTAGCAGCATTTGCAATAATGTCGACAAATTTGATAGAAAACACCCTTGGTAATTCACCATTCCTAAGAATGACTTGAGATCACAGGCCCCTATGCGGTTTTGGGGGCCAGTGCCTCCATTACTGCTCTGACCTTGGCTTCCATGGGGTCTAATTCTTGTCCATATACGCGATACCCCAGATAGGCCACCTAAGTGGCTTGTAAAGTACATTTCTCCTTCTTGAGGTGAACTCCAGATTTTTGAAATCTCTGTCGATCCAGTTGTCTAAACATCATCCAGGTATAGTACAACTCGTGGCAGTCCTTGCAATAGACTTTCCATTGTTTTCTGGAAAACAGCACATGACACACTAAAGGGTAAGCGTGTGTACTGAAACAATCTTTGTGCATGTTTATCGTGACATAACCTTGGGAAGCATCATCCAAATCAAATTACTGATGTGTGTGGCTCATATCCAGCTTTGTACATGTCAACCTGGGGAGCTGTCTTTAATCACCTCTGAACCCAAATCAAAAACTCTTTGACAATACCTAAACAAGCCTGATTCAGCTGTGGCGACAGTGGACGTATATTTAATGTAAAAGTTATTAGAAAATTATCCTCATTAGAACTGGGAAATATGTATTCTTTATGTGCTTTTGTTTATTTGTGTTTGTCCAAGTCAATATATATAATCTTTCAATGAAAAATGGTGACGATGTGGAGTTAACTGTGTTGCCATGCATCATATTTCATTCGAGTTTGACTTGGATAAACTCTTAGACCATCTCTAATTGCCCCGGTGGTGAGCCGCCACCTTGAACCACTGCAGTCCATGTTGTGCAGGTACACCCACAGTGCTGTCAGGGTTGGAATTCCAGGATTATCATCCAGTGATGGCGAAGGAAAAACATGGGTGAATTTGGTTTGATTTTTTATTGTCACATGTATTAACATACAGTGAAAAGTATTGTTTCTTGCGCGCTATGCCGACAAAGCATACCGTTCATAGAGAAGGAAATGAGAGAGTGCAGGGTGTAGAGAAAGATCAACTTAATGCAAGGTAAGAAGGAATTGATTGTCTGGGGCCACGGATAGGTACAGTGTGGATGACATAACCTGCCCATTTAGGTATCGTACATGATTTTTGTTTCAATTTTTGTCAATTTTGCGCTGATAAAGTTGAGAGACCTTAGCACTTTTCATTCTGATCAGGCAGCTGTCACTCTCACACACTTCCAAATCAGCTTTGACAGAGTAAAGACTCATTTACCTCGGGGTGATCCTCAGAATGAATTCAAACTAACTGTCCATACTGCACCATTGTGACATAGTTTCCTTTTCTTGCACCAGGCGTGTTGTGGCCTCAGGTTGTGAATTTAATGCCAATTAGTGGCTAATTAGGGCAGTTTTGTACTGTGAGCCCATTCCCATTAGGAACTGATTTGAACCAGCCTTAGAAGCATCTGCTTTTGCACATGTGGAGACACACGTGTTTTTGCTATATGTACCATATTTATCTGCGGTTAAAAAAAACGTTATTTCCGCTGGGGTTTTTTTATTTGATGGCAGTACCAGTTCTGATCTGTTATATTTATTGGTTCTGACTTGATCAGGATATTAATAAGCTGGATGACCTGGTGACAGACAGGCCGCCTCTATTCAGCAGCAACTCTGCATCACAATAACTCCTTTGCTGCTCATTAGACTCTCAGGATATTAATACTAAGAATCGGCTCGCAGACTGAACAGATTGGCGAACAGATTGCTTGGACAAATTATTTGCGCTTTTGTTTTGGATTGTAAGAAGTAATGCGTGAACATAAATTTGTCCCCTGCTTTGGTCTTCCTTTTATGTTAACCCATTCCCTTCTAAATGCTTCATTTAACAATGATAGAAGGACACGTGCGGTGTATAACGGTTAAAAGCAGTCAATCCATTTGCATCTGGTATTGCGTACCTTGTCTTGGGGCCAAGTGCTATCGCCTGTGTGGATGAACACAATAGATTGGGTAGCTTGTACAACCACCAGAGCACACACTTGATATACGAGAGAAGGAATACAAATACATTTGTCTGCTATACTCTGAGTTGTTGGAACAGCATGCATAATGTGTACATGATACTATTCCACACATTATAGCAGACAAAACTGCCATAGTCCCAGATGACCATGAGCTGCTCTCCCCTTTGAGGGAGAGAGCTGACTGGTGGTGATTTGACCTCAGGTGAGGGGCAAGGTTGAGAAAGCGGGGCCTTCACGAATAACCTCAGCCGGGACGGGGGTTGAACCTGCGCCGTTGGCAACGATCTGCATCGCGAACCAGCCGTCCAGTCAACTGAACTAACCAACTTCCCGTCCACAAGGTATATACTAAAGTGGCCCACTGACTAATGCTGTTAAGTGTGTGATGGCAGAAAGGTAATGATTATATTGCCATAGCGATCAAGTATTTTAATGTCATTTGCACTGATTGGGTGAATAAAAAGCATATGGCATTTAAGTAAAGTTTATTTATTAGTCACAAATAAGGCTTATCTTAACACTGCAATGAAGTTACTGTGAAATTCCCCTAGTCGGGTGCCTGTTTGGGTCAATTCACCTAACCAGCACGTCTTTCAGAATGTGGGAGAAAACCGAAGCACCCGGGGGAAACCCATGCAGACACGGGGAGAATGTGCAAACTCCACACAGACAGTGACCCAAGCCGGGAATTGAACCTGGCGCTGTGAAGCAGCAGTGCTAACTATTGTGCTATCGTGCTGTCCACAGTACATTGATTGAGGTTGACCCCTTGTAGATCTTAGGGAAATGCATCCAGATCTTCGGAGCCTGACTCTTGGCACTGGCCTCCAAGGCTATCTGCTCCCACCTCCTTTGGACAGTGCAGGGTCTTCTTTACCCCTGTGGACAATGTACAACTCTCCTGCTTTTCCAAGGCCTCCCCCTTAACGAGGTGCAGATTAACATGAAGCACTGGAGGCTAGCTTTAAGTTGCACTAGACACTCAGGATATTGGCTCTCTGCTGATGTGTCGAGCCAATGATCCGCAAAGTTAGCATGCTGCCTACATTGTTACAAATGGACAGGGGTTTGTTGCATATTGTAATTCCCGCGCCCATTTTTGAGGTTATCCAATTCTAGCGTCAATTGGCCATAACTTCCTCGGAGTGGCAGTCAGCATCAGATTGCCACTGCGTCTCCACTTGTCCATGCCAAATTTCTTCCATGCTTGTCTCGCCTGACATTGCAACTCAGGTGAGGTCCAGGCAGCGCACCTGTCTCTGAGGCCCAGCGTCAGAGTCTAAGAGAATCGGAGTGAAGGAGGGCACCCCTTTTTTTTACTGCACTAGCTGCCATAAAGCAGGCAGGTTTAAAGGTCCAATTGAAAATGACAGGTCAGGAAGAAGGTATGTGCCTAAGTTAAGTGGATAGGATTTGGGGTCTGGGGGAATCGGAGGTTGGGAGGGTAGTGAGGTCGGACATCAGGGGGTTGGCGGGGAATCAGACCATATCGAGGGGGTGGATCTCGGAGGGGCGGGGAACATCAGAGATCACGGATGGGGTGAGTAGGGCACGGGGGACTAAGGGGGTTGAACACCTGGGGAATGGGGATGTCAGACATCAGGAGGGGTTGTGGGGGGAGTCACACATCAGGAGTGGGTGTGGGAGTTCAAACAACAAGGGGGCAGTGGTCAGACATGGGCAGTGGGTCGGTTTGGGGGAGGGGGGAGTGGTGGCGTCCACTGGGGAAGAGGATTCTGTCGGGTCAGGATGGCTCTAGCCGGTTCAGGAGGTCAGGTCGAGGGGTTCAGCCAGTTTGGTAGGGTTGAATCTGTGGGGACAGGTGTCCAGCCAATTCGGTAGGGTTGGATCTATGGGAACGGGGGTTCAGCCGGTTCAGTAGGGTTGGATCTGTGGGGACAGGTGTCCAGCCAGCTCGGTAGGGTTGAGCCGAGTGAGTCCAGCAGGGTCGGGGAGACAGGTCAGGTTGGGGATGAGAGTCGGGCCTGCAGGTTGTTGCAGTGGAGGGGGAGTCCCGTGTGGGAGGGGTTTGGGGGAAATCCTATGGGGGGTGCAGTCAGGGTGATGTAGGGAATAACCTGCAGGTTGTTAATGTGGGAGTTCTCTGAGGGTTCGGAGGTGTTGGGGGGCATCCTGTGCGGTGATCAGTTTGGGTGTTGAAAATAATTACCCAGAAGTTAGAAGGGGCTTTAATTCTTCTAACATTTTCAGAGGAACTATCAGCATAACACTGAGTGGAACCATCCAAAGTTAGCAATTTAAATCACATTTACGGATTGTCCAAAGGAAGTTAGTCTGTGGAATTCTTGGACAAATGTTTAACTGAGAAGTTTCGAGAGGGATTCCCCTGTGCATCTTTGGAGTGCCCTCCATTCCCCTCCCTCCCTCACTCCCCCAACTAACACCCCCCGCCATCCTCCAGCCTCCTCCCCCCCCACCCCCCCATCCCCCATCCCTGGCCTCTGCAAATCTGATGTGGAGATGCCGGCGTTGGACTGGGGTAAGCACAGTAAGAAGTCTCACAACACCAGGTTAAAGTCCAACAGGTTTATTTGGTAGCAAATACCATAAGCTTTCGGAGCGCTGCCCCTTCGTCAGATGGAGTGGTTATCTGTTCTCAAACAGTGCAAACAGACACAGAAATCAAATTACAGAATACTGATTAGAATGCAAATCTCTACAGCCAGCCAGGTCTTAAATGTACAGACAATGTGGGTGGAGGGAGCATTCAACACAGGTTAAAGAGATGTGTATTGTCTCCAGACAGAACAGCCAGTGAAATTCTGCAAGCCAAGGAGGCAAGCTGTGGGGGTTACTGATAATGTGACATAAATCCAACATCCCGGTTTAGGCCGTCCTCATGTGTGCGGAACTTGGCTATCAGTTTCTGCTCAGCGACTGCGCTGTCGTGTGTCGTGAAGGCTGCCTTGGAGAACGCTTACCTGAAGATCCAAGGCTGAATGCCCATGACTGCTGAAGTGCTCCCCCACAGGAAGAGAACAGTCTTGCCTGGTGATTGTCGAGCGGTGTTCATTCATCCGTTGTCGTAGCGTCTGCATGGTTTCCCCAATGTACCATGCCTCAGGACATCCTTTCTTGCAGCGTATCAGGTAGACAACGTTGGCCGAGTTGCAAGAGTAGGTACCGTGTACCTGGTAGATGGTGTTCTCACGTGAGATGATGGCATCCGTGTCGATGATCCGGCACGTCTTGCAGAGGTTGCTGTGGCAGGGTTGTGTGGTGTCGTGGTCACTGTTCTCCTGAAGGCTGGGTAGTTTGCTGCGGACAATGGTCTGTTTGAGGTTGCGTGGTTGTTTGAAGGCAAGAAGTGGGGGTGCAAATCTGATACAGGGCAGCCAGGAAATTACATAGAAAGTAAGCACAGGGAGGCTACGTGGGGCTGTATAAAACGCTCTTTAGGCCACAGCTAGAGTATTGTGTGTGGCTCCTGTTGCCACACGATAGGAAAGATGTGATTGCACTAGAAAGAGTACAGAAGAGATTCATTAGCATGTTGCCTGGGCTGGAGAATTTCAGCTATGAAGAAAGGTTGGATAGTCTGGGATTGTTTCCCTTAGAAAAGAAAAGGCTTGGGGGGAGGGACCTGACTGAGGTCTACAAAATTATGAGGGGCACAGATAGGGTAGAACTTTTCTCCTTAGTAAAGGGGTTACTAACCAGGGGACATAGATTTACGATAACCGGAAGGAGATTTAGACGGGATTTAAGCAAATATTTTTCAGCCCAGAGGGTGGTGGGAATCTGAGACTCACTGTCTGAGAGGGTGCTAAAAGCAGAAACCTTCACAATATTTAAGAAGCGTTTAGATGAGCACTTGAAACTCCAAAGCAGACAAGGCTACAGGCCTAGTGCTGGAAAATGGGATTAGATTAGATAGGTGCTTGGTGGCCAGTGCAGCCACGATGGGCCAAAGGGCCTCTTTCCATGCTGTAAAAATCTGTGATTCTATCTATTTTTCACATAACCAACATTTGTGAAAAGGTGCATTCCTTTCTACTTCTTCATTAACTTGAAGTGATCGGCAGATGCTGGGTGGGATACTTCATTTGAATTTACCAATTCACTTTTAGAAATCAAATCTCTTGGATATATAGATTCATCCAGCTGCTCTATTTGTATGTTAATCTTAGGGGTTTCCAGTCTACTAGACAAATCTAAGACTTTTGTCTAATTGCATTGATATTTAAGCAAATCTGTTTGCTTGCTTCATAGATTGTATTGGCACCTGGAGGTCATCTGTACTTTCAACAATAACATTAACATTAATATTCTTGGGTTGTGTACAGAATGGCTTTTTTAATTTTACCCCTATGTTTATGTTGCTTAACAAGATCTTGATATAACATTGTAGAGTATTGGAGCCAGCATACTGCTTTATCTATTTTAAACCCAACAGATAGCCTGCCATTTATTGGTACACTATTGTAGAGATTTGATTGTGTAAGCTCTTTCGGCTTTTTGCACATTTTCTCGAACTGTCTGTCGCCTTATAGCCCTGTTTACAATCTATGAGCCTTGCTGAAAGTTTCTCCGAATTTTGATAGTTAAACCTATGAGAGATTTCTCCTTCATAGAATCTTCAGAGGTGAGAAAATGATTACTGTGCATCCTTTCTCCATTTATTTCAACACTGCACTTTGCTTAAAAATCCATCAACATTGTTCAGAATTCTCTTGGCTAAGAAAGTCATTCATACTTTTTAGGAATGGGGAGAGGGCTAATTCTGTAATTAATCTTGAACTGGTTCCTCTTTCTCTCTTTGAAGCATTTTTCACAGATTTTTCCATATCTTGTTACAAGATGGCAGACAAATTGAAGATTCACTTCTTCCTGTTGACAGAATCACAGGATTGTTATAGCGCGGAAGGAGGCCATTCGGCCCATTGGGTCCGCATCGACTCTCGGACAGAGCATCTCACCCAGGCCCTATTCCCGTAACCCCACATATTTGCCCCACTAACACCCCCCCCCCTCCTAACCTACACATCTTGGAATACTAAGGGGCAATTTAGAATGGCCAATCAACCCAACCGGCACATCTTTGGACTGTGGGAGGAAACTGGTGCACCTGGAGGAAACTCACGCAGACACCGGGAGAACGTACAAACTCCACACAGTCACCTGAGGCTGGAATTGAACCTGGATCCCTGGCGCTGTGAGGCAGCAGTGCTAACAACTGTGCCACCGTGTTGCTCGGGTCACCTCTCAACCTTCCTTACTCCAAGGAAAACAGCCCGAGCCTAGCCAATCTTTCCTTATAGCTTAGACCCTTCAGTCCTAACAGCATCCTGGTAAATCTCCTCTGTACCAATGCAATCACGTACTTCCCATAATGTTTCTATTCTGTCCAAATCCCTCATATAAAACAAAAGCAACAATACTTACATCATGGTCCTAATAAAGGAACAGTCCAGAGTACTTCAGAAATAGAGTGCGCAGGTAGTGAGCAGGGAAAAGGATAGGTTTAGTCAGGAAAACAACAAACGATCAGCTAAAGAGACTAAAGGATTCTACGAGGCTTTAGAAGAAAGTGGGAAATTTTAGGAACTAAGATCTTTCCTTTGCAATGTACTTACTGTGAACCTTTTGGAAGTAATCACTAATGATTCGAGCTCAGACAACTTGCGACACAAGAGAAATCCACAAGTCTCTCCAGTAATGCAAATCCAAATTACAGCCTGTAAATGAACATAAGCATTTCTCAGCAGTATTCAGCTTTGATAGGACCCTTCCACTTCCCATTGCTTGTCTAACACTGGGTTACAGGAGGGACTCACAACAGATGTACCAATTAATATATTTCCTCAGTGTTTGATAATAGGATACGAAGCTCTGTGGCGTGAAAGACTTTGATGTTGTCGAAGGAAAAGAAAAGAAGCTTTCTGGCTGCAATCCAACTCGGGGGGGAAAAAAAACCTTCAGAGTATTGAAGAAATGAAAATGAGTTCTAATATCAGAAACAGAGTTAAGAAGACAATTACTTTTGTCAGCAGATTTAGAAATGAAAAGGGATTAAAATGAAAGGCAACCGGCAGGGACACAAACACCACCCGACACTTCCCAGCATTTATACGCCTAATATGGCTAACCACTCTATTAGCCGGCATAAAGAAGGAGCACTCATATTGTCACGGCCTGTCAGCCTGTGCGCCTGTCTGCAACTCTTTCCCCTACACCAATCTATTCTCCAATGTAAAGAGTGAGAAGTTGCAAAATTAGCATGTGAAAACCCCCTTTTATATTCATTCAAGTGATGTGGGTTTCGCTGGCTAGCCAGCATTTATTGCCCATTCCTAATTGCCCTCGAAAAAGGCGGTGGTGAGCTGCCTTTGTGAACTGCTGAAGTCCATGTGGTGTCGGTACACCCACAGTGCTGTTAGGGAGGGAGTTCCAGGATTTTGACCCAGTGGCAGTGAAGGAAAAGCGACATGTTACCAAGTCAGGATGGTAAGTGGCTTTGAGGGGAATCTCCAGGTGGCGGTGTTTCCAGGTATCTGCTGCTCTTGTCCTTTTCGATGGTCATGGTCATAGGTTTGGAAGGTGCGGCCTAAGGAGCCTTGGTGAGTTCTTGCAGTGCATCTTGTAGATGGTGCACACACAGCTGCCACTGTTCGTCGGTGGTGGGGAGAGTGAACATGTGTGGATGGGATGCCAATCAAGTGGGCTGCTTAGTCCTAGATGGTGTCAAGCTTCTTGAGTGTTTTTGGAGCTGCACTCATCCAGTCAGGAGAGTATTCCATCACAGTCCTGATTTGTGCCTTGTGAAGAGATGAGTTATTCGCCACTGGATTCCTAACATCTAATCTGTCCTTGTATCTATCTATATGGCCAGTCCAGTCAAGTTTCTGGTCAATAGTAACCCCATAGATGGTGATGTTGATGATTACAGGGCCCTCCAAAAGAAGACACATTCATATATCCTGATCTACATCTTTCCAGTCACTGGAGTTGTTGAGATCGATGGCAGAAGGCAAATAATTGGAACTACTGACTTGGATAACCCTCCCTGCCAGGATTTACATAAGAAGGACTGGGGAAAAGCAATGGACAGCATTCCCGGTATGGGAGTTGGAGGAGGTCTTAAGCTCTGTCTGGACGATTAACTTCCTGATCTGCTGACAAGAGACCACCACTGCACAGTTTCCCAGCCTTCTGAAGGAATGGGATGGAGGGGAGTGGGTTTGGTGGCGTGGTGGTTAGTGGGTGAGGGAGGGAGGATTGCGGGTGGGAGAGTGGCTGCAGGCTTACTGGAAAATTCCACTGATCAGAGGGAGGGAGGGGCAAGGCCTTGGCAGGATTTGGGAACTAGTGATGCTAACTTCTAATTACCATAACAAGCCATATGGGCAGGTCACTGTTCTGTGTCCCTTCCAGCCTTCCCGAAAATGACTCTGGGACAGGATGGAGCATTTATTGGTTAAAACACTTGGGGAGTACCCTATTATTCTTCCAATATCCACTCAGAACTTATAAAATCCATTAGAGCTACCCGTACAAATAAATAGAGCATTTGTTTCAAAGGATGGAAGCTTTATGAAGGTAGGGAAGAATAATGTAGTGTAATGTAGTTTCCACATGCATGCTCCACATTATCATCACCAGTTCTCAAATCCTTCCAAGGCCTTGCCCCTCCCTATCTCTGTAACCTTCTGCCCCACAATCCTCTGAGATATGTGCACATTTCCAACTCTGTCCTCCTGAGCATCCCCAAATCTAATTTCTTCATTATTGGTCTGCATGCTTTCAGTTACCTGGACCCTATGTCCCAGAATTCCCTCCCTAAATCTCTCTGTCTATCTCGCTTTACCTCTTTTAGACACTTCTTCAAACCCACCTCGCTATGACCAAGCTTTTGCTCATTTGCCCCAATGTCCCTTCACGCGGCTCGATGTCATATTTCGGGTTTCCATGGTAAGTTCATGGTGCAACACAGATAGGGTGCAGGGGTGGGCCTTAATGGGATGCTCTTTTGGGGAGTCGGGGCAGACTCAATGGGCCAAACAGCCTCCTCCTGCACTGAAGGGATCCCGTGAGTTCTGTAATATCTCTGTAAAACTCCCTGGGTGTTTTATTATGTTAAAGGCACTGTATAAATACAACATCATCATTCTTGGCGTAACATTCGAATTCAACTTGGAAAAATGCGGTCCATGCTTTACAGAGTTCATAAAGCAAAGTTAGAGGTAGAAATCAGATTCATCCTTAATAATTGAGTAAAATTAATGCAAAAAGAGACATGGGGATTTATTTTGGTGAAAGGTTGAAAACAGGTGCTAATTAGATATGCCTGTTTGAATGTCTGCGTTTCAAACACAATGTTGTGCGTAATTACTGATTACCATTCTTTGACTTTGCCCGAGGCGCAAAAGCAGGCACCTGCAGCTTTGTCACTCCAGAGCTGATTAGAAGCAATTTTCATGGAGCAGTATGTACGGGTTCCATGCACCCACTGCCTTGGAAGCTGTGGCGTGCTCTGGGTGACACACTACAGCATTATACTTCAGGCCCGGGGACTGAGGGACTGTGAGCAGCACGGGAGCACAGTGGTTAGCGCTGCTGCCTCACAGACGCTGCGACAACGGATGAATGAACACCGCTCGACAATCACCAGGCAAGACTGTTCTCTTCCTGTTGGGGAGCACTTCAGCGGTCACGGGCATTCGGCCTCTGATATTCGGGTAAGCGTTCTCCAAGGCGGCCTTCGCGACACAC
The DNA here is from genome assembly GCF_964213995.1 of Mustelus asterias. Classification (NCBI taxonomy): domain Eukaryota; kingdom Metazoa; phylum Chordata; class Chondrichthyes; order Carcharhiniformes; family Triakidae; genus Mustelus; species Mustelus asterias. The sequence goes on from NC_135817.1 coordinate 64,496,169, forward strand.
GACGGCGCAGAGTCACTGAGCAGAAACTGATAGCCAAGTTCCGCACACACGAGGACGGCCTCAACTGGGATATTGGGTTCATGTCCCACTATTTGTAACCCCCACAGAGTTTCACTGGCTGTCTTGTCTGGAGACAATACACATCTTTTTAGCCTGTCTTGATGCTCTCTCCACTCATGTTGTTTTGTTTCTTAAAGACTTGATTAGTTGTAAGTATTCGCATTCCAACCATTATTCATGTAAATTGAGTTTGTGTCTTTATATGCTCTGTTTGTGAACAGAATTCCCACTCACCTGAAGAAGGGGCTTGCAGCTCCGAAAGCTTGTGTGGCTTTTGCTACCAAATAAACCTGTTGGACTTTAACCTGGTGCTGTTAAACTTCTTACTGTGCCTCACAGCGCCAGGGTCCCGGGTTCAATTCTGGCCTTGGGTCACTGTCTGTGTGGAGTTTGCGCATTCTCCCCGTGTCTGCGTGGGTTTCCTCCGGGTGCTCCGGTTTCCTCCCACACTCCAAAGATGTGCAGGTTAGGCTGATTGGCCATGCTAAATTACCCCTTAGTGTTAGGGGGACTAGCAGAGTAAATAGATGGGATTAAGAGGATTGGGCCCTGGGTGGGATTGTGATCAGTGTTGGGCCAAATGGCCTCCTTCTGCACTGTCGGGATTCTATTCTATGGATTCTTTGAGAGGGTAGACAGGGTCTGGGAATTGCCACTAAAGGTTCCAGTGGAGGAGGTCCAGAGGAGAAGGAATGGTCTGTTGCAGCAGAGAGTGAAGGATACCATCTTGCCCTCTCCCTTACTCTCCCATCCCTCTCTCCTGCAGTAGCCATTGCTGCTCTGACTGTTCTCATCTCCACCTCCAATTCCTCCCCCCCCCCGCCGACAATGGGGCACCTCCAGCGAGATGTCCATGACCAAGCACTCCTTTCCTCCAGGTGACTCCTATAAGGTGTCAAATAAGGTCGAATAGCACAGCACACAATTTCTCTCGCTGAAGTCCTCAGATTGTTGATGAATTGGCGGTGTGGGGTTTTCTGCCTCTCTTTCTGGTGGGTGGGAATGGCAGAGGGGATAGAGAATCAAGGGGGAATCCCAAAATGGTTTTTACCCCAGCCGGATTTCCCCACTCGATTTTCCCTGTCAGTGATATAACAGGGTTCCCGTCGAGCTAGGACTGAATGGGATCAAAGGTTGTGGGAAGAAAGCAGGATTAGGCAATTAAATTGGCAATTAAAGCCATGATCGTGATGAATGGTGGAGCAGGCTCGAAGGGCCAAATGGCCTCCTCCTGCTCCTATCTTCTATGGTTTTATGTTTCTATTATAATCTATTTCAATGTAAATGGGCCTTCCACTGGAAAATCCCACATGTAGGAATATAAAAGTGTGACGTCATGCCATCCGATTTCCTGACGGGGCTTTTTAAAATGAGGAACTGGCGAAGAGAACCCCCCGGGGGCTGTACTTACCTGCGAACCCCCGGGGGGTTCTCTTCGCCAGTTCCTCATTTTAAAAAGCCCCGTCAGGAAATCGGATGGTGCGCAGGTAAGTACAGCTCCTGGGGGGAGAGAGGGCCATGCCTGGGCAGTACCTTGGCATTGCCCCCTGGCACTGCCCCAGCACTGCCCCCTGAATAACACCAGGAACATCTACCCGTATCTTAATATTTGGAAACAGATGCTACTCCTGAGCCTCTTTTGAAGAGATGATTTGAAGTTTTAAACAGTGACTGAGAAACGGCATCGCGTGAGTGGGTGGCACAACCCACATGTGTAAATTGCCCTCTTTATGTAAGACACAGGCTTTCATGTCAGGTGACATTGGGGCCTTTGTCAGCCACTGCACTCCACACCCACCTCCCCCCACCAACCCAGCACACTCCATTCTCATTTGCAATTGCATTTGCGGCCAACATTTCGATATTGTAAAATCTTGCTTCTCTTGAATTTTTGTTTTCTGTTTTCCTTTTTCAATAACCTTCTCAGTACTAAAGTAAAAAGCTTTCCCTTTAAGTCCTGTACTCACAATTGCCAAAATTAAAGCATTACTTCAGACAATCAGACTAATCCCCAATCTCCACTAGCATTAAGGTACAAAGTAAACCTGCATAGACACATCACGATTAATAAAAAGTTCAGAAGATAGATGTTATTCTTATTTAAGTGTACTTGGGTATTTCGACTTGTTTTCAAAAATGGGTAAAAAAGGCTTTTTTTTTGTCTGAAGAATCTTTTGTTTCATTGTATCTTTTAGGATGAGTGGTAAGATTCCACATGTGATCAATGGCACATCATGCACTGAACGATTAATCTCTCAGTACATTTTAGATATCTCTTCATTAAAGGCCAAAGCAAACATAGGAACATAGGAATTAGGAGCAGAAGTAGACAAATTCAGCCCTTCGAGCCTGCCCGGCCATTCAATCAGATCATGGCTGGTCTCTTCCTGGTCTCAAGTCCACCTCCCTACCTGTTCCCCATATCTCTTTCATCTGTTTTTTTTAAAAAGTCAGAAATATATCTAACTCCTTCATGAAACCATTCAATGATTCAGACTCCACCGCTCTATGGGGCAGGGCAGCGAGTTCTCACTCTGTGAGAAGTAATTCCTCCTCATCTCAGTTTTAAATCTACTGTCTCTCAGCCTATGCCTGTGACTTCTTGTTCTAGATCGTCGCACAAGAGGAAGATTTGGTCTACGTTTACTTTATCAATCTCTTTTAGGGACGGCACAGTGGTAAGCACTGCTGCCTCACAGCGCCAGCGAGCTGGGTTCAATTCTGGCCTTGGGTGACTGTGAGGAATTTGCACGTTCTCCCCATGCCGGCGTGGGTTTCCTCCGGGTGCTCCAGTTTCCTCCCACAGTCCAAAGATGTGCGGGTTAGGTTGATTGGCCATGTTCAATTGCCTCTTAGTGTCAGGGGGATTAGCAGGGTAAATACGTGGGGTTAGAGGGATAGGACTGAGAGGGGTTGTTGTCAGTGCAGGCTCAATGGGCCAAATGGCCTCTTTCTGCACTGTAAGGATTCTATGAATCTATGAAATACGTCAATAAGATCCCCTCTCATCCTTCTAAACTCCAGCGAATATATGTCCAAACTGTTTAATTTCTCCAAATGTGGATAAAGTACTTCAAGTTCCATTTGACGGATTGTGGGCAGAAAAGACACTCTTTCCATTTCACACTGGGGAAAAATGTTTGAACACTTTGAGCTCTGTGTCCTAATTTAAGAAAACAACTTGCATTTATCTCATGCTATAAACAGGTGAGCTGCTCCGCAATGGTCTGAGGTAAAGACAGCCCCCGCCAAAGAAAGAGAAAGTGGGGGAAAAAAACAAAAAAAACCTGATCACCAAGGCAGGATTTAAAAAGGGTTTAAAAGAAGATGGAGAGGAAGAGGTAGGGCATTTTAAGAACAGGCTTCCAGAGCATGGGGCTATGCCACCAATAGTGGACAGACGAGAGGAGAGGGTGAACTCAAAAGACTTTTGTCTGTGTTCCTTGGAGTTTAGAAGAGTGAAAGGTGACCTTATTCAAACATATAAGATCCTGAGAGGGGGCTTTGCAGGGTAGATGGTGAGATGTTTTCACGAGTGGGAAAGTCTCGAACGAGGGGCCACTTAAAACTGAGGTGCCTGGAAATTTCTTGTCACAAAGGGTGATGAATCTCTGGAATTCTCTTCCCCAAAGGTTAGTGGAGGCTGGATCATTAGAAGTATCCAAACTGGAGGTGAATGAATATTTGACGGATCGAGGAATAGAGGAATGGGGAAATGGAGGCCGGCATAGATCAGCCATGACCATAATGAATGTCGAGGAAGGCTTCTGTTTATTGTGTGTTCTAGAGGTCAGATCCACAGGAATGGAATTGGTGGAATGAAGGTTACAGAGGTAAAGAGGGGTTTAAACAGAGTGATAAGAATTTGAAATTCGGGAGACGTATTGGTTACTGAGCTGAGAAGTAATGGGCAAACAGGAGATTGCAGGATAAGATATAGCCAGCGCAGCTGAAAACAATAGAGGATCGGGGTTGGACAAGAAGGCATAGTAGTAATTGTCTGTAGTGATGATGGAAATACGAGTTTCACTGGCAGATGGGCTGAGGTAGGTGGCAGAGGCAAGTAATGATATGGAGTTGGAAGGAGGCAGTCTTTGTAGCATCAATTAGATTTGGATGTTGGAAGTGCAGTTCAAGGTCTAAAATATGCCAAGGCTAAAGCAATCTGTTTGGGCCTGTAATAATGTTTGGAAAACAAAATGGAGCGGCAGAGATGGGACCTAATTTCTGACAGGAGCTCAAAATGATTGATTCAATCTCCCCAATGTTTCCTTGGAGGAAATTGTGGCTCACTCAAAACTGGCTCTTGAACGAGCTTTGTGGCAGAAGGAAGTGAAGGGGCAAGAGGATGCGGAAGTTGGTGAGAGGGCTAGAGCTTGAAGGCCTCATTTGGGTATTGGATGCCTGGTGGTTGGGGGATCTGAGGCCTAGACAGTGGTCGGAGACCTGTTAAAGGGAAGTTTTGGGGGGTTTCGCAGCCTGGGTCGTGTGGAGGTCCAGAAAGCATACGGGTCTAATTGAGAGGAGATCAAGAGTGACAAGTGGCTAGGGTATCCAGTTGCAGGTGTCGTCCCAGCAGGTAAGTGGAAAGGCATTTATTTCCCCGAACCAAAAGTGGTCACCTGATTTAGTTACTGGGTTTCCTGAGACTCAGGAAATCAGGGGGCAGAATATTCTATCCTTCCCACCAATGGGATCTTCTGGTCCTGCTGAAGTTGACTGCTGCCGTCGGTTCCCTAGCAGCAGGACAGGCGAGCTATGCAAATCGCCATTGACTTCGGTGGGACAGGAAGATCCAGTCAGTGGTCAATGGTGAGCTGACTCCACCATGGGTAAACCCACCGTGGGAGTCTGGAAAGTCCCACAGTTAAATCCAAAATGTTGCCCACCTCAAGTACGCCCCCAATTCAAGTGTGCGAGCATCATGTCTGATCCTGTCCTCATTGAACAATACATAAACACATTGGGTGATCTTCCCAAAATATTCTAGGTGTCCAAAAAATGTCTGAAAACAGGAGTGTCAGGTCACCCTCATGCCTGTGTGGTGGTGGTGGTGGGGGGGGGGGGGGGGGGGGGGGGGCGGGGGGGGAGGTGGAATGTGGGGGGGGGGAGAAAATCAGGCCACCCTTTAAAAAAGATGGCTCGGTCTCGAAACAGCAGGGCTGGCTGACTGGTTATCCACTATGAATAAATTAGCACCTATCAGATGGGAAATTCCCACCTGATAGATGCTGCTAACAAGTGCGGAAACCCTCCAGGCTTCCTGCTGGCATGGGCACTTAGAATCATAGAATCCTACAGTGCAGAAGGAGGTCATTTGGCCCATCGAGTCTGCACTGACCACAATCCCACCCAGGCCCTATCCCAATAACCCCATGCATTTACCCTAGCTAGTCCCCCTGACACATTAAGGGGCAATTTAGCATGGCCAATCCACCTAAACTGCACATCTTTGGACTGGGGGAGGAAACCAGAGCACCCAGCGGAAACCCACGCAGACACAGGGAGAATGTGCAAACGTCACACAGAAAGTGACCCAAACCGGGAATCGCTGGTGCTGTGAGGCAGCAGTGCTAACTACTGCGCCACTGTGCTGCCCCGGTCTTAGAATTTGGACTTAGATCCAATTTGGGAGAATCCTGGCTATCACTCGGCGATGATGGCCTAGTGGTATTATCACTATTATTCCAGAAATTCAGCTAATATTCTGGGGACTCGGGTTCGAATCCTGGCAGGTGGTGGAATTTGAATTCAATGAAAAATATTTGGAATTAAGAATCTATTGATAACCATGAAACCATTGTTGATTGTCGGAAAAACCCATCTGGTCCACTAATGTCCTTTAGGGAAGGAAATCTGCCACCCTTACCTGGTTTGGCCTACATGTGACTCCAGACCCACAGCAATGTGGTTGACTCTCAACTGCCCTCTGAACAAGGGCAACTAGGAATGGGCAATAAATGCTGGCCAGCTAGCAATGCCCATGTCCCACGAATGAATAATAATAAAAAAAGTAATCTTGCCTTTAACTGTTTGAAAATCTTGCAGAGAATTGGAAAGGTTTAAACAATATTCGGAATTATTTGCAGAGGCTGTTTGATCCGAAGGCAATAGTGACAAAAAATTAAGGCATACACCATTTAACTTGTGACGAAGCATTAGACATTTAAAATAATTTCCCCTGGCTGAATAAAGAAAGTCTGGTGCTGGATGTAATGATGAGTAAGTATGAGAAGGACGCCAGGCTTAAATACAACGTGACATGTGAAAGGCAAAGCTTTTTCACACGTGTGAAGTAACTGGAAGAAACAATCGATCACTATGTAACTGAATTGAGTTATTCACAGTAGGGTGTGAATTTGGGGAATTTGCAGAATCGCTAACAAAGAGCAGAATAATTTGTGGAACACCAGATAATTATCTGGGAGAAAGACAGCTGGGAGAGCCAGAGTTGACATGAGCAGCACAGATTTGTAGGTCAGCTGAAAACATAAAAGGCTAAGCAGTGAGGCAAATGAAAACATTTAGGCACTGTTCAAGTGAGAGATGGAGAAACAAGAAATGGATAAATGGACCGCGGATTTGTCCATTGAGGATCCCGCTACCACATTCCACTGCAATTATATCAGCTGTGCCAGTTCACAGATTAGAGAAAGTAATGTGGGAACAAACCCATCGCCAAGTGAAATTCCTGGAAAATACAGATTTTGAGAGTTTTAGCAATGGATTTGCCTTTGATTTGGACGGTTTGGGGGTAACAAAATTTGCAGTAATGGCTACCACTACAATTTCGAAAGCAGCATTTTCCTCCTAATTACAGCACCATTAGTTTTTAATGTCCCACTGGAGGTGGTTCCCCTGAGCATTCCATAACTGCTGTCCCAACCTAATCTTAATTTTTACTGATATAGTTAAAAGTGGCAGTTTGAGCACCACCATACTGTCGACAGTATGCTGGAGCGAAAGGTTGCCTTCCTTCTGTGTGCATATTGATCCGAGTTATTTGAAACTTTGGAGATTCTTTCAAGGCATCCACAATTTGGTTTTGTTCGCAAGGCGTTTGACAAGGTCCCACATGGCAGATTGGTCAGAAAAGTAAAAGTCCACGGGATACAGGGTAAGGTGGCAAACTGGATCAAAAATTGACTTGGTAACAGGAAACTGTCGATGGAAGTCCTTGCGAATGGAAAGTTGTTTCAAGTGGTGTTCCACAGGGACCCTTGTTGTTTGTGTTACATATCAACGATTTGGACTTAACGTAAGGGGCATGATTAGAAAATTTGTAGATGACACAAAGATTGGCTGAGTAGGGGATAGCATAGAGGATAGCTAAAATCTACAAAAAAGATATTGATGGGTTGGTGGAGTGGGAGAAAAGTGGCAGTTGGAGTTTAGCATTGAGAAGTGTGAGGGAATGCATTTAGGGAGGTCCAACAGTTATAGGGAATGCACAATAAATGGGAACATTCTAAGAAGGGTAGATGAAGTGAGAGATCTTGGTGTACAAGTATACAGGTACCTAAAGGCAGCAGTCTAAATTGACAAGGTTGTACAGAAGGCATATGGAATGCTCTCCTTCATTGGCAGAGGTATAGGATATAATATTAAGGATATAATGTTGGAATTGCACAAAACACTGGTGAGGCCACAACTGGAGTATTGTGTGCAGTTCTGGTCACCATATTACAAGAAGGACATAATTGTTCTGGAGAGAGTGCAGAGGAGGTTTACAAGAATGTTATCAGGGCTAGAAAAGTGTAGCTATGAGGAGAGATTGGACAGGTTGGGGTTATTTTCCTTAGAACAAAGAAGGCTGAGGGGTGACTTGATAGAGGGGTACAAAATTGAGGGGAAGAGATAGATTGGACAAGATAAAATGGTGGAGAATTCTAGAACCAGGGGATATAGATTCAAGATAAGTGGTAGTCAGTGTAGAGGGGACATGAGGAAGAATGCTTTTACTCAAAGGATGGTGGGTGTCTGGAATTCACTGCCTGAGTTGGTGGTGGAGGCAGAGACCCTAAACTCATTTGAAAAGTACCCTGGATCTACACCTTAAGTGCTGTAAGCTACAGGGTTTTGGGCTGGGTGCCGGAGGGTGGGGATTTGAAAGAGCACCTGGGTGTCTTTGGGTGGGCATGGACAAGGTCGGCCAAATGGCCTCCTCCTGCGCTGTAACTTTTCTATGGTTCTATGAATGCGCAATTGTTGACTGGGGATATGAGTTTCTCAATGAGGGGTCCCTCAATTCCTGAGAAGAGATGGTTGAGAACATGGAAGAGGCTGGGTTGAAGGCATTGCAGAAGACATTTGCTTGCGCGGAGCAGATGCCTGAACGTATCAGGCTTTACAGAGCCGGAAAGTCTTACGTCACATTGGTGCTTTAGAAGGCTATATCTGGCCCCTGAGGCTGTCACACAGATATGTCAGTTGTTGACTGAAGCCCACCTCCAGCAGGATGCAGCATAGTCTGTGTCAGTGAAGACCAATAGTGCTTTAAATTTGTTTGGATCCTTGCAGAAAGTATCTGGTGATCTTCAGCAATGAGTTTCATGTTGTAAAGAAATTTGCAGAAGAGTTTAAGTCTATTATATAGGAAGGTCACTAAGAAAGCTGCAAATAAAAATGGTCAGCACGATATTGGACTATAAATAAGTACAGACGTTCTTTTGCTTTGAAGGAAAGAAAGAAACAACAATGGTTTAAGCATTGATAGATTTCCCTCACTTCATCAATGTTTGCTTTAAATTCGGTGATGTAATTTAGCAACATTCCCCGAACAATCATACTCTCACAATCTATCAATTAGACAATCAGTTAGATCCAGAGTGTTCTAATTAAAACTGCAGGAATTATTTTCTATGCTGAGGTTAAGGTGCTGAATATAAAAATTCTTTTAAACCTGATCTTACCTACTTGGATTTCAGGGAACCTTCAAATAAGAGCGTTTATACCAACTTAAGATATGTGATATCAAAAGAGAAAATGCTGGGAAATCTCAGCAGGTCTGGCAGCATCTGTAAGGTGGGAAAGGAGCTGACGTTTCGAGTCCAGACTTTAACAAAGCTTTGACAAAGGGTCGTCTGGACTCGAAGCATCAGTTCTTTTCTCTCCTTACAGATGCTGCCAGACCTGTTTATATTTTCCAGCATTTTCTCTTTTGGTTTCAGATTACAGCATCTGCAGTAATTTGCTTTTATTAAGATTTGTGATATGTTCAGATTGGATATTTTTATGAACTTCTTAAGTAAAACTGCCAAATTCTTTGGGTTTGGGCAGATTATGTTTCATGCCGCGAACTTGCATTTACTGGGAATTGGATTGAGGGACAGTTGTGAGGAAACAGAGGTAGTTTAAATATTTTACATTTGTATGCGTGGGTAATTAAGTAAGGCATAGCTTTAAGTATGTTTAATTTTATGTTTCTGTATTTGAAAAGTTAATGACTTCAAGTTGGTGCAGATTTCTGCATGGTAAAGAGGGTGTATGACGTAAAAGCAAATAGGATTTAAAGAAAAGCTGGGCTGTTCCTTAGCAATCATGGGCCACCCTCGGGTGGAAAGAGCTTTTGAATTCGTTGTAAGCTAGTGCCAGGTAAAGCTGGATACTGGACAAGGGAACTGCAGAGAGCAGATTTCTTGGAAAAACACGAGAAAACCCCAGTAACCAGGGAGTGGGGACAAAAGTATGTCTCAGGAAGACGGTTAAGTTAAAGGCAGAAAGGACAAGAAGTTGAATAAGGTCCGATTCGGAGAACTTGAAATAAACTGCAGAGGAAAGGCCTTAGTTAAAGAGACAGCTGCAGGAACCAGATTTAAAGTCAGCTAGGTGAGAATCCAGATATCTGAAGTGATGAAAAGTTTGGTGACACCTTAATACAATGGGTGAAACAGTGATGATGTCCTGATGGGGCGGCTGTGTTTCTGAGAGATTGCATGGAAGCTTGAATGCACGTGGCAATCCAGGGCAGAGGAATACTGAAAGTAGAGGTTGAAATCCTGGAGGTGAATTCTTGGTGAAGTTACCTGAGAAAAAGCATCATTTGAGAGAAGATTCCAAAATATGTTCTTCAAGTGTGGAGCTTAGAAAGGCCCATGTGAAATTCAGAGTTCCAGTGAGACCAGTTGGCGTATAGTGTGACAAGTATCTGGAGAGATTTGATGAGAAATCCAGAGAAGTTCTACTGGGTGGCAGCTGCCACTTGGCTTCAGGTTGTGGTGTGTCTGACCACAGTGTTCCTATTGGTTTACAAGGACTGTGTACTTACTGAGAACATTGAAATATAAGATAGATTTTGTAACTTGTGCTATCCTTACAAATCTGTATATATCTGCAAAGATATAGCTGGGGTGAAGGAATATTATATTATAGTTAATCTTTCCATGTTTAATAAATGTTTTGTTCTTTTGTTTAAAGTTAGCTTGTAGTCCTGTGATTCTGTTTATCCAAGTATTCTAAACAAAGAAATAGAAGTTAGGATCTACTAAGCCAGGTTCCATCTTGGGATCTGACTTGTCCAGTGATAACATCAGCTGGGGTTGTAACACAATCAAAACTCATTTTAGCAGCATCCATGGAGTGAAAAGTTTCAAATCAATCATGTCGACTTTGCTTCTAATGTTACAGACAAGGGAAAGTCGATAGGAATATCTCCCTTTCCATTATCACCTCACCGGGGACACTAGTTTAAAAAAAGGGTGTTTTAGCTTCTGAGTGCTCAGGAACAGGCAACTGATGAAAACCCGAACAAACTCACTCACACACTCACTCACACACACACACACACTCACACACACACACTCGCCCATACAAACAAATGCACACACACACACACTCACCCATACAAATAAACATACACATACACACTCACACACACCCATACACACATACACACACACATAAGCACTCACTCACCCGCACAGACACACCACACATTCACACGCACACACACATTCACACAAACATTCACACGCACACACACACAAACACACACACACACTCACAGGGTGACATGGTAGCACAGTGGTTAGCACTGCTGCCTCACTGCGCCAGGGACCTGGGTTCGATTCCCGGCTTGGGTCACTGTCGGTGCGGAACTTGTACGTTCTCCCCGTGTCTGCGTGGGCTTCCTCCGAGTCTCCTGGACTCGTTTCGATCGCCTCAGGGGGTCGGAGAGGAATTTCCCAGATTTTTTTTTCCCCATATTGGCCCTGGGGTTTTTCACTCTGGGTTTTCGCCTCTCCCTGGAGATCACATGGTCTGGAATGGGGGGGTGGGGGTAAGTTAATAGGTTGTAATGAACAAAGCATCATAGCTGTGAGGGACAGCTCGGTGGATAGGATATTGGTATGTAGATAGGCTGGAAAATTGGGCGGGGATCCTGGATTCAGGATTCAATCCTGGACCGGGGAGCGGCGCGGGCTTGGAGGGCCGAAGGGCCTGTTCCTGTGCTGTATTGTTCTTTGTTTGTTCTTTGTTCTTTGATCCGTTTGTTCCCACATTCCAAAGATGTGTGGGGTTAGGTTGATTGGCCATGCCAAATTGCCTCTTAGATCAGCAGGGTATTTACATGGGGTGACGCAGATAGGGCCTGGGTGGGAATGTTGGTGGTGCAGGCTCGATAGACCGAATGGCCTCTTTCCGCACTGCAGGGATTCTATGAAGTGCACATTTGTATTTCAAACGTTCCTTGTTACACTTGTTTTCCCTGGGGTGGTGAAGACTTGGAATGATACAGGCCTATAATCCTTTTGTCCACTGAAATAAAGCTCTAGTCATTTAGAAGGATTTGCTGTTCTTTTATGTTGGCCAATTTTTCTTATTATACTCCAGTCAAGATGCAGTAGTGCAGGCCTGGAATGGTTCCTCAGATAGAGAGTTCAAAGCCATTCAAGTCTCTGCCTACATGTGTCTTAAGAGCAGATGTTATTCGATCTTTAGCAGGGTCTTCTTCCTTCACTGGCATAGATGTTTCTGTCTGTCTGACTAAAATATTCTAATATTCGAACCCCTATTCTGATAAGGGTTAGAATATTAAAACCCTTATCAGAAATCTTGGTGGGACTTTCTGTCCCTGCAAGTGGTTGATCAACTGGCTTTTGGTCACTCTCCAAATTTTCCCATCCTGTCCACAACAATGTCCACCGCTGGGGGGGACCAAACAAAACCTCGCCATTGCCTTTGCCATTTGACCGGAGCATCTCTTCCCATTGTCCTCACAAATAGTTTCAAATGGTTAAGCCATTGTCAGATAATGGAGTCCCGATATCCCTCATCACATACCATTGTGATAAAACAGAGCTTTTCACACCCAGTTTTCCTTTATTTTAATTTTGGAGTCACAGAGGCTGCAACGATATAATAAAGCCAGTCTTCTTAATTAGATGGAGCTAGTATCACAGGAAGATCTATTTGCATTTTAATGACTTGCCAAGTTTTATCCAGACCTGAAAATTAGCTCAGTGTTCTTAAACATCAATGTGTTGGCAATAAGAGAGGATCACCTGACCTCTCAACTCCATTTTGTGTTACAGGTCAGTGTCTATTTCAGGTTTATACTACATCATTTGACATTTATAGTTCATCAGTTTGTATTGTGTGAACATGGCACTCTCTCCACAGATTCTGCTTATTTTCAGTTCAGATTACCAGCAACTGTAACATTTTGCTCCTGTTGAAACTCAACTTACGCAGGATCACAATGGTTTTCTGACTTCTGACCACTGAAATATTGGTTCCCAGAAGAGTGAAAGATATTTTCATTATTGCCATCCAGTCTCCTGTTTCTAACTCATTTCTTATACATTACATATAAATTGGTTTGTTTTAAAATGATAAATGCATATCACATTTCTCTTCTCTTTTCTGTAGGAGATGTGCTGGTTAGATGCATTGGCTATGCTAAATTCTCCCTCAATGTATCCGAACAGGCACCGGAGAGAGGCGAGGAGGGGGTTTTCACACTAACTTCATTGCAGTGTTAATGTAAGCCAACTTGTGACACTAATAAATAAACTTAAACTGAATACCTTATTGCAAGGTTAACATCATGTGATATAAAGGGGTATGATTGAAGCACTGTGATGATGGTACTCATAATGTGACTGTTACAAGTACTTTTGTGCACAGTTCCAGGGTACTGTTTTGTGGATATGACGTGCAACTTATCACAGAAAAAGTTCACCGCTGTTGAAATTATAATGTAGGAAATTTTGAAACTAATCTAATGAATCTGACCATTGGAGGACAATAACAAACAAAATAGTAAACATTACACCCTCACTAGCTTCATGAGCGGTGCTGCTTTTTGCTTAGGTCTTGCAAGATAATTCAGTCCATGTATCAACAAGGGAAGCCATAGATCATCACCATGGAAGCAGCCTTTTTGGCAAGGAATCAGTCAGTCTTGGCAGGAAAGATTCACTGGCATTAAAAAGACAATATCCTTTCTGTTGAACCGAACCAGCAGGATTTATAAAGTGGAAACAGGTCAGAGCAAAACAGCATCTTCCAGCATTGTCAGGAAGTTTGAAGGAGAGATCAACCCTAATTAAAGCGAATGGGCCACTTACCATTCTACTCCATTTTTGTCTCCAACCATCTGCTTGACATCAATGGTGCCAGAAACTACAGACGAAATAGCTTGCTTCCTTGCAGATTAGGACGTAATCATGCAAGTTTTGTTTTCGCGCATTTTCGGTGCAATTCTTGTCAGAATTCCCTTCTGTTTCCTGTTGTAAGCATTGCTGTGGTGAGGGCTCTCATGATATACATGTTGCTATGGTCAGGAGCTTCCTGTTATAAATGCAATTGTGGTCAGAGGTTCCTTTTGCGGTAAAATAATTCCTTTTGTTACGGTCAAAGACTTTTTCCTTGACAATCTAGCTGTAAATTTTGCTATGTGTAATTATTTTAAACAACCTTTCTACAGATGTCATTGTCCATTTTAAATGTTGATTGATCACAAAAATGATAAATGAAACAATAAATGTATTCACATTTAAACATAAGTTGAAACGAAAGGCACATTGTAGGTTTTAATACAGAATAATCAGTAAATTGGATGCACAGTCTTTTATTTAAAGTTTATTTATTAGTCACAAGGAGGCTTACATTAGCACTGTGATGCGCGTCAATGAGCACCTGGAATCAAGGCTTTAGTATTGAAGGCTTTAATACAGTAACAATGAAACTACTAACACGAATACACCAGTTCAGACTGAAGGGGTCCTGCCGGAGCAGGGGGTCTTATACCCTGCCACCGGAGGCGGGACCCCACTGGAATGTGCCATGATAACACTTATAACAGGTAAACACCCTAACCCAACAACATAGTACAACCCCCACAGTAATAACATCCTAGCCCAACAGTAACATAATAACAACCCCCAGTGGTGAACCAACGATGGTTCACCACACACTGCAATGAAGTTACAGTGGAATTCCCCCAGTCACCACACTCTGGCACCTGTTCGGGTACACTGAGGGAGAATTTAGCATGGCCAATTCACCTAACCTGCACATCTTTGGACTGTGGGAGGAAACCGGAGCACTCGGAGGAAACCCACGCAGACAGAGTGACCCAAACCAGGAATTGAACCTGGGTCTCTGGCGTTGTGAGGCAGCTGTGCTAACCACTGTTGCATTTCTATGGCACCGTTCACATTCTCAGGTTGTTGCAAAGTGTTCTATATCCAATTAACTGTAGTTGCTGTTCTAATATAGGAAGTGCAGCTGTCAATTTGTGGAACAGCAAGGTCCCACTAACAATGAGATAGTGACCAAATGATCTGTTTTAGTAATGTTGGTTACTGCTTCTCCTAATCTTTTACATCCAGTTATTGAATCCTTATAGTGCAAAAAGGAGGCCATTTGGCCCATCAAGTGTGCACCGACAACAATCCCACCCAGGCCCTATCTCCGCAACTCATGTATTTACCGCACTAATCCCCCTGACACGAAGGGGCAACTTGGCATGGCCAATCCACCTAACCTGCACATCTTTGGTGTGTGGGAGGAAACTGGAGCACCCGGAGAAAGCCCACGCAGACACAGGGCGAAAGTGCAAAATCCACACAGTCACCCAAGGCTGGAATTAAACCTGGGACCCTGGCACTGTGAGGTAGCAGTGTTACCCACTGCTCCATTATGCCGCCCCTTTTCCCAGCAACTGACTTCAGCATTTTGTACACTCCAATGATGCAGCCTTGGAGGTGGGTAAAATGTTAAATTCTGAACTCACAAAGCATACTTCGCTTTCTGTTGAAACATTTCCTGCATCTACCACAGCCAAACAGAAAATAATAAGCCTTCCAGAGTCAGACTATGGATTGCAGTATTTACTCAAAACAATTTGGATCCCCTTAGTCGTGTCACCCTAGTTGCATTCACACACCCAACTTTCGATGTTGCAGCTTCTTTACAAAGTGCAACTTTTATAATGCGAACATGATGATATAATGTGTCACTGATAACCTGCCAGTCAGCTATCTTGTCTGTTATTGGGAGGATGTGTGAGGTGGATTTCCACTGCTCTGACTTTGGAGCATTACTGTGAAAAAAATTCATAGATCTGTGTCTGTTATTTAGTTGGACCATCTCAATTCATATAGAGTTGGAGCAAAAGATTTACACTGGAGTAGAATCTATACCAAATTCAATTCCCAGCAAAGCAATGTAATGGAGAATCAAATCACCGTGATGCAGAATATAAAGCACCCTCAATAAGCTTAGCAACCATACTAATAGGAAAAAGTGCAAATACAAAAAACAATGAAAATACTGAACAATGTAAAACTCCACCAAGCTTCCCAAAACATACATGACCTGTCTCTTCTCTTTAGTAGATCAATCGGTATCTGAATATATTTACCATTTAAAGGTAGTCTTCAAGGTTTCTTCAAGTCCCTTGCACCTCCACCAGCATAGAATTCCACAAATCCACGATGTCAGCAGCCAGAAACAAAGGTACATGTTCTTGATATGGCTCTTCAGTCATTCTGAGAAAGGTTTGACTGTAAAAAAAGACAGGGTGGGACAGGGGAACCAGCAGCCACAATAACATTGCATTCTTGAACAGTAGCATAGAAACATAGAAGATAGGAGCAGGAGGAGGCCATTTGGCCCTTCCAGCCTACTCTGCCATTCATTACAATCATGGCCAATCATCCAACTCAATAACCTAATCCTGCTTTTTCCCCATAACCTTTGATCCCTTTTGCCCCAAGTGCTATATCCAGCCGCCTCTTGAATACATTCAATGTTTTGGCATTAACTACTTCCTGTGGTAATGAATTCCACAGGCTCACCACTCTTTGGGTGAAGAAATGTCTCCTCACCTCTGTCCTAAATAGTCTACCCTGAATCCTCAGACTGTGACCCCTGGTTCTGGACTCCCCGACCATTGGGAAAATCCTCCCTGCATCTACCCTGTTTAGTCCTGTTAGAATTTTATAAGTCTCTTTGAGATCCCCCCCTCATTCATCTGACCCGTGGGCTTTATGTCAAAAGAACAGGTGAAATTAGCATGTTTATTTCACAGACCCCCCAACAGAAAATTGTAATCCACAGAAATACAGATGACAGAAAAACACAAAGTTATGAATATGATCTCAAAGAAGGTGGAAGAGTTTGAGCACAGGAGTGCACTGCTGAATTCAGTTTAAGGAGTCTCTCTAGGTTAATTCCATGGCAAATAAATTAATTTCCATTCCAGCTCTTTTAAATGTCAAACTTTTGCCAATAAACGAGCTTCACAATGCAACAATCTACAGTATTGAGAGAATGTCTTCTACAGTATTTGTGACTAATAAATAAACTTTTAACTTTTTTACATGATCTTCTGATTGAAAGGTAAGAATATTGACAATTGATCTACAGCTGAAGCAATATTGTCGTTAACAATGTAGGGAGCACATGTTACACCATGTTTCTGGGATTTCTTTGGGTGCTTACACCAAAGTTGTATCAGACTAAAAGGGGACCAGTTCTCCCTCCTGGATGTTTGGCCTACAGTATATAGTACTGCATTGTTCAGGTCTACAAAGATTCAACATTGCCATCAAATAATATTGGTGGATTTCCATTGGAGTTGATGGCCTTTCATAGATTTCTGATTGTGTGAAATAGTCCTCCTCATTTCTAAATATTGACTGAAGATTTTTTTATGGAGTGTAGGTGGGAGGGTGCTCCAGAGTACAATAAAAGTCACTTTGAAAAGTCTTGTTCTCTTTCCCAAAGAAAATCATTGTGTGATGCCTGGACTGCCCACCATGGTTAAACACTAAAACCAGATGTGCAATTGTTTATCTGATAGCTTAATCTATTCATAGAAACCCCATTTCTAAGTACAACACCACCACTTGTCTCAATGCCCTAGGGGAGGAAGGAGAAAATTGGCCAGGATTCCCTCTCTTGATTGCTATCCAGTCACTCCTTGCTGGAAGCATGCATGTGTGGACGTGTGAATTGGGCTCAGCTGTGATTTGTTCTGTGGACAAATAGACTGCAAATAGCTTACTATCTAGGTTGAACAATGGCCGCGTAGGGGAAATACAAGGCAGTGACTGGCGTCGATTAGGCTGCACCCAGTCAAGAGATCAACGCCACGAGGAGAGGAGAAAGACCACGGCAAAACCAACTGAGAAATTGGTACCAAGAAAACGTCCAATTTCACTCACGGGTTTGACAATTTCTGAAGTTTGAAATGAAGACATATTCTTAAATAGCAAAGAGACACCTCAGTCACTTATACATAAGCCAGAAGTACTTGCGGCTGACATGGAAATGACTAAAATGAAAATGTTTCATTTTTTAAGTTCCTCCCTACATTGCCAAAATCTATATTTTAATATATTGTTCTTGAGAAGAACAAGATTTATTCAATATCTCATAGGCAGCCGGTGTTTAAAAAATATTTTGGAAGTTTGTTAAAGATGTTAGAGATTTTAATTGGGCTTGTTTTCAATATTCGCAACTCTCCTGAGTGTGCATACGTAGCTTGAAATATCCTAAGAGTTGCCAGCACAGTGGCACAGTTACTGCCTTACAGCGCCAGGGACCCGGGTTCAATTCCCGGCTTGGGTTGATGTCTGTGTGGAGTTTGCACGTTCTCCCCGTGTCTGCGTGGGTTTCCTTCGGGTGCTCTGGTTTCCTCCCACAGTCTGGAAGATGTGCTGGTTAGGTGCATTGACCCGAACAGGCACCAGAGTGTGGCGATGAGGGGAATTTCACAGTAACTTCATTGCAGTGTTAATGTAAGCCTTACTTGTGACTAATAAATGAAACAAAAAGTACAGGTTAGGGCTTATGTATGAAACTGGAGAAATTCCCGAGTGAAAGAAGCCTTGCATTCTATCAAATGTTCTGCTTTACAGCTATTGTAATAAAGGAAAAACAAGCAGGGCAGTCCTGTTGAGTGTTGTGATGTTATTTTAATATTCTTGATACGCTTAAGATGCCGCATTGATTAAGGATGCATAGTTCCTCGTTATAATGTTCTGTGACAAATCATGACTGCAAATTTATTATACATCATTCATACTCTCAAATGGTGAATAATTTTTTATAACACCCTTTTTGAATGGATTCTAAAGAATAACCTTATAAAGAGATTCTATCCCAGTGTGTCAGCACTGCATTAAGCATTTCATTGCAATCAGTGTAACTGAATATTTAATTGTCCAATAACCTATCGCACATTCTCTCCAGAAATGAAAAATTGCCACTTCCCAGAACAGGATAGTGGCACTTTCTCACTTTGTGTGAATTACAACTGAGGCTGCTGTTGGCACCTATGGAGATAGCACGATTCGCAAACTGATCCTAATTTGCTATTAATTGTCAATCTCACTCACAGAGCCACAGAATGCAAACAAAAGCATGCCCTAAAGGCAGATACAGAGGTGTCCTTTTTTCAGAGTTAAAGCAGAGATTGATAGATTTTTCTTGGGAAAGGACATTAAGAGTTACGGAGCTAAGGCGAATAGGCAGAATTAAGATACAGATCAACGGTGATCTAATTGGATGCTAGAACAGGCTTGAAGTTTTAAATGGTCAATGCCTATTCCTACTTGTTGTTCCTACGTTCCAAAGTTGCAGGTGGGGTTTATTGGTGTAATATTAGGGTGGGACATATTGGCACACTGATTTCCCAGAAAGGGCAGTGTTCCATTATTTCAGCATCATTAGCATCTCCCACCTTCATTAGCATGAACACAGCCCCCCTTTTTGTTTCAGAAAATACATAACAGTATCAGTAAATTGTTAGGAAAGCTGGAATCTGTGCTGTTCTGGAAAACACAGTAAGAAGTTTAACAACACCAGGTTGAAGTCCAACAGGTTTATTTGGTAGCAAAAGCCACACAAGCTTTCGGAGCTCCA
Source organism: Mustelus asterias (assembly GCF_964213995.1). Classification (NCBI taxonomy): domain Eukaryota; kingdom Metazoa; phylum Chordata; class Chondrichthyes; order Carcharhiniformes; family Triakidae; genus Mustelus; species Mustelus asterias. Next base: position 64,515,609 of record NC_135817.1, read on the forward strand.
AGCCCCTTCTTCAGGTGAGTGGGAATTCTGTTCACAAACAGGGCATATAAAGACACAGACTCAATTTACATGAATAATGGTTGGAATGCGAATACTTACAGCTAATCAAGTCTTTAAGATACAAACAACGTGAGTGGAGAGAGCATCAAGACAGGCTAAAAAGATGTGTATTGTCTCCAGACAAGACAACCAGTGAAACTCTGCAGGTCCAGGCAAGCTGTGGGGGTTACAAATAGTGTGACATGAACCCAATATCCCGGCTGAGGCCATCTTGTCTGGAGACAATACACATCTTTTTAGCCTGTCTTGATGCTCTCTCCACTCACGTTGTTTGTATCTTAAAGACTTGATTAGCTGTAAGTATTCGCATTCCAACCATTATTCATGTAAATTGAGTCTGTGTCTTTATATGCCCTGTTTGTGAACAGAATTCCCACTCACCTGAAGAAGGGGCTTGGAGCTCCGAAAGCTTGTGTGGCTTTTGCTACCAAATAAACCTGTTGGACTTCAACCTGGTGTTGTTAAACTTCTTACTGTGTTTACCCCAGTCCATGGCGCATCTCCACATCTGTTCTGGAAAGCCAGAGTAGATTGGTATGAATCTCAGAGAATCTCACAAGTGCTGACAGCCTTCTTTCGAAATGGTGAAGTTTTACACTAGAGATGCTCATTTACCTTTCCCCATGGTAGCACAGTGGTTAGCACTGCTGCCTCACAGCGCCAGGGACCTGGGTTCGATTCCCAGCTTGGGTTACTGTCTGTATGGAGGTCTCCCTGTTCCTGCGTGGGTTTCCTCCGGGTGCTCTGGTTTCCTCCCACAGTCCACAGATGTGCTGGTTAGGTGCATTGGCTATGCTAAATTCTCCCTTAGTGTACCCGAACAGGCACCAAAGTGTGACGACTGGGGTATTTTCATAGTACCTTCATTGCAGTGTGAATGTAACCCTACTTATGACTAATAATAAATAAACTTTTAAACCTTTTAGATACAGACAGAGCTGCTCTTCAGTTTCAGCATTCACGTGCTATTATAGTTACAGGAATTGCTGATGGTATTAGCTTCCATGCCCTTCACTCAAATCAGTTCTCGCCAGAACTTACGTGGAGGGAATCTGGAAAACCTGAAATAAAAACAGAAAAAGCTGGAAAGACTCAGCCGGTCTGGCAGCATCCGTGGAGAGAGAAATAGAGTTCATGGTTCGAGCCTAGCATAACTCTTTTTCTGTGGGAAGCCTGTACAAGTTCATATTCACTTCCACTGCTACATTGGTCTTCATTATTGTAAACTGCAAGTCATAGAACATAGAATTTAGAACATAGAACATAGAACAATACAGCACAGAAACAGGACCTTCAGCCCACGATGTTGTGTCGAACTTGATGCCAACTTAAACTAATCCCTTCTGCCTTCCCTTGTTCCATATCCCTCTATTTCTTGCATATTCATGTGCTTATCTAAAAGCCCCTTAAACACCCCTATTGTATCTGCCTCCATTACCACCCCGGCAGTGCATTCCAGACACATACAACTCACTCTCTGTGCAAAACACTTGCCCCTCACATCTCAAAGAACAAAGAACAAAGGGGCTGGATAGGGTAGAGGTGGAGAGATTCTTTCCACTTAGAAAGGAAACTAGAACTAGAGGGCACTGCCTCAAAATAAAGGGGGGTCGGTTTAGGACAGAGTTGAGGAGGAACTTCTTCTCTCAGAGGGTGGTGAATCTCTGGAATTCTCTGCCCACTGAAGTGGTGGAGGCTACCTCGTTGAATATGTTTAAATCACGGACAGATGGATTCCTGATCGGTAAGGGAATTAGGGGTTATAGGGATCAGGCGGGTAAGTGGAACTGATCCACTTCAGATCAGCCATGATCTTATTGAATGGCGGGGCAGGCTCAAGGGGCTAGATGGCCTACTCCTGCTCCTATTTCTTATGTTCTTATGTTCAAAGAACAATACAGCACAGGAATAGGCCCTTCGGCCCTCCAAGCCTACACCGCTCATATGCCCACTAGACCATTCTTTTGCATCCCTCTATTCCCAGTCTGTTCATGTGGTTGTCTAGATAAGTCTTAAACGATCCCAGCGTGTCCACCTCAATCACCTTGCTTGGGCAGTGCATTCCAGGCCCCCACCACCCTCTGTGTAAAATACATCCCTCTGACATCTGTGTTGAACCTTGCCCCCCTCACCTTGAACCCATGACCCCTTGTGTTCGTCACCTCCGACCTGGGAAAAAGCTTCCCACTGTTCACTCTATCTATGCCCTTCATAATTTTAAACACCTCTATTAGGTCGCCCCTCATCCTCCGTCTTTCCAGGGAGAACAACCCCAGTTTACCTAATCTCTCCTCATAGCTAAGACCCTCCATACTAGGCAACATCCTGGTAAACCTTCTCTGTACTCTCTCCAAAGCCTCCATGTCCTTCTGGTAGTGTGACGACCAGAACTGGACGCAGTATTCCAAATGTGGCCTAACCATCGTTCTATACAGCTGCAACATCATATGCCAACTTTTATATTCTATGCCCTGTCCAATAAAGGCAAGCATGCCATATGCCTTCTTCACCACCCTCTCCACCTGTGCTGGATCTGTGGACTTGTACACCCAGCTCCCTCTGTGTGTCTATACTCCTGATGGTTCTGCCATTTATTGTATAGCTCCCCCTTACATTAGGGGGAGCTATACAATAAATCTCCTTTGAACTTTTCCCTCTCACTTTAAGTGCATGCCCCATGCACCCATGAGTCCATGGCATCAAGGATGGTGCATTCCAATAAGTTGGTAAGAGTAAACGTTGTAACTAGTCAGAAATTTGGTCAGAATTCTCTGGATGTTCACACCCTGTTGCCAGTGAAGATGGAAAATTGGCAGGGATTTATAAATCTTATCGAGCCAAGGGCAATGGAACTTCATGAACATGCTCTATGAACATGCTGAACATGCATACATCAGCGATCATGGACTACTACATGTCATGAATTATTGCCGAAAATTCTAACAGTAAGCGCGAGGAATACTCGACAGGGCTGGCAACATACCTGTGGAGAGGAAAATGGATGGTCGGATTTTCCAGTCCCACCACTGGCGAGAATTCCCGCCCTAAATCCATGGATGATTGGCTGCTCTCCAAATTTTCTGGTCCCATCCAAAGCAGGGACTCCCCGGATAATCCTGGCCAGAGGTAACGGCCGGAATTCTCTGGCCGTTCATGCCCAGCCGCTGCTGCCCACGAGGACAAAGAATTTGGCGCTTAGTCGAATCTCCATTCACTGCAGTGGGACCAGAGAATCCCACCAGTGTGAACAGTCAGAGTATCCCGTCCAATGTTTTAAGTCGAATATGACTCTTCTTTCGAACCATTTTTCATCTGTTTTTATTTCATATTTGCAACATCAGCAATATTTTGCTTTTAATGAACTTTTACCTAAGTTGGCTACAAGCTAACAAGCAAGCCAGATAGAGAAACAAAACACCACAGCGGATCTCGGAATGGCAATTCATTTCATGTCTCTTGGAGGATTAAATTATAGGAAGCAAGGCACCATTATTATGAAGAAATTCCAATTCCAAACCGTTTCCTTTATCAATGGGAAAGATTAGATTAATGAAAAGAAAATCCTTGTACCACATGCAGGATATGTTATTAATTCTGGGCTGGCATATTTGATGGCTTATTGGCAAGTACAGTCAAGAAATACACTGCTTCCTATTCAGACTTAAGGGAACAATTTATATGTGTAATATTCAGACAAGACAAATAGTCTTTCTCCCTTAATGTCATTCCCAGTTTGCACAAACACACGGAGTAAGTAAAGGCAATTTCAAGAAGATATTTTTGAGTTATTCACAGCTTTAAGAGTTTGGTGTCTGAGATTCTACCCTGCTTTTTGTGAAAAAACACGTTAATCTTCGTCCTGGCCGGTGAGAGGGCAAATCTGAGGAGCAAACAAATGGCGAGGCCTGAGGAGATAGCCTGAGTTATTCTTCTGTTCACAGCTTCTTAGCAGTGTGAAAACGCTTGGCTTTAACAGCTGCTCCTGGGTGTTAGAAACCAGGGGTTGGATTGCTGGCAGTTCTAGTCAGCAGATTTGCTTAACATTAAAAAATAAAATTGAAAAATCGTATCTTCTGACGGAGAGAGAAAAAAAAATCATTCTTAAGTGGGGAAGAAGAATCTCAGCTCGGCTCCCTGTTTGACTGACAAATTAATTGGTGAGAATTAAGAAGGCAGGTTCGTAACGCTTGCAGATAATTCTATTCAAAATAAGGCATTATGTGTTCACCCCTTTTCTCTTTGTTCTTTCTCATGTGTTCACCCATTCGGATTTTAAAGCCAAATAGAGCTTTCACATATACACATCATGCGCACTTTTTAAAAAAATCATCCCATGGTTGCTATTCATCACCCTGTTTAATGACAAACATAAGGCTTGTGCAATAAACTCAATTCTGATCTCACTTCTAATCTCTTGCTACCTTTCAGAATATCAGGCAGAATAATGTTTACCAGAATGTAAGACCGTGTATGAATTAAGGGGCTGTCCAAGGTTTCTAATTGAGCGGAGAGAATGAGATTCAAACAGATTATTTATCTCATTCATACATCAAAACATTTCCTCACCACTTTGGCGTCATTGAGCTATTTCAGCCTTGCTATTGTAACTGTAAATTATCTTGTATTACAGTTTTCAACTGTTCGGTCTTTTTATATTTCATAGAATCATAGATCCCCTACAGTACAGAAGGAGGCCATTCGGCCCATCGAGTCTGCACTGGCTCTTGAACAGATGATTCCACCCAGGCCCTATTCCTGTAATCCCACATATTTACTCCGTCAATGTCCTAACCTACACATCTTGAGACACCAAGGGGCAATTTAGCATGGCCAATCCACCTAACCCACACATCTTTGGACTGAGGCAGGAAACCAGAACACCCAGAGGAAACCCACACAGACACAGGGAGAACGTGCAGACTCTGCACAGACAGTGATCCAAGACTGGAATTGTACCTGGGTTTCTGGCACTGTTAGGCAGCAGTGCCAGCCACAGTGCCACCGTGCAAGTTAAAAAATAAATATATCAACCCTAAATGTTTTGTGATCTCAATTTGATTTGATTTGATTTGATTTATTATTGTCACATATATTAGTATACAGTGAAAAGTATTGTTTCTTGCACTTTATACAGGCAAAGCATACCGTACATAGAGAAGGAGAGAGTGCAAAATGTCGTGTTACAGTCATAGCTAGGGTGTAGGGAAAGATCAACTTAGTACGAGGTAGGTCCACTCAAAAGTCTGATGGCAGCAGGGAAGAAGCTATTCTTGAGATGGTTGGTACGTGACCTCAGACTTTTGTATCTTTTTCCCGATGTAAGAAGGTGGAAGAGAGAATGTCCGGGGTGCGTGGGGTCCTTAATTATGCTGGCTGCTTTTCCTAGGCAGCGGGAAGTGTAGGCAGAGTCAATGGATGGGAGGCTGGTTTGCGTGATGGACTGGGCTATGTTCACAACACTTTGTAGTTTCTTGCAGTATTGGTCAGAGCAGGAGCCAAACCAATGCAACCAGAAAGAATGCTTTCTATAAAAGTTGGCAAGAGTCATAGCGGACAAATTTCCTTTGCCTCCTGAGAAAATAAAGGCACTGGTGGGCTTTCTTAATTATAGCGTTGGCATGGAGGGACCAGGACCAGGACGATAGTTATTAGGGCACGCTGCCTTTCTTTTCTTTAGTACAGGGATGATGGTTATCTTCTTGAAGTAGATAGGGACCTCAGATTGGTGTAAAGAGAGGCTAAAGATGTCTGTGAAAACCACCGATAGCTGGTCCATGCAGGACCTGAGTGCTTGTCCGGGTACCCCATCTGGGTACCCTTTCCATGGGTTGACTTTTGAGAAGGCTGCTCTGATGACTGCAATGGAATCTAGGAAAAGCATTATATACCTTTCATGATGAAACCACGGAATGTTGAGTAATTAGCATAATTTTGATAACTGGGACTTAATTGATAATTGCCATATTTTATAATAAGGTATTCACCATTGCTAAAAATCTTTGTCCACAAAACAGGTTTACAAAATGTTGCATTTCTAATTTTATTTTATCCTGTGAAAAGTCAGGAATTTCTCAGGAACTTTCCCAGAAACTAAACTGGACTAGCTATATAAATTACTCCATCTGTATGTTCAGGTCAGAGGCTGGGAATTCTGCCGCAAGCAACTCACCTCCCCAAAGTCTGTCCGCCTACAACCCACATGTCAGGGGCATAATGGAATACTCTCCACTTGCCTGGATGGATGCAGCTCCAACAACACTCAAGAAGCTCAAAGACCGCTTGATCAGTGCCCGATCCTCCACCTTAATCATTCGCTCCCTCCACCAGCAATGCACAATGGCAGCCTCATGTTGCATGCTTTGCTGCAACTTGCCTCTTTCGGCTGCTTCCAAACCCGTGAACAAGGACATGAGCCAAAATTCTCCAGCCATTCAGGCCCAGCCATTGCTGCGAGTGAGGATGGAGAATGTGGCGCTCAGCCAAATCCCCGTTCACTGCAGCGGGACCAGAGAATCCTGCTGGTGTGAACGGCCGGAGAATCCCGACCATGGAAACACCACCAACTCCCAAGTACCCCCAAGTTGTACAGCATCCTGATTTGGAATTATATCACCGTTCCTCCAGTGTCACTGGGTCAAAATCCCAGAAGCCCCTTCCTAACCAGCACTGTGGGTGTACCTACACCACACGTGCAGCAGCAGTTCAAGAAGACGGCTCACCACCTCCTTCCCAAGAGCACTTCAGGATGGGAAATAAATGCTGGTCTAGCCAGCGATGCTGAAATCCCAACAATGAATACAAAAAAATCCATTACATGATATCCATTAGGAGCAGATTTGGCACCCAAACATTATTGACTATATCCAGCAAGTTAAGCCAATTGACATTTTAATTTGGAATGCTAATGCTCTTTTTCTTCCCCCAGTCAAATCAGACAATAATAAAATCTTTATTTCCATTTGTCTGGTTTTAATAATGATACACCATCATGACGCAAAAGGAAAATGCTGAACAAGGACTGGCCTTACTTAAAATATTGAGGAAATCGATGCATGGCACTGGCCAGAACTGTCATGCACTAACAATGCTATTTAATAGCAGTGATCACAGGAGGGGGCAGTTCTGTCAAAGTAACCTTGGTATGTTGTTGCAGGGCATTCTGCAAATAATACACACTTGCTGGTGACCAAGGGAACGGACATTAACTTCAGTGGTAGGGATTTTAAACAGTGAACTGTTCAAACTTATATGGTGTTCAGCTTTTTTGCACATCATTGTGGATAGGCAGGGAATAGAGGGATGTGGACCACATAGAGACAAAAGGTCTTTAGTGTAGGAAGGTATCAATTGTCAGCACAGGCTTGGTGGGCCGAAGGGCCAGTTCCTGTGCTCTACTGTTCTTCTTTGCTCTCACCCATCCAGTGGTCAGTATTCCACTAGATTCTGCGCCATAGCTTTGTGAGTTGTGATGAAACTTTGAAGAATCAAGAGGTGATGCACGAGTCACAGAGTGCCCAAAGTTTGCCCTGCATTTTTCTTTTATCAAATACAGTGTTGTTATTGTTTGTCTAGTTAAGCTTCTGGTCAATGGTAACCTTCAAGACATGGGGCAGCATGGTGGCACAGTGGTTAGCACTGGTGCCTCACAGTGCCAGGGACCCGCATCCGATTTCCGATTTGGGTCACTGTCTGTGTGCAGTCTGCCCATTCTCCCCACGTCTGCGTGGGCTTCCTCTGGATGCTCTAGTTTTCTCCCACAGTCCAAAAGACATGCTGGTTAAGTGCATTGGCCATGCTAAATTCTCCCTCAGTGTACCCGAAAAGGTGCCGGAGTGTGGCGACTTGGGGATTTTCAAAGTAACTTCATTGCAGTGTTAATGTAAGACTACTTGTGACAATAATAAATAAACTTTTAAAAAAGACTCTTAATGATTGGGGAATCGATGATGTCTTACTGGTAATGTAAATCAATATATCTCAACAACTGACTCCGTCTATACTTCCCACTGCCTCAGAAAAGCAGCTAGCATAATCAAGGACCCCATGCACCCTGGACAGACCCTCTTCTACATTTTTCCATTGGGAAAAAGATACAAAAGTTTGAGATCACATATCAACCGACTCAAAAACATCTTCTACCTTGCTGCCATCAGACTTTTGAATGGACCTATCTCGCACTAAGTTGATCTTTCTCTACACCCCAGCTATGACTGCAACCTTTCCTATCCTTCTCCGCTGTGCACTTTATGAATGGTATACTCTGTATAGTGTGCAAGAAACAGTACTTTTCACTATATACCAACACATGTGACGATAATAAATCAAATCAAATCAAAATAGCTGAATTCAAGAATTTTTGCATGAGTGTATTTCATGATTGTCGCCAGGGCCAAAAGCAGGGAAAACATACTCATTGCTGCGTATGATGTGCACAAAATTGTCCTGCAAATATAGTCAATGTTCAGTCAGTGAAGGATACTACTCACTTCTCTGCCAGGTCTTACAGTGATTGTTAGATTCTTTTGCTTTATCTTCCTTTCTTCTTTCCTATCTATGTCTCCCCTTTCTCATCTTTATCTCATCCTCACCACAATCTCAAGGCTTTTAAAACCAAACATGTTATGTCAACTAATCGCTACTTCCTGATTTACTTTGTCTTTCATCCTATTCTTTTCAGTTTTGGCAATGTCCCGCAAGATGGGACTTGGCCCTTCACCTTGTCTGAATCAAATACAAATGTGTAATCATAGTTTTTGTGGCATCATTACATTTCCTCTGATTATCATTCATGGATTTTCTGGAGCACAAGAATAACATTAATCCTAAAGAGAGTTATTGCTGTTCCGTTTACTCGGTATTTTGCTTTAGGGACATGATTAGTAACAACCAGTGGACAAAGGCAGTATGTTCCATTCTTTACAGATGTCATCCTTGCTGGCAAGCAGCGATAAAAGTGTTCTGAGAACCATCCGAAGCCCTGAATCGCTTTTACTTCCCCGTGCTTTCTTTAAGTTCGCACATTTTCCCATGATATCGCTCTCCGTGGTGCAAGGCAGGGCAAGGGAGAACTGCTGAGTATCAATGTGCGGCAGGGAGATGGGGTCAGCCGCAGGGAAAGCCTTTCACAAACAGTGCCTGAACTCTATTACTGATGCAAATCCACTCTGTAAGTGACAATTGTTTCAAGGACATAATGGATCCTAAGGAATTCCTCCAGAGCTCAGCAGACCCTTTTCACTGTTTGCCCTTTGTCTGCATCTTAGCAAATTCTCCAGGCTGTTTAAACTCTATCCATTGTCCAATGGTTTCATTGATTCCTCTCCCTGCCACCAGCACACAATACTGTGATATGAACATCTTAGTTACTGCTTTTGTACTGTATATCAGAGTAATGTTTCAGCAGATGGAAGCCTGGCTCCAAGGGGAAGGACCTGTTCTACATGGTGCGGAATGAATTGCAGGATTTACATATTTTTTTCAGCTATCTCTGAGTGCTTTCTATCTCAAAGGATGTTTTCAGTAGAAAGTGACAGAAAAAGGAAGAGATTTAAATGTTCTTTGACAACTTAATAAACTAGTAACTGGATTTTTTTTTTAAGCAAGATGGAAACATGCGGGAAATGCCAAACTAATCTTGTGACTGGAATTATGGGCACAACTTCTGAACTGTAGCTTTAAGCAATAGTCCGGACTTGTGGGTACTTCTTGCGAATAAAATACAAGGTGATGATATAATGGCATTCCAGTAATTGTCCAGATACTGGTAATAAAGCAGACATCCACTATTATACATCCCTTTTTAGCTACGCAGTCTCTTCCTCCTTTAGAAGGTTTTTACTTTATCCACAAAGTTTTTGATTGTAATTTGAATATTTTTAACATCTAAAATGGGTTACGTTAATCTGATTCGAACCGTATGTGAAGCATAACATGCACTAGCAACACAAAGAAGAGAGTTTATCAAAGGGAGGATTCTAACATACTTCAAGAAACATAGACAGAATAGTGGAAGGAGAAGACAAGGGACTGATGCAAAAAAAATGTGGAAATGTAAGGAAATACATGATATCGAAGGCAGTGAACTGAAAGATGCTGAAGAATGTGAGTGATCCGGGAAATCGAACACATAATTCCTTGAAATGGTGAGTGCAAATATTTAAACTTGAGTCCAACACAGCTCAAGTGGCTTCCTGTGCTAGTTCATGTTGAATCTTCTAATGGCCACAGGGGAAACTTCCTCCTCAAAGAACACCATGCAAAGACAGCTAATGTAGCACTCCCCCTGACACAGGAGCTCAGATAAAAACTCACCCACATCTGAAATTCTGCAGCTCCCACTGGAACACACTCTACAAACAGCCCCTGCTCTTGATGGTTCACCCTTTAGTTGATTGCAAACTTCACCAACTGCGACCTGGTAACTGACCCAAGTGGTGAAGTCCCAGGTTCCAACCTTCCAGAGAAAATCTGAAGACTCCTCAACCGCTTGAGGATGGGTCAGGAAAGGTGTGGTAACTTGCTCCATAAGTGGAAGATGAGGAGCAGTTCAAATTGTGACTGTGACTATCCAAGTCAGATCATCGCCTCCATACTGAACCTTACTCCCTCAGAGACTCGTTCCTGGTGGCATCACAGCCATTCACACTGCATCAGATGAAGTCAATGACTGGATTGTTAGTCTTGATATTGAACGATAATACCTTCCCCAGCCATATAAGCATATATGAAACACATGGGTTTTAACATCCATGCCACATAAGTGCCAGGCAATGACCATCTCCAACAAGAGCGGATCTAATCATCACCCCATGATGTTCAATGGCATTACCATTGCTGAATCTCCCACTATCAACATCCTGGGGGTTACCATTGACCAGAAACTGAACTGGATTGACCATATAAATACTGTGGCTACCAGAGCAGGTCAAAGGCTAGGAATCTTGTGGCGAGTAACTCACCTCCTGACTTCAAAAAGCCTGTCCTCCATCTACAAGACACAAATCAGGAGTGTAATGGAATACTATGTACTGGTCTGGATGAGTGCAGCTCCAACAACACTCAGGAAGCTTGACACAATCCAGGACAAAGCAACCCGCTTGATTATTACCCCTTCCACAAACATTCAATCTCTCCACTACCGATGAACAGTGGCAGCTGTGTGAATCTCTACAAGATGCACTGTAGGAACTCACCAAGGTTCCTTTGACAGCACCTTCCAAACCCATGGACTGCTACCAATGAGAAGAGTAAGAAGTCTCACAACACCAGGTTAAAGTCCAACTTTAACCAGGTGTTGTGAGACTTCTTGCTGTGCTTACCCCAGTCCAATGCTGGCATCTCCACATCATGACCATCTAGAAGGACAAGGGTAGCAGATACCTGGAGGTTCCCTTTCAAGTTGCTTACTATCCTGACTTGGAAATACATTGCCATTCCTTCAATGTCATTGGGTCAAAATCCTGAAATTCCCTCCCTAACAGATCTGTACTTACATTTCTCGGACTGCAGCAGTTCAAGAAGGCAGCTCACCACCACCTTCTGAAGGGCTGTGGTGAACCATAGATGGTTACCACTATGGGTACTTGTACATATGTTACTCTTGTTACTGTTGGGGTTAGGGTTGGGGTGTTCCACCTGTTAGCATTGTTCTGTGGTACACTCCGTTTGGCTCCGCCTTCTTACAGGAGTATAAAGGTCACTGCTACTTCCTAGTAGCCCTCAGTCTGGGATAGTATTGTTAAGCAGTATGCTCTATTCTTGTTGTGAATAAAAGCCTTTATTCCCGGGTACGTCCTAGCCTCCCGAGTGAATTAATCGCACATCAAGGGCAACTAGTGCAATGAATGCTGGCCTAGCCAGTGATGGCCATAACCCATAAAATAAATTTTAAAAATTGCTATAACAAAGAGTATGTGAATAAAGGAGTAATGATGAATTTGTACATAATGTTTAGATCACTTTTAAAGTACTGAATACAGTTTTATGTGGCTCGTTAGAGGAAACAGTTAAAATCATTGGTATCATGGCTGTATAACGTGACGAGGGCAATGCCAGGAAGGGAAGACCACAGTTATGATCAGATACTTAAAACGTGGGATTATTTCCACTGGTGTAGAGATGGCTGCAAGGAAAGCTTGGACATGCAAATAAATAAATACTTTTGGTGTGAAAGTGATGACAATTAAAAATTGTCACTATTAGAATAGATTAAGAGAAATTTATTTACACTGACAGTTGTAGGAAGATGGAATGTTTTAGCTCAAGGAATAATTACAGGTGAGCCCATTGCATCTTTTATGAGGAGTTTAGATAAATAATTAAGACAAAGTAATTAAATTACAGAGCAATGGAGGTGAGCGCGATGCAGAGGCAGGAATTTTAGTCAGTGACTCCTTTTGAAAAGTGTATGTTTGAGTGGTGACAGGACAGCTGTGATGTTCTCAGTGGCAGCACCCACTGGAAAGATTCACACATGAAAACTGCCACATGGGTAAAGCATTAGAGGTTTTCCATACCAGGTGTAAATTATTCCAACAACACCTTCAGGACAGAAGAGGAAAAAGGCTAAAAAAAAGCATCAATTCAAGATCAGGGCATTCACCAATATTTTCTGGTTTTGCCCACTCATATTTAGTCAATGAGCTGTTCTTTCCTCGTGAGGTTGTAGCATGCACTGCGGGACTTCTTTATACCCTACCACAACCTCATCTGAACATCAATTCCATGCTCTGTCATGGCCAGTGTCTCGGGATGAGCCAGGCTGTTCACAATCTCAGGCACATGTCTGACCTCGAGTTGAGCACTGGCCTCATGCCATCTGCATTTCAGAGACCATCTTAGAAACCCTACAGTGCAGAAGGAGGCCATTCGGCCCATCGAGTCTGCACCGACCACAATCCCACCCAGGCCCTACCCCCACATATTTACCCGCTAATCCCTCTAACCTACGCATCCCAGGACTCTAAGGGGCAATTTATAACCTGGCCAATCAACCTAACCCGCACATCTTTGGACTGTGGGAGGAAACCGGAGCACCCGGAGGAAACCCACGCAGACACGAGGAGAATGTGCAAACTCCACACAGACAGTGACCCGAGCCGGGAATCGAACCCAGAACCCTGGAGCTGTGAAGCAGCAGTGCTAACCACTGTGCTACCGTGCCGCCCATGTGCTACCGTGCCGTACCGCTCACATCTACCTCCATCTCAGCAACATCGCCCATTGTGGATGAATCAGTTGGCACCCTAACACCGGCAGATCACCGTCTTCTGCTCTGCCATCGAAGCCTCCATGCCAGTCTATGCCAGGACCCTCCTTAAGCCACTATGGCCAAAGTCTATAAGTTTATTTCTTAGTGTCACAAGGAGGCTTACATTAGCACTGCAAATGAAGTCACTGTGAAAATCCCCTAGCTGCCCCACTCCAGCGCCTGTTCGGGTACGCTGAGGGAGAACTTAGCATGGCCAATGCATCTAACCTGCACATCTTTCGGACTGTGGGAAGAAACTGGAGCACCCAGAGGAAACCCACGCAGACACGGGGAGAACGTGCAGACTCCGCACAGACAGATTGGCTCACATTGTCACATTGAGTTCTGCTTCCCCCTCCACAGATGCCATTTCCTCATTCAAACATCTCTCCCCTTCAACCATCCTAACGTGCATAGTCATTGTTCTCAACAACCCTTCCAAGATCCTACTAACATTGGCTAATATATTGCCTTGAGTGATTTCAACTCCCGATTAAATCCCTGATAATTTTCCTCTGATTCCTCTGCCTTTATTTCCTCACTTCAGCATCTCATAAGAATCCCCCACCCCTGTTACCACAGTACCCCTCACCCTCATCGTACCGCAATCTTGTTCAGTGACCTTTCATCACTTTCCTCATCTCCCTTACCATCTCTGTCTGCCTCCAACTCCATTCCTTCTGAAAAGATTATCCAGTAGGTTCCTTCGCCCATTCACTAGCCTAACTATTCTAAACAATTTTCAACTATTTTAAAACCATGTTATAAAAAGGGGAATTATTCGGAACTCATTAAGCGTTCGTCAAGTAACATCACTGGTGGCAGTTTTTCTGGACTGCTTTCCAGAATATTTTGTCAAGTCTCATCCATCTTTCTGTAAAGACTCTAATTTGCGTAACTTTGAATTGAATTGGATTCATCTGCATGCACCAAAGTTTTATAATAATATCTTTGGAAATAGAAATAAACAATGAATTGCTCAAATTGAATCTGTAAAGAGAGCACTTGAGAAGTCCAAACTGGGTATTGGGAGATATTTTTTCTAAAGTAAAATTGAGAAAAAACCCAAACCAGTTGTTCTTGTTGCAACAATTTTATCTATTCTTTATGCAAATCAGCTGCAAATTCCTACTAATTTAGTAATATATCACCTAGGCTACACATTTGTCTCTTGCTTCAGCGCCAGACACACACGTTATGTTCTGCATGCTGCTATTACTGGTGCTCTACTGAGCATTTTTGATATTCTGCCAGAATTCCAAAGCATAATCCCTTTTCTGTGAAAACCAAGCTCCGAGTCTAACAGCAGATTTGATCGCAAATCTCTCTCTTTTGCCCCAGTTACACCACGCAGACCAGCTCCAGCCTGGAACAGGCACAACTGGGGATAATGCAATTTGGGTACAAAGTCAATTTGAAGGAAAGCATTTGAGGCCACTTGCTTTGTGCTGGGAGTACGGCTAGACCCGAGTGTTAAAATCTTCAAATTCGGCCGTTGGCAGATGGTTCCAACAGCCTTTTCCAAACATTAAAATGTAACCAGCATTTCAGAAAACACTGAGGCCAGCTCTGTGTGTTGGTTCCAATTGTCCCCAGCAGACAGCAATTCAGGACTGTCAGTGTAATCTGCCACACATTACTGTATACAAATAGCAATCAGAGATCAGTACCTGTCTGGTACTTGGCAATGCATGAGTTGTTAAAACAAGTAAAATGTCATTTTGGAAACCATTGGACTGCTGAAGACTTAAGTACTTTTTTTTTAACACCAATTTTAATAAAAGTGAAAATGATCGCAAAATAATGTGAAGCTCTAAAGGATTGCGGTGCTGTTGATAACCTTATTTTAATTCCAATTTGCTTAAAAGTCTATTTTAAAATGATCGCTTCCATTTAACGTTTGTCGAAAGCACTTGTTCTACTAACGGATTCAGTGCATGTGCCCAAATGAATATTCTTGACAAGCGCATTCTGAAGAAACCCAGCTATTCACTGTGTAAGAATTGAAAGCATTCATTTTTTTTCTTTCCCAAACCCTCCCCCTCTCACCGCCCCACCCGCACCCCCAGCTCACCTCCCCCATTCAGTCGCCAGAAAGTTCGAATGAAAATCTGTTGTACACACCACTGAGTGGCAAAAGTGTCACCTTTTCCACTTCTCTTAATCCTTCTAATGAATAAGTCCCAAAGGGAACCCCTGTTCATTCCTATAAATACTTGGATTTATCTTTTCTCTCCCTGCATCCCAATTTTCTTTTGGTTTGTAGCATTTTTTTTTCAGCATCACAAATTGGTTTAGGATTCTCATGGGTCCTATTTGTACAGCACACAGAGCTTGGCATTTTTCATCAAAATTTAAAATAAGCAAATCCCCCGAGGGGGCAGGGAGACTTGTTAGCTATTGTGCGTAGTCACACAGGCCTGTGTTCTAAAGCCAGGGAAGGTCATTTCTAGCTTTACAAAGAGATTTATAAGGTAGAGTCTCCTGATTATGTGCTTGCTCGCAATGTAACCAGCTGTCCTGTGGAAGTGCTATCTCTGTAAAGCCATGAACCTTTCCCAGTGTCACTCTCCAGGTCTGAGCAGCTGTAATAGGCTTGACCAGTGCATTTGGAACTTCTATTTGACGTTGGCATACATTGCAAGTGTCTCCACCACAACCTGGGATCAACGGCTTCACGTTAGGAACCAGCTCGAACGGTTTCCAGAGTACAACCTCCAAAGGACATCGTTAGCTGCAAAGCGGTTTGGGCATTCTGGGATTGTGAAAGGCGATAGGAGAATGTGAGTTCTTTCATTTTTGTATCCTCTCTCCTTTGTGTCCTTTCAGCATTGGAGATTGCAAGCACACATTACTAAAGATGTGCGGGATAGATTGATTGGCCATGTAACTTTCCCGAGTGTCGGGGAATAAGTAGGGTAAATACGTGGGGTTATGAGGATAGGGCCTGGGTGGGATTGCGCTTGGTGCAGGTTTAATAGGCTGAAAGGCCTCCTTCTGTACAATAGAGATTCTATGATTCTATGATAACCTTTCCTCACTTCTGATCTTTCTCTGATACCAGGGGCAGAATTATACCATGGGCTTTGGAACCGTAAAATCAGGGCTAAATGGGGTCCTGAGAGCCACACCATGCATGGGGGATGGAGTGGGCCTTCTGACTGGCTGACTCCAAGCTCACTATCCAATTAAGGACAGAATGTGAATCCTTGATCATTCGTATTGATTGGACTGGTTGATCTGAGACCATGGCCGTATTAACAGGAGACCTGCGTGCTGCTGAAGCAAGTTGGACATGGAGAGGGCACCTCAACATGGAGGCGCCCTTGTTGGTGGTGGGGAGAGGGGGTTAAGTTTAAGATACATGTGGGAAAACAAGGCCAACTACACTGATTGGGAGGGAAACAGGGAAACCCCTCCAGTTGGTCACTGGGCCCATGGCGGTGAGAAAGGGATCAGTGAGGAGGATGTGGCCTTCTCTGGCCATGACCTTCCTTGCATCATACAGCCTCCATTTCCAGTACCTCCCAGACCATCATGGGGAGACCACCTCTATGAGGTTGGCAGCATTTGTGTCCAGCAGGAACTGCTCCACCGCTGTCAAGTGGTTGGCAAGTTGGTAATATCACCAAGGAGATATTGTGACTCAGAGAGTAGTATTCCTCCTCTGAGCCAGAATCTGTGGCTTTAACTCCCACTTTAGGACTTGTTGGCCACAGAGGGAACATTCATGATGTGGTTCGACAGGTTAGTAATGCTTCCAACATTTCCCCACCAAAAGTGTGTGTGTGAAGATATAAAGTTAATTAACAAATGATAACGTTGCCTCTAGGGCCTTAGTGATTTCAATTGGCTGACCACGTCCAAACACTTGCTGGTCCTCCCCAGGAATACTTCCCCCAAAGATAATGCATCAGGGAGCATCCCAATCCCATCCTCATGCACAATCACTACCCCAAGATCAGGAAAATCCTGCTCCAGGGATCAGTGTCTTTCTCTACACTGTTTTGAGGGCTTGTGCTGTGATCATCAAAACTGAATATAGCTGATCAAAGTTCAAACAGATTCAGTATGATCACCATACTGCATTGATTACAGGGAGAAATTCAGTTTTCAATTTATCACTGTTCTACAATGATTGGACACAGAGGGGACGATTCTCCCAAAAACATTCTGAGTGTCAAATTCACTGGAATATTGGAGTAATTCATGCTGTTTCTTTCAGTGGGAGTTCACACTAGAATGCCCCGCACTCTGTGCGTTGCAGAGGCCACCAGCGTAAATATCATTAAATTTCAGGGGGCGGGGCCTATTCACACTGGAGAGGCTGAAACCAGACAGTGGCCTAAGCCGGAAATTGCACCCGTGCCCCTGGCGCTGTGAGGCAGCAATGCTAACCACTGCGCCACTACGCCACCACGCCGCTCTTTGTGCCACTGTGCCACCCAGATATAGTCAACATGGTTAGCCGAAAGGGAAAACATGTTTGACAAATTTATATGAGCTTTTTGAGGATGTAACAGGTAGGGTAAATAAAAGTCAATGTAGAATACTTGGATTTCCAAAAAGGTATTCAATAATGCGCCAGACAAAAGGTTAGTATGCAAAATGAGGGCTGATAGAGTTGGGAGTAACATATTAGGATGGATAGAGGATTTATTAATGAACATGAAGCAAAGAGTATGAATAAATGAAGCATTTTCAAGTTGGCAGGCTGTGACTAATGGAATCCCAGAAGGATCAGTGCATGGGCCTCAGCTATTAAGAATCCATATTCATGGCTTTGACAAAGAAACCAAGAGTAATGGAACCAAGTTTGCTGACAATAAAAGATTAGGTGGAAATGCAAGCTGTGAGGATGACACAACGTGACTTCAAAAACGCTAAGACAGATTAAGTCTGTGCGCACCAAGATGGCAGATGGAATTATTCGCTTTGGTCATAAGAAAAGAAAAGCAGAACATTTATTTAAAGGGTGTGAAACTTGTAAATTTTGATGATCAAGGAGACTTGGATGTACACATGCCAGGAAAATAGAAAGCTGGTGTGAGGTAGAGCAAGAAATTAGGAAGGCAAACAGCATGTTGGCCTGCAAACAACATGAACATCCAGATACATCACATCCACTGGTTCCCCGTTGTCCACTGCACTTATAATGTCCTCAAAGAATTCCACTAAATTAGTTAAACATGATCTGCCTTTCATGAACCCACGCTGCGTCTTCCCAATGGGACAATTTATATCCAGATATCTCGCTATTTCTTCCTTGATGATAGATTCAAGCATTTTCCCCACTACAGAAGTTGAGCTAACCGGCCTATAGTTACCCGCCTTTTGTCTACCTCCTTTTTTAAACAGTGGCGTCACATTTGTCACATTTGTCACAGTGGCGTCACATGATGAGAAACTGAGAGAATTGGATCTAAATTCTCTGGAGTTTAGAAGAACGAGAGGTAAACACACTGAAACACACAAGATTTTTCATAAATGACCTGGATGAGGAAGTGGAGGGATGGGTTGGTAAGTTTGCTGACGACACCAAGGTAGGTGGTGTTGTGGATAGTTTGGAGGGATGTCAGAAGTTGCAGCGAGACATAGATAGAATGCAAGACTGGGCGGAGAAGTGGCAGATGGACTTCAACCCGGATAAGTGTGTAGTGATCCATTTTGGCAGATCCAATGGGATGAAGCAGCAGTATAATATGAAGGGTACCATTCTTAGCAGTGTAGAGGATCAGAAGGACCTTGGGGTCCGGGTCCATAGGACTCTTAAATCGGCCTCGCAGGTGGAGGATGCAGTCAAGAAGGCGTACGGTGTACTAGCCTTCATTAATCGAGGGATTGAGTTTAGGAGTCGGGAGATAATGCTGCAGCTTTATAGGACCCTGGTTAGACCCCACTTGGAGTACTGCGCGCAGTTCTGGTCACCTCATTACAGGAAAGATGTTGAAGCCATTGAAAGGGTGCAGAGGAGATTTACAAGGATGTTGCCTGGATTGGGGGGCATGCCTTATGAGGATAGGTTGAGGGAGCTTGGTCTCTTCTCCCTGGAGAGATGAAGGATGAGAGGTGACCTGATAGAGGTTTACAAGATGTTGAGAGGTCTGGATAGGGTAGACTCTCATAGGCTATTTCCAAGGGCTGAAATGGTTGCTACGAGAGGACACAGGTTTAAGGTGCTGGGGGGTAGGTACAGAGGAGATGTCAGGGGTAAGTTTTTCACTCAGAGGGTGGTGGGTGAGTGGAATCGGCTGACGTCGGTGGTGGTGGAGGCAAACTCGTTGGGGTCTTTTAAGAGACTTCTGGATGAGTACATGGGATTTAATGGGATTGAGGGCTATAGATAGGCCTAGAGGTAGGGATATGATCAGCGCAACTTGTGGGCCGAAGGGCCTGTTTGTGCTGTGGCTTTCTATGTTTTATGTTCTATGTAAGATTCTGAAGGGGCTTGACAGATTAGACACTCAGAGGTTGTTCCCCTTGCATGGAGAATTTTGGGGCTCTATCTCAAGATAATGGGCCAATCACTTAGGACTGAAATTAGAAGAAATTTCCTCACTCAAAGGTTTGCGAGTCTTTGGAATTCTCTACCCAAAAGTGTTGTGGATGTTCCATTGTTGAATACATTTAAGGTTGGGAGAGACAGGGATTTGGTCTCTCAGGGAATTAAAGGATATTGGGAGCGGGCAAAAAGTGGAGTTAAAGTCGGAGATCAGCCATGATCGTATTGAATAACAGAGCTGGCTTGACAGGCTGTGTCATCTAGGCCTGTTCCTTTTCCATATAGAACATAGACGTAGAACAGTAGAGCACAGAACAGGCCCTTCGGCCCACGATGTTGTGCCGAGCTTTATCTGAAACCAAGATCAAGCTATCCCACTCCCTATCATCCTGGTGTGCTCCATGTGCCTATCCAATAACCGCTTAAATGTTCATAAAGTGTCTGACTCCACTATCACTGCAGGCAGTCCATTCCACACCCCAACCACTCTCTAAGTAAAGAACCTACCTCGGACATCCTTCCTATATCTCCCACCATGAACATATGTTAATATGTTCTTCCACCAATTGGGTTCTTAGCACTACAATGCCAATTTAATGGCCTTATTGAATGGAGCATGCATTCTGGGTACTCTGCTCAGTAATATCTGGTGAGAAAGAAGAGACAATGAGGAAAAGAGGAGGATGAATCATTTGGGTCGTTGCCACCCGAGTCTCCTCCTTTTCACCTGGATCTACCATTTTCCCATCCCTCTGTTCAGCCTCTGTTCTGATTGATATTGTACCAACCTGGGAGTTGCAAAGTGGAGAATGGGTATCGCAAATGCTTGGAAATGAAAAACGCATTTGTGCATCGCCCTCACATGCACCAGTATTATTGGCTCTGTTTCTCCACAATTTGAGGTACTGAGTGAGACATTACAGCACTTTAGTTAAAGAAAACAAGCAGAACACAAAACCAGATGGTATTCAATACTAAGTCCTTTTTAACCACACCAGCCAAGATCTGGGAAAACAGTAAAAGAAACAGCTGCCCTATTGAAATGGGAAGATTGGTGATACTGAATTGGCAATAACAGCACCTGCATGTATTAAACTTCATCCAATTTCCTTCGTTGTTATATTGGCCATTTGCAAACCTGGTGTTCCAGGAGTAAAGGAGAACATCAACGGGGACGAAGTAGAAAGGGTCGAGAGTTTCAAGTTTTTAGGTGCCCAGATCACCAACAACCTGTCCTGATCCCCCCATGCCGACACTATAGTTAAGAAAGCCCACCAACGCCTCTACTTTCTCAGAAGATTAAGGAAATTTGGCATGTCAGCTACGACTCTCATCAACATTTACAGATGCACCATAGAAAGCATTCTTTCTGGTTGTATCACAGCTTGGTATGACTCCTGCTCTGCCCAAGACTGCAAGGAACTACAAAAGGTTGTGAATGTAGCCCAATCCATCACGCAAACCAGCCTCTAACCATTGACTCTGACTACATTTTCCGCTGCCTCGGCAAAGCAGCCAGCATAATCAAGGACCCCACGCACCCCGGACATTCTCTCTTCCACTTTCTTCCTTCGGGAAAAAGATACAAAAGTCTGAAGTCACGTACCAACCAACTCAAGAGCAGCATCTTCCCTGCTGCCATCAGACTTTTGAATGGACCTATCTTGCATTAAGTTGATCTTTCTCTACACCCTAGTTATGACTGTAACGCTACATTCTGCACTCTCTCCTTTCCTTCTCTATGAACGGTATGTTTTGTCTGTATAGCACGCAAGAAACAATACTTTTCACTGTATGTTAATACATGGGACAATAATAAATCAAATCAAATCAAATCAGATATAATGACCCTAAGATCTGGAATTTCCTCTTCTGTGCTCTTTCCTCCATTAAGATGCTCCTTAAAACCCATTTCTTTCTCCAGGCTTTTTGTCGCTATCCCAATATCTCCTTATGGGACCCAGTGTCAAATCAACGCTCAAGAAAGCTCCTGTGAAACACCTCGGGCAGGATTTTCCTGCTGCGCTTGCCCCAAAACCAGAAAATCCTGTCCGAGATCAATGGACCTTTGCATGGTCCGCTTCCCATCCACTGCGCTTCCCATGGAGGTAGGATGTGAGAATTCCCTTGCTTGGTTGAAACCTTCCAGCTGTTCATGTCACCGGGATCTTCCAGTTCCGCCAATGGCACATCGCTGCCACGGATTTCCCGGGACAGAAGATCCCCCTGTCGGCCAATGGTGGGCCTCCACCGCCGCCGTGAAACATGTGGGGGGTTGTACGGAAAATCCCCCCTCTTGGTTGCATTCAAGATGCGGTCAAACAGATTCGGCTGTGTCAACCTGCAAATCCTTCCAACATGCCAATGGCAGGTGGTAAGAGTGGGCACGTCTCCTGGTCACCCACTCTTGATGTGGAGTGGCACACCTCAAGCTGAATCCCCCACTATTATTTGGGGGTTACCATTGACCAGGAACTGAACTGTGCTAGTGAAACAGTATGGCTACAAAAACAGGTCAGAGGCTGAAAGTTCTGTAGCACGTAACTCACCTCCTGACTCCCCAAAGCCTGTCCACAATCTACAAGGCAAAAGTCAGGGGTGTGATGGAATACTCTCTACTTGCTTGGATCAGATAGGACAACATCAGATGAATGCTAAAAGTTTTTGTGAAGGCCTCCTGTAATCCATTGTATAGACCAACATATCCTTAACTTCCAATGGCTTGATTTCATTTTTATCAGAGTCAATGTACCATAATCACTTAATCTGATGGGGCGCTTTGATCATTGCGTTTTGTCAGTCTAAAGCACAGATGTTGTTTATTTATAGTTTATACACATATTTCCACTTTGTCCATGCCTGCCTTCAAAGGGGTGTACTAAAAATCCCACAGATTTAATGTATCAGAGTTTTGTTCTTTTGTCTGACTATGATGTCTGGAGAGAATCGCGACCTTGTGGGCATGTGTCTACATGAATCCTGCGGAAACCATGTTCCGTCAGGTCATTAAGGAGTTAGATTGCTAAATCTCCCTGAAAGGCACTCCAAATTCTTCAGTGAATATTTACAAAGAGCCTCGTCTGACTAATTTGACTGTTTGCTCTTTGTAAACTTTTGTCTTCCAATAGATTTTAATACTGTTCTTTCATTGCTTGTTCTGGTAAATGCCTTCTCATTGGTAAAACTTACTAACAGTTTCAGAAAATGCTAGGAACACTTCACAGGTCAATCAATTTACAGGTGATCTTATTACAGATATTTCTGTTGATGTTGTTTACCTTTCGAAGAGATGTGGCATATAGCACAATTCCTCCACACTAACAGGTAGCAATAAAGTGCCTAGTGTGTTCCAGTTGGTAGCGTGTCCCCTATCAGATCAGGAGGTCATGAGTTTAAATTCTTCTCCAGACATTCGATGACAAAAATCTAGGCTGATCCTCCAATGCAGTACTGAGGGAGTGCTGCACTATTGAGGTGCTGTTTTCCAGATGAGACATTAAACTGAGTTCCGATGGAAGGTCACAAGTCTGAAAGGTTAACTCTGTTTTGCTCTCTCCACAGACTCTGCCAAGCCTGCTGAGTACGGTAGCACAATGGCCAGCATTTCTACCTCACAGTGCCAGGGACCAGGGTTCGATTCCGGCCTCGGGTGACTGTCTGTATTATGGAGTTTGCACGTTGCCTGTATAGGTTTCCTCTGGATGCTTCAGTTTTCTCCCACAATCCAAAGATGTGCAGGTTAGGTGGATTGGCCATGGTAAATGTGTGAGGTTACAGGGATAGGGCAGGGGGAGATAAACTCTGTCAGAGATGGGCTGAATGGCCTCCTTCTGCACTGTAGTGATTCTCTGATTGATTCTATTTCAGATTTCCAGCAATCACACCATTTTGCTTTTGTGTTAACCTGAGGCCTACCTACCCTCTCAGGTGGATGTACAAGAACCTACGGCGCTTTTCTAAAGAGGAACAGGGGAGTTATCCCCGGTGTCCTAATATTTATCCCTTAACCAGCTTCACAAAAACTGATTAATTGGTCATGATCACAGTGCTAATTGTGGGAGCAAAATGTGTGCAAAATGGCTGCCACATTTCCTCTGTTACAGAGGTGGCTACACTTCTTAAGGACTTCATTGGCTGTAAAGTGCTTTGGAGCTTTCAGAGGTTGGAGAAAGTGCTATATAAATGCAATTCCTTCCTTCAAATCCTTTTTTTTTGCCCTGAGGTGATATTCCAATAATATTCTAAACATCTTCTCTGGGATTGATAATCTTGTCCAACAGATAATCAGGACATTAATAAGCCTCAGTACAAAGTACAAACAGACCTACATTTTTTTTATTTGTTCATTGGATGTAGGCATCGCAGGCTGGGCCAGTATTTATTGCCCATCCCCAAGGGTATTTTAAGAGTCATTCAAATTGTTGTGGATCTGGGGTCACATGTAGGCCAGACCAGGTAAGGATGGCAGATTTCCTTCCCTAAAGGCATTAGTGATCCAGATGGGCTTAACATAAGTTCTCAGCTGAAGTAAGTTTATGCAGGTGTGCAGGGGGAAGATTTGCCCACAACCTCTGATCCCCCGGCCCACCCACTTATTGGAAGAAAATAAAAGAACCAATTTTTCAAGCCTTTCTTCATATTTCTATTTCTTCGTATCAGACAACATCTTAGTGATCTGCATTGTGCTCCCTAAGCATCGATATTCTTTCCACAGTGTAGAACACACAGTATTCTAACTGAGGTCACATACATTTTTATATAGGCTTATTATTAGCTCTTATCTTTCATATTCTATACCACTTGATAAGATCTAAAATTCCATTTACTTATTTTTACACAAAATATGGTTGGACTAAATCATATCGATACAATTGTGTATTGAATTAATAGTTCGCAACTGGACAACAAAAATGGTTAAATTATTCTGGCTGTCTACGTTGAAATTCAAGTAGTTCTGGCTTTAAGTTAGCCAGCCTGCATTTTTAATATGTCCTTCAGAAGGATGGTGAATGGTCATAGAGACAGAGAGGTATACAGCACAGAAAAAGGTCCTTCAGCTCATCATGCCTGCACTGGTTAAAGACAAACCATCCAACTATTCTAATCCCATTTTCCAGCACTTGGCCCATAGCCTTGTATGCCTTGGCATCGCAAGTGTACATCTAAATGGTTCTTAAATGTTATGAGGGTCTCTGCCATCAAGAGTATAGAAACACAGAGGGACCTAGGTGTGCAAGTCCACAAATCCTTGAAGGTGGCAGCACAGGTGGAGAAGGTGGTGAAGAAGGCATATGGTATGCTTGCCTTTATAGGACGGGGTATAGAGTATAAAAGCTGGAGTCTGATGTTGCAGCTGTATTAAGGTTTATACCTCGCCCCTCTCACCTTGAGCCCCATGACCCCTCGTGATCATCATCTCCGACCTGGGAAAAAGCTTCCCACTGTTCACCCTATCTATACCCTTCATAATTTTGTACACCTCTATTAGGTCTCCCCTCATTCTCCGTCTTTCCAGGGAGAACAAGCCCAGTTTACCCAATCTCTCCTCATAGCTAAAACCCTCCATAGCAGGCAACATCCTGGTAAACCTTCTCTGCACTCTCTCTAAAGCCTCCACGTCCTTCTGGTAGTGCGGCGACCAGAATTGGATGCAGTACTCCAAATGTGGCCTAACCAGCATTCTAAACCAGCGTTCTAAACCTTAAATCAATGCCCCCTATTCATTGATCCCTCTGCCAAGGGGAACATTTTCTGCTATGGTCTCTGCTATGTAACTGTCTCCTTCACCAGGAGAGTTGGCTCAATGGTTGCTGTGCTGGCTCTGAGTCAGGAAAACCATGGGCTCACCACTCAATCCAGAGGTTTAAGTGTCTAACCCAGGCTGGCACTTCAATGCATTACCTAAGGAGTGCTGCACAGTCAGATTCGCAATCTTCTAGGTGAGTTCTTAAACTGAACTGCCACCTGCGGGAGGTGGGGTGGAGGGAATATTAGAAGATGCCAACATTATCACTAAACCAACACCACTAAAGAAACAGATTCTCTCGCACTGTATCATATTTTCATCTACAGAAACTTGCATTGTGCATATTAAAGTTTAAATTTATTAGTCACAAGTAAGGCTTACATTAACACTGCAATGAAGTTACTGTGAAATTCCCCTAGTCGCCACACTCCAGCACCCAATCAGCACATCTTTCAGACTGTGGGAGGAAACCCAGAGGAAATCCACGCAGATACAGGGAGAACGTGCAAACTCCACACAGACAGTGACCCAAGCCAGGAATCGAACCCAGGTCCCTGGGCTGTGAGGCAGCAGTGCTAACCACTGTGCCACTGTGCTGCCCCTTGACTGCTGTAATTCGTATATGATAACAACGATCAGATTTCAACAGTGCTTAATTCATTATGAAGCTCTTTGGGAAGTCTGGAGAGTCTTAAAAGCAATATTTAAATTCAAGCAAATGTGGATGTTTGGATGATAGTGATATATGATGTGAGTGTGGAAATTTACTGCACAACACCTATTTATCAGATGCTAAGCAGATTCCTAAGCTTCCAAGATGGCGGACAAAAGGTGCGCACTTATTGTGAGCTGGAATTGAGCCGGCTGCCAAAGTGTAATGACGCAAATTTCCTTGTGCAGTGGCCACCACCAGAGAGGACATTAGGCCCTGATATTTGCACCTCCATAGACACAAATCCCTGTTTGAGACCCTGATTGCAAGATTGGTTGGTCCTAATAAAGGCAGTCAGTGCAAGCATCAGCTCAGGATAAAAAGGCCTACATTTTTTTATTTGCATCGCTGGCTGTGCCAGCATTTATTGCCCATCCCTGAGGGCTTTTAAGAGTCAACCACATTACTGTGGGTCTGGAATCACATGTAGGCCAGACCAGATTAAGGACATTCGTGAATCAGATTGGTTTTTTACAACAATTGACAATCATTAGACTTTTAATTCTAGATTTTTATTGAATTCAAATTCTACCATTTGCCGTGATGGGATTTGAACCTGAGTCCCCAGAGTATTACCCTGGTCTCTGGGTTATTAGTTCAGCGACAATACCACTAGGCCGCCATCTTCCCTCAATATGATGCCTTAAATACAACCCTTAAAACTCACCTGAAAATGGGGCCAGGAGGATCATGATTGCTTCATTTACCTGAGACAGAAGCCTTTCCACAACCATACTTCAAGGACATCTCTATGCAGCTTGCAGCCTCCACAAAAATGAGGCTTGAAGTTCGATATCAATGGTAACTTGGGCTGAACAGCCTCCCGTATGTTCCCTCATGCCCGACAACCTCCTACTCCCCTGCTGTTTTGCTCAAAAACAGCCAAAATCATGAACTCATTGCCAACAGAAGGTTCGCATTAGATGACAAGTGAATGTAACATTGCCCGTGAAACCTTAGCATTGAAACTATTGTTCAGCAAGTGGAAGTGGTTTATATAAATCAACTCTGATAATCCGTCAAACTAAAATTCATATATTTCAAGTATTAAAATCTAAAGAGCATTGGATTAATTGCGGTGCTGCCTAAGAATAGTGGCTATAAATCTCTGACTGTACAAATGTTCCCTATCAGCAAATGTTCACACGGTACTTATTCATTAAGTTGTACTGTGTTGATATGCAAAGGTTAAATTAAAATATCACTTAGCTCAGATGTCACTGTAGCTATAACATGGAACAATGAAGTGAAACACTTTGGTCGTGTCCTAGCCATTAAAAAAAACTTTCCTTTAATCCCTATTTTGAACCCCCCTCCTTTTTTCAAAATGTCATCTACCAAAACTATTCAGAAAAATTACTGGGTGATGCAATTGGGGTGCTTAAAATGTTAACGTTATTTGATGGTGTAGACAGCAATGAGTAAAATGTTTTATTTCCTTTGTTGGGGGAATCAAAAACAAGAGGGGATATAACCTTAAAATTGGCTCCAAATCATTTTAAAGGTCAATTAAGAAGTACAATTTCAGGTAAAGGATAACAGAATTCTGAAAACTCTACCCTGAAAAGGAAAGGTGCCATGGTTGCACAGTGGTTAGCACTGCTGGCCCATAGTGCCAGGGACATAGGGATTCCAGCCTCGGGTACTGACTGTGTAGTGTTTCTTCCGGATGCTTTGGTTTCCTCCCACACCCCAAAGATGTGTGGGTTCGGTTGATTGGCCATGATAAATTGTCCTTTGGCATCAAGGCGACCAGCAGGATAAATGCATGGAGTTACAAGAATAGGGTGGGATTGCTGTTTGTGTGGGCTCAATGGGCTGAATGGCCTCCCTCTACACTTTATAGAATCATAGAAATAGAAATCATAGAAACCCTACAGTACAGAAAGAGGCCATTCGGCCCATCAAGTCTGCACCGACCACAATCCCACCCAGGCCCTACCCCCATATCCTACCCGCTAATCCCTCTAATCTACGCATCCCAGGACACTAAGGGGCAATTTTTTTTTAGCATAGCCAATCAACCTAACCCGCACATCTTTGGACTGTGGGAGGAAACCGGAGCACCCAGAGGAAACCCACACAGACACAAGGAGAATGTGCAAACTCCACACAGACAGTGACCCAAGCCGGGAATCGAACCCAGGTCCCTGGAGCTGTAAAAACAGCAGTGCTAACCCCTGTGCTACCCTGCCTTTAGGGATTATGTGACATGGATTCTGTGGATGCTTGGACATTTGAAGCCTTCAGAACAGACTGATAGATTTTATTGGGAAGGGTATCAAAGGTTATGGAGCTAAGGTGTGTAAGAGGAGGTGATACACTCAACCACGATCTGATTGAAAGGCAGAGACGACTCACGGGATGGAATGGCCTCTTATTCTCGAGAATAGTCCCATTTGGACCTAAATCACAACCACAGGCCAGGCATTCCACTGGGCAGGTTAGCCCAGCTGAGCCTGATCCTCACGTTCCATTTTCCATCAGGGGTT
Organism: Mustelus asterias; assembly: GCF_964213995.1. NCBI lineage: Eukaryota > Metazoa > Chordata > Chondrichthyes > Carcharhiniformes > Triakidae > Mustelus > Mustelus asterias. The sequence continues at coordinate 64,544,370 of NC_135817.1, forward strand.
ACCGGATAGACTGGGAATCCCTGGCTGGTATTTCTTTTCTCTTTCCCTGGAGTGCTGTGAGTTTTATGAGGTATGCAGTGTAGTGGTCTGTTCTAGTTTTCTTCTGAACTAAAATGGGGGACAGCTGGAGACATGACAGCTCTCGGCACTTGGTTTCCTGTCTGCTTGATTACTGGTTAAAGATAATGAGCTGTGTTGTTAGTGGTCATATATCCTGGGAATGTACAAACCAAAGTGCAAGATTGAATTATTTCAAGCAGGCAAAAACTCCTGAGGATGGGCCAGAGAGAATGTTTTCTTCACTTTCTGGCTAATCCTTGCGAAATTATAAATTTAAATTAAGTAGTGATGTTTTAAACAATGTATTCGTTCATGGGATGTGGACATCACTGTCGAGGCCAACATTTATTGTCCATTCCGAACTGCCCTCAAGAAGGTGGTGGGGAGCTGCCTTCTTGAACTGCTGCAAGTCACTGTTGTATAGATACACTTATAGTGCTGTTCGAAAGGAAGTTCCAGGATTTTGACCCAGTGACAGTGAAGGAAAGGCGATAAAGTTCCATGACAGGATGGAGTGTGACTTGGAGAGAGTTTGCATTGGCGGTGTTCCCATGCATCTGCTGCCCTCATCCTTTTAGGTGGGAGAGCTGTCAGCTTTAGAAGGTATCATTGAAAGATTCTGGTATGTCTGGCATTCTAGCTTCGTCAATAGATTTCAGACTTTGTCAGGAACAAAAGGTACTTATTGGGAAGAGAAACTTGGCACAGGGGTTTGCAGCCATTGACCGCCCTGGGGCAGCAACTCCAGTCTTTACATGCTTACAACATGGCCTCTCGATGATATTTCCTGAGAGAGGACTCCAACCTCTAGTGTGATCATTCACGCTTCAGGAGTCGATCTGACCACAAATATTCCAAGTTCCAAATGAGCATGACAATGGAAGAGAATATTTTGGGCGAGCTCCCAGATGCAATCATATGGCACTTTGAAAAAAATCCCAAATGTGATTCTTAAAGTTTATTTATTAGTCACAAGTAAGGCTTACATTAACACTGCAATGAAATTACTGTGAAATTCCCCTATTCGCCACAATCCGGCACCTGTTCAGGTCAAAGCACCTAACCAGAACATCTTTCAGAATGTGGGAGGAAACCGGAGCACCCGGAGGAAACCCATGCAGACACAGGGAGAATGTGCAAACTCCACACAGACAGTGAACCAAGCCGGGAATCAAACCCGGGTCCCTGACGCTATGAGGCAGCAGTGCTATCCACTGTGTTACCGTGCCACCCCAATAGATTGGCAGAGAGCGAGACAGAGAGGGGCAGTAGAGGGACTGGGTGGAGCCTATTCACCCTGGGAAGTCGGCTGCTGAGCTGTAGGGGCAATATTGTGCATGCACTCTGATCTCTCAGTGCAGATTTTCTCTCCAAGTTCTTTGACACATGCCCAAAAAAACAGGAATGTGTTTGGGGCCATCATTTTTGAGGGACGGCTCCTAAAGTTGCCAGCAAGACCAGCTCCACAGAGATGAAGGTGCCATTGTTAAAGGATGCACTGGTCTCAACGCTATGAAACAGGTCCCCCTTAGCCCCACGATAGACATCAAAAACCTCCCTCCTCCTCCCAGTCTATCATCACTGGCAAATTCCCTTCCACACCCTTGGCTCCGTCCCTGGGCAGTGCCAACTTCGCAATGCCAACCTGGCAGTGTTGGCACGGGTGAATTCAGAAGGTAAGGCGTTAATCTATTTAAATTGATCATAATCAGGTTCATGCCCTCACTGGGCACAAACTTGATTACGTTGCCGCAGGGTCGGGGAAGATCTTGACCTGACATGTCCCCAGCACAAAGCCTGTTCTGGCCCTCTCAGGAGAGTTCCCCACCATAACAGGATTTGCCCATGTGGTGAACTGGCTCAGAAAATCCCAGCCCTCATCCTCATTTTAACTGGTTGACCCCCTTATTAATAAACAGTGATCCTTGGTCCTAGGTTTCCCCACAAGTTGAAGCATACATCCTGTTAAGACCCCTCAGGGGCTTATATGTTTCAACATCTTATATTTTCCCACATTTGCCAGATCCTTGCCCACTCACTTAACTGCTCTATAATCAGCCAATCTCCAAAAGTCCTGGGCCTGGTGAAATAAGCAAATCATACACACGGATCAATTTCAGATACTCTTGTCACCAGTCTCATCATCCATGACCAGAGTCAAGCCCCAAGTCGGGGGTGACCCACTTTCCAGGCTGTATGTCTTGCTGCACAAGGACAGAATGAGCTCCTCACATTAGCACTGACTTTGCGCGATTACATTTTGCTCTAAATATGACTCCACCACTGACTTCAAAAGCAACATTATTTTCATTGTTAGTTTGCCTTCGCTTAATTTGGAAGTGGTGGCAGAATGGTTAACGCTGCTGCCTCATAGTGCCAGGAACTGGGGTTCAAATCCGACCTTGAGTGATTGTTCATGTGGAGTTTGCACATTCTCCCTGTGTCTGGGTGGGTTGCTTTTGGGTTCTTCGATTTTCTCCCACAGATGTGCAAGTTAGGTGGATTGGCCATATTGAATTGCCCCGTAGTGTCCCAAGGTATGCAGGTTAGGTGGATTGTCCATGCTAAATTGCCCGTTAGTGTCCCAAGGTTTGGGGGATTAGCGGGATTAATACATAGGGTTAGGGGGTAAGCCTGGGTAAGAGTCAGTGCAGACTGAATGGGCCAAATGGCCGCCTTCTGCACTGTACGGTTTCTATGATTCTAAGTAATTAAATGAAGAAGGTGAAAGCCAAAAAGAACCTGCTGTCATCACAGAAGGGAGGTGGATGGTTAGTATTCCTGAACAAGAGTTGTTAACATGACCATCTTTGAGCTGAAGGGAACATGCTTACTGTCTGCCAATGATACCTCTCCACAGTAAATCAGTTAATACATCCTTCAGGCAGAAGAATTAACAACTTGTGTCACCATTGATGATCCGATCACGATCATTAAGTCGCTGATGAAAATGATTCATTGCAGGAGTGTGTTTGTATTCTCAAGTGTCAGTGCTCTCGCCTCTGAATCAGGCTGCAGCTCACTGTGCCGAACATTGAGGAAACTCCTTTACATTTGGACCACAGATCGACTGGTGATGAATGGATGATGTAATTTCGAGTGGTTGGGTGAGCTTTGTGTACATTGTCCTTTTGAAATTCAAAGAACAACTGAATTTTTTGCACTTCTACATTCTTTGATACTCTTTGGTTTCTTGTTGAATATCTAATATTAAAAATAAATAGTTCAAAATTCCTTTCAGTGAAAAGCCACTAATGGAACATGGTGATTTTATTTTTATTCATTCGTGGGACATGAACACACTGGCTGGGCCAACATTTATTACCCATCCCTAGTTGCCCAAGGACAGTTGAGAGTCAAACACATTGCTGTAGCTCTGGAGTCACATGTAGGCCAGACCAGATAAGGATGGCAGATTTCCTTCCCTAAAGGACGTTAGTGAACCAGATAACTTTTTATTTATTTAAAATGTGAGGGAGAATTTAGCATAGCCAATGCACCTAACCAGCACGTCTTTCAGACTGTGGGGGGAAACCGGAGGAAACCCACACGGACACGGGGAGAACTTGTAGACTCCACATAGACAGATGGGAACCAGATTGGCACAATTGAACTAAGAAAGATTTTAACAATAAGAAACAAATGCCCAGCAATCACAGGCAAAGGTAATAATGAACGTTTAACAATTCTCAAGCATTCTCAAGCATTGACATTTACAAGTCAATCATGTGATATAAATCTCTCAAAGTTCAATCGTGTTAACAAAAAAAGGCACTGCAGTGGAGCATTGTGATAAAAAAGAAAGACTTGTATTTATATAGCCCTTTTCATGACCACTGGATACCTCAAAGTGCTTTACAGGCAATGAACTACTTTATTAGAGTAGTCACTGTTGTAGTGCATCTGTTTAGCATCTCTTCCAAAAGATGGCACCTCCAATGATGCAGTACCTTCAGTACCCTGCCAGAGTACTAGCTTTGATGCTTGTGTCCCAAGCACTGGAGTGGGAATGGAACCCAGAAACTCAGAGATAAAAATGATCACATCTGTAACCGCTCAAACTGAGCCACGCTGACTTTATGGACATTTCTGACAGGTAAAGGATCCCATATGTAAAGAGAAAGAAGCACGGATTGGATTAGTTCACCAAAGAAAGTTTTGGCAGACTTTAAGGAAACACACTTGCATGATTTACAGAAGATCACTGAGGTATGTCCATGAAGTCTCTGAATTGGCATACACATGATGTCAACTGGAGTTGCAAAATGCAGGTAAAAAGAAAACTCAGTAAGATCAGTGACATTTACGAGTCCGCAAATAAGGATTTAGAATCGCAATAGCAGATTCTACAATTACCTTCTATGTTATCAGAAGATGAGAGAGACTTTAATGCCCGTAGGTCAACTCTTCCTCATTAATTTTGTTTCAGAGAAAATTTGGCATTTAATATCAGGATATAAATTGTAGTGGGTGACTGCAGGGTTAGAGGCGCACTGTAAGTGGAGTCTAATTAAAGGCCAGCAGAGATGGCACTGAGTCACTCTATGGGCATAAAATCATGACTAATTCAATGGCGTTCAAAAGTTTTCCAGAAAGAGCCAGAAGCTAGAAAGATCTGGGGAAAATATAAACAAATTGAGGTATAGGTGATCTCCAGAATTTGAGTCCAATTCTGAAATAATTCATAATGTAACAGAGTGACTATAGTAACAGATAACGCTGGAAAATCTCGGCAGGTCTGACAGCATCTGTGGAGAGAGAAACATGTTTCGAGTCCATTTTATTATGTTTGTATCTAATTATAGACTATAAAAAGATCACGAGGTAGGTCGGTATAACTAAAACAAGGAACAGTTTATTTAGCGTCTTAACAGTTGCACTGCCAGTTTAGGACTGACTGCCCAACTCCACCCAGAGTGGAGCTTGTTCCCCTGAGTCATCTGACCCACTCTCTTTAATCATAGAATCATAGGAATCATTGAATCCCTACAGTGCAGAAGGAGGTCGTTCAGCCCATCGAGCCTGCACCCGACAACAATTCCACCCAGGCCCTATCCTTGTAACCCTCCTGACACGAAGGGTAATCTAGCATAGTCAATGAACCTAACCTACACATCGTTGGGCTGTGGGAGGAAACCGCAGCACCCAGAGAAAACCCAGGGAGACGCAGACACAGGGAGAACATGCAAACTCCACACAGACAGTGACCCTTGGCCAGAATTGAACGCGGGTCCCTGACACTGTGAGGCAGCAGTGATAACCACTGTGCCACCGCTATGCCCAAAGGGACAGTACATTTATAAACTATATACATAACACATATGACACTTCTTTAAAAAGTCATATGGACTCAAAATGTTGATTCTCTTTCACAGGGGAGGTGGTGGCATAGTGGCATTGTCACTGGACTAGTAATCCAGGATAGTTCTCTGGGGACCTGCATGATCAAATCCCCCCACAGGAGGTGGTGGAATTTGAGTTTAATAAAAATCTGCAATTAAAAGTTAATGATGGCCGTGAAGTGATTGCTATAAAAACCCACCTGGTTCACTGAGACTTTATCTGGCTTGGCTTACATGTGACTCCAGATCCACAACAAGGCGGTTGACTCTTAAATGCCCTCAGCTCCAGGACATTTGGAAATGGGTAACAGGTGCCCACATAGAACCATAGAATTCTACAGTGCAGAAGGAGGCCATTCAGCCCATCGGATCTGCACCGACCACAATCCCACCCAGGCCCTATCCCCATAACCCCATGCATTTACCCTAGCTCGTCCCCCTGACACTAAGTGGCAATTTAGCATGGCCAATCCATCTAACCTACAAATCTTTCAGACTGTGGGTGGAAACCCGGAGCACCCGAAGGAAACCCATGCAGACACGGGGAGAATGTGCAAACTCCATACAGACAATCTGTTTTGATTTTGGATTGCCAGCAGTAATTTGCTGATAGTTTAAAGCAGAAGCAAGAGTTGCTCTTTGATAAAAGATTCACCTGGAATCAATAGAAGAATAGAGAATGGGACCGAGATGGGAAATATTTTATAAATGTTTCATAAACCTTTGAGTGGATAGGGCAAGAAATTTAAAAGTCAGGCTGGATTACATGTATCAAATGTGCAAAGAAAGAGTTAATCAGACTGTCCCAAAGACCACTAATGTAAATCTGCGATTGATGTCTCTTTACATTGTAGTAATATTAACCTTTAACCTTTGCCTCTTAAACAGGAAAGCACAAGTCAATTTAAATTACCTCTGGGCACTGGAGCCAGAGCTAATCGTGGCCAGTTTCAGAATGAAGCAGCTCGAGACAGAATTAAAGACAGGTCATTATACACCACTTCCTAAAGTTTCAGAGAACTTTTAATCATTTGGTAACAACGTGGGAAAACAATTAGATCCAAAAAGGAAAATGTCTGGGTGTGCATCGTCCTTTTTTAATTGGTACCAATGATATAGAAACAAAGGTCCATTTATAAATAAGGGTTTCACTTGTGTCAATGGGAATGATATGAAGCAGGAATAAACTTAACAACACAGCCACGGGGTGAGGGCTTGGAGCCCATCAAAAATAATTTTGGCAAGTAAAAAGCTACCTTTAAGATAAAGGCAAATTATTGTGGATGCTCGAATCTGAAGCAAAAATAAAAAATGACGCATCCAGACTCGAAATGTTGGCTTTATTCTCTCCGCACAGGTGCTGTCAGACCTGCTGAATTTCTCCGGTATTTTCTGTTTTGGTGTTGTGAAGAAACTAACTTTGTTGATTAAAGATTTTGGGACGATTCTCCCACAAAAGTTCGAAGTGTCGAATTCGAGTAAAAACTGGAGTAAATCTCGCTGTTCTTTTTTCTGCGGGAGTTTCAAAATGAATCTCCCAGATTCTGTGCAGTGCAGAGTGCATTGGCATGAATCCCATTGAAAATATATGGGTGGGGCCTATTCCCGCTGGAGAGGCCGGCAGCATAACGCTGAACGGGAGACTGTGCATGCACCGATCTGTCAGCGCCAAGATCGGCGCATGTGCAGTGGCCTCGCACTGCCAGCCTCCCGATCGCTGGCCAGCCCCGCGATCCCTGCATCGCCGGCCCTCCGACTCACCCATGGCCCGATCGTTGGCCCCCCAAACATGTCTGGCCAGCCTCACTCCCCCCTCGCCCCCTGCCCACCTCGGTCTCCCCCCCCCCCCCCCCGCACTGTGCAGTAGCCCCGATCTTCAATTAAAAATTTAATTAAGCTTAAGTTTACTGATCTCCAGACCCAGTGCCCCACCCCTGCAGTCCCGACCCCCCCCCCCCCCGACACAGCAGGCTGACTCCACCCCACCCCAGTGCCCAGCCCCGATCGCTGGCCTCCCTCCCTCTATCAAACAGCCCAAATGCAGAGTGGCTGCGGGACCCCTCCACCCCTACAATCTTCCCCCCCCCTCCCACAGGCCCCGACCCCATCAGGCCCTGACCCCTTCAGGCACTGCCCAATGCCCAGCGGGCAGTGCCAATGTTCCCCTTGGGCATTGCAACTTTGCCCCTTGGGCAGTGCCAGGGGCTCAGACTGGCACGGCAAAGGTGGCAATGCCCATGGGGAACCTTGGCACTTTAGGCAGCACCTAAAGGAGTCAGGACCTGATGGAGTCTGGGCCTGCTGGGGGGAGGTCGTAGGAGTGGGGGGGGGGGGGGTCCTGCTGCCACTCTGCATGTGGGCTGGGAGACCTCAATGACCCCCTTCACTCCAGCAGGGTCAGGCTGCCAGATCCCCGCAAGTGGGGAGCTATACTAAACCCCACTGGAGTGAACCACTCATGGCCGGGGGGGAGACGCTCGCGGGCCCAGAGATTTCAGTCCCGGCCTGCGAATGATATTTAAATGATATGGAAATTAGAATTTCATAGAAATCATAGAAACCCTACAGTACAGAAAGAGGCCATTCGGCCCATCGAGTCTGCACCGACCACAATCCCACCCAGGCCCTACCCCCATATCCATACATATTTTACCCACTAATCCCTCTAATCTACGCATCCCAGGACACTAAGGAGCAATTTTAGAATGGCCAATCAACCTAACCCGCACATCTTTGGACTGTGGGAGGAAACCGGAGCACCCGGAGGAAACCCACGCAGACAGGAGGAGAATGTGCAAACTCCACACAGACAGTGACCCGAGCCGGGAATCGAACCCAGGTCCCTGGAGCTGTGAAGCGCCAGTGCTAACCACTGTGCTACCATGCCGCTGCAGAGGGGCATAATTTAAATAAATTATGCAGCTCTGCACCAATTTATGGCACAGAGCTGACGCCGCCAGAAATCCAACTGCTGGAGACTCCCAGCAGCCATGACGCCCAGCAGGGAGCCCGCAAAACGGCCTCTGCTTGAGTCTCCCGACCCACTGCACTATAAAAGCAGCACAGTGGGATGGGAGAATCGCCCCCAAAGTTAATTTTCCTTCAACTAGTTCTGTTCAATCCTTTGTAAAAGTGTGTAATACAGAAATGTATGACCTGTTGCAAAGAGAGAGTGAAAGAAAGAAATGCATAAAAACTAATAGTTTTTAATGAGTACATGGATTTGTAAAGCTTAAGATATTGTGGGAGAAAATGGTTCACGGAGCCAGTTATAGAATCTAGCAACATTATGTAGACTTACATTGATTTGCTGGGACCAGTTGTGGACCTTGTCTGGCCTGCATGACCTTCTTCATGATATCAATGGAGAATATCGCACAAGATCCACATGTAATGGCCCAAGGTGCAGCTTTCCCCTGGGCAATCAAGGTAAGCCTGCCCAGCACAGCTTACACAAAGACATTTCATAGTCATAGAGGTTTACAGCATGGAAACAGGCCCTTCGGCCCAACTTGTCCATGCCGCCCTTTTTTTTTAACCATTAAGCTAGTCCCAATTGCCCACGTTTGGCCCATGTCCCTCTATACCCATTTTACCCATGTAACTGTCACTGTATTTGACAGTGCACCTTAAACCTATGCCCTCTAGTTTTAGACTCCCCTATCTTTGGGAAAATATTTGACTATCTAGCTGATTCAAGTCCCTCGTTATTTTATAGACTGCTATAAGATCACCCCTAAGCCTCCTATGCTCCAGGGAAAAAAGTCCCAGTCTCTCCAGCCTCTTCTTATAACTCAAACCATCAAGTCCTGATAGTATCCTAATAAATCTTTTCTGCACTCTTTCTAGTTCAATACTATCCTTTCTATGATAGGGTGACCGGAACTGTACGCAGTATTCCAAGTGTGGCCTTACCAATGTCTTGTACAACTTCAACAAGACGTCCCAGCTCCTGTATTCAATGTTCTGACCAGTGAAACCAATGCCTTCTTCACCACTCTGCCCACCTGTGACTCCACTTTCAAGGCTCTATGAACTTGTACTCCTAGATCTATTTGTTCTATACTCTCCCCAATGCCCCACCATTAACTGAGTAAGTCCTGCCCTGGTTTCATCTACCAAAATGCATCACCTCACATTTATCAAAATTAAACTCCATCTGCCATTCATCAGCCCACTGGCCCAATTGATCTAGATCCTGTTGTAATCTAGATAACCTTCTTCACTGTCCCACTATGCCACCAATCTTGGTGTCATCTGCAAACATACAAACCATGTCTCCTAAATTCTCATCCAAATCAAAAAGTAAAAAAAAGTAAAGTTTATTTATTAGTCACAAGTAGGCTTACATTAACACTGCAATAAAGTTACTGTGAAATTCTCCAAGTCACCACACTCCAGCGACTGTTCAGCTCAATGCACCTAACCAGCACGTCTTTCAGACTGTGGGAGGAAACCGGAGCACTCGGAGGAAGACACAGGGAGAGCATGCAAACTCCACACAGACAGTGACCCAAACCAGGAATTGAACCCAGGACCCTGGCACTGTGAGGCAGCAGTGCTAACCACTGTGCCACCGTGCCGCCCCAGTAATCATTAATATAAATGACAAATAATGGTGGACCCAGCACTATCCCTGAAATACACCGCTGGTCACAAGCCTCCAGTTAGAAAAACAATCCTCTACAATCACCCTCTGTCCTCTGTCGTCAAGCCAATTTTGCATCCAATTGGCTACCTCACCCTGGATCCCATGAGATTTAACCTCATGTAACAACCCACCTTGTCAAAGGCCTTGGTAAAGTCCATATAGACAATATAGACTGCACCACCCTCATCTACTTTCTTGGTCACCCCTTCAAAATCTCAATCAGGTTCGTGAGACATGATTTTCCAATCCACTAAGAGATATTCTCTCACAGATTTCAGAAATGTGCAGTGCAGTCAGTGGGTTATGCCAAGATTGTGTGTTTGAGCCTCACCTAGAGCAGACATCTAAGGGTGGCAGGGTGGCACACTGCTGCCTCACAGTGCCATGGATCTGGGTTCAATTCCAGCCTTGGGTGACTGTCTGTGCGGAGTTTGCACGTTCTCCCCGTGTCTGCATGGGTTTCCTCCAGGTGCTCTGGTTTCCTCCAACGGTGCAAAGATGAGCAGGTTAGGTGGATCAGCCATGATAATTGCCCCTTGGTGTCCCAAGGTATGTAGGTTAAGGTGGATTAGCTAGGTAAATATGTGGGGTTACTGGGAAAGGATCTGAATGGGATGCTCCATTGGAAGGTCAGTGCAGACTCGATGGGCCAAATGGCCTGCTTCTGCACATGTTTGAATCCCTAACCAAACATCAAGATGTGGTTGTAAATACAACCTTCTATATTTAAACATTATTGCATGCTTAATAAATGTATGACAACTGACTTCAATGTTTGGAGACTTGTTGAAAAGCTTGCATCAACAAAACCAGCAGATAAGGTTAACCTCAGTACGTAAATAGAATGGAAAAAAATTGATAAAGTGACGTGAATAGTTTTAGGTTTAGAAAGAGGAAGTCAATCAGATGAGCACTGTTTTATTACTTCTTAAGCTGTGGGTGACACATGCGAGGTAATATTTACTGTCCATTCATATTTACCCCAAAGGGCATTAAAAGTCAATAATTTAGTGTGAGATTTGAGTCTAATATATGCTAGAGCTGTTAGCATCGACAGCAGTGAAGCAACCAGGGTTTTACAACCGGCTGAAGGCTTTTAAGCCCGTCCCTAAATTATCAGGTTTATTTTATAACTTGCCTAGGAACAAATACAGCGATAAAACAGAAGGATAACAAGAGTCATACACTGAATTAGAATGAACAATGATTAAAGATGATTTAAACTGCCTCTACAGCAACACACGTAACATTTACAACAAAACCGGGGAACTGGAGGCAATAATCCATCGTGAAGAAAATGGATATAGTCGGAATAATTGAAACCTGAAAAAGCAGGACTGGCAAAGCTAAATATCGCAGAATATAATGCAATTAGAAACAAAAGCGAAGGAAGAAGGTAGAATCATAGAATCCCGACAGTGCAGAAGGAGGCCATTTGGCCCATTGAGCCTGCACTGATAACAATCCCACCCAGGCCCTATCCCTTTAACCCCACGTATTTACCCCGCCAATCCTCTGACACTAAGGGACAATTTAGCACGGCCAATCAACCTGACCCGCACATCTTCGGACTGTGGGAGGAAACTGGAGCACCCGGAGAAAACCCACGCAGACACGGGGAGAATGTACAAACTCCACACAGACAGTGACCCAAGGCCAGAATTGAACCCCTGTCCCTGGCGCAATATCACAGCAGTGCTAACCACTGTGCCACCATGCCACCCAAGATGATTACTTAGTTGCACAATTTGATGATAGCATAATGGGAATTAATAAATAGGGATATGACTAACAGAAGATTATAATCTATATGAATTGTAATGAAAGATAAAACAGGACCAATCACACAAATAGGGATATACTACAAACCATCTAATAATGGGAGACAGGTGGAGGGAGAAATATGTTAGCAAATGGATGAAGAAAATGGAATTTTAATGAGTGAAAGATTTTAAATATGTCCCCCCCTCTCTCCCCCAACAAATAAATAAACAAGAGGTGCTAAATGGTACAGAGGGAATGTTTTTTTTACAATAGCTGCAGCACTACTTTCTTATCCAATATGTAAAAAAAAAATCATGGATGTTGAAAGAATTTAAAGAGAAGGTGAGGCACATTTACATTCATATAAAAATCACCAGAAAGGGGGGTTAGTGCTAGAGGACTGTTGAACTAATGTGATTGCTATATACTAAAAGGGAAATAGTGTAATTTTAGGGGTACTGACCAATTAACTTGTTATCCCTGGTAGGAAAGAGAATGAATCTTTACTCAAAGATCTGATTTTTTTTATCATGGGGTTAAAAAGTCTAAATGGCAGCCCCATAATTGAATTGTTTGAATGAGTAACATAAAAGGTAGATATGAGGAACGCATTCCAAGATCTTCCATTCTTGGGAGGCTCATATTTTGAAGTTATCACAAAAGTTTTGCTCGGGAACCGCTTGGAAGTCCATATGCAAGGACTGTAAGGGATTGCCCAGGAAGTTCCAAATTCCAATGGGCAATTCACCTGCATCTGGAATCCTTTGAAACTCTGACTTAAAACCCGAGACTTTGGATGGTTCCGACTCACTAAACAGAAACGTTACCCAGGAAAGGTTAAAAGGATTAAAATCAATTCTCCTCACTGGACCCGCTGACTACAATCCCCAATTCCCCACCCCTGACTATTCATTCCCTTTACTACCCTTGACACCCATGCCCACCCAGTCCCCACAACCCCCAACTCCCCTGACCGCCCAACTACCCCTCAAACACCCCACTACCCTCCCAAACTCCCTGGCTACCTCTCCAACACCCCCCCCCCCCCCACTATCATCCCCCCTGCCCCCCACACACGGTTACCCACACAGCCCTGGCAATTCTCCCCCCTCCCAATTTACCTCTGACCACCCAACCAACCCTGGAGTCCCCCTTGCCACCAGACTCCTGACTACCCCTGACTAATCCCCACCCTTTCAACTGTGATTGGTCTCTTTTTATCTTTTAATTCAATTCATAAAGATTTTGTTTCTAACATTCTGTTAGTTATGACCTTTTTATCTATTTCCAATATGTTAGCTTTAATTAATACAACTAGCTAACATCTTCTTCCTTCGCTATTGTTTCTAATTACATTATAACCTGCGATATTTAGTTTTGCCAGCCCTGCTCTTTCAGGTTTCAATTATACCGACTACATCCACTTCCTTGTTTTTTTTTATTAATTCGTGGGATATGGGTGTCGCTGGCTGGGCCAGCATTTAGTGCCCATCCCTCGTTTCCCTTGGAGGGTAGTTGAGAATCAACCACATTGCTATGGCTCTGGAGTCACATGTAGGCCAGACCAGGTAAGGATGGCAGATTTCCTTCCCTAAAGGACATTAGTGAACCAGATGAGTTTCTCCAACAATTGACAATGGTTTCATGATCATCAATGGACTTTTAATTCCAAATATTTTTTATTGAATCCAAATTCCACCACCTGGCCTGGTGGGATTCAAACTCGGATCCCCGGAACATTAGCTGAGTTTCTGGATTAATAGTCTAGTGATAGTACTACTCGGTCATTGCCTCTCCTTGTGATGGATTATTGCCTTCCAACACCCAGACTACCCCTCCAGCCCCTGAATATTCCCCACCCCATCCAGCCCTGACCCCCAGTATCTCGACCAGCCCTCCCTACCCCAAAATACTCTGACCCCCCCAAAACCCTCCTACCCCACCCCTGAACTTCCAGCCCCAACCTACTCCTTCACCCACTTACCTTACAAACTTAATACTTCTCGGTTGTCAAAGTGGCTTTGAACCAAGGGGATATTTAAACTTAAATTTCAAGCCATAAAAAGGGGACAAGGCTTTGTTTCCTCCGAATATCCTACACGACACTGATCTAGTCCAAGAGCAGCAATGCTCCACGTTATTCAGTAGGTCTAGATTGAAATTCCAGTCGAGAAATGTGGAGCTCTAGTCTCAGATAGCAGCAAAGTGGGAATCCAACTGCATCTGCCACTCCATGGAAAATCGGGCCAATTTGGGTGGCACAGTGACCACAGTGGTTAGCACTGCTGCCTCACAGCACCAGAGAGTCGGGTTCAATTCCGGCCTTGGGTCACTGTCTGTGCGGAGTCTGCATGTTCCCCCGGTGTCTGCATGGGTTTCCTCCGGGTGCTCCGGTTTCCTCCCACAATCCAAAGATGTGCAGGTTATGTTGATTGGCCATGCTAAATTGACCCTAATGTCAGAGCGATTAGCAGGATAAATATGTGGGGTTATGGGGATAGGGCCTGGGTGGGATTGTGGTCGGTGCAGTCTCAATAGGATGGATGGCCTCCTTCTGCACTGTAGGGATTCTATGATTCTATGATTCAATATATTTGGTCTTTGATAAGGTACTGCATAGTGAACTTATGTCTGAAGTGCAAGCGTGTGGAATCAGCGGACAAGTAGCAGAATAGTTAACAAGCTGACGACAAAGCAGAAAACAGAGAGTAGGGGTCAATGGTAGTTAATTCAATTGGCAAATGGTGTGGAATGCTATTCCACAAGGATCAATGCTGGCTTCACTGTTGTTTACCATTTGCAGAAATGATTTGGAGCTGGAAATCGAAAGCACAATTTCAAAATTTCCTGCTGCCAACAAACTGGCAGTGCAGTTAATATAGAGGAGAGCTGCATCAGAATAAAGGAAGCCATTAATAAACTTGCAGAATGGGTGTGTAATTGGCAAACAAATTGCAACAGAAGTGCAAAGGGGTAAAAGTAAAGAGCTCACATACTCCTGGAAAAGTTAGTGTCTAAGTGGGGTCTAAATGGGAGAACAGAAGGATCTGGGGGTGCTGATGTATAAACCAGGCTGCAGGCTAATAAGGCCATTTAAAAAAAAGTGAATAATACACTGGGGTTCATGACCGGATGAATGGATGGCGTTAAATTGGCTTTGGATTGGGGATTGGCTATCTAACAGGAAGCAGAGAGTTGGGATAAATGGGTGCTTTTCTGGTTGGCAGTTGGTGACCAGTGGCGTGCCGCAGGGATCGGTGCTGGGGCCTCAATTGTTTATCATTTACATAGATGATCTGGAGGAGGGGACTGAATGTAGGGTATTCAAGTTTGCTGATGACACGAAGGTGAGTGGGAAAGCGAATTGCGTGGAGGACGCGGAAAGTCTGCAGAGAGATTTGGACAGGCTGAGCGAGTCGGCGAGGATCTGGCAGATGGAATATAACGTTAGCAAATGTGAGGTTATCCACTTTGGAAGAAATAATAGTAAATTGGAATATTATTTAAATGGAGAAAAATTACATTGTGCGACTGTGCAGAGGGACCTGGGGGTCCTTGTGCACGAATCGCAAAAACTCAGTCTGCAGGTGCAGCAGGTGATCAAGAAGGCGAATGGAATGTTGGCCTTTATCGCGAGGGGGATAGAATATAAAAGCAGGGAGGTCTTGCTGCAACTGTACAGGGTACTGGTGAGGCCGCAACTGGAGTACTGTGTGCAGTTTTGGTCCCCTTATTTGCGAAAGGATATATTGGCCTTGGAGGGAGTGCAGAGAAGGTTCACCAGGTTGATACCGGAGATGAGGGGTGTAGCTTATGAGGAGAGATTAAACAAATTGGGTCTGTACTCGTTGGAGTTTAGAAGGATGAGGGGTGATCCTATAGAGACATATAAGATAATGAAGGGGCTGGATAGGGTAGAGGTAGAGAGATTCTTTCCACTTAGAAGGGAAACCAGAACTAGAGGGCACAGCCTCAAAATAAGGGGGGGCCGGTTCAGAACAGAGTTGAGGGGGAACTTCTTCTCTCAGAGGGTAGTGAATCTCTGGAATTCTCTGCCCATTGAAGTGGTGGAGGCTTCCTCGTTGAATATGTTTAAATCACGGGTAGATAGTTTTCTGATCGATAAGGGAATTAGGGGATATGGGGAGCAGGCGGGTAAGTGGAACTGATTCGCTTCAGATCAGCCATGATCTTGTTGAATGGCGGGGCAGGCTCGAAGGGCCAGCTGGCCCACTCCTGCTCCTATTTCTTATGTTCTTATGTTCTTAAAGATAATGGAATAATACCAGACCTGGGAAGATGTACCTGTCAGGAAAGATTGAGCTGTCACCCTGCCGTCACCCCTCGGGATGTCTCCTCAATCCCATGTGCAGCCGCTCACGGGCTTCAGCCTCACAAGTTTTCTCACATCTCCGGGACTCCCCTTCAGATCCCTTCCCCGCTTATGCACCGTCTTCACACATGCCAGGTTTCATCACCACCATGCGGCCAGCTCACATCATCTCCATTTGTTCTCCTGCAGGATAAGCAAACACACAACAGCCATGAGCGAGAGAAGATGGGCGGTGGGATGTGCAAGCTGAAGATCCTGCCTTCTTTTGAGGAGAGAGCCCTGGAGCTCGCAGGAGTGGAGCAGGCACAGGCCTGTACCGGGAACAAGGTGGGCTAGTGAGAGAAAAGTGAGGAGCCACTGCACCATCATCCAAATCAGCAATGTCAAGTGAATTCTGTGTATCCCAGACCACTGACCTGGCCATGTGCTAATGCCATGTTCCTTTCCTAGCAGGAACATCATCCGATCAGCTCCGGCCCATTCACCAGCAGTGTCCCACCGCCCACCCTCGACACGGCCTCAGAGGAGATGTCAGAGAAAACACCAATGATGCTGTCACCCGCACCATCCGCCAACGCAGAGACACACGCTTCGGCAGACAAGCTTCTGGGTTACTATCCAGTGAGCATCACCACTGCTTCTGCTGCATATCAAGCAGAGGCAGGGACATCCCAGGGATCAGACAGTCAAAGGTCTGCTGTATCCCAGGCCTCAGCTGTGCCCTGGCCAGGAGCTGTGCCTCTGGACATGTTCATCCCTCAGCTGCTTGGGATGCAAAGGCAGAGCCTTGAATACCAGGAGACATTCAGCGACTCTCCTGCGACTGCGAGGCTGAATGGAGGAGTCCCAATGCCAATTCTAGCAGGAGATAGTGCCGGCAATGTGTGGTACCCAAGCCAACAATGCCGTGAGGGAGAAAATCTTCTGTATTCTAGACATTTAAGATTGCTTTATGGTTTTGTTTACACAAATCTTTAATGGAAAGTCTAACCTCGTGTGAAATACTCAATTTTCAAAGGGCTTCCAATGCTTTGCAACTTCCACAGATTTTCAATGATTGGCAAGGATAAATAATTTTTATTCCAACTTTTATTTTTGCTGTGGGCTAATGGCTTTTTAGAAGTGGAATCCTCAGAATATTGTTGAGCATTGATGAATAGTCCATTAATGCTTTCTCCACAAATTCAATCACTCCTTCCATGCGTCCGTTTTTCAGTAAATTTATTGAAAGCAGTAATTTTGGCCTAAAGTTTGCTTTGACTGACCTGAAAGTCACAGCTTATAAATAAAATTCTATTACCTGATGCGGAGCTCAGCAGTAAATCCTATACATCTCAATTGCCCGCTTCTAATGTCTAAAGCGTCATTTGTTCAGAGGTACAGTACATCAAACCATCATGGAGTGAGTCAGTGACATGTTTGTCATCAGCTTCCCTGCTGGAGTACTTTGCTGTACATGTAATCTTGTTTTGAAATATCTGCTTAAAATGAATCATGGCTTGAACGCAGCCAATGATGATTTAGTGCATAGGGGATTGACTTTATATTTTAATCTCAAAATGTCCAGTCATTGTAAAAAGTGAAACAAAAGATTAGTAGCATTATCTCAGATGGTTCAGAGTTGTTGTAGGTAATGGTGTAAATGACACAGATTCAAGCCCATCTCTACTAGTAGGGTGACATGGTGGCACAGTGGTTAGCACTGCTGCCTCACAACACCAGGGACCTGGGTCCAATTCTCGGATTGGGTCACTGTCTGTGCAGAGTCTGCACGTTGTCTGCATGGGTTTCCTTCGGGTGCTCCGCTTTCCTCCCACACTCCAAAAAATGTGCCGGTTAGGTGGATTGGCCATGCTAAATTCCCCGTCAGTGTACCCGAACAGGTGCCGGAGAGTGGTGATTCGGAGATTTTCACAGTAACTTCATTGCAGTGTTAATGTAAGCTTACTTGTGACATTAATCAATAAACCTTAACTTTAAAAAAGACAGTGTGATATCATGGAAGTATTGATAGTTGATTAGCAACCGTTGGGCACTGAAGAATCTGTTAAAGAGAGATTAGTAGCAAACATGGGCTTCTGATTCTATACGCTTCAATAGGAATGGTTGATTTTTATGTCGAATTATGCCTGGAATTAGACATAAATCTACGCATGAATCTGAGGGAAAGAATCTCAGGACTTATTCGGCTGTGAGCCAGTCATTATTTTTGTCATCAGTAGCAATAAAGTGACCACCTTCTACAAATGAATTTATATAGTGCTTTTCATGACCCTAGGGCATCCCAGAACCAATGAAGTACACCATAACCTCTCAAGTCTGGAATGCCAGTCATATTGGATTTCAGATATTTCAAGATTATAGAATGAAGTTGGAATGCCTAAGCACAAGTGTGTGAACCAGAAAAAAACCATGTACGTAAACATTTACCTGAAAAATAAAACAGTGCTAAAACTTTATAAAGCAGCAATAAAAATAGTTTTGTTTATCCAAATACTGTATCTTCCATGTTTCTACTCTGGGAAACAGAGAGAAATCAAGAGAGAGAGAGATGGAGAAATAGACTGCTGGAAAGAGAGAAAGAAACAAAGAGAGAGAGAGAGAGAAAGAGCAGCAGCGAGATGGAGAAAGAAACTGAGAGATTGAGAGATAGAGGCAGAGAGAGTTGGAGAAATAAAGAAAAAAAATGTATTTATTAGTCACAAGTAGTCTTACATTAACACTGCAATGAAGTTTCTGTGAAAATCCTCTAGTCACCACACTTCAGTGCCTGTTCGGGTACACAGAGGGAGAAATAAGCATGGCCAATTAACCTAACCTGCACACCTTTGGAGTGTGGGAGGAAACCGGAGCACCCGGAGGAAACCCACACAGACACGGGGAGAAGGTGCAAACTCCACACTGACAGTGACCTAAGCTGGGAATCGAACCCGGGTCCCTGGCGCTGTGAGGCAGCAGTGCTGACCACTGTGACACTGTGCTGCCCCAATAGATTGACAGAGAGAGAGACAGAGACAGCACAGAGAGAGAAATCAAATCGTTTTGTAACATCGCGCTGTGTTTTCCCACGCTACAAAACCACTGCGTCCCCCATCACCTGCCTTTTCTGCAAGTGAAGCCATGCCTTCTCAAATTCGTTGTGGCACTCAAACAATCAAATGGCAATCTGTGAATTGCTTGGGCCTGCTCAGGGAATTTCCAAACAACCGGTGCTTACAGAATGTGGATTTCCCGACTGGAGAGATTATTGTAGACTTTTGCAATGCAGGTAATGACAGCCACTCCACGTCAGAAGTACTGGCTGCACGACTATGCTACACCTCAATGCCACTGCTTTGTCTCAGGCTTCAAGTAACTGATACAGAAGCGTCAAGTGATAATTGCGTCGTAAATGGTAACTGCACATATCCATCAATAGGTTGTATTTGTCTCACTGTGATCTGTAAGCATCAAGGATGAAATGTAATTTTATCATTTTACTGGTTTCTCAAGTATCCACAAACGTGGAACAATCTGCTTTTTGCAGCATTAATGGGTTCCACTCAATAATCACGGCCAACGTGCAATGCAGACTGTCATCACACATATCTTGAGTGATTATTCATTGACCTCAGTTGTTTTGGCTCTGTCCCCATCTCTGTAGATCAGAGTCCACAAGTGATGAGCGATGCTTGGGTTGATGGCTTGATTCTTCCATTCATAGACACCTAATGAGAAGCAATTTATGCAGCTACATAACTCTACCTGCAGTGTAACTGAGAGAACATTTGTTATGCTGGCGATGCATTTCAGATTCCTGGATGAATACTTCCGCTATGTTATGGTCCATATAAAGTCAGTAAGGCCATTGTTGCATGCATGTTGCACATCCAGAAACTTCACTGCTTATTATTTGATGCACACTCTCTTTGATCTCCACACATTCAATGTGTAAAGATAATTACTGTGGATATTGGAAATCTGAAATACAAGCATAAAATGCTGAAAGTCTACAAAAAAAAAGCAAGGCAGCATCTGTGGAGAGAGGAGCACTGGGCCTGACTTTAACACCAGGTAAGCAGGTGGATTTTGAATGAATTAAAATCTTGCCAGTCAGGATGATGACCTGTTCCTGGAACTGAAAATTGTTACAGATGCAGCAAGTTTTGGGAGAGGAGGAAAAGATAGCGTGCAAGGTAGGAGTGATTACATGAAGAACAGAACCATTGCCAGCACTTGGGGTGGCACGGTGGCACAGTAGTTAGCACTGCTGCCTCACAGCACCAGGGACCTGGGTTCGATTCCTGGCTTGGGTCGCTGCCTGTATGGAGTTTGCACGTTCTTCCCGTGTCTGCGAGAGTTTCCTCTGGGTGCTTTGGTTTTCTCCCAAAGTCTGAAAGACGTGCTGGTTAGGTGCATTGACCCGACAGATGCTGGACTGTGGCGACTAGGAGAATTTCACAGGAACTTCATTACAGTGTTAATGTAAGCCTTACTTGTGACTAATACATTAACTTTAACTTAACTTCAATGGAGCTGGAAAGAACAATTTGGGGCCCTGGATGGTGGGAAGGGAGGGAGTCAAAGAGAAGGTGTTGCATCTCCAGCACTTGTTTGGGAAAGTGATGTGGGAAAGGGAGAGGGTGTTGAGGGTCATAGAGGAATGGATCAGGGAGTTGTAGAGGGAATAGTCTCATTGGAATGTTGAATGAATATTGGAGGGGACCATAGTCAGAATTTTACAGGTATGCCCGCCCCCAAATCGGGGCAGGCGTGGCTCATGGAATGGAATTCTTTGTTGGCCTTGGGTGGGATTTTATGAGCCTCACCGGAGCGAGGTCGTAAAATTCCGCACCATGGCCGGTATGTTACAACCTTGCTCGGGTGCGCTCGTAAAATCCCGCCCGAGGCCAACAGAGAATTCGGTAATGCAGGCTGCACACATCCTGATTCCAGGTGTGGCAGCAAAATTCCAGCCAATATGTCTGATGGTTCGGTTCTGACCTTTGAAGATCTTTTGTAATGATGTCGCCTTCCACATCAAATTAATCCTTTTTTCTCAACTAAGGATCCCTTCCGCTGTCCATCCTATTTTCAACATTTTGCCCTCACTCCTTACTCTCCCTCCCAGAACCATGATAGGATTTTCCTTGTCCTCACATTATATTCCATCAGACTCCACATTTAATGGATTATCCTCTATTTCTGGCAGCTGCAACACAATGCCACCATCAAACACTTTCTATAATATATATAATGGTGCCTGATTTGTAATTGATTGCAACTTTTCTTTCATGCTTGTACTTACATATGTACCAGTCATAACACCTTACCCATTTCACAGCCATTAACAAAATGCCTGGGAAATAGAATTAGTCATAAGCAGCAATGAAATGTGCTCTGCACAGTAGAACATTTCTGTCTGTTTTTGGTAGACAAAAACCGATTGTGATGCAAACAGCACAGGGATTGTGGCAGCAACATGTCAATCCTGGGAAGGTCGCATTCACTGTAATCTTTCTATTGTTGCAAACCAAGGTAGGGTGTTCAGTTACACAAAATGCCAGTTTATTTCGGGTGTCAGATCGTTGACTTGATGCCTGAGAGCTTTCGAAGCAAGAGCTCAAGTCCCATCCCAAGGCTTGAGCACAATGAAACCAGAGCTGAAATGGAGTGCATGAGGGAGTGCAGCACTGTTGAAGGTTCCATCAGGTGAGATGTTAAACAGAGGCTCCATGTGCCTCCTTGGGTGGTTGTAAAATATCCAGTGGCACTATTCCGCGGGGGGATTAGCCCCCAGCCAATGTATATCCCTCAATCAACACCACACAAAAATGGATTATCTGCTCATAAGACCATAAGATATAGGAGCAGAATTAAGCCTGTTTCGGCATTCGATCATAGCTGTTATGTTTCTCAACCCCATTCTCCCACCCTTTCCCCGTAACCTTTGATCCCCTTACCAATCAAGAACCTATCTATCTCCATCTTAAATACACTCAATAACTTGGCCTCCACAGCCTTCTGTTGCAATGAATTCCACAGATTCCTCCCTCTGGCTGAAGAAATTCCTCCTCATCTCATTATCACATTGTTGGTCACGTGAGTTTGCTGGCGTAACCTGGCTGCTGAGTTCCCTACATTTGAACTGACCATAGTTCAAAAGTGCTTCATCCGCTGGAAGTGTCTCGTGGTTGTGAAAAGTGCCCATAAATTCAAGTATTCTTCATTTAGGTTTTTCATTGGGGATATTCTAACTCCAGCCCAAGTTGAAACCAAATTTCAAAGGTACCCAGGGAAGTGGTTGGACCACTGGTAATTACAGCAGATATCCAATCAACTTATTTACATTATGAAACATGTAAAAAGGTACGCATGATGGAAACACCATTGTTGCAAGTCAAAGTTGTTGTCAGCAATCTCAAGCTAGTGGGCGGAATTTTATGGCTCACCACGCCGGTCAATCACAGTATACGGGGAGACGCGGGTGCCTGCGAAATGATGCCCCCAGAGCTCAGCAACCGGCTTCAGAGGCGAGCTGAGACTCCACCCCCGCCCCCTACTGGTGAGATTCCCATTACAGCCTCTGTATTGCACAGAGTGCCGTAAATTACCATTATTTAGCTCACTGAAAAAAAGGCAAGAAAACCTCCCATTTTTCTCACCTGTTTTACACTTAGAAATTTTTGAGAAAATTTTACCCAGCATCTATGGTGTAATGGTACACTAAATCTTTTATACACACAGACATTTTATATATCCCTTCACTGCCCCCTTGACAGGGTATCTTGTTAATTACCATTCACCTTCATCCTGATTTGTTGAGGTTGGAGATCTGTTGAATCATAGAATCATAGAAACCCTACAGTGCAGAAAGAGGCCATTTGGCCCATCGAGTCTGCACCGACCACAATCCCACCCAGGCCCTACCCCCATATCCCGACATATTTACCCACTAATCCCTCTAACCCACGCATCTCAGGACACTAAGGGGCAATTCTTTTTAGCATGGCCAATCAACCTAACCTAACCCGCACATCTTTGGACTGTGGGAGGAAACCGGAGCACCCGGAGGAAACCCACGCAGACACGAGGAGAATGTGCAAACTCCACACAGGAGGAGCCAACATGATTTTCATATCTTTCTCTGCACTTCCTCTGTCTAGAAATCAAACTGAATCAACAACGTAAAACATTACGTTTCTTGCCTGTGGCTTGGAATGATTTCAAAAGGGATAATTTATACATGGTTAAATAAGGCCAATTAACCAGTTCATGTCTGTCCATCCAAGTTCGTTGAGATTTTCATTACACGGACTCAATATGCTTTGGTAAAAATAATACACGTTCACTGTATAATATCTGCCAAGTGATGAAATTTAGGAGATTAATTTATTCATTGTGGAATTACTCTACATTTAATTAACAGGATAGTATATCCTGATTGTCAGAAAACCCTTGGACTTTTACCATGATACTTCAGATTTCTTTTTCATGTGACACGTTTCTTAAATCAAATGCCAAGCCAATTCATTGTGCTATTAGAGGTAGCTACATAATGCCAACACATTAATTATATTAAAAGCAATGCCTTTCTGCTATTACTGATTAAGAATGATTCATTAAAATTCATTTCAATCAAACCTGCTACACTGCTGCCGTTTCTAAGGTTGGGAATAAAACGGCTTGTAAGGTGAATTGAGTGGAGCATTAGAAAGGATTACCAAAAATTCTCTGCAGCAAAAATAAAAATGATCTTTTTCGCAACTGAAAATTTGAAGAAGTTAACAACATACCAGGAACATATTTTACTGTAGAAATAGAATTTTTGTGACGCGAATCCCATTGGAATAATAGCAAAATATATGAAATGTCCAGCAGAGACTGCAGCTGGCATAGTGGCACTGTGGTTAGCGCTGCTGCCTCACAGCGCCAGGAACCTGGGTTAGATTCCCGGTTTGGGTCACTGCCTGTGTGGAGTTTGCATGTTCTCCCCATCTCTGCGTGGGTTTCCTCTGGGTGCTCCAGTTTCATCCCACAGTCTGAAAGATGTGCTGCTTATGCGTGTTGGCCATGCTAAATTCTCCTTCAGTGTACCCAAACAGGCACCGGAGTGTGTTGCCTAGGGGATTTTCACAGTAACTTCATTGCAGTGTTAATGTAAGCCTACTTGTGACACTAATAAATAAACTTTAAAAAACTTTAAACTCAAACAGGAAAACCCTCAGATCTGTAATTTAAAATAGCCACGTAGTAAATAACTGTAAAATTATAGAGTGTGGGAGTAAAATGAGTGCAATAATGTAAGAAATCAGAGCAGTCCATACTGTCCTTCAGCCTGCTCCACCATTCAATAAGATCAGGCCTGATCTAATCATTGCTTCACAGTACTGCCTGTTCCCCATAAGACTTGATTCTATTATAGGTCAAGAAACTGTCTCTATTAGCCTCAGACACTGTCACTGGGATTTTACGATGTCGCTCGGGTGAGGCTCGTAAAATCCCACCTAAGGCCAATGGAGAATTTCATTCTTCTAAACTCCAGAGAGGGTAGGCCCAACCCTTCCCTCATAAAACAACCCTTTCATCCCAGGAATCAAACTAGTGACCCTTCTCAGGACTGCATCCAATGCAAGTATGCCCCCCCCCTTAAATAATAAGATAAAAACTGTACACAGTGCTCGAGGTGTGGTATCATCTTGTACCAAGACTTCTCTACCTTCTAGCCGAACAGGCGCCAGAGTGTGGCGACTAGGGGATTTTCACAGTAACTTCATTGCCGTGTTAATGTACGCCTACTTGTGACAATAATAAATAAACTAAACTAAAACATTGCATAAAATGCCGACATTCAATTTGCCTTTCTAAATACTTGCTGTATCCACAGGCTAACATTTTATCGTTCATGCACAGGGACGCCCTCTGCACTGCAGCATTCTTCAGTATCCCTCCCTTTACATAATATTTTGCCTTTCTATCATTCCTACCAAAGTGAACACCCTCACATTTTTTCACATTTTGTGCCATCTGCCAAATGTTTGCTGACTCACTTCACCCGTTTATATCCCTCTGCAAAATCTTTGAGCTGGATTTTGCTGGCCCCAAGTGGCAGGCCTGGGGGTGAAGGGCTGAGGGGAGGGGGGCAGTTGGTCATAAGTCGAGGCAGCTCCTCAGTGCATTTCTACCACCGTGGCTTGGGAAGCGGATCAGCTGCCAATTCTGAAAATTTACCATTGTTGAGGAACCCACTCAATGTCAAATATCTGGTGGAGCAATCCCTCCAGCATGTGGGTTAAAGTTTATTTTGTAGTGTCACAAGGAGGCTTACATTAACACTGCAATCAAGTTACTGCGAAAATCCCCTAGTCGCCACACTCTGGCGCCTGCTCGAATACACTGAGGGAGAATTTAGCATGGACAATGCACCTAACCTGCACGTCTTTCGGACTGTGGGAGGAAACTGGAGCACCCGGAGGAAATCCACGCAGACATGGGGTGGACATACAAACTCCACACAGACAGTTACCCAAGCCGGGAGTCGAATTCAGGTCCCTGGCGCTGTGAAGCAGCAGCGCTAACCACTGTGCCACCGGAGTGGTAGAAAGGGAGGCATTGGGGCCAGAAGTTCCATGCTGCAAAAAGGGAGCTGCATTACGGGAAGGTGGTAGTGTAGAAAGCCTCGGGGTAATGCTCTGGGGACCCGGGTTCAAATCCCGCCACAGCAAATGGTGAAATTTGAATTCCATAAAATTCTGGACTTGTAGGCCAGTACTCGCCGTTGCGACTCCATGGGTCCGACAACGGGAATTTCTGTTGCCCTTGGGCGGAAATTTTCGGTCTCGCCTGAGAGAGGCCATAAAGTCTAACGATGACCATGAAATCATCGCTGATTTTGGAATAGATCCATCTGGTTCATTAATGTGCAGGAAATCTGCCATCTTTACCTGTACATGGTTTGTATGCAACTTTAGATCCACAATCATGTAAATGATTTTAAAAAATGCCTTCTGAAACGCAATAAGTTCTCGGACAATTAGGGATGGGCAATAAATGCTGGCCCAGCCAGCAATGCCCACATCCCATGGATGAATAAAAAAAGTACCAAAGGCCAATCTAGTTGAGGGATTTTCCTTCAAACCCCGATTCATGCACTACTCCAGATGGCAATTAATTGAATATTTCTTTTCAGCGCAGCAATCATTCTTCCGTGTTGCAATCCCGATCTGCCTCAGCAGCATCCACCTCTCATAGTGGGTGATAGCAAGACTTTAGAGCTGCTGGAACTTTGATTGGGGTGGCAGCCCGGTGGCACAGTGCTTAGCACTGCCGCCTCATAGCACCAGGGACCCGCGTTCAATTCCTGGCTTAGGTCAATGTCTGTGCGGAGTTTGCACATTCTCCATGTGTCTGCATGGGTTTCCTCCGGGTGTTCTGGTTTTCTCCCACAGTCTGAAAGACGTGCTGGTTAGGTGCTTTGGCCATGCTAAATTGTCCCTCAATGTACCCAAACAGGTGCCAGAGTGTAGCGACTGGGGGGTTTTCACAGTAACTTCATTGCCGTGTTAACGTAAAACTACTTGTGACTAATAAGTAAAGTTTAAAACATGATCGATCTTTAAGTTTAAAACATGAATTTAAGTTTATTTTAATATTGGAAGCCTGCCTGCCATCTTTAATTTCCCAGAATTAATTCCCCAGTCTCAACCCTTAAGGGTTTGACATTTACTTTAGCTACTCTCTTCCTTTTTATATGCTTGTAGAAGCTCTTAATATCTATTTTATATTCCTTGTTTGTTTACTATGAAAGACTATTTTATCCCTTCTTTTGTTAGCTTTTGTTGGTTTCTAAATGTTCCCTAATCTTCTGGCCTACAACTAATCATTGTGACATTAAATTAACTTTTTTGAATTTTATACCATCCTTAACTTCTTTCATTAGCAACAATAGTTCATCGTTTTCGTAGACTTTTTTCTCATTGTGGGTACTTCTCTGTTTACAAGTCCCCAGAAGACTTTGCCCATTGATCTAGCTTTCAGCTCTGTCATTTTGCAAGGTGATTATTTCCTTGTCAAGTCCATTTCTTTGTTCAAACACCTGCTGAAACTTTGCTGTCAGTTCTCCAATGTCCACTTGAAGGGAAGAAAGGATTTGAGACAAACATGATGATTTGTTTCATCTTGACTAACTCCTGAAATCATCTGTTGAATTCCTTTTCCAGTTTGTTCATGTGGTCACGGAATTTGCTTGGATGGAACACTCTGTTTGCCCTGTCGTTGGATTTTCTCCAGGTTTTGGAAGTGCCCAGTAATTTTGTTCTTTAACACTAAGGACTACAGGCCCAGTTTCAACTTGAATACATTCACCGCACTGATCATGTATGACAAATTTGACCCTCCCATGCAGTCCATGGTTCAACTCATTCAATTTTGCACTTATGTCCATAAGAAACATCAAGTCTAGCAACTGCACATTATCTGACAGCTCAATTCTTGATTTAAGAAAGGTGACAATTTGAGGGAGCAGATCTAAAAATCTCTGGAGAATTTTTTCTTGACTTAACTTACTCACATCTGCATGAAGGATTAAATCACCGTATGGGTGGCATCAAATTCATCGAGTAATGCTTTGAACAAGCAATGTTGCAGAGCTCTGGCAAGAACTGAGTTGAAGATCTTGACAACAACTGTTACCGCTTGAGAAAAGTCAATAACCTTGCTCACTAGCGCTTGTTGGTAGATAACACAGTGGCAATTAACAAAGGAGGGGAACTCATGATCATTCTCATGGGGCGGCACGGTAGCACAGTGGTTAGCACTGCTGCTTCACAGTTCCAGGGACCTGGATTCGATTCCTGTCTCAGGTCACTGTCTGTGTGGAGTTTGCACATTCTCCTCGTGTCTGCGTGGGTTTCCTCCGGGTCCTCCTGTTTCCTCCCACAGTCCAAAGATGTGTGGGTTAGGTTGATTGGCCATGCCCCTTAGTGCCCTGAGATGTGTAGATTAGAGGGATTAGCGGGTAAAAATATGTAGGGATATGGGGGTAGGGCCTGGGTGGGATTGTGGTCGGTGCAGACTCGATGGGCTGAATGGCCTCTTCCTGCACTGTAAGGTTTCTATGATTTCTACAGAGTGCGACAAAGCCTGCATTGACACCCAGCATTGACGGCAGACCCATCAGTTGTGATTGAAACCAGTTTCTTGATCAGGATGTTTTTCTCAATTCCATATCTTTTGAATTCATTGTTAACATCCTCACCTCTAGTCCTCTCTATGATTGGCAAAAGAGTGAGGAGGTCCTCCTTTGTTGTTGAGTCTGTGAATGTCATGTGAATGAAAACAATCAACCGTGTCGTAACCATCATGTCTACTGACTCATCAAACTGCAGTGAGAAACATTCACAGCCTGGTAAGTCTTGGTGTATTTGCTGAGACATGACCTCGGACAACAATTCCACCCTTCTGGTGACTGTTAAAGCACCAAGAGGCATGCTCATGATGGCTGTCATCCTTTCATCTTTGCTTTTAAAGTCTTTGAACAAGGTGTCGGTAGCAACCATCATAGTCTCCGCCATCGGTGAATTGTTTTTTATGTTTTGCCAGCTGACGGCTAATGTGAAAAGATGTCTTTTTGCCAGCCTTGCCTTTAGCCACAGGTTTTGAAAAGAGTGACTGTTGAGCTTTCAGAATTCCCTTTAGCTCCCCAAATTCCTTAGTCTGAATCATATTGTTTAACGGGGAATTTTCTTGAAACTTTGCATGCATTGTCTTGTGATGCCATTCCAAATTACCTCTTTTACTCAAGGCTGTTGACAAATGAGGCAAATGGTCTTATCCTTGACATTCATAAAAAGGAATTCATTTTCCTGTTCCTGGTGGGAATGGTAGGTGTTTGCCCTCTTGGAGATCCCTGGCTCCTCACTCATCATTGTGTCTTCACTGAGCTTATTCCACATTTTGGTGCCGGCGAGGATCTAGTTGCCCGAGTCTCATGGATTTTTGACATGGTTCACCAGGCAATGAACTGATTGGTCTATGTGCTGAAAATTGACTTTTCGAGACCCCAGGATCAACCTGTTGATCACAATCAGCTATGTGGAGAACACAGCTTTACAGAAGGGAGTCTAAAGTCACTCCTAGCTTCCAACTGGTTCACGTCTCCCCATTTCTCCAAGTCTTAACATCCTGTGACTGACAAAACATTCTTCCCTCAGTTTTCAGAGAATTTCCAAACTGACTACCAGCAGTGAGGCCCATATGCTCTGGCAATATCTCGTCTCTACCTCAAGGGACAGGTCTTCCAGATTCTTTACAGAGACAGGGGATGGATCGCTTCAACCAGAGACCAACCTCCTTCACGCAGTTCACCTGGTAGCTCACCGTGGATTTGCAGCCTTCTCCAATTTGCTAAGTGCACCAGCCACAGTGCTTTGCCTTTGTGAGACTTCTCTCCCTCTCTCTTTCTGCCCAAAACAAGTGTTCATTTTACCACTGGTAGCTTCACCTTCCATCATTCATTGCAGCAAATCTCCTTTCTCGCTTTGAGTAGGTTTTGACGCTTCACCATGTTCTGGTTTAGAAAATTGTAGGCTTGGCTCAGACTGGTTAACAAGAACAATATTGCTGAGTTCTGGTAATCCCTTTAGCCTTCTGGACCCACAGGTGTGTATCGCAAACCCGGGAGAAATTCTCTGCCATAATCCTCTCTACCTTTTGGATTCAACAATTTATTTTGTTCTTCTGTAGTGGGAAAATTACCAAGCGCGATAAAATCAGTAGAGAATGTTGCAAATTGGATTTATCCACACACTATAACCACCGCACATGATTAAACTCATTTGTTCTTTTTCTAGTTGGGTACATTTTCTCACTTAACAGCTAAGTTTGTCCCTTACTGCTGTTTTTGACAGTGGGTCACTCTCATTTTGTCCTCCACACAAAGGAAGGGTCATAACCCTTCCTTTCCAAAAAATAATGCAATTTCTATTGTTTAACTTATCGGATGTAAAATCAATGCGTTGGAAAAGACTGAAAGTCATCAAGATGTGCTGATTTCCCAAGTGCAAGCCTGTTCCATTTCAACCAGATCCATCAGTTACTATCTATTTCCAGCAATAACATAATGGGGTTCAGCAACTGATAAAGATAATGACTCCTCTGCCATTTGCGACTCTAATGAGCATGTTCATTAGGACTCATTAAAAATGCAGTGCCACTGCCGTAGGTTTTTGTTTCTAATCAGAATTACAGTGACATCAATTTTCAAACACACTGATGCATTACCACCATCTTCCCTATTGCTACACAGAAGTCCTAAGGGATCCTGGACAAAGGTAGATTGAAAAGTAATAAGCCTATTAATTATTTCTGTAAAGTTTTGTTGTTCTCATTGCCTGTTTCATCAAATCAGAGCATCTGCCTGCATTTTTTTTACTGACTATGCAATATTCATGATGCCAGTATTAAAAACAGATATACTCAGCAGGTCTGACAGCATCTGTGGAGAGAGGAATCGAGTTAACGTTTCAAGCCTGTGACCTTTCATCAGAACTGGGAAAAGTCAGAAACCATAGAATCCTGACAGTGCCGAAAGAGGCCTTTCAGCCCATCAAGCCTGCACCGACAACCAGCCCTCCCAGGCCCTATCCCCGTAGCACCACATTTTTACCCTGCTAATCTCCCTGACACTAAGGTTGGAATTTTACCAGCCCACCCGCCACTGGAATCACGCAAACCAGCCTCCCATCCATCGACTCTGTCTACACTTCCCGATGCCTTGGCAAAGCAGCCAGTATAATTAAGGATCCTACGCACCCCGGACATTTTCTCTTCCACCTTCTTCCTTCAGGAAAAAGATACAAAAGTCTGAGGTCACGTACCGAGTGACTCAAGAACAGCTTCTTCCCTGCTGCTGTCAGACTTTTGAATGGACTTGCCTTGCATTACGTTGATCTTTCTCTACACCCTAGCTATGACTGTAACACTACATTCTGCACTCTCTCCTTTCCTTCTCTATGAACGGTATGTTTTGTCTGTATAGCGCACAAGAAACAATACTTTTCACTGTATGTTAATACATGTGACAATAATAAATCAAATCAAATCAAATCAAATGGAATCGGAGCGAGCAAGGGGCGGAACATGGGAAGATCCATTGACCTCGGGTGGGATTTTATGGTTTCGGGACGAGCGAGCCCGTAACATCCCATTCGGTCAATTTAGCATGGCCAATCCATCTAACCCGCACATCTTTGGAATGTGGGAGGAAACGGAGGAAACCCATGCGGACACGGGGAGAATGTGCAAACTGCAACAGACAGTCATCCAAGGCCAGAATTGAACCCAGGACCCTGGCACTGTGACATAGCAGTGCTAACCACTGTGCCACCATGCCGCCCTATGTAATAGGTTTCGAACAAGTAGAAGGATGGAGGGCAAGATTAGGTGACAGGAGAGTTTTGTGGTGTAAGGCCAAAGGAAGTGGAAATGGGACAAGTTAAAGATGGAAAGATGTGATTAGAGGAGATGTGAATGGCAGGATCTTGAATAACTGCCATCAAAAAGGAAAGAAGATATGAGAGAAATGCGAGAGGAAAAGAAATAAGCACAGCCAAGAAAAATGAAACAAAATGGGGGCAAAGATTGTGATTCAAAACTGTTGATTGCAAGGGTAAATTCTGGGCTTGGGTGACTTTGTGGAGTTTGCACATTCTCCCTATATCTGCGTGGGTTTCCTCCTGGTGTTCCGGTTCCCTCCCACACTCCAAAGATGTGCAGGTTAGGTGGATTGGCCATGATAAATTGTCTCTTAGTGTCTAAAAATGTGTAGTTTAGGGGGGTAAATACATGGGAATAGGGCCTGGGTGGGATGCTCCATTGGAGAGTTGGTGCAGAATTGATGGGCTGAATGGCCTCCTCTGCACTGTAGGTATTCTATGAATGTATGAATCCAGGACTCTGCTGTAAAACACTCCTCCCCAATTTCTTATGGATGATTGGACAATATTATCACCTGACATCTCAAACAATTTGTTATTTCCCATAATACCTGGACTCTACACATGTCACAATCACCTCATTCTCCATGTTTGCATCCTATCCGCAATCCAACACTAACAGCCAAAACGTTCATCCAAAAATGCTTGGCTTGGTGTTTGGAATCTGGTTGCAGCATGATACATCATCTTGATACAATCATGAACCCACTGACAAGTACAAAATTACTTTTGTGATTTGTGATAGGAGATAATGTGCAGACAACAAAATCCACACTGTGTTATAAATCAGAAGTTGTCACAATACAAACGAAAAAGATGATATGATAGAAAATCTGAGTGGACATTTCCCACTTTTGTCATTCCATCACGCAACAAGGGAACATAGATGCGAACTGCAAACATCAGGCCTTTCGATTCATTGAAATCAATGGTCGGAATGTTGTGCTACAGCATTTCTGAATATGTGTCCATAGCTCACACTGGGAGCTTCAGAGCAAGTTGTTTCAAGTTCTTCGAAAATGAGTGTTGGACTGCAGACTAACTCTATGTAACATGTGCCTTGACTATGTGACATGTGCATGTGTAATATTAATCTTTAATTTAACTAGCTTGTCAAATATAAATTGAACTTCTTTAACGAAAGCAAAAACATTGACTTAAGATGGCTGCCACAGGTTACCTAACACATTTGGTATTACAAGTTGGTCAGTTTTTGGAAGTTTACAATGTGGACCTTGCAAGGCAAAGCTCCTCTGGATTTCACGCCTGTTGATGTCAAGAATTACTTCAAAGATTAATTGAAACTTGTAACTGACTCTCTCCATTTGCATTTCAGGCAGAGGTAGAGGCCAAAATTCTCTGATGTCATATGCCCCATCACTGCTGCCAGCGATAATGGGGAATTTGGCGCTTAGCCAAATCTCCTTTCACAGCAGCGGGACTGGAGAATCCGAGCCATGGACGAAGTCATAGAATCCTGGCCAGAATGTCTACCAGGATAATGTCTATATGTAGATCAGACTTGTCCAAGGCATGGACCACATCTGGACCGCAACACAGTTTTCAGAGGTCTGACATGTCCTCCAAGTGTACATAACAGTTCAACATCCAATCTTCCAAGAGAGAATTTTACTCAGGGGGAGAGGTTAATGCCTGGCCATCTCCCGCTCTTCCCACCCCCTGCATTAGTTTCCTCTATGCCCCGAATGATACGGTGGAGAAAGAACCTGTTGATGCTTGTGGGTTCAATGCCGGTTTTCCTGCCTTTGCTAGTATCTGGGAAAATTCTGCCCAATATATAAAACTCAGAATACCATTTGATTTTTAAATGCTCTTCCTACTTGAGGTACCATTTCTAAGTTTTTAAGAAATTCTTTCATGGCAGCATTTGTTGCCCATCTTAATTGTCCTTTGAGGGTAGTAAAGAGTAAATCCCATTGCTGTATGGTCACATGTAGGTCATTCCAGGAAAAGACAGTGAATTCCCTTCCCTAAAGGACATTAGTGACTCAGATGAGTTCAGAACAACAATCAATGATAATTTTGCGGTCGCCATCACTGAGGCTAGCTTTCAATTCCAGGTTATCTATTCTTAGTGAATTAATCAATTAAATGCACTTAAATTTCACCAGCTGCTGTGTTGGGATTTGAACCCGTGTCCGCAAAGTATTAACCTGGGCCTTTGGATTATCAGTGACATTACTTTTACACCACCATTTCTCCAAACTCCTTTAAAGTAACACATTACCCAGCTTTTTCCCATTTGAAATACAATTACTATTCTCTTTTTAACCAAAAATGTTCCACCTCACATTTACTGCCACTTTCATGCCTTTTATCCATATCCCCTCGCAGTTTCCTTTGGTCCTTGGAATTATTTACTTTGTTTCCTATTTTAATGGCCTTTCAAATTTGGATCCTACTCCCCCTCACCCACTGTGCAAATCATTGATGAAGATGGTGGACAAAAGTGATCTCAAAATTGAGCCTTGAAAAACCCCACTACCCACACCACAGTGGTTAGCATTGCTACCTCACAGTGCCAGGGACTCAGTTTCAATTCCCGGTTTGGGTCACTGTCTGTGCGGAGTCTGCACATTCTCCCCATGTCTGCATGGGCTTCGTCCAGGTAATCTGGTTTCCTCCCACAGTCCGAAAGACGTACTGGTTAGGTGCATTGGCCATGCTAAATTCTCCCTCAGTGTACCCGAACAAGCGCTGGAGTGTGGCAACTAAGGGATTTTCACAGTAACTTCATTGCAGTGTTAATATAAGCCTACTTGTGACACTAATAAATAAACTTAAATCTTTAAAACTGCACTGTGAAATTAATCTTAAATCCTAATCTCTATGTTTTCACTTCTAACTCATTTGTAATCCAATGTTCTACTCTTGCCTAATTTCTCACCCATTAATCTATTCCAGTTGTTGCATTTGTGGCAGCTTGTTCAAGGTTTGGTGAAAGTCCATGTACACCTCATCCACTGCATTTCCTCCATCTGCCATATCTATCAGCTCTTCAGAGATCTTTATCAGGTTTGTCAAGCATAACTTTCCTTGCTGAAATCATTGTAGCCTGTTCCTAATGATTTATCTTCCTCTAGAAATTCAATAATTTCATCTTTAATTAAAGAATCTAAAATGTTCTCTTGTTTCATCAATCCTTCCTAAAGATTTGGTGATTTCAAAAGTAGTAGGAATGTAATTTGTAGTTACGTATGTAAGAAAATATATGCTTTATCAACGCAGAATTACATTGTAAAACACCACAGTTATTGGTTGATAAAAACAAAATTGCTGTTTAAATGCTGTGTCTTAAGAAGAATGCCAGAGTGAAAAAAAGTGTTGTTGCTAATCGTTCCTATTAAGCTAACTGTTTTAATTGGGAATTAAATTGGTTTCTGAGTAACATCTCCATTAGCTGGTGTACAATCCATTAGAAAAAGAGATTATAGGCAAAGATATCCTTGTGTTTTGTCAGCTATTCGGAAAGATAAACTGGCACCTAACTCGATGTCAGACTTCCATAATTCTTAATAAACTGATCATTTTTCCAGGGTTATTGTCACAGGTGCTCTTTAGAACCAAAGAGTAGTCCCTCTGCAACCCAATGGTCTAAACATTAATTTTAACAACATCAGCATCTCGCATTTTCCTGCCTACTGCTCTGATTCATCTGACACTTAACTTCCTTTTACTTTGAAGAGGTTTGCTACAACAACGGGTCATATTTATATAGTACCCTTAATGCAATAAAACATCCCAAGTTGCTACGCAGACGCATCATAAAACACAGCATGACACCGATGGAGTGATCTTTCTGAATGCTGTTTCGCTGTCCAAATGAGCTTTTTTATGCTTTTAGTTTTCTATCTTTTTTTACTGAGATGGAAGTCTATCACTTTTCATCTTCTTCCAGCTTAAAAATGAAATGCTTGCATGCCAACAAAAGCTGAGGCAGAATCCATAACATCACAACAGTGCAGAAGGAGGCCATTCAGTCCATCGAGTCTGCATCGATTCTCTGAAAAAATATCTTACCCAGGTACACCACGCCCATCCCCGTATCCCAGCACATTTACTAGAGCGAATCCACCTAATCTACGCATCTTTGGACATTACGGGGCAACTGAGCATGGCTAATCCACCTAACCTGTGTGCCTTTGGACTGTGGGAGGAAACCTCAGATCACTTTAGATTTTAAAAAATTCCTCCAGTTAAACATTGGGTAGACCACAATCATTGCCTTCAGAATTGTTAGCAATTCATCCCTTAGCATCAATGGCCAGGATTTTCCAGCCTTGCCATGGTGAGACCTACCACATAGGATGCGGTGGGCCAGTCAAAAGTCCGTCAACTTTCAGTGAGATTGGAAGATCCCACTGGCAGGCGAGGCTGGAACATCCCATCAGTAGCTTGAACGGGTGTGCTATATTGCAATATCTGAGGATGCTATCATACTTCCCTCTCTGTTGGGATGGTGTAAATAAAGTTAGTTCAATAATCTGCGGGTGAACTTTTCTTAGTCTTAGTGCAAATTGCAACAACTAGATTGTTTGCAACCTCTGCACATTATTTAGCTCTGAATTGAACTTTCTAACTCATGCTTTCTCCAACACAGACTCTGCTTACTTCAATGTCAGCAACTTTCACTGCTGTCTCAGCTCATCTGCCATTTGAATGTTCATAAAGCTTTGTTAGCTCTTGACTTGCCTACCTGTGGCTTGGTTGGTAGTCCTCTGGGATCTGATTTGATTTGATTTATTATTGTCACATGTATTAACATACAGTGAAAAGTATTGTTTCTTGCGTGCTATACAGACAAAACATACCGTTCATAGAGAAGGAAATGAGAGAGTGCAGAAAGTAGTGTTACAGTCATAGCTAGGGTGTAGAGAAAGATCAATGTAATGCAAGGTAAGTCCATTCAAAAGTCTGACAGCAACAGGGAAGAAGCTGTTCTTGAATTGTTTTGTATGTGACCTCAGACTTTTGTATCTTTTTCCCGATGGAAGAAGGTGGAAGAGAGAATGACCGGGGTGCGTGGGGTCCTTAATTATGCTGGCTGCTTTGCCGAGGCAGCAGGAAGTGTAGACAGAGTCAATGGATGGGAGGTTGGTTTGCGTGATGGATTGGGCTACATTCACGATCTTTTGTGGTTCCTTGTGGTCTTGGGCAGAGCAGGAGCCATACCAAGCTGTGATACATCAAGAAAGAATGCTTTCTGTGGTGCATCTGGAACAGTTGATGAGAGTCGTAGCTGACATGCCAAATTTCTTTAGTCTTCTGAGAAAGTAGAGGCGTTGGTGGGCTTTCTGAACTATAGTGTCATCATGGGGGGACCAGGGCAGGTTGTTGGTGATCTGGACACCTAAAAACTTGAAACTCTCGACCCTTTCTACTTCATCCCTGTTGATGTAGACAGGGGCATGTTCTCCTTTACGCTTCCTGAAGTCGATGACAATCTCCTTCGTTTGTTGACATTGAGGGAGAGATTATTGTTGCCGCACCAGTTCACCAGATTCTCTATCTCATTCCTACACTCTGTCTCATCATTGTTTGAGATCCGACCCACTACGGTGGTGTCGTCAGCAAACTTGAAAATCGAGTTGGAGGGGAATTTGGCCACACAGTCATAGGTGTATAAGGAGTATAGTAGGGGGCTGAGCACACAGCCTTGTGGGGCACCGGTATTGAGGATGATCAAGGAGGAGGTGTTGTTGCCTACCCTTATTGATTGCGGTCTGTGAGTTAGGAAGTTCAGGATCCAGTCGCAGAGAGAGATGCCGAGGCCCAGGCCATGGAGTTTGGAGATGAGTTTCGTGGGAATAATGGTGTTGAAGGCTGAGCTGTAGTCAACAAATAGGAGTCTGACATAGGTGTCCTTGTTATCTAGGTGTTCCAGGGTTGAGTGCAGGTCCAGGGAGATGGTGTCCGCTGTGGACCTGTTGCGGTGGTAGGCAAACTGTAGTGGATCCAGGTAGTCTGGGAGGCTGGAATTGATTTGTGCCATGACTAGCCTTTCGAAGCACTTCATAATGATGGATGTCAGAGCCACTGGACGATAGTCATTAAGGCACACTGCTTGGTTTTTCTTAGGTACTAGGATGATGGCCATCTTCTTGAAGAAGATAGGGACCTCAGATTGTTGTAAAGAAAGGTTGAAGATGTCTGCGTATGCTCCCACCAGCTGATCTGTGCAGGTTCTGAGTGCTCATCCGGGTACCCCATCCGGGCCAGTCACTTTCCGTGAGTTGACCTGAGACAAGGTCTGAGGCAAGGTTCTGGTTTCAAGTCCAATTCCAGGACTTGAGCACACAAAAAAAATCAATGCCGACACATTGGCATTGTGGTTGGCATCACAGCATCAGGGACCTGGGTTCAATTCTGGCCTTGGGTAGCTGTCTGTGTGGAGTTTGCACATTCTCCTTGTGTCTGCATGGGTTTCCCCTGGGTGCTCCGGTTTCCTCCCACACTCCAAAGATATGCAAGTTAGGTGGATTTACCATGCTAAATTGCCCCTTAGCATCAGGGGGATTAGTGGGATAAATATGTGGGGTTACAGGGATAGGGTTGTCGGTGCAGGCTCAATGGGCTGAATAGACTTCTTCTGCACTGTAGAGGTTCTATGAATCTATGACTCTTATGCAATGCTGGGCGATTACTGCTCTGTGGGAGGTGCCATCTTTTGGATGAGACTTGAAACTACAGCCCTATCTTTTGGCCTGGATGAATGGAAAATATTCACGATTTGAAGAAGAGCAATAGAGTTATCGTGAGCATTTTGGCCAATATTCATATCTCAGTCAACATGGGCATTATTACATTGCTATTTGTGAGAGTTTGCAGTGCATAATTTGGCTGCCATGTTTCCTACATGACAATAGTAACTGCACCTCAAGAAGCACTTTATTGGCTGTCAAGTGCTATGAGAGGTGCAGTAGTTGTAAAAAGCACTAAATAAATCTAAGTCTTCCTTTGTTTTCTTTTTGTCCTGCTCTCCCCTCTGTCCATTTTCAATAAGCCTCAGATCATTCAAAACACTGCTGTCATTACACATCCCACAACTATCCCTGTTCACTCCAGCACTTTGTCTTTGCTGAAATATTTTGTAGTACAAGGGTCTGCTACATCTGAGTTAATATGGGACTGAGCACAGCAGCATCCACATGAAGAAGGCACATGACCTAGATGTAGGGTCAATGTGGTGTTATGCCAGAGATGTGACAAGACCTAGGATGGCGAAAGCTCCCTACCTGTACATTTTACTGTACTCTACTGTATACAGCTACAAAGGCCTGCTGTTAACATGCAAGAGACCACAAACTTTTCTTTAGCAGACACATTTTGCAGCCAACACCATCCCAAAATACTTTAGTTCCCAATTTCCCAACACTTCCAGTTTAAAATTCTCATCCTCATGTTTCAATCCCTTCATTGTCCTGTCTTTCCATACCTCTGTAACATTCTCCAGCACAGTTCTGGGTATTCTCTGTCCATGAAACTTTAGTCTCTTGTGCACCCCTAATCTCCATTTGCTACTCCATTAGAAGCTGTGCCTTCTCCATGCTACCCTATAACCTGAAGTTCCCTCCCAAACACCTCTATTTATCTGGCTAGTCCAGTTCAGTTTCTGGTCAATGGTAACTCCCCAGGCTGCTGATAGTGGTAATGCAGTTGAATGTCAAGGGGAGTTGGTTGGATTCTCTTCTTTCCTGGTCCCCCCATGCCAACACTACAGTTAAGAAAGCCCACCAACACCTCTACTTTCTCAAAAGACAAAGGAAATTTGGCATGTAAGCTATGGCTCTCACCAACTTTTACAGATGCACCATAGAAAGCATTCTTTCTGGTTGTATCACAGCTTGGTATGGCTCCTGCTCTGCCCAAGGCCGCAAGGAACTACAAAAGGTTGTGGATGTAGCCCAATCCATCACGCAAACCAGCCTCCCATCCATTGACTCTGTCTACACTTCCCACTGCCTTGGCAAAGCAGCCAGCATAATTAAGGACCTCACGCACCCTGGACATACCCTCTTCCATCTTCTTCCATCGGGAGAAAGATACAAAAGTCAGACGTCACGTACCAACCGACTCAAAAACAACTTCTTCCCTGCTGCCATCAGACGTTTGAATGGACCTACCTCGTACTAAGTTGACCTTTCTCTATATCCTAGCTATGACTGTAACACTACATTCTGCACTCTCTCCTTTCCTTCCCTATGTGCGGTATGCTTTGTCTGTATAACATGCAAGAAACAATACTTTTCACTGTATATTAATACATATGACAATACTAAATCAAATCAAATCAAACATTGGAGATGATCATTGCCTGGCATTTGTGTGACACCATTGTTACTTCTTGGACCAAGCCTTTGGTCACTTTTCCTAATTTCACCTTCTGAGGTTCGGTGTCAATTTTTCTCATTTTGCCAGAATGTTTTTCTACATGAAATGCACAATCGTAATACAATGGATGTGGTATTCTTTGTTTGTACATGAGCTTTTATTTTTATCTCTGCTGTTAGAATAACTTATTCTGGGAAATCCACTAAAAACCTATCCATCCATATCCATATGTCAACTTTATTGATCTGTTCTGGCCAGACTTGGGAAGATAGGTGATGATGTCATTAGTAGATATGAAGATTAATTTGAATGCTTTGTCTGTGAAGCTGACCATGACAAAGAGAAAATGAGTTGAAAGCCATTGAGCAGATGGAAAATATTCATTTACCAAAGGGGACAGATTATGCTTCGAATGTGTAGAGGAAATGGATGACCATGAAGTGAAGAAATTATTGCCTTTCTGGGGGTTATTGAGTGGTTAACATGCTGAAGGAAGCAAAAGCAGACTGGTAGAATTTTATGTGGTGACAGATCGGATGGACGTGTGCAGGTAGCTGTCACAGTGCTGTTAGTGACTGTATAGCCAATGTTTTATTGTCTCTGGACACTGTAAGTATCCATCAATCTACTGTGAACTACACACAAGTCTTTGGGTTGGGAGCAATTGCACACTTAAGAAGGTGATGCTTGACGGACTACCTTTGATCTTGCAGCCAAAGAAATTATAAATAAAAGCCCATTAATGTAGCGAACAATGTGGAATGTGAAAACACGTGGACATCCATGTGACGAATAGGCTGACAGCTTCTTTTAGAAATATTTGGAAATTCTTAAGCACCACTAAAGTTTGACATTTTTAACATCCACATTACATCTGCAATTTGTTTAAAACTGTGTTTAAGCTGATCAATCAGTGCCACTGTTCATCTTATTTGGAGCTTCAAGCACTTTCAATGCTTCAATTAGAAATCACGGTAACATTCCTCCAATTAGTCCCCGGTTTGAAAAGTAGTGTGCGAGTATAAGAGAGTTAAATATACTGTTAAAAAAAAGACTATTTTTAACCTATTTTGCAATTACTTTTCTCTGCTCCTGAGGTATTCTACGTGATAGATCATTCCCTACCAACACTCTTTAAAGTGTCTTGAGATGTCTTCCTGTACGTGAGAAGTGCGAGAGACACTTCAGTCATTGGTGATACTGTTCTTAAGATAACTCCTAGAATTTGTGTGGAGATGGACCTAAGTGATTTATCTCCCAGCCTTTTCCCCATGACGAAAGGAAGGGCCTGAATGTACCAAATATTTTCTCTAACAGCAAAAGACTATGGACTGGATTTAAGGAGGTGGGAAACATGGCGGCCACACCCAGTCTCCCATTGGAGGGACTGCACGTCAATCCCCAGAGATGGAAACACCTCCCAGGATTGAGTCGGAGGTGGGGATAGGCCTTTGCCAGAAATCTGATTGCTTGGGGCAGGTTGTCTATTAGGCTCATTATTGATTCAATTGACACCAGGGAGGGAAGTGGCCTTGATCCTCCCCCTCTCCAATGAGCCCCTCCCAATGACACCCATTCCCCACAATATCCATCCCACCCTCACAGCACGGTGGTACTGCTGCCTCACAGC
Organism: Mustelus asterias; assembly: GCF_964213995.1. Lineage (NCBI taxonomy): Eukaryota > Metazoa > Chordata > Chondrichthyes > Carcharhiniformes > Triakidae > Mustelus > Mustelus asterias. The sequence goes on from NC_135817.1 coordinate 64,585,975, forward strand.
TCCAGGGATCCGGGTTCGATTCCCGGCTTGGGTGACTGTCTGTGTGGAGTTTGCATGTTCTCCCCGAGTCTGCGTGTGTTTCCTCCGGATCCTGTGATTTCCTCCCACAGTCCAAAGGTGTGCGGGTTAGGTGGATTGGCCATGCTAAATTGCCCCTTAGTGTCAGAGGGACTAGCTAGGGTAAATGCATGGGATTGTGGGGATAGGGCCTGGGTGGGATTGTGGTCAGTGCAGACCCGATGGGACAAATAGCCTCTTTCTGCACTGTAGGATTCTATGACACCATGATTCACCAGTGGCTTGGATCCCTTGGTGATCCTAAGTCCTCTCCTTGGGTGTAATCCCACTGCTCTCAGTGACATTGCCTGTGAAGAAGATCTTTCAGCCTCTGATTGGTCCACCTCTGTTCCGGGCTCCTGAAACTAATTTGCTGATCTCCGGAAGGGGAGATCAGTGGGGGTTGGGGGTCCCTCTGCCACTCTGCACTTTGGGATCAATGGCAGAGGGTGAGAGGCCAGTGATCAGGGCAGGACATTGCGGTTGGGAGGGCGTTGGCCTGCCGGGGGGTTGGGGCTGCAGGTGGGGGTGGTTGGGACTGCAAGGGGAGGTCGGGACTGCGGCGGGTGGGGGGTATGGTCGGGGGAGGGGGGGTATGGTCGGGGGAGGGGTGGAGATCGAGGCGGGACTGTGGAGGAAGGCGAGGAGGGAGGGGCTGGCCTGGACACGTCTAGGAGGACAGCGCAGTGGGGTCGCGGGGCTGGCCAGTGATCGAGTGCGGGGCTGTGCACCAATCTGTCAGTGGCAAGCATGCACAGTGGCCGACTCAGCACTATGCTGCCGGCCTCTCCTGCAGGAATAGGCCCCACCCACTGATTTTATCGTGATTCACGCTAGGGCACTCAGCAGTGCACAGACTCTGGGAGATCCATTTTGAAACTCTCGCTGAAAAATCCAGCGGGATTTACTCCAGTTTTTACGTGAATTCGGCAATTAGAATTTTTTTTGGGAGAATCCCACCCACGTTGTTGTCATTGCTGTTGATTCAGGAAAGTTGGCAGATGAACAGAGGTGAGTTAAATTCCTCTACTACACTGCTTGTGTGCCAGGAAAAGCAAAATTACTTGTCCTCCCACCCACAAGCCTAACTTTAAAACACCTTCAATCAGTCAACACCGAGCCTGCCTCCAACCGATCTTGTCCAATCCTCTACCTGGCTCTGAGTAAATATTGTGCCCAGTATTTCCATCTTTTATTCAACAGCCAGTTTTACCTCATTTCTGTGGAGATGCTGTTTAATATTTTTTCGATGTGAAAGGTACCACAGAATTAGAAGGTGCTGGTGCTTTTGTTGTTGTAACAATGTAGTTTTGCATCACATGCAGGTAAGTAAGTATTGTTGTTCTCCTAATGCAAAATGTGACAAGTCAAGCACACCATCCAATCAATCACTCTTTTAGAAAGGCGCTATACAAATATAATGATGGAAATAGTGTTATCGACATAACTACATGGCAAATGCAAAATGCATTCTTTTTTTAGAAAGGGATTGGGATGAAACTTACCTGAGGGCCAATTGGTAATGGTAGAGATTTGCGGTTGAATAATATTCTACAATTTTGCTTTTCTGGCTTTGGAAATCAGTCCGTTGCAATGAACAATTTTTAAGCAGAGGGTTAAATGAATGGGGAACAGTCCATGTTTGGGAAGGTTGCACATTGCCTGTGGAGGCAGCAGTCTCACCCAATATGTTCTCGTGCTTTAATTATGTTTAATTTGGGATTATAACCTGAATTATTATCTGGTCTGACAGCTCGGCTATTTGCCATAACGCTGAAGGCTGTAGAGTGTAATAAAATTAGTTAAAACTGTATTAACAAGTGCGTTGGTTAACATCAAACAGCTTGTTACTGCATTTGAAATGCCAGGCACACAGTTCCCATTTGTTCATCAGTGAAAGAGAAAATTACAGCATCATTATAATTGGAGAGGAGTCATGTGCCAACATGGTTCAATTTTTATTTGTGTTCATCAGGACAATGCGACTAGAATTAAAAAGATATCAGATCCTTCAAGTGTATCTCGGTGGCATGTGGTAATATCTTTACATGCACCTATGTGGGGATTGGCATTGCGGTAATGTCACTGAATTAGTAATCCAGAGGCCCAGGCTAATGCCCGAGGGACACAGGTTCAAATCCCACCATGGAGGGCTGATGGAATTTAAATTCAATTAATAAATCTGGAATCGAAAGCTAGTATTCAGTGATGGTGACCATGAATTTATGTACTTGTGTCACAAGCAGGCTGACATTAACACTGCAATGAAGTTACTGTGAGAATCCCTCGTTTTCAATTCCAGATTTACTACTTGAATTTAAAATCCACCAGCTGCCATGGTGGGATTTGAACCTGTGTCCCGAGAGCATTCGTCTGGACCTCTGGATTGATAATTCAGTGACATCGCCGCAGTGCCAATTGTTGTAAAAATCCTTTCTCCTCTAGGGAGAAAAAATTGCCAGCCTTACCTGTCCAGCCCATATATGACTCCTGGCCCACAGAAATGCGGTTGACTCTTAACTGCCCTCTGAAATGACTTCGCAACCCATTCAGTTCAAAGGCAACTAGGGACGGGCAGCAAATACTGGCTTTGCAGTGACGCCCACGTCCCTTGAACGAATAAAGGGGACCTTACACTTTGATGCCATTAATCTTTATTTCCTCAGAGTTTGTTGTGTCAGAAGCCTGTCTCACCACTTGTTACGTAGGTAATTCCTATTAGCCAATTATTTTAATAATTTATGCATCACACTGGAACTTGGATTTATGAAATTATACATAAGAGTTATACTGGCTTCTCAGTGTTCACCCAATAATGGTTTAAAGAGCAATTATGTTATTCTACCAGAGCATCCTTTTCACTTAAATAGTGGTTTGACTGTGATTTTCTTTTTCGATATTTCACAAACACATATCATAGGATCCCTACAGTGCAGAAGGAGGCCTTTCAGCCCATCGAGCCTGCACCAACAACAAACCTATTCAGGCCCTATCCCCGTAACACCATGTATTTACCCTGCTAATCCTCCTGACCATAAGACAATAAGACACAGGAGCAGAATTAGGCCACTCAGCCCATCGAATCTGCTCCGCCATTCAATCATGGCTGATATTTTTCTCATCCCCATTCTCCTGCCTTTTCCCCATAACCCCTGACCTCAAGAACCTATCTATCTCTGTCTTAAAGACACTCAATGGTCCAGCCTCCACAGCCTTCTGCAACAAAGAGTTCCACAGATTCACCACCCTCTGGCTGAAGAAATTCCTCCTCATCTCTGTTTTAAAGGATCGTCCTTTTAGCCTGAGGTTGTGCCCTCTTGTTCTAGTTTATCCTACTAGTGGAAACATCCTCTCCACGTCCTCTCCACTCTGACACAAAGGGGCAATCAACCGAACCTGCAAATCTTTGGACTGTGGGAGGAAACACACGCAGACACGGGGAGGACATGCAAACTCCACACAGACAGTGACCCGAAGCCAGAACGAACCCAGGTCACTGGTGTTGTGAAGGAGCAGTGCTAACCACTGTGCCACCGTGTCACCCGTAATATTAATGACTAGGAAGACTGTTAATAGCTTTTTTTGTGTTTGTCTTATTCTTTGCTTATTATGTAATTTCCCCTAAGTTCCCTGTTTCAGCATCCTGCCTTTGAAGGCTGACCTTAGCTACCGACATCCTTGCATTATGTAATGGTGCAGCCTAGGATGCCTGCAAAACTCCTCTAAACTTAGCATCTTTACAAACAACTACAGTTAGAAACCACACAAGGTGTACAGGCAGTGACATAATCATGTTATTGAAACAAGGTCTGGTCTGGGGCAGATGACATCATCTTCCTTTCACGCAGTGTCATACATCTCAAGAGGAAAAACAAATCTTTGATGTCTCACGGACAAGCAAACGTAAAGGTCAGTCTCAGTATTAAAGCATTTTTTTAGGGTATTTCTTTCTTGACTTGAGTTGCACTTGTTCAAAAGGACAGGAAGCAGTTCCGTATTATAAAGACTTCCTCGATGAGAAGCCTCGTACAAAATGCATTGCATGCTCGGGCCTGTTCTGCTGTGGCTGTCTGGACATTTCCTACTTGGCTTCAGTTGCTGTGGTCTCCTTCATTTGAAATGCTTTAATGATAGTGCACATGTTGTGCATTAGTCTAATTAAGGCAAAAATCCTCAAATGTGCACCAGCACAATTCTGCAGGACTTGCCATGTATTTGCTCCCTTTTCCTGAAGTGCCCACTTGCAATGAAAACAAGAGAAATGCTGGGATAATCAAGCTCCTGAGGGGAAATGGTTGCTTTTACAATGTTTATTTAACATTTTTAATGCAGTATTGTTTTCATTACACGTATTTCCTCATTTATGAAATCTTTTGGAAACATTTTTTTTTTAACCAGCCAATCTTTTAACTCCTTATGGTATGTTTGTTCTTTTCAAATTGTCTCCAATTCGGACCCTCAAGGTACGAGATGAGAAGGAGGTATGCCAGGGTCATTAGCTGGCATCAGACTATACCTGCAGGTTTTGGCACACCTGCCTGACATTGGCATCCCTGGGTTGGCAGGGAACACGCTTTGTCATCTGCAGATGGACACCTGCAGCAGTTATATCTTCAGTGATTGGCAATGTTACCACTGCCCTCAACCATTATGTCTATGGCTCGTTGCCAACTAGTTACATTAAGTAGTTACTGTGCTACTCATGCATGTACCGAAAAGGTGATTGATGAATAATGTTTTAGTTCCTTTGTCACTGATTGAAGTGACATGACTGCTTACTGTCACTATACTGATATAAAGAACAGGGGTCACTGCTGTTGTTTACCTGGGTGTGACTGATGTCTATTGTCTGAAGTCTCTGGAAGATATTAAGCGACCAGCTCTGCCTCATGATTTGAATCTCCCCTGGTCAATTTTCAGCATCACACTGAAACACCTTTTACCAAAGTCACAAATGATTGTTTTTAATATGTTTATGTGACATTTTTAATGTTGCATTGTTTTTATCACACATTTTTCCATATTTCTGAATTATTGGGTGGCATGGTGGCACAGTAGTTAGCTGCTTCACAGTGCCAGGAACCCAGGTTCGATTCCCTGCTTGGGTCACTGTCTGTGTGGAGTTTGCACGTTCTCCCTGTGTCTGCATGGGTTTCCTCCGAGTGCTCCGGTTTCCTCCCACATCATGAAAGACGTGCTGGTTAGGTGCATTGACCTGAACAGGCGCCAGAGTGTGGTGACTAGGGGAATTTCACAGTAACTTCATTGTAGTGTTAACGTAAGCCTTACTCGTGACTAATAAATAAATAAACTTTATTTTGGAAACAGTTTGCGACTGCAAGCATTGTGCATCACAATCTCCTGATCCTGCTCAACCATTCCACAGTCTTTAGGGAGGTTGAACACACCTTGGCAGGCACGGTGACACTTCTAAGTTGTCTTTACAAAGCATGAGATTTTGAGTTAAAATAAAATTCTCCCTTGCACAGTCACTGCAAAATTATGCGGATTTGAGTTGTAAGCAATGCTGTCTGGAAGGATTCTTTTTATTAACGTCAACAATGAGTTTTACAGTTCACTGTACAAATAATAATGAAACAAATTCACTGAGAACATTTTGCCACTGGCACAGTGGTTAGCACTGCTGTCTCACACCACCAGGGACCTGGGTTCGATTCCCGGCTTGAGTGACTGTTTGTGCAGAGTCCGCACATTCTCCCCGTGTCTGTGTGGGTTTCCTCCGGGTGCTCCGGTTTCCTCCCACAGTCCAAAAGATGTGCTGGTTAGGTTCACTGGTCATGTTAAATTCTCCCTCAGTGAGTGTACCTGAACAGGCGTCGGAGTGTGGCGACTACAGGATTTTCACAATAACTTCATTGCAGTGTTAATGTAAGCCTACTTGTGGCACTAACTAACTTAACTAATAAACTTAACTTAACCATCCTCCTCCACTGCATCTTCTCCACTGCCTATCTCAGTGGCACTGATGTGACTTGATTTCACACTTACCCATCATGGACAGAGTGTAGCCGGCAAAGATTTATCTTCCTATCACCAAGCCATTACATCCTGAGTCCCCGAAAGGATTTATCCCTGGCCCTCTCCTCTTCCTTATCTACGGGAAACTTTTGGCAACATCACCCAGAGACATGGTGCCAATTTCCACTCATGCATCCATGACATCCAGCTCGAACTCAAAGGGAGGGTATGAAGGGCCATTAGTGTGAGAATCGCTCTGGGTTGACAAGGAGGGTATGAGGTGCCAATAGGGTGAGTGAGGGAGATGAGATGGCATCAATTCGCATGGATTGGGTATGATGAGTGAGGGGGCATGAGGGGTGAGGACCAGAGGACCTAATATTTAACAATATAACTAGGACAAAGTCCCAGAGAACCAACATGGGTCTACTATTTTTAAATTGCTTGTCCAATATTCAACCTATGGGGAGCCACAATTTCCTTCAGTTAAGCATTGGAAAGATCAAAACCATAGGGTTGATTATTTTTGCAGAGATGTGGAGAATCTGCCGACCTTTTAAATGGTGGTAAGGACATAGATCTGGAAGTTCCTCCCTCATTTTCGGCAGTTCCCATTTTCACCAGTAGGGGAAAGAAGGTGGCTTATGAAGTGCATAGGCATGAATTATGAATTGGCTAGTTCACTTAAACCCAGTAGGCAGCACAAGCAGATCCAGGAATGGCCTCACACTGCAAAGTGTATTCCAAAATGTTATAGTTGAGGCGTAAATGTTTTTGAAGGGTGGATATTTATAGGTAAATGAAACTGTCATGACATCAAGTTATTTAAATCCCCTGACCTTTAAAATTCACAGGATTTGCCAAATTTGCCTGCCTGCGTGTGAGAGTGAAAAGAAAACGTTTCTAGCAGTTTTAATAGGCATCTGTTGACATAGTCCTAAGTGCTATTATTATAGCATTATAGTTTTCAGTTTCCACAATTTGTCATTGTCACAGAGCGGGGAGGGGACAGGATGTTCACAGTTTGATTGACAGCTCAAAGAGGTTACTAAATTTTTAATTTCTTTGATGTGGGGTTTGAATATTTTGTTTTTATAAGGGATTAAGTTCTTGAAGGGCTATAAATGTACTGAATGAGCTTTCATGAATGTGTGTTTTTTGAATAAAGTGAAGTCTGCAAGAGATACATCAAACTTTATTTTGTCTCAGCATGATACCTGAGGTCTGCTCTTAGTGGATACCAGGTGAGTTGATAGAGAGGATTACAAGGCAAAGGGTGATAGGTGAGGGCAAGGTTGGCATGAATTGGTACAAAGTTGACATATGGGCTACAAGGGGCCATGGGGATGCTTTGCTGAGGTCACAAGTTGGCACAATTTTGGTATAAGGCTATGGGGATGGGTGGGCCATGAATTGGTACTAAGTTAGCAAAGGAACTATGAGAGGCCATTGAGATCTGTGGGGGTCTTTTGTTGGCATGGAGGATATAAGGGCACATTGGGATTGTGAGAAGGGGTGTGGGATGACATGGAAAGCATGAAGAGCCATAGTGGGACATGTATTGGCATCAGTTGGTATGGATAGGACATGGGGAGTGAGAGGGTGTGAGGGGCAAGGACTAGAAGGCCTAATATTTAACAAAACAACTGGAGTGGACATCCAAAGAACCAGCAAGGGCCTATTGACCATAAGACCATAAGATATAGCAGCGGAATCAGGCTATTTGGTCCATCGAGTCTGCTCTGTCATTCAATCATGGCTGATATGTTTCTCAATCCCATCCTCATGCCTTTCCCCCGTAACCTTTCAACCCTTGCCAAAAAAGAAACTATTTATCTCTATCTTAAATACACTCAATGATTTGGCCTCCATAGATTTCTGTGGGAATGAATTCCACAGATTCACCACCATCGGCCTGAAGAAATTCTTCCTCATCTCAGTTCTAAAGGGCCGTCCCTTTACTCTGAGACTGTGCCCTTGGATCCTAGTCTCTCCTGCTAATGGAAACATCTTCTCCAGGTCCACTCTATCCAGGTCTTTCAGTATTCCATAAGTTTCAATGAGATTCCCCCTTATCCTTCTAAATTCCATTGAGCACAGGCCTGGAGTCCTCAAACGCTCCTCATGCATCAAGCCCTTTCATTCCTGGGATGCTTCTCTTGAACGTCCTCTGGACCCTGTCCAAGACCAGCACATCCTTCCTTAGATATGGTGCCCAAAATTGCTCACAATATTTTAATATGGTCTGACCAGAGCCTTACAAAGCCTCAGCAGCACATCCATCGTTTTGTATTCTGGTCCTCTCGAAATGAATGCTAACATTGCATTTGCCTTCCTAACAACCAACTCAGCCTGCAAGTTAACCTTAAGAGAATCCTGAACTAGGACTCCCAAGTCCCTTTGTGCTTCCGATTTCTTAATTCTCTCCCCGTTTAGAAAGTAGTCTATGCTTCTATTCTTCCTCCCAAAGTACATAATCTCACACTTTCCCACAGTACTCGCAGTCCCTGTGGTCGTGCCCAATCTGCTTTTGAGGGCAATGGGCCCAACCCATCTCCTTTTTCTCCATCCTGGATCATAAATGACGCCACTCAAGGCACTTTCTCCGAACCGGGATATTTCCTGACATGAGGAACCCGCCACAGTGGTGAAAATGTGACCCATAATCTTGGCCTCCAGTACGGACTCCATCCCTTGTCTACCTCCGGCTATTCAATGACCACATCACTCATGATTTAAATATGCAACCCGTACACATGTGGCGGCATGTGTTTAATAAAAATCATGTCACCTCATGAAACAGTGCTTCTGCTGCCTGGACTTTCTGGAGGAGGCCTGCAATATTTGGCTGAATGCATAACACGATTCATCATTGTCCACTGCGTGTTACACAATCTCACTATCATAAGGATACTGCATTACCATCAGTTATCAGTGAGTCACTGAGGAGGAGGAGGAGGAGGGAAGGAGGAATCCAACACATCTTTCCAGACAGGCAATCCATGTTGGATAATCAGACGTACTACAGAAAGCAACCTCAATTCTCTATTCACCAACTGATCCACACTTTACCTTCCCTCTGTTATTGGCCATCTCAGTTTCTTCTTTGCCACAGTGCTGAAATAAAAAGTATTGTATGAATAAACGCTCCACACCAAATTTAGAAATCAAGCCATATCCCATAAAAAAGATAACCGATTGTCCTTGTGCGTTCCCTTAACGCCCATCCTCTATGTACCCCAGAGCACCCATGCAGTGCCACCCTAGAGGTTGCTTATTTTCACCGAGGGGTGGTGAGGGATTGGGAAGGCCTTGCAGGATGAACTAGACATGCTCTGATCCTAGGAGCCCTAGCTTCCACCATCTCAGTATGAGCAGCAGAACTCTGGAATGGCCCAGGGCAAAAGCACTGGTAGAGTGCTGCCAATGGTAGCACAACAAATGCTGCCATCCTGAGATGGGACAGTGGGTCCCATGGAACCACTGCCACTCCCATGGGATGGCACCTCTGCAGTTCTAGGTTGCCCGACTCCTGGGAGATACTGCAAGTCCGTTGTACACTGGTACCTGCAGCTATGATGATGGCAGTCTGAGCCTGTGTAGCAGCTGGTGGAGTTTGCATGTCCTCAGTGTGAGCCTCCTCTGCAACATTGAGATTTTATGTGGATCTGATTATGCTGCGATGGGAGCTGAGACTTCAATCATCGGGAGCTGTATCATTGATGGATCTGTAAGTTTTCTCACAAAGTTGCCCACCACTTAAGGGTGGGCTCATATCTCCAGGCAAAATCCAGTGTCTAGTTGATGCGAAACTCTTCCTTGCTCCTTGACGTGACCACCAGCTCACTGGAAGACGGTCAATGCACCAAACATTACATGTGCATACAGTGTAATTCGACCTTCTTCTACAGATTATTACATCCAAGTCCTTGTTTAAGTCCTCTACAGGGAAACCTGTCTGTGACCTTGCCCTTCAATAAACTAGCGCCTGCGTGATCCTTGTCCACTGCTTTGGCTGTAACCCACTCTTGCCCGATGTCTCATCAGGTAAAGATTCCAGCCCTGTACTATTCTCTAAAGTATATGCATTGCCAGTCCCTGCACTGTTGCCAGTGTGAGAGTGAGTGATTGATGGTGTTTCTTCATCATTGATGTCTTCCCACTCTTCCATTTCTTTCACTTTCACCACTGCCTGACCAGGTTGCAGTTCTTGTGTGTCTGAAAGGGAAAGGGGCACAAGGAGAATGTTGATTGAGGCAAGAGGGGGAAATCAAGAGGTAAGGCAGTGGTGTGGTGGTATTGTCACTGAACTAGTAACCCAGAGACCCAGGGTAATGCTCTGGGGTCCTGGGTTCAAATTCCACCATGGCAGATGGTGCAATTTGAACTCATTAAAAATCTGGAAGTAAAAGTCAAATGATGACCGTGAAACCATTGTCGGTTGTTGTAAAAACCCATCTGGTTTACTAATGTCCTTTAGCTAAGGAAATCTGCCGTCCTTGCCTGGTCTGGCCTACATGTGACTCCAGATTCACAGCAATGTGGTTGATCATAAATGTCCTCAGGGATAGGCAATAAATGTTGGCCCAGCCAGCGATGCCCACCCCACATTCCATGAGAAAATTTTTTAAAAATATGCTTGTGAATTAGGAAAAAGTAGTGAATGCAGGCGGGAAGTGTGTGAGAAGAAGGCTGAAGTATGAGGATAGCTTTATCTTCAATGGTTTCAGGGCCAAGACTAGTCAAGGCCTCAGTTACGGCCGTTTAATGTCAAGCGCCCTCTCCTTCATGTAACCAAGGACGTGTACAGCCATGCTTATCCCCTGCCAGTTACAATGTTTTACCAGTTACCATCTACATGATGTCCTATAGCAACTCATCAAGGCTTCTTCAGCAGCACATCCTAAACCTGCAATCTCCACCACTCAGAAGAACAAAGGCACCACCCGCACATCACGCACCATCCTGACTTGGAAATATATCGACATTCCTTCACTGTTACTGGGTCAAAAACCCTGGAACTCCCTCCCTAACAGCAGCATGGGTGCACCTCAAGCACATGGACTGCAGCAGATCAAGACGGTGTCTCCCCATCACCTTCTCAAGGGCAACTAGGGATGGACAGGATGGTGAAGAAGGCATTTGGCATGCTTCCTTTCATTGGTCAGAACATTGAATACAGGAGTTGGGGCGTCTTGTTGAAGTTGGACAAGACATTGATAATTGAAATACATTGGAATACTGAGCACAGTTCTGGTTACCCTATTATAGAAAGGATATTATTAAACTAGAAAAAGTGCAGAAAAGATTTACTAGGAAGCTACCAGGACTTGACGGTTTGATTTATAAGGAGAGGCTGGTAGAGTGGGACTTTTTTCCTTGGAGCGTAGAAGGCTTAGGGTGATCTTATAGAGGTCTATAAAATAATGAGGGGAGTAGATCAGCTAGATAGTCAACATCTTTTCCCAAAGGTAGGGGAGTCTAAAACGAGAGGGCATAGGTTTAAATTGAGAGGGGAGAGATACAAAAGGGTCCAGAGGGGTAATTTATTTGCTCATAGGGTGATGGGAGTCTGGAACGAGCTGCCAGAGGCAGTAGTAGAGGTGGGTACAATGTTTTGTCTTTTAGAAAGCATTTAGACAGTTACCTGGATAAGATGGGTACAGAGGGATATGGGCCAAAAGTGGGCAATTGGACTAGGTAACTGGGAGGCATGGACAAGTTGGGCCAAAGGGCCTGTTTCCATACAGTAAACCTCTATGACTCTGTGACAATAAATGCTGGCCATGTTAGTGACACATCCCATGAGTCAATAAATCAAAACAAAAGCAGAAAAAATTGATTGAAGTATAAGCAGAAGAGGAGAGGAAGAGATAGAAACACAAAGTCAGCAGAGGCAGGTAAGGTAGGGCCAATGTTCTCTGATTTAACATGTGCAGTTTCCCAGGAGATCCTGCAGAATAAAAATAAAAATTTCAAGCTTCTTATATCAAGACTTAAAAGTGCCAAAGTACATAAAATACTAAAGTAAGGTTGTCATTGTGTGGAGCTTGTTTGGATTTGCACTCAAGAGTTTATATGGATTAGCCAATCTGCATGCTTTCCTCGTCACCATCAATTACTCTTATTTAATCTCAGGCTTTCAACATCTACAGCAATTAATCTTTGTGGTCTTAAAGGCAGTTCAGGTTAAACAAAGATGCACTTTAGCCACAGAATAATAAATTGACTAGTGCATGCTATAATGCTTCAGTAATTATAAAACAAAATAAGCAATCTCAGAATTGACCAGGGATCAAACCTGGTATCTTTCTGACCTGTACTCAGCAGATATCTCATTAAACTATCACGGACTTGGATCATATGTTGACATCAGGCACTTGAAACTGATGCCAAAAACAAACGGCGGTAAAAATGTTCCATTTAACTTGTTGATCAGATAATGAAAAGATATGTTTTTTACAGGGAGCAACCCAATGTTATTATTTTCATCCGACTTCATTACCAAAAGTGTTTTAAATCAGTATCCCGACACCATGTTCTCTCACCATTGGTTTTGTGACTTGCTTTTGCCTCTATGTATTGAATCATACATTTGGTCTTCATTATAGGGAGATATTGAAGATGCTATTAACCCTAAGTTGACACAGGCTATAAAATAAATGACTACATGATTGGCTTTGGTAAGCCAACATGCATCGTAAAAATCAAACCCAGACTGAAGCCCAAAGACTAATGTTTAATGAAGTGCTTGCACTTCACAAAGAGCTGATTAAACCTAGCTGGGTAGGAATTGCAGAAGATGCTATTGAAACACTAACTAGGGATCAGTGAAATATGTCAAGCCACCAATAAAACATTTGGAATAATTCTTTAATTGCTATTTGGAAAACATACGTGTTTTAATGCTGATGATCTGATAGACTAGAAAATTGAGTAACAGCATGAATAGTTAACCATCAATATTTTACTGATCTATATTTTAACAAGGCATCAGATGTTGTTATGTTTAATCATAAAAATATGTAGCATTTTAAATGGACGCTGGAATTGCAAAATTTGACTGTGATATCTGTAATTTCAGTGCGAAAGATGATTTTTTGGTTCCAAAGTGGCCTTTGCAGGACACACACTTATGAAGCAGGAATGTGTGCCAGAATATGCAGAGTAGGCAGATTGTAAGGTCCACTGGTGTGTACTCAACCTAAGATAAGTTGCTGAAGCCTTTGAAAGTGCTATGATAAGTTCTAAAGACAGCACGGTGTTACAGTGATGGCAGCACGATGATACAGTAGTTAGCACTGCTGCCCCACAGTGCCAGGGATCCGGATTCAATTCTGGCCTTGGGTCACTATCTGTGTGGAGTTGGTACGTTCTCTCTATGTCTGCGTGGGTTTTCTCCGAGTGCTCCGGTCCCCTCCCACTGTCCAAAGATGCTCGAGTTAGTTGATTGGCCATGCTAAATTGCCCCCTAATGTCAGGAGGATTAGCAGGGTAAATAGGTGGGTTCATGGGGATAGAGGCCGGGTGGGATTGTTGCCGGTGCAAGCTCGATGGGCCAAATGGCCTCCTTCTGTATTGTAGGGATTCTATGATTCTATGACTAAGAGCTGACTTCAAGGATTCTGTTTGAGCCGTTGTTCCCTGACATGAGGTGGAATCGTATTTTAATCGACCAGCTCCTAGCACTGGGGTTTTTCCCATAGACAGCAAACTTGTAGTGAACCTTTAGAAAACAAATGTATTCAAACATGGAAACAGAGAGGACTTAAACTCACACAGTCAAAGGTGGCTACACCAATTTAAATTACTATACATTCCACATTCCATTGAACTGAAGATGACATATCTGCAAAACCCATCAAGACAATGGCTTCAAGACAGTGTGGAGGCAGTGGCATAGTGGTAATGGCAGTAAACCAGAGACCCAGGCTTATGTTCTGGGGACGTGGGTTCAAATCCCACCATGGCAACTGGTAAAAATTTAATTTAATTGATAAAAATCTAGAATTAAAAGCTATTATAAGTAATAGTGGCCAAAAAATCATTGTTGATTGTCATAAAAACACTACACATGACTCCAAACCCACAGAAAGGTAAAGTCATCATAGTTCCAGATGACCATAGGCTGTGACTGGTGGTGATTTAACCTGAAGATCACCACACCTCAGGCGAGGGGCAAGGTTGAGAAGATGGGGTCTTCATGAATAATCTCAGCTGGTACAGGAACTGAACCCATGCTGTTGGTATGGCTCTGCATCACAAACCAGCTGTCCAGCCAACTGAGCTAAATCGACCCCTTATAATGTGGTTGAACCCTCTGAAATGGCTGAGCTACCCAGCTATATCAAACTGCTACAAATCCTGAAAGGAATAAACTCCCTGAACAGCACTGTGGGTGTACTTACATCATGTGGACTGCAGCGGTTCAATGGGGCAGTTCACCACTACCTTCTCAAGGGCAATGAGGGATGGGCAATACATGCTGGCCTAGCCGGAGATGCCCACATTCTTTCTATACTGTGAGAATCCCCTAGTCGCCACACTCTGGCACCTGTTCAGGCACACTGAGGGAGAATTAGCATGGCCAATGCACCCAACCAGCACGTCTTCCGGACTGTGGAAGGAAACCAGAGCACCTGGAGGAAACACAGGCAGACATGGAGAGAACGTGCAGACTCTGCACAGACAGTGACCTAAACCAGGGTCTCTGGCGGTGTGAGGCAGCAGTGCTAACCACTGTGAACAAGTAGTATCAATGGGTGATTGGTCTGTGGGAGAACCCAAGCCTGTCCCTCACTGACCGTGCACCCCCACCATGGAGTTGGTAATTGGCATTTAGGAAACTCTGGACAATTGGGTTGGAAGAAGACTTTAGTTCCTGGGGCATTGGAACTGATTAGGGGCTGGTGCGATATGTTCATGCCTATGGGGAGGCACCTTAACAGAGCTGGAACCAATATTATGACAGTGAGGAATGATTTCTAGCGTTGTTGGGACAATGGTGAGGGGCGGGGAGATTTAAACTAGCTTCGTGGGGGATGCAAACTGAGATCAAGAGGGAAAGAAACAAAGCTGGAAATGGAAGTAAGAAAGCTACTAAGTAAGTTTGGAATAATGTGGAAAGAAAGGCAAGAAAATAGACACCAAATGAGTTGTTCAATGGTTAATGGTGTATACTACAATGTAAGGATTCTAGTGAATAAAACAGATGAACTGAGGGCACAGATAGATACTTGGAAACAGTAAATCTTGTCTATTACTGGAATATGGCAGGTAGAAGAACAGGAATAGCAATTTAGCATTCCTGATTGCAGGATTTTCATACAGGATAGAGAGGAGTGTGAAAGAAGAGAGGGTCATGTTATTAGTTAAAAGAGCAATCACATTGTGAGAAGTGATGATATCCTTGAAAGAGCACGAAATGAGGCCTAATAGTTGAACTGGGGAATAATCACCGTATTGAGAGTATACTGCAGAAACCCAGAGAGTCAGATGGAAATGGAAGAGAAAATACGTCAGCAAATTTCTGAGTAATGCAAAAGCGCGTTAATAATAGGTGATTTCGATTATGCTCATATTATCTGGGGCAAATCAGAGTCAAAGGCATAGAATTCATAAAATTCATTTAGGACAGCTTTTTTTAGTTTGTAGCTAGCCCAATAATATCAATTGATTGGTCAGGTGGGCAGAAAAGAGGCAATTTGAAGAAGTGTGAGATATTGCATTTCAGAGGGCAAACAACACAAGGACATGCACAATAAGAGGTACGATATTGAAGGAATATAGGGAGCTTGGAGTGTATATCCACAGATGGTTAAGAAGACATATGGGATATTTTCCTTTATTGGCTACGGCTCAGAATCAAGAGCATGAAGTAATGTACGGAACACTAGTTACTCCACAGCTGGTGTACTGCATGCAGGATTTGTTGGTTTGTTGTGTATCTTATGGGGGCGATTTTGAGCCGGCGCTCGCCGGCAGAGCATGCTCAAAATCCGGAGAGAGACTCAGAAGGCGGAATTTTACGAGAATGATTCTAAGGGCCTGATTTTACCATTTTCACTCGAAGTGCCGAATCTGGACGTAATGCAGATCCGAATTAGAAATCTGCTTTCAGGCGCCCCCATACGCTCTCAGCCATCTCCAGTCCCATTCGTGCTGTGGGCAGGTCTTAGCGCGGCCGAAACGATCAGAGCTCTGAACTGCGCATGCGCACTTAGAAAACAATTTGAAAAAGCGCGCCCGTTTCAGATCACTCCCGAGCCGCAGAAAGCAGAGAAAGCGGCCGGGGAGCGAAAAGCAGGAGCAAGGATGTATCTCGGGGGGGGGGGGGGGGATTTGGATCTCTGGTGGGGGGGCAGATGGATCTCTGGTGGGGGGGGGGGCAGATGGATCTCTGGTGGGGGGGGGCAGATGGATCTCTGATGGGGGGGCAGATGGATCTCTGGTGGGGGGCAGGGGTGTCCGCTGCCACTCTGCGAGCGATCGGTGGGGGGAGGGGGGCAGGGGTGATGATCGGTCTGGGTAGTGGGGGGGGTGGATAAGGGGGGCACACACACATCAGTGTCCCCCTTATCCACCCCCTCCCCCCCCCCCACTGATCACCCACAGAGTGGCAACGGACTCCCATGTCCCCCCACCAGAGATCCATCTGCCCCCCCCCCCCCCAGCCTGAGATACATCTTACCTGCTTCCCACCTCCCCTCTGCAAGACAACGATCTGGCCTCACACTCTCCCCCCACCCCCCAGAGAATGGTCTGGCCTCACTCCGCCCCCCCCCCCCCCGGTACAATGATCTGGCTCACTCCCCCCCCCCCCCGCAGATGATGATCTGGCTCACTCCCCCCACCCCCCCCCCCTCCCTGCCAGACGACGATCTGGCTCACTTCCCCCCCCATACAGCGATCTGGCTCACTCCCCCCTCCCCCCCGCAGATGACGATCTGGCTCACTCTGCCCCTCCCCCCCATACAATGATCTGGCTCACTCCCCCCCCCCCCCCCACAGAGAATGATCTGGCCTCACTCCCCCTCCCCTCCAGAGGAACATCTGACCCACCTCCTCCCCCCCACCACCAGAGAACGATCGGCCCTCCCCTCCCCCCGCCAGAGATACATCTGACCCGCCTCCTCCTCCTCCTCCTCCTCCCCCCCCTCCCCCCCCCGCCCAACCAGACAACAATCTGGCCTCACTCCCCTCCTCCAAACAGAGAATGATCTGACCCACCTCCCTCCTCCCCCCCACCACTGATCTGATTCAGAGAGCTGTTGGAAGCTCGGAACGCGCTCTTCAGAGGCTGGAGCACCTGATTCAGACTTTTATTCAGCAGGTCCTGAAAGCGAGGTTCCGGATCGGCAAACGCGGTGGTAAAGGGGGAAATGCTGATAGAGTTGGGTGGACAGTTCATTAATTCAATTTAAATGCATGCAAATGCATTTAAATCAGCGTTGCTCCCGATTTGGGCGCAGAACGGATCTCTGCCATTCGCGGGTCTTGGTAAAGTGGCGATCTTCGTGGACGCGGGTGCAGATTGCGATAAAGGTCTCACACCCGACTTCACCATGATTTCGCACCCGAAAACGGGCGCAAATTGTTGGTAAAATCGGACCCTAAGTGTCCAGCTACCGTGAAAATAAGAGAGTTGCAAATCCATTTTTTGGATGAGTTTTCACACCCAATCTTGTGCACATAGTGCATGAAAAAATGGTCTAGACTGTTTCTCACTGCTATAGGCAGCGGGCGGGGCTTAAATCACCAGCCAGCAACAGAGAGAGCTATTGCACATATGCAGACCTCTGATGCTGCACATGTGCAACTGCAACAGCAGAAGCCTAAGGGAGAGACAGCTGTCCGGCCTCTGCTGTTGCAGCCAGCATGAACACAATGCCCTCCCTCCCCAACAATCGCGGGGGCCTGTGGCTGATAGCAAGCCTCGCACTGCCGATCCCCCCCTGCCGCCCAGACAATCGTGCCCCCTCTGCCCCACCAATTGGATGCAGAGTGGCAGTGGGCTTTCCCTCCCTCATCCCACCAATTGCAGGCTGTGGCCCCCCTCCCCCTCCCACCGATCGCAGGCAGCGTGGCAGCAGGAACCCCCCTTCCCTCCCCAATTGGGCTGCCCCAGCCTGGCTCCGCCCCCTCCAGACCCTGCCCCCAGAAGCCCTGTCCCTTCAGGCCCCACCTCATAGGCCCCAGCCCTATTGACCCTGCCAAGGTGCCCGATGGGCATTGCCAAGATTCCAGGCTTGCAGTGCCAAGGTGCAAGGCTGGCACTGCCAGGATGGTACGGTCCAAGTTACACCCCCCTTGCCCACAGCCTCCCTGGGAGGCCTCAATGGCCTCTGGTTCTACCAATGAGGCCAACACACAACTGTTCCCTGTTCATGGGGAGCAGGTGTTTTCCTCGCCGGAGCGAACCTCTTCCAGTGAGGCTGTAAGGGCAAGTGAGCCCAGACGATTGAGCACCGGGCTGGCCAATGCCATGTAAATCATCATTAAAATATATTTAAATAATTTATTCAGCCTCTCGCCGGAAATGGGTGAAGGCTGACCTTCAGAAATCCTGCTCCTGAAAGGTCGCGAGAGCTGAGAAATCGGCCGCGATCCTGATTCCTCGCCTCTCACACAATTTTACCGGCTCACTCCGCCCATCGGTAAGCAGAGCGAACCAGCAAAATTCCACCGAGAACGTGAGATTCGCGCCGGTGATTTTCCGAGTTCTGAACTTCTAGCCACCTCATCAGCAGAATGACGTGAAACATGCCACAGGACCCCACGAAGCTCATTTTAATACATTAGTATGTCACTCATGAGCACTCTCTCTGGGACTTGCCCCTTCAATGGATGACATGCCTGCGCCATTTACAATAAGTTCACCTAGATGTGAACCTATCATGGGGGTCTCCACAAGGGCATAAAGTATAGACCCCAAGGAAGATAGATGTGGCCAGGCAGTGGGCTGACAATGCTCCCTAGCACTGACCTTTGGCACAGGTTGGCACTGTCAAATTGGCACCGTGCCCATGCCAACCTGGCAGTGCCAACCTGGCAGTACCAACATGGCAGTGCTAACCTGTGTCAAAGGGCAGACCTCAGTGGGAACCTCATGGGGGAGGGGGGATTCACTCAAATTTGGTTGTGAGGTGGGAGTGGACGGAGGAGCTGGGGATAAAGAGAGATTAATTCGTTTGGGCTTATACTCGCTGGAGTGGGGAATCTGATCGAGGTATGTAAAATTTTAAAAGGGATTCATAAAGTTAATGTCGACCAAATGTTTCCTCTTATGGGGCAATCTAGAACAAGAGGTCATAGGTATAGGTTGCGAGGCGGTAGATTTAAAACTGAGATGAGAAGGAACTAGTTCTCGCAGAGGGTGGTGAATTTGTGGAACTCACTGCCCCATAGCGCGGTGGAATCTGAATCATTACATGGTTTCAAGAAGGAGATAGATATATTTCTAATAAGAAAAGGGGTAAGGGGATATGGGGAACAGGTGGGGAGGTATGTTTGAGACCAAGGAGAGAACAGCCATGATCTGATTGAATGGCAGAACAGGCTCGAAGGACTGAATTTGCCAACTTCTGCTCCTAACTCTTATGTTCCTTTGTCTTATGGTCCTCGACTGAAGGTGAAGTGGATAGGGCATGTAGCCAAGACTCTTCAACTCCTTGCTTGTGTCAATGAAAAAGATTCTGTGGAATTATTCTGTGGAATTATCCCCAGTGTCCTAACCAATAAACGTAGCCCAATCCATCACGTAAACCAGCCTCCCATCCATTGACTCTGTCTACATTTCCCGCTGCCTCGGCAAAGCAGCCAGCATAATCAAGGACCCCATGTACCCTGGACATTCTCTCTTCCACCTTCTTCCGCCAGGAAAGAGACACAAAAGTCTTAGGTCACGTACCAACCAACTCAAGAACAGCTTCTTCTCTGCTGCCATCAGACTTTTGAATGGGCCTACCCTGCATTAAGTTGATCTTTCTTTACGCCCTAGCTATAACTGTTACACTGCAGTCTACACTCTCTCGTTTCCTTCTCTGTGAACGGTATGCTTTGTCTGTATAGCAGGCAAGAAACAATACTTTTCACTGAATGTTAATACATGTGACAATAATAAATCAAATCAAATCAAATCAATATTTATTTCTCAATAAACAGTATAGAAACATTGTCACATCGCTGCTTGTGGGAATTTCCTGGGCCCAAAATTGGCTGCCACATATTCCATGATTACAACAGTAACCGCAGTTCAATGCCTGTAAAGCACTTTGCGATATCTGATTATTGCAAAAACCTTTCTTTTACCTTTCTCTTCTTTAAGGAAATCCTTAAAATCGACTGCTTTGAGCGTTTAGTCATCTATTGTAATATCCTTTCGGCTCCTGTCAATCCTTTCCTGATGAAGCTTCTGCAAAGCATCTTGGCATGTTTCCCTGTGATAAAGGTGCTATGGGTAAATGCAAGTTGTTGTTGTAGACCTACTAATTGGACAAAGAAAATTGAATGTTGCTGAAGTACCTTGACCAGGCCAGGATTTTCATATCTCTCCCAAGTTTGCATGGCTTACTAATCAGCGTAAATCTTATTTTAAAAATGTCAGATATGCTATAAATGGAAAATGAGCTGTCAGCGTGACAACATTAGTAATTGCATATCACAAACCATCCAATTGTAAATATTCGGCTTTGCTTCCAATCTGGACAATTTACACGCAGTTGAGAGAAAAAGGTTAGCAGTTCAAGGTTAAAAAATGTGCATATCAACAAACAGGAATCTGACAAGACCTTCTCAAACAGATTGTTGATACGAAGCTGCCTGAATATTTCCGATTTTATGTATCTTTTGGTCTGCAAGTATTTGCACCGTGTCCTGTTTTTACTCAGTGATTGTGTCAACGCTTAATCCAAAGTGTTCCATTGCCAAAGAGCTTCAGCCAAGGCAGGATGTGGCAATTAATGGCAATCAGACAATATGACTAGCAGTCATTTTTGACTTCCATTCCAATTTAACACAGTGCAGAACCGTCTTAAATTACTCTGACTTCTTAAAAATATATTCTTCCCACACGTGCTAATAATTGCCAATGATAAATTTGCTAAGGTAGATTGGTTCTAGGTGGCTTGTATATTTAAGCAGTGACCACTTCAAAAGTACTTAATTGACAGTGAAAGTGCTTTGGGGCGTTCTGGGATTTCATAGATATTTCATTTCATAGAATCCCGACAGAGCAGAAGGAAGCCATTCAGCCCATTGAGCCTGCACCAACAACAATCCCACCCAGGTCCTATTCCCGTAACCCCATGTATTAACCCTAGCTAGTCCCCCTGACACTAAGGGGCAATTTAGCATGGCCAATCAACCTAACCTGCACATCCTTGGACTGTGGGAGGAAATTGAAGCACCCGGAGGAAACTCACACAGACACGGGGAGAATGTGCAAACTCTTAAAGACAGTGACCTGAGGCCAGAATGGAACCCAGGTCCCTGGCGCTGTGAGGCAGCAGTGCTAACCAGTGCACCACCATGCTGCCCAGGTGAAAGGTGCTATGTAAATGCAAGCTTTTCCTAATCAGTCCCTCTCTGTCTTCAATGTATCAATTTTCACTGTAGATAGGTGTAATAAACTCACAAGGAAGGTTTCTTTGACATTGGATAAAAAACACTAGCTTCAGTTTCCTCAAGAGAAAATTAAGTGTGTTTTCATAACTTTTTGCTGCTGTTGATGTTATTAATTAATGCATCAAAGATTAAATGAAATTGTATCCTTTTGGTAAAAGATGCAATACACTTAGTTATGATCCCTCTCCTCACGCAATACCCTTCCTTTAGAAACCTGGCTTTCACCCCTTCCTCAAGTTCTTGACCTATGCTTTAGACATCCTTCAACTCATTTTTAAAATTTCCGTCCAGTTTTCCATCTTTACCTTCTACAAATTATATTTCATCCTGATTGCCATGGTCCACGTATTCATTATTACAAAATCCCACACTACCATCACACTCATCCCTATGAAAGATCATTAGCCTCCCGCCACTCACCTAAGCCCAGATTCTGTTTTTTTTCAAAGTCCCCCCAACATCTTGGCCCCAGCTATTCCAAAACGAGGATAGGATAAAATGTAATTTAAATAATTAAAATGAAAATGTTTCAATGAGTTTCATAGCAACGCTCTGCCCTAGTACACACCCCATCCAGCTAAGATGGGATTTTAAGATGAGATAGGCTCAACCTGATCTTGCTTCATACTGAAAGGAAGGTTCCTGTCATTGGATTTATTGGTGAACCAATTACTTTTGCAGCTAACAATTTTCATACTTTTGGATACATTTATGCAAAGACTAAACTTTGTCGTGATGTTTTCTATTGTTGCTGCTTTACATGTTGAAGTTCACAATGTTATGAGATGCTGCACAAATTAAATGAAGAACTTCATGAATGTGTGCAGTAAGATTCAGGCAATAGAAACATAGAAACTAGAAGCAGGAGTAGGCCACTTGGCCCTTCCACCATTCATCTTGATCATGGCTGATCATCAAATTTAATATCCTGATTCTCCCCTTCCTCCCATATCCCTTAATCCCTTTAGCCCCAAGAGCTATATCTAATTTCTTCTTAAAATCAGACGAAGTTTGGGCCTCAACTACATTCTGTGGTAGTGAATTTCACACATTCACCACTTCCTTGGTGAAGACATTTCTCCTCACCTCAGTTCTAAAAGGTTTATCCCCTATCCTTAAACTATGACCCCTAGTTCTGGACTCCCCCACCATTGGGAACATCCTTTTTGAATCAATCTGTTCACTCCAATCAATACCCAATGACCTGTACTTATAGGACTCAGAACTCCAACTGCATATGCTCGAGGAGCACAGTGGACCAGGGAAACACCAACCTCTAAAGAGGTGTGCCAGTCTCCCAAGTCCTTTTTTTTAGCATCATCAGCTCGGTGAAGGAATCGGAGCGGAGCTGATTATCATATTGAAATTAGAAATTCAGTATGATTAACAGGCCCAGGACGGTATTCTCTGGGCCCGTTGGCATCACCCCCACCACCCACTCACCCCGGGAGTGGTTCCCTCAAACGGTGTTTACATCCGCTCCCCACTAAGGGAACAGGCATCCTGCACCCGCTGGAAGGAACAGAGGCCATTGAGGCCCCACAGGGAGGTCGTGGGTAAAGGGGGGTGGCCCTTAGGCACTGACGAAGGGGCAAACTTGCACTGTCCACTGGGCACCTTGGTACTGCTCATCAGGGCTGGCCATGGATGGAGTGGAGGAGGATGGTGGAGATCAGTGCTGGTGAGAGGTGAGGTGGGGGAGATTAGGGCTGGCCAGGGGTGGGAAGGGGGTGGGACGGACATTGGGGCTGGTCCGGTGGAGGTCCCGTAGGCCAGCGTTTGGGGGGAGTTGCAGGGCTGGCCAGCGATCGGGAGGCTGAAGATGGGGACGGCAGTGCGCATGCACCGATCTCTGCTCTGACAGATCGGTGCATGCTCAGTGGCCCACTCAGCGCTGTGCTGCTGGCCTGTCGAAAATAAGAGTGAAAATATGCCCCATGCACGGCTTACCAGAGTGAATCACACTGAGGGACTCTGCATTGCTCAGAGTGTTGGAGATTCGCTCTGGTAAGTACAACCAAAAAACAGGCGGCAAATGCTCCCATTTTCCTGCCTGTTGGACACTTAGTTTTTTTTTGGTAGAATCCTGGCCGCAAGCTCTAGAGCTTTTTAACAACGTGCCCTCATTGAAGCTTACAGAATTCTCACACGGCGTGACAGGTAAATGTAGATAGGATGTCTCCACTGATTGGTGAGTCTGGAACCAGAGGCCACTCTCAGAATAAGGGTAGGCCATTTAGGACTAAGATGAGGAGGAATTTCTTCCCTCAGAGGGTGGTGAATCTTCAGAATTTACTACCCCACAGCTCTGTGGAAGCTCAATTATTGAGCATGTTCAAGGTGTCGATATAATTCTGGATAATAATGCTTATCAAGGGATGTGAGGATAGTGGGGGGAATGGTGGATAGATAGATGATCAGCCACGATCAGTTTGGATGCTGGAGCAGACCCAACAGGGAAACAGTCTACTCCAGCTCCAAAGGTCCTGCGTTTCTACCTTCCTTATAATTTTGGTTGAGTATTTTGAGGGCTGCAGTTTGCAATTGAGATGGTTCTGGCTCCATGTTTACTTGCCGGCAGCATAGAATCTGACAAAAATCATTGCTTGATGCAACTAAGTTTACAGAAACGTTAATACATAGGGCCCGATTTTACCAACAATTTGCACCCGTTTTCGGGTGCGAAATCACGGTAAATTCGGGCGTCGGGCCTTTAACGTGATCTGCACCTGAATTAGCATGCATTTAAATCGATTTAATGAACCGCATGCCCAACTCTACTGCCAAATCCCACTTACCCACTGCGCAGCCCGATCCAGATCCGCTCTTTTAGCGACCTGCTAAATAAAAATCCGAAGCGAATTTCTATTCTGGAGGGGAACCTCCGAAGCTCTCTCTGCCATTGTGAAGTCAGTCTGCGGCCACCATCCTTCTCAACCATCCTTCTCAGAGTGCCCCAATATCCAGCCCACGGCCCCCAGCAGTGGCAATCCCTCCACCCCCTCACCCTGGCAGACCCCCCCGCTAACCACCCCGGCAGACCAACCCCCCTCCCCTGGAGGCAGATCCCCCCGACGGGAGGCAGACCCCCCCGGCAGAGCACCCCACCCCCTGCTGACCCCCCCCCCGGGAGGCAGGCCCACCTTGGCAGACCACACCCCCAACCTGCCTCAATCGCTGGTCTCCCTCCACCATCCTTCTCGACCATCTTCAGTCCTTCGAGAGCCTGCAGCACCTTCCTGGCCACACACTTGGAGCCACGGCTAAAGTGACCGGGCTTCACACCGTTCCGCTGGCGTCCGCTGGAGGAGGGGGCTCAGATGGATCTCGTTTTCAGGCGCGAAATCACGGTAAAGTTGGGCGTCGGGCCTATACCGTGATCTGCACCCGATTCCGAGCAGATCTCAGCTTTACCGACACGCGATTCGGGCGCAGATCCGGTCCGCGCCCGAATCGGGCGGCCCGACGATTTAAATGCACGAGCATGCATTTAAATCGACTTAATGAACCGCGCGCCCAACCCAACCGCCAAATCCCACTTTACCATCTTCTGGCCCATTCCTGACCCGCGCTTTTAGCGACCTGCAGAATAAAAGTCCGAAGCGGATTTCTATTCTGCAGGAGAACCTCCGAAGCCCTCTCTGCCCTTGTGAAGTCGCCATTCTCCTCGACAATCCTTCACGGACACCCCGCTAACCACCCCGGCAGACCCATCCCCCCCGGTTCTGACCCCCCCTGGGAGGCAGGCCCCCCTTGGCAGAGCACACCTCCAACCTACCTCGATCGCTGGTCTCCCTCCACCATCCTTCCGTTAGCAAGATAAGCTGTATGTTCCTCAGCTAGATCCACTTTGGTCAACACAAAGATGGTCCATCTTGGATACAAAGGATAATGAATGGTATTGGTCGATCTTCCTCGTGTTATCAGTACTGTAACATCAGGAATGGCTGCCGACACCAAGGATATAATTTTTAGCATAAGCAAGGCTTACATGCAGAGCCCTAATGGCATTATCCTTTGTATCCAAGATGGTTCAGTAGATGCTGAACGCAGTATTGTAACTGACTTGGTGAGCCAGATGGACATGTCACACTCCCTCTCCTCCTCCCACCACCCCCCCCCCCCCCGCCCACCCCGCTGCCAGAGGGTGATCGGGGTCCCGCCCCCTCTCCTCCTCCCACCGCCCCCCCCCCCCCCCCCCCCCCCCCCAAGAGGGTGATCTGGGTCCTGCCCCCTCTCCTCCTCCCACCGCCCCCCCCCCCCAAGAGGGTGATCTGGGTCCTGCCCCCTCTCCTCCTCCCACCTGCACCCCCCCACCCCCCTAGAATGATCTGGGTCAGAGAGTCGCTCTCTCTGCTTTTTTCTCCCCGCCCGGGAGCGCTGCTTCGGATTGTTTTCGAACTGCGCATGCACAGTTCAGAGCTCCGATCGGTCCGCCAGCGCTAAGCCCCGCCCACAGCGCAAATCAGACCGGAGCTGGCAAAACGCGTATGGGCTCGCTGGAAAGAGGATTCCAGGCGCGGATCTATTTGACGCCCAGATTCGGCACTTAGACTCAAAATGGTAAAATCAGGCCCATCATTTCTACTCCTCAGATCTGCGATCTGACACAGGCACGCTTTTTCAGATTTTTTTCGAACTGCGCATGCGCAGTTCAGAGCCCCGATCATTCCGGCAGTGCTAAGCCCCGCCCACTGCACGGATCGGACTGGAGACGGCAAAAAGCGTATGGGCGCGCTGGAAAGAGGATTCCAGGCTAGGATCTGTACTACGCCCAGATTCGGCACTTCGACTCAAAATGGTAAAATCGGGCCCATAATGTGCGCACAAAATGGAGGACATTCCGTGCCACCCCTCCCCCTCTCCACCACCTCCACTCTTCAGCAGATTGTGGAATCTACCTCTCAGGCAAAGGGATCATTATTTGTTCTAATTCTTTTCCTTAATACAACATATTCAGCCTAAAGGCGGAATTATAATGGGCAAAGATATTTTTCCACATGGTAACCTTGCAAAGGCTTTCACATTAGAATTGATGCTTTATTAGTGTAGATTATTGAACCAAGCAGAGCCACATGATGGACAGGAAATTGTAGATTTAAGCTCACAGGGAAGTTCTTAATATAGGTCCGAGTCTGTTTCCTGAGAATTAATTTTAGACATTCTGGTCTTTAATGAAAAAGGAACATTTCATCGCTGGTAATTCATCCTATTGGAAAAAGGGATTTAACATAAATAGTAACAGACAAAATAGAATGGCGTTAACACCAAGACGGTTTGAGGCTTTGCAAGTGTGTTTACTTTGATCTTCAACTTTGTGTTTTCAGCATGAAATATTTAGAAACTTTGAACAATATTACTGGGCTGAAGCCAATCTGCTGAAGAGAGGCGGTGGTGGTAGGAGGGAGGGGTGGCATGGAATGTCCTCCATTTGGGGCAGCACGGTGGCACAGTAGTCAGCACTGCTGCCTCATAGCGCCAGGGACTCGGGTTTGATTCCTGGCTCGGGTCAATGTCTGTGCGGAGTTTGCACATTCTCCCCGTGTCTGCGTGGGTTTCCTTCGGGTGCTCCGGTTTCCTCCCACAGCCTGAAAGACATGCTGGTTGAGGTGCATTGATCCGAACAAGCGCTGGAGTGTGGTGACTAGGGGAATTTCACAGTAACTTCATTGCAGTGTTAATGTGAGCCTTACCTGTGACTAATAAATAAACTTTATTTTACTGTGAAGTTGCATCAAACAGATCCGCATGTTTTGTCTAAATGTCGGTGAATTTTAGTGCCGTTTAATCATTCAAATTATTCTGTTTAGAAAAGTTTCTGAGACACAATTGCTAGAGCGGAGGAAAGAATCACAGAATCACCTACAGTACAGAAGGAGGCCATTCGGCCCATCGACCCTGTATCG
Organism: Mustelus asterias; assembly: GCF_964213995.1. Lineage (NCBI taxonomy): Eukaryota > Metazoa > Chordata > Chondrichthyes > Carcharhiniformes > Triakidae > Mustelus > Mustelus asterias. The sequence goes on from NC_135817.1 coordinate 64,613,541, forward strand.
ACCACAATCCCATCCAGGCCCTATTCCCATAACCCTACACATTTACTCTGCTAATCCCCACGACGCTAGGGGTAATTTAGCACACTCAATCAGCCTAACCTGCACATCTTTCAGACTGTGGGAGGAAACCAGAGCACCCGGAGGAAACCCACGCCGACACGGGGAGAATGTGCAAACTCCACATAGACAGTGACTCAAGCCGGGTCCCTGGCATTGTGAAGGCAGCAGTGCTAACCACTGTGCCACCGTGCCACCCAGAAAGCAAATATAAAATTACATCAACATCCTATGTGGTAATTCTAGGGTAATAGCTCAGTTCAATAATCAACAGACTCAAGAAAATATATTAAAGTTTATTTATTACTCACAAGTAAGGCTTACATTAACACTGCAATGAAGTTACTGTGAAATTCCCCAAGTTGCCATATCCCAGTGCCTGTTCGGGTCAATGTACCTAAGCAGCACATCTTTCAGACTGTGGGAGGAAACTGGAGCACCCAGAGGAAACCCACGCAGACATGGGGAGAACATGCAAACTCCACATAGACAGTGACGCAAGCTGGGAATCAAACCCAGGTCCTTGGAGCTGTGAGACAGCAGTGCTAACCATTGTGCCACCGTGCTGCCCCCATTTTGTGCATGACAGTTTATTTCAATCTCTAACGCTTCATCATCAAATATGTTTTTTTTAAACAATATCAAATAGGAATTAAAGTAACTTAGGTGCATTTTAAGGCAAGTGTGGCCTGGGGCTGACATTTTGTCAGGGTGATAGTCACTCTGGGACGGCACCCGCTCAATAGAAGTAGCACGAGGACACCCTCAGAACAAGGTAAATTGGGTTGGAAGTTGCCAGCAGCTGTAGGGGTCGGAGACCTTCTTTTAAAGAGACTAACTGTCACTGGGCCTGCCTTTCGAAATATCCCGTGATGGCAGCAAGTCATTGGCCTTCTTCCTGACCCCTTCTGTCATCATTCTATCCAGCCCTCCTGCCTCCCAGCCCATTTCCAAAGGCTTGGTGAAATCTCAGTAATAGAGCAAAAAAGGAGGCCATTTGATCCATCAAGTAGATGATGGTTGTCCGTAGAGCAATCCAATCAATTCCATTCCCATCTGTGCTCTTAAGAAATTACAGCACCAGCTAAGTACTAGCTTGAAACCACTTCCACATGTTCCTCTATTCCAACAGGGGGCCTGGCAAACTTATTCAGTCACAGTCAGACCTGGAGAAGTTTGGATGCAGTTCATCACACAAAAAGGCTCACATTATAGAGAAGAAAATAATGCTGACTGGAAATTTGTCTATATTTTTCCAGCGTTGGAACTTTAACATGAAGAAATTGATGGTCAATTTTGGGACAGGCTACGTTTGATTTTTTTCTTCAATTGCATGTAATAAAAATGTGAATAAAATCTGATCTGTACACACTCTCATAACAATGAACAATGAACAGCTTATCCCCATACTTATCCCTAAGTAGACGATTAACATTTGTAAATCCAATACTCAGATTACAGTCATGCCTTAAGAATGTAGGCAGCATAACTGCAGTACCTGCCTTAAAGAGATACAAACATCTTAAACTTAGAAAGGTAAATGATGCAGGGTAATGGAAAAAGACTGACAATAACTTGTAGTTCTTTCAGAGAGGCAGTATCTGCACGATGGGCTGAATGGCTTTTCTCTCTGTGTCGTATGATCCGACGGGCGGGATTTTATGGCCTCGTTCATCCCGAAACCGTAAAATCCCACCCAGGGTCGACCGACCTTCCCTCGGTCTGCCCCTCGATCACTCCGATTCCCATGGTGGACGGGGCGGTAAAATTCCAACCTATGATTTAAAGATAGTAGAAGTGAACTGCACCATTATTCACATTGCTATCTGCCCAGGAAAAGTGGAATAAGTACCCTGTGTTCTATTCATGGAGTGGTTGGTTCTTGACATGTTAAAAAAGGGCAGTTCCCGCATCGGTAACTTGAATGTATTCCCGATGGGTCCAAAACCAGCTTTTCAGACTTTATTTTGCAGAGCTGCAATTATACAATCGTCAATCTTGGTCCAAAATTGTGTACATCTGCCTCCTGGAGTTGAGTTTACAATGTTTACAGAATGAAGCAGATTGTCAGATTATTGATTTTAGTCCCCATTTACACTACAGTTTTTCCAACACATCAAACATAAAAAGTTCCAGTATAATTGGGCCATCAACTACAATCTACAAAGATTAATTTAAACAGTTGAGACAATCCTTATTAATATTATAAATAGAATATTGGTTAAGCTGCCGGTTTTATAGCCTTCGAATACAATCATTTTAAAATGGTTGAACCTGCTAGCCAGTTGCAATTAATTGTGTGGATAATAGTCATCGTGCTCCAAAAGTAATTAATTTGTGCTTTGAAATAGTTTGATGTAATAAGATAAATTTGAATATTTATTAATTTTTCAATTTCTTTTCATTGTTTTTTACTCTCAGGAAAACAAAACAAGGAGACAAAATTCACATACATACAAACACACCAATGCATAACAGTGTGGAACAGTTATTAAACTAAAGATTTGTATCTCTTCCACTTTTAATGAGACCCAAAGGAAGAGATGATGAGGTTCTGTTGCATGGTCTGGAGCTGTTAATATGCCGGATATATGAACAAAGGTACCAAGTGGAAATTCTGCTGAAGATCCTGTGTAAGTGGGGCGGCACGGTGGCACAGTGGTTAACAGTTCAGCCTCACAGTGCCAGGGACCCAGGTTCAATTCCAGCCTCGGGTCACTGTCTGTGTGGAGTCTGCACATTCTCCCCATGTCTGTGTGGGTTTCCTCTGGGTGCACCGGTTTCCTCCCACAGTCCAAAGATGTGCAAGTTAGGTTGATCAGTCATGCTAAATTATCCCTAGTGTCAGGGGGATTAGCAGGTAAATATGATGGGTTACGGGAATAGGGTTGGGGTGGAATTGTGGTCAGTGCAGACTCGATGGGCTGAATGGCGTCCTTCTGCACTGTTGGAATTCTATGATTCTAAGTAGAGAAAGCAAGATAAGCTAACGCAAGTTAGGTGCAGGCTCAATGGGCCAAATGGCCTCCCACTGCACTGTAGGGATTCTATGATCTATTTATTTTACAACTTTGTTGATATCACAGTGAATAAATGCACCGTCCATTGTTAAACTGAAGCTTATTTTGCTTTTCCCTCACAACTATGTAGTTTGTTTTCACATCCACTTAAATTGTCTTGAAATCTTATTTTATTTCTGATTTGGTTTGATTTGATTCATTAGTGTCACATGTATTAGCGTACAGTGAAAAGTATTGTTTCTTGCGCGCCATACAAAGCATACCGTTCATAGAGAAGGAAATGAGAGAGTGCAGAATGTAGGGTTACAGTCATAGCTAGGGTGTAGAGAAAGATCAACTTAATGCAAGGTAGGTCCATTCAAAAGTCTGACGGCAGCAGGGAAGAAGCTGTACGTGAGTCGGTTGGTACATGACCTCAGACTTTTGTTGTCTTTTTCCCGGTGGAAGGAGGTGGAAGAGAGAATGTCCGGGGTGCGTGAGGACCTTAATTATGCTGGCTGCTTTGCCGAGGTAGCGGGAAGTCTAGACAGAGTCAATGGATGGGAGGCTGGTTTGCGTGATGGATTGGGCTACATTCACGACCTTTTGTAGTTTCTTGCGATCTTGGGCAGAGCAGGAGCCATACCAAGCTGTGATATAACCAGAAAGAATGCTTTCTGTGGTGAATCTGTAAAAGTTGGTGAAAGTCTTAGCTGACATGTCAAATTTCCTTAGTCTTCGGAGAAAGTAGAGGCATTGGTTTGTTGGTTCTGTTGGTTTGTTCTCTAGATCTGCGATTTATTTAATCCTCCGTAAAGCTATACAAAAAAAAATTGATTCCAAACTAGTTGAGATGAAGTACGAGAGGAAAATTTCGATGGGCATTATCTCATCCTTGACTATCATCTCCTTACTGTTCTTCTGGTATTGTACATCTCTGCCTTTTCTGTTGGGGGGTGGGGGGAGGTTTTTTTAATCTTTTATTATACTTGTACGTCCTTTCAATATGTGCTTTTACTTGCAACCGACTTTTGAATGACTTCCAGCTCTCAGAACACAGGGCACTTGAAGCAGAAAGGATAGGAATTGTTTTGGGATGATTATCCAATCATAATCATAAAACAAAGCATCGGAGAATGTTGCCCAATCTACCAAAGTCCGAAAGATGTGCTGGTTAGGTGCATTGGCCATGCTAAATTCTCCCTCAATGTACCCAAACAAGTGCCGGAGTGTGGCAACTAGGGGATTTTCATAGTAACTTCATTGCATTGTTAATGTAAGCCAACTTGTGACGCTAATAAGTAAACTCGTAGACAAATGGGACAACGAAAAAATAATAAGCACTGATATAAAATGAAAGAGTATGGTACGCTTATTGTGACATCCTGAATTTAGACTGGATTAGGATCATACAACAACTCACCTGAACATACTTAATTCTGCAGAGAGTAAGAGGTGATTGTGATGCACTTGAGACATGACAAATTTTGTGATACATGAAGCTGAACTAAATGCAAATCCTCATCAATGCGTAACTAATCTGTCAAGAAATGTTATGTTTGCATCAAAATTTTAATCAATTGTTACAAAAAAATAATAGCCAATTTGTACTTCAGCAGCTGATCATTCAGACTGGAAACAAACCTTGTTAAAAGCCCATTAAATAAATTAAAATCACTTAAAATAAGTTGTTAGTGTACCAAAGATGACTGATGACTAATGTTATGAGACATGCTAGGCAATAAAAAATAATTTGGGGAAATGTATTATTATATGTGATGATTATATGTTTAAAGTGTAATTTTATTATGGGCCTGAGGATAATAAATTGCTTGTATTTAGCCCATCAGCCATTTACCTTAAGGTGAAGGACAATGAATAATGTGTGCCTATCCTACATGAGTACTTTTTAAATGCCCTTTTCGCAAGTGGTATTGAAATACTGAGTCAGGGTGAGATTCTAAGCTAGCACTTCACGATTTGCTCTTATGTTTGAAAACCGCATTTAGATGGCATCATATTTCAGCTCCTCGGTACATTTTCGAAATAGTCGCAGAGGTTACATAGCCTCACATTGTTCTCTGTTTAGTGATCGGACCTGCGGAGGAAAGTTGCCGCATGAAGATCAAAATCTTGAAGGGCAATATTGAAAATAAGGCTGTGCCACAAGATGTTAAATGGGGAAACTTGATTAACAAAGCCGAGGGATGGGGGGGGCACGGTTATGAAAGGTTATCGGAGGTAGGCAGGGATGTGGAGTTGAAGATACAAGCAGATCAGCCATGATCTACTTGAATGTCGAAGCAGGCTTGAGAGGCTGAGTGGCCAACCCCTGTTCCTAACTTTTACATTGGTATGAACAGAATTTCAACTAAACAAGTATTGTGTCATTTTCAATTCCATTCCCTTGCAGCAATGAGACATAACATTTATGGCACATAATTTATACACTTAAAAACAAACTGTCTCATGAGGAACCAGTTTCAGGCCCAGTGAGTTGCTTGCCTTTTTTGGATGTAGAGTATGTGTTTATCCTGGCTTGCCTCAATGCTACAGTGAGCAAAGCCTGATTTTTAGCCCTACAAATATCTGTTATTATAATAATAGAACTTTTTTTTTGCAAATTAACAGTTTACTGTTTCCATCTCTCAAATCCAATCTGTAAAAGTCATCAAACGCAATCATGCGGCATGGCGGCACCGTGGTTAGCATTGTTGCCTCACAGTACCAGGGATCCGGGTTCGATTCCCGGCTGGAGATTGCACATTTTCCCCGTCTGTGTGGAGTTTGCACATTCTCCCCGTGTCTGCGTGGGTTTCCTTCAGATGCTCTGGTTTCCTCCCACAGTCCAAAGGTGTGTGGGTTAGGTGCATTGGCCATACTAAATTCTCCCTCAGTGTACCCGAACAGGTGCCGGAGTGTGGCGACTAGGGGATTTTCACAGTAACTTCATTGCAGTGTGAATATAAGCCTACTTGTGATGAATAAATAAACTTTACATTACTTCCTCATTAATCATCTATTCATGTCTTTCAGCATGGATGGTGAATGACTATATTTTTACTTCTTTTATCACTGTAACAACCCCCTCCACCGTCCCACTGTTTACCTCCTGGAAGTGAGATCTTGTTGCGGCGTCAGGGGTCTCACGTGCCAGCTGGAGGACCGGTGAGAGACCCTCAGGTGCTTCTTTTCAGAAGGCCACTCAACCACATGTCAATGAGGTAATGGCGAAGCTACCACCAGCAGGCCTTCCCGTGGAATCAAGGCCACATGGAAGTCCCACCTAGCGAGGGCTGTCGCTCAATTAGGGGTCAACATCTCTTCAGCATTCAGCCCTTGAGGGGGTCATGGCTGCTGCCAGAAGGAACAACCCTCAGACTCCCATGTAGGATCCATGTGGAGATGTGGAAGGGGTTTCTCGGATAGGCGTCACATAAAGAGGGATCAGGGGGAAGGGGGGATCAGAAGCAAGGGGTAGCAGGGTGGTGGTAGCTCTCAGCAGCTCCCTCCTGATGTCCAGTCCCTCAGTCAGGGAGATTGCCTTTGATCGAGGGACCCTCCAAGTGATGAGCAACCTGCACAGTTTTACCTTTCACCACGCCATTGACGGCAGGCCTGCCCACCACTGGGTTAAAACTAGCGACTGCCGGATGAGGCCCTTTAGTAGTTATTATCCGGCTACTTAAGGGCTCAATTGGTGATGAGGCAGGAAGATCAACCATGCTCACTGTAGCATTGAGGCAAGCCAGGATAAACACATACTCTACATCCAAAACCATGGGTCTTCCCATCCAGAACTTCATTCTGGTGGAGATGGAAAAGCAGCAGAATTCCGGTATGTCACCTCCCCACGGAAGTAAGTGCCCTTCCTGCCTTCAAACTCACCACCAAGAATCTGCCCAATGCCTGCTATGAGTATTAGCTTACGAGGACAAATGAAAAGTATGCGGATGAGCAATGTAATAATTGCTGTGAAAACTACGCAAGAACAATGCAAAATATAAAGGTACAGTAATCATTAAGTGGTCATATTATCATATCAAGCACTTATATAACAACATGACCACTTAATCATTATCCTTTGATATGTTAAATGCAGAATTTTATGAAAAGTATTGTTTGATTTGTTGGCAGGAAAATATTATTAATAATGCCTCACATCTTCCTTTATTTGATAATTTCTCGAAATGAAGTAGAAGTGAGTATAAATGTGTTGTAAATCATTACAAAGACTGTGGACCCTTTCCCTATATTTACAACTGCTTTGAAGATTCCATCCTGGAAATGTGGCTGAAGTTAAATTAAAACACTGCCATCCTATTTCTCTTCATACCCTGAGGCAGAAATGGAAATGCAATTCCCATGAGGGAAATTATTATTGAACAATGAAAAGAATTATAAGTATGTGAGAGTGTAAATATTGCTGCAACTTAAAATGCCAGGTGAGTATGAATTTTGAACTTAAGGTATAATGCCACTGATAATGTGATTGTGGCCCATCCTCTGTATTGAAAATATATATTTACATATGACCCAAATAAAGCTATCACCATTGATAAGTACATTTAAGGCTTTTAGAATATTTTTGTTTAATCATTTTGGAAACTAATGGAATTGAGGGATATGGGGACAGTGTGCAGCATTGAGATTGACTGCTAATTAAAATTTAACATTAAAAGTTTATTTATTAGTGTCACAAGTAGGCTTACATTAACACTGCAATGAAGTTACTGTGAAAATCCCCTAGTCGCCACACTCCGGCGCCTGTTCAGGTACACTGAGCGAGATTTTAGCATGGCCAATGCACCTAACCAGCATATGTTTTGGACTGTAGGACGAAACACTGGAGGAAATCCACTCAGACACGGGGAGAAAGTGCAGACTCCGCACAGACAGTGACCCGGAATCAAACTGGGGTCCTTGGTGCTGTGAGGCAGCAGCGCTAACAATTGATTATCCCCTCACAACTCCAACAATTTACTCAGTACTATTTTTCTGCTGACTGTAATTTTTCTGAATTCCTCCTTTCTTTCCATTTCCTGATTTATAGCTGCTTCTGGGATATTACGTGTATCCCGTGTACCGAAGAATTATTAAATGGTGGAGCAGACTCAAGGGGTTGAATGGTGTACATCTGCTCCTTGTTCATATGTATATTGGCAAGATCTTATTAAATGGTGACATAGGCCCGAAAAGTCAATTGGCATCCTCTTGCATGTAAGTTTTAGGGCAAATCCTCCATGATTAAAGAACCCAGGGGTAAGGAAAATGGCCGACTGGACGTCAGGCACCTTTCCAACCACATGAATATGCAAGAGGCTGGGAATAACGAGAAGGTCGAGACAGGGATAATCTAATCAACAGGAAACAAAGGAGAAACCATGGCTAGCAGACAAGAAGTAAATAGCCCAGCAGCAAGACAATGAGAACAGAGATCATTCCATCCACAGACAACATCAATGACTCAGCTCGCTGATGGGATTCCAATCAGGATGACTCAGAGAACACTTAAAAGACATTACAATGTCAATTAAGGGCGGTCCTAACAGTTCCGGCCCTTTTGTCCCAGTCAATCGAAACTATCAATGATCAGAAACTTCTTTGTGTGAGAGAATCACTGGTTCAGGTTTTAAAGAGGGACAAGCAAGCTCTGGTCTCTCTCTCTTTTCTCTTCGGACCAGCATGGCAGCACTCTCCACTCTCTTCTCCTGTTGCTGCCTCTCGTTCATCTCCAGCACGCAGCCCGAAGCCCACTGAGCAATTTAAACTAGGATTGTGAGTACCCTCCGGTAATTCGCGAAGTTCCCGAGATCATCATAGTGGATGAGGCTTTGGGGAAAGGGGGGGGGGGGGCTTTTGCATGCACCTTTCATAGTTTAAGACACTGGTAAACTTGTGTAAAGTAAGCATTCCGTTGTGCCCGTTTTAGTATTCCTTCCATAGCTATAGTCTTATAGAGCATAAGGCATTGTGTGTTGTTTTCCTGGTGTTTGGTGATTGACCTTGATGTTTTAACAAATATATATATATATATCTTTGACTTCCATTGGAGTCCGTTTTGATCTTTTCAATTTCTCACCAACGATCTCTGACCAAGTCACAATATTAAATATCCCTCACCATAATTCCGGAGTCTAGAACTGAGGGTACCCTGGGCGCTTCGAAACCGCCCACTCAGGAAAGGCTGCCAGGTAGTGGATAGGCAGCAGTTTCCTTTTCTCTCTCTTGGGAGCGCTATTCTAGTGAAGTAGACGCAAGGTGGCCGTTGTTCCATCGGCGAGAGAGAGAATCACTCGGGCATTGGTGGGGTTTGGGTAACGGAGAACCAAACCTAAAATAGGCCCAGTGGAGTTAAAAAGAGGATCCCGCTACATGCACCTATTTTTATGTTCCTACTTTGATTTCTATTTTTTAATCTAAAAGTTTGTGCCACATTAATTTTATTGAATCAACTGCTTTTATTTTTTTCAGGTTTTAGATCATGTTCTAAGAGGTAATGGCTATATGACAGTGAACTGGTTTCCTGGCCCGATGAACAGAATTGTCATACTCCGTGTTAAGCCCTATCACAGACATCAAGCAGTTAAGTTTCAAATGATAGACAGAAATCTGAGCAATGTACGAGGAGCAACTGAAAAGACTGATGTTAGGATTGTATTCATTGGAGTTTAGAACAGTGAGAGGGGATCTCATAGAAACTTACAAAATTCTAACAGGGTTAGACAGAGTAGATGCAGAAAGAATGTTCCCAATGGTGGGGGAGTCCAGAATTAGGGGTCATAGTTTGAGGATAAGAGGTAAATCTTTTAAGATTGAGGTGTGTTGAAATTTCTTCACCCAGAGGGTGGTGAATCTGTGGAATTCACTACCACAGAAAGTAGTTGAGGCCAAAACATTGTGTGATTTCAAGAAGAAACTAGATATAGTTCTTGGGGTTAAAGGAATCAAGGGATATGTGCTGAAGGCGTAATCAGGATATTGAATTGGATGATCAGCCATGATCAAAATGAATGGCGGAGCAGGCTAGAAGGGCGGAATGGCCTACTCCTGTTTCTAGTTTCTATGGCTATAATTTGCCCCAAAAAGTTCTAAGTGCTGAACTTGTGGGAAAACTGGTGTCAATCACGATTGTTTTTTCAGAGTTCACACTAGAATCTCCCACACTCCATGCAATGCAGAGGTCACAATCATGAATATCATTAAATTTCAGGGGGCGGGGCCTATTCACGCCAGACTTTGACAGTTCTGGAACTCTGCGCATGCGCAATGGCCCCAAACTGTCATCCTCCCGTTCGTTGACCAGCCCAATCACTGGCCAGCCCGGGACCCCCAACCCCCACCCCCCCATGGCCCGATTGTGGTGCCCCAACCATTCGCAGGCCAACCCCCAACCCCCACATCCCGGACTGCCCGATCTCCATCACCCTCCCGCCCAGCAGTGACGATCCCCCCACCCCTTGGGCAGTGGCACAGACTGGCACTGCCAGGGTGCCCATGCCCAGCGGGCACCCCCCCCACCTGACCCCGGGGGGGGGCCCAGTTGCCCCCCACTCACTCCAATGGAGTCATCCCGCTAGTTCCCCGAAAGTGGGGAGCTAGTTTGAACCCCACTGGAGTGAAATACTCCTGAGGGGGTGGGAGCTATCGGGCTTGAACAGCGATAACTGTGGAAAAGCTGGCTGCGAATTCAAAGATGTTTCTCAATTATAATCCTGCCCCCTGTCTAAAGGGAGTTGTGAAATTGCAAAGTAACATGTTTTTAGTAGCCAGTGATTCTGATGTAGGAAGGACAAGCCTGCCACTCCAAGCTGTGCAGATGCAGCAGTGTATGTGTAAACCTTTGGTGAGCCTTTTGCTACAACTATTCTGCATTTCATGGCTGGATGAAAAATATTGAGTTATTTTATAAGTAGTTCATTAGCTACATAAGAGAGCTAACAGTGCATTGTGATTGGCTACCATGTTTTATTAAGTCTGATATGTTCCCACAACTGACAGATTCAAAAATTGTTCATGGATCATAAATCATGATGAAGAACAGAGTCAAAATCTGTTTTTTCAATATTTTGGCCGATTTGATTTGATTTATTATTGTCACATGTATTATTATACAGTGAAAAGTATTGTTTCTTGCGCACTATACAGACAGAGCATACCATTCATGGAGAAGGAAAGGAGAGAGTGCAGAATGTAGTGTTATAGTCATAACTAGGGTGTAGAGAAAGATCAACTTAATGCGAGGTAGGTCCATTCAAAAGTCTGATGGCAGCAGGGAAGAAGCTGTTTTTGAATCGGTTGGTAAGTGACCTCAGACATTCGTATCATTTTCCCAACGGAAGAAGGTGGAAGAGAGAATGTCCGGGGTACATGGGGTCCTTAATTATGCTGGCTGCTTTGCCGAGGCAATGGGAAGCGTAGACAGAGTCAATGGATGGGAGGCTGGTTTGCATGATGGATTGGGCTGCATTCATGACCTTTTGTAGTTTCTTGCGGTCTTGGCTAGAGCAGGAGCCATACCAAGCTGTGATACAACCAGGAGGAATACTTTCTGTGATGCATCTGTAAAACATTGAATGTTATTACCTGCTCAAAATAAAACCACAAATCCTGGAATCCCTACAGTACAGAAGGAGGCCATTCCGCCCATCGAAACTGCACCGAATCACCAACAAAGCATCCCACCTTGGCCCTATCACTGTCACCCTACTTATCAACCCCATTAATCTTGGGACACTAAGGGGCAATTCACCATGGCCGATCCACCTAACCTGACATCTTTGAAATGTGGGAGGAAACCAGAGCATCGAAGGAAATCCACAGGGAGAAAGTGCAAACTCCGCACAGTCGCCCGCGGCAGAAATTGAACCCGGGTCCCTGGCGCTGTGAGACATCAGTGTTAACCACTGTGCTACCGTGCCTCCCCTTAGGAGTACACGAAATTCTCAGCAGGTTGAATCTGATTAGCCCTGATGTCTTTGAAATTCTGATAAATCTACACATTCTATTTTAATCAGCTGATAAGTTGTCTTCATCGACACATCACCATGTTAGTTATAGAGGTGAGCACAATGCTCCAAGGCCATCAAATCACAAAACAAACTTGAGCCAAGTGTGAAAGGAACAGCAAAAACTGGGAAATAAGAGTACAGGCTGCTCCGGTTTCCTCCCACACTCCAAAGATATGTGGGTCAGGTTGATTGGCCATCCTAAATTGTCCCTTAGTGTCAAGGGGATTAGCAGGGTAATATGTGGGGTTAAAGGGATAGGGCCTGGGTGGGATTGTTGTCAGTGCAGGCTCGATGGGCCGAATGGCCGCTTTCTGCACTGCAGGGATTCTGTGATTCTGTGATGCTATGATAGAGGTCCATACTGATCTTGAATATTTTAAAATGGAACACCAGTTTGGACCTGTTATTACCCAGTTTTCTCTGCTTTTTTCCTATTGGAAGGGGGAGAAACAGTTACGAAAATAGAGAACAAAATCAAAAAAGCTCATCGCAACAATAAGATCCGAAGCAGATATTGTTGGTAGAATTTGATGCCCTGTCCTGATGAGCTTGGTGGCAGGGGAGCATTTAGAATTATAGAATCATTGACTGGAATTTTACCGCCCTGCCCGCCACAGGAATTGTAGCGGACGAGGGGTAGACCAAGGAGTGGTCTCTTGACTTCAGGCAGGATTTTACAGTTTCGGGACGAGCGAGGCCATAAAATCCTGCCCTTAGAATGTCTACAGTGCAGAAGGAGGCCATTCGTCCCATCAAGCCTGCACCGGCAGCAACACCACCCAGGCCCTATTCCCATAACCCCAAGTATTCACCCAACAAAGGGGCAATTGAGCATGGCCAGTCAACCTAACTTGCATATCTTTGACTGTGGGAGGAAACTGGAGCCCCTGGAGGAAACCCACACAGACATGGGGAGAATGTGCAAACTCCACACAGACAGTGACCCAAGGCTGGAATCAAACATGGGTCCCTGGCGCTGTGAGGCGGCAGTGCTAACCACTGTGCCACCCATAGTTGGCCCATGGAAAAACAATACATGTAGTAAGGTAGTCGGGCCAGATTGGAGAGGGGGGAGGCTGACACTTAGATAAAGGGAAAATACTGCGGATGCTGGAATCTGAAATAAAAACAGAAAATGCTGGGAAATCTCAACAGGCCTGACAGCACCTGTGGAGAGAGAGTAGCGCCAATATTTTGAATCTGGATGGCCCTTCATCAGAGCTGAAGACAGGGAAACTTGGAGAAGATTTATACTGGGGAGGGGGGTGGTGTTGGGGGTGGTAATTGATAGGACTGGCATGGGCAAAAAGACAAAGGGAATGTAAATGGTGATGTTAAAGATGAGAATGCCAAGGTTATCCTGGAAATGCCCAGAATGGAAACTTTAGCAGCCAAACACTGCTGAAAGCAAGATTGGAGAGAAAAAAATCATGAATTTTCCAGATTGCATGCTCTTGGTCCTCGTCATCCAGATAGTTGACAGGGATTGCATCCCACCAACTATGAAAAGCCCACTGCCATTTCACGCTCTAATGGACATTAATAGGCAACAGTTGAGTCTTCTGTCCACACTTGGGAGGAAATCCTGTCTTGGAGAGCTGTCAGCCAATCAGATTGGCCGACAGCTCTCCAACCCATCCAGGCACAGCACTGTAGTGGTCGGAAGAGGTACTGCAGTGCTGTGCCTGAGACAGTGTCCCGGGAACTGCTGCCCTGGGAAGTGGCATGACACCACACAACCCTGCCACAGCAGTGCTGTGTCGATGATCCGGCCGGATCATCGACACAGATGCCATCATCTCACGTGAGAACACCATCCACCAGGTACACGGTACATACTCTTGCAACTCGGCCAACGTTGTCTACCTGATACGCTGCAAGAAAGGATGTCCCAAGGCATGGTACATTGGGGAAACTATGCAGACGCTGCGACAACGGATGAATGAACACCGCTCGACAATCACCAGGCAAGACTGTTCTCTTCCTGTTGGGGAGCACATCAGCGGTCACGGGCATTCGGCCTCTGATATTCGGGTAAGCGTTCTCCAAGGCGGCCTTCGCGACACACGACGGCGCAGAGTCACTGAGCAGAAACTGATAGCCAAGTTCCGCACACACGAGGACGGCCTCAACCGGGATATTGGGTTCATGTCACACTATTTGTAACCCCCACAGAGTTTCACTGGCTGTCTTGTCTGGAGACAAAACACATCTTTTTAGCCTGTCTTGATGCTCTCTCCACTCACGTTGTTTTGTTTCTTAAAGACTTGATTAGTTGTAAGTATTCGCATTCCAACCATTATTCATGTAAATTGAGTTTGTGTCTTTATATGCTCTGTTTGTGAACAGAATTCCCACTCACCTGAAGAAGGGGCTTGGGGCTCCAAAAGCTTGTGTGGCTTTTGCTACCAAATAAACCTGTTGGACTTTAACCTGGTGTTGTTAAACTTCTTACTGTGTTTACCCCAGTCCAACGCCGGCATCTCCACAACACGCCCTGGGAAGTACCAGGGGTTCCAAGGAGGGGATGCTCTAAAAAGTTCTGGCAATAGGCCTGTTAAAAAAAGGCTGTGCGTCATCTTCCATTTTCTTTTGAACATTTCTGTTTGTTAGTTATAAGAGTGTTTGGGAAGCAAAGGTCGCAAATAGGCTGTTTAGTTGACAGTCAGGAATCATCCAATCAGGTAACAAACGGTTATTTTGTTTTCCTGTAAGCAGTGGGGAGAGGAAGCCATATAAATAAAACATCCCAGAATATGACCACCGGAGTAAGTAACCCCAAGGCTCTCTCTTTCTATAGTAGCACATCAAGTCTGGCACTGGGGCCTATCTGGGGCGGCACGGTGGCACAGTGCTTAGCATTGCTGACTCACAGCACCAGGGACCCAGGTTTGATTCCCAGCTTGGGTCACTGTCTGTGTGGAGTTTGCACATTCTCCCCGTGTCTGCGTGGGTTTCCTCCGGGTGCTCCAGTTTCCTCCCACAGGCTGAAAGATCTGCTGGTTAGGTGCATTGACCCGAACAGGTGCCAGAGTGTGGAGACTAGGGGAATTTCACAGTAATTTCATTGCAGTGTTAATGTAAGCCTTACTTGTGACTAATAAATAAAGTTGATCACCACCTTGCAAATGATAGGCAGCGGTAGGATGTCAGGAAAATGCACTATTAGCAGGAACTGGGAGAGGGAAAGGCAGTCAGCAATAGAGGAAAATAAACCCAAGTCAGGGTACGTTCTTGCCTCATTTTTCTTCTTATTTCACCTCAAGGGTGTATCGACATTATGGAGAGAAACCCAGTCATTTGCTTTTTAAAGGTCCAATGTTCAAAGGAATTCTTTATCCATAGGGAATGGTGGCACAGTGGTTAGGTTTCCTCCGGGTGCTCCGGTTTCCTCCCACAGCCCGAAAGAAGTGCTGGTAAGGTGCATTGGCCATGCCAAATTCTCCCTCAGTGTACCCAAACAGGCGCTGGAGTGTGGCGACTAGGGGAGTTTCACAGTAACTTCATTGCAGTGTTAATGTAAGTCTATTTGTCACACTAATAAATAAACTTTAACTTTAATATCTTGGTAAAATGAGTCTATAAGAGATGAGACTATGACATGGAGGTTAACCTATGTTTTATTTTGTGTTCCCATTAAGTAGTTAAGAGACAAACTGACTTAGGCCAGGCTGTGTATCCAGTGGGATTATTTTTGCGATTGTAAAACAGTTGTTTTGGCTCTTATTAGCTATAAGATCAATGCAGAGCAACACTGACAGAAGTTTATATGTTTTGTGTGTGTATACCTGTTGTTTGCAGCTTGTTTCTGTTTAAAATGGAAGAGTACCGAGGTGGGAAGTGATTAGGAGAAAACATCCTTAATGCGCATTAGGATTAATGTCAGCAATCAGGTTCTTTTCCCCCCTGTCTAGACTAATACTGTTGTGCATTAATCACTAATTAATATATACCATCTTGTCCATTAGTGTAAACACACTGAGACTACACGTTAATAAATATGGCGCATTTTTCAGTCTGACTCTTGGCAAGATGTTTTTAAGAGGTTGTAAGCAGAGTTTCATCAAATAATGAAACTTTGATTTTGTTACATTATTGAATGGTGTTCTATTCTGCCCTTCAATTAATCACAAAAAGGTATGTTCGTTCCAGCAAATTGACATTTCTTTGTCTGATTGTTCCTTGTCTTTTAATTGTTCATATGTCAAGTGTTCAAAGGATAAATAAATTTGCCAGGTGTTTCCGGTGGTTTGGGGGGCAGGGGGTGGGAGCGTGTGTGTGTGTGGGGGGGGGCGGATGTGTGGGGGGGAGACACATAAAATAGGCCAGCTGGGCACCTGCTCCCCTCCACCCCTGATAATAACAGTTCAATTGGGCTTGTGAACAAGCAAACTGACCTCGATAATATGTTGTCCTTGCAGTTGGCATGGTCAGGCAGGCAGGAGTGGGAAGGGTGCTTTTTTAATAAAAGTGTTTAAAGGGCAGGACGGAAGGGGGTAGTATCATTGGGGAGGTGTTGTTTGCAAATCAGGTACAGTCTCTCTAAGATAGTAGCCCCCTGCACTCTAAAACCCACCATTCACACCCTCCCGTCCCCCTCCCTCAACTGACAGAACCCTCCCCGCTCAATACCCCCGATTTGCCTTACTCCAGGGTACACTGAGGCTTCTTCTTGGGACCACTTGCTGTCCTGGAAGTGCCCACTAATGGGTTCTTGGCGCTGCTGGAGCTGCCGGCCAATCTAATTGGCTGACAGCTCGTGAGGGCGTGACTTTCTAACCTGCCGGCAGTACGTTATGGCTGCAGGGCGGATGGGTGTGGAATGAATAAGCTTCTCGCTGACATTCCTTCCTCGGGTCAGAGACTTCCGTCCCGACCCCACCCCCACCTCCCTGTCATATACAACCCTTTGTCTTTCATTTATCTCATTATGCCTCCTATTACCCCCCCGGTAAACACTCCTGCCATTTAACCACCTCCCGTTCTGACTCTAAGCACTTTGAGTTATTCTGCTTTCCTCATGTGTGTTTTCTTTCCCCGTCCTTCTGTTCTGTTCCTTTTTAAATGCTGTTTATCTGTAGATCCTGTTCTCTCTGATCTGTTGAGGGTTTCCAGTAGGCACCATTATTGTTTCAGCTTTCTAACATCTGTAGTTTCTTTTTGCTCTTTATTAGCTTCATTAACCTTTTCCTTCTCTATAAAGTTTGCATTTTGCCACCATGGGAACACAGTGGAATTTGTTTATAATGGTCAAAGCTTCTGATCATTACATCTAGTTGAACAATACTCAGCCCAACGCTGCCTTGTTGTCCAGGGTAACTACTCTTACCTCTCCTTGTGCATCAGTCACTGAGAGTAAGCACGCAGGTACAGCAGGCAGTGAAGAAGGCTCGTGGTATGTTGGCCTCCATAGCGAGAGGATTTGAGTATAGGGTTAGGGATGTTTTACTGCAATTGTATAGGGCATTGGTGAGGTCACACATGGAGTATTGTGTGCAGTTTTGGTGTCCTTTTCTGAGGAAGGATGTCCTTGCCATAGAGGGAGTGCAGCGAAGGTTTACCAGGCTGATTCCTGGGATGGCAGCTATGTCATATGAGGAGAGACAAACTCAGTTAGGATTGTATTCATTGGAGTTTTGAAGAGTGAGAGGGGATCTCATTGAAATTTGTAAAAATCTGACAGGATTAGAAAGAGTATATTCAGAAAGAATGTTTCCGATGGTGGGGGACGTAGTTTGAGGATAAGAGGTGAACCTTTTAGGAGTGAGGTGAGTTTAAATTTTTCACTCAGAGAGTGGTGAATCAGTAGAATTCACTACCACTGAAAGTAGTTGAGGCCAAAACATTGTGTGATTTCAAGAAGAAATTAGATATAGCTCTTGGAGATAGGGGGGGGGAAAGGGGGATCAGGATATTGAATTTGATGATCAGCCGTGATCAAAATGAATGGAGGAGCAGGCTGGAAGGGCCGAATGGCCTACTCCTGCTTCTAGTTTCTATGTGTCCATCTCATTGACCATTAAGCTCAGAAATCCAGTCGAAAGGGCAATCAATCTCTTAAGTCCCATCTCCTGATATAAATCCTAAACTTAACTTTTACTTGCATCTCCTTGTCTTATTTATGCACTTCAGTTTAAAATGCCACTTCAGATTAATATCTCTACAACAATAACTTGCATTTATATAGTACATGTCCCAATGCCCTTCACAGGAATGTAACCAGAAAAAAAAATTAATGTTGAGCCAAAGAAGGAGGGGCGGCACAATGGTTAGCATTGCTGCCTCACAGCGCCAGGGACCTGGATTCGATTCCCAGCTTGGGTGACTGTCTGTGCGGAGTTTGCACATTCTGCCCGTGTCTGCATGGGTTTCCTCCGGATGACCTGGTTTCCCCCCCACAGTCCAAAGATGTGCAGATTAGGTTGATTGGCTATGCTAAATTGACCCTACTTTCAGGGAGATTAGCAGCATAAATGTGTGGAGTTACGGGAATAGGGCCTGGGTGGGATTGTTGTCAGTGCAGACTCGATGGGCTGAATGGCCTCCTTCTGCACTATTGGGATTCTATGAGATATTAAAAGGAGTGAAAAAAAGCTTGGCCAACAAGGACAGTGAGAAAGTCAGCATCGTTCCTGGCTGAAATACCAAGCCTTGCGAGTCTTCCCTCACAACTCCGATTCCGTCACTCAGAAAATGCCTTGTGGCTCTTCAATGCACCATCTCCAACAAGTGAATATCTTCCTTGTTTTTAAGTAATCAGAGCTGGACACAATATTAAAGGTGTGAATACTGAAATGCTAATCTAAAAGTCTGCTCACAAAATCCTGGGCGAGATTCTCCGGCCACACTCGCCTGAAAACCGGAGATTCTCGCCCGACTCCAATGGAACTTTACCTAGTCCACTCCTGCCCACTAGAATTCCAGTGGCGGGTGAGATGGGAGAATTCCAGCCCCTGTCTCTCTCCATTCCCATTCGCCAATCAGTCCTGTGTTCACTGACCAATATTCATTCTCCAACCAGCTGTTAAGACCCTGGACCAGAATTCTAAATTACATTAGGAAATATTTTGGCATCAATGTGAGGAAAGGGTACTTCATTTCAGGACTGATTCCGCTGACAAATTAGGGGCCTTTTATAGTAAAATAAACTTTTCTTAATAACAGTTTAAATATAATTCTAACAAATGATGCAGTTTAACAGTTGAACAGTATTTAAAATTGAAAGGAAGCATTTTTTTTAGCTTATCATTATTAATCAACATTCCTCTTACAGATGTAAAAGCCACTTTAAATACAGTTAGCAACTATAACTATACTTGCTATAAAGTGCATTACCAGTCTTGAACTTTCAGAGAGCTTTTGTGGAGGAAGAGAGAGTTCTCAGACACCACCTGCACCTATCTCTCTGACTTCTGCAGAGCTGAAATTCAAAACTACAAACAAACCCTTTCTCTCTGCACAGACCTATTTCTTTCCATTATCACATGACCCTGTCAATCAACCTCCCAAAGAATCTTTTGATATAAGCAAAAGCTCATCTGCTCAATGAAAGTAACAAATTCCTAGCTGAAGTGAGAACTAATTTGCTTTGATACCCTGGAGCTAAATGTTTTCCAAACACATTGGCTGCCTGCAGAAAAAAAAATCTGAAATTTTAAACATTCCCTGTAAACAAGAAAAAAAACCTATATATATTATATCAATTGCAAGTGTATCATCGCATAGCAATCTCCCAATTTTCAAATTCCGATCCTGGGGATATTTTGCTTCATTAAGGGTGTAATAAATGTAAAACCCCAACAACTTTTACTATAACATCACAAAACATACCAAGGCACATCATAGGAGTGTTGCCCAACAACATTTGAAATTGAGCCAATTAAGGCGAGATGCATCAAAAGCATATTTAAACTGTGTAAAGTTTACTTTGATCATATGATCAAAAGCTTGTTATAAGCAGTAGGTTTTAAGCAGCATCTTCAAGGAGGTAGAGAGGCAGGAGGTTTAGGGAGGGAATTCCAGAGCTCAGGACCTATAGGTAGCTGAATGTATGGCCACCAACAGTGGAGCTATTAAAATTGGGAATGCTCAAGAGGCCTGAATTGGAGGAGTGCAGATCTCTCAGGATTGGAGAAGGTTACAGAGATTGGAAAGGGTGAGGCCATGGAGTGATTTGAAAACATGGACGATAATTCCTGCATCATCAGGAGGTCAATGTAGGTTGGCAAGTTCAGAGCTGCTGGGTCAGTTAGGGCACAGACAGCAAAGTTTTGTATGACCTCAAATTTACAGAGGGTAGAATGTGGGATGCCAGCCAGAATTGCATTGGAGTGACAAGTCTATAGGTAACAAAGGTATGAATGAGAGTTTCAGTAAAATAGAGCTGAAACAAGGTAGAGTCATACGATGGTGTGGGAGTAGAAACACTGAGCAGATGAATTTTTGCTTATATCAAAAGATCCTTTGGGAGGTTGATTGACAGGGTCATGTGATAATGTAAAGATAAAGTCTGCGCAAAGAGAATGGGTTTGTTGTAGTTTTGACTTTGAGCTCTGGAAAAGTCAGAGACAGGCACAGGTGGTGCCTGAGAACTCTCTTTCCCTCCATTAAAGCTCTCTGAAAGCTTCAATACTGGTAACACACTTTATAGCAAGTATAGTTATGGTTGCTAACTGTATTTAAAGTGGCTTTTACATCTGTAAGAAGAATGTTGATAAACCATGTTAAGTTAAAAAATAGAGTTGCTTTCTTTCAATTTTAAATATTGTTCAACTGTTAATAGTTAAGCTGTGTCATTTTTATAGCGAGCATTGTTACGGTTACTAACTGCATTTAAAATGGCTTTTACATCTGTAAGAAGACTGTTGACAAATAGTGATAAGCTAAAAAATAATTTGCTTTCTTTCAATTTTAAATATTGTTCAATTGTTAATAGTTAAGCTGCGTCATTTGTTAGAGTTATATTTAAACTGTGTTATTAAGGTCTTTATGAATGTATGAATATATGAAGCTCATCTCAGGGTCAATTATAACACCAAGTTTATGAACAATGTTGTTTATAGACAGTTAACAGAGAGAAGGCTGGAGTGATGGTTAGAGAATGGATATTGTCAGAGACTGAAAACAATCGCTTTGTTCTTCCCAATATTTGTTTGAGAAATTCCTGCTTATCCAAATTTGGATGTCAGAAAAGCAGACTTGCAATATAGCCGCTCTGAAGGGATCAAGAGCGGTGATACTGAGATGAAGCAGGCTATCACAAAATCTTTACAGTACAGAAGGAGGCCATTTGACTCACTGAGTCTGCACTGGTTCTCTAAAAGAGACTTCTACCTTGCCCCACTTCCCTAACTTCCTCCAGTAACCTTGAATATTCTTTCTTTTCATACAACGATCCAATTCCCATTTGAAAACCTCGATCGAATCTGCTTCCATCACCCTCTCAGAAAGTTTGTTTCAGACTCCAATCACCCTATGGGGGAAAGAAAATACCCTCACATCACTTTTACTCCTATTGCCAATTATTTTGAATCTGTGCCTTCTAGGTGTCCATGCTCCCTCAGCGGAAACAGTTTCTCACTATTAACCCTGTCCATACCCCTCAGAATTTTGAATACCTCCATCAAGTCTCGTCTCAGCCTTCCTTTCTACAAGGAAAACAGTGGTGTCTATGTCAAAGCTAATGCTCTGTTTGAATGATAATTAAGCTGGAATATAATGCTAATCTCAGTAATGAGGGCCATGACAAATATCAGCGATTGTTGTAAAAAACTATTTGGTTCACTGCTGTCCTTTTGGGAAGGAAATTTACCGTTTTATCTGGTCTGGTCCACATGTGACTCCAGTTCCACAGTAATATGGTTGACTCCTAACTGCCCTCTTAAATAGTCTAGTAATCGCTCAGTTTAAGGGCATTTAAGGATGGGTGATAAATGCTGATCTTGGCAGCAACACCCACAGCCCATTGAATGATCATTTTTTGAAAATGTCACCAAGGCACTGCATGTAGATGAGGAAAAGGGGAGGGGCAAGGATAGATTCTAGGGGGACACTAGAGGGAATGGTTCAGAAGTGGGAGGGGAACCCATTGCTGGCTCTAGCAGATAGACAGACAAAGGTAAGGCTGGAATCAAGCAAGTGCAGTCCCATCCACAGCTGGATGATGTTGGAGAAGCATTGGAGGACATTGTGATCAACCATGTAAAAGGCTGCAGACAGCCCAATAGGACATGGAAGGATAGTTGGCTTTTTTGTCACGATCACCATAGGGTGTGTCATTGGTGACTTTGATAAGATCTGTTTTGGTACTGTGGCAGAGGTGGAGACCTGATTTGTGAGATTTAGAAGAGGAGTCTTCAGAAAGATGGGCACAGATTTTGGAGGCAACAATGTGCTCAAGGATGTTGGAGAGGAAAGGAAAATCGGAGGTGCCCTGGTAGTTTGTTAAAAATGACAGGATCAAGAGTTGTGTGTATTTGAGGGGTGATGATTTGAAGGAAAGGGGATCAGTATTTGAAGAGTGAGAACCATTCCCAATTTTTGTTAGGATACCAGATCAGAAACCCCAAGGTATATTATGAAGTCAGACTAGACCCCAACAATTTGCTATTTAGGCATTAATGTGAGGATAAGATGCTTTACTTCAGGCGCAATCCTACTGACACACTGGGAAGCTTTTATCAAAACAAACTTTATTTAAGGTTAACAGTCCTTGAGCTTTCATAAAACCTCTGGAGAGGGGGAGAGACAGAGAGAGACACCTGTTTCTTCCAGCAGTCCAGGCAGCAACTACTTGTATTTTAAAATGAAACTGAAACCCTTTCTTGCCTGCAAGCTTAGTTTCTCCATTAAGCACATGACTCTGTCCCTGTCAATCAACCTAATCAAAACTCTACTCTGAGACCCCAGGTGGACTTAAATAAACAATAGGCCCGTTAACTCTACAAAATAACACATTCCTTAGCTAAAACCAGTTATTATCCTGCGTTCTTAGCATGTGCTGCATGTTTACCAGACAAATTGACTCTTACAATAAAACACTGCCTCTTAAAGCAACCCCACCTTAAACATAAAATATATCAAAATAGTAAAGTATCATCACAATATGACTAATGTGAATGCCAGGAAGGGAATGCACTGTTATTGTATGGTTTGACAAGATCACTGTGTAGTTTGACCACAACTTCCTCTGACTTCTATTTCACTTTTTCAGCTATGTGGTTTACAATCTATTGGCTATAATGATTGCTGCTCTGTATTGGCTGGACAGGTTAAGCATTGATTTTCTTGAGACCCTAGATCTTTTCAACTTTATCCTTTGCTATCCCAACACCACCCAAGTAGTACATATTTCAGCTCATTTTTTGTTTCAATGTGCAACATTATATACTCCCTGAACTAAATTTCATCCACATTGTTCAGCCCACACACATAGTTTCTGGACTGCTTGCATTGATTTCACTACTCCCCCTAACTTGGTATCATGTACAAATTTAACCAACTTGCACTGAGTTTCAAAATCCAAGCCAATTTGCAAATTAGAAACAGTCGTGCTCCCAACACTGAGCCCTGGTGCAGCCCACTCAGTATTTCTACTTGATACCCTGGCGTCACCTCTGTGACCAGTATTCTACTCTTCAGCCAATTTTCTTCCCATCCTGAATTCCGATAGCTTTGAACTCCATGAGTAATATTTTTTGTGGAACTGTATGAAGTAACTAAGTGCACAACCTATAGAATTACCACAGTCAACTTAGATTGTCACTTCCTGAAAGAAATCAAGGAGGTTAGTCAGGCAGGATTAGCCCCTTCTCCAGCCAGGTTGACTGCTGTATATTAGGTTGTCATTATGCGTTATGACCCTCACATTTTCTCCTGATCATTAATTCAATTTTTTTACATGGAATTGAAAGAAGGTGAATGAGCTTGCATTGCTATCCCTTTTGAGTACAGACAGCATGTTTCTAATCTACCATTACTTTCCCAGTCTCCATCATGATGAATGGTAATGCCTCTGAAATCTCTTTGCAAGGCTCACTCAAGTCTCAAGGCTGAATGCTATCCAGCATGGACAATATATTAGCTTTAAACCCTTTGAGATTGTTTTAGACTTCCATCCCATTTCAGCTCTTGAACTGAGTCTTGACAGTCTTTATTCGGGTACAACGGCTTGCTCCTGTGAATACTTTGAGGCAGCAATCATTCAGAATAGCTGCTATCTTGCGATCAATATCAGTTTCAGTTTCAAGGTCATCTTCTACAGATGCACCATAGAAAGCATTCTTTCTGGTTGTATCGCAGCTTGGTATGGCTCCTGCTCTGCCCAAGACCGCAAGAAACTACAAAGGGTCATGAATATAGCCCAGTTCATCACTCAAACCAGCCTCTCATCCACTGACAATGTCTATACTTCCCGCTGCCTTGGAAAAGCAACAAGAATAATCAAGGATCCCACGCACCCCAGACATACTCTCTTCCACCTTCTTTCATTGGGAAAAAGATACAAAAGTCTGAGGTCACGTACCAACCGACTCAAAAATAGCTTCTTTGTTGCTGCCATCAGACTTTTGAATGGGCCTACCTCACATTAAGTTAATCTTTGTCTACACCCTAGCTATGACTGTAACACTACATTCTGCACTTTCTCCTTTCCTTCTCTATGAATGGTATGCTTTGTCTGTATAGCCCGCAAGAAACAATACTTTTCACTGTATACTAATACATGTGACAATAATAAATCAAATCAAAATCATTTGTATTTTTTTAGATTTATAGCTGCACTGGATGGCACAGTGGTTAGTACTGCTGCCTCACAGCGCCAGGGACCCAGGTTCGAATCCAGCTTTGGCTGACTGTGTATGTGGAGTTTGCACATTTTCCCCGTGTCTGCATGGGTTTCCTTCAAATGCTCTGGTTTCCTCCCACAGTTCAAAGATGTGCAGGTTTGGCGGATTGGCCATGCTAAATTGCCAATTGGTGCTCAAAGATGTGCTGGTTAGCTGGACTGGCCATGATAAATGTGTGGGGTTACAGGGATAAGGTGGGGGAGGGGGCCCAGATAAGATACTCTGTTGGAGAATTGGTGCAGACTTGTTAGGCTGAGTGGCCTCTTCTGCACTGTTGGGATTCTATCATATCTATGAAAATGACCAGGATTGTGGCTAGTTCCGGTGTGTGCACATTTTCAGTGCTACGGCTAAGATTTTATCAGGGGCCGCAGCCATTGCTGTGTCCAGTGTACTTAACTGTTGCTTAATAGCACGTAGAGTGAAATAAATTGGCTGGATATTTAGATGCATGATCATGAGGGCCTCAGTGAGTCAGAGCACTTGAGGACATGATAAGGCAGCAGAGTATTGTGCTGATTTGCTAGTTTATCTCCAGCCTGCTGCTTTTGCTGTGTAACGTGAAGTTCGTTCCATGACAGAACTTCAGTACGTCGCTGCCTCCTCATAAGGTGCTACTCCTGGCATGCCCCTCTATATTCTACATGAACCCAGGGTTGATCTTCCAGTGTGATGGAGATAAGGGGATGTTAGGGGCTTGTGTTTGCAGACAGATTTGCTACCTGCAAGCCACAGCACCTCATTTTGGGCTGTTAGGTCAGCTTTTCATATTCCCCTTCAAATGCATTGGTAAATATTTAATTTAAATTAACAAAGAAATTTAATACAAATGTTTCAAGCATCTGTACAATAACACTGCACAGTCTCATTTCTGGACTTAATAGTCACTGATCAGATATTTGCCATCGTTGGTTGGCCTATTTATCAGTTAATAATAACATAATGAAGTTTGCTTTGTGTTATCTTTTGAAACTCTAACCATATTAACACATGATGGAAATAACACAAGGAGGGAAGTCTCCTATTGAATGTCGCTTAAGTAAAATATTTATTGGTCAAAATTCCATGGCCTTTTCATTTCCTGTTGAGTATTTATAAACCAACACCGTACGCCACAAATATTAGTTTAACTATTCTGCCATAATGCCACTAATGAGCTGCAACTGAACAAACAGAGATCAGCAAAATATCATCGCAAAGCTCAGAGGAATGGTGAGAGTGTCATGGACATCCCGATCAGAGTAGAAGCTGCTTAAAGAGCTCCCAGAAATGGAGTCATCACCAAGAGCAGCCAAACTGCAAAGAGAACTGAACAATTACAGGTTAATGATTAGAAAATATCAACAGACTAAACTAAAGCCAGCTTCCATCCAGTTCCCTGCACCTCAAGCTATTACTACCGCTAAGAATAAAAGGGGTGGCATGGTGACACAGTGGTTAGCACTGCTGCCTCACAGCACCAGGGACCCGGGTTCGATTCCCGGCTTGGGTCACTGTCTGTGTGGAGTTTGCACATTCTCCCTGTGTCCACGTGGGTTTGCTCCGGTTTCCCCCCAGACCAAAGATGTGCGGGTCAGGTGAATTGGTCTTGATAAATCCTCCTTCAATGTACCTGAACTATGTACACCAGACAATGGCAACTCAGGGATTTTCACAGTAACTTCATTGCAGTGTGAATGTAAGCTTATTTGTGACTAATAAATAAACTTTAAACAATAACTTTTAAAATGAGATATTTTCTAAGTAAATATGTTCTTCTGTTGGAGTTAGAATGTGAAATGATTTCGAAAGTCATAGGTGTGAACTTTATTGGGGCTAGAAACTAACCACTCACCCCACCTTCACTGAAAGAGAATGATGTTCAGTTGACCTCCCCTCAGGAAACAGTTTCCATTTCCTCTTTGTCTGCCCTGAATCTGTTATGCCAATGAATTTTGTGTTCATTAAGTTGAGGGTTAATAGTGTGGCAAAATGGAACGTTTCAGGCTCCCAGTGTCAGCTTCAAGTATTCAAGGTCAGGTATCTAATAATTAAATGCAAGCACAGCACCCTCTATTGTACCGTGACAAATGTCTCAGCCTTAAGCTATTTGAATCTTCTTTTAAGTCCGCTCTGAGTGAGATTACTAATTTGATGTCAATTAGTGGAAAATCAGGGGTGCATTCACAGCAGGAGTTCGGCTGAGAATGGTCATCTCATTTCACATAAGAACTCTTACAAGTTTGAAATTGGTCCAGGGTTCAAAAGATCATAATATCTAAGACCAGGAATTATGTAAATATGCACATCAACATTAAGGCTGTGTCAGGCTGTATTCCACCCTTGAGGCCAAGCATGACTGATGTCTGAAGAAAATAAGTGGTTTCTTTTCATGTGAACCTTGATGTACAAAGCCCAGTTCCAAATATCCACCTCCCATTCACACTTAAACAATGCTCTACTTGCCATACATATGGTGTATGTATGGCAGGTAGAGCATTGTGGAGGCACGGTAGCTAGCACTGCTGCCTCACAGCTCCAGGGACTCCAGGGTTCAATTCCTGGCTTGGTCACTGTCTGTGTGGAGCTTGCATGTTCTCCCCGTGTCTGTGTGGGTTTCCTCCGATTTCCTCCCACAGTCCAAAGATGGGCTGGTTAGGTGAATTGGCCATGCTAATTTCTTCGTCAATATACCCGAACAGGCACCGGAGAGTGGCAACTTGGGGATTTTCACAGTAACTTCATTGCAGTGTTAATGTAAGCCTTACTTGTGACTTAATAAATAAAATACATTTTATCAAACTTCAAAGTAATAATGCAAAGGCATTCACACTACTTTAGAATCCAGCAAATCTTCCAAGGTATTCCTCACAGAATGATCAGTGTGTCATCCCTGGGGTAGAATAGCATAGCTCACTTTACTTTTGTCTAAAGATTTATAGGGATTACACTGGTAAAAATGGAGCTTAATAGGCAAGGATTAGGGAAGAGAGCAAATGCCTGACACTTTCACAGAAGTAGGTGACACACCTGGGAGATGACTCCAACTTGAACATTCTTTATCATTTTCACAGAAATTCTTTCCTGTGTTCTGCCACGATATTCTATAAGATACGAATGAGCATTAACTAATAGAGTTAAACCATGGAACATTAATTCGCAGCATAACCCAAGATATAACTTTCAGTGGAATCAATGATCTCAAAAGGGAATTGGATGAGCAGTTGAAGGAAAATGGTTACAGGGATCGGGTAGGGCTAACTGGATTGCTCGGCAAGGAGCCGGCATGGACTCATTGGGTCGAATGGCCTCCTTCTGTGATGTAAATGTTGGAAAGCAGAGGTAAGTGACTATGAAATGGGTGATCATATTGTTAGTTGCAAAAGTCACATTCGCAACAGTGATTCTGTTTTTGTCAATTGCTTTTCGATATGTACAGACTTCCCAAAGAGGTTAAAAGTTCTTATTTTAATCCGAGGATAGATTGTATACAGGTTCAGACATTGGACAAGAATACGTTTTAGCCTGCCATATCCTTCTTCAGTACCATTATCCTAAACCTTCATTGCTTTCACTGTTGTTGGGGCCAGTGCTGTTGCAATCAGTTTGATGGAATTAAGATACAGATCGGGCATGATCTCATTGAATGGAAGAACATACTTGATGGGCTGAATGGCCTACTCCTGCACTGATATTTCCATTCTTCTCCTTTAGAGCTGAAATTGTCTTGCTGTCAATGACAATGAAGCCAATAACAGAGGCCAGTGCTGCAGGCTGGGTTGTACATGCATAACGGAGTTGCTGTTCAGGTTTTCCATGCCTCTCAACATAATGGAGCTGTCAGTTTGATGTAGACAATGTCATTTGACAGGGAGAAATCATAGGCAGGAATTTTCTAGCACTCTCCTCTCCCCTACCCCAACACCCTAACCGCACGTGCCCCGCCCCCCACCCCCCCACCGCCACCCTCACCGTCATCCACCCCTCCGCCGCCCCCCCCCCCCCCCCCCCCCCCTCCACCCCCCGGCCCCACCTCGCTCCCCATACACACACACACACATACCTGCCTGCTCCTCTGCAAGTCTAACCCAAGCAGAATCTACCACAGATAGAAGTGGCATGGAGGAGTGCTGGTGACTTCCAGTTACAATCCAGGCTTCAGAGATCAGGAACTCCCAGCTGGGAGGTGGGAATTGACAGCCAGAAGGTCATCATGAGGGTGGAGGAATGTTGAGCATTAAGTTTAAAATTAAGTTTAAGTTTAAATTTATTGATTAGTGTCACAAGTAGGCTTACATTAACACTGCAGTGAAGTTACTGTGAAAATCCCCTAGTCGTCACACTTCGGCACCTGTTCGGGTACACTGAGTGAGAATTTAGTATGGCCAATGCACCTAACCATCATGTCCTTGGACTGTGGGAGGAAACCAGAGCACCCGGAGGAAACCCATGCAAACACGAGGAGAAAGTACAGACTCCGCACAGACAGTGAGCCCGGGTCCCTGGCGCTGTGAGGCAGCAATGCTAACCACTGCGCCACCAGTCCGCCCCATTAACACCCTCAATGACCTACTTCCTGTTCTCCAAGGCCCAAGATATACATCTCTGTCACCAGGAACTCCGCCACTTCTTCACAAACTTCCTCCAGCCCTACCACCCACCTCTCCTGACAGCCACTGTTCCTCTGACTCCAAAATTTTGTGTACTTTTCTCTCTTCCTTTAGCTTACAATTGGGGTGTATCTTCAACCACCTAAATCCAACTCTCTGTAACTGGCTCTCCTGTTCTCCTTTTAATAAAGATTTTTGTCACTCACCTAATACCTCCATTTTTGGCCCAGCACCTGGTTTCCTCATGTCTCTATGATGAGATATTTTTTTCACTAAAGATGCTTTTGCCCATTGTTGTTATCGTGTTTTCACCTAGAATGACTCTGGGCTTCATCACTTTGCTCAGAGCTGAACTTAAATTAGGGCAATTAGGACGGCATGAAAGCAGAACTTGCTAAAGTGAACCAGCACATGTGGTTTGCAGTTTGGTCAATAGATGCTCGGTGGCTGACATTTAAAGGGATATTTCAGAATACACATTCCAACGAGTAAGAAAAACTCCGAGGGGGTAGCCTACCATCCATGGTTACCTTAAAAAGTTAAAGACAATATCAAACTTATAGAAAAAACATAATTGCACAAAGATGCGTGGTAGGTCAAAAGTTTGGTAAGAATATAAAGAACAGCAAATAATGACAAAATAATTAATAAAGAGGGAAAAATTGGAGTCTGAAAAAAAGATAGCTAGTAATATAAAGACAGATAGTAAGAGTTTCTAAAGATATCTAAATAAGAAAAGAATTAACAAGGTGAGATTTGGTCCAATTGAAAGTGCGTCTGGGGAATTGACAATGGAAAGTAGGAAGATTATGGTGAACTAAACAGATATTTTGCACATGTCTTCACTACAAACGGCACAAGCAACATCCCAGAAATAGCAGTAAATCAGGAAATGGAAGGGATGGGGGAATTCAGGAAAATTACAGTCACCAGGAAGTGGTATTGAGCAAATTGTTGATTCTGTGGGCTGACAAATCCCCAGGTCCACATGTATTTTAGCCGAAGGTCATGAAAGAAGTGACTAATGAAATAGTTGATGCATTGTTTTGATTTTCCAAAACTCCCTAGATTTGGGGAAGGTTCCATTAGTTTGGTTCATAGCAAATGTAACTCCTTTATTCAAAAAGGGAGGGAGACAGAAAATGGGAAACCAGTTAGCTTAACGTCTGCCATAGATAAAATGTTAGAAGCCATTATTCAGGAAGTGAAAGCAGGGCGTTGGAAAAGTTCAAGGCAATCCGGCAGAGTCAATATAGTTTTGTGAAAGGGAGATCATGTTTAACCAATTTTTTGGCGTTCACTTGAAGGAGTCACATGTGCTGTGAATAAAGAGGAATTGGTAGATGTACTGTTCTTAGAGATACAGAAGGCATTTGATAAGATGCCACATCAAAGGTTATTGTGAAAATATAAGCTCCCATTCTGTTAGCACATATTGGCATGGATTGAAAATTAGCTAACTAACTGGAAACTGAGAGCAGGCATAAATAGGTATTTTGCTGGTTGGTAGGATGTGACGAGCAGTGTGCCATAGGGATCAGTACCGGGGACTCAACTTTTGACAATTCATACAAAATAATTTGGATGAAGGGACTGAAAATATGGTTGCTAAATTTGCTGACAACACAAAGACAGGTAGAAAAGCAAATTATGAAGAGAGAGGCTTCAAACGGACATAGATAGGTTAGCTGATTGGGCAAAGATTTGGCAATGGACTATAATGTGGGAAAGTGTGAATTTGTCCATCTTGGAAGGAAGAATAAGAAAAAAACTGATTATCTAAATGGTGAGAGATTGCAGAGCTCTGAGTGCGGAGGGATCGGGGTGTTCTAGTGCATGAATCACAATAGGCCACTATACAGGTACAGCAAGTAATTAGAAAAGCTAATAGAATGTCATCATTTATTGTGAAGGGAATTGATTACGAAAGTAGAAAGGTTATGCTTCAGTTGTACAGGGCATTGGTGAGACCACACCTGGAGTATCCTGTACAGTATTGATCTCCTTTGTTAAGGAGGGATGTAAACACAATTCGGAGAAGGTTTACTAGACTAATACTAGAAATGGACAGATTGTTTATTAGGAAAGGTTGAAGAGGTTAGGTTTCTATCCAGTAGAGTTTAAAATAGAAAGACGCGACTCGATTGTTCATTTAAGACAGTGATGAGGAGAAGTTTTTTTCCCTTAGAGGGTCGTAAGTCTCTGGAACACTCTTCCACCAAAGGCAGCGGAAGTAGAGTTTTTGAATATTTTTAAGACTGAGCTAGATAGATTCTTGATTGAACAAAGGGGTGAAAGGTTATCAGGGGTTGGCAGGATTTGGAGTTGAAGTTACAATCAGATCAGCCATGAATGGTGGAGCAGGCTCAAGGGCTAGTGTAGCTTACACTTGCTCCTAATTTGTATGTTTGTATGTATCCAGTCACTGCCCGCTGATAAGGTGCTGCAATATGGGGCCAGATTTTCCTCTTCTACACACATCCAGAAATTGAATTGTTAAAATATGGCCTATGGGACTGGAATTTCAAACTTATCGTTCTATTCCCAACTCACGCCATCTTCCCCAAGTCAGGAAATGTGTTGGGTTGTGACCCAGTAAGCAGATTCTGTGATGGTGAGGTTGTCATTATAAAGTCCTGAGGAAAATTTGAATTTCATTCTATTTTCGTCATGACGGGAGGGATTTGGAAGTCTGGGAACTCCACCAAGATAAATCAATTTGTGAATCTTGGTGGAAACCTGCTGTGCAGTCTGGAACCTTTTGACAGGTAAGTTTAAAAGATTTTACCAATGTCCTCTCATATCCCCCATTCTTCCTCCATGCCCCCTCATATCCCAGATATTCCTTCCTTGCTGCTTCCTTTAACTCCATGCTGCTCCCCATACCCTCTCCAATACCCCCATGCCACTGTGCATCCTCCCTCACCATTCTCTCAGAGGCTACAGATCCAATGGGCCATTGGCAGGTCTGGAAAATCTTTGAAATGCTCCTGAGAATGACACAATAAACAAACAAAACTTTGAAAAACGAGTTTATCTTGCAACCCCATAACCTATCAATCAACTCACACTATTCATAATACTACTGACAAAAACTTCAATCTCTGAACACCTCTTAATCTTATCCAAATAAACAAACAAGTTTTGAAGTTTTAAAGAAGGAAAAGCTTCTTATAATCATAAAACTGTGAATCAAGCAAAGCAAGCAACTTGCCTTCAAGCTGTGTAAACAGACGTCTGCTGAGTTGAGTCTATTATCCATTCATATTATCTGTGGTTATTAAAAAAAGAGGTCTCCTATCCAAATGGTGCGAGATTGTGGACTCTGAGGTGCAGAGGGATTTGGTTGTCTGAGTGCATGAATCACAAATGGTTAGTATACAGGAACAGCAAGTAATTAGGCAAGCTAATAGAATGTTCTTATTTATTGTCATAGAGTCATAGAATCCTACAGTGCAGAAGGAGGCCATTCGACCCACCAAGTATACACTGACCACATTCCCATCCAGGCCTAGCCCCACAGCCCTATACATTTATCCTAGCTGGTCCCCCTGACACTAAGGGGCAATTTAGCATGGTCAATCCATCTAACCCGCACATCTTTGGATGTGAGGGGAATTGATTACAAAAGTAGAAAGATTATGCTTCGGTTGTACAGGGCACGGGTGAACAACATCTGCATTATTGTGTTCAGCATTGCTCTTCTTATTAAGGAAAAATGTAAATGTGTTAGAAGCAGTTCAGGGAAGGTTTACTAGTCTAATACCAGGAATGGCTGGATTGTCTAATGAGAAAATGTTGGAGAGGTTCAGTTTGTATCCATTAGAGTAAGAGGCGATTTGGTCAAAACCTTTAAGATCTTGAGGGGATTTGACTGGGTGGATGTGGAGAGGATGTTTCTTCTTGTGGGAGAATCTAGAATCAGGGTCACTGTTTGAAAATAAGGAGTCACTCATTGAAGACAGAGATGAGGTGAATTGATTTCTCTGGGGGTTGTGAGGTTGTCCTCAAAAGGCAGTGGAAGCAGGGTCTTTGAATATTTTTAAGACAGAGCTACATATATTCTTGATCAACAAGGGGGTGAAAGTTTATCGGGGTCGGCAGGGTTGAAATTACAATCAGGTCAGCCATGATCTATTAGAATGGCAGAGCAGGCTCCTAATTCACATGTTGATAAGGTGAGTTTGGAGATGGAGGAAACCAGGAAAATAGGAGCAGCAGCTTTGTGTTAGCGCCCCTATGCATTATTGCCACCTGGGAGGTTTCCCAGGGATTCCTGGGCAGGCAATGAGGGGGGCGATTTTCCAAAACCACCAGCCATCTGTGGAGATCACCAGCTCTTGGAGACTGGAGTCTTCATGCCTCAGGGAAGGCCTCACACACAGCCCTAATGCTACTACCAAGGGCTTTCCCCTGAGCACTGAGGGGCCTACTGGCTTGGTCACTCTGAAACTTTCATTTAGACTTGCACTTTCAAGTAGGCCACCATATTAAGGTGCTCTCACATTCTGTAATCTGCCTCAACAGCATCCACTTCTCTCCCATGGGGCTATCCAAGCTTTAGAGCTGCATGTCTCTCTAACAAGATAGCAAGTGTGGAGGTGGCCAATTAGGATGCGGTCTTTGAGAAGATTGATAGACCAGTCTCCCTGCCCCTCCCTTATCTCCGCCCACCTTGGAAAACATAGAAAGTAGGAGCAGGAGGAGGTCATTTGGCACTACAAGCCTGCTCGGCCATCAACAGGTCCAGGCAGCGGGCGATCGACGGGGCTGTCCATCCCAACTGTCTGCCCCTCTACCGCGGCTACATTCGCGGCCAGGTGTCTCTGGAGAGGGAGCATGCGGTGTCCACGGGCGCGGTTGACGCCTTCCGCGACCGCTGGGCGCCGCAGGGGCTGGGGTGTATTATCGACCCCAATAATCACCTTTTGGTTTGACGTTTTAAGTTTCCTTTCGACTTTGATTTTGGTTCGGGCTGTTCCCCCCTTCCTTTTGGGGAGCTGCCCCTTTTACTTTGTCCCTAAGTTAATTTGAGTTCGTTTACTTGATTGGTATCAAAAGAAATACAAGCCTGCTCAGCCATTCATTATGATCATGGCTGATCATCCGACTTAATTGCCTGATCCCACCTTCCCCTAATATTCTTTGATCCCCTTCGCCTCAAGTGCTATATCTAACACCTTATTGATAACATTTAACATTTTGGCCTCAACTACTTCCTATGCTTGTGAATTCCATAGGCTGACCACACTCTGGGTGAAGAAATCTCTCCGCCTCTCTGTCCTAAATGGTCTATCCTGTACCCTCAGACTGTGACCCCTCATTCCGGACAACCATCGGAAACATCTTTTTTGCATCTACCCTATCGAGTCCTGTTAGAATGTTACAGATTTCTATGAGATTCCCCCCTTTATTCTTCTGAACTCCAGTGAATACAATCCTAACTGACTCAATCTCTCATCATACATCAGTTTTGCCATGCCAAGAATCAGTCTGGTAATCCTTCTCTGCACTCCCTCTAGAGCAAGAACAACCTTCCTCAGATAAGGAGACTAAAATTGCACACAATATTCCAGGTGTGGCCTCACCAAGACCCTGTATAATTGCAGCCAAACATCCTTGCTCCTGTATTCGAAAATTCAGGCTCAGGACTCTAATTTGACCCTGACGATGGATGGCTGATGCTTGGGGTGAGGGAAGTGGGGGAGGGGGGCGGGGGGGGGGGTGGAATTCTGTCCTCTGTTTGCTCAGGGGAAAGTAAAACATGTAGGAATCTTGGTGGAAGTTTTCTGCAAGATTGGAAATCTGCAACTGGGAGGTTGTAGGAAGCTTGTGAACTCCCTGCACTGAAATATAAGGAGGTGGCTCAGTCAGTACACTGAAAACTGACAGGAGTGGGGCGGAGTGGCCACTGGTAGCTGGGGATTTAAAACTTATTCCTCTCTTCCACCAACCTATGAGAAAATATTTACATGCAACAGTCAGAGTCAGACGAAAGCCATGAAGAATAGTGGAGTCACTGGCAAAATAAAGTATTGGCTAATTGTAGTAAGTGGTTATTTTACTGATGAAAGCATTTCCTGAATTCGTTGCCTTTCCTCATTATAAGGATGTCTGCGGTAGGTATGTTTATGCAGGATTGTATCCCTTAAGTCCTTCATACTGATCAGCTTCACAATTGAAACTTTGCTTTGTGAGTGTTCCTTCCTTTGAATCTTCAAATGTACTTCCCCTCAAAAATCCTTTCCATCTGATGTAGCTACATTCTGAATATACAGACATCCACACTCACTATGGGCCTATGTTGCTGAGTTAGTCATCACCCACAACCATGCAGCATTGTTCACCCTAAGCTGCTAAAAACAAGCTTCGATACACCTACACTCAAACAGGCAAGGTGGCGACAGACGAAGTAGGAAGAGAAAGTTTCATTTATTAGCACTTTTCAAGGTCAGAGGATGTCTCAAAGCACTTTAAAGCTCATCAAAAACCTTTCCCGGTCGTGTAGTTTGCAGTCAATGGGAAACCTAATTGACACGGGTGGCACAGTGGTTAGCACTGCTGCACAGTGCCAGGGACCCAGGTTCAATTCCGGCCTCGGGTCGCTGTCTGTCTGGAGTCTGCGCGTTGTCCTTGTGTCTGCGTCGGTTTCCTCCGGGTGCTCCTGTTTCCTCCCGCAGTCCAAAGATGTGCGAGTTAGGTGGATTGGCCACATTAATTGTCCCTTCGTGTCCAAAGATGTGTAGGTTAGGGGGATTAGTGGGGAAAATATGTGGGGGTTGCAGGCATACGGCCTGGGTAAGGTACTCTTTCAGAGAGTCAGTGCTACCCAATGGGCCGAATGGTCTCCTTCTGCAGTGTAGGGATTCTATGACAGCGACGGGACCAGAAGATCCCACCGCCGGCCAATGGCAGACCACCTCCTACTGTGGAAAACACGCCACAGGGAGGCCAGAAACACCCCCCACCCCCACCCCCCACCCCCCCCCACCTCCCCATAATCATTGTTACTCTCACTGGGGTGTGGTAGTGCATGTTACTGAACTCAAAATGCACCATTAGCATGTTGAAGCAGCGCTTGAGGTAGCCCAGGCAGATCATGGATGTTCTGTAATTTCATCATCTAATGTTAACTGGAACATAATGGCAAACTGCAGTGTTACAATATCACCTATCAACACGGTGTAGAAATAGGCATTGACAGGCACACTATCGCTCTTGAAAGGCTTCAGTAATCCTCTAAATGCAAAGAGATTGAAAAGTAGGTGCTGTGAGGTGTGGATCCCTGACTTCACCCGAGGGTGAATGTGAGCATCTCTTTGCCCGCTCCTCAGTATCAACTGCATATGGTTCAGTGTGTCGCGCTCTTGCCCCTGGGTCAGCAGATTATGGGTTCAAATTTCAGTTCAGGGTACAAAATCTAAGCTAATGTTAGCCTTATAGAGGCCTACACGAATGATCTGGAGAAGTTTAAATCCCTCCATGACAACTTGAGAATTTAAATAAAACTCATTAAATAAAAACCTTTAATAGTTTTGATTTGGTTTGATTTATTATTGTCATATGTATTAGCATACAGTGAAAAATATTGTTTCTTGCATGCTATACAGACAACGCATACCATTCATAGAAAAGGAAATGAGAGAGTGCAGAATGTACTGCTACAGTTATAGCTAGGGTGTAGAGAAAGATCAATGCAAGGTAAGTCCATTCAAAAGTCGGATGGCAGCAGGGAAGAAGCTGTTTTTGAGTCGGTTAGTATGTGACATTAGACTTCTGTATCATTTTCCCGACGGAAGAAGGTGGAAGAGAGAATGTCCGGGGTGCGTGGAGTCCTTAATTATGCTGGCTACTTTTCCGAGGCAGCAGAAAGTGTAGACAGAGTCAATGGATGGGAGGTTGGTTTGTGTGATGGATTGGGCTATATTCACGACCTTTTGTAGTTTCTTGTGGTCTTGGGCAAAGTAGGAGTCATACCAAGCTGTGATGCAACCAGAAAGAATGCTTTCTATGGTGCATCTGTAAAAGTTGGTGAGAGTCGTAGCTGACATGCCAAATTTCCTTAGTCTTTTGAGAAAGTAGAAGTGTTAGTGGGCTTTCTTAACTATAGTGTCGGCATGGGGGGACCTGGGCAAGTTGTTGGTGATCTGGACACCTAAAAGCTTGAAGCTCTCAACCCTTTCTACTTCGTCCCCGTTCATGTAGTGACCAATTGGATTACCATGAAGACCTGTTCAGTATTTGGATTATCTGTGACTCCAAGCCCACAGCAATGTGGTCGATCCTTAACTGCCTTCAGAATTGTCTGGAAAGCCACAAGAGTTTATCCAAGAAAGTAGCTCACCACTTTTTCATTAGAAGTTAAGGATGGGCAACAAATTCTGGGCTGATCAATTCACATCCATACCCAATTTTCCCAAGAACAGCAATGAGATAATGGCCAGATAATTTGTTTTCGCAAATTTGGCCAAGATACCAAGGAAAACTCCTCCAGCTCATCTTTGAAATAATGTCATGGGATCTTTCATATTCACTGAAGAGGGCAGACAGGGTCTCAGTTTAACATTACGTGTCCAAAGTAGCACTCCCTCCATCCTACATGGCAACATTCGCTTAGATTTGGATGAATGCACCTCATTGTTCCAGTGCTCAAGAAGTGTGCATGGGCAGTCAGAAAGGTGGTGTAAGCCAGGCACACAGGGCCAACCTTTTCTTCTGGGTAAAATAATGGGACTAAGTTGAAATGAAGGCATCGTGACTACAGGTTAGAAAGCAGTATTCAATTGCATGATTCCTTACTGCTGGTGAAACAAAATGGGATGTGGAGATGTCCTGAGGCATGGTACATTGGGGAAACCATGCAGACGCTGCGACAACGGATGAATGAACACCGCTCGACAATCACCAGGCAAGACTGTTCTCTTCCTGTGGGGGAGCACTTCAGCGGTCACGGGCATTCGGCCTCTGATATTCGGGTAAGCGTTCTCCAAGGCGGCCTTCACGACACACGACAGCGCAGAGTCGCTGAGCAGAAACTGATCGCCAAGTTCCGCACACATGAGGATGGCCTCAACCGGGATATTGGGTTCATGTCACACTATTTGTAATCCCCACAGCTTGCCTGGACCTGCCGAGTCTCACTGGCTGTCCTGTCTGGAGACAATACACATCTCTTTAGCCTGTCTTGATGCTCTCTCCACTCACATTGTTTGTATCTTAAAGACTTGATTAGCTGTAAGTATTCGCATTCCAACCATTATTCATGTAAATTGAGTTTGTGTCTTTATATGCCCTGTTTGTGAACAGAATTTCCGCTCACCTGAAGAAGGGGCTTGGGGCTCCGAAAGCTTGTGTGGCTTTTGCTACCAAATAAACCTGTTGGACTTTGACCTGGTGTTGTTAAACTTCTTACTGTGAAACAAAATGAGCCCTTTCATTTCACAATGCAGCAGCACCATTAATGTCTGGAATTTTATCATTTCAAATAAAAGGCCCGATTTTACCATCGCGTTGTGCCCATTTCCGGGCGTGAAAACTTGGTAAAGTTGGGCGTGAGGTGAGTAGCACGATCCGCGCCCACCTCTGCACCAGTTCCCCCTTTACCAAAGTCCAAAAATGGCCGCGATCGGGATGCGTACATTTAAATGGACTTAACGGGCTGCATGCCCAACCTGACTGGCACTTCCCCCTTTACCACCACATTCGCCCATCCAGATTCGGCATGAACAGACATGCTCTACAGAAGTCTGATTCGGGCGCTCCAGTTAGTGAGGAGATAGGTGCCGAGCATCCGACGGCTCTCTGCTTGAGATCAGTGGGGGGGGGGAAAGGGGGGGTTCGCTGACACTCTGCCTGAGATCAGTGGGGGAGAAGGAGGGGAGGGGCTCGCAATCGGTCTGGGTGGTGGGGGAGGTGGGGGAATAATGGGGTCAGAGCGTTGGGGGGGGGTGGGGCAATATCTGTGGGGTCCAAGGGGAGGCATTATCCGGCGTGGGAGGGATGTGGCAGGGGAGCCGCATTCTATCTTTTTGTTTTCTGCACATGCACAGTTGGAGGCGCCGATCAGAGCTGCAGGGTTTTGGGCGCATTCAGCCCCGCCCACAGGCTTGGGTAGTGCGTTGCAGAATCGCTGATATTTTTGCAGACAAAGTGCACCTGAGAACGGGTCTAAAACACTC
The DNA here is from genome assembly GCF_964213995.1 of Mustelus asterias. Classification (NCBI taxonomy): domain Eukaryota; kingdom Metazoa; phylum Chordata; class Chondrichthyes; order Carcharhiniformes; family Triakidae; genus Mustelus; species Mustelus asterias. The sequence continues at coordinate 64,653,220 of NC_135817.1, forward strand.
TGAAACACTCCCACTTTCAAGTCTGCCCAGCACTTAGAATCAAAATGGTAAAATCGGGCCCAAAGTGCGGTGCCCTCTACCTGCTGTTGTTGGCTGTTAGCTGAGTAGGCATTGAGAACCTGGCTGTCTAACAAACAAGGCGACACTCACCAGGTCAATATATTTGCAGACTGCAGATGGGTTGATGTTGCAGAAGTCCCCTGTAGTAGTCTATAAGAAGGCACAACACTTAATGCTGTAATTACTATTATGGCCATTGGCAAAGGCACGTTCTTTACTGAACTTTAGCTCTGGAATGTGGCATTATTCCAACATATTCTCCAGCCTGGGAAATATTAGTTTGCAGCGACACCTCTTTAGACAAGTCCAGATAAGTCTATCTCTGCCTGAACAGGAATTTGTGGGAGGCAGTGGGAAGTGGTCTTATAAGCCAAACGTTCGCTGTTCATCCTCCTCTTCTTTGTCCAAATCCTTAAACAGCTACAGTTATGAAGGAGTGTACGTCTGGTATTCTCAACAGCAAATACTGTGCCCATTAAATGGGTACCACACGTAGCCTATAATATTACATCAATTATGGTAGCAGCTTTCTGTCCCACATAAAACAGGCTGAACATTGGCATCATGCATTTTATAGGCAAAGGTCAGCGTGGAAAGTCTCTGCCATATTTTGCATTTGTTTCTCCCCAATTACTTACATTTATTGGGCATAACTGAGATAAACCATAGAAACCATAGAAACCCTACAGTGCAGAAGGAGGCCATTCGGCCCATCGAGTCTGCACCGACCACAATCCCACCCAGGCCCTACCCCCACATATTTACCCGCTAATCCCTCTAACCTACGCATCTCAGGACTCTAAGGGGCAATTTGTAACCTGGCCAATCAACCTAACCCGCACATCTTTGGACTGTGGGAGGAAACCGGAGCAACCGGAGGAAACCCACGCAGACGCGAGGAGAACGTGCAAACTCCACACAGACCACAGGTCCCTGGAGCTGTGAAGCAGCAGTGATAACCATTGTGCTACCGTGCCGCCCCCAAGTTGACCAATAAAAGTTGACTAATCCCGATAAGTCAGTTTTGTTCCTGCATTCTAGAAGGGCAAATGTTTTCACTGAGGCCTACTGGGACTAAAGTTTAAAGTTTATTCATTAGTGTAATAAGTAGGCTTACATTAACATTGCAATGAAGTTACTATGAAAATCCCCTAGCCGCCGCTGCCTGTTCAGGTACACGGAGTGAAACTTTAGCATGGCCAGTGCACCTAACCAGCACATCTTTCGGACTATATTTAATCGTAACTATAACAGTGGTTTTCCACTGAAGAATTCAGTAAGAGAGAACATGTGTGCGTCATCATGCACCAAGCATTCAACAGACGGCAAGGGGTGGGGTAAAGGGGGGTGGGGAGATGTTAGTAAATGGCAATTACACAATGAATTACTCATCAAGTGCTGTGACTACTGTTAAGTAAACGAAATGTGGCAGCAGTTCTGTACACAGCAAACATCTCACTTACATCCATCAACACAGTACAGCTGTGGGTGGTGGGCCCCTCCACAGTAGCAGCTATCTGGTGAGCTATTCCAGGGCTACTTGGATAGTGCAATGGATGGGATTACATGTGTTTCCTTTTGGATAGATGAGCTAAAATGAGCTTCTTCACTTCATCGCTGAGATATTTTCATGTTATTCAATGTCTCACAGAGATTTTCATTTGAAATAATCGATCAAAACTCGAGGCCTGACGTGTAATCACTATAACAAAATAGAAATGTGTTTACAAGCAATGCCTCATTTACTTTGTGGCTGTTGGAAGTCCCAGTTTGACAACCACCTGGCAGAATAAACACGACGGTGTTTCTGTTCTGTCTCTGCTGGGTTTGAGACCCACAAAAAAGATTGTGAGTAGAAATTCTGGCTGCCTTTGGGCTTCCATGCTGTGAGAGTAGCCCAAATCCTAGGGAAAGGAGCCAGTACCATATGCAGCAACCCACTGTTATCACTGGCATTTTGGGGCTAGAGGCTGGTTGGGCCAGAAGTATCCCTTAAATCATTCTATTCCACTTGCTATCCAGTCCACAAATCTTTGATTGCAAGGCCCGTTTGAGGCCTAAAACAAGCCATTTTTTGGAGTGATGTAGAGATGTGCCTGACAGGTTTCTCAGCGGAGTCAGGCAATACAGTCCAAAGATGTGCGGGTTAGGTTGATTGGCCAGGTTAAAAATTGCCCCTTAGAGTCCTGAGATGTGTTGGTTAGAGGGATTAGCAGGTATATATGTGGGAGTAGGGCCTGGGTGGGATTGTGGTCGGTGCAGACTCGATGGGCCGAATGGCCTCCTTCTGCACTGTAGGGTTTCTATGATTTCTATGAATACCTCCAGGTACAGCCTCTAGCTACAGTGGGCAGAAGAAGCAATTGAATTACAAGCTAAACACAAAAACAAAAATCAAAGCACACACATTCACCTGATCATTACAGATTGGTCAGATTCAGATTAGGGGTGGCACGGTGGTTAACACTGCTGCCCTACAGCACCAGGGTTCGATTCCTGGCTTGGGTCACTCTGTGCAGAGTCTCCCTGTCACTGCGTGGGTTTCCCCGGGTGCTCCGGTTTCTTACCACAGTCCAAAGACGTGCTGGTTAGGTGCGTTGGCCATACTAAATTCTCCCTCAGTGTTCCCGAACAGGCGCCAGAGTGTGGCGACTAGGGGATTTTCACAGTAACTTCATTGCAATGTTAATGAAAGCCTATTTGTGACACTAATAAATAAACTTTAAAATTTGCTCCCATTTCTGAAAGAAATGTGAATTGATAAAAAAAAACAGGAAAGAACATTAAGCCCACAGGCATACTTGTTGTGTAAATTATAGTTGTAGAACATTTTTAGCATTCAGTTAAAAAGAATAAAGAATTTACGCTCCCTCCACTTCCATTGACGTCGTCTGAAAAAGAGAATCACAGATTCCTGTGTTGGAATTCCGATGAACTTTAACAGTAAATCGTAAAGTCAGTGTTATTCGACAGTTTACAGTGCATGAACTGACTCAGAATCGCCCTCATTATAAATCCAAGAGAGTCACTTTCAGTTCAGGTCATCTCCTCCTCAACTGAATACAATCTCTTCAGGGTTAGCAATACAAATGAAGCCCTCTGACAGGAAGATTGCTTCATATCTTTTTTTCCCCTTCCCTGCACGGATACTTTGAATGGTGGATTGATGTTGCTGCTATGAGACTATTTTGACTACAACATTGAATAAATTTTAATGCTTTTGACAGACAGTGAATCAAAATAAATCAGGAGGCTGAAAATGGAAGATCAGAGTTTGGGTCTAATGCATTAGTATATCATGATACGTGGGGGATGCAATTCCTAGATTAACAAAAGGAAAAAATACTTTTTTCCTCAAAATTAATCACTTACTAATAAAACTGAATTCCCACTGCGCATTATGAAGTTGCATGTTTCAAGGTGGCTTTCGTGAGCTAGTTCTTCATTACAAAGATATAAGCATTACGCATTGTGTCTTTGTTTTCAAGAGGTATTTCTGAGTCCAATCCTAAATATGAAGAAAAGCTTGAAGAAATATCCCAAAACTTATCACGTACAATGAATTACTCTAGAGGCGCAATCATTATTGTCACATGTGGAATATGGCTGCTGATCAGATGGCCTGTTTTTGCTGGTGTTGTTTAGATAGGACACTGGAAGAACCCAATGCTTTTCTTCAAAGAGCGCAGTAATATGCATCTGGATCACACAGAGAAGGCCTTGCTTTAAGACATTACCGAAGGCACCCCTCGGGTAATACATACCAGATTAGCATCATGCTAAATTGTCAGTCTAGGCTATTGGCTTGTCCTGGAATGAGTCTTAGAGCCACAGCTGACTCAATGGTAAGAATACCTCAATTGTGCCACTGATGTACAAGTTGATAAATGAAACTTTTCTAGAATCATAGAATTCTTACAGTGCAGAAGGAGGACACTAAGCCTATCGAGCCTGCAGCGGCAACAATCCCACCCAGGCCCTATCCCCGTATTTACCCTGCTAATCCCCCTGACTAAGGGGCAATTTAGCATGGTCAATCAACCTAACCCACACATAATTGGATTGTGGGAGGGAACTGGAGCACACGGAGAAAACCTATGCAGACACAGGGAGAATGTGCAAACTCCACACAGACAGTCACCCGAGGCAGGATGCTGTGAGGCAGCAGTACTAACCATTGTGCCACTATGCTGCCCAAAATGAAAGAAGAAAGACCTAGCAGATGAAATGAATGGTAGGGAAAGTATTTGTCAATATTTTATACTTGAATCTCACAACCATTGGTAATGACTGTCTGACCATGGCTCCATATTTTCAATCATTGAATCATACAGCACAGAAGAGGCCCATCGAGTTCGCACCGGCACTTTAGAAACATCTGAGCTCCCACCTAATCCCATTTACCAGCACTTGGCCCATAGACCTGAATGTTGTGACGTGCCATATATCCATCCATGTATTTTTTAAAGGATGTGAGGCAACCTGCCTCTACCACCCTCCCAGGCAATGCATTCCAGGAAATTATTTTTACCAAAGATTGAATTCAGCATAGGTAGAGATGAAATGGCGTTACCACATTACAGATGGTATCCAGCGCTAAAAAATTTTTTAAAAAGAAAGCTAAATGAAATAGTTGGTGCTGTAGCAACAGCAGTACCAATAAACCATCCTGTCCAACATAATAAACCTGCAAAAGTAATTTAATTTCTGGCTCATGTTGTATCTTAAGTCACTTAGGCATCAAAGAAAGCTCCCTGTACTCTTAAAAGCTATATCAGTGGAGGAGATGGCCTAGTGGTATTATCACGAGACAATTAATCCAGAAACTCAGCTAATGATCAAGGGACTTGGGTTCAAATCCCACCACAGCAGTTGGTGAAATTTGAATTCAATAAAAAATACCTGGAATTAGGAATCTGCTGATATCCATGAAACGATTGTCGGAAAAACCCATCTGGTTCACTAATGTCCTTTAGGGAAGGAAATCTGCCACCCTTACCTGATCTGGCCTACATGTGACTCCAGATCCAAAGCAATGTGGTGGACTCTCAACTGCCCTCTGAAATGGCCCAGTCAGCCACTCAGTTTAAGGGTAACTAGGGATGGGCAATAAATGCTAGCAAGCTAGCAATGCCCATGTCCCACGAATGAATTAAAAAAAAGAAATTCAGAGCTCTTTTTTTTTGAGTTGGGTTGGTTTGTGTTGAGATTCTTGCTATGTTATTAGCACAATTGAGGAGATAAAAGGCATGTAAACTTAATGAAACGTATCACTTATTCAATGTCCTTATACTGTGTTGCAAATTAATTCTATAAACTTGTAGTTGCAGTTGGGAACAAGTCATCCGCCCTGTTTCAGACCTTGAGAAGTTGGGTTCTCGATGTACTTATTGGGGATTTGCAGCTTTTCAGTATTGTAATAATTAAAGAATGATTTGTCTGTCTTTGCATGTGGAATATTTGCGTGGTGGAATATTTATCATGTTGTCTAGGCTGGGGTTCTAGAAACCTATGATTATTTAAAATAATATGAATTTTAAATGGATAACAGTTCTTCTCTAATAAGCATGATTACACTGAAGAAATATCTGTCATCAAGCTAACTATGTCAGATGCAAGTTTTGTTATCCTACTATCTATGAACAATACTGGAGTTTTGCTGTCTGCAGAATGAAGGCTTGTTATAACATATGAGCTGTCAACCAGCTATCTCCTAGTTTATCAGTTTATATCATGTCAAAGCATGATTTGTATATTAATTGAGATTTGGAAGAAAATAGATCAGTTTTCAAGTCAGCTGGTGTCAAGGTACAGGTGCATATGAAATCTATTTTTATTCAAATTTGGTTAATTGATTTGATTGGATTTATTGTCACATTTTTTGGTATAAAGTGAAAAGTATTTTTTCTTGCTCACTATACAGACAAAACATTCCGAACACAGAGAAGGAAAGGAGAGGGTGCAGAATGTAGTGACACAGTCACGTACAGTGACTGCAAATGTACTTTCTTGTCTTTTCTTTTGTATGAGCAATGGTTTAAGCATAAAGACATGAATATAATCAGACTGACAGTATTGGTTTTTCAGTATTATCTGACCCCATTCACCCAGTATTCATGGTGAGAAATAGTGTGGTACGTACTCTCAATGAGAGTACATCCTGCTGTGAAACTGTTCTTTACAAATGGGCAGTTGAAAGTTACTAAGGAACAGAATTACTAAGGCCCAGATTGTTACAGAGTCGTGAAGACTCCACCAAGCTTCCAAAATATGGGCCGGTCCTAGATGTGAAATTTCCACATTTTTCAACGTCCAATTTTTGGAGATAGGAGAAAGAGGTCAGGGCTGAGTTAAAACAGACCTCAATGTGGCTGCTGCAAGATATTTGGCCCACCGTGTGGACCTCATGAATTTATGGGGTAGATGTGAAGGCTCTTGAAGGGTGAATAAGACCTGTATAGCTGTCATGATATTGTATTGTTTAAATCTCCATCCCTTTAAAAAAAACACAGGTTGCCGGTCTCAATGTGAGTTAAAATGAACTCAGTTCTGATGGCTATTTGCTGACATTTCCTTAAGAGCTCTTTTGAATGCTTGGCTTATTTCCAAAATCTACAATTACCTCAGCAGGTGTTTTCTGAGTTCACAATTTGATTGACAGATTAAAGAGGCTAATATAGGTTGAGCTGTCTTTGATGTAGGGTGTGAACAGAAGTTGGTTTTTTATAAGAGATTAATCATTTGAAATTTTAAAAATGCTTAAAAGGGATTTTATGGTTTTTTTTACTGATTTGATTTGATTTATTATTGTCACATGTATTAGCATACAGTGAAAAGTATTGTTTCTTGTGCGCTATACAGACAAAACATACCGTTCATAGAGAAGGAAATGAGAGAGTGCGGAATGTAGTGTTACAGTCATAGCTAGGGTGTAGAGAACGATCAACTTAATGCAAGATAAGTCCATTCAAAAGTCTGACAGCAGCAGAGAAGAAGCTGTTCTTGAGTCAGTTGGTACGTGACCTCACACTTTTGTATCTTTTTGCCGAAGGAAGAAGGTGGAAGAGGGAATGTCTGGGGTGCATGGGCTCCTTAATTATGCTGGCTGCTTTGCCGAGGCAGCGGGAAGTGTAGACAGAGTCAATGGATGGGAAGTTGGTTTTAGATTTTTAGAGGTTGGCTTCAGAGGACTGTAAGAAGTCTCACAACACCAGGTTAAAGTCCAACAGCTTTATTTGGTAGCAAATACCATAAGCTTTCGGAGCACTGCTCCTTCGTCAGATGGAGTGGATATCTGCTCTCAAACAGTGCACAGACACAGAAATCAAGTTACAGAATACTAATTAGAATGCAAATCTCTAAAGCCAGCCAGGTCTTAAAGGTACAGACAATGTGGGACCAATGTGGGACCAATGTGTACCTTCAGAGGACTGCCCAGGGTGGATACTGGATGCATTAACATGATTTGGCTTGGGGATATTAAGGGCCATGGGTGAAAGGACGTGAGAGATGAGGGCTAGAGGGTCTAGGATCTCATAACATAACAGGGTCAAAGACCCAAAAAGTCAAAACAGGCCTTCTAACCAGCCCTTCTTGGCATGAAGGCAATACAATACCTACACGTTGTTTATGGAGATGGCAGGGCCAACTCCATTGCTACCCACCCAGAACAAAGATTGAGACATTTTGGGGCCTTTGTTGTGAGGTGAGTGTGGTGAGCTGGGAAGTTGCCTGACTTGAGCTACCTGCCTTAATAATGAAAACCTGTGCTGAAGAGTTTAGACTTTAGAGATTTGATTGTTTTGAAATACACAATGGGCAGGATTCTGTGGCCTCTCCGTGGCCATTCTTCTTGGTGGTGGGAGGTGGCCCACCGTTGGCTGGCGGCAGGACATTCTGGTCCCACTCAACGCAGCCAGGAAACCCGCGGCGGTGGTGCACTGCCGGCAAGACAAGAAGATTCTGCCGGCATGAATGGTCAGAAAGTTCCGGATAACGTGTTGTAAGTGCCCAGTTAGGAAATCTTTCAATGATGCCCATTTTCCCAATGTTGCACACAAAATAATCATCTTTGTTAAAATTAGAGACATAATTTCAAAATAAGGGATTCCCCCATTTAAGATGGAAATGAGGAGGAATTTCTTCTCTCAATGGGTCAATACTCTTTGGAATGTTTCTTCCGAGGGGAACCGTGCATTGTCAGTCATTCAAGGGTTAGACAGGTTTTTGATCTACCATGGAGTGAAGGGTTGTGGTGGGTGAGGGAGGCAGGAAAGTTGAGTTACGGCCTCAATCGGCAATCCTTGATCTTATTGAATGGTGCTGCAGCCTCGATGGCTGAATTATGGAGGGGCCTCGATGGGCTGAATGGCCTACCGCTGCTCCAATTCATAGAATCCCTACAGTGCAAAAGGAGGCCATTCAGCCCATCGAGTCTGCCCCAACCACAATCTCACCCAGGCCCTGTTCCCATAACCCCACATATTTACCCTGCTTATCCCCTGACACTAGGGTCAATTTAGCATAGCCAATCAACCTAACCTGCACATCTTTGGACTGTGGAAGGAAACCGGAGCACCCGGAGGAAACCCACGCAGACACGGGGAGAATGTGCAAACTCCACACAGGCAGTGACCTGAGGCTGGATTTGAACCCGGGTCCCTGGTGCTGTGAGGCAGCAGTGCTAACCACTGTGCCACCGTGCCACCCCGATTATAAGACCATAAGACATAGAAGCGGAATTAGGCCACTCGACCCATCGAGTCTGCTCCGCCATTCAATCATGGCTGATTTTTTCTCATCCCCATTCTCCTGCCTTTTCCTCATAACCCATGATCCCCTTATTAATCAAGAAAGATAAAAAAGATTGCTTATCTTATGACCTTAATATCATTTGAGGTGACTTTTGTGATGAAATATTCATTTAGGATTGATGCACTATACTGATTTTATTTCCCAATATACTTCCTAAGAATGTTGCTCATCTGAAATAAATGGAAAATCTGGCTAGGTACTTTAATGCAAATAATAATTCTAATTCCAGTGGGGAAAAATGGTTCAATTACCCATCTGTTTATTTTAAGTCAACCAACTATTGCAACATTCCAGTCCGAGTATGCCAGTCTTGTGGTTTGTCATTGAGAAAAATCTTAATTACAATATTATCACGGCATGATTAACTGTGGAAAACTTCTGCAATTTTCCTTGGAAAAAATAATGCACTTTTAGCATGGGAAAGGAAGATGTATTGAACTTTTCAAATCCTATAGCGCAGGGTGCATTGATATTGCTTCCTCCTCGCCCCAAAGATATTGTGCATGTCCAATCTGTCTCTTACTACAAACTCACAACTCAAGCAGTGTATCAAATGCATGTAAACAGATGAGCATTTCCCTTAGCTGATTGCCGGTGTTGTATTCCTGCAACCAATGTAAAAATGACAATTCCTTAATACAGCCCAGTGGGACGGAAGCTCTAATCAATCAATCAAAGACATTGTGGCAGCTCCTTTTACCCCGCGTATTATCTTATCAACAACAACATTAATTGTAATGAAAGTGCAGATCTGTTGATAGCATCCCTCACTGCAACAGAAGGTAAGTGACATTAGTTTCCACACTGAGCCAGCCAATTCTATTACACTTGACCTTATCCCCCTAATTACTACACAAATCAAAAGCTTTGCGCCACTCCCTCTGCCAATCCCCCGCCCCCCCCCCCCCCCCCCCCCGCCACCCCAGAAACCCCCACCCCCAACTACATTTATTAAACAGTTTGGCCAACTGCTGCTAAATTACATGACTTCGGCAGTAATTGGATTTGCGTTTGGAACATGTCATTTCAGGAAGGGCAGCGGAATAATTCAGAAGCAATATGCTGGCCAGAGACTGTCTGATATGCTAAACTGTGATTTCTGTCAACCAAGCCGTCGTTACAAGGGTAATGAAACCTTCTTTTATAGAGCAGGTTGATTTCATAACTGCCTAATATGAGTTATGCAGCTGACGGGACCGAAAGATCTTTAAGACCTGTTTCCTCTGGACAATAAAAATAATAAGGCGAATTCGTATTCTTAAAAGGCAACGGCTGAGGTAGAACTGTAAACATTTAATGACGAGCCAGTAATAAATAGAAAAGAAATTATCCACACCTGTGCGCACTGTTTTCATTTGCAAAGCTTGCACCTGACTCTGTTTTCATCATTTTGCCTGCCACACACCTAATTCTAGATTCAGTTAACACGTCTGTTTGATGTTGAACTTATTACTTTGTGGCACAATAAGGCTGTCATTTGACAGGATACACGCAAAATGGATATCTTCATTTCTGGACTGGGAGGCTAAGAAAGGTGTCGGGGTGGTGGTGGTCGGGGTGGTGGTGGTGGTGGTGGTCGGGTGAAGTTTCCAGTAAAATAGGATGACTCATGCAGGGATAGATCGTAGAATCGTAGAATCCCTACAGTACAGGAGGAGACCATTCTGCCCATCAGCCTGCACAGACAACCATCCCACCCAGGCCCTAGCCTCGTAACCCCATGTATTTACGCTGCTAGTCCCTCTGACACTAGGGTCAACTTCGCATGGCCAATCAACCTAACCCACACATCTTTGGACTGTGTGAGGAAACCGGAGCACCCACCTCCGCGCAGGTTCCCCCTTTACCAAGGGCTGAAAATGGCCACAATCCGGACCGCACCCAAAATGGGCGCGATGGCCATTTAAATGCATTTGCATGCATTTAAATTGACTTAATGGGCTGCACGCCCAACTTTACTGGCACTTCCCTCTTTATCACTGTGTTCGTCCATCCAGAATCAGCGCGAAACAGACATGCTCCATATGAGTCCGATTCGGGCGCTCCATCAGTGAGGGTTAGTGAGGAGATAAGTGCCGAGCATCCGACCATTCTGCCCGAGGTCAGTGGAGGTGAAAGGAGGTCCGCTGCCTCTCTGCCTGAGATCAATGGGGATGAAAGGGGGGTTCGCAGAAAGGGGGAGAACATGCAAACTCTATACAGACAGTGACCCAAGGCTGGAATTGAACTCGGGTCCCTGGTGTTGTGAGGCAGCAGTACTAACCACTGTGCCACCGTGCTGTTCCAATGTGCATCAGCAAAGTCTGTTTCTGTCCCCTAATGGTGAAGTATTTTGCTTGGTGATATGAATGGAAGATGTTGCTCATGACCGTCAAATTTGTAGGTCAGAAATTGTGCCTCACTTTGACCACCTGAACTGATAGTGCCCCTGAGAGATTTGAACACTCAAGTTCAACCTGGTCTTTCCCCACTCTCCCTCATCCTCTCTCACTATCACACCCCATCTCTCTCCTCCAACGCTTCCCAAACATCTTTCACTAAGTACCTCATGGTATCGAGTTCCTATCACAGTCCTGCTTGTTATGATATTTATGAACACATGAAATAGGAGCAGAAGTAGTCCTTTTGGTCCCTCCAAGCCAGCTCTGCCATTTGATAAGATTATGGCTGATCGGTTTGTATTTCAAGCTCCATTTATCCCCTGATAACTTTTAACTCTCTTGCTTAACAAGAATCTATCTCCTCCACCATAAAAATATTCCAAGACCCCGCCTCCAACTTCTTCCAAAGTCACATAAGCCTCTGAAATGAAAACAAATTCTCCCAATCTCTGTCCTGAAAGGACAGCCCCTACTTTCAAAACAGTGCCCCCCACTGCCCCCCATTCCCCTCCCAATCCCTGCCTGCTCCCCTCAGCAGCCTCCAACTTCTGCACTCAGCCACAAGAGGAGACATCTTTTCCTCATCCACCGTGTTAACATCATTCTCAATCTGATATACTTCAATCAAGTTACCCCTCATTCTGCTAAATTCCAATGGAATCAAGCCCAGTCTGTCTAACCTTTCCTCAGAAGACAACCTGCTCATTCCAGGTATCAATCCAGTAGACCTCCCCTGCACCACCTCTAATGCATACATATTCCTTCAATAAGGAAGGGTGGCATGGTGGTGCCACACAGTGCTGCCTCACAGTGCCACAGACTTGGGTTTGATTGCAGCCTGGGGTCTGCCCATGTGGAGTTTTCATGTTCTCCCCATGTCTATGTGGGATTTTTTCACTTGTGTGCATGTGTGTGTGTGTGTGCATGTGTTTGTGTGTGTGTGTGTGTGCATGTATGTGTGCATGTGCGTGTACATGTGTGCATGCGTGTGTGTGTGCATGCACATGGTCATATGAAAAGGTTAAGAGGTTAAATAAGGAGAGGAACACTGCACACAATATTTGAGATGTGTTCTCCCCAGTGCCCCGTACAACTGAAGCATAACATCATGTTAATTATCTGTTCATTATATTATCAAGGTTAAGAATACACAGGTGAAATACACTAATTGACTATGTACCTGAAGCACATATTAAGAAAGATTGCTGGGGCATTGGGGATCCGATTTTACCATCGCATGGCGCCTGTTTTCGGGCGCAAAAACTTGGTAAAGTCGGGCGTGAGGTGAGAAGCATGATCCGCGCCCACTTCCGCGCAGGTTCCCCCTTTACCAAGGGCTGAAAATGGCCACGATCAGGACCGCACCCAAAATGGGCGCGATGGCCATTTAAATGCATTTGCATGCATTTTAATTGACTTAATGGGCTGCATGCCCAACTTTACCGGAACTCCCCCCTTTACCACCGTGTTCGCCCATCCATAATCAGCGCGAAACAGACATGCTCCATATAAGTCCGATTCGGGCGCTCCATCAGTGAGGGTTAGTGAGGAGATAAGTGCCGAGCATCCAACCACTCTGCCTGAGATCAGTGGAGGTGAAAGGGGATCCGCTGCCTCTCTGCCGGAGATCAGTGGAGGTGAAAGGGGGATCCGTTGCCTCTCTGCTTGAGATCAGTAGGGGGGAAGGGGGGAGCGGGCCGCGATCGGTCTGGATGTCAGGGGAGTGGGGGGATAAGGGGGTCAGTAATGTTGTGGGGTGGGGCAATGTCTGTGGGGGCCAGGGGGAGGCATTATCTAGCCTGGGAGGGATGTGTCAGGGGAGCAGCATTCTATCATTTCTTTTCTGTGCATGCGCAGTTGCAGACGCCGATCGGAGCTGCAGGGTTTCGGGCGTATTAAGCCCCCGAACCTATTTGAATATTTACTTGGCAATCAGAGGTTTTCTGACATTTTGGCTGTTGATTCCAGTAAAACTCATGCAGCACGATTCGGACTTGCTGATATCTTTTCAGGCAGAGTGCTTATAGGGGCGCCTGAGAACGGGTTTAAAAGTCGGATCTGAAACACTCCCAGTTTCAAGTCCACCCAGCACTTAGAAACAAAATGGTAAAATAGGGCCTTGGGTGTTGGTTAGGGAGGAGGCAGAGATATGCAATATTACACTTTAAATAAATCTAGCATTAAATAAAAAATAGCTGACCCATCCAGTTTTGAACTCTGATTGGTCTAAGTGCGATGATCTTAGCCAGAGCTGTGATATGGGCCTGACAGTTGGTCTCAGTGCTCACATTAAGAATAAAAAATGGGGTACAACACTTCAGGAGGTTTTTGTGCTTATCATTAGGAACATAGACTCATTGTTGTCTGTGAAGCACTCAGAGTCGAGTAAACTGCCAGTGCTTACCGCCTAGGCCCACATTGAATAATGGGCATGTGGACAGGACACCAAAGGTGATTATCTCCTGAAGGACAATAGGTCACCATTAAGATGGCACTCTCCTAAAGAAAATGAAGAAAGTAAAAATTAAACTGAAACATAAAGGGAATAACACAGATTTTGTCACTGACCAATGATTTAATATACAGATTTAAACTGACCAACTGAATTATTCCATTTCTACTTACTGATGAAAAGACATTTTAATATATTAACAGACATCTTCCACAGCATCAATCCTATTAACAAATGAGGAATTGCTTAAAAATGGCTGGGGTCTTGCATAATGGAGTACACAATGAAGGTCAGCACAGTGACACCGTAGTTAGCATCGCTGCCTCACAGCACCAGTGACCCAGGTTCAATTCCAGCCTTGGGTGACAGCCTGTGTGGAGTTTGCACGTTCTCCCTGTCCCTGCGCGGGTTTCTCCCCACAGTATATGGTATGCTGATCATTGTTAATTTTAATTTAGATTTAGATCTTAAGGAGACAGTATCATTTTGTAAAGTAGCTTTGAAGACAAAAATTGTACATGGTCAATTCATTAATATGATGATGGTCACAGTGCTGGAAAGAATAAATATTTGTGGATGGAGTGAATCATAGAACATAGAACATTACAGCGCAGTACAGGCCCTTCGGCCCTCGATGTTGCGCCAATCAGGCTGTATCGTCCTGGATGGTGTCAAGCTTTTTGAATGTTGAAGCTGCACTCATCCAGGCAAGTGGAGAATATTTCATAACACTCCTGACTTGTGCCTTGCAGATGGTGGATAGGCTTTGGGGAGTCAGGAGGTGAGTTACTTGCCACAGGATTCCTAGCTTTTGACCTGCTTTTGTATCCACTTTATATTTATATGGCTGTCCAGTTCAACTTTTGGCCCCAGAGGGTCAATAGTGGGGATTCAGCAATGTCATGCCACTGAATGTCAAGGAACGATGATTAGATCCTCTCTTGTTGGAGATGATTATTGCCTGGCACTTGTATGGTACAAATGCTACTTGCCACTTGTCAGCCCAAGCCTGTATATTGTTCAGGTCTTGGTACATTTGCTTCAGTATCTGAAGAATCATGAATGACACGAATGACATCCCTACTTCTCACCTTGTGATGGAAGGAAGATCATTGATGAAGCAGCTGAAGATGCTTGGGCCTAGGGAACCACCCAAATACAAAGATGTGCAGGTTAAGTGGATTGGCCATGCTAAAATTGTTCCTTAGTGTCAGGGGAATTAGCAGGGTAAATATGTGGGGTTACAAGGATAGGGCCTGGGTGGGATTGCTGTTGGTGCAGGCTCAATGGGCTGAATGGCCTTCTTCTGTACTGTAGGGATTCTACAATACACTATTCTGCTGCTAAGTTGAACCTGTGCTTCTGTAGGATCGTAAGCTATAACGGGGTGAGGTCATTCAGAGTTTAATTTTTTTTGGTGGGGGACATTTTGAGATTGAAAGCTTCTTGCAAATTTTAGGCAGCAGGTCTTAAGAAGTGCTTGGCTTTTTTTTTTCGTGTATTTTGAAAAATGCAGTAGCTAGGGTTAATCGAATATAACAGATATTCCAACTGCCATCACTTATGTCAATAGGGTAGAGGATGCTTGCCTGTACACTGCTTTCTACAACTAGTCTAATTCCTCAAAACATGTGCACAGAAATTTACATATAAATTGGACAGTCAAAAGGCACACTAGTTGTACAAATTTTAGATATTTCTTTTGAAATAAAGGAAATCACTAAAATACTTATTCATACTATTTTACAGAAAAAAAGTTCAAATTTTTCAGGAATTACTAATCATGCTATTTTAAATTTTAAAAAAATTACTGGAGTACAAACTGGATTAATAGTATAACTGTTAGGAAGACCAGTTCCAAGATGTAAGTTCAACATCCAACGGGTTACCATTGACCAGAAACTGAACCGGACTAGCCAAATAAAGGGGCTACCAGAGCAGGTCAAAGGCTTGGAATCCTGCGGCAGGTAACTCTCACTCACTCTTGAGTGAACCTGTCATGGGGACGCAAAAGCGAGTATAGCCCCCTGATGGAGAAGGACATGGTCAGGCAGTGCCTTGGCACTGTCCCCTGGCGCCATGCCAACCTGGCAGTGGCAACCTATGCTGGGGGGGCAGTACCAGGGACAGACCTTAGAGGGAGCTTCATGAGGGAATCGGGAAGGCGTGTATGTGTAGTGGTGAGGGAGAGAGCATTCAATGAGTGGGAGTGGGGGGAAGAATGCCAGTGATGACTTTTGAGAGGGGAGGGGGGAGATGCCAGTGACTACTGTTGTAGGGAAAGAGAGGGAGATGGTGGTGATTACATTTCAGGGGGGAGAGAGATGCCAGCATTGATCCGGGAGGGTGAGGGGTGGGGGTAACAGAGAGATAGAAAACATAGAAGAAACATAGAAAACTACAGCACAAAACAGGCCCTTCGGCCTCACAAGTTGTGCCGAACATATCCCTACCTTCTAGACCTACCTATAACCCTCCATCCTATTAAGTCCCATGTACTCATCCAGGAGTCTCTTAAAAGACCCTATTGAGTTTGCCTCCACCACCACTGACGGCAGCCGATTCCACTCGCCCACCACCCTCTGTGTGAAAAACTTCCCCCTAACATTTCCCCTGTACCTACCCCCCCAGCACCTTAAACTTGTGTCCTCTCGTAGCAGCCATTTCCACCCTGGGAAAAAGCCTCTGAGAGTCCACCCGATCTATGCCTCTCAACATCTTATACACCTCCATTAGGTCTCCTCTCATCCTACGTCTCTCCAAGGAGAAAAGACCAAGCTCCCTCAGCCTATCCTCATAAGGCATGCCACTCAATCCAGGCAACATCCTTGTAAATCTCCTCTGCACCCTTTCAATCTTTTCCACATCCTTCCTGTAATGAGGCGACCAGAACTGAGCACAGTACTCCAAGTGGGGTCTGACGAGGGTCTTATATAGCTGCATCATTATCCCCGGACTCCTAAACTCAATCCCTCGATTGATAAAGGCCAGCACACCATACGCCTTCTTAACCACCTCCTCCACCTGCAGCGCCGATTTTAGAGTCCTATGGACCCGGACCCCAAGGTCCTTCTGATCCTCTACCGTACGAAGAGTCTTTCCCTTTATATTGTACTCCTTCATCCCATTCGACCTGCCAAAATGGACCACTACGCATTTATCTGGGTTGAAGTCCATCTGCCACTTCGCTGCCCAGTCTTGGCACACCACTGGTGACCGACCTCCAGTTAGAAAAAGATGCTGCCGTTGATGGTGGGAGAGATGCCAGTATTGATCGAGGTGGAAAGATACAGGCATTGATCGAGGTGGAAAGATGCCGGCATTGATTGGGGAGCTGGGGGGACCGGGGCGGGGGGGGGGGGGGGGGGCGGCTGTGGGGGGGTGGGTGGGGGGGTGGGTGGGGGGGGGGAGGGGGGGTGATGGGACGGGTACCTGAGACCTTCATGGTGGAGTGGGAGGTGGGGGGGGAGGAAGTTATTTCTTGGTCTGATCGGTGTATGTTATCAAGAAGGAATTAGATATTGCTTTTGGGATGAAAGGGGATAAAAGGATATGGGGGGGAAGGTGGGATCAGGCTATTGAGTTGGATGATCAGCCATGGTCATAAAGAATGGCGGAGCAGGCTCGGAGGGCTGAATGGCCTGCTCCTATTTTCTACGTTTCCAAGCTGGCCCTTTAATATACCAGTCCTACTCCCTTGCTCTTTCCCCATATCCCTGCATTCTTTTATTTTCAAGCATGTGGTATACCCAATGTCTTCTTGATAGATAATGTTGAATAAACGTCTACCTTCCTTTTAGATCAGAACAAACTCTTCATCTCTCCTCTGACTTTGTTTCCCCAATTATCTTGAATCTGTGCCCTCTTAGTCTCAATCACCCACCAATGGAAACAGTTTCTCCTCACTTAATCTATCAAAATCCTCATTCCATTGTGCATTTTACAATAATGGGACCAAGGGGAAGAGACTGGAAAAGCTGGAGTTGCTCTCCTTAGAGCAGAGAAGATTCAGGAGAAATTTGATAGTCTTGTTTCAAACCATGAATGGATTTGAAAGAGAAGATATTGAAGTGATTTGATTTATTATTGTCATTTGTATTGGGATACAGTGAAAAGTATTGTTTCTTGCGTGCTCGACAGACAGAAAATGTCATTCAGAGAGTACATAGGGGAGAAGGAAAGGATAGGGTGCAGAATATAGTATTGCAGTTACAGATAGGGTGAAGAGAAAGATCAGCTTAATGTCCATTCAAAAGGGGAAAAGCTGTTCCTGAGTCAGTTGGTGCGTGTTCTCGGAGTTTTGTATCTTTTTCACAATGGAAGAAGGTGGAAAAGAGCATATCCAGGGTGTGTAGGATCTTTGATCATGCTGGCTGCTTTCCTGAGGCAGCGGGAAGTGTAGAGGGAGTCAATGGATGGGAAGCTGGTTTGCGTGATGGACTGGGTTGCATTTTTGTAGTCTCTTGCAGAGCAGGAGCCATACCATACCATACCAAATAAGCAGAAACTGTTTACATTGACAGTAACCAGAGGACAGAGATGTAAGGCAACATGAATAAATATTTTCCCACGCAATGAATTGTTGTGGTCTGGAATAAATTAGACAGTGGAAACAGATTCCATAGTGACATTCTAAAGGGAATCGAATAAATACCAGAAGGGAAAACAATTACAAGGGCAGGGGATTGGTTAATTAGATACCTCTACCAAAGAGCCAGCACATACATGAAGGTTCAAGTATCTTCCTTCAGTAATTTATCATTTTTTGATCTCCATTAAATCTCCCCTTAACCTCCTCTACTCAAAGGAGACCCCGTTTCACAGCTCTCTTCACATAATTGAAGTCCTTTATCCATAGACTCATGCTAGTAAATCTTCTCTGCATTTTGCCAAAGGTCTTGACATCCTTTCTAAATTGTGGTGTCCAGTTCTGGATACAACGCTGCGGCCATGGCCTAACCAGTGATTTGTATCAGATCAACCGAGCTTCCTTGCTTTCGTATTTTTCTCTATTACCAGCCTTATTAACTTGTCCCGCGACATTCAAAGAAACCAAAAACCTTTTGGATAGAACACCTTCAAATAAATCGTCCCAATCAGAGACTATCATACAGGTCAATTTCAGCTTCCAGTGTATCTAAACCAGATATTTTCCGTGTCTAAGAATTGGAAGAAGTATGCAACCTTGTCACCAAAGAACACAATAGAAAGCCTCTTTCGCCTCTTTTTACTCTTCAACATGATTCGGCCCAGCAAAAGAAATCAAAGACTTTCTATTTAAAATGTTGGAATTGGATTGGAGAAGTGAAATGGTGCTTCCTCTTTTCAATCCCAGGATAGGCAGATTATCGACCCTGTGAGCAGAGTTGAACTTCCCACTGCAACAGCCACAAGGCTTCCTCAGTAATTGTGTTCACAGTTGATAGCACAAAATGATGAACATCACACATCTCAGAGAAAAATGATAAGCATCAGCAACAAAACGGCCCAACTTTCCCAACATCCACCGTACACAATGACAGATCTGATTTTGGGCACAGGCTGACAATCTGGTCTGACTGCAATAAATGGGAGGAGTTGTATCAGTTGGCAACTTATTGCTCGGAGCTTTCTGGTGAAACAATGATGGATGCTTGGCCTTTCTGTATCTGTCATTAGCCCAAACTCTTGGCTAAACAAGGCAAGGTAGCAAAATGATCTACTGGTATCATTTTAGAACAGGGAGCACACCAACAGCATACTAATATAGTCCAGATTCCCTGCGGATTTTTATTTTCAAATCGAAACACCACTTTGCTTCGCACTGTAGAATAGATTTTATTCTATTAGTGTTCGCATAGCTGAGGAATCTGATCATGCACAGTGTTGTCACAAATCTCCATCAGTTAACAGCTTGGTCTTAACCATGAGTTTTGATTCCCTCATAAAATAAGTAAAAGGGGAACAAGCAGATTAAGTGGGTGGAACTGAATGACATCCTTCCTTGATAAAACATGACATTACAACTCCAATCACCTCAGTTCAAGCCACAATCAGACTTTCTTTAATGGCAATAAATTTGCTATTCTGAGTGGATGGCAATCTGCTGTAAAAAAAAAAGAACTATAATGATGCATTACAAATTTAGTACAAGAAGTACATTGAGTGGAAGTTTAAGTATGTGTGCACTTTGCACATGTCTCCTGAAGAGACAACTACATAAAGGAATGCCTGAAATTTCTGTCCATACCCAAAAACTAATCAACTTAACCTCTTAATACAACCTGCAACTCATATTATTCAACCCGTTACATTTCACAAATGACTGATTAATTGTCTTGGCCGGACATGAACCTTCACGATCTGTAGATTAAATAAATACAAAATACTGTGGATGCTGGAAATCTGAAATAAAAACAGAAATACTGCAAAAATCTCAGCAGGTCTGTCAACATGGTGGCACAGTGGTTAGCACTGCTGCCTCACAGCGGCAGGGACCCATCTTCAGTTCCAGCCTAGGGTGACTGTCTGTGTGGAGTTTGCATGTTCTCCCCGTGTCTGCGTGGGTTTCCTCCAGGTGCTCCGGTTTCCTCCCATAGTCCAAAGATGTGCGGGTTAGGTGGATTGGCCATACTCAATTGCCCCTTAATATCGGGGGATTAGCAAGGTAAATAGGTGGGGTTACAGGGTTAGGGCCTGGGTGGGATTATTGTCGGTGCAGGTTCGATGGGCTGAATGACCTCCTTCTGCACTGTAGGAATTCTATTCTCACAACTGTGGGGAGGGAAATCGAGTTAACACTTGAAATCCAATACAACTTTCTTCGAAATCGAAACGCTTTCTCCCCACAGATGTAACCAAACATGCTGGGTGGGATTTTACGGCTTCGCTTGTCCCACAACCATGAAATCCCGCCCGAGGTCAATGGACCTTTCCATGGTCCACCCCTCGCCCGCTTCGATTCCCGTGGTGGGCGGGGCAGTGAAATTCCGGCCGCTGACATTTTCCGGCACTTTCTGCTTTTATGTTCTCCAGATTGTTTGACTATCTGGATTGGGTTTTTATTTGCAGGTGGGGAGGGAGCAGGGGCTAAATTCAGGTCAGAAACCTAGAAAGACTAGATTACACTTAGGCCCTGGCAGATTTAATTGATTAACAATGTTTTTTTCTCCATTTCCTGGTTGCATCCAGCCAGACTGAGCCTGAACTCTACCACCTCACCCGCCACAGAATCGGAGTGGGAAAGGATCCGACAACGGAAATCTCCATTGACATTGGGCGGGAATTACCAGTCTCATTCAAGCGAGGCCATAAAACCCTGCCCATCGATGTCTCCTGGTCAGGTAGGTAGGCCTTCTCCACCAAGCTGCAACTTGGGAGGGGGGTGGGGGGCAGTGAGGAGCGAGGGTGGTATCAAAGGTCAAGGTGAGGTCGGTAGGTTGAATACTAGACGTCCGAAGGATTGGAGGGAGATCGAGGGCAAGGGGAAGAGGATGGGAGGCTGCCATGGAGGCTGTGGAGGTCAAGGGCCCGGTTTTACCATCGCGTTGCGCCTATTTTTGGGCGCGAAAACTTGGTGAGGTCGAGCGTGAGGAGAGTAGCGCAATCTGCACCCACTTCCGCGCTGGTTCCCCCTTTACCAAGGTCCGAAAATGGCCATGATCGGGACTGCGCCCAAAACGGGTGCGACGACCATTTAAATGCATTTGCATTCACTTAAATTGACTTAATGGGCTGCACACTCAACTTTATCGGCACTTCCCCCTTTACCACCATGTTCGCCCATCCCATAGAAGTCCGATTCAAGTGCTCCAGTTAATGAGGAGGTAGGTGCCTAGCATCCGACGGCTCTCTGCTTGAGATTGGTGAGGTGGAGGGGCGGGGGGGGGGGGGGGGGGGGGGGTCGGGCGGGGGAAGTGGGTCCGCTGCCACTGTGCTTGAGATCAATGGAGGGGAAGGGGAGTCCGCTGCCACTCTGCCTGTGATCGGGTCGGGGGGGGAAGGGGGGAGAGGCTTGCAATTGATCTGGGTGGCGGGGGTAAGGAGATCAGTAATGTTGTGAGGGTGGGGCAATGCCTGTGGAGGCCAGGGGGAGGCATTATCCAGCCCGGGAGGGATGTGGCAGGGGAGCAGCGTTCCATCATTTTTTTTCTGCGCATGCGCAGTTGGAGGCGCCAATCGGAGCTGCATGGTTTCGGGTACGTTAATCCCCGTCCACAAGTTTGTGCAGCACGATTCGGACTCGCTGATATTTTTTCAGGCAGAGTGCGTATGGGGGCGCCTGAGAACGGGTCTAAAAGTCGGATCTGAAACACTCCCAGTTTCAAGTCCACTCAGCATTTCGAATCAGAATGGTGAAATAGGGCCCCAAATGTCTGAGGGATTGGAGGCTGGACATTGGAGAAATGAGAGATCAGAGACCATGAAGGATTGGAGATCAGAGGCCGTGTGTAGGTGGAATGGAGGTTGGGGAGGTATGTGTCGAAGGGATAGGGTGAGGTGGGGTGGAGTGAGGGGTAAGGGTACAGAGATCAGAAGCCAAGGGTGAGTAGGGTTATGTATCAGAGGTCCTAAGCGTCAAAGGTTTGAGGGAACAGAGGCCAGAGTAGGATGGGAGATTAGTGGGCTGGGGGTAGGGCATGGGACGATCAAGAGGGGATTGGTAGGGTCAGGTGGAGAAGTACAGGGTGGTTTACGTGGAAGTGATAGTGGAGCTAGTGGGTAAATGGAATGGCATTTACTTCCTGGATCTAGCTGTCTTCACCTTCCTTTAGACACCAGGTGTTCTCCAGCCTGGGGAACTCTTCCCAGTGAAGTAGATAAATATGAGGTTACCAGTCTCGCTATAATGTACAGGGGGGATTCTCTCAGCCCATTGCGCTGGGAGAATCTAATGCATGAGAGAAGAGCCCAGTGCGGAATCCCGCTCACCTGTCGGGCATGGGAAATGTGACGTACAGAAGACTATTCTCTGACAACATTCGAGATGCCCAAGTCCTTCTGATCAAGGCTTAGCCTCTGGCCTCCGTGCATCTCCGGGCCTGGGTTTACGACGTCGTCAGCTTTGCGCCGGAAATCGTGCGGAGCGGATTGAAATGTTATGATCCAGATTTCCCTATCATTAGCGGGCCCGGGTCTGAAGTCTCTGGGCTCGCTGGCCTCCTCCCACTCCAGCCGGGAATGGTTCACTGCAGTGGGGTTTATAACAGCCCCCCACTAACAGGGAGCTGGCGGCCCGACCCCGATGCCAATGGCCCTTTGCATGGTCCCAACCCCACCACCCCGATGGCCAGCCTCGATCACCCCTTCCCTCCCTCAGCCACCAATCCCTATTCAGAATGGCAGCGGGACCCCCTCCCCCACCCCCAGCCCAAGAGATGGGAGAAATGCTTACCATCGCAATCCTTTACCATTGGAACCATGGATGATTTGTTGTTGAATACATTTAATCAAGTTTATTTATTAGTCACAAGTAGGCTTGTATTCACACTGCAATGAAGTTACTGTGAAAATCCCCTAGTCGCAGCGTTCCGGCGCCTGTACAGGTACACTGAGAGAGAATTTAGCATGGCCAATGCACCTAACCTGCACATCTTTTTTGACTGTGGGAGGAAACTGAAGCAGCCGGAGGAAACCCACGCAGACATAGGGAAAACGTGCAAACTCCACACAGACAGTGACCCAAGCCAGGAATCGAACTTGAGTCCTGGCAGCGTGAGGCAGCAGTACTAACCATTGTGCCACCGTGCCATCCTCAGACAGAGAGCAATCGATTGTTGGATACTGAGACAATCAGGAGATGTATGGAGAGTATGGAAAGGGGCAATTGAAGTAGAAGATCAGCCATGATCTTAATGAATGTTGGAGCAGGCTCGAAGGGCTGAATGGCCTACCCCTACTCCTATTTCTTATGCGAACGCTATTACTTAAGGTTTAGAATCCCTTATTTTCAACATCTGATGGTATTTTAAAAAAATAAATCCTCTGTATTTAATAATATTTTATTGAAATTCACAAACTTTGTACAATGTCGTTTTCTGAATGACCAGAAATTGATCCTAAATTATTCATTCATTCATTACATCAAACTGCCCATTTTGACAATCACTGGTCCTATTCTTTACTGGGAGCCCTTGTGGAGTTCACTGGATTTGTGATTATTAGGCTGTACAGAGTCGATCAAAGGTGGAAAAAGAAAATGGTTGTTGGTCATTTACCCAGGTAATGTGAAGGTGCCACACAAATGCCAGGCAATGACCATCACCAATAAGAGACACCCTAACCACTGCTCCTTGACATTCAATGGTGTTACCATCACTGAATCCTCCATTGTCAACATCCTTGGGGCTACCATTGACCAGAAACTCAACTCGACTCACCATATAAACACACTGGCTACAAGAGCAGTTCAGAGGCTCGGAATACTGCATCGAGTAACTCACCTTCTGACATCCCAGAGCCTATCCACCATCTGCAAGGCACAATTCACTTGCCTGGATGGCTGCAAATCCAACAACACTCAAGAAGCTTGACACCATCCAGGACAAAGCAGCCCGCTTGATTGGCACCACATCTACACACATCCACTCCCTCCACCACTGACTCTCAATAGCAGCAGTGTGTACTATTTTCAAGATGCACTGCAGCAATTCACCAAAGATCCTTGGACAGCACCTTCCAAACCAACGACCACTTCCATCTAGGAGGGCAAGGGCAGAAGATACATGGGAACACCACCACCTGCAAGTTTCCCTCCAAGCCACTCGCTGCCCTGACTTGGAAATATATCACCGTTCCTTCACAGTCACTGGGTCAAAATCCTGGAATTCCCTCCCTAATGGCATTGTGGGTCAACCCACAGCACATGAACTGCAGCGATTCAGGAAGGCAGCTCACCACCAACTGCTCAAGGGCAACTAGGGATGGGCAATAAATGCTGGCCAGCCAGCAACAGCCATATCCCACAAATGAATTTAAAAAAGGACCGATCATGTATCTCCATGGTCTTTAATGAGAACATGAAACAAATTATTTTGATTTGTTTAACGTCTTAGAAATACCACGGTTGAAACACAGTCTGGAAACCTCCTGTCCACAGAGGCAGGTTTGCGGGGCTGGTGTGCCCTCACCCCTGGAGGAACTCTGGCTGGAGGCCACTGAACAATGTCAGTGGCTACCCACCTGGCAGCGTCAGGTAACCAGTAATTAACAATTTAAGAGCCCATTGAGGGAGTGAGAGATCTCCCTCAGAATCTTCCCAATCTTAAGGTCCGCAGATCTGCAATTCTCGCTGGATCTCCGCAGGTCTAGGGAGTTATAGATTGCACGTAAGTGACAACGAAGGTGCCCTCAGATCACCCAGCAGTATTCATCGATCGAAAAGGATTTCACTCCATCAATGTTCAACCAGTATCCAAGCATTGAAAGATCACCATGAATGTCCACGCAAAATACCCAGGGGGCTGCCATTGTGCCTGCATTCAGTGAGGCCCCACAGCGTTATCCACGTCTCCAAGTAGAGTCAGCAGATTTCTCTTTGGAGACAAGGGCTGTCATCTCAGGACTTGCTGGCACCTGTGAGGAGATCTACCACCAAGGCCCAGCCTCAAGATTACAAGAGAGGACACTGTGCAAGTCATCGGGATGTTGATGGCACAATCCAGGTGACTGGACAGGTCTGAGGACACCCTTCAGTGTGCACCACCTAATGTTCCCAGAATGGTTACGACATGTTGCACCTCCCTCGCCATTGCATGGCAGCAAGGACTGGAGCTCAGGGAAGAGGAAACCAATGACTACTCTGCATCTTTAAACAGTGAGGAGGAAGATATTGATGTGAGGTAAATGGCTAGGCCAGAAGGCTAGAATTTACTGGGACCCCAGTTTTAATGACGAATATCAGGCTCACAAAACTCATTTTTCACCCTATTCTACCCCCCTCCCCCACCCATGCTCCTTGAGAGCCTTTATTTTGTCATTCCCTCCCCAGGTCCTCTCATATCCCCCATCTCTTCTCCATCCCCCTGACTATCCCTCACCTGCCTCATCCCTGCTCATAACCCACAGACCACCTCCCTGCCTCTTTCAGGAAAATCTGGCCCCAAGTCCTCACGAGTGAATGTTGTGCACATTGTTTTTAATTCTTTCATTGTGAAGTTGGGAGAACCTGAACTCTCCATCTCCTATAGCCGGTACTCCTTGAGAACTGTCACAGTGGAGATGCCTAGAGAGGTCACCCCCAATACCCCTACCTCTCCCTGTTTGACTGTGCTCTCCTTCGGCAAGGAGAGAAAGAGGAGACCGATGACTGGGAGACGTGGAATGTTTTAAAAGGATGGAATGGCACATGTGAGGCCTGTAAATGACGTTACAATAAGATCATGTTGGGTCTCAGAGGTGGCTGATCTTTGAGGATGTCAGGAGATGTCTCTCTAACTCAAGAGAGAGGAATGGGAGCACCTACAAGGGTTGTTGGTCTGAGGAGCAGATTAGAAGAGGGCAGAGTGAGGGGGGTTGTATTGAATATGCAGTGCCATTCACCTGGTCTGTCCTGGTCAGACCAGGAAAGCTCTTTCTGAACTCAATCCAGAAGCAAGATACCACACACCAGTTGCTGACCTCCTCAGTGACCATCATGCTTGCGTGTTCTCTGAGGTTGCTTTTCTTTTGGCCATTTTTCCTGTTGCATTATGGACTTTGCGAGTTCTGGAAACACCTTTGTGTTGGCACTGGATTGGGAGGGAAAGAATACTGGAGAAGGTAGCAGTGAGCTGAAGGAGCTGGGCAGGATGACACTGTGCTGGAAGCCCTACACAAAACAGTTCTTCAGGAAAGTGCAGGTGTAGGAGGTGTGGAGTGCTTGAGCAGCATAAGGAGATGGAGTGAATTGAGTTGTAATGATTGGAGGAGAGTGAGGAAGCGGGTGTGTCAGTATTGGTGCTGGAGGTGGTGCAGGTGTGAGGAGTCAGCATTGCAATAAGGCGCAGGATTCTTACCTTTACAAATTTGCCATGATCATTGGGCTTCTTCTTTCCTTACAGCCATGTCCTGGGAGATCATTTCTTTGCATCTTTCCCTCCAGATACTTCTTCCACCTGTTTTCTGAGGTCCTGCATGAAGCTCTTTCTGTATTTCCACCTCTTCCTGGAGGAACAGGATATCCCTCGTGCTGCCAACAGCTTGCTGCCCTCTATGGAGCTCTTGCAGCCAAATGAAACCTGCCAGAATGTCCCCTGCTATCTGCAGCCACAGTGTGTGCCCCCTTTAAGAGATGCTGTCTATCTTTAATTGGTGTGTGATTTCCCTTACTTCAAACAGGCACACATTTCGGTAGTGCTGTCTGTCTCAATATAATGAAGTCCCAGCACCAATTTCCTACAATTCCTTACCCCAAATGCCCACCTCCTAATGACCAAGCATCTGCACTCTCCACTCATTGGCCCTGCTCTCCCTGTCCCTGCACACCCCAGCCCCCTGCACTCAGTGCATACGGTTTTAGTTTAGGCAGGCATCATGATCGGTGCAGGCTTGGAGGCCGAAGGGCCTGTTCCTGTGCTGTACTGTTCTTTGTTCTTTGTGCACTCCATTACCCTGTGTGCACAGCCTTCTGCTCCCCTGCCGTTGCTCACACTGCCCCTCGTACATCCCTTATCAAATCTCCAGGTCATAATCTTGAAAATGGTGCCTTGAA
Source organism: Mustelus asterias (assembly GCF_964213995.1). NCBI lineage: Eukaryota > Metazoa > Chordata > Chondrichthyes > Carcharhiniformes > Triakidae > Mustelus > Mustelus asterias. Next base: position 64,680,596 of record NC_135817.1, read on the forward strand.
AATGTGTGATTTCAAATATTGGATTTGGATGACATTCAGGAACCTCATGAACTGCAGCCCGATCATTCACTATATCACAAGCAAAAAGAATAGCAACATAAAGTAAAGTTTATTTATTAGTCACAAGTAAGGCTTACATTAACACTGCAATGAAGTTACTGTGAAATTCTCCCAAGTCGCCACAGTCCAGCACCTGTTCGGGTCAATGCACCTAACCAGCACATCTTTTGGACTGTGGAAGGAAATCCAGAGCGCCCGGAGGAAACCCACGCAGACACGGGGAGAACATGCAAACTCCACACAGACAGTGACCCAAGCCGGGAATCGAACCCGGGTCCCTGTCGCTGTGAGGCAGCAGTGCTAACCACTGTGCCACCGTGCCGCCCAATGAGATTGTGACTGTTACATAATGCATTTTATAATGCCTAAACAATTAAATAAGAAATCAGATGGTGTTACGAGTGCCTTATGAACCAGGCGCTGTTAAATATAGCCTCGAAAGGTCTACCGAAGTGAACTCTGTTGAAAGAACAAGTGATCTTCATAATCCCCTGCAGATCATGCTGCAGATTTTTCTAATTCACTTCCTTTGATATAACTCCACAATGAAGATTAGTACGCAGGTCATCTTTTCTGTTTTATTCGGCACTCTGACCGTGCAGTTAACTCAATGCAAAATGAAGTTCAAACCCTCTGGTAAGACATACATTGCCCTTTTAAGCTCTCGGGCAGCCTCCTGTATAAAGTGGCAGCATTTGATGTGTATTTAACTAGAGTGTACTGGCTGTCAGTCAACCCAGCACCAGTAACTGGCAGCAGCTGTTCTGAAAGATAAATTGAATGGATCATTAAAGTGTTTTTTTTTCCCCCTACCTGCCAATTTGACATCTACTTTCGAATGGGATCTAGTCAAGATGAAAGTTTAGTTTACCCTGACAAGATAGCTTTTTCTTCAGACTATTAACCTGATCAGTGACATGTGACAGATTGGGGCAGAATGCAAGAAGCTAAACCCTGTCTCCCCTTCCCCCTTCCCTGAGGAATGCTGGTGTAAAGAGCAGACTAATGATAGTCGGCTAGTAAAACGCTTTTTCATTCAACAAATTACATGCTCCCTATTAATTTTTGGTTATGAGCTACAGGATATCTCTTCTGGAATATCATTCTTTTCGCAATATTTAAATGCCTTTTTGCAGTACCCCTGCCCAAGTAACAGGAAGCCTTTGAGTATATTTTAACAAACTATTATCGGCAGGCCTGTGGAAAATGACAAATCTTTCATGTGAAATGATACATTTGGGTCGGCAGAACTAGGCGAGGGGGACAAAATAAAGGTTACAATTCTAAAGGGGTTGCAAGAACAGAGGGATCTGGGAGGGGGGTACAGTCTTCTTTCAAAAAAAAAATAGTCAATAAAATAAAAAAATGAATGGGGGTGATAGCCTCTGTTGGAGCACAAAATCTAAATTGCAAAAGGAATCAAATGTATCTTTCTCAAGGGCGATGATGCACCCCAGTCCCTGCGGCCATCAGTCAAGGGAGGCCACAAGCGTATAGGTGGACACCATGTGCTCCCTCTACAGGTCACCTGGATGCAAATATAGCCACAGAGAGGGGCACACAGTTGAGTCAGATGGCCGCCCACTGCCTGGATCAATTGGCTTACAAGGTGGTCTCCGCCCTCCCCACCATCCCCTCCCCACCGGCTGACCAACAATCAGGAGCGTGGGACTCAAGTGCGACCAAAGTTTGAGGAGCAACTCCTTCCAGTAGCTAAAATGGGGCTGAACTTCGGCAAATCTACGTATAAGTGGAACACCCGCTCCCCTAGGCTGCAGGAAACATGCAGCCTGGACCGAAGGTCTTGAAGAAAATGAAAAATCAGCAAATGAAACAAAAATGACAGGAGATGACAGCCCCTGGTGGGACACTGTAACTAAAACAAAATATCAAAGGAAATTTAACGAACTAAACCAAAATATAATAACTGGGGTGATGATACACCCCTGGCCCCGTGGTGCCCACAGGTCACGTAAGACCTGAAACATACTGGCGGACACTGTATGGTCCTTCTCCATGGCCATCTGGCTGCGAATTTAGCTGTGGTAGAGAGGCAGACAGTAATGTTGTATGACCCCCTTGATCACTCACTGCCTGGGTCTGTCAATGGCCTCTATTTATAAAGCGCAGGGCTCCATAACTATTCCCTCAACCTGCCCTACCACCGTCAATGATTATATATACATATATCCCCAGCTCCAGGCTGCATGTGCTTTCTGCGGTCAGGAGGAGTTTGTGTTCCACGTGTACGTAGATTGCCGAGCTTCAGCACTTTTTGCAGTATTTGAAGGGGCTGCTCCTCCATTTTTGGTTGCACTTCAGCCCCACACTCCTGATCTTTGGTCACCCACTCATTCCCTGCTCCATTCCCCATGCAATGCCACGGCCAATCACAGTCGACGCTGTCTAGTTTGAATTTCTACAAAGACTTGGCAATTAATTGTTCCCTGCTGCATCCCCCGTGGCAACACATAAAATCCATAGAATCCCTACAGTGCAGAAGGAGGCCATTAGCCCATCAAGTCTGCACCAACCACAATCCCACCCAGCCCTCATCCCCATAACCCTACCTATTAACCCTACTAATCCCCTTGACACTAAGGGGCAATTTAGCGTGGCCCATCCACCTAACGTGCACATCTTTGGACTGTGGGAGGAAACCGGAGCACCCAGAGGAAACCCCCGCAGACACGGGGAGAACATGCAAACTCCACACAGTCATGCAAGCCGGGAATCGAACCCAGGTCCCTGGCGCTGTAAAGCAGAAGTGCTAACCTCTGTGCCACCGTGCCACCCCCACATCTACCAATCAGAATCAACTTTCCAACCTGTCAGCACTCTCTTCTCATGCAGTATTAATTTGTTGTTTACTTTACAATTGGTATTCTTGCTTCTCTGTCCTGATGAATGCAGGATGAAAAGTTTTGGCAACATGTCTCTTGAGGAATCATAGTAGAGAACATGCCTCTGTCTACATCAATGGGAATGCAGTAGAAATGGTCGAGAGCTTCAAGGTTTTAGGTGTTCAGATCAGTAACAACCTATCCTGGTCCCTCCATGTGGACGCAATAGTTAAGAAAACCCACCAACACCTATACTTTCTGAGGAGACTACGGAAATTGGGCATGTCCATTACAACTCTCACCAACTTATACAGATGCACCATAGAAGTCAATTTTTCCGGTTGTATCACAGTTTGGTATGGCTCCTGCTCTGTCCAAGACCGCAAGAAAGCCTAGTCCATCACACAAACCAGCCTCCCATCCATTGACTCTGTCTACACTTCCTGCTGCCTCAGAAAAGCAGCCAGCCCAATCAAGGACCCCATGCACCCCGGACATTCTCTCCTCCACCTTTTTCCCTCGGCAAAAAGATACAAAAGTCTGAGGTCACGTACCAACCGACTCAAAAACAGCTTCTTCCCTGCTGCCCTCAGACTTTTGAATGGGCCTATTTCGCATTAGGTTGATCTTTCTCTGCACCCTAGCTATGGCTGTAACACTACATTCTGCACTTTCTCCTTTCCTTTCCTATGTACAGTATGCTTTGTCTGTATAGTGCGCAAAAAACAGTACTTTCCACGCATACCAATACATGTGACAATAATAAATCAAATCTTATCAGCAATACTCAAGCTCCAAATGGGCATGGTGGCACAGTGGTTAGCACTGCTGCTTCACAGTGCCAAGGACCTGGGTTCAATTCCTGGCTTGGGTCACTGTCTGCGTGGAGTTTGCACATTCTCCCCACGTCTGCGCGGATTTCCTTCGGATGCTCTGGTTTCCTCCCAGAGTCCGAAAGACGTGCTGGTTAGGTGCATTGTCCTTACTAAATTCTCCCTCAGTGAACCCGAACAGGCGCTGGAGTGTGACAACTAGGGAATTTTCACAGAAACTTCATTGCTGTGCCTACTGGTGACAATAATAATTAAACATAAGCTTATTACCAAATTGTAACTATTTTATTCTAATTGTTTCCTCACTGATTGTTTTTCTCAGAACTTAGAAGAGCTTGCTGATGCATTCATATTTTCCAGATCCTTTTGAGAGTGGGCTGAGTTCAATCAGGATTTGTCACTTCCCTGTGGGAGTATCATTGGCTGAAGAATCTTTGGAGCCAGTGACCCTCAATTCCTGCTGCACAGTAAATTTTGAGAAGCTTGCTGATGAAGGTGACTTTCACCAGCTTTCTCTTGAGTACTTTGATGAAACCATGCACACACTCAGAAAGATGTAGTGGTTATGTCCTGTACCGAGAGTGAGTTCAAATCCCACAATAGCGGTTTGAGAATATTGAATTTGAAATGAAAAGCTGGTGTCTGTATACGTGACCATAAACCTGTTGGATTGTCATCAAAACCAGTGTGATTTGGGCAAGGAAATTTGCCATCCTCAAAGTCTAAAGTTTATTTATTCATCACAAATAAGGCTTACATTAACGCTGCAATGGAGTTACTGAGAAATTCCCCGAGACGCCACACTCCGGCACCTGTTCGGGTCAATACACCTAACCAGCACGTCTTTCGGAGTGTGGGAGGAAACTGGAGCATCTGGAGGAAACCTACGCAGATACGGGGAGAACGTGCAAATTCCACACAGACAGTGACCCAAGCCAGGAATCGAACCCAGGTCCCTGGCGCTGTGAAGCAGCAGTGCTAACCACTGCGCCACTGTGCTACCATGCCTCCCTCACCACTGTGCTACCGTGCCCCAAGTCGGACACATAGGACTGCAGTCCCACGCCCATTTAGTTAACCTTTAGCTGTCCTGCAAGCTACTCAGTTGTATCCATCCTGTACAACGAAGAAGTCCACCTTCATATGGCAATTTTAACAGGGATATAAATGTTGATCTTACTAGCAATACGCACCCACAAGATTAAGGAAGAATATGATCTGATCAATGAAACACAGGATCGAGGAGCCACATATTTGTAACGGCGCAAAAGATGGCCATTCAGCCCATCATGTTTGGATCTCCAAATGAGCAACTCACCTGGGTGCCATTTGCCCAACTTCTTCCAGTAATCCTGCACATTCTTCCTTTCATGGGGCGGCACGGTAGCACAGTGGTCAGCACTGTTGCTTCACAGCTCCAGGGACCTGTGTTCGATTTCCGGCTTGGGTCACTGTCTGTGTGGAGTTTGCACATTCTCCTCGTGTCTGCGTGGGTTTGCTCCGGTTTCCTCCCACAGTCCAAAGATGTGTGGGTTAGGTTAATTGGCCATGCTAAAATTGCCCCTTAGTGTCCTGAGATGCGTAGGTTCAAGGGATTAGTGGGTAAATATGTAGGGATGTGTGGGATTGTGATCGGTGCAGACTTGATGGGCCAAATGGCCTCTTTCTGTACTGTAGGGTTTCTATGATTTCTATAGCAAATCAATTCCCCTTTGATTGAACCTGTCTCCACTACACTCTCAGACAGGGCATTCCAGACCTTAGTCACTCACTCTGCATGCCAATTGCTTTAAGTCTGTGCCCTCTAACTCGCAATCCTTTCCTGTCTGAGAATAATTTCTCCCTATCTATTTTGTCCAGACCCCTCAAGATTTTGAATACCTCTATCAAATCTCCTCTCAACCTTCTCTTCTCCAATGAAAAATGTCCCAACTTCTCCAATCTAACGTTTATTTATCAGTGTCACAATTAGGCTTATATTAACACTGCAATGAAGTTACTGTGAAAATCCCCTAGTCGCCACAGTCTGGCACCTGTTCAGGTACACTGAAGGAGAATTTAGCATGGTCAATGCACCTAACCAACACATCTTTCAGACTGTGGGAGGAAACCAGAATACCTGGAGGAAACCCACGCAGACATGGGGAGAATGTGCAGGCTCCACACAGACAGTGACTACAAAACTAAAGTTCCTCATCCCTGGAACCACTCTCATGAATCATTTCTGCATTCCCTCCAATGTCATCACATCTTTCCTGAAGTGTAGCACCCAGAATTGGGCACAATACTCCAGCTGAGGCTGAATTCATGTTTTATACAAGTTCAACATAGCCTCCTTCCTTAGGCACTTTATGCTGTTATTAATAAAGCCTACGATAATGTATTCTTTATTAACCACTCCTGCAACCTGTCCTGCCACCTACAATGACATGCACTTAAAGTTGCACCCTATAGTTTATATTGTCTCTCCACCTTCTTCCCACCAACACTAACCACTTCACTTTGAACAATCAACTGCCACCTGTCCACCCATTCCACCAACTGTGTTCTTTTGAAGTTCTGCACTATCCTCCTCACAGTTCACATTACTTCCAAGTTTCATATCATCCACAAATTTTTAATTCATGTCATGTACACCAAAGCCTAGGTCACTTAATGCTGCAAGGAATTGATGTGAAAATAGTCTATTTAACTCAGATTTTGAGCAGTGATCTAGATAACATGAGTAAAATGCTCATAACTCCCAAATAAGTCCAGATATGGGATAGCAAGGTGGCACAATAGTTAGCACTGCAGTCTCACAGCCCCGGGGAGCCAGGTTCGATTCCTGGCTTGGGTCAGTGTCTGTGCGGAGTCTGCACGTTCTCCCTGTGTCTGCGTGGGTTTCCTCCGGGTGCTCCGTTTTCCTCCCACAGTCCGAATGACATGCTGGTTGGGTGCATTGGACATGATAAATTCTCCCTTGGTGTACCCGAATAGGTGCAGGAGAGTGGCAATTGGGGAATTTTCACATTATGGTGAGAATTAAGTCGTACAGGTGCTGTGCTATTTAATTTCACATTAACATTTTAGTATTAACGTAAGCCTACTTGTGACACTAATAAATTAACTTTATCTTTAAAAAGAAAGTAAAAGCATTAGTATTTTAAGCACCAGTGTTTATCCAACCAAGACCACCTTGCCTACAACCTGCTGGTTAACATCCTAAGTTGAACTGTACACAAGTTTCAACACATTGAGACCTTGACTCTCCACATCTCATCCTCCACACATGTTCTCACCCCTGTCATGAACATTGAGAGGGTGATGCACTGTGACACAACAAACCATTTTCTGTCGCCAATCTTTCCAATTCTCTTCTCTGTACATATTTAGCATTAGAATGCTCCACATACATAATTACTCTTTTCTAAGTCAAGTATTATTTGCAAAACTCTCTCAAAGAAACAAAAGCTGGAATTTTACACAGAGTCGGGGCGGCACGGTGCCTCACAGTGCCAGGGACCCGGGTTTAATTCCCGGCTTGGGTCACTGTCTGTGTGGAGTTTGCACATTCACCCCGTGTCTGCGTGAGTTTCCTCCGGGTGCTCCGGTTTCCTCCCATAGTCCAAAGATGTGCAGGTTAGGTGCATTGGCCATGCTAAATTCTCCCTCAGTGTACCTGAACAGGCACCCAAGTGTGGCGACTAGGGGATTTTCACAGTAACTTCACTGCAGTGTGAATGTAAGCCTACTTATGACTAATAAATAAACTTTACTTTATTTTTACTTTCGGTACTGGCCCTGCCACGGGTCACCTTCGTCTCCACATGGCCAAGAAGCCCTGACCTGATTTTATGTCCAATGGGCCCGTCAAGTGGCTAATGCTGTGGCTTCCACCACTTCTGGGAGGAAGTCCCACCTCTGAGTACTGCTGGCCAATCAGATGGCTAGCAGGTCTTCTGTCTCAGCAGTGCCACCAGGAGCAATGGTTGCTGCAGGGATGACAGCCAATCCATCAGAAGGATCATTGCTGGGGGCCGGATTGAAGTGAGTTGGGGCAGTTTCATCAGGACCAGGAAGGTAGACCGTGGTAAGGGAGAGTGGGGAACTGGGCAGCCATGATCGAGTGGCCAAGGCAGGGCAGCAAATGGTAGTGGGGATCATCATTATGGGGGGAGGAAGATGCTGCTGTTGGGCACAGGGTGCCGAGGTAGAAGGCACTACCCTCACCACAACGCTTTGTCAGGCAGCCAGGATTTAAACTGGAGGCCTTGTCCCAATTTGGCCATGTGAGGGCCTCAGTTGGCCCAAGGGTGGCAGGTTGTCCGACACCATGCCACCACTGGTACAATTCCAATGGAGGTCAATAGGCAACAGGCACAGCCATCCTTTGCCAATCCAACCAATTTTACATTCACCCTATTCACCAATCTGCACCTGGGATGGGATGGCAAGAAAATTCCTGCTTCTTCAGTTTTCCTGAATTTCCCACCAGTCTCTCACCAAAGTCATAGCAAAAGATTAGTGCATCCCCTCCCCCAGGGTTTCAATCCTTCCAAGTCTAGACACACAACAAATATATTTTTACACAGTAGGAACAGTAGCTTAGCAGTTATGTTTCTGGACTAGTAAACCAGTGGTCTGGGTGACTGAGTCTGAGTCCTGACACGGCACCTGTGCAATTTCATTCAACACAATGAAGAAAGTTGAAATGAAAATCCAAGGCCAGGATTTTCTGCTCCTGCTCGGGTCGGGCAGGTTTGGTGAGGGGAGTGGAAAATACCGTGAGAAGGCCAAAATCACAGCGGTGTGGCCAGAACAGCATGAAGCACGACTGGCCTCAAAGGCACGCACCTGGCGAACAGTGCTCCCAGGGGAGCCTGGAAATCAGTGCAGTGCTCAGGGGGGAAGAGGGTCATGCCAGGAGTTGCCAGGGTATGGCAAGGTGGTGCCAAGGGGGTGTGGGGGGAGTGCCAAGGTAGTGCTAGGTGGTGCCAAGGATGTGCCACAGGACTGCCAGGGTGAAGTTTTTTTCCTGGTTTGCTAGCTGCGTGCTGGGCCAGCCTTTATAAATGGTACCTGGATCGTTGAGTGTCAACTTTGATGGTGGGGCGGGTGAATCAGAAACCAGCCACCAATGACATGTCATAGAATCCGTGGCGGTAAGTTTGTTTTAAGCCCCGGGCTATGTGGTGGGAAAAGCCTCCATTGCCGTCGGTGGCCTCATGGCCTCTTTTTCCACCTGACATTGGCCTTTGCCAATATCGGAAAAAATCTCGGCCTTCATATTCGTAAATGGTGATCGTGAAACTGTAATTTTGTGGTTAAAAACCCATTTGCTTCAGTCATAGCCTTTAGGGAAGGAACTTGGCCATCCGGGCCAGTCTAAGCCAACATGTGACTTCACAATGCTTGACTCTGAACTGCTCTCTGAAATGGTCTAACAAGACACTCAATTGAATCAAACTGCTCAAAAAATGTAACAATCCCCGTGAATGTACTCGGACACCAGGAAGCATATTCGCCACCCTCTGCCCATGGACAATTAAGGATGGGCAATAAACGCTGGCTCTGCCCATGACGCCCATATGCCATGAACAAATTAGGAAGAGCATCTTGTGTATCAATGCTAACTGCACTTGAATCAAATCACATTTTGCATTTATGATTATTAAACATGTGGCATGTCAGAGGGCACAGCTGGTGATTAAGAATGAACAGCAGGTCCAGATTGTTGTGGCAGCAATAATAAAAGGATCTAAATGAAAGGCCCTGGATTTTATTACCCCTACATATTTTTAGATGTCCTGGTAATGATTCTGGGCTCCAGAGAATTTTCTATTCCTAGATGATTACACAATGCAGCTTCATCAGGTCAGATTCCTATATTATTTCATACATCACAAGTCAATTGGCTTTATATGTGGATTACAGTTCAAGCTCCCTCACACTCTTATTTGTTCAATTGCCCTGACAACCGCTTCCAGGTCAAACAATTAACCCTAATGGCAGCAACTTCAATACTGAAATCTTCACAGGATCTCGACTACATCTTCAGCCCATTGTAAACAGCTTAAGATGAAGAGACTCTACTACAATTAAATAATATATAGATGCCAATGTTGTAATATTTCACCATATCCCACTGCTAGCAATTTCCTCATGAAATATGTAAATATGGAATTCATTAGTTTGACTGCCTTTCAAAATTCAAGTAAAAACCAACAAATGCAGAGGGATCCATGCATCTTTTTCATAGAATCATAGAATCCTACAGTGCAGAAGGCCCATCGAGTCTGCACCGACCACAATCCCACCAAGGTCCTATCCCCACAACCCCATACATTTACCCTAGCTAGTCCCCCTGACACATAAGGGGCAATTTAGCATGGCCAATCCACCTAACCCGCAATTCTTTGGACTGTGGGGAAAAAACTGGAGCACCCGAAGGAAACTCTCATTCACTCTTCATTCTTTTGAAGGTTAAACAATACTATTTTGACACGGTAGATAGCCTCACAATTTCTCTCACATTAGACTAACTTTCCATGGCCTCATCTCTACCAGCCAAATTGCAATGGAGTTTCTTTTATAGGATGTTGGTGTTGTTGTGGAAGCCATTATTTGTGGCCGAGCATTGATGACCCTTGAGGAGCTGATGAGAAGCCAACTTCTGCAGTCCATCTGGTGCAGGTGCACCCACAATGCTGCAGGAAAGGGAGCTGCAGAATTTTGATCCCATGACAGTGAAGGAACGGCAAGATGGTTCCAAATCAGAATGGTGTGTGGCTTGGAGGAGAGCTTGCATGTTCGACTTGATTTGATTTGATTTATTATTATCACATGTATTAGCGTACAGTGAAAAGTATTGTTTCTTGCACCCTATACAAAGCATACCGTTCATAGAGAAAGAAAGGAGAGAGTGCAGAATGTAGTGTTACAGTCATAGCTAGGGTATAGAGAAAGATCAACTTAATGCGAGGTCGGTCCATTCAAAAGTCTGATGGCAGCAGGGAAGAAGCTGTGGTGGTGTTCCCATGCATCTGCTGCCCTTCTAGAGGTTGCAGGTGTAGAAGGTGCTGTCAGTGGAGACCTGGTGAGTTATCTTGGTGATAATCTGGTATGTAGTACATAGCTTTTGCTACAGATTGGCACAGACTTCTTCAGTATCTGAAAAGTCACGAATGGTGCTGAATGATGCAATCATCAGTGAGTATTCACACTTTTGATCTAATAATGGAAGGAAGAATATGCAGCTGAAGATGGCTGGACTGAGGACCCTACTGCCTTAATGTCTTGGGACTCAAATGATTGACTTCCAACATCCTTTTTTTGTGTGTTAGGTGTGACTCCAACCAGTGGAGAGTTTCCCCTGATTCCCATTGACTTTAGTTTTGCCAGGACTCCTTGATGCATTCAGTCTAACTTCCTCTGATATCAAGGGTAGACACTCTCACCTCCTCCACTCCCTCTCCATGAAGCCCATGAGCAAGAATGATCCCAAATGCCAGAGATGAGGAACAGAGTGGACAACCCATGTCTGTCTCATGATGTTTGTACTTCCAGAAGAGGACAAAGACAGCATATCAGACAACCTAAGGAAACTAATATTGAACCAGGGCACTGACTCACCAAATTTAATATAAGCAAAGTAACAGCACTGAAGAAAATAATGGGACTAAAGCATTATGAATCCCCAGGACTAGATAGTTTCCATCCTATGATTTTAAAAGATAAAAGTAAAGTAAAGTTTATTTATTAGTCACAAGTAAGGCTTACATTAACATTGCAATGAAGTTATTGGGAAATTCCCCTAGTCGCCACACTCCGGCATCTGTTCGGGTCAATGCACCTAACCAACATGTCTTTCAGACTGTGGGAGGAAACCGGAGCATCCAGAGGAAACTCACGCAGACATGGGGAGAACGTGCAAACTCCACACAGACCGTGACCCAAGCTGGGAATCAAACCCAGGTCCCTGGTGCTGTGAGGCAGCAGTGCTAACCACTGTGCTACCATGCCGCCAAGTACACTGCAGAAGTGAATGTCATGTTAATTGTATTATTAAGGTTGAGGATATACAGGTGTGGATGTTGATAAAATACCTTGAGCACGAATGAAGAGTCTTCTTTGACAAAAAAGTCTTCTTGCTCTTTTAAAGGGCTGTTAGTTTGTTTAATTGGCTTCATAGTTAGACTCAAAAGAGTACATAGAGACTATAGCTGGCAAGAATGGGGGAGATTGCTCATCAGCCATATGTTGGCAGCTTCACCATCAGTATTCATGGCTGCTTCACTCAGAGGGTGGTGAACCTTTGGAATTTTCTATCACTGAATGCGGTGAAGGCCAAATCACTGAATATATTTAAGAAGGAAATAACAGATTTCTAGACTCGAAAGGTGTCATGGAGTATGGGGAGGGCATTGGAGTATGATGTTGAGGTAGAGGGTCAGCCATGATTCTGTTGAATGATGGAGCAAGTTCCAAGAGCCTACTCCTGCTCCTATTTCCTATGTTTAATTCAAATTAGATGAGTCTCCTTTAGAGATTGGGTTTGGCTACAGTACCCCTTTAAGAGGGCTGTCAATTTGTTAATTTCGTTATTGGCCTTCTTCTCACGAACCCTCCAAGGCCCTGAAATTCGACACTCCTCTGTTGAGAAGGAGGTCCAAGCCACAGTGGAAGCTGTACGGCACTGGCGTCACTACTTAGCTGGAAAACAATTCACCCTCCTCACAGACCAATGGTCAGTTGCATTTATGTTTAACAACACGCAGCAGGGCAAGATCAAAAATGATAAAATATTGAGGTGGAGAATCGAGCTTTCCACCTACAATTACGACATCTTATACCGGCCCGGGAAGCTCAATGAGCCCCCAGACGCCCTGTCTCGGGGAATATGTGCCAGCGCACAAATAGACCAATTATTGGTTTACTCAAAAGGGTCCGAGAGACTTCTGGGCTGGTGAAGATGACTATGAACAGGTCCAGGTGGTTGAGGAGACAATTTGACCCGACTGTTTGCCTCTCTTTTGTGGTTGATGCACTATCAATCAAGCAAAGACTGGTTTATATGCAAGAACAAATAGGCTTTTATTCGCAAAAGACTTGGAGCACACCCATGCTGATGAACTGGTCCAGAGACTGAGGCAGGGGGTGGGGAGCAGTCACCTTTCTACCTGGACCAGAGGGAGAGTAGTCTCAGGCAGGGCCGGCAGGGGCATGCCCAGGCATGTCACACACACACACAGGCAATAAGCTTAACAGTGGTTTACCACATTCACCCCCTGCTTTTAAAAAAGAGTCCGGCGGGGGTGAGGTGGGTGGAACGATATTTACAGAATTACAAATTTATAAATTTAGTCTCTCTGGGGACTTGATCTGCCGCTGTGACCGCGGTAGTGCCGGTTGTGGTGTCGGTTCCAGTGGCCGCGGTGTTGGTTCAGGCGCCAGGCCATAGTCGCTCGAGTCGTCTGTAGTCCCTTCTGATTGTCGGGTGCGTGGTGGAGGCTCCTGGGGCTCAGGCGTGCTGTATACGTGGGTTGGGGGTGTGGGGTTGTGGGTCGTCGTGGTCCCTGGGACACCTGCGGGTGCCAGGTCTCGAATGGAGACTGTGTCCTCCCGCCCGTCGGGGTACACCACTTAGGCGTATTGGGGGTTGGCATGGAGGAGCTGGACCCTTTCGACCAGGGGGTCCGACTTATGGGTCCTCACGTGCTTCCGGAGCAGGACAGGGCCTGGGGACGTCAGCCACGACAGTAGTGAGGTCCCCGAGGATGACTTCCTGGGGAAAACAAACATTCTTTCGTGAGGGGTAGCATTGGTAGCTATGCAAAGGAGTGATCTAATCGAGTGTAGTGCATCAGGGAGGACCTCTTGCCAGCAGGTGACTGGAAGACCTTTAGACCTCAGAGCTAGTAAAACGGCCTTCCAGACTGTCGCGTTCTCCCTCTCTACCTGTCCGTTCCCCCTGGGGTTGTAGCTGGTGGTCCTATTCGAGGCTATGCCTTTGGAGAGCAGGTACTGTCGCAGCTCATCACTCATAAAGGAGGATCCCCGGTCGCTATGGATATAGCTAGGGAAACCGAACAGGGTGAAGAGGCTGTGCAGGGCCCTGACAACCGTGGCCGAGGTCATATCTGGGCAGGGAATAGCGAAGGGGAAACGTGAATATTCGTCAATGACAAAGAACAAAGAACAAAGAAAATTACAGCACAGGAACAGGCCCTTCGGCCCTCCAAGCCTGCACCGACCATGCTGCCCGACTGAACTAAAACCCCCTACCCTTCCGGGGACCATATCCCTCTATTCCCATCCTATTCATGTACTTGTCAAGCCGCCCCTTAAAAGTCACTACCGTATCCGCTTCCACTACCTCCCCGGCAACGGGTTCCAGGCACCCATAACCCTCTGTGTAAAAAATCTGCCTCATACATCTCCTTTAAACCTTGCCCCTTGCACCTTAAACCTATGCCCCCTAGTAATTGACTCTTCCACCCTGGGAAAAAGCTTCTGGCTATCTGCTCTGTCCATGCCTCTCATAATCTTGTAGACTTCTATCAGGTCGCCCCTCAACCTCCGTCGCTCCAGTGAGAACAAACCAAGTTTCTCCGACCTCTCCTCATAGCTAATGCCCTCCATTCCAGGCAACATCCTGGTAAATCTTTTCTATACCCTCTCCAAAGCCTCCACATCCTTCTGGCAGTGTGGTGACCAGAATTGAACACTATATTCCAAGTGTGGCCTAACTAAGGTTCTATAAAGCTGCAACATGACTTGCCAATTTTAAAGCTGCTCGACTATTAATGAGTGACGCAGGAGGGTATTTATCTGCTGCATACACTAGACCCCAGCACTCTAACCCTAATGCAGCTCCCCCTCACTCTGATTCAGACATTGGGGGGGGCGCTCCCCTGCCTGGTTCAACCCCCCCACTGGGTGACCACTCTCTGCACCACACGGCCACATTAGGGCGATTGGCAAAAGCGGGAATGCCAGAGGGGAGATGAGTGGGCAGTGTGTTTGAACACAGCGATCTATCAGCCAAGGGTGAGCCGGTATCTCTCTCATAGAACGCCTACGGGACAGGAGAGGCCATTCGGCCCATCAAATCTGCACTGTCTCTCTGTCAGAGAATCTTACCCAATCCTCTCCCCGCCCTATCCCTGTAACCCCGCACATTTAACATGGCCAATCAACCTAACCCGCACGTCTTTTGGACTGTGGGAGGAAACCGGAGCGCCCGGAGGAAACCCACGCAGACATGGGGAGAATGTGCCTCACAGACAGTGACCCAAGCCGGGAATCGCACCCTGGCGCTGTGAGGCAGCAGTGTTAACCACTGTGCCGTCCATTAGATTTCATTCCAGATTTTGTTTTGGGGAGTTATCTGTTGAATTTATTAATCAATTGAATTCAAATTCCACCCAGCTGCCGGGGTAGGATTTGAAGCGACATTCTTAGAGCATTAGCCTGGTGCTCTACATTGTGAATCCGCTGACAGTACAGTGTGGTACAGAGTGGAACACACCGGCGGCCACTCGATTCAATCATAACAAGACAGCCACATGGACTCCATCGCCTCAATGGCTGCCTTGGCTGGAGTTTTACCGTCCCGTCCACTGCGGGAATCGGAGCAGGTGAGGGGCGGACGACGGGAAGGCCCATTGACCCCCGGGTGGGATTTTATGGTTTTGGGACGAGCGAGGCTGTAAGATCCCACCCAGTGACTCCAAAAAGGGAACGGGATAAATCATTGAAAAGGAAAAAGAAATGTGTTGCACTCTCGGGGAAAGCTCTGAGAGGGGGACGGAGTGGGAATCATCGGATCGCTCTTTCAAACGGGCCAGGATGGGCACGATGGGGCGAATGGCCTCTCCCTGCACGGAGAGATACTACAGGAGTATCAATATTGTTGGGAAGGTGGGTGGGTGGGTGGGGGGGGGGGGTGCCCCCACCAGTTTCTGTGAGAGGGGGCCCTCCCCTCCCTTCCCTCTCCACCTTCCCCTCCCCCTCTCCACCTCACCCTCTCTCCACCTCTCCCCTGCCCCCCCCACTCCTCCTCTCCCCCTCCATTCCCCCACTCCCCCCTCCATTTCCCTCCTCCCCTTCCCCCTCCCCCCCTCCAGTCTCCTCCCTCCCTTTCCCCCACTCCTCCTCCCCATCCCCCCCCCCCCCCCCCCGCCCCCCCCTCCCGCCCCCATTACAATGACTTTGAGGAAGTATATGTTGCAGTCAGTAGAGGGGAGGGGGCCTTTGAAGTCGACGCTTAGGCGTTCGAAAGGGCGGGTGGCCTTCATGAGGTGCGCTCTGTCTGGCTGACAGAAGTGCGGCTTGCACTCTGCGCAGACCTGGCAGTGTCTGGTTATAGACCTGACTTCCTCAATGGAGTAGGGCAGGTTACGGGCTTTAATAAAGTGAAAAAACCTGGTGACCCCCGGGTGGCAGAGGTTGTTGTGGAGAGTCTGCAATTGGTCTATTTGTGTGCTGGCACATATTCCCTGGGACAGGGTGTCTGGGGGCTCATTGAGCTTCCCGGGCCGGTATAAGATGTCGCAATTGTAGGTGGAAAGCTCGATTCTCCACCTCAATATTTTATCATTTTTGATCTTGCCCCGCTGCGTGTTGTTAAACATGAATGCAACTGACCATTGGTCCGTGAGGAGGGTGAATTGTTTTCCAGCTAAGTAGTGGCGCCAGTGCCGTACAGCTTCCACTATGGCTTGGGCCTCCTTCTCGACAGAGGAGTGTCGAATTTCAGGGCCTTGGAGGGTTCGTGAGAAGAAGGCCACGGGTCTGCCCGCCTGGTTAAGGGTGGCAGCTAGGGCGAAGTCAGACGCATCGTTCTCCACCTGGAACGGGATGGATTCATCTACAGCGTGCATCGTGGCCTTCGCGATGTCTGCTTTGATGCGGTCGGAGGCCAGGCGGGCCTCTGCCGTCAGAGGAAAAGAGGTGGATTTGATGAGTGGACAGGCTTTATCCACATAATTGGGGACCCACTGGGCGTAATACAAGAAGAAGCCCAGGCATCTCCTCAGTGCTTTGAGGCTGGTGGGGAGGGGGAGTTCCAGGAAGGGATGCATGCGGTCGGGATCGGGACCGATGACCCCGTTTTCCACAACACAACCAAGGATGGCGAGGCGGCATGTGCGGAATACGCACTTCTCCTTATTATAGGTCAGATTTAGGAGTGTGGCGGTGTGGAGGAATTTGTGGAGGTTAGCGTCGTGGTCCTGCTGATCATGGCCGCAGATGGTGATGTTATCCAGGTACGGGAAGGTGGCCCGCAGCCCGTTCTGGTCTACCATTCGGTCCATCTCATGCTGGAAAACCGAGACCCTGTTGGTGACGCCGAAGGGGACCTAAGGAAGTGACAGAGGCGGCCATCCGCCTCGAAGGCAGTATATTGGCAATCTTTCGGGCGGATAGGGAGCTGGTGGTTTGCAGATTTTAAGTCGATGGTGGAGAACATCCGATATTGCGCAATCTGATTCACCATGTCAGATATGCAGGGAAGGGGGTAAGCATCCAGCTGCGTGTAGCGGTTAATGGCCTGATTGTAGTCAATGACCATGCGATGTTTCTCCCCAGTCTTAACAACTACTACTTGGGCTCTCCAGGGGCTGGTACTGGCCTCGATGATCCCCTCCCCTAGGAGCCATCGTACTTCGGACCTGATAAAAACTCTGTCTCCAACACTGTACCGTCTGCTCTTGGTGGCGATGGGCTTGCAGTCGGGGGTGAGATTTTCAAACAGTGTGGGAGGGGCGACTTTAAGGGTCGAGAGGCTGCAGGTGGTGCGCGGTGGGCGATCTAAGAACTGGTGATTGCAAACAGAGAGCGGGGAAAAGGCCCATTATACTCCATGGTGACGCTCTTAAGGTGACACAGGAAATCTAGTCCCAGGAGTAAGGCAGCGCAGAGTTGTGGCAGCACGAGGAGCCTGAAGTTTTTGTACACTGTGCCCCAGTCAGGGTCACCACGCAGTACCCGAAGACATCCACCAAGTGGGACTTTGAAGCCATGGAGATCGTTTGCTTCACTGACAGTACTGACAGGGCATAGCGACTCACTGTGTTAGGGTGAATAAAGCTCTCCATACTCCCACAATCAAATAAACAGTTTGTAGTGCGACCGTTTACCTCGATGTCCATCATGGACCTGGCGAGTTGGTGAGGCCTGGATTGGTCCAGCGTAACCGAAGCCACCGTTGGATTTTGCGACGCGGCTGACAGCATCCAAGATGGCGGCCCGTACAGCTCACACGCAGCTGAAGGCGTCCAAGATGGCGGCCCGCACGGCTCACACGCGGCTGAAGGCGTCCAAAATGGCAGCCCGCATGGCTCACACGCGGCTACCGGCCCCCAAGATGGCGGCCCCCGTGGGTCGCACGCGGCGCTATTGGGCTTGGAGGTCAATTTCGCCCTGCATACCTTGGCGTAATGGCCCTTCTTTCCACACCCGGAGCAGATCACATCCTTCGCCGGGCAGCGTTGTCGGGGGTGCTTCCCCAGGCCACAGAAGTAGCACTTCGGGCCTCCAGAGACTGCCACAGCGGTTGGGTCATTGGTGGGACGTGGCCTGGCGTAGGCCGGCGGCCCTCCCGAGTACAGAGATGGCGGCGACTGCAGCGTCCACAATGCGCCCCCGTGGTCGGGGGTGTAGGCCTCGAGATTACGGAAGGCTACCTCTAACGAGTCAGCAAGCACTACAGTCTTTTGTAGGTCCAGCACACCCTGTTCCAGCAGTCATTGTCGGATATAGTTTGACCTGATACCCATGACATAGGCATCTCTGATTAAGTCCTCAGTGTTTTGGGCAGCTGTTACTGCAGGCCCTGCCAAGTGCTCGCAACGCACGCAGGAATTTGTCGCCCGATTCTCCTGGCTGTCGTCTGCGAGTAGCCAGAAGATGTCTGGCGTAGATTACATTAGTCTGTTTGTTGTACTGGTCTTTTAAAAGTTCGATCGCATCCTCGTAAGTTTCAGCGTCTCTAATCGAGAATACTTGATCGCTTACCCGGGCATGGAGCACGTGTAGCTTGTCGGTTTCGGTCCGGACGACGGAGGCAGAGGCGGTGAGGAAAGTTTCAAAACATCGCAGCCAGTGATCGAAGCTGTTAGAGGCTCCTAAGGCTTCAGGATCCAATTCTAACCTATCGGGTTTTAGTATCTGCTCCATCCCAAAACTT
Organism: Mustelus asterias; assembly: GCF_964213995.1. NCBI lineage: Eukaryota > Metazoa > Chordata > Chondrichthyes > Carcharhiniformes > Triakidae > Mustelus > Mustelus asterias. The sequence goes on from NC_135817.1 coordinate 64,699,507, forward strand.
TTTGCGAATAAAATTGATGCACTATCAATCAAGCAAAGACTAGTTTGTATGCAAGAACAAATAGGCTTTTATTCGCAAAAAACGTGGAGCACACCCATGCTGATGAACTGGTCCAGAGACTGAGGCAGGGGGGTGGGGAGCAGTCACCTTTATACCTGGACCAGGGGGGGAGGAGTCTCAGGCAGGACCGGCAGGGGCATGCCCAGGCATGTCACACACACACAGGCAATAAGCTTAACAGTGGTTTACCACAGTGGTTACGTCCATGCTTGGGCATCCTTGGAGAGGAAGCACATGTAGTACACCGTACTCTTGTGACCTTCTGTGACCAATGGGCCCCACAGGGACTCGAGTGCATCATCTTCACCCAAAATTATATTTTAATTTAATCTTGATAAGTTTCCTTTAAAGTTTGGGATTTTGTTAGTGTCCCTTTAAAGGGTGGTTTATTCGTTAATTTGTTTATTTGACTTGCTCAAGAGAGACTCTTCTGAGCCTAAATTTTCACTCCCAGGTTGAATGCCCAGATTCGGGACATTTCCCGGTTCCACGAAACAACCCTGGCTGGAAAATGTTCCTTATGGTGGGAGAAGGGGGTGCTGGATTATAAATTGGGCCCAGTGCCCCCAGAATAGGAATGGAGGTGAGTTGGGAAGGCCTGCCTTTGTGCATTGGTAATATCTGAAACAATTATAAAAAAAACAAAATAGCACCCCGCCACCCCTCCAGTTGTCCTGGGAGTATATCCAAAAGGGTACATCTCCAAAAGAGGACTCCTGGCTATCCAAACAAATCTACAAGGTTCAGACTTGCTCCCACTAAGCCTAACCTGCATATTTTGCATTTCAGATACCTACCTCACCAGCGTCACATGAGTGGGGGGCAGCTGCTGATTGATAGGAGTAACTGCCTCCAAGATTCATGGATGTGCAAATTAGAACCTGTCCCCATTCTCCCTCCACTGTGGCAATGACAGTGGTATGGGATTGGGAGCGCTGGATTCAGGTCCCAGTCAGCGAATTCCCACAAACGGAGAGCCATTCCGTCTTCATGGAAATTCAAGTCTAGGTAGCGGTTTAATGGGAGTTGCAGACATTTAAAGTTTAAAGTTTGCTTATTAATGTCACAAGTCGGCTTACATTAACACTGCAATGAAGTTACTGTGAAAATTCCCTAGTCATCACACTCCGGCACCTGTTCAGGTACACTGAGGAGTAATTTAGCACGGCCTTTGCACCTAACCAGCACATCTTTCAAACTGTGGGAGGAAACTGGAGCACCCGGAGGAAACCCACGCAGACATGGAGAGAATGTGCAAATTCCACACAGATAGTGACCCAAGCCAGGAATTGAACCTGGGTCCCTGGCACTGTGAGGCAGAAGTGCTAACCACTGTGCCACATTCTGTATTAAATATTAAATAGATTGGCATCTGGTTTCCTACTTCACTAACTGGATTTAGAATAAAGGCGCTGTAAATGTCCTAAGTGTAAGCCAATGCATTATTCACCCTTTTAATGTACAATCACATTTTAACAATGTAACCATTTCCTCATTTCTTTTATATTAATCAACATAGACTGGTTGTGCCGTTAATCCTGTGTGTGTGGAGTCTGTCTCATGGTGCTAACATGGAACATCCAGACAAAAGATATGAAGACTGAAGATATGTAAATAATTGTACCGAATTGCACTCTGGGCTAAAAACACAAAGCATGATGGTCAACTTAGTCAAGTCAAAACTTTGCTAGGATCAGCAAAGCTCTGCAAAATGACTTAAACTGGAGGAGGACTCGTAGTAGGAAAATAAGCAGACAGATCCTCATTACGGGTAGTAGATATGCCACTTTCTCCCTGCTTTGAGATTGATAACAGTGTTGGAGATATCAAAGCAGAGTCAAGCTGACTTCAAGTGTGACCTTCGGATGGGGCCTACCCGGGACATTTGCATGAAAATGAGCACTGATGTAATTGTAACCTGATTAAATGGACTGAAAAGCAGGTTTTACCTTTAGCAAAAAAGGGTTTAAAGAGAGATTCCACCGGGACCATCAGGAGTACAGTGGTTAGAATGATTTTGTAAGTTGCTCAGAGGATACCCTTGGAGGAATTCGACATCAGATTGACTGCTGAGACAGACCTCGGCACAAAGGGGAACTAAGCAACCGGTATTGTTGTGAATATGTACTGTTGCTTAATGGTTCAATAAAAGTGTATCACCTTGGAGAAGTTTCATCCAAGTTGTTGTGTCAGTTTTATCCAGTGTAGAGACAAATGAACCTTGAGATGAGATAGTGGGTCTACAGAATTGGCAAGTTAACCCAGGAGTCTTGAAGATAAAGAAATGCCGCAACATACTCTTTGGTGATCACTCTCTAATGAGTATGATTGTCCACCTAAGAAACTCCGTGTCAGAGGTCATGGGTTCTATGGGTCCTTGTGTACCTGATGAGCCCGATCCTAAAGCTACATCTCCGACCTCACACTTGGCTGGTGTTTCCGGGTGATGGGTTCAGTCCTTGAACTCGAGATTGCTGGTATTCCTTTCTCAGACTCCTTTTCCAGGCCTCCTCTTGCCATTAGGTGTTTTCAAAGAATTTTATCCCTTCAGTAAGGATGTTCCTCCAAGTAGGTTTCTTCTGAGCAAGGATCTCCCAGGCATTAACACCTATGTTGCAATTCTTGAGGTGAGACTTCAGTGTGTCCTTGAAGCACTTCCTTTGTCCTCCTCTTGTTTGGATGCCTTCCTTGAGCTGGGTGAAGAAAAAGCTAGGCTGGCACGATAGCACAGTGATTAGCCCTGCTGCTTCACAGCGCCAGGGACCTGGGTTCGATTCCCAGCTTGGGTTTGCACGTTCTTCCCGTGTCTGCGTGGGTTTCCTCTGGGTGCTCCAGTTTCCTTTCACATTCTGAAAGATGTGCTGGTTAGGTGCATTGACTTGGACAGGCGCCAGACTGTGGCCACAAGGGGAATTTCACAGTAACTTCATTGCCATGTTAAGGTAAGCCTTACTTGTTATTGATAAATAAACTTTACTTTCAAGATTTGCTTTGACATTTGGGACTCTGACATCCTCATCACATACCCAGCCCAGTGGAGTTGGTTTTGGATGATCCTGGCCTCGATGCTGTTCCTCTTGGTTCCTTCAAGGGTGTTGATGCTAAGATGCCTGTTCTTCCAGATGATGTGGAGAAAACATGACAGCAAAAGATTCTAAATCTTCTAAAGTTCCCTCAAAGTGGATATCGTTCTTTTAGATTGGAAAATGGTGCATGTCATTCCACTATTTAAGAAAGGTGAGAAAGGAAAGTAGGGAATTGGAGACCAATTATAGAATCATAGAATCCTACAGTGCAGAAAGAGGCCATTCGGCCTATCGAGTCTGCACCGACCACAATCCCACCCAGGCCCTATCCACATATCCCTACATATTTACCCACTAACCTATGCATCCCGGGACACTAAGGGGCAATTTAGAATGGCCAATCAACCTACCACACACATCTTTGGACTGTGGGAGGAAACTGGAGCACCCGGAGAAAACCCACACAGACACGAGGAGAATGTGCAAACTCCACACAGACATCGACCCAAGCCGGGATTCGAACCCAGGTCCCTGGAGCTGTGAAGCAGCAGTGCTAACCACTGTGCTACCGTGCCACTACCAATTAGCCTTGCATCAGTTGTTGGGAAATTACTAGAGCTTAAAAATAAGGATGGGATATCTCGATACCTGAAATATTTAGCTGATCAGAGCAAGTATGGATTTATAGAACTCTTTTTTTTATTAGTGTCACGTTAACACTGCAATGAAGTTTCTGTGAAAATCCACTGGTCACCACACTCCGGCGCCTGTTCGGGTACACTGAGGGAGAATTTAGCATGGCCAATGCACCTAACCAGCGTATCTTTCAGACTGTGGGAGGAAACCAGAGCACCCGGAGGGAATCCCACGTAGACATGGGGAGAACATGCAGACTCCGCATAGAGTTATCCAAGGCCGGAGTAGACAGAGTAGGGATAATGGGCAGGTTCTCTAATTAGCAGATTAGCGGTCTTCTGCAAAGATTTGCGTTGGGGCCACAACTATTCACCATGTTTATTAAGGACTTATATGTTGCGTTAGAAAGTCACAAGTCTATGTTTGTCAATGATATAGACGTTAAACAGTATGGATAGAATCATAAAAATATAAATAGATTGAGGCAATGGGCAAAACTGTGGCCAATGGGTTTCAATAGGGAAATGCAAGATCATCTATTTTGGACGTAAAAAGGACAGAGTTTGCTTATGGCGAAAATCTAAAAATAGTGAAGGTCCAAAGTATGGTGATGATGGTCCATGTACAGAGATCATCAAAATATCTGTACAGGTACAAACAATAACTAAATGACTAATAGAAATCTGGCCTTTATATCTAGAGGGTTAGAATACCAGGGGAAAAGGCTGTATCACAACTATTAAACACTCTTATTAGACCAAACCTGGGAGCTCTGTGAACAGTTCTGGGCTCCACACTTTAGGAAGGATATATTGACTTTGAAGAAAGTGCAATGAAGATTTACCAGACTGATACCTGGAGCGGGATTTTCCGGCTATGCTCGCCCCAAAACCAGAAAATCCCACCCGGGGACAACGGACCTTTGCATGGCCCACTCCCCCACCCACTATGATTCCCATGGTGTGCGGGACGGGAAGATTCACCCCCCCCGATCTCCAAATTATGAAGCGATAGTACACAAACTAGGATTGTATTCCCTTCCCTGAAGGATGAGTGGTGATTTCATCAATGTTTTTTAAAAGATATTATGGGAAACTGATAAGGAGAAACCATTTCCGCTGGTTGCAGAATCTAGTACTTGGGGGGATAATCTAAGAATTAGACTCAGGCTCTTTAGGAGTGAAGTTAGTAAATATTTTTATGTACGTAAATGATGGAAAGAGGAAGCCTGGATTAGGTTTGCACTTACCTAACTGTGGTAAACAGGGAGATCTGACTTGCTAAGTGAGATTGAGTTGGCCAGGACAGAAAACTTGAGGACATTTTGGAGGTACAATAAATAAAAAAAAGAAAATAATACTGGAATACCAATTCTGTATGTAGGGGATAAGTTGCTATTGAATTACAAGGAAAGCACAGAAGCTCTAAGTTCACAGAGCCAGATTCTCTTTGAGGAAGGAATCAAAGTGGCTGAGTATGCATCTGTATTACAAGGGCAGCATGGCAAGAGCATGCCAAATGTTATAACTACAACAAAAGGTGCAGAGAAATCCCTTCGTAACAATGATCCTGATGATTGCCCAAACCATGCACTTAATACTTAGGGGCGGCACGGTAGCACAGTGGTTAGCACTGCTGCTTCACAGCTCCAGGGTCCCAGGTTCGATTCCCGGCTCGGGTCACTGTCTGTGTGGAGTTTGCACATTCTCCTCGTGTCTGCGTGGGTTTCCTCCGGGTGCTCCGGTTTCCTCCCACAGTCCAAAAATGTGCGGGTTAGGTTGATTGGCCAGGTTAAAAATTGTCCCTTTGAGTCCTGGGATGCGTAGGTTAGAGGGATTAGCGGGTAAAATATGTGGGGGGAGGGCCTGGGTGGGATTGTGGTCGGTGCAGACTCGATGGGCCGAATGGCCTCCTTCTGCACTGTAGGGTTTCTATGTTTCTAATACTGCAGCCAATGAGTTTGCACCAATGTTACAATACACTTGCCTTCATCAGTCAGAGCATTGAGTACAGGCGTTGGGACATTTTGTAACAAGTTATTGGTAAGGCCACATTTGGAGTACTGTGTACAATTCTGGTCACCCTGCAATAGGAAGGATGTTATTAAACCGGAAAGGGTGCAAAAAGGATTTACAAGGATGTTACCAGGACTTGAATTACAAGGAAAGGCTGCGGATAGGCTGGGACTTTTCTCCCCGGAGCATAGGGGGGTGAGGGGTGACCTTATAGAGGTTTAGAAAATCATGAGGGACAGAGGTAAGGTGAATAGCCAAGGTCTTTTCCCCAGGATAGGGGAGTCCAAAACTAGAGGGTATAGGTTTAAGGTGAGAGGGTAAAGATTTAAAAGGGACCTGAGGGGCAACTTGTGAACATAGAGCGTGCTGCCAGAGGAAGTGGTAGAGGCAGGTACAATTACAGCACTTAAAATACATTTTGACAGGTACATGGATGGGACAAGTTCAAAGTGATATGGGCCAAACACAGGCATATGGGACTAGTTCAGTTTTAGGAAACCTGGTCGGCATGGACGAGTTGGGTCGAAGGGCCTACTTCCATGCTGTATATCTCTATGACCCTATGATATTTGTGAACACTCATAAACACAGCAGAACTACCCACCTATCCATTCTCTGGCTGTGAGCTAACCTTTCTCCAAGTTACAAAAAGGATCCTCTACTGATCCAGTAAACTACCTTTTATAAAGCCAGATCAACAGAATCGCAAGGCCACAATCTTTACAACCTTGACAATCACATCACCACAGATCGAGCTATTTTTGGATTTTTCCAAGGCTTTTGACAAACTAGACCACTCTGCTGTCTGAGGAAATACCAAACATCGGATAAGAACATTTTTTACCAAAGAGCCACGGAGAATCGGTGAATGGGGAAGACACAAACTGGAAACCAGCCTTGTGTACCATGTTTTATAATGATATTAATATATAATATAAAAACAGAAAATGCTGGATAAACTCAACAGGTCCAACGGCATCTGTGGAGAGAAACAGAGTTAACGCTTTGGATCTAAATGACCCATTTACAAAAATGAGTTCCATGTCCCTCGGGCCACACTTGTTTATTCTGTTTATAAATGATATCCAGGATGGAATATCAAGCCAGATCAAACTCATTGTAGATGTCTGCTTAGTCTATCAAGACACTGCTGAAGCAGCAGATGAAGTTCGCCTTCTGGAATGTTAGGAATGGGTTAACTGCAACCTTCCAGTTTAGACCTCATTTGTATGTTAATTATTTAATAGTACTCACCGGAATTATATAAAGGGGTTTACTGGTGGCACTGGGTGTTGGGTGTGTATGTGGAGTTGTAAACGAGAAGAAAGTGAGTCTGTAAAGAAGCTGGACTTGCGTCAGCTTTTATTACTGGACTGCAGCTGAGAGGCTTAACATGGAAGATCTAAATAACCTTGGCAAATGGTCCAGTGTATGGGAAATGAAACTCAATGTTGAGCAATGCAACATCATGGCCAGGATTTTATGTTGATCAAGAGGGCCCGGGCCCAACCTGCAAGCAACCTGCAATCTGCAAAAGATGTCGGGCTCATGTCTCGGCATCATCGTGGACTTGCGCAGTATTTCAGTCGGCAGAAGTGCCCGTGTGCCCCCTGACAATCAAGCAATTTAAATCATTAAGGGACGAATTGAATGCAATTTTATGTGCCGCGTCTGCTTTTACACTTGGCCACTGCCTGCACCAATGATGACCATGAAACCATTGTCGATTGTAGAGAAAAACCCATTTGGTTCACTAATATCCTTGAGGGAAGGAAATCTGCCACTCTTACCTGATCTGACTTACATGTGACTCCAGATCCACAGCAATGTGGTTGGCCCTTAAATGCCCTCTTAAATGGTCTAGCAAGTTATTCAGTTCAAGGGCAATTAGGGATGGGCAATAAATACTGGCCAACCAGCGATGCTCATGCCCCATGAACGAATAGAAAAAAACTGCCACTCCTCTGACATCTGCCTGATCGATGCAGATGGAAAACCTGACATCCACCAGGCACCAAAGGCAGGATACTGAGGGGAATACCTGAGCAAAGCACCCACCCCCGCAATGTCGCTATAAAAGGGGCTTATCTGTAATACAGCCGTCTAGGCTGCATGCCAGGTTTGACTGTCACAATATATGTGGTGGCCACAGTGGCATAAAAGAAGTTATTATTATAAAATTAAACAATAGAATATCAAGTTTATTCCAGAAGAAGATCTTCACAATGCCCTAGTGATGATTGAATGAAATATTCCACTGCTTTTCATTCACCTTCCCTTCTACATACAGAGAGGGCATTCATGAATTATAAATGGGAAATGGCAAGGATCCAACAATCTGAGGAGCCTCAGATCACATAGCTCACTGATACTACAGGCATGAATGACTTATGTGGCCCAATAGTCTGAGTGGTAATTGTCTATAGGACATTGATTTCTGATGACTTTTTTTTCCCTCTCAAAATTTTCCCATCATAAATATTTGCGACCAGCTTGAAAGTGTCTTGTAAGATGACAAAGCGTTATTTATCTCAGGCCTGCTCAGTCTGGAGGAGCGAGGGAATGCGAGGGCGAAGTGCTGGGTCCAGACAGCACCATCGGATGCAATGCTTGGCAGCTGGCACAGTGTGAGGTGATCATGTAGAGTGGGTTCCTGCTGTGACAGGTTCAAGTCATAAATCACTGCATGGAACCGCCGATTCATGCAGTGTGAAGGAAAATAAACAAGAGTGCCATCCTGCTAATCCCAATGAAGAAATAAATGTCAATACTGGGAAGCTCACTTTAACAAGAGGCGGTCGTGATTCCTCTACGACAGTCAAATGGCCACAAAGGATTCTCACAAAAGCCAGGCTTCAATTTCCCATTTTCCTTTTTTTGTTTTATATTGTTGTGAAAATTGGCATCACGGATAATGGTTTGGAGGATATACGGAACCCAATAGTGTAAATGGGATTCAGTTAGCATCAAAATAGTACTGGTACAGTGCAGGATGATACAGCTACAGCTGTGTGTACATTATTTCAGTTCTGTCCCATCACCGATTTCAAATCCGCCTTCAATTATGTTGTCACTTGAGGAACAAAAACCAGCAAGCAGTCAAGCAGATGTTAAAGGTTATCACAATTGTCTTAACTGATTGATTGTAAAGGATCCCCTGGTTGCTTTGACATGAGCTATAAAACGAAAATGATGATCATATCCAGAATCTGATATTTTCATTGATGTACTGTGACCTTCATGGAAAACTGTAACTTACCTAAGGAGAATTACATGCAATATAAAGAAACAGGCCATTCAGCCCGACTAGTCGGTGCTGGTATTTATATTTCCCAGCACTTTCCTCTCATTCCATCTGCATCTTTAAAGTTTATTTATCAGTGTCACAAGTATATTAACACTGCAATGAAGTTACTGCGAAAATCCCCTAGTTGCCACAATACGGCACCTGCTTGGGTACACTGAGGGAGAATTTAGTATGGCCAATGCGCCTAAGCAGAACTGTGGGAGGAAACCAGAGCACCCGGAGGAAACCCATGCCGACAACGTGCAAATTCCGCAACAGACAGTGATCCAAGCTGGGAATTGAACCCGGGTACCTGGTGCTGTAAGGCGACAGTGCTAACCATTGTGCCACCATGCCTCTTCGTGACTTCTCAGCACATCTCCCTATTACCTACACGCTCATGCCTAGTTTCCTTCTGAGAGCAGGTAAGCTACTTGCCTCAACCACTCCTTGTGCTAATGATTTCTATTTTCTATCCCATTTTGAGTAAAGACTTTTCTCCCTATTTCCCGATTAAATTTATTAGTATTTATTTTATTTGCATTTAGGGCTGCTGGGTTTGGAAGTGGCAATATTCCCTTCATATCTACTCTGTCAAAATCATCTGTAATTTTAAAATCTTCCCTCAGATCACCTCAAAGTCTTCTCTTTTTACTCAGTAAAGGGGTCCAACATGTTCAATCTTTTCTGATATCCGTAATCTCTTCGTTCCGAAAGCATCCTTGTAAATCATTTTTGCACTTTTTTCAGTGTTGCTATCGGATAAATTTTCCAGGCCCGTCGCCTGCCGTGGGAATCGTCATGGGCGGGATGGAAAATTTGACGGACTATTTAAAGGCCCATTGACTTCTGCTGAAAAATTCTGATCTTGGGGCCGATGTGACCAGAAAATGCCATCCCATGCTCTTTCTTTAGTATAGGAATCACAGCACTATAGGGAACAAATACTGGGTGTCCTTGATAGGTATGTCCCTGTCAGGCAGGGAGGAAATGGCCGAGTGAGGGAACCGTGGTTCACAAAAGAGGTGGAATGTCTTGTGAAAAGGAAGAGGGAAGCTTATGTAGGGATGAGGAAACAAGGTTCAGATGGCTCGATTGAGGGTTACAAGTTAGCAAGGAATGAGCTGAAAAAGGGGCTGAGGAGAGCTAGGAGGGGACATGAGAAGTCCTTGGCGGGTCGGATCAAGGAAAACCCCAAGGCTTTTTACTCTTATGTGAGGAATAAAAGAATGACCAGGGTGAGGTTAGGGCCGGTCAAGGACAGTGGTGGGAACTTGTGTATGGAATCAGTAGAGATAGGCGAGGTGATGAATGAATACTTTTCTTCAGTGTTCACCAAGGAGAGGGGCCATGTTTTTCAGGAAGAGAAGGTGTTACAGGCTAATAGGCTGGAGGAAATAGATGTTCGGAGGGAGGATGTATTGGCAGTTTTGAATAAACTGAAGGTCGATAAGTCCCCTGGGCCTGATGAAATGTATCCTAGGATTCTTTGGGAGGCGAGGGATGAGATTGCAGAGCCTTTGGCTTTGATCTTTGGGTCCTCACTGTCCACGGGGATGGTGCCAGAAGACTGGAGAGTGGCAAATGTTGTTCCTCTGTTTAAGAAAGGGAATAGAAATGACCCTGGTAATTATAGACCGGTTAGTCTGACTTCGGTGGTTGGTAAATTGATGGAAAAGGTCCTTAGGGATGGGATTTACGACCATTTAGAAAGATGCGGATTAATCCGGGATAGTCAGCACGGATTTGTGAAGGGCAAATCGTGCCTCACAAATTTGATAGAATTTTTTGAGGAGGTAACTAAGTGTGTTGATGAAGGTAGGGCGGTTGATGTCATATACATGGATTTTAGTAAGGCGTTTGATAAGGTCCCCCATGGTCGGCTTATGATGAAAGTAAGGAGGTGTGGGATAGAGGGAAAGTTGGCCAATTGGATAGGTAACTGGCTATCTGATCGAAGACAGAGGGTGGTGGTGGATGGAAAATTTTCGGACTGGAGGCAGGTTGCTAGCAGAGTGCCGCAGGGATCGGTGCTTGGTCCTCTGCTCTTTGTGATTTTTATTAATGACTTAGAGGAGGGGGCTGAAGGGTGGATCAGTAAATTTGCTGATGACACCAAGATTGGTGGAGTAGTGGATGAGGTGGAGGGCTGTTGTAGGCTGCAAAGAGACATAGATAGGATGCAAAGCTGGGCTGAAAAATGGCAAATGGAGTTTAACCCTGATAAATGTGAGGTGATTCATTTTGGTAGGACAAATTTAAATGTGGATTACAGGGTCAAAGGTAGGGTTCTGAAGACTGTGGAGGAACAGAGAGATCTTGGGGTCCATATCCACAGATCTCTAAAGGTTGCCACTCAAGTGGATAGAGCTGTGAAGAAGGCATATAGTGTGTTAGCTTTTATTAACAGGGGGTTGGAGTTTAAGAGCCGTGGGGTTATGCTGCAACTGTACAGGACCTTGGTGAGACCGCATTTGGAATATTGCGTGCAGTTCTGGTCACCTCACTATAAGAAGGATGTGGAAGCGCTGGAAAGAGTGCAGAGGAGATTTACCAGGATGCTGCCTGGTTTGGAGTGTCGGTCTTATGAGGAAAGGTTGAGGGAGCTGGGGCTGTTCTCTCTGGAGCGGAGGAGATTGAGGGGAGACTTAATAGAGGTTTATAAAATGATGAAGGGGATAGATCGAGTGAACGTTCAAAGACTATTTCCTCGGGTGGATGGAGCTATTACAAGGGGGCATAACTATAGGGTTCATGGTGGGAGATATAGGAAGGATATCAGAGGTAGGTTCTTCACGCAGAGAGTGGTTGGGGTGTGGAATGGACTGCCTGCAGTGATAGTGGAGTCAGACACTTTAGGAACATTTAAGCGGTTATTGGATAGGCACATGGAGCACACCAGGATGGTAGGGAGTGGGATAGCTTGATCTTGGTTTCAGATGAAGGTCGGCACAACATCGTGGGCCGAAGGGCCTGTTCTGTGCTGTACTGTTCTATGTTCTATGTTCTATAGTGGTAGGATTTTACGTTGGTGGGATTTTACAGTCCCGCCAAAGCCAATGGCTGTATATAATGACCCTGCCCCACTGCACTGGGGCCATAAAATGCTGGCCTAAGTGTGGCCTGACCAGGGTTCCATACAAATCTACTGTAACTTTAAAGTTTTAAGTTTATTTATTAGTGTCACAAATAGGCTTATATTAACACTGCAATGAAGTTACTGTGAAAATCCCCTAGTCGCTGCACTCCGGTGCCTGTTCAGGTACACTGAGGGAGAATTTAACATGGTCAATGCCCCTAAACAGCACGTCTTTCGGACTGTGGGAGGAAACTGGAGCATCCAGAAGGAAACCCACGCAGACACGGGGAGAACGTGCAGACTCTGCACAGACAGTGACTCAAGCTGGGAATCAAGCCCGGGTTTCTGGTGTTGTGAGGCAGCAGCGCTAACCACTGTACCAAATTCACTGTTACATTTAATTCGATACCCTAGAAATAAATCTTAGTGCTTTATCAGCATTTTCTATTGCTTTGCTGGCCTGCAATAATACTCATGATAATTTGTTTACCTGTATTTGCAGGATTTTTCCACCCTTCCCGGCCCTGCTGAAGTCGGCACCCGCTACACGTTCCCTGGTAACGGGATGGGCAAACCACGCAAAACATGATAGACTTCAGCGGGATTGGGAGATTGGGAAAATTTCGACTACTTAATCCCTTTACTCTCCTACCCCATTCAGTTTACTATTTTCTGGTACAGGTGATGTTTCTATTCATCCTACCAAAGTGTAACACATCACGTTCTCCCCAGTGTGTAAATGTACAATGTGCATTGCTATTGAGTCCTGAGAGCAGGAAGATCCCAGGATCAATTTTCCATTATGGCGAACCTCAGTTAGGTAAAATAAAAGTAAGAAAAACTCAGCAGGTCAGACAGGATCTGTGGAGAAATGGAGTTAACATTTTGAGTCCATATGATTCTTCTTCAGAGCTAGAGACGTAGCAATGAAGCGTCACAGTGGCACAGTGGTTAGCACTGCTGCCTTACAGTTCTGGGAACTCAGGTTCAATTCTGGTCTTAGGTCACTGTCTGTGTGGAGGATGCACATTCTCTCCGTGTCTGCGTGGGTTTCCTCTGGGTGCTCCAGTTTCCTCCCACTGTCCAAAGATGTGCAGGTTAGGTGGATTGGCTATGCAAAATTGCCCCTTAGTGTCCCAAGATGTGTAGGTTAGGGGGATTAGCGATGGTAAAGGGAGTTACAAGGATAAGATAGGAAAGAGAGCCTTGCTGGAAGTAAATAGTTCTGGTGAAACAGACAATCTCAGGCAGCATACTTCTGGGATATTAGACATTCACCAAACCCAACCTAGACACCTACCAAACATAAAGCAGATTAGGAAATCCTGAGGTGATAGAAGGTGCTATTTAAATGTAGGTTCTTTCTGTTTTATAATTTTATGTGGACATCGCAGTACTTTAAAAGGAGAAATTTGAGAACAGAGTTAATGAATAGAATCATTTAGCCACACCCAAAAAGTAAATCACAATTTTGTTTTAATCACACACACACAAACACACACACACAGACACACACGACATATATCTGAGGGAAGCAAAGCACAACGCGACGTTACAAATATTTCAATTAATCTTAGCATCTCTGGCCAAGTTTGGAGAAAAGCTAACCATGGTTCCAACTCATGATCATTACCAGCGATATCTATTTTTCTAGACTCACACAAGTGGTCTATCTAACGTCACAATTCACACACCTTTATCTGGTGAAATGAATGATTAGAGACCTTGGGGCAGGAACAATCTCAACCTCTTCCCAAACTTTAAATGGGCAAGAAGGCTGGCTTGGAGTCAGGTATGGAATGTCAGTGCCAAGTGGGACACTTTTGGTAAGCAAGACAGGCACCAGGGGATACCACAGCACTGTTGGGCCTGTAGTCTTCAGAAGATATGAAAAAAGGGAAGAAACTGGAGCAAATGTCCTAGAATATAATCCCTACAGTGCAGAAGCAGGCCTTTCGGCCCATTGAGTCTACACTGACTGTCTAACACAGCGTCCCATCCAGACCCTGTCCACGTAACCCCACATAGTTACCCCACTAATCCCCTTAACCTGCATGTCATTGGACTGTGGGAAGAAACCGGAGCATCCAGGAGAAACCCACACAGACAGGGGATTATATTCTATGACATTTGCTCCAGTTTCTTCCCGTTTTTCATATCTTCTGAAGACTACAGGCCCAACAGTGCTGTGGTATCCCCTGGTGCCTGTCTTGCTTACCAAAAGTGTCCCACTTGGCACTGACATTCCATACCTGACTCCAAGCCAGCCTTCTTGCCCATTTAAAGTTTGGGAAGAGGTTGAGATTGTTTCTACCCCAAGGTCTCTAATCATTCATTTCACCAGATAAAAGTGTGTGAATTGTGACGTTAGATAGACCACTTGTGTGAGTCTAGAAAAATAGATATCGCTGGTAATGATCATGAGTTGGAACCATGGTTAGCTTTTCTCCAAACTTGGCCAGAGATGCTAAGATTAATTGAAATATTTGTAATATCGCGTTGTGCAGACTCCACACAGACAGTCACCCAAGGCTGGAATTGAACCCTGGTTCCTGGCGCTGTGAGGCAACAGTGCTAACTACTCAAAAAGACTCAATTGAAAAATTGGAAAAATTTCATAATCCATCTGGAACTCCTCAAGACGTCTGTTTCTTATTTTGCCAGAAGTGGATTTACAACCAGTAGCAAGAACAAAATATCTTCTGTGTTTATTTATTCCTTCCTGCCTTTCAGGACAAGCCACTTGTGATTGAACATCCTGCTTCTGTATCTTAAATCAATTGCCATCTCCACAGTGTAACCCGAGAATTTATACAATGCTTCGCTCCCATTCGAGTGAAGGCCACCAAGCACTGATATGCTTGCAGCTATTCATGTTTAATTTTATTGCGCTGACACAAGCTATTAATTTCTCTCTGCAATTGCTGAGTTTGAAATGATTATTGTTTGTACCTCAAATTTACAGCCGGAATGGAATGGTGTGACAAATCACTCACCTGATCCAAGTTTTATCCTTCCCAGTGTAGGAGACACTGCGCAGTGAACAGCCACTATAATGTACTGGGGAAGAGGAAGTGTAAAATGGCACCTCACATAGAAAAGTGGCTGACGATCTGAATTGTGCATGGCAGGAAATAAATGGGCAGAGTTGTCTTTCCTGTTGTGGAAAGGGAAGATAGGAACTGCAACTGGAGATGGCAGAGTCAGAAAAATGAATCGTAGCGCAGAAGACTCTTCTGAAAAGTGTTGAGAAGACGGATGTGTTTGCCGATAGGATGAAAGTTGTAGGCTGTGTACTTATCAGAAGATGACTGTGGCAGGATTACCCTTCTCCTCACTTTCCACTCTCGAGAATTTGAATGTAGGAATAAGGATGTTTTACTGCAACTGTACAGGGCGTTGATGAGGCCACAGCTGGAGTTTTGTGTGCAGTTTTGGTGTCCTTATCTGAGGAAGGATATTGTTGCTATAGAGGGAGGACAGCAAAGGTTTACCAGACTGATTCCTGGAATGGCAGGTCTGTCATATGAGAAGAGGATTCAGTTAGGATTATATTCACTGGAGTTTAGAAGAGTGAGAGGGGATCTCATAGAAACTTATAAAATCCGAACAGGATTAGACAGGGTAGATTCAGAAAGAATGTTCCCGATGGTGGGGGAGTCCAGAATTAGGGGTCATAGTTTGAGGATAAGGGGTAAACCTTTTAGGACTGAGGTGAGGAGTAATTTCTTCACCCAGAGAGTGATGAATCTGTGGAATTCACTATCACAAAAAGTAGTTGAGGCCAAAATATTGTGATTTCAAGAAGAAATTAGATGTAGCTCTTGGGGCTAAAGGGTTCAAGGGATATTGGGGGAAGGGGGGATCAGGATATTGATTTTGATGGTCAGCCATGATCATAATGAATGGCAGTGCAGGCTTGTAGGGCCGAATGGCCTACCCCTGCTTCTATTTTCTATGTAGCTTCTGCATTCACAAATCACACGAAGAGGATGCAGGGGTCAGGGCAAAAGCAGGAAAAATGGGATGGACCCCAATCATAGATCCTAGAGAACGGAAAGCCCAACTGAAGAAAATGTAGGATATTTCAGATGCAGCAGTGCAGAAAGTGGAGTCATCGGATCAGAAATGATGGAGCCAGAACAAACGGAGAGATAGGAATAAACTCGTCATCTATCTGTAGGTATCAGTGGGATGTTAAAGAAGAAATAAGGTCAGTAGGAGTTTCAAAAATGTTATCGTGGTATTCAGCAGTGGAACAACATTCCAGAGGTGATGGCCTAGTGGTATTATCACTGGACTATCAATCCAGAAACTCAGCTAATGTTCTGGGGACACGGGTTCGAATCCCGCCACAGCAGATGGTGGAATTTGAATTCTATGAAAAATATCTGGAAATAAGAATCTACCGATGACCATGAAACCATTGACAATTGTTGGAAAAATACATCTAGTTCACTATGTCCTTTAGGGAAGGAAATCTGCCGTCCTTACCTGGTCTGGCCTACATGTGACTCCAGAGCCAGAGCAATGTGGTTGACTCTCAACTGCCGTCTGAAATGGCGCAGCGAACCATTCAGTTCAAGGGCAACAAGCGCTGGCCAGCCAGCGATGCCCATGTTCCATGAATGAATTTTTAAAAATGGAAAAAGGAGAGGTTGTCAGAGAGCTTGGCCTTAGCCAGATGGCTAAGCTGACAACAGCAGTGGGTTTTTTGTCAGCAGATTTGCTGATAGCAATGATGGGATCAGATCGAAAGAAAAATTAATGCAAGTATTCCAAAACATTAACTAATCTGTTCTCTCCACAGATGATGACTGGCCTGCTGTGTGTTCACAGCTTTTACTGAGGTGAGGCTGTGACTGGCATACCAGCTGTTCTGCTCTGTTCATGTTCACCACAATGGCCTCAATGAAACAACCATGCAAGAAATCTCCAAACTATACCATGACAAATATTCTCACTTTCAAAATTTACCACATTTTGAAGATTAAATTTCCTTCCATAGCAAGAAATCACTCCTCTTTGTGATTCCAGCCATTTTTCCCATGTTCTTTTCAATTTGATACCTACAAAGGACCATTGCTCCAAAGCCAGATAACAAAGTGATCTTCATATAAATAAAAGGCTCAGCAATTGAAACTACAAAATATCTTGTTAAAGAAAAATCACTTCTACGTTTGTTTTTCCATCAGAGTCGTGACATAATGAGAACTTCTTCTTCAGTCTCTACCCAAAGGCAGGTTTGGTCCACAATGCTATAACCTCCACCATGGATAAGGCAATGAGGCAGGTCCTGAGTCCAACCCAGCCAGAATGGGAATCGAACCCTGTGCTGTTGGCATCAATGAGATTTGCACCGGCCATCCAGCCAACTGAGCGAAATGTTGCCCTTCTATATGCTTGTTGTAGCCTGAAGCAATGGATTGTGATGGTTGAGACTCCAATGTTCTTTACATCATGTGACTGACCAGGACTCTCCCCCACTCTTACTGCTTGTCACTGACCGATGTTAGAAGGATTTATGAATTGATAGTCAACCTTTTTATCACCATGTTCTGAAAGTGCCATCCTTGACCGTTAAGTCCTGTACTGGGACTTGAACCCAGAGCTCCTGGCTTAACGGCACCACCATTGCAGCACAGGTCCTCCAAATATAGGAATTATTGCTATATGTGTTCAAAAGAAAAGTTATTCCATGTATATGTATGACACAGAAATAGGCCTCTTAATCCGTCGAGTCCACATCGGTGTTATTCCCCACATGAATCATTTAGTCTAATCCCAATCTCATACTCCCCATCTAAGTAAACATTCCCTTTTCAGAAATAACTACCCTAATTCTATTGTAAAAGAAGATCTGGACTTTTTTCCAGTTTCTTTCAAAACATTTTCCAAATGTCTTTGTTAATTCTTAGTGTTGAGGATGACTCTTCCTTACTGATGGCTGGGCTTACTTGAGGTGTTAGTGTTAGATTCGCAGATGGCTTACAAGCCCTATTAAAGCCTCACAGGTTCTTCCACAGCAAGGAGATTGGGCGTCAGCCAGTGGAGATGGTGGTAGATTGTTAGCTGGAGCAGCTGCCCTCTCCATCTCTTTTGTTTTTCTCCCTCAGTGGTTGCTTTTGTTGACTGGAAGCTCTTGACACCATTTGTGATGAGAGATTACCATTTTGGACCCATGGGTTGATGTCAACAGAGCAAACCCTTATGCAGACTTTGCGATTACAGGAAAAGTGCAGAGAACTGAACATCCCTTTGTGTGCGGCTAACTTTGATCTTACAAAAGTCTTCAATTTAGTGAATCAAACTGCCCTTTGGGTGGGGCTGCAGAAATGTAGGTGACTTTCAAAGTTCGCAAGCATCATCTGTTTCCTGTAATACAAAATGCAAATGACGGTTCTATCCACAGACTCCTTCCTGATCATAAGGGGCATGTGGTAAACCTCTGTTAAGCTTATTGCCTGTGTGTGTGTGACATGCCTGGACATGCCCCTGCCTGAGACTCCTCCCCCCCTGGTCCAGGTATAAAGGTGACTGCTCCCCACCCCCCTGCCTCAGTCTCTGGACCAGTTCATCAGCATGGGTGTGCTCCAAGTCTTTTGCGAATAAAAGCCTATTTGTTCTTGCATACAAACTAGTCTTTGCTTGATTGATAGTGCATCAGGGCATCAAACAGCAGTGTGCCATTTGCACCAACACTATTCTCAATCTCTCCTGCAGCAACACCATTGAAAGGTCTGTCCCAGCTGTGGCATTGATGGTAAACCTTTCCAACACAACGACCACTTCTGCATTAGAACGATAGCACACTGATGATGCACAAGTTATCATTCACTCCGAAGAACAACAAGAGATAGTTGCCATACTTCCCAATGCCTTTGAGAGCCTATGAGACCCCTGGAAACTAGGAAGACTAAAGTTCTCTACCAACCCGCACTGCTGTTTGCAATTATAACGGGTCTGGCCTGTGATTCTCGGGGGTGGGGAGTGGAGACGGATGGTGGTGCAGGCTCTGCTGACAATCACTAGGATTCTGCAGCCACCCTTTGGAATGGTAGTACATGAAGGCCTTGTGGAGGGTGGTTCAAAGGTTGACAGCTCACTGATTGATGAAACCACAGCTTGGATTGTGCCATATAACTATATGTCAGGACTGCGATTATGGAAGGCATCCAGTGGGAAGTCCAGGGTTTAAGTTAAAGTTTATTTATTAGTGTCACAAGTAGGCTTACATTAACACTGCAATGAAGTTACTGTGAAAATCCCCTAGTCACCACACTCTGGCGCCTGTTCGGGTACACTGAGGGGGAATTTAGCATGGCCAATGCACCTAACCAGCACATCTTTTGGACTGTAGGAGGAAACCGGAGTTCAATAAAATTATCTGGAATTACGAATCTACTGATGACCATGAAACCATTGTCGATTGTCGGAAAAACCCATCTGTTTCACTAATGCCCTTTAGGGAAGGAAATCTGCCATCCTTACCCGGTCTGGCCGACATGTGACTCCAGATCCACAGCAATGTGGTTGACTCTCAATTGCCCTCCAAGAGCAACTAGGGATGGGCAACAAATGTTGGCCAGCCAGCGACGCCCATGTCCCATGAGTGAAATAAAAATTTTTTTTTAAAACATCTCACGTGTAAACAAGCCTTTAATTGTCCACAAAATGTATCGGTGGGGGGATCTGGAAAAGGATCTGGGCTGGTGAAACAGTAATGGGAATTTCAGTACAAGCAGAACAGAGGCAACCCTGAGCAACACTAACCATTTCAGCAGAACCCGAACTGTAAGCAAAAAATCAAGTATTTGAGGATGAGAAAGTACTGAGCCATTGTGTTTCCGAAAGCGAATTAAGCTGGACTGACCTGAGGGGGATTCTGTAAGGGGATTCCAGGAGAGTCCCAGGGAAAAGAAAGGTTAACAGAATTATGTCAGAAAGCTTAGAAAGTGAAGCAGCAGAAAGAATTGCCTGGATGTCATTCAGCTTATTAGAAAAAGGACCGAGTTGAGCAGAAGAGAATGGTGAATGGAAAGATTGGCATACAATTACTGCTCATGTTTATTATTCTAAAGATCGCCGAAAACCTTATCACCTTGAATTGCTGCTAAGCATTGTTTTCCCTTTTGCAACTCAATCCTCCGCTGCTTGTTTCTGTAACTAAGATTATTGGAATATTGTGGTGTAAAAAGACCTCCTCTTAACACAAGGATACAAAGGAACTCGAGAGTATGACCTTCTCAAGAACTTTAGTGAATAAAGCAGGCGGAATATAAAACTTGGGAGGGTCTCTACATTTGTTGATGAGTAACAGAAAGGCTCATGCATCTCTGAGCACAAGGAATCTCATCGAAAGTCAATTCTGGTAGATTCTCAATTAAAGTGGAATGGGCCGATAAGCTATTTACATTAGTATTTTTAATATATCTGTGTCTATTCCTCTTAGGAAGCCTTTGACGGTCTCATTTCATTAGCTGCAAACCTGATTATCTAACATGAACAGACTATTCCTTATATTCCTTTAAAAGATTTTGAGGAAGCACTGATCATATCAATCAGTGGTTTTGAACATTCTGTCCAACTAGATTCACTTTTACCTCAGTATTTAATTATGATAAACTAATTGAAATTACTACAATTAATGAAACGCTGAGGAAGAATGGTTCTTTACGTTTTCTAACATGCCAGTTGACCTTCCATGACTTTACTTCAGATGGTTGGGGGTGGGTGGGGTGAGGGTGGGGGTTAGTAGAGATTAAACTTGGAAGAATTCAGTCTGCATGTTAAAGTCATAGATTCTATCCTTATTTAATAATATATTGATTTCCTATTAATAACATTTGGTTGTATCACAGTTTGGTGTGGCTCCTGCTCTGTCCAAGACCGCAAGAAACTACAAAGGGTCGTGAACGTAGCCCAATCCATCACACAAAACAGCCTCCCACACATTGACACTGTCTACACTTCCCACTGCCTCGAAAAGCAGCAAGCATAATCATGCAGACCCGGACATTCTCTCTTCCACCTTCTTCTGTTGAAAAAGATACAAAAGTCTGAGGTCACGTTACCAACTGACTCAAGAACAGCTTCTTTCCTGCTGCCATCAGGCTTTTGAATAGGCCTACCTTATATTAAATTGATCTTTCTCTCCACCCTAGCTATGACTATAACACTGCCTTCTGCACTCTCCCCTTTCCTTCTCCCCTATGTAGTCTATGTACAAGATGCTTTGTCTGTATAGCACATAAGAAACAATATTTTTCACTGTATAGTAATACATGTGACAATAATAAATCAAATCAAATCAAATAGTAATACCCGCAGCAACTTGACAGGCAGAGGAGTACATGGCAAGCTGAGGAGCAAGAAGACAGAAAACTGAGATACTACAGTGTCACCATTGGTGGGAGGGTCTAATTACAGTGCAACAACTTTAGACATCGGCAATCTCTCATTGTAAATGTGTAAAATTATGTGTGGTAATTAGCCAGAATTATCTCAACGTATAACATGAGGATTCATCTTTCCGTCTTTCCTTCACATCAATACATTGTGACTTGCATATCTCTCGTTCCCTTTCACAGGGGAGTCAACCTTCAAGCTAATGTTAACCTTCCCCTCCCATATATATCTGAACAATCCAGAAGCACTCATGTATTTGAATCTCACAATTGCCGTGAATTGCTTTACGACAATTTTTTGATTGATTCTTTCATGGGAGGTGGAAATTGCTGGCAAGGCCAGCAATTATTGCCCACCTCGAATTGCCTTTAAACTGAATGGCTTGCTAGGACATTTTCAGAGGGAGAAATAAGAGTCAAAGACATTGCTGTGGTTCTGGAGTCATGTGTGGGCCAGACCAGGTAAGGACGGCAGATTTCCTTCCCTAAAGGACATTCGTGAACCAAATGGGATTTTATGACAATCAATGATAGTTTCATAATCACTATTACTGAAACCAGCTTTTCAATTCCAGATTTTATTAATTGAATTAAAATTCTACCAGCTGCCATGGTGGAATTTGCACCCACATCTCACAAAGATGAGAGAACAGAATGTTAAGATTTGCGGGTTGGAAATATGCAATGAAACTGCACCAAAAAGTTAAATGTCACCGTTACCAATTATTCACACCACCATTCACGCCCATCTGTTTCCACCTTTGTGACATTACCCAACTAAAGAGAGGAGGCTCAGGGGAGATTAGATTGAGGGGTACAAAGTTGTGTGGGGTCTGGATAGAGTGGCTGGAAGGGCCTATTCATCTAAGATGTTTTCACCCAGAGGGTGGTAGGGGTTTGGAACTCACTGCCTGAAAGGGTAGCAAGGTCAGAAACCCTAAGCTTATATTAAAGTTTATTTATTAGTGTCACAAGCAGGCCCACATTAACACTGCAATGAAGTTACTGAGAAAATCCACTAGTTGCCACACACTGGCACCTATTCAGGTACACTGAGGGAGAATTTAGCATGGCCAGTGCACCTATCCAGCACATCTTTAAGACTATGGGAGGAAACCGGAGCACCCGGAGGAAACCCATGCAGACACAGGGAGAACGTATAGACTCCGCATGGACAATTGCCCAAGCCGGGAATCGAACCCGCGTCCCTGGCGCTGTGAGGCAGCAGTGCTAACCACTGTGCCACCGTGCCCCCCCAATTGAAAAGGTGCCTGTAAATGCACCTCAAGTGCCGTTACCTGCGGGATTACGGACCAACTGTTGGAAAGTGAGATTAGGCTGGGTAGCTTGTTTTTCAGTTGGTGCGGATATGATGCAGCACATGGCTTCTTTCTGTTCAATTAACTTTCTATGGTCAACTTATCTGCTGCTGAAACCCCTATTCGTGCTTTCGTTACCTCAAAACTTTCTTATTGCAGCCCACTCCTGGCTGGTCCCTCGCATTATAGAATCATAGAAACCCTACAGTGCAGGAGGAGGCCATTCGGCCCATCGAGTCTGCACCAACCACAATCCCACCCAGGGCCTGCCCCCATATCCCTACATATTTTTACCCGCTAATCCCTCTAACCTACACATCTCAGGACACAAAGGGGCAGATTTAGTATGGCCAATCAGCCTAACCCGCACATCTTTGGACTGTGGGAGGAAACCGGAGCACCCGGAGGAAACTCATGCAGACACGAGGAGAATGTGCAAACTCCACACAGACAGTGACCCAAGCCGGGAATCGAACCCAGGTCCCTGGAGCTGTGAAGCAGCAGTGCTAACCACTGTGCTACCGTGCCGCCCACGGTATACCTCCCATAAATTTGTGGTCATCCAAAACTCTGTTTTTACTCACACCATGTTCTGCTCACCTATTACCCTTGTGTGCTCGGTGACCTAGAATGGTTCATGGCCCAAGCAATGTTTTGATTAAAATGATCACATTCATTTTCATCTCCTTCAATGGCCTCACTCCAACCCACGTTTGTAATTTTCTCCATTCCCACAAGCCTCTGAAATATCTGTTCTTCTCCAATTCTAGTGCCCAGCATCCTCAATTTTCATCACTCCACTACTGGTGGCCACTCTTTCCATTGCCTGGGTCCCAAGGTCTGGAATTCCCTCCCTACACCTCTCTAACACTCTGTCCTCCTATAAAAGAATTCTTAAAGCCTTCCTCCTTGACCAAGCTTTTGACCAGCTGACCTAATACCCCATTACATCCTTCACTATCACTGAGTCAAAATCCTGGAACTCCTTCCCTAATATCAATGTGGGCGTACCTACGACACATGGACTGCAGCGGTTCAAGAAAGGGCAATTAGAGATGGGCAATAAATGATGCCCCAGCCAGAGGCACCCACATCCCATGAATAAGTAGAAAATAACATGGCTCAGTGTCACATTTTGTTTTAGAATGTTCCTGTCAAGTATCTTTGGATGGTTTATCATGTCAAAGGCACGATCATAATATAAATGCTTGTTATTCTTTGCCCCAGAAGGGTAAGGGAAAATGAGAAATCTTGGGGGCTGCTCCATCCTAGAAGGCTGGATTGGGGTAGATGTAACAGAAATTGCCCAGGGAGGTGGTGAATGTTCGATACATAAACACAAATTTTCCCATCCACAGGATTAATGACAGGGTCTCCAGCATTTGATTTGATTTATTATTGTCACATGTATTAGTACACTGGGAAAAGTATTGTTTCTTGCACACTATACAGACAAAGCAAACCTTAAGTAGTGTACATAGGGAAGGAAAGGAGAGGGTGCAGAATGTAATGATACAGTCATAGCTAGGGTGTAGAGAAAGATCACCTTAATATGTGGAAGATCCATTCAAAAGTCTGCTGGCAGCAGGGAAGAAGCTGTTCTTGATTCGATTAGTGCGTGACCTCAGACTTTTGTATCTTTTTCCCGACTGAAGAAGGTGAAAGAGAGTTTGTCTGTAGTGCGTGGGTTCTTGATTATGCTGGCTGCTTTTCCGAGGCAGCAGGAAGTGTAGACAGATTCAATGAATGGGAGGCTGATTTGAGTGATGGACTGGGCTTCATTCACAACCCTTTGTAGTTTCTTGCAGTCTTGGACAGAGCAGGAGCCATACCAAGCTATAATATAACCAGAAAGGAGGCTTTCTGTGGTGCATCTGTAAAAAATGGTGAGAGTCACAGCAGATGTGCCAAATTTCCTTCGCCTCCTGAGAAAGTAGAGGCGTTGATGGGCTTTTTTAACTCTGGCGTCAGCGTGGAGGGACCAAGACAGGCTGTTGGTGATCTGGATACCTAGAAACTTGAAGCTCTCGACCATTTCCACTTAATCCCCATTGATGTAGGCAGAGGCACGTCCTCCACTATGCATCCTGAAGTGGATGAATATCTCCTTCAATTTACTGACATTGAGGGAGAGATTATTGTTGTCGCACCATTTCACCAGATTCTCTATCTCTTTCCTGTACTCAGTCTCATCATTGTTTGGGATCTGACCCACTATGGTGGTGTCATCAGCAAACTTGAAAATCGAGTTGGAGGGGAATTTGTTCATATGGTCATCGGTACATAAGAAATATTGTAAGGGATTGAGGCCACAGCCTTGTGGGGCACTGATTTTGAGGAGAATCACGGAGGAAGTGTTGTTGCCTATCCATACTGATTGCGGGCTGTGGGCTAGGAAGTCTAGAATCCAGTCACAGAGGCAGGAACCGAGCCCCAGGCCACGGAGTTTGGAAATGAGTTTTGCAGGAAAAATGGTTTGGGAGGTGGTCCTTCAATTACTCTTCCAATGATGGTCTGGGCTCTGTGGAATATTGGGGTCTACTCTGTCATTGCAATTGCGTTTCCAAAATTCAGATTCCAAAAGGGAATCAGATATAATTTCCCTCTTTCTAAGGCAAATGCAAACTAGGTTGTGGGGACTTTGATACCTATGCGGAACGGGGCACAGTGGTTAGCACTGCTGCCTCAAAGGACCAGGGACACAAGTTCGATTACCGGCTTGGGTGACGGTCTGTGTGGAATTTGTACATTCTCCCTATGTCTGCGTGGGTTTCCTCCGGGTGCTCCGGTTTCCTCCCACAATCCAAAGATTTGCAGGTTAGGTGCATTGACCGTGCTAAATTCTCCCCTCAGTGTTACCCGAACAGGCGCTGGTGTGTGGCAACGAGGGGATTTTCACAGTAACTTCATTACAGTGTGGATGTAAGCCTACTTGTGACTAATAAATAAAACTAACCTTCCATCATTATGGCCTGGTGCAATTAATGTTTAGAAAGGCGTACTGCTGAAAGCAATTCTGGTGCCTCAATTTGCTATGTTGTTGTCATCCCATTGAGTAATCAGAGAAAGCACTTACTGCTCCTCTCCACGAGGGAAGAGTCAGTTGCAGCTTCTAATGTGGCTCTGTACATACATTCTAAAGCAGGTCGATACAAATAGTCAGGACTCGAAATGATTGACCTGTTTATTTTTTTACATTTTTAAAGTCTTGTTAGATTCCGCTTGAAGTATTGAGTTTATAATGTTTCCTGACTGATAAAAGTGGAAGCTATTACAGTTACATCAAAATATTTTAAAAGTTACAAAGGGAAAAGAGCATGAAAATCTCTTCTGAATAAAGACATCATTTCACAGTAAGTGACCACTGACGAGCAATTTAAATGCTTTTCAGGCTGTGGATTGTTTAGTGCAGTACACTATCTCCCATCTAAGTTGACCTTAACAAGGTCCCTAAGTTTTTTTGCATCGTAGAATCATACAGTGCAGAAGAGGCCCTTCGGCCCATTGAGTCTTCACCAACACGCGAGAAACACCTGAACTCCCACCTAAATCCCATCTACCAGCACTTGGTCCATAGCCCTGAATATTATGACTTGCCAAGTGCTCATCCAGGTCCTTTTTAAAGAATGTGAGGCAATCCGCTTCTACCCTCCCAGGCAGTGCATTCTACCACTCTCTGGGTAAAACGGTTTTTTTAAGTGTCACAAGTAAGCTTACCTTAACATCACAATGAAGTTACTGTGAAAATCCCCTAGTCGCCACACTCCGGCGCCTGTTCTGGTACACCGAGGGAGAATTTAGCATGGCCAATGTACCTAACCAACACATCTTTCGGACTGTGGGGGGAAACCGGAGCACCCAGAGGAAACCCACGCAGAGACAAGGAGAACGTGCAAACTCCGCACAGACAGTGACCCAAACCAGGAATTGAACCTGGGTCCCTGGGACTATGAGGCAGCAGTGCTAATCACTGTGCCACCGTGCTGCTGTGAAAAACATGAGGTAATATGAGGCGTAAAGTAAGGAATTTATATTGGTTTCAGTTATTGTAGATATAGGAGGGAAGCAGAAGCACCCTTTCTATGGCTTGCTCATCACTTTTTAAAATTCGTGTTTCTAACTGGGGCAAGATTGAGAATTCATTGTGCGGAGCTATGCAACACAAACCTACATTCTAATATGCAGCGGCACCTGGTATTGCAGCACCAGTTACCTTTCTGATATCAATTAGTACTGCCAGAGCTCCAAGGCTGTGTTTGCATCTCCTGTTGAAAGACACTAAACATGGAAAGCCAGTCTGTTACTGTTGGCTCTCGCACATTTAAAAACTAGGCCAACCACATTGCTGCCGTAGGCTGTGTGTGGTGTCAATTCTGCCCTGGCTCTGGATCCCACTTTAAGGCTGAACTGAACCTTCCAAAGAACATGAAGATTTTCCTTTTTTTTAATTCATGGGACACGGGCGTCACTGGCTGGCCGGCATTTACTGTCCATCCCTAGTTGCCTGAGGGCAGTTGAGAGTCAGCCACATTGCTGTGGCTCTGGAGTCATATGTTGGCCAGACCGGGTAAGGACGGCAGATTTCCTTTCCTGAAGGACATTAGTGAACGAGATGGGTTTTTCCCGACAGTCAACAATGGTTTTGCGGTCATCAGTAAATTCTTAATTCCAGACTTTTTTTTATTGAGTTCAAACTCCACCTTCTGCCACGGCTGAATTCGAACCTGGATCCTCAGAACATTAGCTGAGTTTCTGAATTTAATAGTCTGGCGATAATACCACGAGGCCATCGCCTTCATTACGACCATTTTAAGAGACTGTTGGCAACATTGCAAAGCTATTTCAGGAAAGTGGATCCAGTAGCATAAAGATGACGATCTTCCTGAAAAGGAAAGTGCTTGCTTTCAAATACAATTGCATGTCAAATCCTTCATCAGGGCATTAAGAGGGAAAGCTTGGCAAGCCAATGAGCCTTTCATGATATTTTAATTTATTGCACTTCTCAATTGTGAGAGCATTAAATAGTTCTAAAAGAATTTTGGTTCCTTTGCAGACTGTTTAAAACCAATGCAGCATTAATCTGACTTTTACTTTATGCCCTTGCTGTAGAGGGAGTACAGCGAAGGTTTACCAAGCTGATTCCTGGGATGGCAGGTCTGTCATATGAGGAGAGAGCAAATCGGTTAGGATTACATTCATTGGAGTTGAGAAGAGTGAGAGGGGATCTCATAGAAACTTTAAGAATTCTAACAGGTTTAGACAGGGTAGATTCAGAAAGAATGTTCCCAATGGTGGGGGGAGCCCAGAACTAGGGGTCATAGTTTGAGTATAAAGGGGTAAACCTTTTAGAACTGAGGTGAGGAGAAATTTCTTCACCCACAGAGTGGTGAATTCACGACCACAGAAAGTAGCTGAGGCCAAAATGTTGTCTGATTTCAAGAAGAAATTAGATATAGTGCTTGGAGCTAAAGAGATCAAGGGATATGGTGAGGGAGGGGGAGGGGGGGAACGGGTGGATGAGGGTATTAAGTTTGATGATCAGCCATGATCATAATGAATGGCAGAGCTGACTCGAAGGGCCAAATGGCCTCCTCCTGCTGCTAGTTTCTAGTTTGTTGACATTCAGGGCAGAATTTTCCGATCTTTTTTAGCTAAGTGTCAACTTGGGTGGGAACAGGGGAAGTATAATCGGCCGCTGCACTGCTGGCTTTTCCCATTGAGCTCGCCCCGCCAGCAACTTTCGCTCTCAAAAGATTGGGGTACCCCAATGTTAAAAAAAGTAGAAAAAATAAGAATTCCAAGGAAATGGGACCACCACCAACAGCAAGCCCCCCCCACCGCCCCCCCACTCCCCCCGGCTCCACCACCCCCAATGCTTCCAGACGCAGAATCCCACCCAACATGGAATTGTCCCACACGGACACAGAACCTCCTGTACCTCCTCCATGGAATCACCCCCACCACGGCACAGCTGCGATGCTATCCATGCCTGGGCCATGCCAAGGGATCCTGTTGTGGGGAGTTGGTGGCATAGTGGTATTTTCACTGGACTAGTGATCCAGAGATCCAGTGTAATGCTCTGGTGACCCAGGTTCAAATACCACTATGGCAGATGGTGAAATTTGAGTCAATAAAAGTCTGGAATTTAAAGTTTAATGATGACCATGGAACCATTGTCGATTGTTGTAAAAACCCATCCGGTTCACCAATGTCCTTTAGGGAAGGAAATCTGCCATCCTTACCTGGTCTGGCCTACATGTGACTCCAGACCCACAGCAATGTAGTTGAGTCTTAAATACCCTCGGGGTGGGCAATAAATGCTGGCCCAGCCAGCGACGCTGACATCCCATGAACAAATAAAAACAAACATCGGTGTGCCCTCATGCCAACCTGAGTGGACAGTCTAACATCAGCAACAATGAGGTGTAAATGCCTGATCTGCATTGTAAATTAGATGTAAAGGCGGGATCCCCCATTATGCCATTGGCAGGGGGATAGAATCATAGAATTCCGACAGTGCAGAAGGAGGCCATTCGGCCCATCGTGTCTGCACCGACCACAATCTCACCCAGGCCCTATTCCCATAACCCCACACATTTACCCTGCTAATTCCCCTGAAACTAGGGTCAATTTAGCATGGCCAATCAACCTAACCCATACATCTTTGAACCGTGGGAGGAAACCGGAGCACCCGGAGGAAACCCATGCAGACATGGGGGAGAATGTGCAAAGTCCACACAGACAGTGACCCAAGCTGGGAATTGAACCCAGGTCCCTGGCACTGTGAGGCAGCAGCGCTAACCACTGTGCCACCATGTCGCCTAAATGGAGACAATTGACTGGTGAAATCCCGTCGGTGTAACAGCCGTTTTATTGCGGGACACTAAGCACTCCACCTCCCAGTCCAGGCTGGAGGCCCTGTTACTAATTATGTGAATGGGAACACCTTTGTCTCCCGCTCGATTCTCTACCCCATCCGTCATTCCCATCTCCCCACCCAAAACAGGGGTGGAAAATCCACCCCTCAGTCTTTCCTATTTCCCATGTTTCCGTTTTTCCATGTTCTATTTGAACTGTAGCACAAAATGCATAAAAGCAATTAAAGTTGTGGTTTAAACCAATCTCATAGCATGACAGTTAATACATGCTATTGACATGGTCTATCATGGTGTTGCTCACCGGGGGGCTGTGGGCTGGAGCAGGTTGGGATTTCAAATTGCTGAGGTGAACACTTAACCAGATCTGTTGCTTTAATGCTACTCCTGAGGCATTCTGTGGGAAAGCAGTTAAAATAAGTACTTCTAAGGTCAATCAGAAGGTTAAGTCCTGAGGAAAATTTCATAGATTGTCAGTTACTAGTAAATGTGTGATTTGATTGAGGCCAGTTTATCGAGTTCACCTCAGAAGATTACTTGATAATCTGAAGTGTAATGATTGGAGTGCGATGGATTCAAACCAGTGACTGGAATATGGTGAGAAGCAGATAAAGATAACTTCCTATGCTGCATCTTCCGGTTTCTTTCTGTGAAAGGGCAGGTAATTTGGAGATCCCAAGACTTTTATTTGTATAAATAACTAAATAGATCACTTCACTACATTCCTATTAAGAAAGCATAGCAAATTTAACATTCATCCCTTCTTTCCTTTTTGCAAGCTTTGTCCATAATTCCTATATGAATTGGGGTAACCTCCTAATATGTGGTGAATTTAATAGACCATCCTCTGATATATTCCTCTCTTAATCATTATTAACAATCCATGGCATTCATGTCGAAAGGGCTAGAATACAAGAGCAGGGATGTACTTCTGAGGCTGTATAAGACTATGGTCAGACCCCATTTGGAGTATTGTGAGCATATCTAAGGAAGGACGTGTTGGCCTTGGAAAGGGTCCAGAGGAGCTTCTCAAGAATGATCCCTGGAATGAAGAGTTTGTCATATGAGGAACTGTTGAGGACTCTGGGTCAGTGCTTGTTGGAGTTTAGAAGGTTGAGGGGGGATCTTATTGAAACTTATAGGATACTGCGAGGCCTGGGTAGAGTGTACATGGAGAGGATGTTTCCACCAGTCGGAAAAACTAGAACCAGAGGGCACAACCTCAGACTAAAGGGACAATCCTTTAAAACAGA
Source organism: Mustelus asterias (assembly GCF_964213995.1). Taxonomy (NCBI): domain Eukaryota; kingdom Metazoa; phylum Chordata; class Chondrichthyes; order Carcharhiniformes; family Triakidae; genus Mustelus; species Mustelus asterias. Next base: position 64,730,463 of record NC_135817.1, read on the forward strand.
GATGATGATGAATTTCTTGAGCCAGAGAGTGGTGAATCTGTGGAACTTTTTGCCACAGAAGACTGTGGGGGGCCAGGTCATTGAGTGTCTTTAATACAGAGATAGATAGGTTCTTGATTAATAAGGAGATCAGGGATTATGGGGAAAAGGCAGGAGAATGGGGATGAGAAAAATATCAGCCATGATTGAATGGCGGAGCAGACTCAATGGGCCGAGTGGCCTAATTCTGCTCCTGTCTTATGGTCTTATAAACAAAACTACAAAAATACATTTGTATTTGAATATTGCTGAAAAGAGAAACATGTTACTGAAGCTTTTCACCTTGCACTCATCAGGATAAATACAAGAATGCTAATTTTCATCAATCACAATTCATTCTACAGGAAAAAACAGTACTGATTAGTTGGTAAGTTGATTCTGGCCGAAACATTGCCGTGGAGACAGCTTTTGAAATATAGGCCCCCAAATTCAAGAAAGATTCAAGGCTAGAACATAGCCTTCTTTGTTTGCAGAGATTGAGTCCCAATGTAGGACTGTATGTCACTTCTAGCAAGCATAAACGAGCCACAACATGAGCGCAACTGATTAACTTCAATTGGTGGTTAGTGTAGTAATCAGCCCACAACACCCAACGCATGTTGCCCCTTGCAGAATCACATTCAACTGTACAACTTTCCTTTTGACTCTGTCTCCGAGATGTTGGGTCAGGTGACTAAAATGTTTGGTCACATGGTAGGTTTTCAGGAATGTCTTAAAGGAGGAATGCAAAGTGGAAAGGCAGAGACCGAATTGATTTGATTTATTATTGTCACACGTACTGAGATACAGTGAAATGTCTTGTTTTGTGTTGCATCTATACAAATCATACCGTACATAGCTCGCAAAGAGTCACCACGCTCCTGCACTATCTTGAAACATAGATGTGGTCAATCCCAAGAAGTTTAGGTAGTGAATTCCACAACTTAGGGCCTAGGCAGCTGAAGGTACAACCAGCATGAAGTGATTAAAGTTGGGAATGCTGAACAGTCCAGAGTTGGAAGAGTGCAGTAGCCCGAAACGTTGTCCGACTTGAGGAGCTTAAAAAAATAGCAAAGGGCCAGGACTTGGAGAAGTTTGAAAACAAGGAGAAGAATTTTAAAATTGAGGTTTAATTGGGAACCAGTGTTGGTAAATGAGCACAGCGGTTTTGGGGAATGGGACTTGTTGCAAGTAAAGGCATTGGCAGTAGAATTTTGGATGATATGGGATTTTCTGTGTGGTTTGCATTAGTTAAAAGGCTTCATTTTAATGTAACTAATTTTACTATGCTTTAAAGCTAACTTGAGCAAATTTGGCAATATTTTAAAACTCAGCTTGGAATTCTGGGTTTAGTTTAGAAATTGGCCACATTCTTTGAAAGTACAAAGTTAAAGTTTTTTAAGTTTATTTATTAGTCACAAGTAGGCTTACATTAACACTGCAATGAAGCCACTGTGAAACAGGCTTTCTCATAAGGTAAACAGCAGTGTTTCATGGTCACAGCTGCCATTTGTTTATGTGTAGTTGAAGACTGTTTGTACCCAACTCTTTAATAACACAGATAAGTATTCAGTTATATTGTAGACACAGATCGATGCTTAGTCAGTTATGTTTTGAGTTTTTTGACCAGTACAACATTGGCTGGCTTTTGCTGCTTTCTCTATTTCTCTTTCTCTCTCTCTTAAGTAATCCTTATTTTGCTTTTAAATTATGCTTAATGAAGAAGTTTCACTTTGGACCAGTTGTACCTACGTCTATTCTAAATGAATGAATGGATCCTGCAGGTGACTTCGATTTTATGAAGGGTGGCATGTGGGAGACCAGTCAGGAGTGTGCTAGAACAGTCAAGTCTGGGAGTAACAAAGGAATGGATGAGGATTTCAGTGATAGAAGGTATATAACTGAGGTGAAAATAGATGGGTTTAGTAATGGTGCAGATATGTAGTTGATAGTTCATCTCGAGGTCTAATATGACATCTAGGTTTGAACATTCTGGCTAATCCTCAGACAATTGCGGGGGAAAGGGATGGAGTTGGTGATGACGGAGTGGAGTCTGTGATTGGGTCTGAAGACAATGGCTTCAGTCTTCCCACTAATTAATCAGGAACAATTTCTGCTCATCCAGAACTGGATGTCGGACAAGCAGACTGACAACTTAGAGACAATGGAGGTGTCAAGAGACTTTTCAATTCCAGATTTTATTACTTGAATTTAAATTCCACCAGTTACCATGGTGGGGCTTTCGCCCATGCCCCCTCTGAGCCTCTGGATTACTAGTCCAATGGCACTATCACTACACCACTACTGCTCTCTACTACCCAGTCACTATCATTCCACAATTAATAATTTTCTTTAAAAATGTTTACTCACCAACAGATTTTGAATGTATTGCTTTGAGAGTTGGATAACCAATGGAGGTCAGCAAGGATGGGGCAATGGGTATTGGGACTTAGTACAGGACAGAACATATATAGTAGGATAATGCAGGAGGATGGGAGATTGGCAGAGTCAGTGATAGAACAATCACGTCTGCTAGGACTGAGGCAGACCATATTGCAGAAGTGTAAATAAGCTGTCTTGGCGATGAATAGGACATGGAGTTTAAAGTTCAGTTCAGAATTAAACAGGATGGCAAGACTGCAACTGGTCAGGTTCAACCCAAACTGTGTGTGGGGAGATGGTTTGAGTCACTGACAAGAGAATAAAGTTTGTGGTGGAACTAAAGACAAATGTTTACAGTTCTCCTCTTCTTGAAGTTGTCCATACAAATTTTACTGTTAATGTTTGGTGCTGGATCTACACTGCCCAGGAATAGCCTGGGTTTTTGTAGCCATTGCACCATTAACTAACTATTACTGTATTTGCTAGATCTGTTCATGAAAGGTTTGTTTATCTTGCAAAGAAATGCATGGAACATACAGTACAGAAACAGGCCGTTCAGTCCATGTCTGTGTTTATGCTCCACTTAAGCCTCTTCCCACACTTTCCTATCTAACTCGATCAGCATAACCCTGTATACCCTGCCCTGGTGGCACAGTGGTTAGCACTGCTGCCTCACAGCGCCAGGGACCCTGATTCAATTCCCGGCTTGGGTTACTGTCTGTGCGGAGTCCGCACGTTCCCCCTGTGTCTGCATGGGTTTCCTCTGGGTGCTCCAGTTTCCTCCCACCGTCCGAAAGACGTGCTGGTTAAGGCGCATTGGCCATGCTAAATTCTCCCTCAGTGTACCCGATCAGGCACTGGTGTATGGCGCCTAGGGGATTTTCACAGTAACTTCATTGCAGAATTAATGTAAGCCTACTTGTGACACTAATAAATAAACTTTAGAACTTTAAACCTCATAAAAAAGAACAGAGGGACCTGGGTGTATATATGCATAAGCCATTGAAAGTGGCAGAATGGGTTGAGAGAGCAGTTTATAAAACGTACAGTAGCCTAGGTTTTATTGATATGAGCATGGAGTACATGAGCAAGGAGATTATGTTGAATTTGTATATAATATTAGTTCAGTCTCAGCTGGAGTATTGTGCCCAGTTCTGAGTGCTGCACTTTAAGAAGGATATGAAGGCATTAGAGACAGTGCAGAAAATCATAAAAGTGGTTCCAGAGATGAGAAACTTCAGGTATGAAGATAGATTGGAGAAGTTAGAACTGTTTAAGGCCGAGAGGGGACTTAATCAAGGTTTTCAAAATAATAAGGATTCTGGACAGAGTAGACAGAGTGGAATCGTTCCCACTCACGGAAGTATCAAGAACAAGAAGCTACAGATTCAAAGTAATTGGTAAGAGAAGCAAAAGTAATTTGAGAAAAACTTTTTCACATAGCAAGGAGATAATCTCTGGAAAATATGGCCTGAGAGTGTTGTGGAGGCAGGTTCGAATGAAACATTCAAAAGGGAATTGGACTGTATTCTGAAAAGAAAGACTGTCCATGGTTATGGGGAGAAGGAGCAAGGATGGCAATAATGAATTGTTCATTTGGACACAATGGGCCAAACACCCATCTGCGCTATAGCAATTCTGTGATTCTGCAGCCTCTTGCTAAATGCACCTGTACCACTTGCATTAACACTGTTCACCCTTTTTCAAAGATGTAACTTTGTATCCCTGGTATCAGTTAATCCTAGATCAATTGTTAATTTTAAATCAGAGATAGATTTTTGGTAACCGAAGATATTAAGGAATATGAGGAAAAGACAGGGTACTATCTATGGAGTTAGGTCACATTATCTCACTGAATGGCAGTACAGGCTCGAAGGGTTAAGTGGCCTACTCTTCCTATCTTCACCTTTGTAAATCATTTTTGTATTCCCCCAGTGCCTTTAAATCCTTTTTAGGATATGGTGACAAAACTGTATACAGTACAAAGAATAAAGAGCAAAGAACAGTACAGCACAGGAACAAGGCCTTCTCCCCACCAAGCCTGCGCCGACACATGACGCCTTTCTGAACAAAAGACCTTTTGGCTCCATGCAGTCCTTATCCCTCTATTCCCTGCCTAGTCATGGATCTACAAGTGTTATCCAAAATTCAATATAAATTTAGCATATCATCTCTACTTTTCAATTCTATCTCTCTAGAAATAGATCCTAGTGCTTGGGTTTTTGTAATGACCTGATAAAAGAAAGCTCAGCTGGATTTTACTGTGTGTGAAATTAAGGTTCCTTAAAATCCCTGTCAGTGAGATGGCATCTAATTACCATGGAACAGGCAGGCACACGAGTCACTTCAGATGCATCTCTGGAATTTGTCTGTGCCATGTATTGAGAGAGGAGACAGTTAATCGTAACCAAGCGTTTAATCTGTTAAATGATCACTTCCATTATTTTCATTGGAGATCCGAGACCCAACGAATATCTTCACTTCACACCCCAACCATTGTTATAAAAACCATTAGAAAAAATACAAGTAGTGGGGTGCCTTCTTTGTGTAGAATATTGTGCATCTGTGCCTGTAACCGACAACCATCAGTACCATTACATTAAGGTCAACCCAACCATTGCTAGTATCCTAGAAATAACACTACCAATTGGTGCCACATGAGTTGTATGCCATAAGCCCAAACATGCTGGGGGTGACTTTAGCAAAAGAATTCTACGTTCCGAACGGATGGGAAAACGGGAGAGTTTCAGATCTGTTTTATCGGCTGGACAATCAGTCGAATCTTGTGCACTCTGTTAATAAAAACCCTAGATCTGACTTCTGACTCCACACGTACAGCCATAAGGCAAGAGATGATTTAAATTTTACAATTACTTCAATTACTTTAAAAGTTTTTACAACGCTACCACAATAAGAAGTGCACTCATCACAGCCCCATCAACCCCAATACCGTAACCCCCCAACCCATCCACCCACCCACCCCCACAGCATCACCACCTCCCCTTCCTTGATTTAACTTTAACAACTTCATGTTGTCTCACATGATGCCATTCACTAAACAGTCGATGATTCCGGAAAGACTTAGTCAGGATGAGAAAGCACAGTCATGCATTGCTGTATCAGCTTCTTGTGAGTGGAATAACAACCTCTCCTTGCGTGAGGAGAGCAGAATATGCAAGAACTCTTAATCCCTGAGTACCCAAGCTTTAAAAATGCAACAGCTATATGCATGCAGTCGCATGTAAGGCAGCAGCATAAATTATATTTTTTTTAAATCAATGACAGAAGCTATTGTTTTAAAATGAAACGCATGGAATTTGTCAAGTAGTAACTACTTTGCAAACAGCAAAACAGCTCAGAGGTTCCAACAATGCTACAAAATTGTGTCAAAAGCAGCCTCAATGCAACCTGTAACACAGGTAGCAGAGGTGCTTCAATCACACTGAGGTAAGTGATGTGATACTGTCTCGAGGAGAGAGTTCAGTCCCTCGTTAGCTTTTCACCAAACTTTATTTTTAACCATCTTAATGTCAGCAGAGATCTGACTGTCCCACCAGCTCTTTGTAAAATCAAAATTTAACTGTCATTTGGGTGCCAGGGAGGAGAACTCACTCAACACAGCTCTCTTTACCCTGACCAAGGATCAATGCGCAGGAAATATTGTGGCTCCGAACCAGTTCACTTACAGCAGGTGTGGGTTTGAAACTGATACCCATATTCCAACAATAATTTACTATATCATGGGTCTGGACTATAAATCATTTTGAAGCATACGATCTTTCACTTTGAATCAGTTCTGCATCCACTTGTTTGCACTTCCTTGACCATGTGTCCAGCTTGGCTGGAATGCCAAGACAAATTAGTTGGAAGTTCTCTCCCCTTTCCTTGCATTGGGTTGGACTTTGGGCAGGAAGGAGCATGGAGCTGAAGCTTCCATGGTATCCATAGAATCCCTGCAGTGCAGAAGGAGCCATTCAGCACATCGAGTCTGCACCAACTCTACGAAAGAACATCTTACACAGGGCCATATGCCCCACCCCACTGCCCTGCCCCACCCACCCACACACCGATCTCCATAACTCTATGCATTTCCCATGGCTAATCCACCTAACTTACACATCTTTGGACACTAAGAGGCAAATTAGCCTTGCCAATCTACCTAACCTGCACATCTTTGGATCGTGAGAAGAAACCAGAGCACCCGGAGGAAACACACGGAGACATGAGGAGAATGTGTCGACTCCACACACACAGTTACCCGAGGCCGGAATCAGACCCGGGTCCCTGGCACTGTGAGGCAGCACTTCTAACCGCTGTGCCACCATGCTGCCCAAGCTTACTCAGCCTGGCAAGCTTGCCATGTTGATTGGCAACAGAACTGTCTCTCAGTTCGGTTTTAACCATAGATACAACAGCAGAGGGGCCACAGAACTGTTGGGTAATGTGGGTCACCCATGCACCGAGTCACTGGATTCTGATCATGCCAGTGCAAGGAGAAACTCAGGTGAAAGTCAAATGCAGGAAGCAGTAGAAGAAAAAGATATAGGATGGATTACACCAGAGCAAGTTGGGTAACTACTAAGTGACAGCTGTAAAGTGTTCAGAACAAAAAAATGCAGGAAAGGCAATATCTTAAATTGAAAAGACAATTTTAATGTTTTGGGTGTAGTCACTTTGAACTAGAAAGATAAGATAAATAGTGCGGAACAAAAACAAAGGAGGAGAGAACAATGGATAAAAAGTCACAGACAAAAAAAGGGAAAGGAACACCAATGATGGTGAACTGGGTAAATATATCAATGAAAATCATAACAAAGAGTAAAATAATTTTTTCTAAGGTTGGCATCCCTAAAAAAGAAATGGTGATGAATCAAACAGTGTATAAACAAAGGACAAAAACAGGAAATTTGAAATTAAAACTGAAAGTGCATGGATAGACCCCAATTTATTTCTAATATTTTCTGTTTTTAAAGCAGATTTCCATCATTTGTCTGTAAATCTGTTTTTCTTTTGGTTTGCTCTGGAACAACATTATCAACAATCTGATCTTATTGTCCTGTGAGAAACCTTAATGTAATGATAGGATCTTCAGTTTCATCCCATTGAATATGCCGCCTTTTAGCATACTGCAGGATTTCTGATTTGGTTACAGTATTAAAAATGTTTGCAAATGCTGCAGTCCTGATGTAAGTTGGTTTTTGAGCACAAACTGGCAGTGATTCAGCGCAGAAACAGATGGAGTCTTGCATCGTAGAACGATGCAGGGTTACTTCTGAAGTCGAAGGGTTAACAGCTGAAAATGACTCCGAGGGCGTGGGGAAAGATGGAGAGATGGAAGCAGGAGAAAGGAAACAGGAGAAAAGAAGGTTCTTCGTTTTGAGTGACCATAAACTGTTCTGCTTTGACTTTTAAGCAAGCGCAGTGCCCAAACCCTTTTGTTTCCACTGGAAAAGGAAAAATGTGAAAAGCATTAAATTGAAAAGAAAAGATGCTTCTGAATAATTTACGTAAAGTAAAATTTAAGCATTAAAGTTACAGCCTTCACTGCGGATTGCGAGGCCAGTGCACGCTATTGAATGTAGCAATTCCCCGTGCTCTTTCTCAGGATTTGACAATGATTGACTATCTGGTGACAGGAGTTCTGGCCAATTTGGCACGTTTGTTGTGAGAATGGCTTGATGCTAATGGCTCTCATTCACCTGATGTGCAGGAGTCGGCTTTGCTGAAAGCTGCCACCATTAATAAAGTGTTTTGATTGAAAAAAAAGCAATCTTATCGAAGCCGCTGAATAAAAAATTTGCTTCTATTACACAAAATTGAAAGGAGAGAAATCACAGGAAGCTTTTTTTGCCGGTGTTTAAAATTACAGGCTGTCTTGGCTACACGACTGCAAGGGCATTAGCCTTGCATTTGCTATCATTGCGGACAAAATATTGTCACTCTCAGAAGCTCTGCGTTTTTAGTTTTGAAATTCAAGGGTTATGAAATGAAAATGATCTAGGGCCTAGAACCAATTCTGGCGAACTTGTGCCCTTCAGATCAGACGCCAACACTACAGGGTCAAGGTTTATCACAGCAATAAGGTCTGGACAAAAATAATAGCTTAGCAGTGTCAGATAATGAATGATTCAAACCATAAAGGACAGGAGATGTGCCCTGGCCTAATTTCGCACAAGAAACCTATTAGCCAATACTCCACCCCCCTTTGCTAGGGTTATTTTCCCACTTTCCTGCCCTGAACTTGCAGCATTTCGGAGTGTGGGATTGACCTTTGACCATAGGCAGGATTGTTAGCCCCTTTGCAAGGCCAGCGCCACTATTTATTACTTTGCTTAAAGTTCCCCAAGGTCAAAGTGCATTAGATAATGCAATTACGGTGATCTGAGCAAGCTCTGTCAATGGTGAAATGATGAAAAGTAGCAAGGAAGAGAGCGAAGAATATCAGTACTCAGGCAGTAATTAAAGTGGAATGTTTGAGATGTAGTGACCTAAATGGTTCTGAGAAATTCCAGTAACTCAGAAATTAGATCTGGCCAATGCTGAGAATGTTTCCAAGCCCATTTCACCTTCATCGTTCTTTCAGATGCAACACAACTTTTTCAAAATGAATCACCCAATTGTATTACGTCTCAGTTCCACACAGAACATTCATGACACTTATAAACATTTTTGATTTTCTGAAATGATTTACTCTGTTGCTTTACATTTTTCCCAAATAACTTTATTATTTTAGTCCTTCTTTATGTTAACTTGATGGCGGGATTTTCCGGCCCCCTCCCGCCGATGGGATTTTCCAGTCCCGCCGAAGTTGACCCCTCGCTGCGGGTTCCCTGGCAGTGGAGTGGGTGATCCACTCAAAAGCCCATAGACTTCAGCGGGTCTGAAAGATCTCACCGCCACCAGCCAATGGCTCGCTGCATCTGCTGCAGGAAATCCAGCCAGGGGGAGGCTGGAAAACCAAGTCCGTGTAGCAGGCATGGACTTTGGCCACCCCAGTGACCTGAAATTCTTTCCCAAAGTCAATGGAACTTTCATTTGTCCTTCAGGTTGTCCGACCAGCCTGATACGATTCCAATGGCAGATGGGACTGGAAGAGGTGCTGGTTAGATGCATTGATCCAAACAGGCGCCGGAGTGTGGCGACTCGGGCAATTTCTCAGTAACTTCATTGCGGTGTTAATGTAAGCCTTACTTGTGATTAATAAATAAACTTTACTTTAACAGTTAATCCATAAAAGATGCGATTATGTACATATAAATGGTGCAAAAATATATATTTGACTTGGTATGTGTGTTGTGCCTGAAGGGAGATCTTTGCCTCATTATCTGTTGATGCTTCATCCTGAGCTCTTTTCTTGGCAGTTTTTGTTAACTTAGAATCCCTACAGTCTGGAAGGAGGCCATTTGGCCCATTGAGTCTGCACTGACTCGCTGACACAGCATCTTACTCAGCCCCCCACACCCACCAACCCTATACCAGTAACCCCACACATTCACCATGGCTAATCCAGCTAACCTACATATCTTGGGATGCTAAGGGACAATTTAGCATGGCCAATCCACCTAACCTGCACATCTTTGGATGGTGGGAAAAAGCTGGAGCACCCGGAGGAAACTCACGCAGACACGGGGAGAATGTGCAAACTCCACGTAGGCAGTCACCCGAGGCTGGAATTGAACCTGGGTCTCTGGCGCTGTGAGGCAGCAGAGCTAACCACAGTGCCACCGTGCCAGTGCTTGTTTGCCATTGCCTTCCACTCTCAGGAGCAGGGCGAGGAGGCAGGGCCCGAGTTACTTTTTATTGGTTTATTTAAACCGTCCCAAATAGTAAATCAAATGACGGCACGAGAAAGTTGCTTCATTCGAATAATTAAATGACTTAACAACCTTACAACTAAGTCAGCTGAGCTGAGAATAAAACACCTCATTTACGTTCAGCAGATTGAACTGCACAGTTCCGGAAGTTATCGATTAGGTCACATTATCATACTGGAGACAGGCATTGATTAGAGTTATACTGCGAAAAGGTTCCACACAAAAAAAAAATCACATTTCTGCAAACTGCACAGAATAATGGCAGAAATCACATCAAAGGCTGGATTAAATTCTGCTTTACTTTTTCATTCACGGGATATGGGTGTCTCTGTCAAGGCGAGCATTTATTGGCAATTCCTAATTGCCCTCGAGAAGGTGGTGGTGGGCCATCTTCTTGAACCACTGCAGTCCGTGTGGCGCAGGTACACCCTCCATGCTGCTCAGGAGGCGGTTCCAAAATTTTGGCCCTGCCACTGTGATACATTTTCAAGTCATATGCTTGTCGCCCTCATCCTTCTAGGCGGTAGAGGTTGCAGGTTTGGAAGGTGCTGTTGATAGCTTGGCCCTGCTGCAGTGCTTCTCTGACACGCTGTATGTATCAGCCACTGTTTGCTGCGGTTGGAGGGAGAGACTTTGGGCTGGATCACTGTCCTCTCTGTCCACGGGATCACCGGTGGGGCTCAAAATCCGGAACTCGCGAATCTCGCCAGCGAGATCGCGATCTCCGATTTTCACCACCCCTCACCAGTGACCTAATCAGGTTAATTTCAATATCTCACAGAATTTAAATGTGATTAAACAGCCCCCTCACCAGATTTCCCCCTCCCCACTAAATTTTCATTCCTCGCCAAAATGACGTCACCCAGACGTGGGCCTGTCGAGGGCATCCCTCCAGTGGTGCAAAGGTCAGTATAGCCTCTGGGAGAGAGGGACATGGCCAAGCACTGCTCTGGCAATGCCCCCAGTACTGCTCCCAATGGCACATGTTGACACTGCCAACTTGGCAGGGCCAAGGGCAGGCCCGAGGGGGAGTCTCATCTACTTATGGTGGGAGTGGAGGAGACATAGAGAGCGATGGGGATACCAATGATTAGGGGGCTGGGTGGGGATGGGTGATCGGGCAGGTGATGCTGGGGTTGGTGGGAAGGGGAAGGCCACAGATGCCACCTTGGCGGAGGGGTGAGAGTTATATTTGTTAATTTGATCAAGGCAGCCTTTTTAAAGAATGCCCCGATCTCAGTGGAGTAAGCAGGATGATATTGAGTTCCTGACCCAATAGCTCGGGGCCTATAAACCGTTTCACCACCCCATCGCCCCCACCATCATCACCCCTTCCTTCATAATTAAAATTCAGCCTTTAGAGTATACATTTAGCCAACATGCTCTTGCTTTCTGTGATGGTGGTGGCTAATTCTGTAACCTGCCAATGGTATTCAATAGCTGTAAGTAACAATCCCAACTAGGGTACTGCGTACACACCTACTCACCAAATGACAGGAAGGATGTGACGGAGAGGCAAAGACTTGTGGAGGTGCTTCCAAGAATGGAGAACTTTAACTACAGCCAGGATTTTACTATTCCGACATGGCAGGAACTGTGACAATGAATGCAGTGGGCCAGTCAAAAATCCACTGACCTTCAAGGGACCCCAGGAAACCCCACCCTATGAGGAAAGATTTCATAGACTGATGTACCTTTCCTTGGAGCAAAGGAGGCTGTGGGGAGATTTAATTCAAGTGTATCAAATTACGAGGGGCCTAGATAGAGTGGCATGGATAGATTTAAGTCTGTTAGCAGGGAGGTCAATAATCACAGCCATGTAGATTATGTGGTTGGTGGAAGGATTGGGCAACTCTACAAGAAACTACAAAGGATCATGAATGAAGCCTAGTACATCATGCAAACCAGTTTCCCATCCATTGACTCTGTCTACATTTCCTGCTGCCTTGGAAAAGCAGCCAGGATAATCAAGGACCCCATGCACCACAGACATTCTCTCTTCCACCTTCTTCCATCAGGAAAAAGATACAAAAGTCTGAGAACACATACCAACTGACTCAAGAACAGCTTCTTCCCTGCTACCTTCAGACTTTTGATGGACCTACCATATTTTAAGCTGATCTTTTTGTACATCCTAGCTATGACTGGAACACTATATTCTGCACCCTCTCCTTTCCTTCTCCTCTACGTACTTATGAATGGTATATTTTGTCTGTACAGCGCAAAAACAATACTCTTCATTGTATCCCAATACATCTGACAGTAATAAATCAAATCAAATCATAAGAAGTTGAGGAGTCCTTTTTTATCCAAAGGATGGTGGGGGTCTGGAACTCACCGTCAGAAAGTATATGGTAGAGGCAGAAACTGTCAAAAAGCATTCAGATCGGCACTCCAGTGTCCATAGGCAGGCGTTTGTACCAAGATCTGGAGTGTGGAGTTAGGTTGGCTAACCCATTTTCAGCTGACACAGACACAATGGCCAGAATGGCCTCCTCTTGCATTGCAATTGATTCTCCATAACGCTGGAAGAATCCATTCGTAGAGAAGGTTATTTTAATTGGTAGGCAATCAAAAGTGTGAGACCCGCTCTCAAGATAAGCATTAGCTACATAGAGGGGGAGATTAGAAGGCATGTTTTCACACAGCTATTGGAACGCGCAATACTTTGCCACAAATGGTGATTGATGTTTACTGAATACAGAATTTTAAAAAGCTATGGGATAATTACTTAGAGGAATAGAAAAGATAGGAGCAGAAAGCAGGGAAATTGGATTAGTTTAGGGAGAAAGCACAGAAATGGGCCATTGTGAAATCAGCGCCCAGGAGAGGATTTCATAAATAATAAAGGCCAATTCTTTCCTCTTGTGCTAAAATTTCAGTTTCTACGTACAATTTGTTCTCTCATGGATTCTGCTGTACCCAATCCATGACATCTGCTAATCTTGTGACAAATCATTGGTCAATTTCCAAGAAAAGAGAGCTCCTAAAAATTTGTTCTCAGCCCTTACGAGTGATCATGCAAAACTCTGGGATATTAATCTATTCATGTAACTCTGCATTCCACAAATGGAATCCATGATTCTAACCGTCCAGGAACAATCAGGTTTCATTGAATGTCTGCTTATTCCTTATCTTTGGAACATTCAATACTTTTCCAAACAAAGGGAATTTATGGAGCTAATGTTTCTTGTGTGAAATAAACAGAAACAAAAAGAAAGACATGTGGCCAACTTAATGATGGGCGCCACAATGTCCTCAAACGCACTGGCTGGAGACAGTGTAATGGACAAAAATATCTCTACAGTAAATGTTAAAGTTAATTTATTAGTCACAAGTAAGGCTTACGTTTACATTGCAATGAAGTTGTTGTGAAATTTCCCTAGTCGCCACATTCCAGCACCTGTTCGGGTCAACCAGCACATCTTTCAGACTGTGGGAAGAAACCGGAGCACCTGGAGGAAAGCCACGTAGACATGGGGAGAGTGTGCAAACACAGACAGTGACCCAAGCCAGGTCCCTGGCACTGTGAGGCAACAGTGCTAATCACTGTGCCACCGTGCCGCCCCGTAAATGCCTGGAGAATACACAAACACATGGAGCATTTTTTAATATGCAGACTAGAACTCAATACAAATCACCTTCTCCCTTTTTATTCTCTTAAAGAAACACAGACCCTAGCGCACTTGTCCTTTGTCCAACCTGATGTCCAATTATTCACCTGTACGTTTCCGATGATTCGCATCTTGCTCTCGCACTTAAACGTAGCCATGATACTGGTTATGGACGGGAGAGAAAAATATTCAGTACAAATTCATTACATTTCACATTTTGTTTGTTCCAAATCCACCCATTTGATTTATACAGTGCTTTTCACAACCTCGTGATGTTCCCAAAGTGCTTTAGAGTCAATGATATTCCTTCGTAATGTAGGAACATTAATGAAAATACTACCCAAAATAGATTGTCACACAGAAAAAAACTGAATCCTCACACCGCATGCAGAAAAGTGAATAATGCTCTGATAAATGTTTGAATAGATTACCTGATGGGAAGTAAGTCACACTTAACTGTAAACCAAGCCAGCTGCTGTAAAAGAGTAGATTGACTAACAATCAATAAGAAACATGTCATTGTGAAACAACTATCAGCTGTTCTCTGACTCGTTCACTTCTGCTGCTATGAAATATAGATGGGATAAAAGCAGTTATTATTACAGTAACAAATCAGTATCTTCCCTTCCACAAATACAGTAAGCAGGAGCTTCTCCCTGTGCGTAAATTGAATTTACTCTTTCCCATCAAGAAACCTACTTCGGTTACTGGAGCTACACAGAGAACAAGGGGCTCTCGTTATCACCACTGAAATTGCTACAATATATGGTTCAGTATCCCCTGCAGTAACCATCTGAAATTAATATTTGTCTTAAAATAATGGTCCATTGGGTGGGTCACACAAGGGAATGCCTCTGTTCCAATTGCTGCTGGTGTTTCATTCTTTAATCTCCATTGAGGTGGGTGGAGGTACACACAATCAGTGTGGCCCTGTATCCCTATCAACATCCTGCGTGTACAAACTGGTACTTTGAGTGCTAAAGATTCCATGATCGAATTAAGGTTTGCACATTAATGAAAATACCAGATGGTAGATTTAACTGTTGTAATTAACTTCATGTTCCCTAACTCCAGAAATAAAGCTGTATGAATGTTGCTACATTGGGATAATTTCCACATGTGGCTATTGCTCATTCTTTGGTCACTTTAAGAATGTTTGGGGAGCATGTTTTGGGAATTCATTTTCTCAAAATGTGGGATTCTATTAAAGAGAGAACAGTCCTGGACTTGCATCCAAAGGGATCGCATTATTATGAAACTATCCACTGAAGAAAATAATAAATGTCGCAGGATTATCACTTTCATTGTATTCATACAGCATTGCCAATAACTAAGTATTCAATTCCTTCATAAGTTTCATGAAAGGATGAATGGGCTCTTGTCACAAGAGTGGGAGAGTCTTGTGAGGTCCCTCTAAGTAGAAGATTGCATGTTCCAAGTAACTATAACAGGCACAGAGGCCGTGGGTCAGTTAAACAAACTAAACTATCCATAGCATCAAAGTGACCCAGCCCGCTAAGCTATTTGTATAATAGAAATTTGCTTTTGGACTCGACAACATGATAACCATCTGGTTGAAGCCAACTTCTGGCAGTCCTGTTTGTTCATAATGTAAAGGGAAAATAGTCTTCCTTGGCTTTTTGGTGTCTTGAGTCTATTTCATTACCTAACCGGCTGAGATTCCCTACCATGGGTTGCTCTGTTGCAGAAGCCAGTGAGGTGAAATAAAAAGAGGTAAATTTTAACAATGTATTTGCAATGAAATCAAAATTTCTCCCATCAGTGATGAATCCACCTCTCCAGCAGGAAGAGCTTGTAACTGATTGTTATACCAGGTCTACAGTTGTAGCCATTCTAGAGTCAACAAAAGGGTCCAGAGGGGCAATTTTTTCATACAGAGGAACAAGCTGCCAGAGGTAATAGTAGAGGTGGGTACAATTTTGTCTTTTAAAAAGCGTTTAGACAGTTACATGAGTAAGATGGGTATTGAGGGATGTGGGCCAAATGCAGGCAATTGGGACTAGCTTAGGGGTTAAAAAAGGTGTGGCATGGCATGGACAAGTTGGGCCGAAGGGCCTGTTTCCATGCAGTAAACCTCTATGATTCTATAACCCATTGTTAACCCATGCGATATGCAATTGCCCTATCTCAAACTCAACACTGAGATGATCCGGTTGATGAACCTCGCTATGTAGCTAGATTAACGCTTTGGAAAACTACTAACTTCACTCTGCCTGGTGTGGTCCTTGTTGCCATTTTGAACCCCACCCCACCACCGCTTTCTTCTTTTCCCTTTGGAAGGAATTGATTCAAATTAGGATTTGGCTCTGTGGCCACCGGAAGCCATTCATGTTGTTCCTATGGAATTTTCTACCAATATTCCGGCAGCTTATCAGAAACCCATGTGGAAATCAGAACTCAGACCATTTGTGAGGGTGGGGAGGTGAACTGTTACAGCTGAGCATGGAACTACCCTTCGCTAACAACCACATGTGCAATTCATTGGATAGCAATGAGCAGCGGAAACATGACTTATCTTTTCCTTCCGAGCTCAGGATGCTGAGCCACAGCCCACACACAAACTTCCACCCATCTCAATGGAGATTGAAAGAACGCCAGCAGCAATTGGAATAGAGACATTTCCTTGTGTGACCCACCCAATGGACCATTAAGGCGGCACAGTAGCACAGTGGTTAGCACTGCTGCTTCACAGCGTCAGAGACCTGGGTTCGATTCCCAGCTTGGGTCAATGTCACATGGGCTGGAATTCTCCGAACCTGAATGCCCCCCCCCCCCCCCCCCCACCCACTGCCGCTGCCAGCAAGAACAGAGAATTGGCGCTCAGCCAAATCTCCATTCACAACAGCGGGACCAGAGAATCCCAGCTGTGGGCCAGGTCGGAGAATTCGGCCCATGGTTTGAACACAGGGAAGAGCTTAAGAATTGAGAAATTAAATTTAAAATAAAATTTCCACTCTGTCATTGTCCGTAACAGTGCAGCAACATGAACTGGTGCCTACTGCTCATCAGCAACTAGTTGCTGACTTTGAGAGAACTTTGTAATCATCCTTTGCTGATGTATCTGGCCTACATACATGACTTTGCTAAACACTAGCGCAAATGTCAACACTTCATGGAAATGAGATGATTCAGGATATTCCTTCCCTCTTTCATTCTGTCAAGGTTTTCATTGAGGATGACAACATTTTTGGATTCTCTGCAAATTCCCGTGAGGTGAGCTGTTCACACAGGACAGCAGAATACGGGCGGCACGGTGGCACAGTGGTTAGCACTGCTGTCTCACAGCACCAGGGAGCTGGGTTCGGATTCCCAGCTTGGGTCACTGTCTGTGTGGGGTTTGCACGTTCTCCCCGTGTCTGCGTGGGTTTCCTCCGGGTGCTCCGGTTTCCTCCCATTGTCTGA
Source organism: Mustelus asterias (assembly GCF_964213995.1). NCBI lineage: Eukaryota > Metazoa > Chordata > Chondrichthyes > Carcharhiniformes > Triakidae > Mustelus > Mustelus asterias. The sequence goes on from NC_135817.1 coordinate 64,747,714, forward strand.
AAGACGTGGTGGTTAGGTGCATTGACCTGAACAGGCGCCGGAGTGTGGCGACTAGGGGAATTTCGCAGTAACTTCACTGCAGTGTTAATGTAAGCCATACTTGAGACTAACTTTACTTTAATAAGGTGACATTAGAAACTTGAAAAGAGCACCCGAGGAGTCTTGGAAGTGGATGAAAGTCTTCCCCACTAAAATCGAAACATGGATATGCCTGGCCTTGTAACAACTTTTGCCATGACTTGAACCTTTGCAAAGAACCTGCCATCTTGCAGGAGGATAGCACTATATTACCAGAGTTGTGCTGCTCTAATTGACAGACTGAATATGACTTGGATTCCATAGAAATAGAATTAGTTAAAACACTGAAGAAGAAACACAGTGGATGCTGGAAATGGAAAATGTTGGCAAGTATTCAGCAACAGCTGTGGAGAGAGAAACAATGTCACGGTTTTGGTTGCGTGACCTTTCATCACAATTGGGAGGATTTGGAGGTGTAGTAGAGCTCAAGAGACAGGGGAGGAGGGCAGTAAAGAGCAAAAGGGAGGATCCATCATCGGGCAGGAGGGACTGAATGGCAAAAGCAATAAGAGCGCAAGGCAAATAAAGGATGATAACAGGACAAGTAAAAGGACAACTGATGGGTTCGGAGAATGTGCAAGTGGTTACAGTAGAACAGCAGAGGACAGGGGAAGCAGGGACGATCTGGCACGGAGTTGAATATCCACATGGCTTGGAAATGTGGCAGGAGGAAGTCAAAGTGGGAAACCTTGCTAGCAATATACTAATAGTGGATCCACACCCAATCACTAACCCACATTGCCCCATCTCATATTAATTATGGCACAACTAACCCCCATTGCCAGTATCTGATACCTGAGATAAAATAGAATAAGTGATTAAGATCTAAACACAAGTTGAGGCACTTTAAAAGCAATGTTTAAAAATCAAGGAGAAAATAAAACACAAGAAAAAAAATTAGAGGGCTCCAATTCAGGGAAATTATTCTGCTTAAGTGAAAGAATTTTTGCTATGACCTTATAGTCAACATTTCACACCCCAGGAAGCAAAGTCATAATTTGTGGTGAAATTATAGTTGTAAATATGCAGATCGCAATTACAAAATTGCTTTGAACAGCCAATAGAGGCAATAGTTCCTTTTTAATGTTTAAAGAAATAACGCTGCCATTATAATGCATTTCCAATATAATGGCTGGAATTCTCCAACCTCAGCAGCAGCTGGGATTCGCCAGTCCCGCTGCTGCGAGTGAAGATTTGGCTGCGCACCAAATTCTCCATTCTCGCTGGCAGCAGTAATGGGGAGTACAACATCGGAGGATTCCGGCAAATATCCTGGTTAGAGGAGAGTACAAGGTCCGGATTCTCCATCCTCACCCACGGCTGGGTTTCTCCAGTCCCTCTGCAGTGAACGGAAATTTGGCTGAGCGTCAAATTCTCCATTCTCGCTGGCAGAGGCGGCGAGGCGTGAATGGCTGGAGAATTCCAGCCAAGATGATTTACAAAATGATAAAGGCGTGGTGTTAAATGCATTGACACTAATGCCAAAATCTTCCATCCTCATTTACGGCTGGGATTTCCAGGTGCTGCTGAAAGTTCATGGAGTTTTGGCTGGAACGGTAAATTTTCCGTTCTCGCTCACGATGGGTTCCAGCCACGGATGAGACTGGAAATTTCCACCATAGAGGTTTATTAATTTTAGTATAAGTCATATAGGGGTGCAGCACCTCTGTTAAGCTAGCCCGAAGGAAGACAGTGGGTGAAATTTTACAGCCCCTCCCACCAGCAGGATTTTCCGGTCCTGTTGAAGTCAATAGACTTTTGAATGGTTCACTGCATTTTATGGCCCTTCCCCCACTGCAGCGGGGCTGTAAAATTCTACCCAATATTCTGATTGAAGTATGTGTGGCAACATGCAGAACATTAAAAATAGAACAACTCTTGGTAGAATTTTATGTCACATATCCGAAGTGGTTTGCAAGCCACTGGCCCCTTCCATAATATAAATGAAATCTTATCCCACAATTAAAGAGAGGGAACGTTACAACTCAATGTTGTGATTTTGTATGACTGAATAGCATTGACACTGTACCTATTAATGGCATTAATACTATTTAGTGCTGGTCTCAGATTGAATCAACCTTTGGCAGTTAATGATGAGAAACATGCAGAATTTGATATAATCTCTCATAGGAATAATAATAAATGCAAAGAAAAATCATTCAAGTGGTTACATTTCTGGTCACACCAAAATCAGCTGCTGAAGAGCATGTCATGGATAGAAATAATTAAGTGATAATGAAGCCCAATTTTTGTGGATTTCTGTTGACGCCAAATAGCAAAGGACTTGGGCTAATTTGGCCAGAATAGCATGTTACTGATAGTTTAGTGAATTAGACCATTTGCATAATTATTCCTCATTCTAGGTCAGATTTAGATCCATGCAGAGAGTACACAGAGAGTGGCAAATTGCATCTAGGTGAAATTTAATGAGTTGCGGACAATTAACGAGAAGCCAAGTGACAGAATTTGGGATGACCTTTCTTACAGCCTTTGAAAAGCTCAGCAGGCAAGACAGTTCCTTACATTCCAGCTCATTCAGCTCAAACCTGGTTACTTCTTTAATAAAGAGAGGCAAACATTACATTTTGCACCCTCTCCTTTCCTTCTCCATGTACAGTATGCTTTGTATAGCGTGCAAGAAACAATACTTTGTACTGTATACTAATACATGTGACAATAATGAATCAAATCAAAGTTACTGTGGTGCAATGGCAAAACAAAAATATAGACTACTAATGGTGCAATTTTCACATCATCCAAATATTACTATAAAGCTCTGCCTTTTTCAGATGGGAGATGGCCACATCTTCCCCCAACATCATCTGAAGTCTTCATAATGTACAAAGAGGTGTAGTCTCATCCCTGCCTCATTTTTTCCATCCTATCACAGACCATGAACTGCTACACAATCGGCATAATTGACACTGAAGTCAGCATGAGTGAGCTAGGTAAGAAATAGAACGAATAATGAAGTGAGTGATCATTGACATGAGTGAGAATTAGTGGCATCGAAGTAATAGTGAAATAATAATAGGTTAAAATAAACTGAGCAATGGGTGAGGGACGACACAAGTCAGAACTTTCCCGTCCCGCTCGCCACGGGAATCGCAGCAGGCAGGACAGAAAATTCAGCGGACCATGCAAAGGCCCATTGACTTTGGACAGGAATTTCTGGCTTTGGGGCGAGCGCGGCTGTAAAATCCCATCCAGGGAGTTGAGAAGGAGCGAAACTATTTAAGGTATTGCTGAAAGATGGTTTAAGTGTTTATACCAACCTCCTTACTCCGCTATGTGGCATGGTGGCACAATGGTAAACACTGCTACCTCACAGCTCCAGGGACCTCAGTTCGATTCTTGGCTTGGGTCACTGCCTGTGTGGAGTTTGCACATTCTCCCCGTGTCTGCGTGGGTTTCCTCCGGGTGCTCCGGTTTCGCCCCACAGTCCAAAGATGTGTGGGTTAGGTTGATTGGCCATGCTAAATTGCTTATAGCATCCTGGGATGTGTAGATTGGAGGGATTAGTGGGGTAAATGTGTGGGGTTGTGGGGATAGGGCCTGGGTTGTGTTTATTGTCGGTGCAGACTCGATGGGCTGAATGGTCTCCTTCTGCACTGTAGGGTTTCAATGATTGTACACTCAGCAGAGGCATTTACCCAAAATAGGTTAACAATATTAGCAGGGAGAAATGTAATACAAATCTATGTACGTTCATGCAAGGGCAGGATTTTCCGGTCACGCCCGCCCCAGGACCAGAAATTCCCGTCCGAGGTCAACGGGCCTTTGCATGGTCCGCTGAATTTTCTATCCCGCCCGCTACGATTCCCAGAATTCTGCCCATTCTGCCTTTGAATGAAAAAAAGGATAATTTTTCTTGTAAATTTAAAATTAAATTTCATTCAAATATTTCTGATGGTTTATCAAGTAACTATTCTAAAATATTCAATGGAATTATAATTTATCCATCACTTCACTAGATCATATTCATTCCTTTATTTGGTACTTTGATCTGAATATTTTTTATTCATGTCATTTTAATTCAGTTAAGTTTCCCTGCAGGGGTTTAATAGAAGTTATCACTTTCTTGAACTGAACCCACCAGTCCTTTGAAGTACCATGCAGAAAGTCAACTGAGATGGAAGAGGTAGTACAGTGAGTTAGCAAACTAGGCTTTCACCTCTGGGAGGTTTGAAACCAGCTCAGACTTACGGGATATAAGTCTCCTTTCTCTGATGGATGTAAGGGTCATAAGTGAAATGAGTTTGGCAGAGTCTCAAGAAAGTTCCTACGGGACACAAATCCACAACACAAAACTGCCCATTGTATGGCATTAATTGAATTGGCAATCTCACTCAGAATGGGCTATAGGGATGGTTCGTATGGGAAGTGGAAAAAGCACACTGGTGTATTGGGGCACTCTTCTGTGGTTGAAGGTTAAGATACGTTGTTTTGAACAAATGAAGAGATTTTTATTGTGCTTTGATTCATTCAATACCTAACCTTGAAATGTTTGATGTTGCCACTGCTTGCAAGAAGAGGAACCAGCTTATTTCCCAGCCCAAGGCATTCCAGGCCTTGGATAAAGTACACATTAATGTAAACCAAAGGAGATTTGCTTTTCTTTGCTCATAAAAGCCTAAAGATTTTGTGGTATTTCATTGTTCAGGTTTATACCAATCAATAAAGATGATGCCATTGTGTGAATGGCTCCAATTTGACTTTGGTCCTGAAAAATGATAAACATAGATTCTAAATACTGCACTGGCCCACTTGATAAAACTGAAGTGAAATAGGTTTAAGTTCCATTGTATTTAAAAGCTTATGGCATAGTTCCCCCAAAAGCTCCACAAGTTTGCACCATGAGCAGCTGAGGCATATGGACCAAGGAAGTTCCCCGATTTGTTCCCTGGTCTATGTTGAGTTAGCAACCCAAGCTGGAGTAATGGTAGCCCCAGTGTTACAATGGACTCCCCGGCCTTTTGACTAAAGCAGGGGAAAATCGGTTTGGGTCCTTGTCAGCAAGTCCTACTGAGAGTGAAGCTGTGTGAAACCCCAACAGGGACAGTTAAAAGGATCACCACTACTACTCCCCATGCCAAAATAATCTGCAAAAGCATACCTTCAGAGCTCCTACATGAAGAAAATTCATTTGGGTGAGGTACTGGAGGGTGCCCACAAGATCAAGTGCCAGCAAAGAAGCAATACCTTCATGGCGGGGGATAGGAAAAGAAAGCCATTAAAATGAAATAATCTACTGCAGGGAATTATTTAAAAGATTTTGTTATGTAAGATAATGAGCTCAGTGTTTTTGGCAGACATCTAGCATGGCTTTTCTCAGATCCATGTACTTTCACAGACATAAGTAAAATAACTAAAAATGTACATTAAAAAGTTATATATTATGGGGTGAATAAAACATCTTTAAACTTGCAAATTGACACACTTATTAGGGACGGTGCTGATATGGAGTACATTAAAGGAAAACACAGTTGTGCTGTCCATGGTTTTCTAGACATTGTAGATGCAAAGTCACAAGCAACACTCCCACAAATGTCCAAAAAATACTTCCAGTGAGCCCTGCTCCCCATTGCAGTATGGGAATGCTCTGCGTAAACATCTCTTGAGAGAAGTAAATAACTACAAGTAAACGTTCACAGAAAGGGAACCCAATGTATAACTTCCCCCTTCTCTCTAATAAATTAAGGAATCATGCAGAGAATGCTGATTTGTATTTCTTTTAAAACTCTGTTTCTACAAGTGGGATGCTGCCCTGAGCACTCTGGGGCCTATCTCCTTGGTTGTATGGATTAGTAATCATAACCCCATATATCTGCCTGCATTACGAGTTATCGGTCTGCCAACATGAAAATGGATGTCCATTATAAAACTGCTCTTTGAGAAAAATAACTGCTATATACAACAAATATATGGACACATCTCAGAAAGTTGGTTCCATAAAAGGGTACAACCCCTGGATACCCTGCTTGTAGAACATATAACAACCTGATCCTGACTCTGCATGATTTTAAGCTCTGGTAATATTCAGGCTGTGTCACTCATTGCCCAGGTATATTGTAACAGTAAATCTTGTGGCTCCCATTGAGTCGTAGACAAGGTCAGGCTGCAAGGCTTGTAGAAATCATAGAAATCATAGAAACCCTACAGTGCAGAAGGAGGCCCTTCGGCCCATCGAGTCTGCACCGACCACAATCCCACCCAGACCCGACTCCCATATCCCCACATATTTTACCCACTAATCCCTCTAACCTACGCATCTCAGGACTCTAAGGGGCAATTTTTAGCATGACCAATCAACCTAACCCGCACATCTTTGGACTGTGGGAGGAAACCGGAGCACCCAAAAAGGAAATTATAGAACCCTATGATTCGGCCCATTCGGCCCATCAAGTCTATACTGACCACAATCCCACCCAGGCCCTATTCCCATAACCCAACACATTTTTCCTGCTAATCCCCCTGACACTAGGGTCGATTTAGCATGGCCAATCCACCTAGCCTACACATCTTCGGACTGGCAAGCTGGAGGATTTCATGCTCTATGGGGAGACGAGTAGGATGGAGGAAGGGAGTTCATCCTTCAAAGAAATGGCTGAGATCCCGTGCTAAGGATGAAGGAAATTGAAGGCACTCACACAGTCACAGTGAAAGCAGCAGCAAAAATATTACTACCTAACCGGGTAAAGGCCAGTTGTATTATTTAACATTTGAATAGAAATAATATTTAACGGTGTATCCAAACCATAACTAAGGAGCTGATGACTTGTGCTATGTCTTCCTTAATTAGGTCAAAGTCGTTTGCTTTCATTTATGATTTAAGTAAATATTTCCTACACTTTTCAATTTCTGGCTATTCGTGTTTGCGATTCAAAGCTAACATGCGTGTGCCGGAGCCACTAGGCTGGTGATGCTGACAGCATGAAATTTTCATTATTTTCATGAGTTTTTTTTAAAATCTTTGTTATTGGCAGAGTTCACACTTGCGTGCTTTAAATATGTAGTCTGTCACGCACTGCTCCGTGACATAGTCTTCCAGAAGAAGCAAAACTTTAACCCCTTCCCTCGCTCATCCCGCTCCACCTTTCAGATGGGGAGAAGGAGGCTGTTCATTCATTACTTTTATTCCGTCCTTATCCAGAACGTTACTTACTAATGGCTTTAATGCTGCTCCACCCTTCAAAGAAAAGAAATCACACAAGTATAATATAAACTGCCTACCTTAGGATGCGAATTTAAACACTGCCCAACTTAACTCAGCTGTGATGTTTTATTTAAACCTAAATGGGGGAAGATTTCATCTCCCTGCTAGATGCAGCACAATCATAAAGGTTTTCATTATAAATGGATTTTTGATTTCACTACATCTCGCACTTGGAGAAAGTCTTTCCCCTCCCCCAGCCCGACCACATTAGCCTAGAAATTACTGTAAGTGATATTAACATATAACAGCTTAACACAGTCATATCAAGTTCCCCTCTTCATTGTTTCAACAGAGGCACCGACCCATTTTTATTTTTGTAAATGAGTTAAAGTCTCAATTAAAATCACGGCGAGATGAATTTGATGCAAATACATCAAGCATTCGTATAATAACATTACTCGGTAACTCCCAAGTTAATATTCTCCTGTTAACTGTATAACTGATTTTCAATCTTCTTAAATACTTCTATTATCAAGAGGTGCAAATTTCAAATCTGTATAGCGTAAAGGTAATTTATTTAGTGGAATACATTTAAAATAATAGTAATTTTCCTGCTTATATCCACACCGACGTAGGAGCATTTCAAGCTGAAACTAACTGCCTAAAATTTAAAGTTTTCCCATTCTCAGCACTGACATTCCTCATCCCAACCAACACAAAATCCTTCCTTTTTTTTATTACAGTTTAAAGCTGCATAAGATTAAAGTCAAATACATAGATTGGTTAAGAAAAGGCACAAAACATGAACTGCAACGTTATATATGTAAAGGAGAATTCCCTTCAGACTCCACTAAGAATTAGGTTTTAAATGTAGCACAATATTCAGTACTTGCCAGTGATCCATAATTAAAAACATTGCAGTTTTATAAACAGATGTGTGCTCTATTTTTAAAATATATTTAGTATAATACACTGCTAAACAATTAGTTAATAAATTGATCTGAGTTTAAAGTTTTTATATTTTCTATTCTTTCCATTTCCTGTAAAGCTTTTTTTAAAAATCCCTGCTGAAAGGGAACAAGACATGATCCCAGGTCTGCACTGATGTTGATCCTGCACAGGCCATGAGGAGGCAATCATGAGTTGGGTGAATTTGTACACACTGCTCATGGGAAAACATCTGTTAAATCCCAAACCAAAATGGCAGCTCACCCTTATGAACAAGGGCCAGAGGACCCAGAGCATAGCAACACGGCAGCATGTTCACCAAACCACCAACACACTCACCATTTTTGGCAGCTTAGCCAGCCTGTGACACTAACCACCATAATAACTCCAGGAGTCAGCTGTAAAGGAACAGTGCTTTGTTGTACAAAATATAGTAAAACAAAAACTACAAGCCAGCGGTGAACACAATAGGTCCCAACCGGGACAATGGAATAATGGACTCACTCAGGAGCCTGCTTTATACAGGGCTCAGTGTACAAACTCTACCTGGTTCGTTAATTACCAATGCCCAGGGAGTCGTATTCAATGAGTCCCACAGGGAGGTCAATCAGTGATTCCCCATGCAAAAATCATGGGGGTTATCACAACCACAAATGATGCAGTAGCAAAGCAGAGACAAGGAGGTTGTTTTTAACTTCCAATGTTATATTTTTATAATCATGCTGTTCTGACGGATAGGAAATGACGTAGGCTATTTCTTTAGTCCAGAATCAATTCTAGCAATAGTCCTTTTTAAATTTCCTGTTCAAATAAAATTATTTTTTAATGAACAAAATAACTGATAAATAATGTTTAATATTACAATGCAAGAGAGCAGCCTCCACATTGTTTTCTTTGATGATTTGTATAACTGCAAGCATAATTTTCCAGCAACAAGAAGCAAAAATGTTGCAAAGCGAGCAAGTCTGCGAGCATCTCGGAAAATGTAGGTTAATTTTGTGAAATGTAGGTCTAATTCAGTTATGATGAAGAATCTATCAAACAAAAAGCATGAATCCACCTTTCCTCTTTACAGATATTGACAGACCGCCTTGTCTTTCTAGCATTTCTGTTTCCATTTCAGGTTCCTAGCATTTGCAGCTTTCTTTAAATCTCTTCTTTTTTCAGTATTCGTACGTGTTAAATTAACAGAATAATAGATTAACCGAGAGCTGCTCCATCTTGCAGAGGCAAAGGGAGAAAAATCAATACATTACTTCTCATCTCTTATCCTGCTCCGTTCCAGGTACCAACCACTCCATAGTATCTGGTTGGAAAGATCCCACTTTAACAATGTCTCCATTTTTAAAAATCCTGTTTGTTAATATAAGTTTCAAACAACTTTGCAAAGAAATTAAAAGGTTATAAATGACTACCTATTTTTACACACAGATCACTGAAAGACATTTTACTGGGTTGGTAACCGTTAATGTATATTTGTATCATTTCAATTGTCAAATTATTGATTTTACAGATGGTTTTGTATCAGAGCTAAAATGATACTTGGACAAATATTATTTTCACAACGGAAAATTTCCCATTGCATATGTACCTCAACCAAATAAATATGCTTCATGGGTGCTAAAAGTGATTGTTCTGGAGCAGCTAGTATTATATTCTGCTGGTGAGCTGCAGGAATATGAGGAATTACAGAGATGAAAGGATTTTTTTTAACAATTATGTTATCTCATCACTGGATAAACTAAATGTTCTCTGTTGTATTTTAATGTAAAGTTACTGTGCAAAAACAAGGCTAAATTTGGCTGTTTTTAAGTCACAGTAAGTTAACGAATACAATATACAACGGCATGTGAAGAGAATCTGGCACTGTTTGGAATGTAGTGGAACACAGCGCCAGGGACCTGGGTTCAATTCCGGCCTTGAATGGCTGTCCATGTGGAGTTTGCACGTTCTCCCCTTATCTGCATGGGTTTCCTCCAGATGCTCTGGTTTCTTCCCACACTCCAAAGATGTGTGGGTTAGGTTGATTGGCCATGATAATTTGCCCCTGGTATCGAGAGATTAGCAAGGTAAATATGTGGGTGGGATTGTTGTTGGTGCAGGCTCAATGGGTCAAATGTTCTCCTTCTGTACTGTGGGAGTTCTATGATTCTATGATAAATACCTCTGAAGTTTACTTTTCAACCAGGTCAGATACCAATATTCTAGTTTCTTCTTCGGCATCCATTCTATAAAATACTAACATATGTACATTAAGACTGACCTCTACACAGGAACAATGCCATATTTGGTGTTTCACTATCCTGGTAGCCTGGTATTATTCACCCACTTTCTGGTGACTAGTGGCTGCAATTGAAACAGCTTTCTAGCCCATGGATTTGGTTTGGAGTGTCCCTCAGAATGTAATGTCGAGGTAGGGTCATGCCAGTGCAGCAGCAGATAGGAAATCTACCTTCAACCTATGTCACGGTCTCAGGGTAGTCGGAAGAATTATTCTTCCAACCTCTACCAACCTAATTATTAATCGGTACCCAACTAATGCTGCCCAACAAGGAGATAATACCCTCAAGGAGGGAATGACACTTCTGGTCATTCTTAGAAATTCGAGAGGGTGATAAAGCAAATTTGTATAATTAAATTGTAAAATCTAGGTGGTTCATGACACTTTCTGTTCTAGCTGAGGGAGCTTTGTTGCTGACAAATTAGAATTGATATTTGGAGGTTTCGCTGCTGTGCCCACAATAGAAAGTGATAATAATTGAACATTTCTATTAACCATCTATGCTCTGTCTACACTTCCCACTGCCTTGGAAAAGCAGCCAGCATAATTAAGGACCCAACGCACCCCGGACATTCTCTCTTCCATCTTCGTCCTTCGGGAAAAAGGACACAAAAGTTTGAGGTCACATGCCAACCGACTCAAGAACAGCTTCTTCCCTGCTGCCATCAGACATTTGAATGGACCTACCTCATACTAAGTTGATTTTTCTCTACACCCTAGCTATGACTGTAACACTACATTCTGCACCCTCTTCTTTCCTTCTCTATGAAAGATGTGTTGTCTGAATAGTGTGGAAGAAACAATACTTTTCACTGTATGCTAATACATGTGACAATAATAAATCAAATCAAATCAAATGTTGTAAATGATAAAAGCAAAGTACATTTTAACAGGAAGATATTCGAGCTTTATGACTGAGATCTTCGTGCCATGGGAGAAGGGACAGAGGAGAACTCAGGTTCTGGGTGTTTTGACTATTATTTCCCTGAACGTTTGTGCAAGATGCTGAAAGCTGCTGAAACAGGCTTGATTTGGAGAGCACTCAGTAATCATGCTCCAGACCTCCTTAAACTGTTCAGAATGGCATGACTAATTTGCCCATGTGAACAGTGGCGCAATCAGGAGTACGGAACGGTGGGGGTGGGGAGGGAAGAGGTCTCAGAAAATATTGCAGACCCCTCTTAGCTTGCACGCAGACGTTTATATGACTGCGGTGGCAGTTTAGGGGAGGGGGTGTTGTTTGACAATAAAATAGAGTGCTGCATAGAAAATCTTGAAAATTCCACATCAGCTTTTGTATTCTTTAGCCTATTTTGGAAAAAAAAATGACAGCCTGACTTTTGCTTGCCTTGAATTCTGCAGTATGCTGCAGCGGAGGTGGGGAAGGGGGTGGGAGTGGGGAGGGATGTTAGTCCATGTAGAAATAACTAATAAGAGCAGCCTCAAAGCCTTGAATCTTAGCAAAATGCGGCTGAATTTGAAAAGGGGAGATTGACTGTGTCAAAAATATTCCTCAATGACACACACAAGAGAGAGGGAGAGAGTGGGGGGAATCTAATTTGTTTTCTGCCTATAGACACTCATAAATTAAGTTGTTGTCTGGTAAAGGTTGCAAAATATTTGTTTGATATGAAGGTCATTGAATAATTTATGCATTATTTAATAATGCAGTAAACCAGGGAGAGTTCAGTACGACAAGCATGCTACACTCTAGTTTCTGTTGCCAAATAAACATGATATTTAATGGCATTTGAATAGGTAAGAAAAACGCCTTTCCCACCTAAAGAGTTACAAGAATTAAATTCTTTTCCGCTTCCTAATGAAAAAGGATTAGTTGCTGCGGTGCAAATCGCCCAAGCAGGAGGACAAAAGCTTGATAGAGACAGTCTTTTTTTTTGACAGGTCAGCATTCAAATATTTATGGAGTTGTGAGCAGATGCGATTTTTCTGTCTGTGATCTAGCTACATCTTTTTATTCTCTCTCTCCCTGGCTTGTGCGGCTTGACATCAATATTCCCTCAATCTCGGGCGAGCTGAGCTGAATACTGTGTTAAGAAGGTCTGGCTGCAGCCACTTTCATTCTGGTTGAAGGGAAAGTGGGGGTGGGGGTGGAGGTGGGGGGGGTTGGGAGAGCAAAGGGGGTTGGAAGCAGAGTTCCTCAAGTGTAACTAATCCGACAGGACAGCTCCTGCTTATTATAGAACCATCGCTGATAATAAAATCTGAATCAAACTGTGGATTGAAAGCCACTTGAGATCTTTCCCTCTTTAATTTTTAACGTTATGAAAGCACTTGACACGAAGGTGGATCCTATATCACCAGTTTGCGTGCAAGTACTTACTTAAGCAATACAGTGCACCCGAATCCGCGCTCTGCTCTGGACATTTCAGGTGAGCACCCGTGTAAAGGCAACTAATTATGATGTTCCATTACTCTCCTCTAACTGTCACAATTGGTCCTAAGTGGTCATGAGTGATTTATTCAATTAGTTTTCACAAGACTAAGTTATGACAAATTTATGTTTTGGCTGCAGGAAACTGGTAGCAATCACGAAACCACCAAAACATCAAAACAGAAGGGAGTGCTCCTGTTAACATGCAGTCAGCTGAAATCCCAGCACTGAGAATAGGTCTCACGAACACACAGCAGCTGAGCTGGAAGGCTGAGCCTCGGCAAAGCATTGCCCTGCAAGCCAGCGGGCATCTCGGCTTGCACTGGCTTGAAGCCACCGCTACTCAAGCCTGATTTTTACTCCCCTTCATTCGAAGCAGTTTGCTTTGGAGGCGCAGAATTTAATAAGCCCAGCTTCAATTCTTTTCCTTTGCTCCTGCACCCCCCCCCCCCCCCCCCCCGCATAGCTCCTAAATGCAATTCGGTCCAGTGGGAGGAGGGACTGAGTTTGATGGCCTTGTCCTTCTACAGCGATTGAATCCTGTAAATAACTCGGCGCAAGACTTCCGCAACATTGATTTATCTTATTTTTACTATTGAGTATCTGGTGCCTTACTGCTCTTATTATCATTAACTACCTTTCCTTAGAACCTTCTCAGTGGATCGTAATTCTCTCAGAGGTCTCCTCATCTCCTCCCCAACTTCACCTCAGGGTCAATCTTGAAATTTATTTTGAAAGTAAGAATGTGCAAAAGGAATCCAGCGTTGGATGTAATGCCCTTCCAACAGTGTTTTGCACGTTGGTATTTAGTGGGACACATATCTATTTCGTTTCTTACTTCATTACTTATTCTTTCCCCCCTCCTTTTATAGAATCATAGATTGGTTAGAGGAGGGTATTCGGCCCATCATTTTGGTGTCAGCTCTCTGGTTCCAGGTACTCTGCCGCCTTTACCCCTTAGCCCCGCAGTTGTTTCTATTTCAGTTGATCATCCTTTTGAAAGCCATGACTGAATCCGCCTCCACCACTCTCTGGGGCAGTGCCATCCCCAAGTTATTCAAGGGCCAAGAGGATGGCAAGAAGCCCAGTTTTCAGCAGTTTGCCAAAGCTGCCCACTAGGCAGCCATAGAAAGTGGCATTGTTTGTCACTGTCGTTCGACGGAAACAACATTGTGCAGTTCTAAGAAGAATGCCTGTCTCGACTTCATTGTCCCCAAAGCTCATGCTGTCGGACTATCAGCAGGATGTGGAGTAGGCTCAAGATGTATGCTCAAGCTAATTAATGACATGGTTGATACAGCAACATCTGGCAGCACCTAAGGCCATACTACTGCAACATACAAGCTCGATGTAAACTTGGAACCATGCTGATATTGGGCCGGATTTTGCTGCCGCATTCGCCCCAAAACCGGAAAATCCCACCCGAGGTCAATGGACCTTTGATTTGATTTCATTTTGATTTGATTTATTATTGTCACGTGTATTAGTATACAGTGAAACGTATTGTTTCTTACACACTATACAGACAAAGCATACTGTTCATAGAGAAGGAAATGAGAGAGTGCAGAATATAGTGTTACAGTCATAACGAAGGTGTACAGAAAGATCAACTTAGTGCAAGGTAGGTCCATTCAAAATGCTGATGGCAGCAGGGAAGAAGCTATTCTTGAGTCAGTTGCTACGTGACCTCAGACTTTTATATATTTTTCCCGACGGAAGAAAGTGAAAGAGAGAATGTCCGGGGTGCGTGGGGTCCTTAATTATGCTGGCTGCTTTGCCGAGGCAGCGGGAAGTGTAGACAGAGTCAATGGATGGGAGGCTGGTTTGCATGATGGATTGGGCTACATTCACGATATTTTGTAGTTTCTTGCAGTAAGCTGTGATACAACCAGAAAGAATGCTTTCTATGTTACATCTATAAAAGTTGGTGAGAGTTGTAGCTGACATGCCAAATTTCCTTAGTCTTCTGAGAAAGTAGAGGCGTTGGTGAGCTTTCTTAACTATAGTGTCGGCATGGGAGGACCAGGACAGGTTGTTGGTGATCTGGGTACCTAAAAACATGAAGCTCTCGACCCTTTCTACTTTGTCCCCATTGATGTAGACAGGGTCATGTTCTCCTTTACGCTTCCTGAAGTTGATGACAATCTCCTTTGTTTTGTTGGCATTGAGGGAGAGATTATTGTCACTGCACCAGTTCACCAGATTCTCTATCTCATTCCTGTACTCTACCTCATCATTGTTTGAGATCCAACCCACTACGGTGGTGTCATCAGCAAACTTGAAAATCGAATTGGAGGGGAATTTGGCCGCACAGTTATAGGTGTATAAGGAGTGTAGTAGGGGGCTAAGAACTTTTTCATGTTTTCCCCCTTCCCACCCACTATGATTCCCATGGCGGGTGGGACTGCAAAATTCTCCCCTTAAAGATTCCAGTTGTGGCTCTGTCCACACCACAAAACCCACCCATATAAAATAGGTGAATTGAAGTCCCACAACCAGGCTTGCATATGTGTAAAGCTTAGAGTGAGATGGAGGTTTCTGTTGAAAGATTTAAAAAAGAAAAGTTTTTTGTATTTTAATTCCATCTTGCCGAAGTTAGCTTCATCTTTCACTGAACTGCTTACTCCAATTCAGGGTTGCGGGGAGACGGAATTTATCCTGACAGACACTGGATGCTAGGCAGAATACACCCAGGGTGAGATGCCAGTCTATCACAGTGCACACACTCACGCAGACAAACTGAGGGGCAATTTAGCATGACCAATCCATCTAACCTGCATGACTTTGGACTGAGAGGAAACCAGAGCACCCGGAGGAAACCCATGCAGGCATGGGGAGAACATGCAAATTCCACACAGATGGGGAGGCAGTGGCATAGTGGTATTGTCGCCACACTAGTAATCCAGAGACCCAGGGTAATTCTCTGGAGAGCAGGGTTCAAATCCCACCATGGTAGGTGGTCAAAAATCTAGAATTAAAAGTCTAATTAATGATGACCATGGAACCAGTTGCTTGTCATGAAAACCCATCTGGTTCATTAATTTAGGGAAGGAAATCCGCCATCATTGCACAGTCTGGCCGACATGTGACTCCAGATCCATAGCAATGTGGTTGACTCTCAACTATCCTCAGGGATGCGCAATAAATGCTGGCCCAGCCAACGATGCCCACATTCGATGAATGAATTTTAAAAAGTCACCCAAAGTTGGACTCGAACCAAGGTCCCTGGAGCTGTGGGGTGGCAGTGCTAACCATTGTGCCACCATGCCAGCCTCTCAACTAGCTTAATGCATTACTTAATTTTCAATTATTTCACTCTGTTCCCAACAATATTTTTCATTAATGTCCATGGTTGCCGCTAGACTTCAAATATTGCCCACACAAAGGCTTATTCCTGTAAAGGTTCCAAAAGCAATGGAAAATTGATGTGAGGAAGAAATAAATATCGGTGGGGGAACTGGGTAGTACCTACTCTGCTTTAAAATGGCAGCATGGAACTTTTCACCTCTACCTGAAAGGGCAGATGGAGTCTTGGTTTAATGTCTGGTGGATGTATCTGAAGGGATATTGCAGGGGAGAGACCTGTCCTCACAGGTTTTAAATTCCCAAGATAAGCTACCATAGAACTGAACCATCTGCTGAGCAATGACCTGCCAACAACATTTGGATCAAGGACAACTTCTTCTGTACAAGTGAAGGTTGCCACAGCATAAAGCTTTTATGCTTTTGGATGGAGGGGACCTGTGCCATGTCAGAAGCAAAAATGGGCCTGTAATTGTATAATGCCCTTCATGGCATCAGATAATGCACTTTTGAAAGATAGTCACTTTCATAATATAGGATATGGAGCAATCACTTTGTAAAGAGCAAGCCCCCACACAAAGAGGAACATGATAATCAGTTAATCTGTCTGAGGACCAGATTATCAGCAAGTGTGTAATGTGCATGTATATCTGCAGATGACACTCTCAGACTTTCAAGGGGCAGCATTAAACCCTCATGACTTGTCCTCCGAAAAAGAGATGAAAGTCAACAGAACAGAAATCTTTCACTTGGTGTCAGGCTCTCCTCCAATGCAAAGCCAATGGATGGGACGCTCCAGCCATTCACGGCCCGCCACTGCCAGCGAGAACGGAGAATTTGGCACTCAGCCGAATCTCCGCTCACTGCAGCGGGACGGGAGAAGAATCTGGCCCATGGTTTCCTTTCGAGCATCAGGACTCTTTCCATTATCCCAGAGTGTTCGTGAACTGAAAGGACTTGTGTTCAATTATTGGTCAGAAGGCATCTGACCAGAGGCACAATTTTATGGTAAGTGGCAAGAGAACCAGAGGGGATTTGAGAAAACATTTTTTTCACTCGGGGGTGCTGAGAAACTAGAATTCACTGCCTGGGACGGTAGTCAAGGCCGGAAACCTTACAAACTTTAAAAAGTATTTGAATGAGCACTTGAAACATCACAATATTCAAGGATATGGGACAAGTGCTGGAAAATGGGATCAGTGCGACTTGAGTGATATTTATTGTCGGGGTGCAGACTCAATTGGCCAAAGGGCCTTCTTTGCACTATACAACTCGATGGGCCCAATTTAACCATCGCGTTGCACCCATTTTCGGGCGTAAAAACTTGGCAAAGTTAGGCGTGAGGCGAGTAGCGCCTCTGCGCCGGTTCCCCCTTTACCAAGGCCCGAAAAAGGCCGCGATCGGGACCGTGCCCGTGGCCATTTAAATGCATTTGAATTGACTTAATGGGCTGCATGGCCAACTTTACCAGCACTTTCCCCCTTTACCACCGCGTTTGCCCATTCAGATTTGACGCGAAACAGACATGCTCTGCAAAAGTCCGATTCGGGCGTTCCAGTTAGTGAGGAGGTAGGTGCCGAACATCCGACAGCTCTCTGCTTGAGATCGGTGGGATGGGGGGCGGTGGGAGAGGGGTGAGAGGGGGTTTCCACTGTCACTCTGCCTGAGATTGGTGGGGGGGGAAGGGAGGGAGGGGTCTGCGATCGGTCTGGATGGCAGAGGGTGTGGGGGGATAAGGGGGTCAGTAATGTTGTGGGGGTGGGGCAATGTCTGTGGGGTCAGGGGGGAGGCATTATCCGGCCCGGAAGGGATGTGGCAGGGGAGCAGCATTCTATTTTTTTTGTCTGCGCATGCGCAGTTGAAGGCGCTGATCGGAGCTACAGGATTACGGGCGTGTTAAGCCCCGCCCACAGGCTTGTGCAGCACGATTCGGACTCGCTGATATTTTTTCAGGCTGTGTGAGTACGGGGGCGCCTGAGAACGGGTCTAAAAGTCGGATCTGAAACACTCCCAGTTTCAAGCCCGCCCAGCACTTAGAATCAAAATGGCAAAATAGGGCCCTATAACTCTATAACAGAGCAATATCATTGTGCAGTGGGAAACAGGAATGATGGCTTCATTGTGTGCCACTCTATTAGGACTGCATTGCTTGAAGAGAAGAAATACTGGATGGTTGGCTTATGGAGAAAGGAGTTATCCTTGTCCATTGCTGCTGATCTCGTCCAGAAGCCTGTGACAGCAGGATGCCACAATCTGTCTGACCAACTAATTGCTATCCCCTGCCATCACCTTCAAGAAAGGTTTTGCTGTTCAGCTTCGGCACAATGAATGCCTGCCAGACTGCAAATTACAATCCCTGAATTGGGGTCTCCCTTGGAAGAGGAATTCCAAATATGGATTGGTACCATGGTTAATGGACTCCACAAGCACAGAATGCAAAAGTGAGGAGGGCTCTGACATTTGCCTTTCTCCCCATTTAACAGATTTAATTAGAAGGGGTATAGTTGACTGCATTAAGTTGTCTACCTGTAACTGGCAGCTATATTTTGACAGGAGGGGTGTTTTTGGGCTCCGAGGGAGACCACCTCCTTTGGTAGGACAGCACCTACAAGTCTACAGTGTTACAAGTGGCAATTTTGAACATTCATCTCCCCTGTAAAATGAATCATCAGTACAGAGTCCTGTGACCATCACAACTGCTCCTTCAGTACTGAGCCCATGTGTCAATGTGTTTTATGGTCCCTGACCAAGTGTTCTTTAGGCACACTGAAAAAGCTCGACACCATCCAGGATAAATGCCAATCTCCTGGCAAACGTTTCCTGTGCTATCAGCAAATGTGGTGCAGTTAGCACCCTGAGCTGTATGGCATAGATGTATTTGCAGAGTGGACATCTCAATTCATTTATGCACAGAATCACAGGATTGGTATGGGGCAGAAAGAGGCCATTTTGCCCCATTGGCTGCACCGGCTCTCCAAAAGAGTATTTTGACTTTCCCTGTGTCCCTGCAGATTACCATCCTCACAAAGTGCTGGCTTTACTTTCCGCTCCTTTCCAGTGCAGGGATGTCTTTTCTTTCCATTTCAAACTTACATCTTCCTTCACAGCTAAATAGGCAATTTGCAATTGTTTACCATTTAGTTTCACTGTGAATGAGTCTAATTTTTCATTGTATTTTTACGTTAAGAATATAACATGAGCAAATTCAATTGTCACAAGGATATGGTGACACAATGCCGGGGTGGAGTTGGGGGGGCGGGGGGGGGGGGGGGGAGGGAGGGGGGGGACCTGGGGGGGATTTTCTCATCCTGTCCGCCACGGGAATCATAGCGAGCGGGGAGCAGACCATGCAAAGGTCCCTTGACCTCAGGCGGAATTTTCCAGTTTTGGGGTGAGCGCAGCCGGAAATTCCCACCCAATAACTTACAACCCTTCCACCTCTGGAATCTGGTTTAAATCCAGCCCAGTTAAAGTTAATGAAGGTTCTCTCAGAAGTTTGAGGCTTGAAAATGGAACGTGTTTGGTCAATCTTCATCCTTTCATACGCAACTGTCCATTCACCAAATTTCTTGGGTTAATATTCTTCTATTTTATGTTTAGCACTGACAACAGATTGCAATATTTTGATAAAGTAATTGCAATGCAATTTCTCATTCAATTTTTAAAATAAATATTGTATAGTAGCAGGAAACATCATTATGGGCGGGGTTTTGCAGCCTCGTTCATCCTGAAACCGTAAAATCCCACCTTAGGTCAACCACCCTTTCCATGATCCATCCCGCGTCCACTCCGATTCCCATGGCGGTCGGAATTATAAAATTCTGGCCATTATAAAAAAATTTGGAAATGAGCTTTGTCTAAAGTTAAAGTCAATTTATTAGTCAAAAGTAGGCTTACATTCACACTGCAATGAAGTTACTGTGGAAATTCCCTAGTCGCCACACTCCGGTGCCTGTTTGGATACACTGAAGGAGAATTTAGCATGGCCAATGCACCTAACCAGCACATCTTTTGGACTGTGGGAAGAAACTGGCGTACCCAGAGGAAACCCACGCAGATATGTGGAGAACGTGCGGACTCCTCACAGACAGTGACCCAAGCCAGGAATTGAAACTAGGTCCCTGGCACTTTGAGACAGCAGTGCTAATCACTGTGCCACCATGCTGCCCAGAGCATCTGCCCAAGTTGTTTTAATGACTTCCACAGGGTCTGAAATGGGGTCATCAGTTTGCCAAAGAGAAGACTTACCAAACTTCCATCTCTGTGAAAGGATTTGCAAACATCCTGCCGAGGAAATCTTCTTGTTATGTTTAAAATGATGCCAACACATAGCAACCAGAGGAAATCTATCCTTGTGATAGTGATCAGGAGTAGGATATTTTCCTCTGCCCAGGCTAGGAGCACTGAAGTAAACCGTAGCACTCGTTGAGATCAGTTAATTAAGCACAGATCAATGTTCAAACCCAGGCTTGAAATGCATCTAGTACATTGCTTACACAAGAGCTTTTTCCTGAGAGGAATTAATTCTGTAGTGATCCCACTCCAGAATAAAAAAAACACTTCATATCACTGTGGCAGGCAATAAAATCCAGAGTAAACAGCCTTTTGGAATCCCTCCAAAGCCTGAAGGCACACTAACAGGGTAGCAGAAGTGAGGACATAAAACTTCACCTTTTGAAGCCTCTTAAAGGTTTAAAGACCCATTCAACCCATTACCTGAAATTTAATTTGGTGCTTTGCTGGAGAAACAGTGTAAATAGACCAGCTCTCTGTGATTATAACAAATGCCGCCTGATGTGATTGCATGCCCAACCACAAGTATAAATGACACATTAGAACAGTTTGGGCAAAGTGACAGTCGGATTTATTGGATGAAGTCAGCTACACATTAGCTGAAAGAAACAGAATCAGTTTCAAGCTACACCATTGTAATATATGGTGTCTGTCAATTTGTTCTTGTAACGGGCCAATGAAAGTATATCTGCAATCATCAGAAACTGGTGAGTTAAGCATTTGGACTGTGCTTCTGGTGCTGTTGACTGAGTCATTTATATTTTGTGTGTTTCTCAAGGTGAAGGATGCTCGTGCTAGGGAATGGAACATTTTCCATTCCAGGTACCCCATTGTCAACATCAAGCACCCCACAGATCTGGTATATAGAAACATAGAAACGTGAAGCAGAAGTAGGCCATTCGGCCCTTAGAACTGCTCCGCCATTCATTATGATCATAGCTGATCATCAAATTCAATATCCTGATTCCCCCCCTTCCCCCCATATCCCTTGATCCCTTTAGCCCCAAGAGCTATGTGATGTTGGTGTATATTTAAGACGGTTTTTTAAAAAATCATGGTCATAGCCTTGGGTGATGTCATTGCTGGGAGGAGGAAACAAACAATTGTGGGCAAGTCAAGTGACCAAAGTTTTTCAGTTTTCAGTTTTGTTTTGGCTGCAGTGTTAGAAGCAAGCTGGATAAGAAGTCTTTTTCTCTCTCTGCTTTATTTTGAAAATTTTAGCTGAAGGAAATACTTGTTGCCATGCTGCAGTAAAGAATCTGTGCTTTGGTGTTTTGGGGAGCTGATCTGACTGCAAATTGCTCTGAGCTTTCAAGATCATTTGAAATCAGCATTCAACCCAAGGAACTGGATTCCAGTATCATGTGAGCTTTAGCCTGTGCAGTGATCAATCTGTTTAAAGGGTTTTGTTTATTGGATTTTGGTTTTGATTGGAACATCTGATATATATTGACTAAGGGTTATACATTATTGGGGTTGTTTTGTTTTCGCTTGTAATTGATAAAAGTTATCGCTAATTTTCATTCCGTATATGTTAACTATATTTTAAAATAAACTTTGTTTGACAAAAGCGCCCTAGAAGGTCATTTGAATCACACCTGAAATGGAACATATCATGCTTATCCTAGCCAAATTTAAGATGCAAAACTTATGATTCAGATAGGCTTCATAAAATAATTTGGAGTTCCTAACCTGAACCATAACAGCTATATCTAATTTCTTCTTGAAATCAGACAGCCATATTGGCCTCAACTACTTTCTGCGGTAGTGAATTCCACACATTCACCACTCTCTGGGTGAAGAAATTTCTCCTCACTTAATCATATCACAGCTAAATGGAGGTGAAAGCTCTCCCCCAAAGAGATTTCTTAGCGCTAACCTCAGAAAGATACTCCCTCGCTGCAACAGTTGTTACATTTTTCCCAATTCTGACATGAGCCATTGCGTAGATTCTCTAAATAAGATTGTGAATGCAATGTCGATGTTGGTTGTAAATTGGTGCAGTTCTGTGTTATGGACCCATGCTCAAACTATCTGAACAAACTCGGTCCACATTGAACTTTACAGTCAGGAAACCTGTATCCCATCAGCTGCTCAATGTGATACTAAATGTCAGATGTGAAAGAGCGGTGTTTAACACATTTCAACATCCATTCTCTCAAATAGATGATTTCTCCTATAAATTTAATCAACATGAGTTAGATTTTTTACATAAGTTGCTTCCAACAACAGTGTATTATCAATCACAGAATCACAGTATTGTTATGGTGCAGAAGGAGGCTATTTGGCCCATCGTCTCTGCACCAGCTCTCCAAATAAGCATCGTGACTTTGTGCTATCTTCTGCCTTTTGCCCATACCTTTGCACATTCATTTTATTCAAATAATCATCTAATGCCGTCTTGACTGCCTCCACCACAGTTCCAGGCAGTGCAATCCAGACCTGAACCACCCGCTTTGTGAAAAAGATATTACCCACAGCAGATTTGCCTCTTTTGCAAGTCACTTTGAACCCGCGCCCTCTCATTCTCAATCTTTGATTTTGAACATCTCTACCAAATCGCAATCCAGATTGGTGTAACTGAAATTGATTAAGTAATGCCACTTCACTCACTCTAGTTTCTTTTGAGGGGAGGGATTCATTGAAGTAAGTTTCAATGGAGGCTTTGTAAAGTGGTGAGCCATGACAGCCTTTAGATTCTGAGACATTGTGGCAACTCTTTTTAGTGGGGTGCTAATTTATTGGTTTGATGGAGGCAGTGCAGCTGATCAGAGCTCCTTTGATGATTTAGTCGATTAAAGTACCACCTAACATGGTAATGAGCTGTAGAAACCTGTGGGGAATGGGTCCCCAAATAAAACTGCTGGCCTGTTCTGAGTTAAGTAGTCATATTGGGACACCACAACTGAAAAGATCCAGCAAGGATTCACATTCCTGATGGTAGTACATGATCGTAGCTGGTTTAGGTTCTCAGTGAAGACTGCCTACCCTTTATTACGATGTTGCTCATACTAAAATGGTCTGCTGGCACTTAACAGGGGAATTTTAACCAAACTCACTGGACAGGAAATCCGCATTATTAGGTGGAACACCAGTTCCGCACCCCACCCAATATTAACTTCCATTGACTTCAATGGAGAGTAAAATAGGGTGGGATGTCAAACCAATGTTAAATCCAACCCTGTGAGATCCTACCCAATGAACTCAGTTAAAATGATCTCCTCAGTGCATGGGCTAACACTGAAAGGCTTGCTACTTGGGCATTTACCAGAAGGATCCACAGAGCCAAGTCTCATTTGGCAGGGTTTGAATTACTCGTTTCATTTACTTAAAAGATGGAAGTTATTTATTTTGTGATTAATGAAGAGCGTTGATTCCTTTGATGGGGAAGAATTAGGTTATTCTATTGTATAGAATTGTATGTCTGAAAAGAGTTATTTCTTTAGGGAAATTCAATATTCTGTACTGCCATTCATTCTTCTTTTGTGAATTCTTCTATCTGAAGTTTTCTTCTGTCTTGAAAAAACATTTCATCAAAGGAGTCAGCGGAAGTATTGGTTTTTGACACTGATAGGGTTAAAACAGGTGTTTAAAACAGCAGAGTGTGTGTTTCTGAAAGATGGGCCTCGCACAGACAAAAGCTTACACCTGTATTTCATGCTCTGCTCGAAGAATATAATATGTAAAGTTTTGTGAGGAGATGAAACTAACTGGATTTGGAGTATCAGAAATAAGACCTTTATTTATTCGAGCTTACAGAGAGTTTCTTTTTCTCCAATCATGCGACTGAGAGCAACAGAGAGCATGAATGACCGATTGCAGATTCTCTCAATGTAGGACTATTGGTATTATTGGAGAAAGGCATTTTGTAGAAGCTTTCTGTCTTGCACTCATCAGGACAATCACGCAAATATCACATGGGGGGAAACAACAACTTTATACTGTTTGAGAAAATGGTGCTGATTGGTTAGCAAGCGGACTCTGATTGGTAGAGGCATTGCCATGGAGAATGCACCAGTTGATGGTGACTGATGGTTAACGTCCAAAATGAAATTGTCTGAAATTTAGGCTAGGCAGCTTGATTCTGATTGGTCAAGTCATTGCCCTGAGGAAGAGCTATCACTTATTTTGTTTAGCTGAAATAGGCACAATGTGTGTACGTGTTCTGTTTGTCTGCAAAGAGTAAGACCCTGTGTATTAATATAGGCAGCTTCCAGTACACACAAACATGCTACATTATGAGCCCGACTGACAATCTGTCAGCAGGCAGGGCTAAATGTAGCAAAGCCAAGGAATAGAGTAGATAATCCCTGTCCCTGTAGTCTAGCTGCCATTTATGTTTTTCAAGTTTGGGAGGTGATACATTCTATCAGACTGTGACCCAACACCAAAAAGAACATTGAATTTAGATTGAATTTTAACAAATGGAAACATCCCACTTTACAAATGTGGAAGAAAAACAAATGCCAAGCCAAGGATAGAGTGACAGAAGGTAAGGTGGATAAACATTACTTAGTATAGACATATGGACAAATGGGGAATGGAGGGATATAAGCGGTTTGTCTAGATAGGTAAACATGATCGGTGCAGGCTTGGAGGGCTGAAGGGCCTGTTCCTGTGCTCTATTGTTCTTTGTTCTTTGTTCTAGTACAGGCTATATACATTTACAATTTTATTTGCCTCCTCAATATCAAGAAAACATAAATGTTTCCTTTACATAATTAACTTTTGTAACATGGTCACTCCCTTCTCAGATTATAATGCGATCACATTGATCACCTTTCTACCTTTCGCTGCCTCAGACTGACTAATTTCCTGTTGTAAGTCAAATGGCTTCAAAACATCCCGAAACAAAAGGAAATTGTAAGAAGATATTCATCACAAATCCAAATTTAGGGTGGTCGGACTGTCTCAGGATTCAAAGAAAAGTTTGTCCAAATATTTACAACCGTCAACAAATATGCACTGTTGGCAGCCTCACGGGAGGCTTAAATTGAATGGAATGTGACCTACTTTCTTCCTGAGAAACTCATTGATCTGTTCTAACCAGTTTGATCACCCAATGATTAAAGAAAATTAAAAGTTGTTCTGACCACTCTCAGGGATACTCCAGCGAGATTAGGTTTAAGTCCTGCATCTAAAATGGATGATCATATTAATCTACTCTTTGCTTCATACGGGAACAACCTACATAGGAACCACGGAAGAAGATAGTTTGGCCGAAGACAATTGCTGGGGATCTCATACAATGATGTTCTGGAGCTGAAATTACAGACAACTACAACTATTTTCATTTGTGTCAGATATGATTCTGGACTGTGGACTGAATTCCTTTTGACTCCGTTTTGCTTTGTGGTATCATATGTGGTCAGATGCTGCCCTGATGTCAAGGACAGTGACTTAAGAAGCAATTAGATATTCACTGGCACAGCCAGAAAATCCAAGGCTGAGGCCAACCACTGGAAAATAGGATTTGTGTAGTCAGATCTTTGTTAACTGGCATTGACATGATGGGCTGAATGGCCTCCCTCTCTGCAGTACATAGTATCCCGCTACATTGTAGTTGCTCTTCTTCTCTGATGGCTATAGAGCAGGTGCTGGAAAATGTGATTAGAATAGATAGGTGCCTGATGGCCAATGCTGACACGATGAGCTGAAGAGCCTCTTTCTGTGCTGTAGCTATGACTCCTGGCAAATCAGTTATCTGTCCTCTTCATGAAATGATACATTGCTTCTTAACTTGTTCACATGTTGGTGTTTGGAATGTCAGACTGTAAACTATATTTTCCACAGCTTGAAAGAAAACAGTTCGCAGGGACCAATTATATTCGATTTGATTTGATTTATTATTGACACCTGTATTGGGATACAGTGAAAAGTATTGTTTCTTGCACGCTGTATAGACAAAACACACCGTTTGTAGAGTATATAGGGGAGACAGAAAGGAGAGGGTTCAGAATATAGTGTTACAGTCATAGATAGGGTGTAGAGAAAGATCAGCTTCATATATAATCGGTCCATTCAAAAGTCTGATGGCAGCAGGGAAGAAGCTGTTCTTGAGTTGGTTGGTACGTGACCTCATACTTTTTGTATCTTTTTTCCGATGGAAGAAGGTGGAGGAGAATATGTCCGAGGTGCGTGGGTCCTTGACTATGCTGGCTGCTTTTGTAAGGCAGCAGGAAGTGTAGATAGAGTCAATGGATGGGAGACAGGAACAGAAAAATGCTGGAAAATCTCAGCAGGTCTGACAGCATCTGTGGAGAGAGAATAGAGCCAACGTTTTGAGTCTAGATGACCCTTCATCAGAGGGATGGAAGGTTGGTTTGCGTGACTGGGCTACGTTCACAACCCTTTCTTGTTCCTTGCAGTCTTGGTCAGAGCCAGAAACATACAAGGCTGTGATACATCTGAAAAGGATGCTTTCTGTAAAAATTGTAAAAACCTTTCAAAATATTCCTATGTATCCAGTGACCTACCTAAGATTTTTTTCTTATTCTGCATTTTATTTCATTTTAGATTGTCCACTGAGTAAATGATCATAACTCAGCCTGGTCATCTGCCCACTCAGTGTTCCAGAAGTGTTAGAAATCAGGAGTTGAACCTTTGACTGATTTTCCCTGCTTGAGTATGAGGGCACTGTGCAGAACTAATGCGTTCCTGGTACTGGCCTGCATGAGATCAGCTAATCTGGTACAGACTAGAGTGATGTGGAAATGCCGGCGTTGGACTGGGGTAAGCACAGTACGAAGTCTCACAACACCAGGTTAAAGTCCAACAGGTTTATTTGGTAGCAAATACCATAAGCTTTCGGAGCTTGCTGCTCCTTCGTCAGATGGAGTGCTCTCTGTTCTCTGAGTTAAAGTCTCTGGTCCTCTGTTCTCTGACACAGAAAGGTTCTGTGTCTGTGCACTGTTGGAGAACAGAGACCACTCCATCTGACGAAGGAGCAGCAAGCTCCGAAAGCTTATGGTATTTGCTACCAAATAAACCTGTTGGACTTTAACCTGGTGTTGTGAGACTTCTTACAGACTAGAGTGTCAACCCATTTCAATACCACCAAAGGTCTTATTATCTCCTATTGTATTATGCAGAATGTTTACTCATTGCCAATCTTTAAAGGATCAATAATATTTAAATCAACTGCTTCTAAACAGCAACAATATATAGTTTTCAAAACGCTTGGGAATTTTCTCAATGCGTAAAGATTTGTACACTTTCTTTGACAAGAAGTTGGGTGTAAATATATATGTTCCATTTACATGGGCAATCTCTCATCCAATTTTCACTTTATAGTTTAGACTTCATTCTGCGATCCTACACTCCCAGTTGGGAGCTATGGTCACAGGAAGTGTGAATTGGAAAATGGGAGCTACAAAGTGCCTTCCACCCACACTCCCTTCAAGCACAACCTACTCTCAAGATATGCACGAACAACAAAGGTGAACTTGGTATTAGTAATTGATCACTTGTCAATGGGATCAGAACATGCCCCATTGAGGTGGCACAGTGGCACAATGGTTAGCACTGCTGCCTCGCAGCGCCAAGGCCCTGTGTTCAATTCCAGCTTCGGGTCACTGTCTGTGTGGAGTAGGCACATTCTTCCCATGTCTGCGTGGGTTTCCTCCAGGTGTCCCGGATTCCTCCCACAGTCCAAAGATGTGCAGGTTAGGTGGATTGGCAGTGCTAAATTGCCCCTTAGTGTACCAAGATATGTAGGGTTGGGGGATTAAATCTGTGGGGTTACGGGATTAGGGTGTGGGTAAGATGCTCTGTTGGAGAGTCAGTGCAGACTCAAGAGGCCGAATGGCCTGCTTCTGCACTGAGAGATTCTATGATTCTATAAGGTGAATTAAAATATCTTCAAGGGTTAATCCCCATATGGCTCCTATTTGGATTGATTCGAATCCACATGACAATTCAACAGCAAACACTTCCAAAAGTTTCCCTAACAGAAGCAAATTTTTCCTTCTCAGCTGAATAAATTGTTCGAGACTTTAACTAAAATCTCATTCTCTTTTGCATTAAACACGGAAACCAAGTCAGATCAACATATTTCGACAGCCGTTGATCTGGAGTTTGCTGCCATGCAGAAACATGACTCTGGCATCCTGATGAAGTCTTGGGAGTGAAGCTTAAACAGTTTAAGTTATCCACATTTCCAAGATTGTTAAGATGCCAGGAACCCTAATATTAAACACGATTCATTTGTTTGCGGCAGGTGAGTACAGCGCGACGGGAACTGATGTGGCTATCAAGTCCATCAGTGCTTACAACCGCAGATGGCTGCAAACACATACCAGGATAAGGGATGTAAGGGCATTCAGGTTGACAATTTGTCAGGTATAATGGCATGCTGAGTAATAGGAAGAAGCAGTCCTTAGCCTTTTGTGCCCCGTTTAGAAATGTGCCTGATCAGAATCATAGCATGTTTCCTTTCTTTCTCGGTATGCAGTCCAGAAAGATCAAAAAGGAGTTTGGACAATATAAAATAAATCAAATAAATTGATCTGATGGCCCCAATCCCTGAAATTACATGTTATTGCAAATCACTCTGCTTCATGTCAGAGTGAATCTAGGCAGAAAAAGTCCAGAGGTTAATAGACATTTAAACTATAACCACCACACCTAGTTGAAAAAATGAGAGCCATTCACAACACTGGCTGATAGAGTTACATCTCTCTCCCAAAGTTGGCACTGAAAGGAGCTCTGAATAATAGCATTTGACATTTTGTTAACATTCACTTCCTTTGAATTCCTGTCGCTATTGTTGTCGGCATTCAGAGCTTTAGTAATTTTAGAGAAATATGTACATGTTCTTGGTAATAACTTGATACACGGAAAATTGGAACAATGTGCTTTTGAGCAGCACTTAATCTTTTCCAATTGGCAGCTGCCCCAGGCTGGGCTGTTAACCCTGTGCTTATTGGCTCCCTTTGCAGTATTATCTAAGGACATGTTGTTTTATTTTAAAATTAATTCCTATTGGCCTTGCAGTGGTACATTTGAGCACGATTATTGTGTGTGCAGCTGTAACACAAATGCCAACATGAGACTAGTGTCCATGGAGTCCAAGACTCAGTCAGAAAATCGGAGTTATACTGTCAGCTACACCTTGTGCTTAGAGACAAGCGAGCTGTGAGCCCACGAGTTTGGATACTTATGAAGAATGCCCCTGGTGATTCAGGAAAGGTTGCTTATAAGACTCCCTCAAAGAGTGCTTCCAAAGAGCCACTTTCCACTCATTGTCTGGTGCAAACTCCAAGTACTGTGAGATTATCAACTACAACTAGGCGACACGATGGCACAGTGGTTAGCACTGCTGCTTACTGTGCCTCACAGCACCAGGGACCTAGGTTTAATTCTGGCCTCAGTGACTGTCTGCGTGAAATTTGCACATTCTCCCCGTGTCTGCGTGGGTTTCCTCCGGGTGCTCCGGTTTCCTCCCACACTCCAAAAACGTGCAGGTTAGGTTGATTGACCATGCAAAATTTCCGCTTAGTGTTAGTGGAATAGCAGGGTAAATATGTGGGATTACAGACATCGGGTCTGGATGGGATTGTTGTCAGTGCAGGCTAATGGGTCGAATGGCCCCCTACTGCACTGTAGAGATTCTATAATTTAATGAGCTAGTTTCAGATCTCTCATTTCACTGAACTCGGAACTGTCTTAGATTGATGACCGAACTGTAAAGTCATATCGTGCAGCCATGTTGTATCTCTTTGTAACATTGAACTTTGCAACAATTAATTACAACTGGGTGGCCTGCTAGGCCTCTTCAAAGTGCATTACAAAGGAGACACGCTCATGTGGGACTGAAGTCACAGCTTGGTTAGACCCAGTCGGGCACTTGAGATTTTATAGGAATATAAGAACTAGGAGCAGGAGTAGGCCATCTGGTCCCTCGAGCCTGCTCCGCCATTCAATAACATCATGGCTGATCTCTTTGTGGACTTAGCTCCACTTACCCGCCCGCTCACCATAACCCTTAATTCCATTATTGTTCAAAATCTATCTATCTTTGCCTTAAAAACATTCAATGAGGTCTCCTTAACTGCTTCACTGGGCAGGGAATTTCACAGATTCACAACCCCTTATGTGAAGTTCCTCCTCAACTCAGTCCTAGATCTGCTCCTCCTTAATTTGAGGCTATGCCCCCTAGTTCTAGTTTCACCCGCCAATGGAAACAACCTTCCTGTTTCTATCTTATCTATTCGTTCATAATTTTATATGTTTCAATAAGATCTCCCCTCATTCGTCTAAATTACAGTGAGTGTAGTCCCAGCCTACTCAGTCTCTCCTCATAAGCCAACCCTCTCAACTCCGGAATCAATCTCATCTGTACTCCCTCTAGTGCCAACAACATAGCAACATGACATGATTATTTTTCAGGTGCGATATCCAGAAACTTCTGGAAGCATTAAATTTAATCGCGCAGCTTGCTGTTGCGGAGACTGACCTGCTGGCATCCCACTCCCCGCCCATATTCTTCAAGTTTAAACTGCTCTCGTGAGCTTGGAAAGAGAGCCAAGTTCCGCATGACGCATGACGGCCTCAGTCGGAATCTTGGGTTCATGTCACACTCGGTGTAACCCCCACCATTTGGCCTGGGTTTGCAAAATCCTACTAACTGTCCTGGCTTGAGACAATTCACACCTCTTTAGCCTGTGATTATCCCTCTCTCTGCTTGTGATTATCCCTCTCTCTGCTTGCATTGTCTATACCTGTAAAGAATTGACTACCTGTAAAGACTTGCATTCCAATCTTGCCATTGTCTATATATGCTCTGTTTGTGAAACTACTTCTCCACTCACCTGATGAAGGAGCAGCTCCGAAAGCTCGTGATTCCAAATAAACCTGTTGGACTTTAACCCGGTGTTGTGAGATTTTTTTACTGGAAAGAGGTTATATCTGGAACATTAACCTAGCTTTCTCCTTCAGCTCTAGCTGGCCTGCTGTACAGTTAAGAATATTCTGCGTTTATTATTAACCACGGCTTTGAAGCTATGTCATTAATTGCAAAGCAAATCATTGTCTCTCAGATTATGTAAGTACCTCAAGGGTATGATAATACCTTGGTCTTTGGTCATTAGGAACTACACTGGCTTAACCCTGTAACACTCACATGATCAACATCCTACCTCTGCCAAATGTTATTGCAACCAATAGGTGAGGACTCTAAAATCAGAATCGGGCTTACTGATGTACAGAGAAATACTCCAATTGTTCTCAAAGGATTACAAAAGAAAAATATTAATTTTCTGGAAGCTATTAACTTTTGAACTATTTGAAAAAGTCCGAAGTATTAGCGAATAATCTTAAAAGAGACTAGGAATGTTGTCAAACATTTCAGGCAGTGATGCAGTAGGTTTTAGAGGGTCAACATGAAAAGGCTGGTGTAATTGTATCTTACTAACAAGAAAGAAAGAGCTTTAGCTTCTTCAGAGTGTCATATAATAGAGAACTTTAAAAGGAATTAAGATATGAAGCAGAATTATCGTATTATTAATTGCACAGGCATATTAAAAGGACCCCAGAAAGTGACCCCTTCTAATAAAGTAAATGTTGGTGAAAAAAGATGTCTTAATCTTCGTCAGGGTAGTTATATTAATGTCAAGAGCATCCATCACCCCAATTAACTGTAGATAAAAAGCTGTCAGAATTTAATTCTTTTCTTGACAGGGCGTTTATGCATAAACTGGCACTGGGAAAAACAGGCAGATGCTTAGGAATAGATGAAGTGTCAAGGGTTTCCAGACACATTGGTGTCTCTTCCACGTGCAAACTGCTGATTAGAAGCTGCAGTCAATTGGAGCTGCTGCATTGTGGGATTGCTGCCTAAGTAAATAGGCTATCCTCCTGATTTCAATTGTGTCGAATCGAGCTTCTTACAAATGAGAGTTTATCAGGGGGCTGCACGGGGCACAGCAACTGCAGAATAAACCGAGGAGCAAGTTTCAGAGACGTCATTTCTGCATGAAATGAGTCCTTGCTCATTTGGCGCGCGGCTCAGTTTCAGAATGAATTAATTTGACTGAATTCGGAAATAAGGAAAACAACAAAATGCACTTCAGCTTTGTATATGGAATGAAAGGAAAGTCACATTTCAAACCTATCAGGGATACATGAGCTGCCCATGGGTCAAGCTTCACCTGCACCAAGTTGGCCCCTACTCAGTGAACTCAGATCACTGCTACTGAAACATTGCCCTCACCATTCATGAAGGAAAACTTGGCTGATCCTAATGCGTTGTTACATTTTTTTGGCTCAGTTGTATTCATATAGCACAGATGTCTGCATACCTCAACTCCCCATCCCCATTAGCCATTTCTCTAACATATATATATATTTGTGCGTGTGTATATGTGTTTCTGCATGTGTGTGTATGTATGCGTATGTGTATATATGTGTGTGTATATATATATGTGTGTGTGTATATGTATAGTGTGTGTATATTTGTGTGCGTATGTGTGTGTATAAGTGTGTGTATATGTATATATGGCTGTCGTGTGTGTGTATGCTTGTGTGTATGTGTGTTTGTGTGTGTATAAGTGTTTATATGTGTGTGTGTGTGTTTACGCGTGCATAGGCAGCTAAATGGGTTGGTACCTGTGTTAAAGCAATGGTGATCAGAAATTCTGCACCAAAGTGGCAGCTGACTATTCAGCTGCAGGGGGAATCACAGCCAAACCTGATTCTGTTCCCACCAAAGCAGGGGTTTTCTGCATGGCAACTGGGGGCTGGAAACACTGGGGGTGGTTTTTATTTTTCCCTTTGCCAATCCTTGTGCTGCTGGGGCCAAATGATTCCTTCTCCTTATGCTGTCCCAGCACAGTCCAAATATAGGCAATCAAAATTAGGGGCCTATTTGTGTCACAGTGTGTGGTGCATTCATGCACATTGCAACAAGGGGGATCTTGCAGCAGTATTTTAACAGCAAGATGAACAGAGGGATTTAGATATGCTGCCTACTTGAATGGCATGTCAAGTGAGGGAAAAGCAGAGCTCTACACAGTCAAACACACATACATACATGCTGTATATTAGCCCCTAGCTGTGTTGAGATTGAGGAGATCTGATGGGCCAGTCTGCTTGTTTTGACATACCCACATTGAATGATGATGCAGCGGGCTGGCACTTTATCAAGCTTTGCAAAATTAAATTGAGGAAGGTGAGTATTCAGAATATCAAAAATGTTCATTCTTATGTAATATCACTTGCCCAATATAACTGCTCTACTCCAAAACATAGAAAAACATCCATTTTACAAAGAGTGGAATCATCAGTGGAACCTGATCAGACCAACATGATTGAGTGGACTTCAACACACATTCAATTGATAGTACGGTGTTTGCTCTTTGAGAGAGCTTTCTGATTACTTTTGTTACGATCCCAAATGATGATAATACTAGACAATGTCAGAGTGAAACCTGACTTGAAAGATCCTAACTTTTATATCTACTGTTAGAAACTGTGAAGGCTAAGTTACTGAACAAATTCACAGGAGTCTGCTGATGAATTTTTGACAAAAAGAATAAAGCATTTATTAAACAAGAAAAATGAACCAGACCAAATGTTTGGGAAGATCTCAATAAAAATTCAAGATAATGATGCAAGTACTGACGAATTTACCACATCTATTTTATATTCTAATATTCAGGGTAAGTACGTACATGTGAACCAACTAGTGAACTATAGTCAGACTCACCACATACCAAAATAAATGGCAGACACTATGAGCCAACCCATCTCACTAAAATTATCTTTCTCATGAGGGTTTTCAATCTCCACATTTGAGGGGCTTACCTTGGAATTTTCTCCAAAAGGTTGCTTCCATTTGGAGAACTTCAACAAGAATCCACCTCCAAGGTTTCAGTCTCACCTTCTGAGATTCCTTTCCCATGGATCTCCACATGCATTCAAACTTCACTTTTCAAGCACAATTTCAGATCTTCAGCCTTGCCAAGCAGTGTTCCAACAAGTACCTTTGCCTTTTCAGCCTGCAGCATGGAGTCGCCAACCTTTGGCTACCCTTCTGGAACTTTTGGGCTTCCCCCGAGACTACTTCCAAGTCTGCTCACTGCAGCTCTTCCTTCAACTTGGAGCCTTTTCCTCTGCTCCTTTCTCTCAATGTGACTTAACAGGATTGGCTTCCGATCTTTGCCCTTGTCCCTTGTCTGAAAGTGTCTTCTGGGACTTCATTCTATCCCACTTCCTTGTTTGGGGTCTTCTTCTTGGTTTTGGACGTTCTCCTTGTTTCCCATCCCCGTG
Organism: Mustelus asterias; assembly: GCF_964213995.1. Taxonomy (NCBI): domain Eukaryota; kingdom Metazoa; phylum Chordata; class Chondrichthyes; order Carcharhiniformes; family Triakidae; genus Mustelus; species Mustelus asterias. The sequence goes on from NC_135817.1 coordinate 64,782,433, forward strand.
TCCAGCTCCCAGGGCACCTTCCCTTGAATGGCACTCCTCTTCAGGTCACCTGATTTATTGTTTCATGCTGTTTCACTTTTCTTCTTCTTTTGCTTCTGTACTTGTGCACATGGCCGGTTCCCAGCCTAAGGAATGTTAAAACCAGTAAGTGTGCACGCTGTTTCCTACCTGGCGCACGTATGAAATACAGGAGGTCTGAGGCACATTGGGAACTGTAGTCCCTGGCCTCCAAACCCCCAATCTCTGACTGCCAATTATTTATTTATTAGTGTCACAAGCAGGCTTACATTAACACTGCAATGAAGTTACTGTGAAAATCCCCTAGTTGCCACACTCCAGCACCTGTTCAGGTACACTGAGGGAGAATTTAGCACAGCCATTGCACCCAACCAGTGCGTCTTTCGGACTGTGGGATGAAACCGGAGCACCCGGAGGAAATCCATACAAACACAGGGGGGAACGTGCAGAATCCGCACAGACAGTGACCTGAGCCAGGATACCTGTGTCCCTGGCACTGTAAAGCAGCAGTGTTAAGCATTGTGCCACCATGCCGCCCTAATTAAGGTAAGTACCGGAGTTCACCACACTTTTCCTTTCCTGCTCTGAGACTTTCAGTTTTTCACCAATATCTGCAGCTCCCTTTTGAAAGTTACACTTTAATCTGATTCTAGATATCGAAACAATGGACGCTGACGTGACAATATGATATGTAAAAAGAGCAACGAACAGCCATTCATAGTTTCATAGAGGTTTACAGCATGGAAACAGGCCCTTCGGCCCAACTTGTCCATGCCGCCCTTATTTTTTTTTTAAACCCCTAGGCTAATCCCAATTGCCCGCATTTGGCCCATATCCCTCTATATACCATCATACCCACGTAACTATCTAAATGCTTTTTAAAAGACAAAATTGTACCCGCCTCTACTACTACCTCTGGCAGCTTGTTCTAGACACTCACCACCCTCTGTGTGAAGAAATTGCCCCTCTGGACACTTTTGGATCTCTTCCCTCTCACCTTAAACCTATGCCCTCTAGTTTTAGACTCCCCTACCTTTGGGAAAAGATATTGACTATTTACCTTGTCTATGCCCCTCATTATTTTATAGACCACTATAAGGTCACCCCTCAGTCTCCTACGCTCCAGAGAATCTATTCAGTCTCTCCTTATAACTCAATCCATCAAGTCCCGGTAGCATCCTAGTAAATCTTTTCTGCACTCTTTCTAGTTTAATAATATCCTTTCTATAATAGGGTGACCAGAATTGCACACAGTATTCCAAGTGTGTCCTTACCAATGTCTTGTACAACTTCAACAAGACGTCCCAACTCCTGTAATCAATGTTCTGACCGATGAAACCAAGCATGCCGAAAGCCTTCTTCACCACTCTGTCCTCCTGTGACTCCACTTTCAAGGAGCTGTGAACATGTATCCCTAGATCTCTTTGTTCTGTAACTCTCCCCAACGCTCTACCATTAACTAAGTCCTGCCCTGGTTCAATCTACCAAAATGCATTACCTTGCATTTGTCTAAATTAAACTCCATCTGCCATTCGTCAGCCTACTGGCCCAATTGATCAAGATCCTGCATTCAATTGGAGATAACCTTCCTCACTGTCCACCATGCCACCGATCTTGGTGTCATCTGCAAACTTACTAACCATGCCCCCTATATTCTCATCCAAATCATTCATATAAATGACAAATAACAGTGGGCCCAGCACTGATCCCTGAGGCACACTGCTGGTCACAGGCCTCCAGTTTGAAAAACAACCCTCTACAACCACCCTCTGGCTTTTGTCAAGAAGCCAATTTTGTATCCATTTAGGTACCTCACCCTGGATCCCGTGAGATTTAACTTTATGCAACAACCTACCATGTGGTACCTTGTCAAAGGCCTTGCTAAAGTCCATGTAGACAACATCAACTGCACTGCCCTCATCTACCTTCTTGGTTACCCCTTCAAAAAACTCAATTAAACATGATTTTCCACTCACAAGGCCATGCTGACTGTCCCTAATCAGTCCTCTCAAAATACCTTCCAACAATTTACCCACAACAGATGTGAGGCTCACTGGCCTGTAGTTCCCAGGCTTTTCCCTGCATCCCTTTTTAAACAAAGGCACAACATTTGCCACTCTCCAATCTTCAGGCACCTCACCCGTGACTATCGATGATTCAAATATCTCGGCTAGGGAACCCGCAATTTCCTCCCTAGCCTCCCACAACGTCCTGGGATATACCTCATCAGGTCCCGCAGATTTATCTACCTTGATGTGCTTTAAGACTTCCAGCACCTCCTTCTCTGTAATATGTACACTCCTCAAGACATCAATGTTTAATTCCCCAAGTTCCCTAACATCCATGCTTTTCTCAACAGTAAATACTGATGAGAAATATCCATTTAGGATCTCACCCATCTCTTGTGCATTCGCACATAGATTACCTTGTTGATCCTTAAGAGGCCCTACTCTCTCCCTTGTTACTCTTTTGCCCTTTATGTATTTGTAGAAGCTCTTTGGATTCTCCTTTGCCTTATCTGCCAAAACAATTTTGTGTCCCCTTTTTGCCCTCCTGATTTCTCTCTTAACTCTACTCCTACACCCCCTATACCCTTCAAGAGATTCACTTGATTCCAGCTGCCTATGCATGTCATGTGCCTCTTTCTTCTTCTTGACCAGGGCCTCAATATCCCGAGTCATCCAGGGTTCCCAGCGTATGCGAGCCTTGCCCTTCACTCTAAGAGGAATGTGTTTACCCTGAACCGTGGTTAACACACTTTTGAAAGCATGCCACTTACCAGACATCCCTTTTCCTTCCCACAGACTCCTCCAATTAACTTTTGAAAGTTCCTGCCTGATACCATCGTTGATAACTTTCCACTTTCTTAAATATAAACTCCTTTTTGCAATAGTGTATGCAATCCAGACTCATTAAAGTATCAATAGACCCCTGCATTCCCAACCTAGCCAGCTCCATTGTGGGACCTCTGCAGTTTTCATGGTGCTAACCTTTCAAAGAATCATGGAATCATGGCTCACCACACCCCGGAGTTGTCTTGAACTGCACTCTGAAAGGTAAGTTCAAATGGTCCTCCACATGCCCACCCCCCATGCCAAGGAATGCCACTGACACAACTCTTTGGCCCGTCATGCCTCCCCTTTATTCCTTTACCCAGCGATGTGTCTGTGGGCTGTTTGAAAGCTATTAGACTTGCTTAATCCAATTTTCTTCTGAAACCGTTCTTCATCCCAGAGACACTGCGCAGAGTTCTCAATCTTAGGTCATCTCACGTATGATCTAGCAGACATCCAGGGAGACAGAGAGGACAAAAAGAAATAGGGAAAGGAAGTTGGAGAGCGAATAACCCAACATGCATCAATCTCACACATTTCTAAGGGGTCTGGAGAGCTGCTTTGATGGAGTTCTAAAGACAAGGCCCCTGGCTATAATCTCAATTCGACAGAAACAATAGATTATGGCCACAATTCTTCGATTGCGCACGTCCCGCCACCGCTGATAGCGAGAATGGAGAATTTGGCGCTCAGCCAAATCTCCATTCACAACAACGGGACTGGAGAATCCCAGCCGCAGGCAAGGCTGGAGAATTCCGGCCTACGTGTTGGGGGCGGGTTGGGGGATTAAAAAAACCGAATAGAAAGATGCCAAAGTCAGGTGTAAAAAGGAATATTTTCAAGGTAAGGTTTACTTTGGGGGCTAATCTTCTGTTTGAGCCAATCATCCTGCTCCAAGCTTCGATAAATACCTCCTGTCATGCCGTGATGGCATTGCCGCGAATCTTGCACTCACTAGCATTGAAAAGTGGATACGAGTATGGCTGGAAAAGATAGCCAAGTGAACACCAGGCCATCCAGAATGTTCTGTGAGCTGGATTAACACTGCACAGACATATTACGCTTCAAATTATCAAAAGCAAGGGTCCTTTTTCCCCATAATGGCAAGTGGCATCCATCTCCACTCTTCAAGACCTCTCCTTGAGAGACATATGTAAACAGATTTTGTCGCATTTCTGCAGAAGTATAGAATGGAAGGAATTAAAGGTGGAAAACGGTCAAAGTAGATGTAAAAAGGAAGGTATGTAACAATCATTCAGTGATTTGTTGCAGTTTAGTAAATCTAGATACCTATTCAAACACTGTCTGCATAAACCAGTATTCAAATTACATTCACAAATTGAAAAATAATCTCTAAACCATCTGAATTATAGTCAAAATTATTTCCATTTTCTTTCTGAAAGCATGGCTGTTTTGCATTAGCTGATAGATGTTATCCGACACCATAGAAATATCTATTGATTGCAGTGTTTGCTTTCACAGAGAATGCTTCCCAAATGTTGACTGGTTGCGTACAAAATGCAAAATCAGGATTAAGAATCGCGTGTTGTGTAGATAACACAGGCCATGAGTGCTCAGTGAGTAGCACATATAAATAGTGCTCAGACGCTGTTGTGCAGTTTTTTTTAAAGTCAGCCATGTTAGAACCATCTTTCAACGTATCTTGACATGCACTGGATTTTTCTGCTTCACTCTTTGTAAATTCCAGTTGATTCTGAGTGGTAGCAATACTTGGTCATCACGGTGGCGCAGTGGTTAGCACTGCTTTCTCACAGCGCCAGGGATCCGGGTTCGATTCCCAGCTTGGGTCACTGTCTGTGTGAAGTTTGCACGTTCTCCCCATGTCTGCGTGGGTTTGCTTGGGTTTCCTCACACAGTGAGAAAGGCATGCTGGTTAGGTACATTGACCCTATGTAATTCCCCTAGTCATGTGGCGACTAGGGGAATTACACAGTAACTTCATTGCAGTGTTAATGTCAGCCTTACTTGTGACTAATAAATAAACTTTTACTTTACTTTTTAACTTTAAATCTGGTGTAAAAGCATTCCACCTTACAGAGATTTGCAACCCATCTTTTACTACCTTTTGTTCATTATAGCACTAAAGCTACAAGCAATATCTTTTCTTCTGATGTGCAATACTGAGCACCATTATGTTTTAAGTTATTTATTTATCAGTATCACAAGTAGGCTTGCATTAACACTGCAATGAAGTTACTGTGAAAATCCTATAGTCGGCACACTCCGGCACCTGTTCAGGTACACGGAGAGAGAAGTTAGCATGGTCAATGCAGCTAATCAGCACATCCGGAGGAAACCGGAGCACCCGGAGGAAACCCACGCAGACACGGAGAGACACGCAGATTCTGCACAGACAGTGACCCAAGTCAGAAATTGTACCAGGGTCCTTGGCGCTATGAGGCAGCAGTGCTGACCACTGTGTGCTGAAGAAAGAGAAAGCCTGATGTCAAAAAGTTATACAACTCCAATTAGTACGTTGTTTAAGTTTTAATTTTTAACCGGTCTTCAGCAAACATGTTCAAGTCTCCTTGGGAACAGTTGAATTTTTAAGTTAACAACGTAGAGGGCAATTGATTTGTAAAATCAAAAATGCACAATGTTTCAAGAAACGTCAAGTGATTCATTTTGGTAGGAAGAATGCAGAGAGACAATGCAATAAAGGGTACAATTCTACAAGGAGTGCAGAAGCTGAGGAACCTGGGAACAGTTTCTCTCTATCTATTCTGCCCAGACCCTTCATGGTTTCCAATAGCTCTACCAGATCTCCTCTCAAAGTTCTCTTCCCCAAGAAAAATCATCCCAATTTCTCCCATCTATCTACCTAACTGAAGTTCCTCATTCATCTTTTCTGCACCCTCTCTAATGCCCTCACATTCCTCCTAAAGCCTAGCGCCCCAGAACCCGTGCTGAGGAGGAACCAGAGCTTGATACAGGTATGTGGAGAAATAGCCGGTGGAGGGAGGAAGTGACTCTTAATTGACCACTTAAGTGGCTCAATAAGCTCTGGGCGGGCAGCCGATCTGCCAACTTTTCTACCACTGGCAAAATGGCACAACAGCAGGACAACATCGAGCATACCTCACAAGGCATACAAAAGACTACAAAATGGTCTTGCTTTTGTACTGTATGGCCCTAATTATAAATCCAAGATGCTGTATGATTTATTCCCTGCTCTCCCTATGTGTCCTGCCATTTTGTGCAGAAATTGGGATGATTTTTCTTGGGGAAGAGAACTTTGAGAGGAGATTTGGTAGAGCTATTGGAAACCATGAAGGGTCTGGGCAGAATAGATAGAGAGAAACTGTTCCCATTGGTGAAAGGTTTGAGAACCAGAGGACACAGATTTAAGGTAATTGGCAAAAGAGCCAATGGCGACATGAGAAAAAAAAATTTACACAGAGAGTGTTTAGGATCTGTGGGAGTGTAGTGGAGGCAGGGGCAGTTTACTCCAGTCACAAACGCCATCCTGGGCCTAATTCCTTTCAGGCATTTCTCATGGGCCTGGGCAGCTCTTTCTCCTGAATGGATTGGATCCTGCTGCAAGCACTGCACGTCCCATTCCTCCTGCTCCATTACCCATTAACAGCCACTGTGCTTGTGTTCTGCAGCAGATAATGACCAAAATGTTACCAGCCCTTTGGCGATGGGCTGCAGGGTGGGACAGCTGGCTACATGCCATGGGAAGGCCTTGTGAGGTATGCTCGATGTTGTCCTGCTGTTGTGCCATTTTGCCAGTGGTGGAAAAGTTGGCAGATTGGCTGCCCGCCCAGAGCCTAATTGAGCCACTTAAGCGGTCAATTAAGAATCACTTCCTCCCTCCACCGGCTATTTCTCTACATAATGTCGGCCCACTGCCATGTGAGGAGATTATCCAATGAAAGCTGATGGGTTCCTGGCAGGGGAGGTTCTCCTGTTGGGCACTTTGTGGACTCTAAGGGGCCCCACTAACAGCTGTGGCTTCCCCAACAGCAAAGGCACTTACTGCGCCTCGAAACACCATCCCTCCACCCAGTCACCGGGCCCTGTGTCCCCAAACCCACTTATCCCTCTTTGAAGGTGCCTTTGCCATTCAGATGCCCTCTCCTCACAGATGCAAGTCCAGCAATGGCCACCACACCCAGTGGTACTCCTGAGACTGCTGGGTTGCCAGCCTTCTGATTGGGCCGCCAGTTCATGGGGAATGCCCACCATTCTTCATTAGGCCAGCAACAGCTAATGAATTGAGAACAGCTGGGAATACGCCCCCCTCTCCATCCCCGCCAAGTATAATTCCCCACCACAGCAGGGTTACCCTCCGCTTTCAGATCCAGCCCCACGTTTCTGCATTGCACACTTCAGTAACTACTGTGCTGAGACTACCTAACCTTCAAGGGAGCCAAAGGTTAGGAGGAGTGACGAATCCTACTTCAGACACCATGATGTAACCTTCATAGTCTGGTGTATGATAATAGCATGTCTTTATTAACAACTCATAACTATGTACATATTTACAGTAGAGGATACAGGTATGAAACTGACTCCAATCTGGGTCTTTACTCAACTCTGTCCATCTTTGAAATTGACTCTGGGTCAGGTGTCTTCTTACATCACTGTGTGAGCAGTACTCAGTCTCACATTAACCCTTTATGTACCAGGTCCTATTACTACATCCATGCTTATCCCATGGATATAGTTATTTAAGTTTACTTATCAATTCTGTGACTGTTTTGGATCAGAAGTTAATCTGAGTGGAGTTGGAAGTGTGAAATTACGATGCATTTTTGATGTTTTTTTGAAGTGTAGGTATAGCTTTAAGAGATTACCTGCTTCCAAGATGGTGCTGCCAGTCGCTGCTAAACAAGGGATCTTACGCTTGTCATTTTAAAAAATTAATTTATGGGGTGTGAGCATCAATGGCTAGGCCAGCATTTGTTGCCCATTCGGCATGTATTCAGTTGCCTTCTCGAACTTTTGCAAGTCCCCATGGTGTAGACACACCCACAGTGCTGGTAGTACATTACTGTGCTCAAGTCCCACATTAACCCATTATACACCAGACCCTACTACTGCAGGGGTTAGGCAGGAAAACTGAGTTAGGGCTACAGTCAGATCAGCCTTTTTGAGGAAGAGTGTCTTCACACACACGCATGGTGGCACAGTGGTTAGCACTGCTGCCTCACAGCGTCAGGGACCTGGTTTTGATTCCTGGCTTGGGTCTGTGTGGAGATTACACATTCTCCCCCTGTCTGCGTGGGTTTCCTCCCACAGTCTGAAAGACGTGCTGGTTAGGTGCATTGACCCAAACAGGTGCTGGAATGTGGCGACTCGGGGAATTTCACAGTAACTTCATTGCAGTGTTAATGTAAGCCTTACTTGTGACTAATAAATAAGCGTTAACTTTACTTTTTCCTCTTTGGGGAATAATGGAAGGAATCCCAAGCTGATTATCAACCCATTGAAGCAGGTTATGAATGCTCCAACATGGCCAATAAGTCCTGGCATTGGACTTGAACAGTAAGAAGTCTCACAACACCAGGTTAAAGTCCAACAGGTTTATTTGGTAGCAAATACCATAAGCTTTCGGAGCAATGCTCCTTCGTCAGATGGAGTGGTCTCTGTTCTCAAACAGGGCACAGACACAGAAATAAAATTACAGAATACTGATTAGAATGCAAATCTCTACAGCCAGCCAGGTCTTAAATGTACAGACAATGTGGGTGGAGGGAGCATTCAACACAGGTTAAAGAGATGTGTATTGTCTCCAGACAGTACAGCTTGTGAAATTGTGCAAGTCCAGGAGGCAAGCTGTGGGGGTTACTGATAATGTGACATAAATCCAACATCCCGGTTTAGACCGTCCTCATGTGTGCGGAACTTGGCTATAGGACGGTCTAAACCGGGATGTTGGATTTATGTCACATTATTAGTAACCCCCACAGCTTGCCTCCTGGACTTGCACAATTTCACAAGCTGTACTGTCTGGAGACAATACACATCTCTTTAACCTGTGTTGAATGCTCCCTCCACCCACATTGTCTGTACATTTAAGACCTGGCTGGCTGTAGAGATTTGCATTCTAATCAGTATTCTGTAATTTGATTTCGGTGTCTGTGCCCTGTTTGAGAACAGAGACCACTCCATCTGACGAAGGAGCATTGCTCCGAAAGCTTATGGTATTTGCTACCAAATAAACCTGTTGGACTTTAACCTGGTGTTGTGAGACTTCTTACTGTGCTTACCCCAGTCCAACGCCGGCATCTCCACATCATTGGACTTGAACCCAAAGCTTCTGGCCCAGCGGCAGAGATATTACCCACTGTGCCACAACAGCCCCTGGATCAGTCATACTCTTATTAAGTGGCAGAGGCTCAAAGAGCCAAAATGCCCACTCCAGTTCTTATTTCCAGGATCCTGTTCACATTTTTAAGTTAACACAGAGTCTATCTTAATACTGAATATCCAGTTTCTGAAAAGACAGCTCAGCTACATAATTTTCCATGTGGTTCCTATGATTGCCCCTTGATAAGGCATCATCTGGTACCGGGAGGGTTTTAAAAAAATGTTATTCCTTTTTCTTTTGGAAGGAATGGAAGTGGATAAACTGTTAGTGCCATCTTACACAGCTCCACCTCTTGTTATGAGCAGCTTACTTTTTCCAATAAGTTTATCGACAGGATAAATTTAAATTCCAAAGTAATGGAACGCTTTTCAGAGTTGAATTGTTCAGAGTGCTCAGGACATGAACAGGCTAACCCGCGGGCACAGAACCAAGTCCCAGCCGCAGAGTCGGGACTGAATTTCTGATTGGGTTGCAACAAGGCTATGAGCTGGGGGGGATTTCTCCGATTGGGTTGGGGAAAGAGGGAAATAAGATACTCTTTATCCTGCTCACACTTTGCTGTGGGATTTAACAAGTGGAGAAGTAAGAACAAGAGCCTTTATTCAGCTCACCATTCGCTGACCTTGAAGCTGTCTGGGACTGTGCACCGAGTCATTTGTATCAAGCTAACACAGTGACCTGCGTTGAATCTCCTGCTGATTTCAGCTGGAACGCAATGCTCAGTGCTGGTCACTTAATAACTTTGGACGTATGAACTGACCTAGAGCAGAACAGCTTCACGGCTGGAGGCATGGGTGGTGGGGGGAGGGGGGAGTGGGGTGGAGACGGGGTCACATTTATCCTGATCCAAGGTGTAAAGAAACCCCGTAGTCCTTGAAACAAGACTTTCTGACAGCCCTCAGCTTCTCAGGGAGATTTCTGTTTACTAACTTTAGAGGGGCTTTGTCTAAATATAAGAAACATTTTTCAAAGCATCTTTTTCTTAGAGGTGAACTAGAAGTGTTTCGCATTTGCATCACAATTGGTGCCACGCAAAAGAGATAAGGTGACATCTGCCCATGTGGTTACAATTTTGCTGAAGCTTTTATGTGAAAATTAAGTCCTTTTAAAAGTGAGTTGGTTAAAGTCTTGGCAAAATCCAAATCAAGATATATGTTTTTAAAAATGTGCTTTCTTTCGGCTGCTTCCACAATGTCAGTTCCATCAGGGAGGATCATAGAATCCCTACAATGCAGCAGGAGGCCATTCGACCCATCAAGTCTGTACCGACTCTCTGACAGAACATCCCACCCATTCCCATAACCCTATATAATTATCCCATTAATCTCCCTAACCAACACATCTTGGGACACTAAGGGGAAATTTAGCGTGGCCAATCCACCTAACTTGTACATCTTTGGGCAGTGGGAGGAAATTGGAGCACTCGGAGGAGACCCACACCGAAATGGGGAGAACATGCAAACTCCGCACAGTCACCCCAGGCCAGAATTGAACCCAGTTCCCTGGCGCTGTGAGGCAGCAGTGCTAACCACGTTACCACCTATACTCTCTGGAATTTAGAAGAATGAGGGGAGATCAATATAAAAGATGATAAAAGGTATGAATAAAGTAGACTTGAAGCACATGCATTCACTTGTGGGGCACTCTAGGACAAGAGGCCATAGTCTTGCTACCAAGGGGTAGCAAATTTAAAACAGAATTGAGGAGAAACTACTTCTCCCAAAGGGTTGTGAATCTGTGGAATTCACTACCACAAAGTGTGGTCAATGCTGGGGCAGTGAGTAAATTTAAGGAGGAGTTAGACAGATTTTTAATTGATAATGGGTTGAGGGATTATGGGGAGAAGGCAGGAAAATGGGGATGAGGAGAAGATCAGCCATGATTAAATGACGGAGCGGACTCAATGGGCCGAATGGCCTGATTCTGCTCCTATATCTTATGAACTTATGAACCACCATCCCAGCCTTAAGGCCAGTTAGTCACTTCTCCATCAGTGTTACGGCCTCTGAACTTACCGGAGTCCTAAATGAGCCAGGTAAACAGGAACTCCTGTTGTAGGGAGTCACCTTCTTGGTAGCAGATTCTGCTCCTTACAAGGCACACTGGTAAGTATCAACAGTGTTACAAATGAGGTGTTCTGACAAAAGATCATCCAGACTCATTACGTTAGCCTTGTTCTCTCTCCACAGATGCTGTCCAGCATTTCCTGTTTTTGATTAAAATTCTTAATGTCAGCAGCTGCTGCCCTCAATTCAGATTTTTATTTTCATGTTCCGTACATCCTGTTAAATTACAGTGGTCCTGGGGGGCGGGAGGTAGCACCTAATCCAAGCACTCAGATGTGTTAAAGGGGAGATTGGAGTGCAGGTTCAGAGGGAGATTAGAGGGATATGGTAGTTGGAGGTTTTAATGTTTATTTATTAGTATCACAAGTAGGCTTACAATAACACCGCAATGAAGTTACTGTGAAAATCCCCTCGTCGCCGCACTCCGGCGCCTGTTCGGGTACATTGAGGGAGAATTTAACATGACCAATGCACCTAACCAGTACATCTTTCAGACTGTGGGAGGAAACCAGAGCCCCTGGAGGAAACACATGCAGACATGGGGAGAACATGCGGGCTCCGCACAGGGTGACCCAAGCCAGGAATGAACCCGGGTCCCTGATGCTGTGAGGTAGCAGCGCTAACCACTGTGCCATCGTGCCACACCTTTTCCAGTTGTTTTCCGAGCTCATTCAACTCAGACACTATGCTTGGTAAGTTGAGTTGTCTTTCATTCAGAGTTATCTGTGGATCTCTTGTGTAACAGTAAGAAGTCTCACAACACCAGGTTACAGTCCAACAGGTTTATCTGGTATCACGTGCTTTCGGAGCGCTGCTCCTTCATCAGCTTTACTTGGACATTCAGTCCTGTTCTGAATCTATATTCCTTGGTCACTGACTACTCCTTGGATTCTTTCAATTCACTCATTTGATCACCGATTATTCTTGTGGTATTTCTCTGATCTGCTTTCAAAATCTGCTTTAAGTTTGTGGGTGGTCAGGAAGAAAGGGCGGGGAGGGGGGGTATGTTTGGAGGATTCCCACGTTCTCCGCAATCTGCTAAGTGCAGCCCTAAAAGATGGACTCCCTTTTTCGTCCTGCAATTTGAAGAGATTATTTTAAAAATCAGGCTGCCCACTTCCACCTGACCGCCAACTGTATTATGGCGTGGGCAACATATCATTCGAGTCAGTTGCATTGGTAACCAAGTCTAACTGACCTTTGATTGTCTATTTAAATATGGTGAGCAAACTGCCAATTTCGATGCCCTCCTATTCTCCCCCATATTCCAGGGGTGAACTCGGGGCTGGGTGGAAAGGTGGTCGGGTGGCATCCATCCTACTTTATGTGACCCCCCCCCAACACCAAAAACACGCCCAGCGGGAGCACATAAAATGCAATCTCAAAACTACACTGTACTCTAGGCGTAACCTCATCAATGCCCTGCACAACTGCAACAAGACGTCTCTACTTTTATACTCCATACCCCAAGTGTCTTCTTCACTTGCTTGAAGAAAGCAAGTGAAAACCTAAACCAGGGGAAGAGAATGGAATGTTGAGAGGTAAATCATGGTTTCTGGCAGTGTTACAAAAAAGGCCCCTTCAAGGTTCAAAACTCAATGGGGCTTGATTTCATCCTCTTCAAAACATTCTTTAAATGGAAGGCAATGGCAAAACACCACTGAGCAATATTTGAGTTAATTTATTGTCACATATATTAGCAAACAGTGAAAAGTATTGTTTCTTGCGCGCTATACAGACAAAGCATATTGTTCATAGAGAAGGAAACGAGAGAGATCGCAGAATGCAGTGTTACAGTGATAGCTAGGGTGAAGAGAAAGATCAACTTAATGCAAGGTAGGTCCATTCAAAAGTCTGATAGCAGCAGGGAAGAAGCTGTTCGTGGATCGGTTGGTACGTGATCTTTGACTTTTGTATTTTTTTCCCAACGGAAGAAGGTGGAAGAGAGAATATCCAGGGTGCGTGGGATCCTTAATTATGCTGGCTGCTTTGCCGAGGCAGCGGGAAGTGTAGACAGAGTCAATGGATGGGAGGCTGGTTTGTCTGATGGATTGGGCTACATTCACGCCCTTTTGTAGTTCCTTGCGGTCTTGGGCAGAGCAGGAGCCATACCAAGCTGTGATACAACCAGAAAGAATGCTTTCTCATTCTGGCAGGAAAAACAAATCAGAATGAAGCATCAGCATCCAGCTCTCTCCTAAAGAATGAGCCAAGGGCCTGCCTTCAGGCACAGCACACATGATGATGATGAAATATTGTTTAATATATCAATAATTTATAATGGAAAAGGTGAGGAGGCAGACATTCCTGAACTACCATCGCCTGGATGGAACCTGCAATGTTTGCATCATTGCTTAAAATAAAAATGAAGTTTAAGGTTTATTTATTATTGTCACAAGTCAGCTTACATTAACACTGCAATGAAGTTACTGTGAAAATCCCCTAGTCGCCACACTCCGGCGCCTGTTCAAGTACACGGAGGGAGAATTTAGCATGGCCAATGCACCTAACCAGCACTCTAACCAGTCTTTTGGACTGTGGGAGGAAACCGGAGCACCCGGACGAAACCCACGCAGACACGGGGAGAATGTGAAGACTCCACAGTGACCCAAGCCAGGAATCAAACCCTGGCGCTGTGAGGCAGCAGTGCTAACCACTGTGCGACCATGCCGCCCACACAACACGTTTCCCTTCTATCACCTCTTAAAGCCATTTTGCAACGCGTAGACCTATGGAACACATTTGTGCCTTACGTTTGGATTCTTTAGGAGAGAGCTGGACTGGTTCATGGCATACAAAAGGTAAGGGAGATACTGGGGGAAATTTTAATCTGACCCACTGGTTAGAAAAAATCTGTGTCATAATCTAGCCATCCAACCAACCGAACTAACAAAACCAACTGGGGCACTTTAAAAGCAAATTAATCAGTAATGAAAAAAGACTTTGCTCAAAATACCTTGACCCCTTTAAGAGCTCGTACACTCATAGTGTAAAGGCAGAATTAACGCTGAATAAGACTTTCATGCTAAGATCAGCATATCATGACAAGATAAAGTACTTGATTTCTATGCAATATATGAGCTTATATGTTTGTTGTGAGGGCACTATATGTGAGTATTGAAGGACAACCAGAGATCCACGCAGGAGTGGGATGGCATTCTGACTGGGGTGAGCTTTTTCCCAAACTCTACAGTACTGATTCGTGCCAGCAGGAATGTTCCCACAAGTGAAAGATTCCAGACCATCATTGATTCCGTTATCACTGGAATAAATAGTGGTATTGCAGAGGATAATATGTTTCGCCATGATTGAACCATGAGTCAAGTAAAGTAAGTTAGCTGATAGGAATATCATTTTATGTGATGATAAATCAGGAAGGCAGAAGTCATTTACATCTCAATGTAACCTCCGCAATCAGCAAAGAGGGCCAAAAAAAATGGTCACAAATCTCAAACATCCAAAATGTGGAGACAATTTATTATAGTATTCATGTGAGGAGATTGTAATTTGTCCTTGAGATTGCATTTCATCCCTGATTTGCTTTGGCTTTAGTTCATTTCCCAACAGAAAGGTACACATTTATCAGCAGAGGCTGTTTCTGGGCTACATTCAAAGGTAAATGGCTCTTGTCCTCCTGATCTATTAACTTGTAAAATTGCTTTCTGATCAGGCAATATAGTTTATTTAGCGCAAACAAATACTACAATGTGTTGCAGAGCAAGACAAAATGTTTAATTCAAGCATGCAGTTAAGCAGCGGTGGTTTTGCCTGTCTCAAAATGCGTTAACTTCTGCCTGTGTTTGCTGCCAGCACCGCAGGAATCCGAGGGATTTTATTAAGGCAATTTTTAAACTTAATTGGGATTGAAAAGCACAGTGGCTGCTCATTTCTTGCTGAAGTAAGTTGGTAGGAATCCCGCTCAGATTTGTTACTTTGACACCCCTCTCGTTCCCATCATACATGTGATCTAAAAGCCCCAAAATAACCGTCAGACCTATAATACTAAATCATCTGAGTTCTATTGATTCAGATTGAATTGCAGCAGCAACTTTGTGAATTCCTTTTACAAATCCCTATCACTGTTTGTCTCTGTCTCCATTGCTCAGATATGAAAATTGGGAAAATGAAGGCAAAAGGCTATTCATTTAGATATTACAAAGCTCGTGCTTTGTCTAGAAAGGTGGTTCATTTCCTTTCTCTGACACGGATTGTCTTATTATCTTTTCTGTATTTCTTCGGTTGCTAATAAAGTTTTCTTCTAATGGCATCCCCTCATTACTAAATTCTTGATTCTTCAGGAGGGCAGCACGGTGGCACAGTGGTTAGCACTGCTGCCTCACAGCGCCAGGGACCTGCGTTCGATTCCCGGCTTGGGTGACACATTCTTCCTGTGTCTGCTTGGATTTGCTCTGGGTGCTCCAGTTTCCTCCCACAGTGTGAAAGACGTGCTGGTTAGGTGCATTGGTCTGGACAGGTGCCGGAGTGTGGCGACTAGGGGAATTTCACAGTAACTTCATTGCAGTGTTAATGCAAGCCTTACTTGTGACTAATAAATAAACTTTTTATTTTAAGGGTTAACTAGAGTTACTTAACCACTACAAAATTTACTTATACTTTAAGGGGTTCTTTTTGTGGGTGGCACGGGGGCAGCTGGGCAGTACGGTGGCATGTGGGTGGCACGGTGGCACTGTGTTTAGCACTGTTGCCTTGCAGCGCCAGGGACCCGGGTTTGATTCCCAGCATGGGTTACTGTCTGTGCGAAGACTGCATGTTCTCCCCATGTTTGCATGGGTTTCCTCCGGAATGTCCGGTTTGCTCCCAAAATCCAAAAGACGTGCAGGTTAGGTACATTGGCCATGCTAAATTCTCACTCAGTGTACCTGAACAGGCGCCGGAGTGAGACAACTAGGGGATTTTCACAGTAACTTCATTGAAGTGTTCATGTCAGCCTTTGTGACACATATAAAATGAAACTTTCAAAACCTTAATAAAATAAGTTACACTCAACAAAAAAATCATCCTGGTAAAAATGAAGAACCATTGGATAAATGTATGACCATTATTGTTCTTGCTTGCGAAGAATCTTAATATTAGTGAAAGCAACAGATGAAAATGAAGACCTGCTGAGAATGCAGAACATCGCACTGTGAGAGACACTTGTAATGAATACCACATATGTCTTGAGGAAACTGTAACTACACTCTGGTTTCAGAATGAAATACACTGCAAGTGTTTTGTACCTTCAGGGAATACAGTTTGACACAACACCCTTCAGCTTCAGTCAATGGTTGTGTAGAAATAGCCATGATGAGCTCTCAAACTACCCCAGATCCCTAAACAGTCAAATACATATTTCTGACAGCTCAGTGTGAAGTCTACGTTGTGCAGTGAGGGCAACAGAAGGATGAAAAAGTGGTATCCCAACGATGGGACAAACCTCCAGAAGTTGGATAGTCTCCATTCGGAGCATTCTTCATTCAGCTGCAGGAAGAGATTATGGGTGGAATTTTACAACTCCTCCTGCCAGCAGGATTTCCAGCCCCGCCGCAGCCAATGGGGTTTGTGAACGGCTCGCCATGTTTCCTGGCCATGCCCCTGCCGCCTTTGGGCCGTCCAATTCTGCCCCCGTTAGTTTTGAACACTTGTTCCTGAAGTCGTTATTAGGTTCCCAAAGCAGTTGGGAGGTCACCAGTGAAACTCGCCAACCAGAGGGAAGGGCGGAATTGATTGATTCGAGCAGCTACCTTGCAATGTCAGCCTGGTTGAAGGAACTGCAGACCAATCACTTTCAAATCTAGCTCAGATCTGACCTAATGCGGCACGGTGGCACAATGGTTAGCACTGCTGCCTCACAGAGCTAGGGACCCAGGTTCAATTCCTGGCTTGGGTCACTGTCGGTGCAGGGTCTGCACATTCTCCCCGTATCCATGTGGGTTTGCTCCCACAGTCCGAAAGACATGCTGGCTAGGTGCATTGGCCATGCTAAAATCTCCCTCAGTGTACCTGGAAAGGTGCCAGAGTGTGGCGACTCGGGGATTTTCACAGTAACTTTATTACAGTGTGAATGTAAGCCTACTTGTGA
The DNA here is from genome assembly GCF_964213995.1 of Mustelus asterias. Taxonomy (NCBI): domain Eukaryota; kingdom Metazoa; phylum Chordata; class Chondrichthyes; order Carcharhiniformes; family Triakidae; genus Mustelus; species Mustelus asterias. The sequence goes on from NC_135817.1 coordinate 64,799,773, forward strand.
CACTCAAATAAACTTTAATGCAAATAAGCTTTTGCCAAACCCACCAATGATACAACAGCGCTGTGCTAACTGACAACATCTCTTTGCTTAGGAAGTGGGGCTGACAGAAGAATTGAGAATGAAAGCAGTGCACACCATATGCTGGAAATCTGAAATAAAAGTGGAACATGCAGGGAAAACTCAGCAGGTTTGGCAGCCGCTGCAGAGAGAGGAATAGAGTAAATGTTTCGAGCTGAATGACTCTTCCTCACTTCTTCAGAAAAGAATTGAGAAACTCGTTCGCCGTGCATTTGATTTGGAACAATCTCCACTATCAAGATAACAGTCATCTAACTGATATTGGATCACTCAAGATTACACACAAAACAATTTTGGATCAGTAAGATACATTTAAATGACATGCAATGTTACAAAAAATCATCCCTTTTGATTACACCAGAAATTCTACCGTGGTGGCTAGTTTTAGGGACAAGATCAGAAACTCCAAAGTATATTATAAAGTTAGACTGGACCCCCAACTATTTTTTTTATTTTAGCATTAGTGCGAAGATAAGGTATTTCACTCCATGTATGATTCTATTGACCCACTAGGAAGCTTTTATCAAAACAAACTTTATTTTAATAATAAAGTTTAAATGTAACAAATGAATCAGCTTAACATTTACCAATTGAAATACTTAAGTATGACAAGATACAATTGTTAATTGCTGAACTATCTCTCTTAGTTCCAATTTAAGCAATAATCCTCATAGGCGTAATCCTCTTCAAACTCAGTTAGCCAACAACAGGCTAATGTGGGCTGCCAGTCATCAAGCCTCCAGAACATCTCTGGAGAGAGAGAGAGACCTGTTGCTCCTAGCAAGTCCCAAACAGCAGACTCCTGAGAAAGAGAAAGAGACCTCCTGCTTCTTGTAGACCCAAGCAGAGTAGAGTTTAATTAGGTTGATTGGCAAGAGGAAGAGTAATTTGAATGGGTGGAACTAAGCTTACAGAGACAAGCAAGCAGCTTTTGTTTGGGTCTGCAAGAAGCAGGAGGTCTCTTTTTCTCTCTCTCTCTCTCTCTGGTTTCTGCTGCTTAGGACCTACTAGAAGGGTAGCAGTGGCACAGAATGCAGATTGGGAGGAGGAGACTTTCCTGTCCATTGCCAAGAGTGTCTCAGTGGCACCAATACTGAACAAGCTGGCCCAGTCCAGAAGGATTCATCTGCCAGACTGGACAAATGATAAGGGAACCAACAGGGGGAAAAACTTACTTGATTTACCTGTTTCAGATGCATCTCTCAATAATATTATTGGTAGGAGAGACCATCTCACATGATCATACCTCGTATCCTCCATCATGTTGTGTGGTACTTCACCATACTCAATGGATAGATTCAGAACCAATCTAGCAGCTGAAAATTGGACATCCATGAGGGGCTTTGGGCCATCAACAATACCAGAATTGTGGTCAAATCCAATTGGTAACCTCGTGGGTTCCATAACCCTGACTACAATCAGGCTAATGGACTAACCCTGGTTCAAGAAGGAGTGGAGGAGAGCATGTCAGAAAAAGCATCAAGCACACCCAAGAATGAAAGCAAGATATAAGCAAAGTACTGCAGATGCTAGAAATCTGAAATAGAAATGGAAAATGTTGGAAGGACTCCACAAGTCTGGTAGCATCAGTGGAGAGAGAGAAACATAGTTAACGGTTCGAGTCAGTATGACTTCTTCAGAATTGCTGAGTCTATATAGCATTTTCTGTTTTCATAGCTGAAAATCAGATGCCAACCTACAACACAGGACCACTTGCATCCCAAACAGTGGAAATAAAGTTGTTTAGATAGCTAAGCGATCCTGCAATCAACAGATCAGATCAAAGCTCTGCTGCCCAGTCACATCAAGTTATGAATGGTGGTGGACAATTTAACAACTCACTGAAGGAGGAGATTCCATGAATATCCCGATCCTCAATGATGTAAGAGCCCAGTACATCAGTTCAAAAGACAAAGTCGAAGCATCTGCAACTATCTTCAGCTGGAAGTATCAAGTGGATGATCTATCTCGGCCTACTCCTGAGGTGCCCAGTATCACAAATGCCAGTCTTCAGCCAACTCAGAAACAGCTGAAGGCACTAGACACTGCAAAGGATTTATCTTCCAGACTGGACAAATGATAAGGGAACCAACAGGGTGAAAAACTTACTTGATTTACCTATTTCAGATTCATCAACCTCCTGGGGTTGACCATTGACCAAAAACTGAACTGGCCATATAAATACTATAGCTACAAGAGCAGTTCAGAAGCTGGGAATCCTCTGATGTATAACTCACCACCCAATTCCCCAAAACCTGCTCTCCACTTACCTGGGTAAGTACAGCTCTAACAACACTCAAGAAGTTAGCACCATAAGGGGCAAAGCATTTGATTGGCACCCAACCAACTCCTTAAACAAAATCCCTCCACCACCGACACAAAGTGGCAGCAGTGTGTGCCAACTACAAGATGCACTACATCAACTCACCAAGCCTCCTTTGACAGCACCTTCCAAACCCATGACCTCTACCACCCAGGAGAACAAGGCCGGCATATGCATGGGAAAGCCATGACCTGAAAGTTCCTCATTAAGTCACACACCATCCTGACTTGGAACTAACTTGGTCAAAATCTCGGAATTCCTTCTTGAACAAGACTATTGATGCACCTACACCACATGGAGAGCAGTAGTTCGAGAAGATGGCTCACAATCACCTTCATAATGACATTTACTGTGGGTTTCCTCTGGGTGCTCTGGTTTCCTCCCACAGTCCATATATGTACATGTACAGGTTAGGTTGATTGGCCATTCTGAATTGCCCTTTAGTGTCAGGAGACTAGCAGGGTAAATATGTGGGGTTACGGGGATGGGGCCTGGGTGAGATTGTAGTCAGCGCAGGCTTGATGGGCCAAATGTCCTCCTTCTGCACTATAGGGATTCTATGATTTAGAGTTAAGACATAATGCTAGCCTTGTCAGTGATGCCCCATCCCTTTAAGTAATATTTTTAAAAATCATTGGATAAGCTTAGGTTTTTGAGGGGACCTTCAAAGAAGACTACATAAACAGGTTTATCTGGGGTTTTCTGCTTGTGCAAGAAAGTAACGTGGTCTCTGTTCATCTCCCCTGCAAAAGAAGTACTGCTGGCCCTCTGACTATGTATCATGGTGTTGCCCCCTGTGCTTCTGTTATGGCGGCGGTACCGTTCTTGGAAGGGAAACAAGAGACTCAGCATATCGCTCAGACCAGCTAGAGAACTATATGGAGCCTGCTTCCATCCATTGTGCAGTGTAGAGGATAGGATAAAGATCAATTAGATGTCTTTCAAAGAACTGGCATCTTTAGCACAGTTGAATGCTAATAAATAGCTCACAAAAATGGGGATTATGCTTGGAGGATTTCTGTAAAATGCAGATATTAAGAGCTAATTAGGAAACATTTGGAGCACAGGCCATTTAATCAGTCACCCAGTAATTCAGTTGAAACAAAACTAACAGAAAACACTTGACAAAAAACACAATCTTAAGCGATTAGTTCTGTAAAAGGTGGTGCTGTTTTCTGAGTGGAAGTTGGCAGTGGGCTGACTGTATTTAGCATTGCACACCATTCAATCCTGGGTAATTAGGGGGCATTTTATGCTGGGATCAGAATTTTGTATTGAAGTGTTATGCATGGATCAGAAATTTTGAACAATCAAAATGAATGTTAATGTCATTTGGTACATTGGAATCCTATGGCTGGATTAAGAATTCATTAATCAGGATAGAGTCATCGAGTCATAGGATAATAAAATACATTTGAGATATTCGAGGCTGGGATCAATAAATAAGAATATTTTTGCTTGACTTTCATCATTTGCAATTAATGCAATAAAAAAAACTTGTATTTCACTCTCGTAACCAGACACATGTAAACTACTGATAACTGATATATGTCTCAAAGGGATTAAGTGGGTATAAAGAAAGCTTTCCTTTTTGGGGCCAGCTAGCCACTTGCCATGTATTTAACCTTTGTTAATTAATACCAAAAAGGACTTCTTTGGCATGTGCATACAGCTATTGATGAATTTACCCAAGTTTGTATGAAAGTTTTGTTTTTCCCAGGCATATTAATTTCACACTGCAATATGATACAGTGTTTATGTGACTTTAATCACATAAGGATTACCCAGCAGTTGCTAAAAAGCGTAGAGTGGGCCTCAGTTTCAGGAAAGTAAATACATCCTCAATAAAGCAAACATGCCAAATGGTGTAAAATGAAACTGAATAAATGCTCCCAGAATATCATAAACGGATACACACACTGTGGTGCTGGTGCCTATGCTAACATTGATTGTTAATGTGGTGAAACACTAAAATCTCATAGAATCCCTACAGTGCAGAAGGAGGCCATTTGGCCCATCGAGCCTGCATTTTTGTGCCAATTGCACTCTGCGAAAACCACCCATTGACATCTAAGTGAGTGTGGTCCAAGATAATCCATTCTTCAGTATTCACTGTTGAAATTGAAAAATTAACTTTTAAATCTATGCCCCTACTATTTTCTGAAATTTGTCTACAGTGTAGAAATGTTCTAATTTGTCAAATGTTTCACAAGCCTTTAAAAACGCTGAGAGCGCTCTTACCAAAAATATTCTGGGTGCCAAACGAGTGTGAAAATGGGAGAGTTTCAGATCCGTTTTTCTGGCGAGGCCACAAATGAAATCTTACGTCACTTAGTATTAAAATTTATGCACGATCTGATTCCCACCAGTAAAGGGAGTGGACAAAGTCTATTCTCACTGGGAAGCCGGCTGTACATACTAGAGGACATTATCACGCATGCACAGATCTCTCTGCTCTGTGCAACAGAACAGAGAGATCTGTCAGGCATCTCACCCCCCTGGATACTGCCCCCCCTCCCCCCCCCCCCCCACAATCTCTGGCCTCCCCAGCTCCCCAGCCGATCACCTCCCCACCCCCCTCCGGATATCTCCACGATGCCCCTCCATCCCTGGCCAATAGTCTCCCCGATTCCTGCCCCGCAAGGTTGATCTAGCCAGAAATCAATGGCCGGTTTGATCGTGTGAGGCAAGAAACCGGGCACAAACTTGATTTTTCACCTCTCTCGTGATTTTACTGGCTCATCCCGCCCATCGACCAGTGTGCTAAGCCGGTAAGAATGCTCCCGGCAACTTTTCATTACCTCTTTCATCTGCATGCTTTTAAACACCAAGCCAGGCAACATCTATTTGTTTTAATAATATTATCTAATAATTGTTCCACATTTATCTTGGCTGTTGTCCTAATTTTTCATCTGTAGCGGCATCTCATGTTAGTCTATCACACAATCTTCATTCCTCAAGTTCTTTGAGGATGTTACCAGATTGGTGGATGAAATTCAAGCTAAATCAATATCTCTGGCTTGTTCAGGTAAATTAGTTGAAACTGTCCAAGTGACAATTGTCACTTAACTTGGAAAGTGAAGGGTCATATATGAGTATTACTGAACAAAAAGACATGCTGTCGTAACTTTTTGTCTTGCACTCATCAGGATTGATGCAAGAATACCAAATTTCAAAGGAAGCAATCATTTCCACTGCATGAGTAAATGGCACTGATTGGTTGGCAATTTGACACGGATTGGTTGAGGCATTGCCATAAAGAAAGCACCAGGGAACTATTGCCCACCACCCCCCCCCCCCCCCCTCCACCCCCCATGCTTTTGTTTATGACAAATGATATGAAATGGCTTCATGGTTTGACTGACATTCTTCCATCTGCAACAGATGATGGGAATGCAGTCTTAGAGCTTTGGTGAAGTCAGGCGAGATTATCCAGTTTTGGAAAGGCAAAGTCCGCCACAAGAGCCACAAATGAATGTGTCCCTTGTTGGTGCTGTAAGATGATTTCTGCTGACACTTTGTTTGCTGGGTTGGTGTCTGCTTTGGAGCTTCTGACACCACACCCCAGGATTTTCCGTTCCTCTTGTGGTGGTTTTCCAGTGGTAGAGGCAGCTCACCCTTGGGCATCAGCAGGATCTTCATGTCTCACCGGAGTCAATGGACTTTTGCCTTGCTTACCGGCCATGCTGCCAGGGAACCTGCGCAAGGGATTGGGGGAGGGGGGGCACGGGAGTCCCTGTTGGCGGGACTGGAAGATCCCACTGATGAGAAGGGCCAGAAAATCCCGGTCCACCTGCCATCATGCTGGTGAATTCCTGACCACACCTATTCGCCATTCGCATTGGCGGTCAGCCAAGTTTCCCATTTGCCATTGTTGACTCTCAGAGCTTTCATACCTCTTGACTATGTTCTTGGACTTTTGGCACCCTGCTGATCTCTAGACATGGGCTACTTCCCAGTGTAACATATCCATGGGGATGTAGCATTTTCCATTCTGCTCATGTGCACAAGCCTTCTCTGTTTGATTGGTGCTTGGAAGTTTGGCATGTTTGCCCTAGAAAGGACTGCCTTGTCTTGTAATTTTGTTTTTCCTTGTGATGCCAAGGATGTGCCGTAGATACCAGATATGGGAGTTATTGAACCTTTTCTCCTGGTGAGTGACCTTCTCCAGGTCTTACTGCCATATATCAATGTGCTAAGGAAACAGACTTTATAAATAAGCCTAGTCCTGTGGGTCAGCGTGTTCTTCTCCCTCTTGATGAAGAGTTCAGCAGACACACTGGAAAGACAGCCACCAACTTTGACCAACTAACAAAAAGGTACGGAAAAACAGGAAATGAATTAGTGTAAGTAAATAGAGTTTTACATTGTATTTCGCAAACATTCAGGATAAAATTGAGTATTATACTTAAACTGTCATATGTTCTGCTCTAGCAGCACTGGAAAGGTATCTTGTACAATTTTGAACCATTGCAGAGGGAAGGATAGTGAAGCTCTGGAGAAGGTACAGGAGCAATCGAAATTATACAATCTTTGATTAATAGAATAGAATAGAATCCCTACAGTGCAGAAGGAGTCCATTTGGCCCTTGAACCTGCACCAGCTCTCCGACAGCATCCCACCCAGGTCCATTCCCATGTATTTATCCCACTAATTTCCCAATCTTGGGGCAATTTAGCGTGGCCAATCCACCTAAGTCTATGGACTGTGCGAGGAGCTGGAGCACTCGAAGGAAACCCACACAGACACGGGTAGAACGTGCAGATTCCACACCCTCACCAAAGGTTGGAATTGAACCCGAATACCTGGTGCTGAGAGGCAGCAGTGCTAACCACTGTGCCACTGTGCGACTCTAGAATCCAAATATATATTATTGGGGAAATCTTTCCTCTTATTGCACATGGCATGAGAGATCACTTGGGTAAAGAGCATAAAAGAATGGTGGTCAGGGAGGAAAGCATGTCCATTTAAATTTTTGTCACATTTATACTAATGGATGGAGGATCAGGTGGGCTTTATAAAAGATGCGTAATAATCCTCCTTATCCAATTTTCCCCTGTGTACTGATCCCAAGTGATCCTTTATCCCAAATGGAATAAGGGTGGCTTGGTGGCACAGTGGTTAGCACTGCTGCCTCACAGCACCAAGGAACTGGATTCGATTCCCTGGCTTGGGTCACTGTCTGTGTGGAGTCTGCACGTTCTCCACGAGTCTGCATGGGTTTCCTCCGGGTCTCCGGTTTCCTCCCATAGTCTGAAAGACGTGCTGGTTAGCTGCATTGGGCCATGCTAAATTCTCCCTCAGAGTACTCGAACAGGCACAAGAGTGTGGCAACTAGGGGATTTTCACAGAAACTTCATTGCAGTGTTAATATAAACCTACTTGTGACACTAAATAAATAAACTTTAAAGAAGAGGAAAATGGGTTCGATTTACTTGAGAGAAACAGCTGAGCTTTTTAACATGATGGCGAAGAGATGTGAATACAGTTCTGTGAATAAGGTATTTCAAATGTCGAGAGATGATTGGAATGATGTCAAGCCTGTAAATCCGCAGGGAAAGAGTTCGATGAGATGTACGGAAGTATTTCTTTCACAGCAGGCTCAGGAACAAACTGCTGAGCTGTGTGGTGAGTGTGCAGCCGCTACAGCTCTTCAAAAGGGAACTTGACAAGTTCCTGAGGGAAAGGGACATTTCCAGTCAGTGTTGCTATTTATAGATGAGGCGCAGGCAACTGCAGTCTTCCAGAGATCACTTGTGGTAGAAATCGGACCTTGCTGCATCTGATTAAACAGCGTAAATCAGGTGCAATAAGAACCCAATTTTGTGGGCCAATGTCTTTCAGTCTGAAGCGCCAGGTTCCACAGCAGCTCTCTGCCATTATTTAGACGAGGGCGGTGGCCCAGTTATGCCAGTCCTGGGCATCTTGCTGGGCTGTGGGGGTATACCACTTGCACACAGTTGATTCTGCGTTGGAATTTCTAAACGTTGGATCACATCAGCAAGTTGGATGTTAATTTTCCAGAATTTAACCTAAATTGGCCGCACGTACGTGATTTTTTTCTTTGGCCAGATAAAAACATGTAAGATTGAAGCAGTGAATCACTGATCACGGGGCAACCAACCCGGTGGTATTTCCTTGGCACTTTAGACACTTTACAACCTTTCTGAGTTCAACAACTTCAGAGCACGAACTCTCCCCTCCATCTCCAATCCATTTCCATTTATTTTATTTTGCTTCTTCTTTTCATCTTATCATTGCATTTTTATTACTTTATAAACTTATTTTTATTTTTCCACTTCTAAAATTTCACTTTCCATCTTGTTTCATCCCCTCCACACACACACACACACACACACACCCTCCTCCCACCCCACTAGGGTCATCTGCCACATTTCTACACAATGCACCTATATTCTGCCATTTACACATTCTGATCTCTTAATGGACGCTCTTAGCATCATTCCTAACATTTATCATCACCATTTACATTCCCCTTCCCTTTTTGCCTATGCCACCCCTATCAATTACAGCCCCCTCACCCTTACAGTATAAACCTCATCCCATTTTCCCTATCTTCAGCTCTGAGGAATGGCCACCCTGAGCCGAAACATTGGCTCTATTCTCTCTCCACAGATGCTGTCAGACCTGCTGAGATTTTTCAGCATTTTCTGTTTTGGTATCTCCTTGGCTCTTCTATATTTGTTCAGCTGATAGTGTATTATACAATTCTAACAGGGTTATAGAGGGTAGATTCTAACAGGGTTATAGAGGGTAGATTCTAACAGGGTTATAGAGGGTAGATTCTAACAGGGTTATAGAGGGTAGATTCTAACAGGGTTGTAGAGGGTAGATTCAGAAAGAATATTCCTTTAACCATCTCCCTGAGAGAAATTGGGAAATGTTCAGTGAATTTTATAATGTTACACTTTACACAAGATATTGGCATACTGGTAATGGCATTGGACTAGCAATCCAGAGGCCCAGGCTAATGCCTTGTGACATGGATTCAAATCCCACCACGGCAGCTGATGAATTTAAATTCAATTAATTAAATCTGGTATATAACATCAGTCTCAGTAAAGGTAACCATGAAACTTTCATTGATTGTTGTAAAAACCCAGCTAGTTCACGGATGCTCTCCAGAGAAAGAAATCTGCCATCCTTACCTGGCCTGGACTACTTGCGACTCCATATCCACAGCTATATGCTTAGTTCTTATCTGCCCTCTGAAATGGCCTAGTAAGCCACTCAGTTCAAGGGTAATTAGGGATGGGCACCAAATGTTGGCCTTGCCAGCAATGCCCATATCCCATGAAAAAAATAACAAAATACCCACATGATTGAGATTATCTGGGTTTATTAGATTAAGCTCCTTTCGTTCATCCCCACCTGTCCGTGAATACCCTTTGCCATGTCAATAGAAGGTGTAGTTAGCTTCAGGTATAGATGTTGCATTGGCTAACCTGGTTTCCCGTAAAGCAGCAACAACGACATCAAGCTTGCATATCTCACAATCAATCAGGACCCTCTTGGGTACACTTGCTGTGGAATGGGTGCCATTGTTCATGCCAGGGCACATAGTTCTGATGTGTGTTTCAGCTTCCAAACCGAAATATTATAAATATATAAATATCATCTTTCTTATTATAATATTATGATTCCTGTGCATAGTTGTACAGCATTGAAATATTCAAAGCATTGGAATTAATGAGTGTAAGTGATTCTTTCCTGATAATAGAAACCTGTAAAACAAAGTTACAATGTCTGTTTCATAATTGAGTATTTCCATCTGTATCATGTTTGTCTATACGTTGATGGAGTATCCTTCATAGGCAGATTCAGCAACAGTTCTCGAGGGAGCCATAAAAGATTAGTTATATCCTTTACACAGTGTCTAATGGAGATATTTATCTTCTCTATAATTTCGCGTATTCCTAATTTAGTTTGAAAATACCTTTAATCATTGCCCCCAATGTTATCAATTTATAACAATGAAAAATGCCCCCAGTATCATCTATTCCGTCTATTTGCAGAGTGGTTCAACCGGTTCTTAAAGAAATGCACCTTGCAGTCTGCAGCCCCATCTAATCAGAGCAACAGGAAGCACGTGGGCAGGTTAAATAGCAGGAAGCTGCAGGGGAAAGGCGACTCTAAGACGGCTTTGAAACAGACGCTTAGCCCCAGGAGAATGCTGGAAAGGTCAATCAATACAAGAGGTTCAGCCTCTTGAATTTGCCTATTACTTATGTCCATAAACATTAATTGACCCATGGAGATGCATAGCTGCTGCTGCCAGTCAGCTTATTAAAGTGTAAATTTCATTCATCACTGGCAAGATATCCCATTCTTTAACTTACTTTTGATTGCACAAAATACAAGTGTGGTTAGCTGTCATTCCCTCAGCTCAAAATTTAATGCAAACCGGAATCTTTTCAGGGATGTTTTTTCCGGTTTGGACAGAAGTTGCAGACCAAAATGTCAGTTGCAAGATGAATGCCCTCCATTCAGCTCCATGCTACCTGCCCCAGATCACACTTGCACGTCGTTCCATCTGTGGGTGTGGTGTAGTGTGTGTGTGTGTGTGGTGTGTGGTGTGTGTGTGTGAGAGAGAATTCACAAGAAGTTCACATGTTGCTTCCACAGGATGCATTATTTTTATTCATTCATGGGATGTGGGCATCGCTGGCTGGATTAGCAGTTAATCCCTGAAGCGCAATCAAGAGTCAACCACATTGCTGTGGGTCTAGAGTCACATGTAGGCCAGACCAGGTAAGTATGGCAGATTTCCTTCCCTGAAGGACATTAGTGAACCAGATGGGTTTAAACAACAATCGACAACAGTTCCATGGTCACCATGGGCCTTTTGTAATTCCTGAATTTTATTGAATTCAAATTTCACCATCTGCCACGGTGGGATTCAAACCTGAGCTCCCCACAGCATTATCCTGGGTTTCTGGATTACTACTGCAGTGACAAAACCAGTACACCACCACCTCCCCAGATGCATGTGATGCATTCAACTCCTACCTGCACTATGATGGAGACATATAGCTGGCTCCAGATCCATATCTCTCTCACAAGATATGGCTTTTCAATTTGACTTTTAGATAGTGGATACAAAACCACACCTGTGATGTTTTAAGACTAAAACATCAGCCATGCTTATCTGTAGTGGGACACTTAAATGCCGCTCTTAAACCTACTGGTCCTGACACACCAAATCACCGCTTGCATCTGGTTTGTGCTTTGACAGTGAGTAATGATGTTCTCAACCCTGGTGCTTAATTTCTTATATCTGGCTTTGAGATCGGAAGCGAATTGGTCGATGATCCTCGCATTGTCTGCAGGAAAGAAGTTTGGCTGCATACCTGCTCTCAGTAAAATGACAGATTAATCCTGTGAATGACTCATTTAATTCTCATCTCCATCATCTTCATCTAGGAAAGCTGATTAAGTTCACTTGCTTGTATTCTGATGGGACAGACATGGTGAATTGAATCATTGAAAGCATTCAAAATCGTCAGTATTTCAAAATGCTCTCGCAGGCACATTTAAACACTGCGACATGTAGGTGAGCCCAACACATCAAAGAGTCCAGGCTGAGCTGGTGGATCTCAGCAGTTGGCTGCTGGCATGCTACAGCTCGGCCGAGTGGCCTTAGACGTGGAAAGGGGAAATGTTTAAGTTCCCTACTCCAGGTTCAGTTCCCAATAACCCCTATTGGATAAGGTATGAGTTTTGAAAACTGCAATCATTTTGATGAAAGCTGATGCTACTGGAGTGGGAGTGGTGCACTTTTGGGTTGATTACCCCAAATCTCTGTCTGATGTGGCCTACATTATGTGGGATGGGCATGTTTTCTGTTTCTCTCTCATGGTATCAGCTAATGGATTGGGACTGATGTGGTGCTGTTATCTCCAATGCCATTCTTCTCAACATAATGTATGTCTGCACGAAGCAAACATTTGATTTCATTTGATTTTTTATTGTCATATGTATTGGAATACAGTGAAAATCGTTGTTTCTTACGCGCGATACAGACAAAGCATACCGTTCATAGAGTACATAGGGGAGAAGAAAAGGAGAGGATGCAGAATATAGTGTTACAGTTATAGCTAGGGTGTAGAGAAAGATCAGCTTAATATATGGTAGATCCATTCAAAAGTCTCATGGGAGCAGGGAAGAAGTTGTTCTTGAGTCGGTTGGCACGTGATCTCAGACTTTTGTATCTTTTTCCCAAGGTGGAAGAGAGTGGCTGGTATTTTACAACATCGCTCGGAGAATTCCATTCTGTGAGCCATGTCCGCCCTGATTCCAAGGTGGGTATGTCACTTCCGGCCAGCAAGTGGGGTCCTTGGTTATAGTAGCTGCTTTTCCGAGGCAGTGGGAAGTGTAGAGTGTCAATGGATGGGAGGCTGGTTTGCTTGATGGATTGGGCTACGTCCATGCCACATGCTGCTGGAAGTAGGATGTACAAATATGGTTTCTTGATGACAGCCGGTCAGCTATCGTTTTGAATGCCAGCCTATTTGGAAAGGGCCACCATTTTGTTCGGAAAAAGCATCTCTGTCCGGCTCTGCTGGTGTTCTGCTCCAGTGGCTGCTGTCGTATGTCGCTGGGATGGATGCCATTCTCAGCCCCTTCTGTCATGTAAAGCAGGATGTGTCCTCACACCCTGCTGTAAAGAAGACCAGAACCAATCAGCCATGGGAGAAATGCTGCAGAATCTGTTCTTTGACACCCTCCCCCCATCCCCAAACTCCCCCTCTGCGCGCAGCAAATGACCCAATTTGTTTTGCATCACAAACGGGCTCGTCCAGGAATCACAAAACTCATTCGACACTCACCTTTAATGGGCCTCTTCAGATCCATCACCCATGGAACTAGTCAGCGAGTGCACAATGTAAGCTTTCATCAGTCCCCATCTAAAAGGGCAATCAAGGCTCTATTCATGTCAGAGGACCCCAATTTCCATATTAAATGAGGACTATTATTTGAAACATACAGATGCTTTGGACCAGGTGGTAAGCTCCTTTTGATATAGAGCTGATTACATCCCCAGTGTTAAGAGAACAGCAAGGCTCCTAGCCCCAGAGTTTAGCTGTTACCAGTCCACTGAAAGCAATCAAATCCGACCTCATCGCCTACAAAACATTTCATAGGATCAGAGAATCCCATCATGCAAAAGGAGGCCAGTCGGCCCATCGAGTCTGCACCGACCACAATCCCACTCAGGCCCTATCCCCGTAACCCCACATATTTATCCTGCTAATCTCCCTGACACTAGGGTCAAGTTAGCATGGCCAATCCACCTAACCCGCACACTTTGGACTGTGGGAGGAAACCCAGAGCACCCAGAGGAAACCCACACAGACACGGGGAGAACGTGCAAAGACAGTGACCTGAGACCGGAATTGAACCCGGGTCCCTGGCACTGTGAGGCAGCAGTGCTAACACTGTGCCATCATGCCACCCATGCTGCACCGTGCCATCTTATTAACCGTTGCAATTTGAGGATGATGGACTACCTGGCTAGTTGCAGAATAATCTGCAAGTTTACTTTACTTATAATTGCTACCACAGGTACCAACAAGGTAAGTTCCAAAAGTAAGTAGATTCTGGTTGGTTCATTTTATTAGTCCCTTTATTCAGTTTAGTGTAATGCATTATCAGTCCACTGACTGGAGCAAAAGTCACAATAAAGCTCTTTGAGAAAACAAATCACAAAGGAGCTGAATTCATGGCACATATACAGGCTTTTCTAGTATGTACACCAGATATCTTATCAACCATGTTACAATCAGGTATCAATTAGCTTTCTGGTTGTATCACAACTTGGTACGGCTCCTGCTCTGACCAAGACCACAAGAAACTACAAAGGGTTGTGAACGTAGCCCAATCCATCACGCAAACCAGCCTCCCATCCATTGACTGCATCTACACTTCCCGCTGCCTTGGAAAAGCAGCCAGCATATTCAAGAACTCCATACACCCTGGACATGCTCTCTCCCACCTTCTTCCGTCGGGAAAAAGATACAGAAGTCTGAGGTCACATACCAACCGACTCAAGAACAGCTTCTTCCCTGCTGCCATCAGACGTTTGAATGGTCCTGCCATACATTAAGCTGATCTTTCTCTACACCCTAGCTATGACTGTAACACTACATTCTGCACTCTCTCCTTTCCTTCTCCCCTATGTACTCTATGAACGGTGTGTTTTGTCTGTATAAGCGCGCAAGAAACAATACTTTTCACTGCATCCCGATACATGTGACAATAATAAATCAAATGAAATCAAATTAAAGGTGTGAGGATATTATTAATGCAGATTCAATAAATCAGTGCATTTCAGTGTTCTAAAAGCTTTAAAAATACATGAAAAGGAATAGTTTCATTAGTCCAATCATTTTGATATAAATAATTTTAACTTTGAATACCACAATATTAATTCATCAATAATCTTAGAATCTTGGTTTAAGGAATCACAGGGATTGAAATGCATTGTCTGGATCAGAGGGAGCCTGGCAGCTACTAATCAAAGCAACAAGGGTCGATTACTTTTCCATCAGTAATTAATGAACTACTATCTATTTATCTTAGGTCGCTGATGGGGGCAAGGAGAAGTATCTAATCTTTAATACTCCTGTGTAAGTGTATACCTAAACTTCCATGACAGTTTAATGTAGATTAATCACTTACCTCCCCTGCAGTTACTGTGTGAGTAGGGAAAAAGGAAGGTGGCATTATCAGGCAAATTAATGGTTACCGGGCATTTGTATCTTTCACTAGTATCTGTCGATACCTACCAATTCTTATGCCTGGTGATTTTGGTGAGTTGATCAGCCTGAGGAGATTTCGCTCGGATTTCCGAGGTGGGTTTGCATCTCGTTCCTCCACTCGGGTAGTTGAGTTGTTAGGACGTTGGGGAGGGGGGCAAGGTCAGAGTGCAGGGGTCAGTCCCTTCAACTATTCTCTGACAGCCATGAGGGACTCACATTTCAGGTGAAATTTTCCCGTCCCACCCACCACGGGAATCATAGCGGGTAGGGGGTGGAGCATGCAAAGGTCCGTTGACCACGGGTGGGATTTTCCAGTTTTGGGGTGAGCACAGCCAGAAAATCCAATTCATCTTCACGTTCACCAGCATCTGAAAGCCAAAGTAAGCCCATAGCAGGGTAGGGTCTGGCAGTAACTGACAGTTGAAGGATCACTGTTGTAGAATGATCAAGATGAAAACTACTCTTGCTCCAATTGAGAAGTCTATTAGTTGATCCCATTAGTTTTTGATTTGATTTGATTTATTATTGTCACATGTATTAGCATACAGTGAAAAGTATTGTTTCTTGCGCACTATACAGACAAAGCATACCGTTCATAGAGAAGGAAACGAGAGAGTGCAGAATGTAGTGTTATAGTCGTAGCTAGGGTGAAGAGAAAGATCGACTTAATGCAAGATAGGTCCATTCAAAGGTCTGACAGCAGCAGGGAAGAAGCTGTTCTCGAGTCGGCTGGTACGTGACCTCAGACTTTTGTATCTTTTTCCCAATGGAAGAAGGTGGAAGAGAGAATGTTCGGGGTGCATGGGGTCCTTAATTCTGCTGGCTGCTTTGCTGAGGCAGCAGAAAGTGTAGACAGAGTCAACGGATGGAAGGTTTGTTTGCATGATGGATTGGGCTACATTCACGACCTTTGGAGTTTCTTGCGGTCTTGGGCAGAGCAGGAGCCATACCAAGAAATACCATCAGAAAGAATGCTTTCTATGGTGCATCTGTAAAAGTTGGTGAGAGTCATAGTTGACATGCCAAATTTCCTTAGTCTTCTGGGGAAGTAGAGATGTTGGTGGGCTTTCTTAACATAGTGCCGCCATGGGGGGACCAGGACAGATTGTTGGTGATCTGGACATATAAAAACTTGACGTTCTCGACCCTTTCTACTTCGTCACCATTGATGTAGGGGCATGGTGTCCTCTACTTCCTGAAGTTGATGACAATCTCCTTCGTTTCATTGACATTGAGGGAGAGATTAGTGTCGCCACACTCGTTCACCAGATTCTCTATCTCATTCCTGTACTCTGTCCCATCATTGTTTGAGATCTGTCCCACTAGTTGATGTCAATGGAGTCTTACTCTGGTGTCCTCCTCCCCTGAAGTGACAGATCTCAGCACAGGCTCAGACTTTGAGTTTGCAAAGAATATTTTTTCCAACAGAATTTGAAAGACATCAGGCAGACTCCCCTGAGGCCAGTTTTTTGCGAATAAACAACAGAAATGTGCTTGAACTTAAGTAAATCTGGAAAACAATAGCTGGCAGTTCATTTATTCTAAAGGACCAAATGGTCGAGTGTTAGAATAGTCGTCTTTATAGGCTCGGAGACCTGAGTTTGAACTGGCTCAGACGCAGGAAGCAATGGTTTCCTCTCTCCCTGACAGTTACCAAAGGTTCTAAGTGAAGGGGCTTAAGTGAAATATGGTCAAACGGTCGGAATTTATTTTTCATTGACAAGAGTCTGCAGCCTGAATTCAGCCCTAATTGTTCATATTTCTTCAGGAGTTCATGGAGAGAGTGAGTGGGAGGAAAGAGAGATGATTGAATGTTCCCATAGTCATGGCACTGCTGCGATTGTGTCTAAGGTACATAGTCATTTTTTAAAATCTTTGCGTTAAACCTGACCATTCCATACCTGGCTGACAATCATAGAATCATAGAAACCCTACAGTGCAGAAGGACGCCGTTCGGCCCATCGAGTTTCAACCAACAACAATCCCACCGAGGCCCTATCCCCATAATCCCACATATTTACCCCGCTAATCCCTCTAAAATAGGCATCCTGGGACACTGAGGGGCAATTCAGCATGGCCAATGCACCTAACCTGCAAATCTTTGGACTGTGGGAGGAAACCGGAGCACCCGGAGGAAACCCACGCAGACAAAGTAAAAATAAAGTAAGGTTTATTTATCAGTCACAAGTAAGGCTTACATTCACACTGGAATGAAGTTACTGTGAAATTCCCCTCGTCGCCACACTCCAGCGCCTGACATGGGGAGAACGTGCAAACTCCACACAAATGGTGACCTGAGCCAGGAATCGAACCTGGGTCCCTGGACCTGCGAGGCAGCAGTGCTAACCACTGTGCCACCATGCTACCCCAATGATTGGATTAGATCATTTGACATGATTAGCTGAATAATTTTGGGTAACGCGATCATTGCGAGTTTTACCTGGATCTAAATTACTTGTATGGAATGCTTAATTCATGTTGAATTTAGACATGAACCATAGAAATGTTCCAGCACCGAAGGTGGCCATTCGGCCCATCTTGTCCATGCCTGCCTGAGGACACCCAGATACCCTTCATAATCCTACCTTCCTGCACCTGGCCCATAGCCCTGCAGCTTACAGCACTTAAGGTGCAGATCCAGATACTTTTTAAAAGAGTTTAAGGTCTCTGCCTCTACCACCAACTTGAGCAGCGAATTCCAGACACCCACCACCCTCCACATAAAAAAGGTTTCCCTCATGTCCCCTCTACACCTACTGCCACTTACCTTGAACCTATGTCCCCTCGTTCTGGAATTCTCCACCGAGGGAACACATTTATCCTGACTGGGTACAATGTTATCCTGTCCAGCACTTTAGTCCCACCTTGGGTGGTATTTCAATATCTTAATGTATCTAATAATTCTTTTAGATTAACGGCACCGCAATTATTTGTTCAGAGTTTAGTTCTCTAATACTTGGATACCATAACGTTGGTGGGATTCGCTCATTCATGGACGTCGCATTGGGAAATTTAGGATTGTCGGAATTCTTCATAACACTTGATAATTCTCCAACTGTGCGAGAAGTAGGTTGGCAAGGAAATGTCTAACCTCTAGTGGATTGATTCAATGTTTTTGATTTTCACATGTGTCCCGTCAGTATTTGCCTGTGTTTTTCTAGTTCTCCATAATTACCTCTGATGGCGGCACAGTGGTTAGCACTGCTGCCTCACAACGCCAGGGACCCAGGTTCAATTCCTGGTTTGGGTCGCTGTCTGTGTGGAGTTTGCACATTCTCCCCATGTCTGCGCGGGTTTCCTCCGGGTGCTCCGGTTCCCTCCTGCACTCCAAAGATGTGCCGATTAGGTTGGTTGACCATGCTAAATTGCCCCTTTAGTATTAGGTGGACTAGCAGGGTAAATAGTGGAGTTACAGGGATAGGGCCTGGGTGGGATTGTTGGCGGTGCAGGCTCGATGGGCCAAATGGTCTGTCGGAATTCTATGTGCGGTAGATTCTGATATTGTCACTTATAATGAAGACACATAGGCCGGAATTTTACCGGCACGCCTGCCTCGATTCCGGAGGCGAGCGAGACTCGGAGAACGGCATTCTCCGTTGGTCTCAGGCGGGACTGTACGAACCTCGGGCGGACATGCCAGTAAAATTCCGCCCATAGTTATAGAATCAGCCTCAGTGTAAATATAAAGTAATATATTTTGTTCTGTATAAATACAAAGCCAAAGCTGGAGAAGGTTCAAGTTGGCCCTTCAATTTCACTGTGTTTAGCTTTTAAGAGCTCATTTTTATTTTCCGTGTAACAGGAATGAGTTAATTCAATTAGAAACTCTTTGCTTGGGCCACACAAACAAATAGAAATATCAAAGGAGATATTACGTTATCAAGGTAGTCATATCAAATGCTTTACGTCTATTTAGAATTCACAGTGCATTCCAGGATGTTTGCTGACTAATAGGCCATGTGAGCCGTGAGCTTGAGGGAGAAAGACTAAACCATGAAAAGTGTGAGAACCAAGGTTGTCCTAGGTGAAATGTTACCATAAATATGTGCTAGTGTATGTGACAGAATGTCTATAAAAAAGACACTGGCTGCATTCACTGTGCCCAAGAACAGACTTGAGTTTTACAAGATCAGGCTGCTATCACTGTGAACACATAGAATTGCTACAGTGCAGAAGGAGACCATTCGGCCCATCAAGCCTTCACTGACAACAATCCCACCCAGGCCCTATCCCTGTAGCCCCAGATATTTACTCTGCTAATCCCCCCTGACTCCATGGGACAATTTAGCATGGCCAGTCAAACTATGCCACACACCTTTGGAGTGTGGGAGAAAACTGGAGCACCCAGAGGAAACCCACGCAGACACCAGGAGAATGTGCAAACTCTGCACAGTTGGTGACACGAGTGCATTGTTCTGTCCGTGTCCTATTTTTCTCACTCCATGTGAATAAATGAAGTTAATCAAATTACAGTTCAAGCCAATATTTTGGCAGTTTGGTAACACCATCTTCAGGAGTATCTTGGAGAGAAACAAGGTAGGGTGAGTCGAGGTGATTCCCCTGATCTCTGCAAGGGCAGAAAGCTGATAGGCTGCAGTTTCTACTTCCTACTGGATATACTGTCCACTTACAGAAAGAGCATCAAGTCACTTCTTTCAATCAATTTGGATTGTCTAAAGTTCAAGAAGAGAGATTTTATTTCTCTTTTCCATTAGTGGATTTAATAGAAGGCTGAAGTTATTAATGATACTAAGTAGGACCAAGCATTCTTGACAATGCCCACTTTCCACTGTTTTTTACTACTATCTGACACATTTATTTGCTTGCAAGTTTGTATCCCTTGCGAGATATAGATGGGTGGGCAACTGTGCCATATATCTTTCCGATGTATTGACTTGGTCTCAGTGCTGATGGTGACACGCCATTTATCTGCCCAATGTTGCAAGTTCATCTAAATCTGTCGCAGTGGCTCAGTTACTGTCTGTCTTTCAGAGTAACAGTTAACCATTCATAGAGGATGATGACGTTCATGAAGGGAAGAAGTTCACGTTTGATGGTATCCAGCAGATCTTTGATGACAGCGAGAAACGGGAGTTGAGCCAAGAAGTGCATTTCCCCGAGGAACGGCTGCATTGATATTGCAGCCAGTAGCCGATTGCCTATATATCAAGGCTCCTCCAGTTCTTTGTGTTTTCTGCGGAGGGCGCGCATTCAGTTCAACAGCTCCTGGATATAACACAAGAGAGCCGTTTCTCAAATGAAGCCAGGATGCTGTAACTTGTCAAAGGCTTGATTTATATAGCTACACTTTCTGTGAACTGGAAAACGAGAAGCCCGCCTCGGAAAAAGTTATGGGAGGATGCACATGCAGAAATAAACTTCATTGAGCAATGGACCCAGCATTATGGGGAACGTGCACCCAGATTGCAATCATCCACTCGCAACATTTAAATCTCCACCACAGCAGTGCTAAGGACAAAAATATATTCCTATTTTAATGACGGTTCACATCAACAAACTTCATCAATATACTGGACAAATTAATGCATTAATGAAATCGGTTTGAAATGCCTTGATTTTAATTATTTTCTCCGTGTTTACCTTCTTGCCCCCTTCATATCCTCATCCCTCTGTGATGCCTCTAGCATCAACCAGCCTCACAACTCACTGAGGTCTCTGCACTCCTCCAATTCTGGCCTTTATATACGTCCCTGGTCTTAATCTCTCCACCGCTGGGAATCATATCTTCAGCTGCAGAGGCCCTAAGCTCAGCTGTTCACTCCCCAGACATCTCTGCCTCCTTGTCCTCCTTTAAGACACTCCGAAAACCTAACCCTTTGGTCACCGGTTTTAACATCTCCTGCTCTCGTACTGTGGCCCTGTGTTAACTTGTCGCCTGACAACACTCTTGGGAACCACCTTGTGCCGTTTTGTTGGTGTCAGAGATGCTATACAATACAAGTTGTTGTTGTGAGGGCATGTCGACAAGAATGGACAATCCAATGAGGTGGGGTGGGGGGAAGTGGTGGCAGGGGGACTATCAGGCATAAAGCCCTGATAATGGCATTTAAATCTGTGCAAATCCCGACTTTTAAAGTTACATTCCCGTTAATTATTGCCTGGGGGTGGAACAATCTCCCAGGCAATAAGATCAAGGAAATCCCACCAGCGTGAAAACCATTTTGTGACCCACGTGGGATTTTCCACCCTCACCACCATTCCCCACCACCCCCCCCCCCCGCCCCGAAAACAGGAGGGGAAACCCTTCCCCACTATCACAAAATAATTCAAGAAACTGTGCTACCCAAATATTCAGCCACGTTAAATTGTATTTTGTGCGCTCGAAAAAAAGATAATTTCAGTATTTCAACATATTTAGGGACAGTTCATCAATGTGGCATTGAAGTGCTTTAAATAAATACATTTCTGCTCAGATTCAGGCTTTGAAAACCAAATGACTATTGCCATGTGCTGTTTGACTGTGTTGTAAGCGCTGTATAATTCCTTAACTCAGTAAGAAGATTAACAACACCAGGTTAAAGTCCAACAGGTTTATTTGGTAGCCAAAGCCACACAAGCTTTCGGAGCTCTTAGCCCCTTCTTCAGGTGAGTGGGAATTCTGTTCACAAACGGAGCTTATAAAGACACAGACTCAATTTACATGAATAATGGTTGGAATGCGAATACTTACAACTAATCAAGTCTTTAAGAAACAAAACAATGTGAGTGGAGAGAGCATCAAGACAGGCTAAAAAGATGTGTATTGTCTCCAGACAAGACAGCCAGTGAAACTCTGCAGGTCCACGTAACTGTGGGAGTTACAAATAGTGTGACATGAACCCAATATCCCGGTTGAGGCCGTCCTCGTGTGTGCGGAACTTGGCTATCAGTTTCTGCTCAGCGACTCTGCACTGTCGTGTGTCGCGAAGGCCGCTTTGGAGAACGCTTACCCGAATATCAGAGGCCGAATGCCCGTGACCGCTGAAGTGCTCCCCAACAGGAAGAGAACAGTCTTGCCTGGTGTTCATTCATCCGTTGTCGCAGCGTCTGCATAGTTTCCCCAATGTACCATGCCTCGGGACATCCTTTCTTGCAGCGTATCAGGTAGACAACGTTGGCCGAATTGCAAGAGTATGTACCGTGTACCTGGTGGATGGTGTTCTCACGTGAGATGATGGGGCATCTGTGTCGATGATCCGGCACGTCTTGCAGAGGTTGCTGTGGCAGGGTTGTGTGGTGTCATGGTCACTGTGCTCCTGAAGGCTGGGTAGTTTGCTGCGGACAATGGTCTGTTTGAGGTTGTGCGGTTGTTTGAAGGCAAGAAGTGGGGGTGTGGGGATGGCCTTGGCGAGATGTTCGTCTTCATCAATGACATGTTGAAGGCTCCGGAGGAGATGCCGTAGCTTCTCCGCTCCGGGGAAGTATTGGACAACGAAGGGTACTCTGTTCACTGTGTCCCGTGTTTGTCTTCTGAGGAGGTCGGTGCGGTTTTTCGCTGTGCCGAGTTTCTGTAGGAAGTCCGTCGTGTCGCGACAAAAGCTGGGGGTTCTTTGTACAATGGGTTTCAGGATGCCCTCGACATAGCCGGAGAGGTTCTCGCACAGGGTCCCATTGCCCGATACGATGGGACGGCCGGGTGTGTTTGCCTTGTGTATCTTCGGGAGGCAGTAGAGATCTCCAACGCGGGGAGTACGTGGGATGAGAGCACGGAGGGTGTTCTGAAGGTCCGGATCAAAGGTCTTGATCAGAGTGTTGAGTTGACGGGTGTGTTCTTTGGTCGGATCTGCAGGTAACTGTCTGTAGTGTTCCTCGTTGTTGAGTTGTCGGTACACTTCTTTGCAGTAATCCGTTCTGTTCAGTATGACGATGGCCCCTCCTTTGCTGGTTTGATGACAATGTTGCGGTTGGTCTTGAGAGCATGGATGGCGTTACGTTGTGCTTGGGTGATGTTCGGGGCTGTCTTGTGAGTGCGGCTGATGAATTTGGTGTTGACGCACCTCCTGACGGCTTGGGCATACATGTCAAGTCGAGGGCAGCGGCCTTCCGGAGGAATCCAATTCGACTCTTTCCTCTTCGGATGCACTGCGGATCTCTCTGTCGGCTGTTCCGGTTCATTGGCTGTCTCATTGTGACGCTCTCATCCCACGTACTCCCCGCGTTGGAGATCTCTACTGCCTCCCGAAGATACACAAGGCAAACACACCCGGCCGTCCCATCGTATCGGGCAATGGGACCCTGTGCGAGAACCTCTCCGGCTATGTCGAGGGCATCCTGAAACCCATTGTACAAAGAACCCCCAGCTTTTGTCGCGACACGACGGACTTCCTACAGAAACTCGGCACACATGGAGCAGTTGAACCAGGAGCGCTCCTCGTCACAATGGATGTCTCGGCACTCTACACCAGCATCCCCCATGATGATGGCATTGCTGCAACGGCCTCAGTGCTCAGCGCCAACAACTGCCAGTTTCCAGATGCAATGTTACATCTCATCCGCTTCATCCTGGACCACAATATCTTCACCTTCAACAACCAGTTCTTCATCCAGACACACGGAACAGCCATGGGGACCAAATTCGCACCTCAATATGCCAACATCTTCATGCACAGGTTCGAACAAGACTTCTTCACCGCACAGGACCTTCAACCGATGCTATACACTAGATACATCGATGACATTTTCTTCCTTTGGACTCATGGTGAGCAATCACTGAAACAACTCTATGATGACATCAACAAGTTCCATCCCACCATCAGACTCACCATGGACTACTCTCCGGAATCGGTTGCATTCTTGGACACACGCATCTCCATTAAGGACGGTCACCTCAGCACCTCACTGTACCGCAAGCCCACGGATAACCTCACGATGCTCCACTTCTCCAGCTTCCACCCTAAACATGTTAAAGAAGCCATCCCCTACGGACAAGCCCTCCGTATACACAGGATCTGCTCGGATGAGGAGGATCGCAACAGACACCTCCAGACGCTGAAAGATGCCCTCATAAGAACAGGATATGGCGCTAGACTCATTGATCAACAGTTCCAACGCGCCACAGCGAAAAACCGGACCGACCTCCTCAGAAGACAAACACGGGACACAGTGGTCAGAGTACCCTTCGTTGTCCAGTACTTCCCCGGAGCGGAGAAGCTACGGCATCTCCTCCGGAGCCTTCAACATGTCATTGATGAAGACGAACATCTCGCCAAGGCCATCCCCACACCCCCACTTCTTGCCTTCAAACAACCGCACAACCTCAAACAGACCATTGTCCGCAGCAAACTACCCAGCCTTCAGGAGAACAGTGACCATGACACCACACAACCCTGCCACAGCAACCTCTGCAAGACGTGCCGGATCATCGACACAGATGCCATCATCTCACGTGAGAACACCATCCACCAGGTACATGGTACATACTCTTGCAATTCGGCCAACGTTGTCTACCTGATACGCTGCAAGAAAGGATGTCCCGAGGCATGGTACATTGGGGAAACTATGCAGACGCTGCGGCAACGGATGAATGAACACCGCTCGACAATCACCAGGCAAGACTGTTCTCTTCCTGTTGGGGAGCACTTCAGCGGTCACGGGCATTCGGCCTCTGATATTCGGGTAAGCGTTCTCCAAGGCGGCCTTCGCGACACACGACAGCGCAGAGTCGCTGAGCAGAAACTGATAGCCAAGTTCCGCACACACGAGGATTTCTCAACCGGGATATTGGGTTCATGTCACACTATTTGTAACTCCCACAGTTGCGTGGACCTGCAGAGTTTCACTGGCTGTCTTGTCTGGAGACAATACACATCTTTTTAGCCTGTCTTGATGCTCTCTCCACTCACATTGTTTTGTTTCTTAAAGACTTGATTAGTTGTAAGTATTCGCATTCCAACCATTATTCATGTAAATTGAGTCTGTGTCTTTATAAGCTCTGTTTGTGAACAGAATTCCCACTCACCTGAAGAAGGGGCTAAGAGCTCCGAAAGCTTGTGTGGCTTTTGCTACCAAATAAACCTGTTGGACTTTAACCTGGTGTTGTTAAACTTCTTACTGTGTTTACCCCAGTCCAACGCCGGCATCTCCACATAATTCCTTAACTACCAGACTATGTCCCTAAATATGTTGAAATACTGAAATTATCTTTTTTTCGAACGCACAAAATACAATTTAATGTGGCTGAATATTTGGTAGCACAGTTTCTTGAATTATTTTGTGATAGTGGGGAGGGGTTTTCCCCTCCCGTTTTCGGGGGGGGGGGGGGGGGGGTTGCGGAAATGGTGGCAAGGGCGGAAAATCCCACGTGGGTCCCAAAATGGTTTTCACGCTGGTGGGATTTCCTTGATCTTATTGCCTGGGATACCTGCTCTTTTATGGCACAGTGGTTAGCACTGCTGCCTCACAGCACCAAGGTCCTGGGTTCAATTCCCAACTTGGGTCACTGTGGAGTGTGCACATTCTCCCCGTGCCTGCGTGGGTTTCCTCCGGGTGCTCCAGTTTCCTCCCACAGTCTGAAAGATGTGCTGGTTAGGTGCATTGGCCGTGCTAAATTCCCCCTCAGTGTATCTGAACAGGCGCCGGAGTGTGGTGACTAAGGGATTTTCACAGTAACTTCATTACAGTGTTAATGTAAACCTACTTGTGACTCATAAATAAACAATTTTAACTGAGCTGAAGTAAGGGTTCAGCCAGAAAGGAAACATTTACCCCCGCTCTACTTTTCTGCTTTTGGGCTGCTAGCTCCTACAAAACAGTTCCAAAAATGCTGCATTCTTCCGACACTTTGCCTTGTGATTATCTTTCATATCAAGGTCCAGTATCCTGAGACTATTTGGCTGCCGAGGACATTACAATCAAGTCCTTCTCTGATTCAATGTTCATATTTTCCAGCAGGGCTCACAGGGTAGTGGTCAATTTTTGCTTTCCCTATCACTGAGGTACTAACGTAAGAAAGAAAGAGTTGCATTTATATAGCGCCTTTTATGACCACTAACATCCCAAAGCACTTGTCGTCAATTAGGTCATTTTAAACTGCAATCACTCTTTTATTGTAGAAAACACAATTTACACACAGCAAGGTCCCCCATACAATAATGTAATAATGACCAGATATTTTTATTTGTGATCTTGAATCAGAAATAAATACTGACCAGGAGACCAGGGAGAACTCCTTGCTCCTCTTCAAAATAGCATAATGGGATATTTCACCTTCACCTCGACAAGCAGAGGACGTCAGTTTAACATCTTTTCCAAACAGACTCT
Source organism: Mustelus asterias (assembly GCF_964213995.1). NCBI lineage: Eukaryota > Metazoa > Chordata > Chondrichthyes > Carcharhiniformes > Triakidae > Mustelus > Mustelus asterias. Next base: position 64,826,215 of record NC_135817.1, read on the forward strand.
GTCATTACTACATGGGGCTAGCTGGCCTCCCACTTTGCACTAGCTCTAAGCATAAGCTCATCTAGACTTGATATGGAGGTGCCAGCGTTGGACTGGAGTGGGCAGAGTAAGAAGTCTCACAAAACCAGGTTAAAGTCCAACAGGTTTATTTGGAATCACGAGCTTTCGGAACTCTGCTCCTTCATCAGGTAAAGAAGCAGCGCTCCGAAAGCTCGTGATTCCAAATATACCTGTTGGACTTTAACCCCTGGTGTTGTGAGACATCTTACTGCGCTGATCTAGACTCAGCTGCTTGTAGTCTAACTTGTGCTAAATCCTGTTCGCTTAACCGTTCTACATGTTGGCCCAAATCGGCCTCAATTTTAAAACTCTTATCCTTATTTTAAAATCTCTAATCTCTATGGTGGGACACTGGTTAGCACTGCTGCCTCACAGATCCAGGGACCTGGGTTCGATTCCTGGCTTGGGTGACTGTGTGGAGTTTGCACATTCTCCCTGTGTATGTGTGTGGGTTTCCTCCGGGTGCTCTGGTTTCCTCCCACAATGTGGAGATGCCGGCGTTGGACTGGGGTAAACACAGTAAGAAGTTTAACAACACCAGGTTAAAGTCCAACAGGTTTATTTGGTAGCAAAAGCCACACAAGCTTTCGAGGCTCTGAGCCCCTTCTTCAGGTGAGTGGGAATTCTGTTCACAAACAGAACTTATAAGACACAGACTCAATTTACATGAATAATGGTTGGAATGCGAATACTTACAACTAATCCAGTCTTTAAGAAACAAAACAATGGGAGTGGAGAGAGCATCAAGACAGGCTAAAAGATGTGTATTGTCTCCAGACAAGACAGCCAGTGAAACTCTGCAGGTCCACGCAACTGTGGGAGTTACAAATAGTGTGACATAAATTCTGATTCTAGGATCGCATGATAAAGACTCAGGAGGAAAAAAGCAGAAATATTTATGTGAAATTATGTGAAATTTATGTCACACTATTTCACATAAATATTTCTGCTTTTTTCCTCCTGAGTCTTTATCATGCGATCCTAGAATCAGAATTTATGTCACACTATTTGTAACTCCCACAGTTGCGTGGACCTGCAGAGTTTCACTGGCTGTCTTGTCTGGAGACAATACACATCTTTTAGCCTGTCTTGATGCTCTCTCCACTCCCATTGTTTTGTTTCTTAAAGACTGGATTAGTTGTAAGTATTCGCATTCCAACCATTATTCATGTAAATTGAGTCTGTGTCTTATAAGTTCTGTTTGTGAACAGAATTCCCACTCACCTGAAGAAGGGGCTCAGAGCCTCGAAAGCTTGTGTGGCTTTTGCTACCAAATAAACCTGTTGGACTTTAACCTGGTGTTGTTAAACTTCTTACTGTGTTCCTCCCACAATCCAAAGATGTGCGGGATTAGGTGCATTGGCCATGCTAAAATTCCCCCTTTTGTCCTGGGATGTGTAGGTTAGAGGGATTAGTGGGGTAAATAACTGGGGCTATGGGGATAGAGCCTGAGTGGGATTGTTGTTGGTGCAGGCTCAATGGGCTGAATGGCCTCCTTCTGCACTATAGGGATTCTATGATTCTATGAATTCAAGCATCCTCCAATCCTACAAGTCACTAAATTCTCTGTTCTGTTAAGATTCTTTTTGCACATCCCAGATTGTAATCACTCCACCACTGGTGGCCATACCTTAAGTGTAAACTCTGAACTTCCCTTGCCACTCCTTTAGGACACTCTTTAAATCCTATCTCTTTGATTGAGCCTATTGCAATGTCTCCTCTTGTGCTTTGGTGTCAGGTTTTGTTTGTTAATCACTCCTGTGAAACTTGGTCACTAAATTAAAAGTACCAAATATATGAAAACTGCAGTTGCCTAACTAGATTTCGGATTTGGCCTCACCACCTTTGGGCTCAAAGGCAAGAGTGGCATCAACTGAGCCATAGCTGACACCGGCATGATGGTGTAGCTTTCTGCCCCAACTGAAATCAATTTACTCAGCCTAGACCAGGAATTAACCCTGGCGCCTTCTTGTCTATACTTCAACAGGTAGTACTTTTACATACTGCCTTGCCTACTGGGACAGAAACCTGAGGGGACCTGTGTGTATGCACAGATGGGTATTGGCAGCCATCTTTGCAGCCTTGGTGACATAAGCTGGAATTTTCCGGCCATCACCCGCCAGCAGGATCTTCTGGTGCCACTAACGGTGAGATCTTCCAGCCCTGCCGAGGGCAAAACCCCTATCATGTGTTCCCCAGCAATGGGGGGAGGGGGTTTTGCATACAGCAAGCAACCCTATTGACAGTGGCGGGACCAGAAGTACCCACTGCTAGTCAATGGCAGGCTGCCTGCATTGCCGTAAAACACACTCCCAGGGGTGGGAGGGAAATCCCACCCTACATTTAAAGAATTAAAGCTGACTGGGCAGTGCAGCACCAAAGGAGCATTGCACTGTTGGAGGTGTTGGCTTGCGGATGAGATATCAAACCGAGGCCCTATCCTCCTCCTCGGGTAATAGATCCCATGGCACCATTTTAATGATGAGCAGGGGAATTGTCCTCGGTGTCCTGGCCAATATTTACCCCGCAATCAATATTCTAAAGGAACAGATTATCTGGCCATCGTCACATTGCTGTTCTAAGTCCAGTTCTGCTGAAAGTGGTCAGCTCACAGTGCCAGGGACCCGGCTTGGGTCGCTGTCTGTGTGGAATTTGCACGTTCTCCCCGTGCCTGTGTGGATTTCCTCCAGCTGCTCCGGTTTCCTCACACAGTCTGAAAGACGAGTTGGTTAGGTGCATTAACCCAAACTGGCATCAGAGTGTGGCGACTAGGGGAATTTCGCAGTAATTTCATTGCAGTGTTAATGTAAGCCTTACTTGTGACTGATAAATAAACTTTACTTTTTACTTTACTTTTCAACCCATAATGTTAACTCTGGGTGGGATTTTCCTGTCCCGCCAGGACTGAAGCCTGCCTATGGAGGGACAGGAAAATTTGGAGAATGGCCAAAAATCCATTGATTTTTGGTCACTCTCCAATGTTCCTGCCAGCTGTTGGCAGGACCGGAAAATCCCGGCCTCTGTCTCTCTCCACAGATGCTGCCAGACCTGCCGAGTCTTTCCAGCCTTTTTTAAAATATTTTTTATTACATTGCTGTTTGATGAAGGGTTTTCAACTCTGCTTGGAGATATTTTAGGAGATATCGGCGGAGGTGACATTGCAGAAAGCTGGCAGTGTGGCACAAGTGGGTTCTGGCTACGATTCCCGTGGCCGGCGGGACAGGAAAATTGCGGCCTACATTTCTCAGCCAGCACCACTGAACCCTCTTTCCAAGTTTAGTGGCGGATGGGGGAATTGTGGGATCATGTGGAGAATAATGCTTGTGGATCAAACAGGCACAACTCACTCAATGGCGTCAATGAAATATATAATCCCCAGAAGGCTTTCTTTGGCTGCAGTGAGGTTGACATCAGGTCGGGGAGATTCCTGACCACTACAGGAGGCTTTGCAACCCTCTAATGAGGGAGGTTGTTGTGCACATAATGGCTTGCTATATTTCCTCCATCAAAACAGTAACTACACTTCGAAGGACTTCATTGGCGGTAAAGCATTTTGAGTTGTCCGAAAAGTGCTATATAAATGCGAGTCTTTCTTTTATCTCTGTCTGGGGGATGGAGGAACACAGAGAAAGGGAAGAGCAATAGTTACTGCACCAACATTTCTGTCCCAACTCCAGCTGCCAGCGCTGGGATCCATTCCATCAGGTCAGCTGTATTTGTTTCTGTACAGGACACAGCTGCAGGCTGCTCAGAACTGGCAGAGACCAGGAGAAGCCTCTTGGGGCCTTCAACTAAGCTCACTCGAGCCACACGTTGAGCCCACTGAAATAAGAAGTTCAAGAAATGTAAACAAATGAGGGGCAATCAATGCAGCACATTGAAGGAGGTCTGTCCAATTGATACAAATTAAGATGGCACTCAACTGTGGAGTTCCACTGTGGCACAGCTGAGTTTGTGCAGATAGCTGATGTCCCATTAGCTTAAACAAACACAGAGGCTACTCGAGTGAGGGATGAAGCTATTGTAACGTCCACGGGGCTGCATGCACGAAGCAGATAAACTTGATTCTGGACAAAGATAAGGGAGGTTTCACAGTGATTGAAAACTAAGGTGACATCTTTGCTTTAAAATGATCTCTTTTGCATATACAATTTTACACATTGAAAAGGAAATTTTTCAAAAGTTTTTACCCCATTCTTAAAGTTACAGGGTGGAATTCTCTGGCCATTCATGCCAAGCCATCGCTGCGAGCAAGGACGGAAAATTTAGCGCTCAGCCAAATCTCCATTTGCTGCAGCGGGACTGGAGAATCCCGCTGGCGTGAACGGCTGGAAAATTCCGGCCACAAGGTCAATGCACAGAGGGGACCTGGCAAGCCCGAATCCATTTCCCCGCTTGCTCCAAAAGCCAATTCAAATTGAATCCAATTCACAATCCCCACAAGAGAGACAAACAAGATCCAAGCTGACAAGATAAGGCGTTGCGCCCCACCTTGGGCTCGATCCGACGCTTCATCTTAGCCAAAAGGCCGAGAAGCGATATGAAGAAGGATTGGGACGCAGAAATAAAAAATGCCCACAGCCGTGACAGGAACAGGAAGCATCGAGAGAAATCACCATCTAATACCTGTGAGAACTGTAAGATGAATCAGCAACCACACATCACCATCCCCACATTCAAACGTACACACACACACCAACCAGTGAACACGCACTGAGCTTCTTGCATGTTACTGTACAAAGGTTTGACATTTCTGTGGATATTTTCAGTCATAGATTTAGCCCAGACCCACACAAGTGAACAAAGAAGACTAACAGGGAGGATCTAATCGCGATTTTTAAAATTGTAAAAGATTTGAAGTGGGTAAATATGAAAAATTGTTTCCACCTGGCTGTTGAATGAGTAACAAAGGAGTATTGACTGTCGGATTATCCCTAATAGAACAAAACTAGTCAGTTAAGAAAACTTTTATCACGTGGAGGATATTTAGCAATGTTGTTTAAGAGGGACTTGGATCACATTGAAAAGAGCCTAAGAAAAAAATGTTAGAGAAGTGGGATTAGAGAGAGTAGTTCCAGATGAAGAGAGCATCAGCCTTGGCCTAATGGTCTGTATGTCCTCCTAAATTCGTCAACTTTCTGATTAACAAAATATTAGCTCGTATAAATATTTAGTTCAATTCTCAAGATATAGCAGCTCAAGAGAAAGCACGTGATTCAATTGTCCTTTATCCCTGCCAACTGATTTTCTGATATGTCTTCCATACTTGTATAAAACCGGGCGGAGGGAGACCCAAAATACTGTCACCATCCACGCCTCAAAGCCACAAGTTTCTACTGCCCTAGTCAAAATCTGATAGGAAGGATATTCCTTTTTGATGTGCCGAACTTACACAAATCACATCAGACACTGCAAAGATGGCGACCAATGATTTTGGTGGAGGGCTTGGAGTAAGGGGGCATAGTGAGGAGTGGAGGGAATGCTGAATGGGCACTTGAAGGGGGTGAATTTACAGGGATCTGGGAATTGAGGGGTGGGGGGGAGTTGTGGAGATAGAGCTTGCTGGGTTGCTCCACGGGGAGCAGGCCCCAATGGGCTGCATGGCCCCCTTCTGTTTCGTAAATGACTCTGTGGATCAGTGTTGGAATGGTTATACCAAGTGGGAAAGTCTAAGGTTCAAATTGAGCTGAAAACAAAGTGACCATGTTAAAAAAACTCACTTTTACACAGGGGTCTTGACTAGGCCCAGAATAGAAGCCAAGCTGCTGATATCCGATATAGGCTCTTCAGAGATTCACAAACCTTGAAGTTGAATGTTTGGGATTGAGAAAATCTGTAGTGTTGGGAACAAAGCATGACAATAATCTCTCCCTCAATGTCAACAAAACAATGGAGATTGTCAGCGACTTCAGGAAGCATAGTGGAGAACATGCCCCTGTCTGCATCAATGGGGACGAAGTAGAAAGGGTCAAGAGCTTCAAGTTTTTAGGTGTCCAGATCACCAACAACCTGCCCTGGTCCTCCCATGCTAACACTAGAGTTAAGAAAGCCCACCAATGCCTCTAATTCCTTAGAAGACTAAGGAAATTTGGCATGTCAGATACAACTCTCACCAACGTTTGCAGATACATCATAGAAAGCGTTCTTTCTGGTTGTATCACAGCTTGGTATGGCTCCTGCTCTGCCTAAGACCACAAGAAACTACAAAAGGTCATGAATGTAGCCCAATCCATCACGCAAAGCAGCCCCCCATCCATTGATTCTGTCTACACTTCCCGCTGCCTCAGCAAAGCAGCCAGCATAATTAAGGACTCCACGCACCCCGAACATTCTCTCTTCCACCTTCTTCCATCGGGAATAAGATACAAAAGTCTGAGGTCATGAACCAACCGACTCAAGAACAGCTTCTTCCCTGCTGCTATCAGACTTTTGAATGGACCGATCTTGTATTAAGTTGATCTTTCTCTACACCCTAGCTATGACTGTAATACTACATTCTGCATTCTCTTGTTTCCTTCTCTATGAATGGTATGTTTTGTCTGTATGACATGCAAGAAACAATACTTTTCACTGTATGCTAATACATGTGACAATAATAAATCAAATCAGTTCAGAATTTTCAAAGATAGGACACAGACTCCAAGGACACAGATTCCAAGATAGGAATAATTTTCCAGCAGAAGTTAGACCCCATGTTTGGGACGTAAATGTCTTGTCCCTGATGGTGCCCAATTTCTGCCCATTTCCACGCTCTTTCCAGAGGCAGCCAATTAACAGCGTCCAAATAGAGACAGCAGGCAGGAGAGCCAATCAGAGCGTCCGAGGGTGCGATCAGCTGGTGATCTCACAGGGAGAATTGAACATTGCCAATGATGGTGGGGGGCCATGAGGGTGCCATGAGATAGAGGCACCATCTGAAGATGTTCTTGAAGTGTTGGAGGTGTGTGTGGCCACAGCCACCACTGTAGCTTTTTGAAGGGGGAATCCCCTCCACTGGGTGGTCTGCGCCTGTGACTCTGGCCCGTTAATCACTGCAGTCTCAGGTCGGGGGACTTGCTGGCCTTCTGACCTGCCACTGGGAGGGCACCTCGAGAGAGGTGGTGGGTCACACTCCAACAGTGGGAAAATATCCTTTCCATCTGAAAATAGTCTCCAATTAGGGCAGCACGGTGGCACAGTGGTTAGCACTGCTGCCCCACAGTGCCAGGAACCCGGGTTCAATTCCAGCCTTGGGTGTCTGTGTGGAGTTTGCACGTTCTCCCCGTGTCTGTGTGGGTTTCCTCCGGGTGCTCTAGTTTCCAGTCACAATCCAAAATATGTGCAGGTTAGGTTGATTGTCCATTCTAAATTGCCCTTGGTGCCAGGGGGATTAGCAGGGTAAATACGTGGGGTTACGGCGATAGGGCCTGGGTGGGATTGTTGTCAGTGCAGGCTCGATGGGTTGAATGCATGTCGGGATTTTATGAACTCATCCCTTAAGTGGCATAACTGATGTTCTCCTTGATGCAGCAGGCTCCTGACTTTCTTTCCTACCCTCCCTGAGAAGTTTCCTCAACCTTCTGGATCATTCTGCTGACCTTGTCACAGTTGGCCACGCCATCATCCTCCCCCGAGGCCTTTGCATTGTGTCCAGCTAGGTGGGACTGCTCCCACGTGGTTCCATTCTTATCGATCCAATCCCTCCCAGAGGATCACTTGCTGCGGCTTCTTTTCCTGCTCCCACATTGTTACCGTTGGTGTCCACAACCCTTACTATTTCTCATCTACATGTTGTCCCTCAGCAACATTATCCAACAGCATGGCACTAGTCTTCATGTGCACATTAACAATAGCCAATTCTACACAGAACCTCCTCTCTTGAATCCTTCATAAAACACTTTGGAGTTTCTGACCTGAATTATAACATAACTCATCCGAGGTTCCATGCCTCTATGAACCCTGCGTTCACTGACCTACATTGCCTCCCAGTCAAGACAATGGTCGGAATTCTCCGGCCGCATTGGTCTAAAAGCCGGAAATTTCCACCCGACTGTCAATGGGGTTTCACCATTGACGGGACCCGCACCCTAAAATTCCAGTGGCGGACAGGATGGGAGAATTCCGGCCAATGTCTTTCAAAATTCCCATATTTGCTTTAAAATCTGTCCTTGGTCTCTCCCCTCTCTATCGTGAACCTCCTCCAGCCCCACAACCCTTCAAGATGGCTGCCCTCCCCTTATTCTGGCCTCCTGAGCATCGGTCATGCTTTCAGCTGCCTAGATCCAAGTTCAATAGCATCACTAATCTCTCTGCCTCTCTATCTCACTGTTACCTCTTAGACCAAGGTATTACAAACCGACCTAATCACTGGAAACTTACCACCCCGCCTGCCATGGAATCCGAACGGGCAAGGGGTGGACAATGGAAATACACCCGAGCTGTAACTGTAACACTACAGTCTGCACTCCCGTTTCTTTCTCTATGAACGGTATGCTTCGTCTGTATAGCGTGCAAGAAACAATACTTTTCACTGTATACCAATACATGTGGCAATAATAAATCAAATCAACTCAAATCATTCCTCACATTAAACCCTGACAGTGCCATGTCTTGGTATTAAAAACACACCTCACAGATTGACTTCTGGAAAAATGTCCCGAATTCTCTTTGCTGAATCATCAAAGGTCGGCGCAATGTTGTTGTTTCTGTTGTCTTCCCGAAGTTGGGCCTAAAACCTGGGCACGATTTTGCTGAAGTGTTTCCCCCGGTCCGTCCATCACTACGCAGAGGAAGCTGGGCATTTTTCAGCCTTTTAACTATTTTTTTTCAACCTTATTTAAAAACCCCTCTCTGCAGAGTTGGAAAATGAATATTTGAGGAGATGCTGATTGGAGAGCTCGTCTTGAGCCATGTTTTCTTATCGATAAAATGACAAACAGCGCCCCCTTTAGGAGACCATGCCTGGTTTCCCCAGCTCCAGAATTATTCTCTGCAACAGGGAGAAAAAGTGAGAAACCTGGTTTTGGGAGTATGAGAATGCCACTCTGATTAGAATCATAAACCAGCCTAGGATTCCCTCATTTACAGCTTCCTTTACCCCCTCCCCAGGAGGACACTGTATGGCACCATATGGCACCTGGCTAAAGCCACGCTGTTGGGCTTTGGAACTGAAAGGTGTGTGGGGATTGCACACTGAAAGCCATCAGTGGCATAAATGCTCTCTAATAATCTCTCTGCAACAGTAATTGACACTATCTCTGGAGATTTTATCCTATGTCAGCCACAAAGCTAAAATTTCCATGTGTTTTCCCATGAAGTAGGGGGCGACATGACAACACAGTGGTTTGCACTGCCGCCTCACAGCGTCAGGGATCCGGGTTCGATTCCCAGCTTGGGTGACTGTCTGCGTGGAGTTTGCACGTTCTCCCCTGTGTCTGCATGGGCTTCCTCCGGGTGCTCCGGTTTCCACCCACAGTCTAAAAGAGGTTTTGGTTAGGTGCATTGGCCATGCTAAATTCTCCCTCAGTGCACCGAGCAGGCGCTGGAGTGTGGCGACTAGGGGATTTTCACAGTAACTTCATTGCAGTGTTAATGTAAGCCTACTTGTGACTAATAAATAAACTTTAAAGTAACTTAAAATGGCCATTCATACAGTTTCTGCAAGGGTTCTATTGAGGACCCACTTATAAGGTTATAGCAGAGCATTGGGAGGATCGCACAGAAATGACAGGCCCTCGTGTGAGGGTCTCAGAAATGCACACACAAAAGAAAACACCACTCCTCTTTTGAATAAGTGCCCAGCAGAGAGCTCTGGATCCTGGCCCAAATTACAGGCTTTGAGGTACATAGAAGGCAAGCATGCCAGTAGAGGCACCTTGCAGAAAAGGTTTACTAGGATGCTACCGGGACTTGATGGTTTGAGTTCTAAGGAGAGGCTGGATAGACTGGGACTTTTTTCCCTGGAGTGTAGGAGGCTTAGGGGTGATCTTGTCGTGGTCGACAAAATAATGAGGGCTATTGATAAGGTAGATAATCAACATCTTTTCCCAAAGGTAGGGGAGTCTAAAACTAGAGGGCGTAGGTTTAAGGTGAGAGGGGAGAGATACAAAAGGGTGCAGAGGGGCAATTCTTTCACACAGAGGGTGGTGAGTGTCTGGAACAAGCTGCTAGAGGCAGTGGTAGAGGCAGGTACCATTTTGTCTTTTAATAAGCATTTAGACAGCTACATGGGTAAGATGGGCATAGAGGAATATGATCCAAATGCGGGCAATTGGGTCGAGCTTTGTGTTAACAAAAAGGGTGGGTCGAAGGACTTGTTTCTATGCTGTAAACCTTGATGACTCCATGACCTCCTGCAGGAATGTTAGAGTGTGATGCTGCTCCAACATTATCCAACTTGAAAATGTGCTCCGAAAACATACACTGTTGTAAAAGTAAAAGTTTATTTATTAGTCACAAGTAAGGCTTACATTAACACTGCAATGAAGTTACTGTGAAATTCCCCTAGCCGCCACAGTCCACTGCCTGTTCGGGTCAATGCACTTAACCAGCATGCCTTTCAGAATGTGGGAGGAAACCAGAGCACCCGGAGGAAACCCATGCAGACACGGGAAGAACGTACAAACTCCTCAGACAGTGACCCAAGCCGTAAATTGAACCCGGGTCCCTGGCGCTGTGAAGCAGCAGTTCAAGAGGGATGGATTACATCTGAACCAGAGGGGGACTAACATCCTGGCGGGGAGATTTGCTAGAGCCACTCGGGAGGGTTTAAACTAGTTTGGCAGGGTTAGGGGATCCAAAGCAGTAGGGAGACAGAAGAGAAGTTTGAGGACAGCACAGAAGTTAAAGAGAGCACATTAAGTAGTAAAGGGAGTGTCAGTAATCCTAGTACCAGACAGACCAGGCAAAAGCAAGACAGAGAGCAAGGGAAGTCCAGATTAAACTGCATTTATTTCAATGCAAGAGGCCTGACGGGCAAGGCAGATGAACTCGGGGCATGGATGGGTACATGGGACTGGGATATTATAGCAATTACTGAAACATGGCTAAGGGAGGGACAGGACTGGCAGCTCAATGTTCCAGGGTACAGATGCTATAGGAAAGATAGAACAGGAGGCAAGAAAGGAGGGGGAGTTGCACTTTTGATTAGGGAGAACATCACAGCCGTACTGAGAGGGGATATATCCGAGGGTTCGGCCACTGAGTCTATATGGGTAGAACTGAGAAATAAGAAGGGGGAAATCACTTTGATAGGGCTGTACGATAGGCCCCCAAATAGTCGGCGGGAAATTGAGGAGCAAATATGTAAGGAGATTACAGATAGCTCCAAGAAAAATAGGGTGGTAATAGTTGGAGATTTCAACTTTCCCAACATTGACTGGGACAGCCATAGTATTAGAGGGTTGGATGGAGAGAAATTTGTTGGCTGCATTCAGGAGGAATTTCTCATTCAGTATGTGGATGGCCCGACTAGAGAGGGGGCAAAACATGACCTCCTCTTGGGAAATAAGGAAGGGCAGGTGACAGAAGTGTTAGTGAGGGATCACTTTGGGACCAGTGACCATAATTCTATTGGTTTTAAGATAGCTATGGAGAATGATAGGTCTGGCCCAAAAGTCAAAATTCTGAATTGGGGCAAGGCCAATTTTGATGGTATCAGGCAGGAACTTTCAAAAGTTAATTGGGGGAGTCTGTGGGAAGGCAAAGGGACATCTGGCAAGTGGCACACTTTCAAAAGTGTGTTAACCAGGGTTCAGGGTAAACACATTCCTCTTAGAGTGAAGGGCAAGGCTGGCAGAAGTCGGGAATTCTGGATGACTCGGGATATTGAGACCCTTGTCAAGAAGAAAAAAGAGGCACATGACATGCATAGGCAGCTGGGATCAAGCGAATCCCTTGAAGAGTATAGGGGGTGTAGGAGTAGAGTTAAGAGAGAAATCAGGAGGGCAAAAAAGGGGACACAAGATTGTTTTGGCAGATAAGGCAAAGGAGAATCCAAAGAGCTTCTACAAATACATAAAAGGCAAAAGAGTAACAAGGGAGAGAGTAGGGCCTCTCAAGGATCAACAAGGTCATCTATGTACGGATCCACAAGAGATGGGTGAGATCCTGAATGAATATTTCTCATCAGTATTTACTGTTGAGAAAAGCATGGATGTTAGGGAACTTGGGGAAATAAATAGTGATGTCTTGAGGAGTGTACAGAGAAGGAGGTGCTGGAAGTCTTAAAGTGCATCAAGATAGATAAATCCCCGGGACCTGATGAAGTGTATCCCAGGACATTGTGGGAGGCTAGGGAGGAAATTGCGGGTTCCCTAGCTGAGATATTTGAATCATCGATAGTCACGGGTGAGGTGCCTGAAGATTGGAGAGTGGCAAATGTTGTGCCTTTGTTTAAACAGGGCTGCAGGGAAAAGCCTGGGAACTACAGGCTAGTGAGCCTCACATCTGTGGTGGGTAAATTGTTGGAAGGTATTTTGAGAGACAGGATCTACAGACATTTAGAGACGCAAGGACTGATTAGGGACAGTCAGCATGGCTTTGTGAGTGGAAAATCATGTCTCACAAATTTGATTGAGTCTTTTGAAGGGGTAACCAAGAAGGTAGATGAAGGCAATGCAGTTGATGTTGTCTACATGGACTTTAGCAAGGCCTTTGACAAGGTACCGCATGGTAGGTTGTTGCATAAGGTTAAATCTCACAGGATTCAGGGTGAGGTATCTAAATGGATACAAAATTGGCTTCTTGACAAAAGCCAGAGGGTGGTTGTAGAGAGTTATTTTTCAAACTGGAGGCCTGTGACCAGCAGTGTGCCTCAGGGATCAGTGCTGGGTCCACTGTTATTTGTCATTTATATTAATGATTTGGGTGAGAATATAGGAGACATGGTTAGTACGTTTGCAGATGACACCAAGATTGGTGGCATAGTGGACAGTGAAGAAAGTTATCTCCAATTGCAGCGGGACCCTTGCTGTTTGTCATTTTCATAAATGACCTGGATAAGGAAGTGGAAGGATGGGTTGGTAAGTTTGCTGATGACACCAAGGTAGGTGGTGTTGTGGATAGTTTGGAGGGATGTCAGAAGTTGCAGCGAGACATAGATAGAATGCAAGACTGGGCGGAGAAGTGGCAGATGGACTTCAACCCGGATAAGTGTGTAGTGATCCATTTTGGCAGATCCAATGGGATGAAGCAGCAGTATAATATGAAGGGTACCATTCTTAGCAGTGTAGAGGATCAGAAGGACCTTGGGGTCCAGGTCCATAGGACTCTTAAATCGGCCTCGCAGGTGGAGGATGCGGTCAAGAAGGCGTACGGCGTACTAGCCTTCATTAATCGAGGGATTGAGTTTAGGAGTCGGGAGATAATGCTGCAGCTTTATAGGACCCTGGTTAGACCCCACTTGGAGTACTGCGCGCAGTTCTGGTCACCTCATTACAGGAAGGATGTTGAAGCCATTGAAAGGGTGCAGAGGAGATTTACAAGGATGTTGCCTGGATTGGGGGGCATGCCTTATGAGGATAGGTTGAGGGAGCTTGGTCTCTTCTTCCTGGAGAGACGAAGGATGAGAGGTGACCTGATAGAGGTTTACAAGATGTTGAGAGGTCTGGATAGGGTAGACTCTCAGAGGCTATTTCCAAGGGCTGAAATGGTTGCTACGAGAGGACACAGGTTTAAGGTGCTGGGGGGTAGGTACAGAGGAGATGTCAGGGGTAAGTTTTTCACTCAGAGGGTGGTGGGTGAGTGGAATCGGCTGACGTCGGTGGTGGTGGAGGCAAACTCGTTGGGGTCTTTTAAGAGACTTCTGGATGAGTACATGGGATTTAATGGGATTGAGGGCTATAGATAGGCCTAGAGGTAGGGATATGATCAGCGCAACTTGTGGGCCGAAGGGCCTGTTTGTGCTGTGGCTTTCTATGTTCTATGTTCTATGATCTTGATCAATTGGGTCAGTGGGCTGACGAATGGCAGATGGAGTTTAATTTAGACAAATGCGAGGCGATGCATTTTGGTAGATTGAACCAGGGCAGGACTTACTCAGTTAATGGTAGGGCGTTGGGGAGAGTTACAGAACAAAGAGATCTTGGGGTACATGTTCATAGTTCCTTGAAAGTGGAGTCACAGGTGGAAAGAGTGGTGAAGAAGGCATTTGGCATGCCTAGTTTCATCGGTCAGAACATTGAGTGCAGGAGTTGGAATGTCTTGTTGAAGTTGTACAAGACATTGGTAAGGCCACACTTGGAATACTGTGTGCAATTCTGGTCACCCTATTATAGAAAGGATATTATTAAACTAGAAAGAGTGCAGAAAAGATTTACTAGGATGCTACCGGGACTTGATGGATTGAGTTATAAGAAGAGGCTGGATAGACTGGGACTTTTTTCTCTGGAGTGTAGGAAGCTGAGAGGTGATCTTATAGAGGTCTATAAAATAATGAGGGGCACAGGTCAGCTAGATAGTCAATATTTTTTCCCAAAGGTATAGGAGTCTAAAACTAGAGGGCATAGGTTTAAGGTGAGAAGGGAGAGATACAAAAGTGTCCAGAGGGGCAACTTTTTCACACAGAGGGTGGTGAGTGTCTGGAACAAGCTGCCAGAGGTAGTAGTAGAGGCGAGTACAATTTTGTCTTTTAAAAAGCATTTCGATAGTTACATCAGTAAAATGGGCATAGAGGGATATGGGCCAAATGCGGGCAATTGGGATTAGCTTATGTGTTTTTTTAAAAATGGGCGGCATGGACAAGTTGGGCCGAAGGGCCTGTTTCCATGCTATAAACCTCTATAACTCTATAACCATTCTGCCACTGCGCTGCCTCACATTGTAGCTCCATATACCAAATTTCAGTTATAGTTGATCTTCGTCAAAGCCACTTATGCTGAGAACACCAGGCCAGATGCAAATCCCCATTGACTACAATGTGGTAGCTTTACCCTCTAGTTGAGAGCCTCCTGCATTAGCTACCATTTTCCAGGCTGCTCCCTCCTGTCAAGTCTACTTTAGTGCTGTCGTCACCCTTCAGAAGCTGTAGAACCTTTTCCACATTCGCAGGAGTTCCACGGAGCCTGTTTTCTTGTCCGCGTTGCCAACTCCATTTGGACGTACTACTGGATATTTTGTCACTGTTGGTGCTGCCCCACCCAGTCAAACAGCCTTTTTTCTCCCATTCACAAATATTTTCATAACTAATAAACAAAAATGCTCAAAGCCAATATTATTTTCACGTTGCTTTAAGCGTGTGTCTGACTTTGTTCCTGGTTTACTCCTGTCAGTGTCTCGGAGATTGAGATTTCATTCCTGGAGGCTCCAGGGCAATTGGGTAGAATTGGCAATTTCGGCCTTTCTAATGTTGCCATCTCGTGAAAGTGGCAATGACTGTGCTTCACCTTTCATCTGAGTTACTTCCATAGGCCAAAAACGTCAGAAGGAAGTTTACTTTTCCTGTACGCTGTCTGAAAAGCCAAATGTAGGTTCTGTGAACATGAGCCTTAATTAAATACCCGCTTCTCTAGAATGAAGCAATCATTCACTGCTGAGTCTCATTAAATCAAGCTTTGACCAGTTAACATGCAGAGAGACTTTCAGTCGAGTTATATACGCCAGTTTGTTCATAGGGGTAGGGAATTAAATTTCACTTACGCATATTCTATCCAGGCTTGCCTTTTATATTAATTGATTTTCTGCATTCAAGTAGGAAGCGAAATGACTGTACTTAAATTCTACCTGCCCTCGTTTAAACTTTTAAGTGGAAATCCCAGACTGTACAACCTGACATCACAGAAGTCATGGGTGCAACAATTGTTAGTGTTTGTTCGCTGTTCCTAAAGTTGCACCCGACTTACTTTTGACAACAATTATTGCTTAAAACAGAAATGAAAGGAGGCTCTGTGTGGATGAGAGAGAGACACTAACTTAAACACCAAAGCACAATGTAGCACGGATACCGCAAGAAAGAGGTAGAGAATCTGGTGAAATGGTGCGGCAACAATAATCTCTCGCTCAATGTCAGTAAAACAAAGGAGCTAGTCATCGACTTCAGGAAGCACAGTGGAGGATGTGCCCCTGTCTACATCGATGGGGACGAAGTAGAAATGGTTGAGAGCTTCAGGTTTCGAGATGTTCAGATCACCAACAACCTGTCCTGGTCCCTCCACGCTGATGCTATAGTTAAGAAAGTTCACCAACGCCTCTACTTTCTCAGAAGACTGAGGAAATTCGGCATGTCAGCTCCGACTCTCACCAATTTTTACAAATGCACCATAGAAAGCATCCTTTCTGAATGTATCACAGCTTGGTATGGCTCCTGAGGCTACCTCGTTGAATATGTTTAAATCACGGATAGGTGGATTCCTGATCGGTAAGGGAATTAGGGGTTATAGGGATCAGGCGGGTAAGTGGAACTGATCCACTTCAGATCAGCCATGATCTTATTGAATGGCGGGGCAGGCTCGAGAGGCTAGATGGCCTAGTCCTGCTCCTATTTCTTATGTTCTTATGTTCTGCTCTGACCAAGACCGCAAGGAACTACAAAGGATTGTGAACGTAGCCCAGTCCATCACACAAACCAGCCTCCCATCCATTGACTCTGTCTACACTTCCCGCTGCCTCGGCAAAGCAGCCAGCATAATCAAGGACCCCACACACCCCGGACATTCTCTCTTCCACCTTCTTCCTTCGGGAAGTCATGTACCAACCGACTCAAGAACAGCTTCTTCCCTGCTGCTGTCAGACTTTTGAATGGACCTACCTTGCATTGAGCTGATCTTTCTCTGCACCCTAGCTATAACTTTAACACTGCATTCTGCAATTTCTCATTTCCTTCTCTATGAACGGTATGTTTTGTCTATACAGCGCGCAAGAAACAATACTTTTCACTGTATGTTAGGTAAGGTAAGGTTATATAAGGCATTGGTGAGGCCGAGTTTGGAGTATTGTGTACAGTTTTGGTCACCTAGTTACAGGAAGGATGTAAATAAGATTGAAAGAGTGCAGAGAAGGTTCACAAGGATGTTGCCGGGACTTGAGAAGCTGAGTTACAGAGAGAGATTGAATAGGTTGGGACTTTATTCCCTGGAGCGTAGAAGATTGAGGGGAGATTTGATAGAGGTGTATAAGATTTTGATGGGTATAGATAGAGTGAATGCAAGCAGGCTTTTTCTGCTGAGGCTAGGGGAGAAAAAAAACCAGAGGGCATGGGTTAAGGGTGAAAGGAGAAAAGTTTAAAGGGAATATTAGGGGGGGCTTCTTCACGCAGAGAGTGGTGAGAGTGTGGAATGAGTTGCCGGATAAAGTGGTAAATGCCACTCGACTTTTAACACTTAAGAAAAACTTGGACGGGTTCATGGATGAGAGGGGTGTGGAGGGATATGGTCCAAGTGCAGGTCAGTGGGACTAGGCATAAAATGGTTCGGCACAGACAAGAAGGGCCAAAAGGCCTGTTTCTGAGCTGTAATTTTATGGTTCTATGGTTCTATGTTAATACATGGCAATAATAAATCAAATCAAATCAAAGGGTAAATGGGGGATAGGGCCTGGGTGGGATTGTGATCGGTGCAGACTCGATGGGCCGAGTGGCCTTCTTCTGCACTGTAGGGATTCTATGAGATCATAGAAATCATCATAGAAACCCTACAGTGCAGAAGGAGGCCATTCGGCCCATCGAGTCTGCACCGACCACAATCCCACCCAGGCCCTACCCCACATATTTACCCGCTAATCCCTCTAACCTATGCATCCCAGGACTCTAAGGGGCAATTTTTAACCTGGCCAATCAACCTAACCCGCACATCTTTGGACTGTGGGAGGAAACCGGAGCACCCGGAGGAAACCCACGCAAACACGAGGAGAATGTGCAAACTCCACACAGACAGTGACCCGAGCCGGGAATCGAACCCGGGACCCTGGAGCTGTGAAGCAGCAGTGCTAACCACTGTGCTACCGTGCTACCGTGCCGATGAAAAGGCACAAACCCGAAACACACTGGAGCAAACTTTACTGTCCTGCCCGCCATGGGAATCGGAGTGAGTGGGTGGGTGGGGGGGGGGTGGGGGGGGTGGGGGGGGGGCGGGGGTGGGGGGGGGGGGGGGGGGCGGACCATGGAAAGGTCCGTTGGCCCCGGCCGAGATTTTCCGGTTTTGGGGTGAGCGAGGCTGGAAAACCCCGCCCAGAGTTTCTCACCTCCCCAGATGCTGCCTGGCCTGCTGGGTATTTCCAACATTTATCGCTTTTATAATAAATAGTTGAATATTTTTAAAAGCCTCTGTGAAGCATCTATTTTAATTTGGCTGCTCCACAGGGTACAAGAGGCCTTATCAAGCACCAGCAAGGACCAATTGTGTGCTTTCCATGATAATGTACTTCGCTCCACTGCCGCATGTCAACATTGTCACAAGGAATGTAGCTGCCTCTCTCACATGCTTACACTGACCTCTAGTGGCAACTATCAACAACGCAACAACAATCCACCAAAAGTAAAGCTTAAAGTTCATTTATTCGTCACAAGTAAGGCTTAGATTCACACTGCAATGAAGTTACTGTGAAATTCCCCTAGTCGCCACCTGTTCGGGTCAATGCACCTAACCAGCACGTCTTTCAGAATGTGGGAGGAAACCAGAGCACGCGGAGGAAACCCACGCAGACACGGGGAGAATGTGCACACTCCACACAGACAGTGACCCAAGCCGGGAGTTGAACCCGGGCCCCTGGCGCTGTGAAGCAGCAGTGCTAACCACTGCCGTCCCACCAGCATTTCTTCATGGTGAATAGATTTTTCTCCAGTAAGAAATGATAAAAAATCCGCAGTGATTTATTGAATCTGAAAATAAATTTAGAAAGATTTCCATTCGCGTGCCACTTCATCCTTCTTATGGCCTTGATTTTGGGTTCCATTGGTGCCAACTACAATGGAAACCATAAACAGTGTCACTGTCCCACTGAGTGCTATGTGTTGGGCCAAGTGCGGGCATGGGAATGTGAGCATGTGCTGGGAATGTAAGGAGTGGTCTCACTATGATATAAAGAACAAAGAACAATACAGCACAAGATACAGGCCCTTCGGCCCTCCAAACCCATGCCGATCCCTGGTCCAAACTAGACCATTCTTTTGTATCCTTCCATTCCCACTCCATTCATATGGCTATCTAGATAAGTCTTAAACGTTCCCAGTGTGTCCGCCTCCACCATCTTGCCTGGCAGCACATTCCAGGCCCCCACCACCCTCTGTGTAAAATATGTCCTTCTGATATCTGTGTTAAACCTCCCCCCCTTCACCTTGAACCTATGACCCCTCGTGAACGTCACCACCGACCTGGGGAAAAGCTTCCCACCGTTCACCCTATCTATGCCTTTCATAATTTTATACACCTCTATTAAATTTCCCCTCATCCTCCATCTTTCCAGGGAGAACAACCCAGTTTACCCAATCTCTCCTCATAACTAAGCCCCTCCATACCAGGCAACATCTTGGTAAACCTCCTCTGTACTCTCTCCAAAGCCTCCACGTCCTTCTGGTAGTGTGGCGACCAGAACTGGGCGCAGTATTCCAAATGCGGCCGAACCAATGTTCTATACAACTGCAACATCAGACCCCAACTTTTATACTCTATGCCCCGTCCTATAAAGGCAAGCATGCCATATGCCTTCTTCACCACCTTCTCCACCTGTGACGTCACCTTCAAGGATCTGTGGACTTGCACACCCAGGTCCCTCTGCGTATCTACACCCTTTATGGTTCTGCCATTTATCGTATAGCTCCTCCCTACATTATTTCTACCAAAATGCATCACTTCGCATTCATCAGGATTGAACTCCATCTGCCATTTCTTTGCCCAAATTTCCAGCCTATCTATATCCTTCTGTAGCTTCTGACAATGCTCCTCACTATCTGCAAGTCCTGCCAATTTTGTGTCGTCCGCAAACTTACTGATCACCCCAGTTACACCTTCTTCCAGATCGTTTATATAAATCACAAACAGCAGAGGTCCCAATACAGAGCCCTGCGGAACACCACTAGTAAGAAGTTTAACAACACCAGGTTAAAGTCTAACAGGTTTATTTGGTAGCAAAAGCCACACAAGCTTTCGGAGCTCTAAGCCCCTTCTTCAGGTGAGTGGGAATTCTGTTCACAAACAGAGCATATAACCACTAGTGACATCACTAGTCACAGGCCTCCAGCCGGAAAAAGACCCTTCCACTACCACCCTCTGTCTTCTGTGACCAAGCCAGTTCTCTACCCATCTAGCCACCTCCCCCTTTATCCCATGAGATCCAACCTTTTTCACCAGCCTACCATGAGGGACTTTGTCAAACGCTTTACTAAAGTCCATATCATCCTCCATTGCAGCTGAACTGATGTCCATTTCACTCAGGGAAATACTGTACTTAACATTTTCCTCCCTTTGTAATGTGAGGGTAACTGATTCCAATATCCAGTGCACTGTGTTAACGTTTTAAGTTTTTTAAAGTTTATTTCTTAGTGGCACAAGTAGGCTGACATTAACACTGCAATGAAGTTACTGTGAAAATCCCCTAGTCGCCACACTCCGACGCCTGTTCGGGTACACTGAGGGAGAATTTAGCATGGCCAATGCACCTAACCAGCACACCTTTCAGACTATGGGAGGAAACCAGAGCACCCGGGGGAAACCCACGCAGACATTGGGAGAACGTGCAAACTCCACACAGACAGTGACCCAGGACGGGAATTGAACCCGGGTCCCTGGCGCTGCAAGGCAGCAGTGCTAACCACTGTGCCACTGTGCCGTCCTCATCTGGCCATTCAGCAGCACGTGGGATTTCCCCCACACCGTCTGCACTAGCGATGTTTATAGCGACAGGCATCCAACTCACTTTTGACTTCCTTCTGCTGTGGAAGTGCTGCGGCTTCGTAATTTGGGGGATTTTGTGCTGAGATAGTTCCTACATTCGGGGAAGGCCAACCTTTTGGTGACTTGAAGCTGCGTGAGAAGTGGGTGCTGTGTTTGCAGTGCCTCTACAACCACCAGGAAATGGAGCAGAGGCTGCAGAGAGGGCCAGCTGTGTGACAAGAGGAGGAGGAGGTCTCAGCACACAGAGCTTTATACCCACCTTGGGTTTCTCAAGGGACCTTTTGCCATTTCCACCGGATCCAAGAGCAAATCCTGAGGAATCTGGTGTTTACCAAGAGGGTGATTACAGAACTGTGCCATCTCCACTAGTGTAACTTGCAGCTTTGCACCAGAGCAAGGAGATGGCTGACAGCGGCTACAAATGTTGCAGCAACATTACATTGTTATGTGTCTATATCTTTCCAGGTGGGAAAAGGTGACACATCCAACATATCCCAGTATGCCCGGATGGCTGAAAACATCCCTAGTCGGGAAAAGCAGGATGAGAGGACACATAGCTTAGTCAGAATAGCAGGATTCCCAGTGGTGCTGACTCAATGGGCCAAATGGCCTCCTTCTGCACTGTAGGGATTCTATGGCAAGGGATTCTGTGGATAGCAGGATTCGCAGTGGTGTGGACTCAATGGGCCAAATAGCCTCCTTTGCACAGTCAGGTTTCTATGGATAGCAGGATTCGCAGTGGTGCAGACTCAATGGGCCGAATAGCCTCCTTTGCACAGTCAGGTTTCTATGGATAGCAGGATTCCCAGTGGTACAGGGTTCCATCCACTCAGTGTTATGGCTCGGCAAGCTCCCTATTACTTTGGGAAAAGGGACATGAGGAGCTACCATTTGGGGAGAGGGTGGTGCAGCGGTAACATCACCAGACTGACTAACAATCCAGAGGCCCAAGCTACTACTGGGGACATAGGTTCAAATCCCAACACAGTAGCCGGTGGAATTAAAATTCAAGGAATAAAATTTAGACTTGAAAATTAATCTCAGTAATGGAACTATCATCCATTATTGTAAAACCGATCTGGCTCTCTGATATCCTTTTAAGAAGGAAAGTTTCCAGCCTTATCTGGTCTGGCCTTCATGTGGTTCCAGGCTACAGCAATATGGCTGACACTCAACAGAAATGGCCGAGCAAGCCATTTGGTTCAAGGCAATAAGCTATGGGCAGCAAAGTCTAGTCTTGTCAGCTGCACCTACACACCATGAAGTAATACAGAAAAAAATCTATTAATGTTCAGTTTGTGTGCAACCTTGTACAGTACAAATATTCCAATGAATGGTTACTATCTTGGCAAAGTAAGAAGTTTAACAACACCAGGTTAAAGTCCAACAGGTTTATTTGGTAGCAAAAGCCACAAGCTTTCGGAGCCTTAAGCTCCTTCTTCAGGTGAGTGGGAATTCTGTTCACAAACAGGGCATATAAAGACACAAACTCAATTTACAGAATAATGGTTGGAATGCGAATACTTACAGCTAATCAAGTCTTAAAGGTACAAACAATGTGAGTGGAGAGAGCATTAAGACAGGTTAAAGAGATGTGTATTGTCTCCAGACAGGACAGCCAGTGAGACTCTGCAAGTCCAGGCAAGCTGTGGGGATTACAGATAGTGTGACATGAACCCAATATCCCGGTTGAGGCCGTCCTCATGTGTCTATCACTGATAAGGCTATCACTGATAGCCAAGTTCCGCACCCATGAGGACGGCCTCAACCGGGATATTGGGTTCATGTCACACTATCTGTAATCCCCACAGCTTGCCTGGACTTGCAGAATTTCACTGGCCATCCTGTCTGGAGACAATACACATCTCTTTGACCTGTCTTGGTGCTCTCTCCACTCACATTGTTTGTACCTTTAAGACTTGATTAGCTGTAAGTATTCGCATTCCAACCATTATTCTGTAAATTGAGTTTGTGTCTTTATATGCCCTGTTTGTGAACAGAATTCCCACTCACCTGAAGAAGGAGCTTAAGGCTCCGAAAGCTTGTGTGGCTTTTGCTACCAAATAAACCTGTTGGACTTTAACCTGGTGTTGTTAAACTTCTTACCGTGTTTACCCCAGTCCAACGCCGGCATCTCCACATCATTACTATGTTGGCAGCAGCCATGATACATTCATTCTGAAGCAGTCTCCCATTCCTGCTGTCTCATGCCTCTATAAACAAGAGGATGGCTCCTCCATATATGTGGCTAATGACACCCCCCTCTGCCTTTTAACCATGTGAGGACACCATGCTACAATGAGATCCCTGGAGCCACCAGGAACATTGTGTATCAGACCATTGATATGCTCAGGCAATGCTTCTGAAGCCTGAAGCACTCAGAGGGAATAATTCAATCCATATTTGTGCAGGTGTCCAAATTAGTGTTGGTCTGCTACATCCAGCACCACTAAGAATCCATAGGCAAAACAGGAGAAGAAGGAAAAGGAACAGCAAGAAGAATAAAAGGAAGAAGATAAAGAAGCAAGAAGAATTTTTTTTATTAATTCATGGGACATGGATTTTGCTGGCTGACCAGCATTTATTGCCCATCCCTAGTTGCCTGAGGACAGCTGAGAGTCAACCACATTGCTGTGACTCTGGAGTCACATGTTTGCCAGACTGGGTAAGGATGGCAGATTTCCTTCCCCAAAGGACATTAGTGAACCAGATGAGTTTTTCTGGCCATCAACAATGGTTTCATGATCACCCGTAGATTCTTAATTCCAATTTTTTTTTATTGAATTCAGATTTCACTATTTGCCATGGCAGGATTCGAACACAGGCCCCCAGAACATTAGCTAAGTTTCTGGATTAATAGTCTGGCGATGATACCACTAGGCCATCGCCTCCCTAGCCTTGAAGCCCTTCATTCCAGCTGGCATCTCTGAGAGCGCTTGCACAAACTTTGGCCTCCATAGGGCAATGCAGTGTATTGACAATTCCATTGTGCATTTTGTCCCCTTAAGGTTATCATACACATGTACCAGCAGAGGAAGTCTGATTCTGAATGCTTCCTAATGATTTTACTGTTTCTTCCCAAAAACTTCACAGACAACATTCCTTTATCACCATGGGTCTACAATCCCCCATTATATCCATCTAAAAGGCCCCATTCAACTATCATAGTGTCTCAGCAGTGCAGAAAGAGGCCATTCGGCCCATCAAGTCTGCAAAGACCACAATCCCACCCAGGCCCTATTCCCTTAACCGTACATATTTACCCTGCTAATCCCCCTCGGGTCAATTTAGCATGGCCAATCAACTTAACCTGCACATCTTTAGACTGTGGGAGGAAACCAGAGCACCCTGAGGAAACCCACGCAGACACGGGGAGAATGTGAAAATTCCACGCAGACAGTGACCCGAGGCCGGAATCGAACCCAGATCCCTGGCGTTATGAGGCAGCAGTGCTAACCACTGTGCCACCATGCCGCCCACAAAAATCATCCACAAAACTTTTCATCGACATCTTCATCAGGCCTCTTTGCCTGTCCGATTGCTCCTGTGCAGCCCTACCCCAATGGCTGCAGCATGACTGGTGGAAGGTTACTGGAGGAGGCTGCCTTACAACCTTCCGGTTCTGACTTCATGACTGCTTCGCTCTGGCGTGAACAGCAGCAGTCCAGGATGGCAACAAAAAGGACCCCGGTGGAGTGTCAGTGGTGGGAGCATGGATACTCTGTCCTGGAGTGAAAACAGCAGACTTCTGCTCCATGGAGTCACTGGTGCTCCCCCAGGATGCTGCCTCAGCAATCTCAGTAGCCTGGTCGAGGATTGACTGGTGGATTGCTGATAGAAATAATGAGAATCGGTATCCAGAGCCGTGATGGAAACCATGATGTGGAGATGCGGCGTTGGACTGGGGTAAGCACAGTAAGAAGTCTCACAACACCAGGTTAAAATCCAACAGGTTTATTTGGAATCACGAGTTTGTGGAGCGCTGCTCCTTCATCAGGTGTGTGGAGAGTTGGGTTCACAAACGCGGCATATATAGACAAAGGCACAATTGCAAGATAATGGTTGGAATGCGCGTCTTAGCGGATAATCAAGTCTCTACAGGTACAGACAATGCGAGTGCAGAGAGGGATAATCACAGATTAAAGAGGTGTGAATTGTCTCAAGCCAGGATTTTGCAAGCCCAGGCCAAGTGATGGGGGTTACACGTAGTATGACATGGACCCAAGATCCCGGTTGAGGCCGTCCTCATGTGGCTATCAGTTTCTGCTCGGCGATTCTGCGTTGTCGTGTGTCTTGAAGGCCGCCTTGGAGAACGCTTACCCGGAGATCGGAGGCTGAATGCCCATGACTGCTGAAGTGTTCTCCGACAGGAAGGGAACTCTCCTGCCTGGTGATTGTCGCACGGTGTCCGTTCACCCGTTGTCGTAGCGTCTGCAAAACTGATTGTGACTGGCTGATGGAGTCTGCACAGGAATCAAACAGGAGAAAACCAGGTTAAAAAAAAAGATCTAAGATTATGGATTGAATGTTTCAAACTTTCCCAGCCAAATGAGATCAGAATATGATGCGTATGTCTTTCACAGTCATCCAAAAACTTACAAAACATGCAGCCCTTATGCAATCGCCTTAATAAATCACTGATGCAGTCACTAACTTCCACTTCTGTCACGGGACACAAAATATAATAGCTGCCTGAAGAAGGAATCTCCCCGTTCTTCTATAACATTCATCAACCACGCTGCATTTCTTTCTGAAATATAATTGATTGAGGTGATATTCTAGTCCAGAAGAATGGATGGCCCTTCAGTGTTCATTTAGATATTTGGCCTTGGGGTTCACAGATCATTTCTAGTTGTGTTTTACCACCTGGAATTGAAAAATCTGGGTTAGAAACAGTGCTAAGACATATTGAGAACTTTCCAATGGTCCCTGCCATTATTTACAACAAATCCGTGTCAATAACTTACATAAATCAACTGTCCAGTTTCTGGTTTAGCTTGAAGCACCACTTTAGGCAGGGATCAGTGACTCCACTGTGACTGTCGTGTTCTTTGAACTGAACCTTTCACATAAGGAATGTACTCATTGTACAAAATAGAGTGGAGAAGGTATGCCCGTGTGGGCATTTACTCTACTCATTTGTCACGTTCCTATCTCAGGGAATGTCCTCAGACTTGGCCTTTTATATTGCCGCTGGTTGCCTTTACTAGTCTCTATCCTCTGCTCTGGTGGATACTCAATAACTTGGAATCCCAGCAAATCAGCTCCCATATCTTTACTTTCCTGGAGCCCTTGATTTGTGGACCCACATTTTGAAGCATCTGCAATACAGTCAGCTAACTGTGAGCTGAGACACTTTCATTTCCAAATACAGTCGCTATACTTGTCCAGCATAAAAGGCACCTTAACTTCTGCTCGTCAGTCTGGCTCCTTTGTCTGGGTTACTGTCACAAAGAGGAACCTGCTATTCCAAAGCTGGCTATATTGCAAAATACAGGAATATTTTAAGGGACAATTGATACAATACTCTGTAAAGTTTTATGTTAAAAGTTAATTTAAAAATGTACATTGAATTTAGATCTTAGAATCTCTACAGTGCAGAAATAAGCCATTCATCCCGTCGAGTCTGCACCGGCTCTCTGATAGAGCATCCCACCCAGGCCCTATCCCCGGAACCCCACATAGTTACCCTGCTAATCCCCCCTAATCTACAATCTTGAGCCACCAAGGGGTAATTTAGCATGGCCAATCCATCTTTGGAGTGTGGGAGGAAACCAAACATCCAGAGGAAACCCATGCAGACACGTCGAGAACGTGCAAACTCTGCACAGGCAGTCACCCAAGGCTGGGATTGAACCCAAGTCCCTGGAGCTGTGAGGCAGCATTGTTAACCACTGTGCCACAGTGCTGCCTAGTGTACCGTTATTTTACCACGGAACAATAATCTGCCAGGAAAGGAGAGGTATACACCATCAGATTCAACTGAAGGAAAGAGAGGCAGTGATTGATGAGCTGAACATTGGCATCACAACAGGTTAATGATGAAGTGAAATGGTTTTCTGGGACATTGCATTGCTGTTACATATTGTACTGCAGGTAATGTTATATTAGTCCAATACTTTAATCCAGACCACTGTCTTTTCTTGATTCAGTTCCAAGGATAGAAAAGCAAGATCCAGTTTAACATTGATATGTTTTATGTGCAATAGACGTTTAATAGTCAACTGTCAAAAAAACTGGTCAACTTTAATTTCACAACATTGTATACGCATTACTACAACCCCAGACTGAAACATAAATGAGGTTGGATGAGGAAATATGTTGAATAAAATTAAAAGGCACAGTCCATTACCTATCCACAATGAATGAAACTTGGGGGAGGTAATGGCATTATGGTATTATCACTAGACTATTGATCTGGAAATGCAGCTAATGTTCTGGGGACCCATGTTCGAATCCCACCATGGCCGATGGTGGAATTAGAATACAATATAAAACATCTGGAATTAAAAGTCTAATGATGATCATGAAACCATTGTTGGAAAAACTCCCTGGTTCACTAATGTCCTTTCGGGGAGGAAATCTGCCATCCTTATCTGGTCTGGTCTACATGTGACTCCAGACCTACAGCAATGTGGTTGACTCTCAATTACTCTCGGGCAACTGGGGATGGGCAATAAATGCTGGCCCAGCCAGCGATGCCCATGTCCCACGAATGAATAATAAAAAAGGACTTTATTTTGTTTCCCTCATTATCTGACCTCACCTAACTGGTGGAGGAACTCAGATTCCTCCTGCTGGGCTGCCTTACTGGATCTCCTCTTAGCTTTGTTTGTGGCAGAATCACAGTGGACAGTGGTTAGCACTGATGCCTCACAGCGCCAGGGGCCCGGGTTCCATTCCCGGCTTGGGTCACTGTTTGTGCAGAGTCTGCACATTTTCCCCCGAGTCTGCGTGGGGATGC
Source organism: Mustelus asterias (assembly GCF_964213995.1). NCBI lineage: Eukaryota > Metazoa > Chordata > Chondrichthyes > Carcharhiniformes > Triakidae > Mustelus > Mustelus asterias. The sequence continues at coordinate 64,854,040 of NC_135817.1, forward strand.
TCCGGTTTCCTCCCACAGTCTGAAAGATGTGCTGGCTAGGTGGATTGGCCATGCTAAATTCTCCCTCAGTGTACCCGAACAGGTGCTGGCGTGTGGTAAATAGGGGATTTTCACATTAACTTCATTGCAGTGTGAATGTAAGCCTGCTTGTGACACCAATAAATAAACTTTAACTTTAAACTTTAGAATCATTCAGTATGATTCCGGACAGGTAGAATTCTTTGCGGTAAGTTTTGCTTCTTTCTTTTCTGTTGTTAGCTTGTGCAGCTGACAAACAATTCAGGTCAAATAGCCTCTAAATTTTAAGGCAAACACATACAGTCGTGAAATGTACCCCGATATCTTTTAATATTCAGGAACATTTGTTCACTTTGATGGAGTGTTAGCTCAGATTGTGTGCTAAATCTCTAGGTTCGTTCTTCAATATATAACCTCCTGACTCCATGGCAAGAACGCTACCACTCAGCCAGAGTTTAAATGCTATACCTTCCACAAGTATTCAATTAAAGTAAAATAAGTTAGTAAAACTTGAGTATGATGATAACTCATTGTGAGATGAGATCATCCAGCGTATTAAAAACCAGTGTAAAATAAAGAACATTAATTGTTTAACGAAGCAGAAACACTCCACATTTGGCAAACACATGAATATTTTAAGATCTATTGTTGGCCGATACCCTACAACATCTTTATTGGGGTCAGTTTCTATCCTGTACTATCAATCTCAGTGAATGAGAGGAGCAGTGTGTTAGGTCTGTGCAATACATCACTGAAGGGCATTACGTGGTTCCTTGCCGATGATTTCTCACTCAGTGAATCATTGACCTGAGATGTAAGTGGCATACAGATAAGGAAGGGTGTTCTCCCACATCCAGGGAGGAAAATAAAGGAGGAAATTGGCAGCCATGGTATTTACCTATCCTGGAGTATCTTCTATATACTGACAATTGTTTGTTAAAAAGCAATTCAAAGGGACCCCCCTGACTCTAAGGTTCTCCTCGTGTCAACTACTTACTCACTCCAGTGATAATGTAATAACATTTAATTGCCTCCGCAGGGATTGCCAAGTTGCTTTAATATCTCAAATAACGGCTCAATATCTGTCCATGTTGATTGAAGCATCAGTCACTTGGTAGGTATAACTGCCAGGAGCTGGATTGCAGTGTTAGCTGGATATGAGGCACAAGTGGTTGTGGGTGTGTTTTTCAGTGCATTGTACAGTTTTATTTGGAGCTGGTGTATTTAGTCACCACTTTGTCCCCTCTGACATGGCGTGCATGGCCAGTTCCCCGGCCAGCAGCAGGCACACAGCGGTCAGGGTCTCCCGGGAGCTGATGGTGTTGCGCCTGTTGTAATGGGCCAGGCGGGAAGCCTTGCCCAAAATTCGCTCGAAGATATCATTGACGAGCGAGTTCATGATCTTGGAGGAGATGCCGGTGTCGGGGTGAACTTGCTTCATCACATTGTAGATGTAGATGGGGTAACTCTCCTTACCGGACTTCCTCCTCTTCTTGTCATTGGTAGCTTCTTCTGGGCTTTCTTGGCACCATCTTTGGAAGCTTGGGCTTTCTTTTCTTCAGGCATGGTACATGCAGACTGCAGACAGGCAACCTTGCAGTTTATCATTTCAATGTTGCAAATCAGTCAGGCGGAAATTCGGCACTTTGGGGATATGGATTTGTCTTGGGTGGTACTGCATGATGAACAATAGTAAAATCAACAGTTTGTTCTGCACTTTGTTCAGTCCTGTCTCTATTCAATACCCCTTTGATGTCGCACTACAAGCCTGACTGGTTCCAATGGATAGTCTTCATTGTTTCTTCAATACCTGTAATCTCCCTTAATCGAGTACCAGCCCTGCCAAAGTGGATGCTATGTGTGAGTCATACTTGATAGAGAGAGTCTGCAGTAAATGAAGAGTGTGGTGAATTGAGAAGTATGTGAGGCTGGTTGATCAGTTGTCAGGATGAGGCGTGTGAAGATGCATTCACTGAGTTTGACCACTTGCGTGAGGTCATTGAACTTTCTGCAGCACTGCATCCAGATCCTCAGAGCTAGACCGCCTGTCTGCTGGGTGTGTGTGTGCACGTGTGTGCAATTGTGTGTGTGTGCGCAATTATGTGTGTGCAAATGTGTGTATGTGTGTGCAATTGTGTGTGTGTGCAATTGTGTAAGTGTGTGCAATTGCGTGCGTGTTTGTGTGTGTAATTGTATGTGTGTGCAATTGCATGTGTGTGTGTGTGCAATTGTGTGTGTGTGCAATTGTGTGTGTGTGTGTGTGTGTGTGTGTGTGTGTGATCCTGACTCCTGCCCTGTGTGAAGAGGACCTCTCTCCTCCTCTTGTACAAAGGTCTCTGGTTGTGAATTGCTCTTCGCACTGCTTCAGAGCATTGTGGGTTTAAGCTCCACTCCAAAGACTTGGGCACTTGGGCTGACACATCAGTGCGGTGTCAAGGGATAGTTGTACCAGCAGAGGTGCCTTCTTTCAAATGGGATGTTATACGTTCCTTTGTTAGTGAATGTAGAAGATCACATGGCATTTTATTGAAGACCCTCCATCATCTTAGTCAAAACCTATCCCTTAACCAACATTAACAAACACACTGAGGAAAGCATGAGATTAAGCTGGGAAATAGGCATGGCTATCGCCCATTCATAGGCAAACTTGTGGCCGTCTGCTAATTTAAATGATCTTAGTGAGTAGCCTAGCAGTAAGGGTGTAGTGAGTGGCTGCAAAGGGAGGCCCACATTCATGCGGTCAGCTTGCTCCTCATCAGGGCGAAATCCGTCCTCGCTGCAGCATGTGCTGGCACTGCTTACAGAAAAGTCTCTCAGCAGAAGCTGGAATGGAAATGGTGAAACAGGACAGAGTCAGTGCCGGATTTAGGCATAAGCTAAACAAGCTGCAGCTTAGGGCCTCACAAAATTTCAGAAGGTTTACAATGAAGAGAACATTTAAGAGCGGATACTAGAAAAGAAAAAGAAAGCACCAGCTTGAAGAGCAACTCAAAAAATTACCAAAATTACCTAAATCTATGGGAGAGATCAAGCCAAATGATAAATATGTAATCGGTAAATGCACTCATTTGAAAATAATTTGTATTTTTCACTTTAAATGCCTTGCTATTTAATAATTAAAAGGCATAATTATGTTTTCAATTTTTTTGTGGTGGCCCAAGGTCCTGTTTTGGTACGCACCTTTGTGAGACCTTTCGGTGTAACTTTTTAACAAGGGGCCTCCAAGCTTTATACAGCTTAGGGCCTCACCAAGTCTAAATCCAGCATTGGACAGAGTGTACATGCCATGGTTCTCTGATGTACCGTTGGAGACCAATGAACCATTAGCCTGACACACCATCCCATTCACCACAGCCCCTTCATCTGCCACCACAATCTCTATCTTGCAAAGCTCATTATGAACATTCAAAGCCTCACCGCCTGTACTTGGAACTGTTGGAAGTCGCACACCCAATGTCCCAACTTGTACACATTGTTAACTACTCAACTATGAGAGGGATATCACCCAAAGACAGTACACCCCATTCACTTCCCTATTTTTTTTGCAGGATAAGATGGTCCACAGTCAGACACAGCCAAAGCTAAGCAATGACAAACAGGCAGGGCTGTAGGAGGAGATGTGGGTTGCCATTTTGGAGATGACATGACTAAGGCTGTGATCAGTGGTGGGGCTGAAACCATAGAGGACAGTAAGTTCTTACATATGCCTCCTTCTCAGAACCACTTTCATCTCATTGCAGAATCTCTTCAGATGTTGTAAACATATAGCTCTTGCCCCCCCCCCACCCTTCCCCCCCCCTTCCCCTCCCCACCCTGCCCCTTCCCTGACCCCCAGACTGATCTTGAGTCTTTATTCTTTCAAATACACAAGAACAGCTACCTGGTCAAGCACTGGTGTGAGAGGATAAGATACAAGAGAAACAGGAGGCTGCGAAGAAGAAATACTATAACTCAATCTGACACTCAAAGGCACCAGCCCTGTTAGAGGTGCCACATGTACTTTAGCAGGGGAGCATATAGAGGCAGGATCTGCACACGGTGAGTCACTGGGCACGATTGGGCCATAGCTATATCAGGTTGAAAGGACAGTGCAACTATCAGCTTGCTGTGCAGGTGGCATAGTCTCAGATGAGTTCTGCCACAGATGATTCAGATAAGCACTTTCATGGAATGTCATACAAGATAAGCTGGTTGGAAAGGCACACTGGTATAATCAGACAAAGTTAGCATGGATTTACAGAAGGGAAATCATGCTTGACAAATCTATTGGAATTTTTGAGGATGTAACTAGTAGAGTTGACCGAGGAGAACCAGTGGATGTCGTTTATTTAGACATTCAGAAGGCTTTTGACAAGATCTCACATAACAGACTATGTGTAAAGTTAAAGCCCATGCAATTGCAGGTAATGTCTTGAGATGGATAGAAAGCTAGTTAGCAGAAGAAGTTGGCATAAATGGATCTTTTTCTGATTGGCAGTCAGTGACTAGAGGGGTTCCACAGGGATCTGTGCTAGGACCCCAACTGCTCATATTATATATTGATGATTTGGAAGAGTGAACTGAATGTATTATCTCCAAATTTGCAGCTGATGCAAAGTTGGGTGGGAGGGTGAGCTGTGAGGAGGATGCAGAGATGCTTCAGCATGATTTGGACAGGCTGGATGTGTGGGCATCTACATGACAGATGCAGTATAATATGGATTAATGTGAGGTCATCCATTTTAGTAGCAATAGTAGGAAGACGGATTATTACTTGAATGGGTATAAATTGAAAGAGGTAGATACTTAGCGAGATCTTGGAGACCTTGTGCATCAGTCGCTGAAAGTAAGCATGCAGGTACAGCAGGCAGTAAAGAAGGCAAAGTTTTGTTGGCCTTCATAGGGAGAGGATTTGAATATACGGATCGGGATGTTTTGCTGCAATTGCATAGCGCGTTGGTGAGGCCACACCTGGAATATTGCGTGCAGTTTTGGTGCCCTTATCTGAGGAAGGATGTCCTTACTATAGAGGGAGTGCAGCGCAAGTTTACCAGGTTGATTTCTGGGATAGCAGGTCTGTCATATGAAGAGAGACTAAGTTGGTTAGGATGATATTCACTGGAGTTTAGAAGAGTGAGAGGGGATCTCATAGAAGCTTATAAAATTCTAACAGGGTTAGACAGGGTAGATTCAGAAAGAATGTTCCCAATGGTGGGGGAGTCCAGAACTAGGGGTCATAGTTTGAGGATAAGGGGAAAACCTTTTAGAACGGAGGCGAGGAGAAATTTCTTCACCCAGAGGGTGGTGAATGTGTGGAATTCACCACCACAGAATGTAGCCGAGGTCAAAACGTTGTCTGATTTCAAGAAAAAATTAGTTATAGCTCTTGGGACTAAAGGGATCAAGGGATCTGGGAGGAAGGGGGGAATCAGGATATTGAATTTGATGATCAGCCATGATCGAGATGAATGGCGGAGCAGGCTTGAAGGGCCGAATGGCCTACTCCTGCTTCCAGTCTCTATGTTTCTATGAAACACTTAATGAATTGGCAAGTCTGCGAGAACATCAGACGTTACAGAGCTTTGTGCAGAGCTTCCAGCCTTTTCAATGTGAACTGGTGGTGACATTTCTTGAGAGCTCTTATGGACCCGACATGATGCCATAACTAATGGTCAATGTCTCAGCTTCCGTTGCTAAGGTAACAGAATCACAGATTGATGCCATGGAGGTTCAGACTATTGCCATTATGGCTGCTCAGAGGGGGTTGCAGAGTCTCAGAGCTGTCCAGCAATCTGCACTCCAGCGGATTATTAGGGTTGTTGAGGTGCCTCCCCAGAGGAGTGGTGCACACACCTACCGTCCTCTCTCAAAATGACAGCCTTTGTGCTCGCACCGCTGCTGCTCTGACAGGGTCCTTACTGCTGCCTGCCAGCCAGCCGAGGCTATTGCCAGCCATTCCTGAGACAGTGCAGTCTCAAGCTGGGGCCTCCAGGGCCAGAGTTGCTTGAGGTTACCGTGCAAGGGCATCCGCAGACTCTGTCATTGAAAATCAGTAGCCCTCCACCAGCCATGCTGCAGCCATTGGCTTAGCGCTAGGGGCACCAGGGCAAAGGCACCCACAAGACAGGCATTAGGGGAATGCACAAGAGCGATTGGTTTAAACGGAGGTATTTTGGATGGTTTGTTGGATAACTTGGTATGGAAAACTTCTTGCTGGCTTTCATTTCAGTATTGTGGCCAAGTTGATGCTATGTAAGTCACAATCCTACCATCCCTTTGTTATGGACCAAGCAGCGGAGCTGTGGTGCCAGCATCTCAACAGTCTGCTCTATGTGTTACATAGCCTGGCTCTCATTGTAGGCATGTTGGCCTTGTATGGTTGGGGCGCAAGAAAAAATCATGAGTCAGTTGTAAAGAGGAAAGCCCTTGCTGCCCGCCAGCCACCCTCTGGATTGACACGGTGGTTTAAATACTGAGGAAACCATGGCCTGGCACAAAGTGAAAGCATGGTGACTGCTGCCAGGTTAGCGAGCATTCGCCAGCATGATATGCAGAGCACGGTCACTCACCAATTGCACATTCAGCGATTGGTAATCTTGGTGATTGTCGGGAAATCTCTGCATTTAGATGCAGAGCATGCCTAGGCACGCGTGTGCAGAGGATGGCATCCAACACCATGCTTGTTACCCTGGCAAAGCCATGGCCTCACTCCCGACATGCTACAGGCGGCACGGTGGCACAGTGATTAGCACTGCTGCCTCACAGCGCCAGGGACTCAGGTACAATTCTGGCCTCGGGTCACTGTCTGTGTGGAGTTTGCACATTCTCCCTGTGTTTGCTTGGGTTTCCTCCAGGTGCTCCAGTTTCCTCCCACAGTCCAAAGATGTGTGGGTTAGGTGGATTGGCCATGCTAAATTGACCCTAGTGTCAGGGGGCTTAGCAGGGTAAATATGTGGGGTGACGTGAATAGGGCCTGGGTGGGATTGTGGTCGGTGCAGATTCGATGGGTCAAATGGCCGCCTTCTGCAACTGTAGGGATTTTGTGATTCTGCGCTTGCTCCATCTGCTCCTCTCTGACAAGAGAGAACTCAAACTCCTGATACAAAGAGAATCTGCCACTTCTCTGCTGCAGCTATAGGTAGTGAACTGGCTTGCCATGTTTCTCTATGGTACCACCGTGACTAAATTTCACTAAATGCTTCACTTTTTTTTGGCATGTCGTGACTATATAAATTCAAATTCTTTCTTTATTTCCTTTCTCTTTCTGTTTACATCAGTTAAACACTGATTTCAGCTGGGTGTACGTACAAAAAACTTTTAGTGCCACTGAAATGACTTATCAACTTGACCTTATACAAAATTTATAATGTGAAACGCAAGAAAACATTAAAGAATGAAACAAACCGACAACTTTCCCTCTTCACCAATAAGCAGCACTTATTAGGAATAAAGAGTTCCTGTTAACATCTTATAGCTATAGGGGCGGCAGGGTGGCACAGTGGTTAGTGCTGCTGCTTCACAGCGCCAGGGACCCGGGTTCGATTCCCAGCTTGGGTCACTGTCTGTGTGGAGTTTGCACGTTCTCCCCGTGTCTGCGTGGGTTTTCTCCGGGTGCTCCGGTTTCCTCCCACAGTCTGCAAAAAGGGCTGGTTAGATGGATTGGACATGCTAAGTGTACCCGAACAGGCGTTGGAGTGTGGTGACTAGGGGCTTTTCACAGTAACTTCATTGCAGTGGGAATGTAAGCCTACTTGTGACTAATAAATTAACTTTAAATGCAATAGTTGTATTCAAACTAACAGCCAATCCCCAACTTGAATCATGAATCTGTCCTTCAAGGATTTGCCTCCTTTACGTGACCTCAATCTGCCCTCTATCAGACACAGACTGATGCATATTAATGAAAGAGCATTGGTGTCAGAATCACTGAGAACATATTAGAAAATAAAGAAGCAATGTAAAATTTAAATGCAAAGTTTCATTCGTCATTCATTGCCTAAGATCTGCAGGTACACACCGGTACATATTGACGAAGGAGGTTTAACCGCCACAATCACTGATAACATATTATAAAATAAACAAGCAATGCAAAATTTAAATGCCAAGCTCCACTTGCTACAGATGACAACATTCTGCAAAAATCATTAGTTTCCCAAGGTCTGCAGGTATGGTCTGATCCCTGCTGGTTATCCTAGCATGTCTTTTTTCACCTATTACCACCTCAAGCATGAAATATTCTGATCGAGGCACTTTCAACATAAACTTATTATGCATAAAAAAATGTGCATCCCAAAATATTGACAAGGCCTTGATTGTAAACAGTGTAGTGATAAGAAGTGCTGCAAACATTACAAACGAAAGCTTTAAAAGTCAGTTTATAAGAAACCTTTAAAGTTACTTATTGCAGAGACCCACCTCAAAAGAGAACGTAAAGTTTATTTATTAGTCGGAAAGGCTTACATTAACACTGCAATGAAGTTACTGTGAAATTCCCGTAGTCGGCACACTCCGGAGCCTGTTCGGGTCAATGCACCTAACCAGCATGTCTTTCAGACTGTGGGAGGAAAGTGGAGCACCCAGAGGAAACCCATGCAGACACGGGGAGAACATGCAGACTCCACTCAGACAGTGAACCAAGGCGGGAATCAAACCCGAGTCCCTGGCGCTGTGAGGCAGCAATGCTAACCACTGTGCCACCGTGCCATGTGATAAAACCTGGCAAGTCTTGCAGAATTGCCATTTATTCTGTTAAACGTTTTTGCCTCAAATTTGTCCAAAAATCAATAATATTTTATCTCTCCTGTAGCTTGTTTTATATTTGTCTTATTACACTGTGCTATTTGTTTAAAAATCTCTCAGGAACAATCAGGAGAGAATTTCCGCAGAGATTCTGTATAACGTAATGTCTGTTTATTTATTCCATTTCCCTAAGGTTTCTGTGGATCTTCCTCCATTCCCTCCTACCGCCCTCCCCTTTGTAAGTAACTAGGAAACCTCTTGCCTTGTTCTCTTTATTACTATGTCTAGATGTTGACATGCAATCAAAGAAATACAAAGGAATTTAAATTCATTTGTTGGCTCTTTTCAGTGTCTGCCTTGATACCTTTTCATTAAGTTTGTGTGTGCGCTACTTTAACAATAAAGTCATTTATTTTTAAACGTGCTACTTAGAATCATAGAATCACTGCAGCGCAGAAGGAGGTCATTCACCCCATCGAGCCTGCACCACCAACTATCCCCATAACTCCACATGTTCACCCTACCAGTTCCCCTGACACTAAGGGGGCAATTTAGTTTGGCCAAACAACCTAACCCACACGTCTTTGAAGTATGAAAAGAAACCCACGCGGACAGGAGGAGAATGTATAAACTCCACACAGAAAGTGACCCAAGGCCAGAATTGAACCCAGGCCCCTGGTGCTGTGAGGCAGCAGTGCTAACCACTGTGTCACCCTTAATTACTTTAATAAAACAGCATCTACTGTAATTATATATGAACACATTGACCTGTTCACTAAAAATAATGCACAACCTTAACCTTTCTCCCCCAAATTGTTTTTTTTTCTGAAAGATCGATATGTCTTAAGAAAAACCTATTAGTGGTAGGATTGCTTCTCTCATAACAATAATGCAATTCAGCTATGTATTATTAATCTCTTCAAATAAAATAGAATAATCAACCTCCATCTAAACTACTGAGACCACGTATTTGTAATAATCAATGGATTCTTGTTATTTCAGCTGACATCCAAGGACACCGTACATGGATTGCTCAAGGAAATGGGTTAAGTACCATAATCGTATTAAATTGAACTTCAGGAAGTATCATTGAAAAATCTATTTGAAAAATACGTACAGAAATTTTAAAAGGAAGGGGAACTTTTAGTTCTCAGGTAGAATTAGCATGAGAATCTATCATGGATGTAACTGAACAAACATTGCCATCAACATGTAAAGAATGTCACTTCCTGACATAAAATATTTTATTTCATTTTATAAGTTCACAAGATAGCCTCTACTTTCTCAGAAGACTAAGGACATTTGGCATGTCAGCTACGACTCTCACCAACTTTTACAGATGCACCATAGAAAGCATTCTTCCTGGTTGTATCACAGCTTGGTATGGCTCCTGCTCTGCCCAAGACCGCAAGAAACTACAAGACGTCGTGAATGTAGCCCAATCCATCACGCAAACCAGCCTCCCATCTATTAAATCTGTCTACATTCCCCACTGCCTCGGCAAAGCAGCCAGCATAATTAAGGACCTCACGCACCCCAGATATTCTCTCTTCCACCTTCTTCCGTCAGGAAAAAGATACAAAAGTCTGAAGTCATGTACCAACCGACTCAAGAACAGCTTCTTCCCTGCTGCCACCAGACTTTTGAATGGACTTACCTTGCATTAAGTTGATATTTCTCTACACCCTAGCTATGACTGTAACACTACATTCTGCACTCTTTCATTTCCTTTTCTATGAATGGTATGCTTTGTCTGTATAGTGCACAAGAAACAATATTTTTCACTGTTTGCTAATACATGTGACAATAATAAATCAAATCAAGTCAAATCAAAAAGATGAAAAAATGCTCTTTCGCCCATTTGGTCACACCCATCTAGAAAACCAAGCTCACTGGCTTCTGACTGAAGCATCTGCTTCTTAAATGAACTCTGCCTTCAACCATCAATCCATTGCAATGTTTGATCACCAGCGGTATAAAGTGCATTCCATGATAACTGTCAACACACTCTCCACAACCTTGAAATAGTGCCCTCTTTATTGCTGCCCTGCTGTTTCTGAAAGTATCATTCCAGACTTACGCACTGTATTCCATTAAGAAACTTACATGCCTCCATGCTGACTTCAAAAAAGACATTTATTTTTGTGCCTGAAGAGTGGTTCTATAATGGGAAGCCAACCCGAAATGCTAGATTATATTTTCAGGCAGCATGATGAGGAGGTAGTCCATCTTGTTTAAAATGATTCCTGATAATACAATAGTATTCCTAATTGTTCATATTAATATACTATAAAAAATAATTACTCAGAAGTACCATCCGTATGTAAACATAAATACACAAGAAAAGTAATAGAATTTTGCAGTTTATTCTAAAAGCATACATTTGCGTGCCAAGCATTAAGTTTGATTTTTTTTTAGCAAAGCTTTCATGGATTGAAGTATTTCAAACTACAGAAATTTTTGGGATTATTTTCAACTTTGCTTCCTGTGAGTAATACCTGCAGAAGAACTCTCCCAATTTTCATTCCTTCCAACAGGTTTAAAACCAGGGCTGCAAATTTGAACATCATCAATTTCCACGGTAAATCACTTGAGAAGTACACTTAATTCATTGAGATGGGCCATTAGTGCAGGCAGCTCAATAGATAAACTGGGTTGGATTATTTCCTGTTGGCCACTCAAAGCTTTCATCTGCAGGTTAACGTACTTGATTTTCCAGTTGCTTCTACCAACGGGTGTGCGGACAAGTCCAAAGAGCTGCTCGAAAATACCAAGGCACTGGATGTTCTTGTGAATGGTGCCCGCCACTGCAATGGCAACTATCCCATGTGGAGAAGTAACGCATCTCATGCCGTTCTGGCCAATGTTGGGATTGAAGAGCAGTTGCTCATCCTTCACCAGGGACAGCAAGCGCTGGCTGACCATCACCGAACTCTGATGGTGCTCGGTGTGGTGTTCTTTGACAGAATAAGCAAATTGAAGTATTGCATCCTCCCAAAAGTGCTGCGGACCCCACTCTTCTGGTTGTCGGCCAAATGAAGGATTTTGGGAGTTCAGAAGAACAAAGAACCATTGGCAGAACTCCTCTCCTATTACTTGGCAGTCAAAGTCTCCATTTGTCAGAGGTGGCGCCTCGCTCTGGAATGTTTCAAGGAGAAAGAATAAAGTCAGATCATTAGAAAAGCATCCAAATTAACAGCAATGATAAATCTAGTTGAGGCAAACAAATATGTATTGGGTAGGGGATGAACGAAGGACATTGCACTCTGTCCTTCCTTCATTCTGAGAGCCAACGGCTGCAAATTGCCTCAACGACTGTGTTATGAACATCGAAGAAATCTAGCTATTGCCAAGAGGATCTAAAATAAGGAAATAAAAACCAGCATGGTCTTTAAATCATGAGAAAATGCAAATGCAGCCTTCCGCCGTAGCTCCCCAAGGAACATACACATCTACTTGACACTAAATTGAAAATGATGGGATAATCATTAGATCATTAGAAAGGCAAAGAGCAGAACACACCACCAAACTGTCGGGAGGTGGAATGCTCATATCCTCTACGTTACTACTGAGCTATATTCAGACCCAATTACTTGGTTTTCAAAACCAGAAATCCTTCTATTCAGGAATAGGTGTTCAATCTCCCAAGTTAGGTTGCCTTCGTGAGTAAGAAATATCAGTTTCAGAGTACACAAAGTGTGGTGATACTGTGCCTTTAAGAAATTTGTCATTTTTTTTGCACAGTATCTGCTGTACCAGTTTGTTTTTATTAACTGAGCTGTTTATTTATTAACTGAACTGCAGCAGTATAGTTGATCTTAATTGCTACCTTGTTTGCTTTAATCTGAACGAATGCAGAGTTCTGTTATTTCATGTTTTCCCCTGGGATATTGCAGAGTAGGGCTTGGTTAGGTTGACTGACAGTAGAAACATAGAAACCCTACAGTGCAGAAGGAGGCCATTCGGCCCATCGAGTCTGCACCGACCACAATCCCACCCAGGCCCTACCCCCACATATCTACCCGCTAATCCCTCTAACTACACATCTCAGGGACAATTTCTAACCTGGCCAATCAACCTAACCCGCACATCTTTGGACTGTGGGAGGAAACCGGAGCACCCGGAGGAAACCCACGCAGACACGAGGAGAATGTGCAAACTCCACACAGACAGTGACCCGAGCCGGGAATCGAACCCGGGACCCTGGAGCTGTGAAGCAGCAGTGTTAACCACTGTGCTACCGTGCCGCCACAGGTAAGGTCATATGTCTGGGTAGGGCTAGACGATCACACAGAACGCAAGGCAGTCTGCTCTTTGGGATCTTTAGAGAGAATTCGCTTTCTCTGTATCTCTTGCTCTGTCTGAGGTCTAGAGACAGGAATCTGCCAGGAAATAAAGATCCTTCTCTGAGATTCTGAGATAATTTATCCCTCCTTTTCTTACCTTTTCTCCTCCTTTGCTTCCCTTTTCGCAATTTTACCTCTCCTACCCATCTCCCCCCTCTCCCCACATCTTCATCTGTCACAGCTTACCCTCTGATTTCAGCTTCTCTGCCGTTTGGCCATTCACACCTTCTATACTTTCTATGGACTGCCCTTAGCACCCCTTAGCCTTTCCCCTTGTTTTTGTGGCTATGAGTAATCTTTCATTCCCTCACCCTACAGTGTAAATATCTCCCACTTTCAATGCCTTTTAGCTTTGACAAAGGGTCATCTGGACTCAAAATGTCAGCCCTTTTCTCTCCTTACAGATGCTGCCAGACCTGCTGAGATTTTCCAGCAGTTTCTCTTTTGGCTTCTCTGAGATTCTACTGTTTGGGGCTAGAGTTTTCTCGGGAAGTTGATGCATGAGAATTGGAAGATAGGTATCTGTCTGGATCACTCTCCAGCAATGTCAAAAGGATGGAAATCTAACGCCACATAAGTACATTTGGTTTTCTGGGCTAACTGGTTCGAAAGAAGGGATTTATGTCTATCGGGAATGCTAAATTGGAACAAAAAAGATAGCTAGCAATTAAGAATTATACTGTGTCATATTTAAGTATTTCAATTGGTAAAAGTTGTGCTGATTCTTTTTGTTATATTCTAACTGTATTTTTAAATAAAGTATTCATAGAATAGAATCCCTGCAGTGCAGAAGGAGGCTATTCAGCCCATTGAGTCTGCACCGACCACAATCCCACCCAGGTCCTATTCCCGTAATCTCACATATTTACGCTACTAATCCCCCTGACACTAAGGGTCAATTTAGCATGGCCAATTAACCTTACCCGCACATCTTTGGACTGTCGGAAGAAACCAGAGCTCCCGGAGGAAACCCACGCAGACACGGGGAGAACATGCAAACTCCACACAGACAGTGACCCGAGCCGGAATTGAACCCGGGTTGCTGGTGCTGTGAGGCAGCAGCGCTAACCACCGTGCCGCCCCAATGTTTTGATAAAAGCTTCCAAAAGGGGCACTTGAATCATACCTGGAGTGAAACACCTTATGCTCACCCTAATGCCAAAATCAAATGTAAAAGTTAGGGTCTAACCTTGGAATTTCTGATCTGGTCCTTAACAAATGGGAAAATAAGAATATAGGAACAAGACTAGGCCATTCAACCACTTGAGCCTGCTCTGCCCATTCAATTAGACTCTCTGAGCTCTGTGCTAACTCCAACTACCTGCTTCCATTTTGTAACTTTTACGACCCTGATTTAAAGCTTACTAATCTCGGTTTTGAGATTACCAATTGAACCCACCTCAATGGCTTTTTTAGTGGGAGACTGTTTCGGATTTCCAGTGCACTGTGTATAAAGAAGTGCTTCCTGGTTGCTTCCCTGAATGGTTGGGCTCTAATCTTAAGGTTATGCCCCTTGACTCTGAACCTCCCTCCCCACCGGAAAAAGCTGGATAAGGCCTGGACCTAATGCAACAAAAGCAGAAAATGCTGGGAACATGCAGCAAGATTAGTTAATATCTGTGGAGAGGACAGAGAAAGGCAGTGTGAACTTTCTGCCAATACGGGAGTCAGGTAGAAGTGCCAAAATTACTTTCCCATTTTCTTCGCTGTTGACTGGCCAGCTGTGCCACCAGCAGTTTCTGTTTACCTTCCAGATTTCCAGCTACTGCATCTTGCTAGCCTGGAATAAATATTCCCTATGGAATGTATTTTGGTCTATTGACATTTTGAGGCATAGAATCCATCGAATCCCTACAGTGCAGAAGGAGGCCATTCGGCCCATTGAGTGCACCGACCACAATCCCACCTAGGCCCTATTCCCGTAACCCCGCATATCTACCCTGCTAATCCCCCTGACACTAACGGGTGATTTAGCATGGCCAATCAACCTAACCCACACATGTTTGGACCGTGGGAGGAAACCGGAGCACCCAGAGGAAACACACGCAGACATGGGAAGACTGTACAAACTCCACACAGACAGTGACCTGAGGCCGGAATTGGACCCGGATCCCTGGCGCTGTGAGGCAGCAGTGCTGACCACTGTGCCACCGTGCCAATGAAAATACCGGTCTTATTTTATGATAATGATATGGAAAAATGTGACTTGTGCCTTTAATATAGAAGACATTGATGTAATAGCAGCCTTAGTAAATTTCAGTAAACCATAACGGTGACACAGCGGTTAACACTGCTGCCTCACAGCGCTAGGTACCCTGGTCCAATTCCAGCCTCGGGTCATTGTCTGTGTGGAATTTGCACGTTCTCCCGTGTCTGTTTCGGGTTCCTCTGGGTGCTCCGGCTTCCTCCCACAGTCCAAAGATGTGTGGGTTAGGTTGATGGCCATGCTAAATTACCCCTTATTATCAGGGGGATGAACAGGGTAAAGACGAGGGGTTATGGGGATAGGGCCTGGATGGGATTGTTGTCAGTGCAGGCTCAAAAGGCTGAATGGCCTCCTTCTGCATTGTAGGGATTCTATGATTCTAGATAATTGGATCGCCTCCCAAATCAAAATATTTATCAATTCTGAACCAAGTAACAGAATCCCCATAAACCCACATATTTAACCAGCTAATCCCCCTGACATTAAGTATCAATCTAGCATGGCCAAACAGCCTCAGGAATGTAAATAATTAAGTATGTGAATAACCCATTTGACCCAACCAGGCGAGTCTGCCATTTTGTTAGCCACTGCAGTTCTATCATTTTTATCCCAATTTCCTGTCCAGATCCCTGAGCAATTACTTATCAAAGAAGTATCCATTGCCTTTTAAAAGCTTCATCTGATTCTTAATCTATTTTTATCTTGCATAGCAGGTTTTATACCAACAATCCTTTGTGCAATTTAATATTTCCGGACAGCATATTGTGTCAATTTTTGCTTAATACTGTACAAGCACAGTGGAAGAATTACTTTTGTCAGATAAATAGGAACAAAGACAAATAAAAGCTTGAGGTAATTGATAATGCAGAGGTTAGGACCCAAGATCTCTGTGAAATGCTAAACATTTTTTGATGCAAACTTAATTACCTGCATAACATTGAAATGTATGTTCATTTGCAATTCCAGTTGCCTCTTTGCCTCATCCTGTGCTTGTTCCCTCATTTGCTCTTGCACTTTTCTCTTAATTTGCTCTTCCAGTTCGCTCCTTGCCTGCTCCTCTGCTTGTTTCTTCATTTGCTTCTTCACTTGTCTTCTCATCTGTTCATCGGCCTGTCTCACCCTCTCCTCCTTCTGTTTCCTTGCCTGCTCCTCCATTTGTCTTTTCAACTGATCCTCGACTTGTCTTGCCTGATCCAAATCCCTCTTTGCCATCTTGACCTCTTGTGCCAGGACTTCTAGCTTTGCTTTTGCAGCTTTCTCCTTTGTCTTCTGCTCCAATTCTTGGTTCCTAGCTTGCACCAGAATGTTGTGTTTTGTTTGATTTATTACCGCTTTTCTCTTCCATTCTTCCTGTACCCAATAGGACAAAACCTTGTCAATGAGTTGCTGTTTGTCTGCTGAAGCTGAGGTGACAACATCATGGGTGATTAAGTATTTCAATATTGCCTCTCGCACAACCTTCCGCCGCTTTAGTAGCTCTTCAGCATTTTGGCTACAGTTTAGAATGACATTGATGGCTTCTACAAGAAAATCAAAAAAAGCAGTTTCACTTGTATATGTAACTATAGAATAATAGAATGGTTACAGCACAGGAGGACATTTAGGCCAAGATGTCTATGCAATGGCAACTTAGCTAGTCCCACTTTCCTACCCTTTCTCCTAGTTCTGATTTATTTTTCCTAAGCCACTTACCCAATTTTAATTTGAATGATATCATCGAGTCATTCTATTAAGCAAAGCATTCTAACCACTTGCTGTGTAAAAGGTTTTCCTCTTAAGTTGTTGCTTCTTTGGCCATTCATTTTTTAAAAATTATTAGTGTCATAAGTAGGCTTACATTAACACTGCAATGAAGTTACTGTGAAAGTTCCCTAGTTGTCACACTCCGGTGCCTGTTCGGGTACACTGAGGGAGAATTCAGCATGGCCAATGCACCTAACCAGCACGTCTTTTGGACTGTGGGAGAAAACCGGAGCACCCAGAGGGAACTCACACAGACATGGAGAGAATGTGTACATTCGCACAGACAGTGACCAAGCCAGGAATCGAACCCAGGTCCCTGGTGCTGTGAGGCAGCAGTGCTAACCACTGTGCCACAGGGAAAGTAGATAGAGCGGGACCTGTAGATGTAGTGTAAAAAAGTAGATAAAAGCAAATTACTGCTGGTCCTAGAATCTGAAACAAAAAGAGAAAATGTTGGAAAATCTCAGCAGGTCTGGCAGCATCAGTAAGGAGAGAAAAGAGCTGACGTTTTGAGTCCAGATGACCCTTTGTCAAAGCTAAAAGGCATAGAAAGTGGGAGTTATTTATACTGTAGTGTGAGGGAATGAAAGATGAGTCATAGCCACTAAACCAGGATGTAGTATATGTAGATTTCCAAAAGGGAAAAGTTAAATCCCATGGATTTGGAGGAAGTGTGTTAGCATGGATTGAAAATTGGCTGTCACATAGAAACAGAGAGTTGGAATAAATGGGTCCTTTTCAGAGTGGAAAGATGTAACTAGTGGAGTACCACAGGGATCAGTTCTTGGCTGCCAATTATTCACTATTTACATTAATAACCTGGAGGAAGGTACAGGAATGTAAGGTTTCCAAATTGTACGAAGAGAGGTGTAAGGGCATGTTGTGATGAGGACATTCTGATTTGACAACAGGATATAGATAGATTAGGTGACTGAGTGAAAACATGGCAAATGGAGTTCATTGTGGGGAAGTGTGAGGTCATGCACTTCAGGAGGAATCTAGAAGCAGATTATCTAAATGGGGAGAGATACTGCATGGGAGTGAAGTCCAGAGGGATCTGGGTGTTCTAGTGCATGAATCACAAAAAGCTAGCAGGCAGGTCCAACAAATAGTTAAAAAGACAAATAGCATTTTGGTCTTTATTGCAAAGGGGTTAGAGTTTAAAAATAGGGACGTTTTGTTGCAATTGTACAGGGTGTTGGTGAAGCCTTACCTGGAATACCACATACAATCTTGGTCCCCTTACCTAAAAAAGGATATAGTAACATTGGAGGCAGTCCAAAGAAAATTCACCGGGCTAATTCCTGGAATGAGAGATTTGTCCTATCAAGAGAGACTAAATAGTCTGATTCTGTATTCCTTGGAGTTTAGAAGAGTGAGCGGTGACCTTATTCAAACATATAAGATCCTGAGGGAGTTTGACAGGGTAGATGGAGATGTTTTCATTACGGGGAGAGTCTCAAACAAGGGGACATGGCTACAAGATAAAGGCAGTAAGAAGTCTCACAACACCAGGTTAAAGTCCAACAGGTTTATTTGGTAGCAAATACCATAAGCTTTCGGAGCGCTGCCCCTTCGTCAGACTGCATGGGAGTGAAGTCCAGAGGGATCTGGGTGTTCTAGTGCATGAATCACAAAAAGCTAGCAGGCAGGTCCAACAAATAGTTTAGTCGGCAGCGCTCCGAAAGCTTATGGTATTTGCTACCAAATAAACCTGTTGGACTTTAACCTGGTGTTGTGAGACTTCTTACTGTGCTTACCCCAGTCCAACGCCGGCATCTCCACATCATGACAAGATAAAGGGCCAGTCATTTAAAACTGAGGTGCATAGATACTTCTTCTCATGGAAGGTGGTGAATCCCTGGAATTCTCTGCCCCAAATGGTGGTGGAGGCTGGATCATTAGTATTTAAAGTGAAAATGGCTAAATATTTGATAGATCGAGGAATAGAGGACTATGGGGAAATGGTACAGAAAAGGAGCTGAGGCTGGCATATTTCAGCCATGATCGTATTGAATGGCAGAGAAGGTTTGAAGGGCCTGGTGGCCTACTCCTGCTGCCATTTCTTGTGTTCACCTCATGGACTGCAATGGTTCAAGAGGCAGCTTACTACCATCTTTTGAAGGGTAACTGGGGATGGACAATAAATGCCGAGCCAGCCACACCCATATACCATAAATGTTTAAAAAAACTTGCCCTGCTACCGTCATATTCCCCAGGTCTCTCTACACCTGAACACTTTAGAATTGCATTTTTGATTTTATGTTGCCGCTCCTCATCCTGCCTGCCAAAATATATTGCTTAACATGTCTCTGTATTAACCTTCCTCTGTCACATGTTCACCTGTTCCTGTTTATGCCCTCCTGTTGCTGTCAATGTCCACCTGTTCCTGTTTATGCAAGCCCGTAAGTCTCTTGTTCTCCCCCTCCTCCCCCCACTACTCAATACTTTCAGGTTTGTGTCAACTGCAAATTTTGCAGTTGTGCCCTGTGCACTCCAGTCTAAGGCATTAATACAAAGCAAGAAAAGCCAACGTCCAGGCTCCAATTTCTGGAGAATCCACTCTTTACTTTCCTCTACTCCAAATAAAAACTTTTAGTCTTTTTATTGACACTCAGCCAATTTTGTATCCATGCTGCCTTTCTCCCTTTTATTTCATGAGATTTAACTTTGCTAGCACTGCCAGTGTCAAGTGGGCACTGCCCGCTATGTCCCTGACAACCTGGGGGCTTCAATGGCCTTTGAGCCCAACAGCATGACCATTGTGTCAGGTCTCTGCATCAGTAAGGGTATCAAGGGTCAGGGGAAAGGGCAGGAAAGTGGATGTGAGGAATGTTGGATCAGCCACAATTCCATTGAATGGTGGAGCAGGCGCAAGGGGCCGAATGGCCTACTCCTGTTCCTATTTCATATGGTCATAACGAAAGAACATCCACAACCCTCTGGGATAGACTTCCAAAATTTCACAACCTTTGAATGAAGCTCTGGTGGTTTGTTCTAACCTCACCCATTATGGGAAAATAACTTGACTGTACCCAAAGTATCACCTCTTTAAAGGATACCAATTGTTCCATTACAGTTTTGCCTGCCAGGACTTGATTCCCATTTATCTGGGGTCAGATCTGTTCTCTCTCACTGAACTTGGCCCTCCTCCAATGATTCAGTTGTTCCACGCCTTTCTCCTTAGCTAACATAAATCTTATGACACTTATGGCTTACTTCTGGTCATAATTTTTATTTCCAATACTAAATAATAAGGAAAAAAAAAAGAAAGGTATTGAAAATTTGGCTTGTTCATAAACCAAATGATTGAACTGTTTTGGCAAAGGCCAACATTAACTTCCTCTGTCCTTTCAATTAAAATGCAAGGCGGCTGATACTTACTTGGTACTTCCAGTGAACTCCGATCATGTTAGCAGAACTGCTAGAAAATACGACAGAGTCCCTCTCCAATATTTATAAAGTCAATGTCAGGGTATACAAGCCATGGTGTGGATATGCCGGCGTTGGAGTGGGATAAGCACAGAAGTCTCGCAACACCAGGTTAAAGTCCAACAGGTTTATTTGGCAGCACTAGCTTTTGGAGTCTCAAGCTCCTTCATCAGGTGAGTGAGGACTTGTGTTCACAAACAGGGCATATAAACACACAAACTCAATTTACAAGACAATGGTTGGAATGCGAGTCTTTACAGGTAATCAAGTCTTAAAGGTACAGACAATGTGAGTGGCCAAGCACAGGTTAAAGAGATGTGTATTGTCTCCAGCCAGTACAGTTAGTGAGATTTTGCAAGCCCAGGCAAGTCGTGGGGGTTACGACTTGCCTGGGCTTGCAAAATCCCACTAACTGCAGTTTCAGGATGTGTGTTTTTGTTACACCCACAGTTTCGAATAATTTGTGGTTCAAAGAAAGAATAATTTGTGGTTCAAAGTTCTACCTCTCAGCCTTACCAATCATACAGAATCAATGTTTGTGAGACAATGTTTTGGTATATTTACTTTCTGTTTATCAGCTGCTGAAATCGCGTTGCTACCCACGGTGAGAAGTCCATTTTCTGGTTGGTTCTGCAAGTTGAGTTGCATTTGATGTTGCCGTATCTTTTAAAGCCTTACCTAATTATAATCTGATGTGAACTTCATAATGTCCTACATGCATTATTTTGAAATATTAGAAATGCATCAAGATTGTTTTTACTAATATAGAATGTAACTTAGTACAATTTAGTATCTTGATATAGAAAATGCTTTCAAAGGTTTGTGTATTGCATCTGCAAAAAATCATTCCACTGGATAGTCTGTACCGATTTAGGATATTGGTTTAAATCTTTACCCAAATCTAGCAACCAGTTAGTTAAAAGTAGAAATCAGGTGCAGCTATGTATTTTCTACAGATATGTTTTGGCGACTTGATACATGAGCAAATGCCCGTTTGTACCTACCTTTTGTAGTCCATGCGTTAATCTGCTTGCTGGCTACAGTGTCCTTCAGTGCAAATAAGTCACTGTAGTTTAAGGATTGTAGGATTTCAGTGCAGCCCAATTTTTGCATCACAGAAAATTGGGTCATGTTTTTCTCCCTGGTTTAGTAAAGTGTTTAAAATTGGAGGAACAAAAAAAAAATCACAAATCTGCCTTTAAACAATACAAGTAGCTCCCATGTATTGCGATGGTTTGCTATCTGCGCAACGCTGGTTCACTGCACTCACAAAGTGAAACTTAAATTAAGCAAATAAATTGCATAATGGAAAATCGAAACTCAAGACCAGCTGACATGAACAGGAAATGAATGAGTCATTCCTTTCGCTTCCCCCAAACTGACAACATTGGGAACACCGATAATAACGTTGTAGAAATTTGGAAGCATCCTTCCCCCCCCGCCCCACAAGACTCATTTCATTTTAAAAAATTTTATAAAGTACGCGTGAAATTTCAGAAAAAAACTTCAGGATGGGATTTGGTCCGTTTTCTCTGATGCTGGAAATTAATTCTGACTGCCAGGATTTTGGTGTTGCACTATTCGGGGAGTGTTCAAAACAAGCCTCGGTTGGTCTGGCAGGGCTGGCTTTGGAGCTTAGGGCAGAAAGGGCAGCAGCAAGTAAGGCAGAGGGAGCAGCAGCGGGTGGTTTTATACTAAAATATTAGGGCGCGATCTTACTGGCTCGTTGCGCTGTTCGATCAGTGTGGCGAGCAGAGAAGATAGCCTGAGAGGGTAAAATACTGATTCACAAAAATGGCTTTGTGCCCTTTCCTTTTGACATAAAAGGAACAAAAGTCAAAAGGAATTACCGGGTTCAGCACGGCTCATTCCGTCCTCACGGTTCCCCCCCTGCTTCTCCCCACCCTCACGCCCCCCCGCCCGCTTCTCCCCACCCTCACGCCCCCCCCCGCTTCTCCCCACCCTCGCGCCCCTCGCCCGCTTCTCCCCACCCTCACGCTCCCCCCCCCGCCACGGATCCCCCCTACTTCTCCCCACCCTCACGCCCCCCCCCGCCCGCTTCTCCCTACCCTCACGCCCCCCCCGCCACGGTTCCCCCCTACTTCTCCCCACCCTCACGCCCCCCCCCACTCCACTTCTCCCCACCCCCACCAAGCAACACCTCACACTGGCGAGAATTACCATTGCTCTGCAGTAACGGGATCAGGTGCCATGCTGGATGAGAGGCCAGTGACACCCCCAGGTAGGCAGCGGCATGGCCGGACAGTGCCCAGACAGTGCCAGTCTGGCAGTGCCCACTTGGGCACCATATCTGTTCAGGGGCAATGTCGGAGGGGAGGTGTGGGTGGGGCTAAACAAAGGGGGTGCATGCACAATGATGGGGGAGCTTATACAAGAGGGGTGGTCAGCAGTGGAGGGGGGGGGGGGGAGAAGAGGTCATGCAAGGGTGGGCCGTGGAGTGGGGTCATGTCAGGAGTCTGCCAAGGAACTCATCAGGACGGTCCTCATGATGTCCTGTTGGTGTGGGGGTAGCAATGCCACCAATGATGGGGAGGCAATCCGATATTCATGGGGGTGGTAGGGGGTCTCCCAGTGCGCTCGTAGATTCGTGCACCCTGCAGAGAGCCACCCCAGGGCAAAGCCTTTTCCGAAATTTGGAAGTTTTGGGGGAGGATTTTGGGAAGATTCCACCTATCTTTTCCAGGATGTCCTTTCAGATATTTTATGAATAAAGTATATTTGTGCAAGAAAAAAGATGGGGGGAGAGCTTTCAAGCATATTGTTGAACCTATGCACTTGATACAGTAATAGTCCTCAGGCAGACAGTTTAACACTTTGACTTTATTCTGGTTAAAGTCTTGAGCAATTTAAACTGCATTTGCTCCAAGTAACAATGTAAAACAAAACCTCTGGGAAATTAGAACTGTTCCCAGCAAAACAAACCCATCAGTTACTCTGTTCAAAGACTGACTCGGAGACCA
This sequence comes from Mustelus asterias, assembly GCF_964213995.1. NCBI lineage: Eukaryota > Metazoa > Chordata > Chondrichthyes > Carcharhiniformes > Triakidae > Mustelus > Mustelus asterias. The sequence goes on from NC_135817.1 coordinate 64,877,484, forward strand.
GTTTACTGCTGTTTGTTGGAGTCATAGAGGATACAAAAGGCATTTCACTGAACTTGGGTCTACTTATAATACATTCACATTTCATTCAGTCTCCAATATCTTTTCTGAATATTAACACTTGTCAAATATCCAGTCTCAAAGACTGGATTGACAATTAACAGAAAATATACAGCAACACGCATGGTTTTCTACAGCACAAGCATTTAATAAGAAACCAAATCTGTCAGTATAACTGCTACCAAATATATCATTGACTTCCATGGCTGCTCTTACTTCAAGTGGAGTGTTAACGCAGAAGAGCATTGCATTCGATTTGCAGCTGTCTTTTGAAGTAGATGTAAAATTAAAGTTGAGTTCTCTGAAGTGTGAACAGTTTACAGGCATCTGTCCACATCATTCAAGATGTACACCAGTGTCCTCAACATGTTAGGTATAAAAATGATAATGGTAAGATTGAATCATATTTCAATGCTTTGATCTAATTAAATGGCGGGCAGGCTGAATGGTCTATGCGGTTTCTGTATTGCACAGTTAGTAGTCTCACAACACCAGGTTAAAGTCCCAACTCTCCACTCACCTGATGAAGGAGCAGCGCTCCGAAAGCTCGTGCTACCAAATAAACCTGTTGGACTTTAACCTGGTGTTGTGAGACTTCTTACTGTGACCACCCGAGTCCAATGACAGCATCGCCACACCATGGTTTCTGTGTTGAAAAAACTCCTGGAAGCAGCAAAATGGGTGTGTGTAGCAGTTAAATATTTAACATGTTTGTCAAGCTGCATAGCATGTCTTAACCACTTATCTAAGCCCCAATATTTTGATTTTATCAGTGGTCACAATAGAGGGAAATAGTGCTCGCCTTCAGTCAACTTTAGAAGAAAACTAATTTATTAACAATTACAATGGGCATGGATTAAGGTGATGACGAATACTTCCACACAAAAGAAAATGCAACAATATTTTCTCATCATTTTTCATGAATGCGTCTCCCATGGAGTTACCAGATGAGGGAACAGAGGCTCCAGGAACAAGTGGGACACCATGACTGGATCAGGAAAGCAAGCTGCAGCCAATGGCCAAAGTATATCAGCCCAGGAAATGAGCAGGATGCGGCGCTGGCAGAGTTGACAACGCTATCAAAAACCACCTGGTGGCTGCCAGGGAGGTTAGGCACGACTTACCTCTTTCTTCTTTTATACTATCTTTGCTGGCTGTGCAAATTGACGTGAAAAGCTCTCACGGCAGCTGGAAGGAAGCCAAAATTACCTTTTCGTTACTCTGAATGATTACGTTTCTATTATAAAAATCAAACAGGAAGCTCAGATACGAGGCTACTTTGAAATAATCAGGGAAGCATGGCGAACAAAAATGCCTCAGAGGACTTCACATTTTTAACTCTGTGCTTCGGAGTGCAGTAAACGTTAAATCTGTTTCTCTCTTCACAGACACTGCCAGATCTGCTGAGTATTCCCAGCACTTTCTGTCCTTAATTTTGGATAGCACTTGAAGAACAAACAGCTCCAAGAATGCAATACTCATTCAGCAGTGTCAATCTTGTTAATCCGTTCCTGGAATTGGAGTGGGGCTAAATGCCAATCTTCTTAACTCAAGTCAAAAGTGCCAGCAAGAGTCAAAGATTCACCATGAACTGAGAAAATGCAGCTTTATCAAATACATTTAACAATTGCAATATAAAGAGAGCAAATGTATTTGTAACCAACAAAATGGAGCGGGGGGAGGAGGAGGGGGGAGGCAAAAAGAGAATACTTGTTGAAATAACATTGATCCTTTGGCAAGGACAAATTTGGTAAGATTTCCTCACTCGAGACTTTTGACAATTTTGCGAATGCTGGTCGCATGTTGCACAGGCAATAAGTGCAGTCTGTTTTCATTTGTGCTCTTGGCGTGAATTGTGGGACTGGTTGCTTTGCAATACGATGTACTGAATTGTAGCACAGCTGCAAAGTTGCACTATTGATTTCGAGAAGCAGTCGTGAGCCATTGACAGATGCGCAAATCTTTCATAAGCCCAGCAAACAGCCTCAATCACAAATCCCTACAGAGTATTCTTCAAAAACTTTCAGCAGCTCATTGGATTCGTATTTGATGATGGGGAGCTCTGAATTCTCACTGGGCAGGACAGTCGCGGGCGCTGCTGCCTCTTGGCCAGTGATCTTTAGGTGAACAAATTTCATCTTCCAATTGTTCTCATTGCTTGGGCAACGGATAAGACCAAAGATTTGCTCAAAAATCCCCAGGCAGATTGACTCTCTATGAATGGTGCCAGCCACTGCAATAATAACTAATCCGTGAGGTGAATGGGTGCACTTCAGTCCACTGGCAGTCAGGTTAGGATTCAGGAATAGATGCTCCTCTTTCGTCAGTGCTAATAAACGAAGGCTGACCATACCTGCACCAGTGTACACCTCCAATTGTTGTTCAGAAGTTCTGTAGGAAAACTTAAGTATAACATCGTCCCAAAAATGCTGGGGGCCCCAGTCTTTCGATTGTTCTGGCAGTAATGGATTCTGGGAGTTCAGAAGCTGATAAAACCACTTGCAGAATTCGAGTCCCATAGACTGGTAATCGTACACGTAGTTTGTGGCTATATTGTTTGTTGGGACATAATTTCCTGATGTGCTTCCTGAAGAGTGGTTTTTCTGAGAGAAAGGAAAAATAGGTACATTTATCCTTGG